>NC_087342.1:173958520-175208520 GCF_030014295.1 Loxodonta africana
GGTACAGGCAATGAAGGGATGGGTAAAACATGGCCTGAGTTGACCCAAGGGTGAGACAAACTGCAACAGAGACAGACAGATTGGCCTTGCCCTGCACTGGGATTCTAGTGGATACAAGTTCACCACAAGTGGAGGATGGAAGGTCTAAGTCTGCCTGGAGAAGTCAGGACAGGCTTTAGAATGAGGGTGACATTGCCAGGCTGACAAGTAGGGGAAAATGTTCGAGGCAGAGGGAACAACATGGGCAGAAGCCCAGAGGCATGACATAACATGGTTTATTAACCATGAGTAGGTGAGTATTGCTGGAGTGGTAAAGAAGGAGGGAGGGAAAGAGAGAAAGGCAGAAATTGCCAGGAGAAAGTCTAGGTAAGAAAGTGGGGGGCAAGCTCATAATGGACCTGGAACACCATCATTAAAGGAGTTTGGGAATTAAAAAGAAATGCTGGCATGATGAGATTTGCAATTTAAAAATATCTGTGATAAAATCTAGAGGCAGAGAAATATACCTACAGGAAGGTCATTCTAGCAATCCATGAGAGGGTTGGGGAGAATCTGAGCCAAGCCTGTGGTGATGGAAAATGAAGAAAAGAGAAACAGACACTGTAGATTTTCCAAGCTCTCACCTTTTGCATTGGTTATCATAATAGTCTGCTAACTTGTTTTTCTGCTTCTACTCTTGCCTCCTCAAAATGGAAGCCAGAGTGATCCTGTTAAAATATAAGTACATCCGTTCTCTGTTCAAAACTTTCAAAAGGCTACTCACCTCACTCATAATGAAAGCCAAAGTCTCCAATAGCTTAGAAGTCCCACCACATCACTGACCTTTTTCACCTACGGCCTTCTCATTCTCCAGCCATGCTATCTTCTTTGCTTTCCTCAAACATATCAGGAATGGCCCTGCCTTAGGGCCTTTGCAATTTCTATTCTCCATCTGGATACTCTTCTCTAAAATAGTTTCTCCATCCCTCACCTCTAAGTTTTTGCTCATATGTCGCCTTCTCAGTGAGGCTACTTCATCTCCCTATTTAAACCTGTACACTTAGCTCTCCCTCTCCCTTTTTCCTTGTTATTTTTTTCTTCAGAGAATGGATCACTTCCTAACATACTATGTAGCCTTACTTATTAATTTTGTTTGTTGGCTATTTTCCCTCACTAGAATAAAAGCTCCATAAAGGCAGGAGTTTTTGGTATTTTTTATATATCCTCAGCACTAGAGTAATTCCTGGCACATAGTAGGCACTCAACATCGGTTAAAGGAATAAATGAATGAGACGGGATGGAATAGGACGAGATGAAGTGAGATGAAAGAGAAGGATGAGTCAAGGTTAGTTCTCAGAATTTTAGCCTCCAGTGCAGGCAAAACTTCCATAGCTTGAGAACGTCTTCAAATATACTTCAGAGAGTCATTCAGGGGAAATGCTGCTGGCTGCAACAACCACACTTGCGTGAGCCTCTCTTGCACTTCTCACAGAACAGAAGAAACTTGGCCATCAGTTACTCTCAGGAAATATGTCATTCTGGGCAGCTGGGTTTCTCAGGAGTTTTCAGTCCAAAAATATTTTTGTATTGACCATATGTTATGGGTTGATCATGTCCCCCACAAAAGATACGTTGAAGTTCTAACCCTTCCTAAACTGAAGACATGTCATCCTTGTACCTGTGAATGTGACCTTGTTTGGAAATATTTTTCTTTTGTTATCAGTTAAATTAATCGATGTCATACCAGAGTAGGGTAGGTCTTAATCCTAATTCCTTTTGAGTGGTATCTCATAAAAGGGGAGAGCAGACGTGGAAACAAGGTCATACACACAGGGGAAAGATAGCCAACATGTGATAACTGAGGGAGATGTGTCTATAAATAGCGAAAGAACTCCAAGGATTGCCAGCAGCCACCAGAGACTAGGAGAAAGGCATGGAACTATTCTTCTCTCAGAACCCCCAGAAAGAATCAACGTGGCTGATGCCCTGAATTCAGACTTTAAACTTCTGGAACTGTGAGAAAATACATTTCTGTTCTTTAAGGCCACCCACTTTGTGGTACAACCAGAATGCTCCTTAGAAGCAAGAATGTCCAGATTGCATCTTACATACTCTGGACATGTTATCAGGAGGGATCAGTCCCTGGAGAAGGACATCATGCTTGGTAAAGTACACGGTCAGCAAAAAAGAGTAAGACTCTCAACAACATGTATTGACACAGTGGCTGCAACAATGGGCTCTAGCGTAACAATGATTGTAACGATGGCGCAAGACCGGGCACTGTTTCATTCTGTGGTACATAGGGTTGCTATGAGTCAGAACTGATTGGATGGCACCTAACAATAACAATGCCACTTTGTGGTATTTTTTATGGTAGCCCTAAGAAACTAAGACACCATATTTGATGAAAAATTCTAACATTCATGACACACTTTCCAGCCTCCTTATAAAGAGCTCAAATTAATATTTTCTTCATGAATCCAGGTCATCATTGTAAGCAAGAGTGACTGTACTGTGCTGAGGACAGAGAAACCTACTAGGTTTCTTAAGAAGTGGAGAGATATTTGCTACTACACTAAAGTCTCAGCCTATGTCGCTCTTGGAGCTTATGCTTCTGGTTATTATAATCATCCTTGGTGTCAGGCTGCCATGCCATTTCTGAATATGGTCACAGTCCTTCCTGCCTTCTACAGTGCAGTTTCAAAATAAGATCTAAGCTTGTCCTGGTTGTGATGAAATTAAAAGTAGCTTCTGAGTAAGGGGTTCACCTATGGTTAAATAGCCAAGAACTGTTGCACATAGAATGTGGAACATCAGTTTGCTGGGTTCCTTGATAGGTGCATTTACCAGAGAGCTGGAGTGCATTGTATAACTCACAATTAAAACCAACTTTTGGGCGGAGCCAAGATGGCGGACTAGGCAGACGCTACCTCGGATCCCTCTTACAACAAAGACATGGAAAAACAAGTGAATCGATCACATACATAACAATCTACGAACCCTGAACAACAAACACAGATTTAGAGATGGAGAACGAACTAATACGGGGAAGCAGTGATTGTTTTCAGAGCCTGGAGCCAGCGTACCAGTCAGGTACGGCACAAGCACAGAGAGCTGCTCCACCCCCCTGAACTAACCCCAGGAGGGGGACCAGCCGGTTCCGCGGGCGGCATGGGTCGCAGCCGGTAGAAGAAGTCCCCGGGAGGCAGTGACTGGTCTTGGAACAGGGAGAGCAGCGTCCCAGCCAGGGAACCATCCTGCCGGGATTTGGACCGGACGCAGGTACGGCATAAACACCGAAGGCTGCTCCACCCCCCTGAACTAACTCCGGGAGGGGGCCCAGTTGGGTCACGCTGGTGGCGTGGGACGCAGCCGGTAGGAGAAGTCCCCAGGAGGCAGAGACTGGTATTGGAGCGGGGAGAACAGCGTCCCAGCCGGGACACTCGGTCACGGCACAAGCACGGGGAGCTGCTCCACCCACCTGAACTAACCCCGGGAGGCGGCCCAACTGGTTCGCGGAGGTGGCATGGCAATGCGGCTGGAGGGACGAGAAGTCCCCGGGAGGCAGCGACTGATTTTGGAGTCGAAAGTGCACCGTCCCAGTAGGGGGGCCTTGACGCTGGGCGTGGAGCTGGAAGCGGAGGATCTGACCGTGACTCCAGCGGGCCAGACCCCCCGGGGGCAATCTCCACACAGCCAGCACACATAGGCGACGCGCCCCGTGGGAATCTCAGATATAATAGTCATTCCAAGCAAGACAAGCAACTCTGGCTATATTTTGAGGTGCTACTCTCCTATCTCTCTGTTCCCTCCCCCACCCTCCCCAGGCGGCTTCATTAACATCCGAATAGCCTGAGCCAGAGGGAGAACTCTGATAGGGATCTGACTGCATTTTTTTTTTTAGCGGATTTTCTGGAAAAACTAGTTTCCCAGGGATGGCTCGGAGACAACAATCCATATCAAACCACTTAAAGAAGCAGACCATGACAGCTTCTCCAACCCCCCAAACAAAAGAATCAAAATCTTTCCCAAATGAAGATACAATCCTGGAATTATCAGATACAGAATATAAAAAACTAATTTAGAGAATGCTTCAAGACATCACAAATGAAATAAGGCAAACTGCAGAAAAAGCCAAGGAACACACTGATAAAACTGTTGAAGAACTCAAAAAGATTATTCAAGAACATAGTGGAAAAATTAATAAGTTGCAAGAATCCATAGAGAGACAGCATGTAGAAATCCAAAAGATTAACAATAAGATTACAGAATTAGACAACGCAATAGGAAGTCAGAGGAGCAGACTCGAGCAATTAGAATGCAGACTGGGACATCTGGAGGACCAGGGAATCAACACCAACATAGCTGAAAAAAAATCAGATAAAAGAATTTAAAAAAATGAAGAAACCCTAAGAATCATGTGGGACTCTATCAAGAAGGATAACCTGCGAGTGATTGGAGTCCCAGAGCAGGGAGGGGGGACAGAAAACACAGAGAAAATAGTTGAAGAACTCCTGACACAAAACTTCCCTGACATCATGAAAGACGAAAGGATATCTATCCAAGATGCTCATCGAACCCCATTTAAGATTGATCCAAAAAGAAAAACACCAAGACATATTATCATCAAACTCACCAAAACCAAAGATAAACAGAAAATTTTAAAAGCAGCCAGGGAGAAAAGAAAGGTTTCCTTCAAGGGAGAATCAATAAGTTCAGACTACTCAGCAGAAACCACGCAGGCAAGAAGGGAATGGGGCGACATATACAGAACACTTAAGGAGAAAAACTGCCAGCCAAGGATCATATATCCAGCAAAACTCTCTCTGAAATATGAAGGCGAAATTAAGATATTTACAGACAAACACAAGTTTAGAGAATTTGCAAAAACCAAACCAAAGCTACAAGAAATACTAAAGGATATTGTTTGGTCAGAGAACCAATAATATCAGATATCAGCACAACACAAGGTCACAAAACAGAACATCCTGATATCAACTCAAACAGGGAAATCACAAAAACAAATTAAGATTAATTAAAAAAAAAATACACATAACAGGGAATCATGGAAGTCAATAGGTAAAAGATCACAATAATCAAAAAGAGGGACTAAATACAGGAGGCATTGAACTGCCATATGGAGAGTGATACAAGGCGATATAGAACAATACAAGTCAGGTTTTTACTTAGAAAAATAGGGGTAAATAATAAGGTAACCACAAAAAGGTATAACAACTCTATAACTCAAGATAAAAGCCAAGAAAAACGTAACAACTCAACTAACATAAAGTCAAGCACTATGAAAATGATGATCTCACAATTTACTAAGAAAAACGTCTCAGCACAAAAAAGTATGTGGAAGAATGAAATTGTCAACAACACACATAAAAAGGCATCAAAATGACAGCACTAAAAACTTATTTATCTATAATTACGCTGAATGTAAATGGACTAAATGCACCAATAAAGAGACAGAGAGTCACGGACTGGATAAAGAAACACGATCCATCTATATGCCGCCTACAAGAGACACACCTTAGACTTAGAGACACAAACAAACTAAAACTCAAAGGATGGAAAAAAATATATCAAGCAAACAATAAGCAAAAAAGAAGAGGAGTAGCAATATTAATTTCTGACGAAATAGACTTTAGACTTAAATCCACCACAAAGCATAAAGAAGGACACTATATAATGATAAAAGGGACAATTGATCAGGAAGACATAACCATATTAAATATTTATGCACCCAATGACAGGGCTGCAAGATACATAAATCAAATTTTAACAGAATTGAAAAGTGAGATAGATACCTCCACAATTATAGTAGGAGACTTCAACACACCACTTTCGGAGAAGGACAGGACATCCAGTAAGAAGCTCAATAGAGACACGGGAGATCTAATTACAACAATCAACCAACTTGACCTCATTGACTTATACAGAACTCTCCACCCAACTGCTGCAAAATATACTTTTTTTTCTAGCGCACATGGAACATTCTCTAGAATAGATCACATATTAGGTCATAAAACAAACCTTTGCAGAGTCCAAAACATTGAAATATTACAAAGCATCTTCTCAGACCACAAGGCAATAAAACTAGAGATCAATAACAGAAAAACTAGGGAAAAGAAATCAAATACTTGGAAAATGAACAATACCCTCCTGAAAAAAGACTGGGTTTTAGAAGACATCAAGGAGGGAATAAGGAAATTCTTAGAAAGCAACGAGAATGAAAATACTTCCTATCAAAACCTCTGGGACACAGCAAAAGCAGTGCTCAGAGGCCAATTTATATCGATATATGCACACATACAAAAAGAAGAAAGAGCCCAAATCAGAGAACTGTCCCTACAACTTGAACAAATAGAAAGTGAGCAACAAAAGAATCCATCAGGCACCAGAAGAAAACAAATAATAAAAATTAGAGCTGAACTAAATGAATTAGAGAACAGAAAAACAATTGAAAGAATTAACAAAGCCAAAAGCTGGTTCTTTGAAAAAATTAACAAAATTGATAAACCATTGGCTAGACTGACTAAAGAAATACAGGAAAGGAAACAAATAACCCGAATAAGAAATGAGAAGGACCACATCACAACAGAACCAAATGAAATTAAAAGAATCATTTCAGATTATTATGAAAAATTGTACTCTAACAAATTTGCAAACCTAGAAGAAATGGATGAATTCCTGGAAAAACGCTACCTATCTAAACTAACACATTCAGAAGTAGAACAACTAAATAGACCCATAACAAAAAAAGAGATTGAAACGGTAATCAAAAAACTCCCAACAAAAAAAAGCCCTGGCCCGGACGGCTTCACTGCAGAGTTCTACAAAACTCTCAGAGAAGAGTTGACACCACTACTTCTGAAGGTATTCCAAAGCATAGAAAATGACGGAATACTACCCAACTCATTCTATGAAGCCACCATCTCCCTGATACCAAAACCATGTAAAGACATTACAAAAAAAGAAAATTATAGACCTATATCCCTCATGAACATAGATGCAAAAATCCTCAACAAAATTCTAGCCAATAGAATCCAACAACACATCAAAAAAATAATTCACCATGATCAAGTGGGATTTATACCAGGTATGCAAGGCTGGTTTAATATCAGAAAAACCATTAATGTAATCCATCACATAAATAAAACAAAAGATAAAAACCACATGATCTTATCAATTGATGCAGAAAAGGCATTTGACAAAGTCCAACACCCATTTATGATAAAAACTCTTACCAAAATAGCAATTGAAGGAAAATTCCTCAACATAATAAAGGGCATCTATGCAAAGCCAACAGCCAATATCACTCTAAATGGAGAGAACCTGAAAGCATTTCCCTTGAGAACGGGAACCAGACAAGGATGCCCTTTATCACCGCTCTTATTCAACATCGTACTTGAAGTCCTAGCCAGGGCAATTAGGCTAGACAAAGAAATAAAAGGTATCCAGATTGGCAAGGAAGAAGTAAAGTTATCACTATTTGCAGATGACATGATTATATACACAGAAAACCCTAAGGAATCCTCCAGAAAACTACTGAAACTAATAGAAGAGTTTGGCAGAGTCTCAGGTTATAAAATAAACATACAAAAATCACTTGGATTCCTCTACATCAACAAAAAGAACACCGAAGAGGAAATAACCAAATCAATACCATTCACAGTAGCCCCCAAGAAGATAAGATACTTAGGAATAAATCTTACCAAGGATGTAAAAGACCTATACAAAGAAAACTACAAAGCTCTACTACAAGAAATTCAAAAGGACTTACTTAAGTGGAAAAACATACCCTGCTCATGGATAGGAAGACTTAACATAGTAAAAATGTCTATTCTACCAAAAGCCATCTATACATTTAACGCACTTCCGATCCAAATTCCAATGTCGTATTTTAAGGGGATAGAGAAACAAATCACCCATTTCATATGGAAGGGAAAGAAGCCCCGGATAAGCAAAGCACTACTGAAAAAGAAGAAGAAAGTGGGAGGCCTCACTTTACCTGATTTCAGAACCTATTATACAGCCACAGTAGTCAAAACAGCCTGGTACTGGTACAACAACAGGCACATAGACCAATGGAACAGAATTGAGAACCCAGACATAGATCCATCCACGTATGAGCAGCTGATATTTGACAAAGGACCAGTGTCAATTAATTGGGGAAAAGAAAGTCTTTTGAACAAATGGTGCTGGCATAACTGGATATTCATTTGCAAAAAAATGAAACAGGACCCATACCTTATACCATGCACAAAAACTAACTCCAAGTGGATCAAAGACCTAAACATAAAGACTAAAACGATAATCATCATGGAAGAAAAAATTGGGACAACCCTAGGAGCCCTAATACAAGGCATAAACAGAATACAAAACATTACCAAAAGTGATGAAGAGAAACCAGATAACTGGGAGCTCCTAAAAATCAAACACCTATGCTCATCTAAAGACTTCACCAAAACAGTAAAAAGACCACCTACAGACTGGGAAAGAATTTTCAGCTATGACATTTCCGACCAGCGCCTGATCTCTAAAATCTACATTATTCTGTCAAAACTCAACCACAAAAAGACAAACAACCCAATCAAAAAGTGAGCAAAGGATATGAACACACATTTCACTAAAGAAGATATTCAGGCAGCCAACAGATACATGAGAAAATGCTCTCGATCATTAGCCATTAGAGAAATGCAAATTAAAACTACGATGAGATTCCATCTCACACCAGCAAGGCTGGCATTAATCCAAAAAACACAAAATAATAAATGTTGGAGAGGCTGCGGAGAGATTGGAACTCTTATACACTGCTGGTGGGAATGTAAAATGGTACAACCACTTTGGAAATCTATCTGGCGTTATCTTAAACAGTTAGAAATAGAACTACCATACAACCCAGAAATCCCACTCGTCGGAATATACCCTAGAGATACAAGAGCCTTCATACAAACAGATATATGCACACCCATGTTTATTGCAGCTCTGTTTACAATAGCAAAAAGTTGGAAGCAACCAAGATGTCCATCAACAGATGAATGGGTAAATGAATTGTGGTATATTCACACAATGGAATACTACGCATCAATAAAGAACAGTGACGAATCTCTGAAACATTTCATAACATGGAGGAACCTGGAAGGCATTATGCTGAGCGAAATGAGTCAGAAGCAAAAGGACAAATATTGTATAAGACCACTATTATAAGATCTTGAGAAATAGTAAACCTGAGAAGAACACATACTTTTGTGGTTACGAGGGGGGGAGGGAGGGAGGGTGGCAGAGGGTTTTTTATTGATTAATCAGTAGATAAGAAATGCTTTAGGTGAAGGGAAAGACAACACTCAATACGTGGAGGGTCAGCTCAATTGGACTGGACCAAAAGCAAAGAAGTTTCCGGGATAAAATGAATGCTTCAAAGGTCAGCGGAGCAAGGGCGGGGGTCTGGGGAACATGGTTTGCGGGGACTTCTAAGTCAATTGGCAAAATAATTCTATTATGAAATCATTCTGCATCCCACTTTGAAATGTGGCATCTGAGGTCTTAAATGCTAACAAGCAGCCATCTAAGATGCATCAATTGGTCTCAACCCACCTGGATCAAAGGAAAATGAAGAACACCAAGGCCACACGACAACTAAGAGCCCAAGAGACAGAAAGGGCCACATGAACCAGAGACCTACATCATCCTGAGACCAGAAGAACTAGTTGGTGCCCGGCCACAATCGATGACTGCCCTGACAGGGAGCACAGCAGAGGACCCCTGAGGGAGCAGGAGATCAGTGGGATACAGACCCCAAATTCTCATAAAAAGACCAAACTTAATGGTCTGACTGAGACTAGAGGAATCCCGGCGGCCATGGTCCCCAGACCTTCTGTTGGCACAGGACAGGAACCATCCCCGAAGACAACTCATCAGACATGAAAGGGACTGGTCAGCGGGCGGGAGAGAGACGCTGATGAAGAGTGAGCTAATTATATCAGGTGGACACTTGAGAGTGTGTTGGCAACTCTTGTCTGGAGGGGGGATGGGAGGATAGAGAGAGAGGGAAGCCGGCAAAATTGTCAAGAAAGGAGAGACTGAAAGGGCTGACTCAAGAGGGGGAGAGCAAGTGGGAGTAGGGAGTGAGATGTATGTAAACTTATATGTGACAGACTGATTGGATTTGTAAACGTTCACTTGAAGCTTAATAAAAGTTAATAAAAAAATAAATAAATAAAACCAACTTTTGAGAATGTTAATGATTACTTCAAAAAAAAAAAAGATCCTTGTCCACAGATTCAAAAAGAGGAATGGGGCTTCTAGGACTCTTCAGGGATCTTTCGGTTACTCAGTAAAACTCTGCACTTCTCTGAGAATCCACAGTCTTTTCTCTTTCCCACTCCATGAGAGAATGTCAGCCACAGCACCACTCTCCGTTCTTGCCTTTTCTGCATCCATTTGCCTGAACTCCTTTACTCAGCATCTACTATGACCCAGGGTAGCAACCAACTATTTTATATTTCTGAGCCATTTGGGCACCTGGAGAACAAATTTGTTCTTTCAGACCTTGCACAATTTTCTCCAGACCTATCTCAAGAGTGATCATTAAAAATTACCAACCTTTTACATAAACCACAGCCTTCTCTACCCTCAGACCAGAAGAACTAGATGGCTCCCCACTACCACTACCAACTGTTCCAATCAGGGCCACAATAGATGGATTAATCCTGATAGAATGGGAGAAAAATATAGAAAAGAACCTCAAATTCTTAAAAAAAATTCAGACTCACTGGACCAGTTGAGACTGGAGGACTCCCTGAGAGTATTGCCTTGAGATACTTTTTAAACCTTGAACTGAAACTGGCCCCTGAGGTCACCTTTCAGCTAAATAACAAGATTGGCTCACAAAATAAAGAATATCACCTGTGAGCACTGTGCTTCTTTAAAAAATCTGTGTGAGGCCAAACAGTCAACAATTACTTTAAAACAAAGATGAGAAGGTAAGGGGGCAGGGAAACTAGATTAACAGGAATGGAACAACCAGAATGGGTATTGTGAAGAATGTAACCAATGTCACTGAACAATTTGTGTAGAAATTGCTGAATGGAAACATAAATAACTGTGTAAACGTTCACCAAAAATACAATAGAACATTATTTTTTAAAAATTACCCACATTACCAGTCAGACTCTTATCAGAACCTTTTCCCCATGTCTATTCACCACAGAGGTGGACAAACTGGGGTCAGAATTTGCTTCTCACGCACTTAGACATGCCCTTTCCTATGTGTTCCACCTACAAGGCACTCACCCCAGACAAGTCTTGGAGGTGTCTAGGTACCATGCCCCAAATCAACTTGCTGCTTCTGATTGATAGAAAATCCTCCCCTCCCACCCATGCCTGGCTTGAGCCTCTGACCTTGAATTTAAGGAGGGTCCTTCAAGAACTCCAAAAACACTAAACTGAGGATATGTCACTTTCCCCTTAGTACAAGATGCCAGAGTTGTCAGAGTAGGAAGGCTTAGTGCAAAATCATTTAATAATGTCTTTTAAAAATGCTCCCTGTCCCTGCAGGCTTCCCATCATTCCCCTCCCTTCCCTGACACACCTGCCATTCACGCTTACAGAAAAGAACTGCCAGCCAATAATCATGTATCCAGCAAAATTTTCTTTTAAAACTGAAGGGAAAATTAGGACATTCCAAGAACCATCAAAACAGCCCTACAAGAAATAGTAAAAGAAATCCTTTGAATAGAAAACCAACATCAGGTAACAACCTGAGGTAAAAAACACATGACAGAATCACTCAGATACCAAGCCAGGTAAAGACTTCAAAAAAGTAAAATAAACCTACAAAACTGATTAAAGGGAACCACCAATGTAATCACATAAATGACAACAACTTCAAAACAAAAGGAGGAATGAATGACATAGTTATAGAACTTCTGTATGGAGAAGTCAAGGCGATCACAAGATATAATAGACTGTTTCAAATTTAGGAGGATAAATGTAAATTTAGGGTAACCACAAAGAAAAGTCATAAATTTACTTACGAAAACAAAGAAGAAAATAAAATAGACTCAGCAAACACAAAAACAACAACAAATGAAAGGAATAGAAAATTCATATACAAAAAGAACTCAACATGGAAGTAAAGAACAAAGAAACTGTTAACATCACCAAAAAAAAGTGTAACAAAATGGCAGCAGTAAATCCATACCAACAATCACACTAAATGTAAACAGGCTAAATGCACAAGTCAAGAGGCAGAGAGCAATAGATAGCAATATGCTATCTATAACAGACACACTTTAGAAATAAAGTCATAAACAGGTTAAAAATCAAAGGATGGAAAAAAAATATACCAAGCAAACAGTAATCAAAAGAAAGCAGGAGTGGCAATATTAATATCTGACAAAACAGACTTTAAGCCAAAAACCATTATAAGAAACAAAGAAGGACACTATATAATGATTAAAGGATCAATTCACCAAGAAGACATAACAATTATAAATGTTTATGCACACAGTGCCAGTGCTGCAAAGTTTATAAAGCAAATCCTGACAGAATTCAATAGAGAAATACATAGATCCACAATAATAGTAAAAGATTTTAACATACCAATTTCAACGATGGACGAAACAACAAGAAAGAAACCAACAAAGATACAGAAGACCTAAATAATACTATTAACCAATTGGACCTTGTAGACATATATAGAATACATCACCCAACAGAACAACAAACATTCTTCTCTAATGCACATGGACCATTCTCCAGAATAGACCATATATTAGACCATAAAACAAAGCCTCAATAAATTTAAAAAGATTGAAATTATACAAAGCATCTTCTCTGATCATAACAGTGTGAAACTAGAAATCAATATCAGAAAGAACAAGGAAAATAAATCTAATACATGTGTGATGGTTAAGGTTGCATGTCAACTTGGCTCAGCCATGATTCTCAGTGGTTTCGCAGTTATGATGTAGTTTGGCAGTTGTATAATGATGTAATCACTCCATGATGAGACCTGATATATAATGTGATCACCTCCATGATGGGAGCTACTGTGAGTAGTCAATCAGGTGAGAGTTTCCTTTCGAGTGTAGCCTGCATCCAATACAGGTGGACTTTCTGACAAGGCTCTCAGGCTTTTGCTCGCTCTGGATCCTGGAGGTGGTTTCTGTTTATCTGACCTCCAGTTCTTGGAACTTGAGCTAGCAGCTTACCTGCCAGTCTTGGGATTCATCAGCCTCCACAGTCTGTGAGCCAGTGACCTGCCAGCTTACTTGCTAGTCTTGGGATTTGTCAACCTCTGCAGCCTGTGAGCCAGAAGCCTGTTGTCTGACGTGCTGATCTTGGGTGTGCCAGCCCCTGCAGCTATGTGAGTGAGAAGAAGCCCCTAGCCTGACCCATGGACTTGGCACTTTCCAGCCTCTACAACTGTGTGAGACATTTCCTTGATATAAATCTCAATGTGTATACAGATGCTTCACTGGTTTTACTTCTCTAGAGTACCCAGCCTAAGATAATATGGAAACTAAATAACACATTACTAAAAAAACTATTGGGTCATAGAAGAAATCAAAAGAGAAATAAAAAAAATACTTAGAATCAAACAAGAATGAAAACACAACCTACGAAAACCTATGAGATACAGCAAACATAGTGCTCAGAGAGAACTTTATAGCAATAAGTGCATACATTAAAAAAGAGAAAAGGTCTAAAATCAATAACTTAACCTGACAACTTGAAAAAATAGAAAATAAAGAGCAAAAGAAGGTCAAAGCTACCAGAAGAAATAATAAAGATGAGAGCAGAAATAAATGAAATAGAAAACAGAAAAACAATAGAAAGAATCAACAAAACAAGAAGTTGGTTCTTTGAAAGGATCAATAAAAAACCGGCCAAACTGACAAAGGAAAAAAAATGAGAAAATGCAAGTAACCAAAATAAGCAATGAAATGGGAGACATTAAACAGATCTGATATATAGAAGATCATAACAGAATACTATGAAAAATTGCACTCCAACAAATTCGAAAACCTACAAGAAATGCACAGATTTCTAGAAGCACACTACCTACCTAAACTAACACAAGTAGAGGTATAAGATCTAAACAGATCGGTAGCAAAAGAAGAGATTGAAGATATCATTAAAAAAAACTCCCAGAGAAAAAAGAGGCCCCATTCCCCACTGCGGAATTTTACCAAACACTAAGAGAAAAGTTGACATTGATTCTACTCAAAGTCTTCCAAAACATAGAAAAGGAAGAAATACTCCCCAACTCATTCTATGTAGCATCATTACCCTGTTACCAAAGCCAAGTAAAGATACCACAAAAAAGGAAAATTACAGACCAATATCCCTCATCAATACAGATGCAAAAATTCTCAACAAAATTTTAGCCAACAGAATTCAAAAGCATATAAAAAAAGAAGTCAGACATCATGATCAGGTGGGATTCATACTAGGAATGCAAGGGTGGTTCACCACTAGAAAATCAATTAATATAATTCACCACATAAATAAAACAAAGGAAAAGAATCACGCGATCATCTCAACTGAAGCAGAAAAGGCATTTGATAAAATCCACCACCCATTCCTGATAAAAAAAACTTTCAGCAAAATAGGAATAGAAGGAAAATTCCTCAACATAATTAAGGGCTATAGGCAAAACCAACAGCCAACATTGTTCTCAATGGAGAAAGACTGAGAGCCTTCCCCTTGAGAAAGGGAACAATACAAGGATGCCCACTACCATCACTCTTATTCAATATTGTACTGGAAGTTCCAGCAATAAGACAAGAAATAGAAATAAAGGGTAACCAAACTGGTAAGGAAGAAGTAAAACTATTTCTATTTGCAGATGACATGATCCTATATATAGAAAATCCCAGAAATGACATAAGAAAGCTACTGAATCTAATAGAAAGATTCAGCAAAGTGTCAGGATACAAGTTCAACACACAAAAATCAGCTGGGTTCCTTTACACTAACAAGGATAACTCCAAAAAGGAAATCAAGAAAACAGTATCATTTACAATAGCATCCAAAAGGAAAAGATAACTAGAAATAAACCTAACCAGGGATATAAAAGACCTATACAATGAAAACTATAAAATACTACTGCAAGAAATTAAAAGAGATCTACATAAATGGAAAAACATTTCATGTTCATGGATTGGAAGACTAAACATTGTGAAAATGTCAATATGTACAACCTAAAGCGATCTATACATATAATGCAATCCCAATCCAAATTCCAACAAAATTCTTCAGTGAAAAGGAAATGAGGAGGCAGTCTAAGATGGTGGAGTACTAAGAGGCTTCATAACGTCCCTCTTACAACAAAGACCTGAAAAAACAAGTAAATTGGATATAGAAGACAACCTAGGAACCCTAAGCATCAAAGACGATGCTGAAGAATCGGAATGAGCACCAGGCGGAAGGAGAGACAATACAAAAACAGCAGACACTGAGAATTACAGATCGCTGGTGCCCTGCTAGCTGAGCCTGCAATGAGACAAAGCAAGCATTATTCCAGCTGAAACCCCCATCACCTGGTGCAGTCAAGCAGAAACGACTCTGCACTCACAACCAGAGCCAGGCAGAAGGTCTTCCCAGTTGGCGGAGGTCAAGTGCACACAACCCACTCACCATGTCCACCCCAGCCCTCATGCTGGAGACATGTGTCCTCGCCCATTCTCCCTCCTTGCACATGATTTTGGTCTGGCAGCACTCACCACTGCCTGCCCCCTAAGACGGGAGCCCACAGTCCCCCAGAGACACCTGTCCCTTCTCTCAGTCACTCACAGTGGGGTCCCATGGACCTGCAGCACCTCCTACTCACTCCAGTCACCCCAGCCAGTGCCTTGTTAGACAAACCTGCATAATGCAGCCATATTGAGACAAACCAACTACACCAGGGACTCAAGGACTGGCAGTACCACTTATGCCCTACAGCCACCAGCACTGGGGGGCCCAAAGACCAGCTGCACACCCTCCCCCATGTTGTGCTCTATCACACAAGGGCGTGCCCTCTAACCAGGCACCCATGAACAGAAAACATAGCCCCTGTCTCATTCCCCATGTTACCCACCTCTGCAACCAGAGGATTGGTCCTAGGCAAGCACCCCCACATAGCCCTTCTTGCCCAGAACCATTGGTGAGCGTTTCTGCACCACCCACCTGGTGACCAACAATCAGGGCACCCTGGAACCTGACCATCCAGTCTTTGACAGAGTGCACATACACCATCCAACCCAGTGACTAGGGAAATTACCCTCTGCAGCCACAGCCAGGTGGCTTGCCAGACAGATACACCACCTCACCACAAACATCACCTACATCCTCAGTAGCTCCTCAAGACTAGCAGACAGGGCCATGTTTACACACCCAGTTGCTGCTCCACCCATCTGGAGACATGAGGTGAGAGCTTCAATGCAGTCAGATTAGTGACGAGAGTAGCACACACACCCAGCCTACTCAGATACGTCAAAACAAAACAAAACACTCAGGATAGAGCAAACAAACATACAATAAATACATATAATAACTTCTTGATGGAGACAATAGACAATATCCAATCACATAACAAAGCAGGACAAGATGGCCCTAGCAAGTGACCATGCTTATGGATAGAAAGACTCAACGTTGTGAAAAAGTCAGTATTACCCAAAGCAATCTGCAGTTATAATGCAATTCCGATCCAAATTCCAACAGCATTCTTTAACAAGGTGGAAAAACTAATCACCACCTTTATATGGAAAGGAAAGGGGCCCCAGATACATAAAGCATTATTGAAGAACAAAGTAGGAGGCCTCACACCATCTGATCTCAGGACCTACTACTATACAGCCAAGGTAATCAAAACAGCCTGGTACTGGTACAACAAACACACAGACCAATGGAACAGAACTGAGGACCCAGATGTAAATCCATCCACTTTCAGCAGCTGATCTTTGACAAAGGGCAGAAGTCCATTAAGTGGGGGAAAAGACAGTTTCTTTAATAAATGGTGCTGGCAAAACTGGATGTCCATTTGTAAAAAAAAAAAAAATGAAACATGAGTCATCATGTACAAAAACTAACTCAAAATGGATCAAAGACCTAAATGTAAAGCCTAATACTATAAAGGTCATGGAAGAACAAATACGGACAATGCTCAAACCATCCAACCCATTGCTGTTGAGTCTATTCCAACTCATAGCAACCCTGTAGGACAGAGTAGAACTGCCCCACAGAGTTTCCAAGGAGCAGTTGGTGGATTTGAACAGCTGACCTTTCGGTTAGCAGCCAAGCTCTTAACCAATATAACACCAGGACTTCAGGGACAATGATAGGGGCCCTAATTATGCAATAAATAGAATACCAACATAACTAAAAATGTACAAAAAGCAGAAGAACTAGATAAATGGTATCTCCTAAAAGTTAAATGTTTATGCTTATCAAAAGATTTCTTCGAAAGAGTAAAAACAGAACCTACAGACTGGGAAAAATTTTTAGGCTATGACATATCCGACAAGGGTCTGATCTCTAAAATCTACAGAAAACTTCAACACCTCAACAATAAAAAGACAAACAATTCAATTAAAAAATGGACAAAGGATATGAACAGACACTTCACCAAAGAAGACATTCAGATGGCTAACAAACACATGAAGAAATGCTTGTGATCGTTAGCCGTTAGAGAGATACAAATCAATACTACAGTGAGATATCATCTCATTCTGATGTTCTGACGTTACAGTACTAATAAAAACAAACAAGCAAAAAACAAAACAGAATATAACAAATGCTTGAGTGGTTGTGGGGAGATTGAAACCCTTATTCACTTCTGGTGGGAATGTAAAATGGTATAACTACTTTGGGAAACAGTATGGCATTCCCTTAAAAAGCTAGAAATAGAAATACCATAAACCAAAACCAAACCAAACCCACTGCCGTCCTCTCGATTCTGACTCATAGTGATGCTATAGAACAGAGTAGAACTGCCCGATAGAGTTTCCAAGGAGTGCCTGGTAGATTCAAACTGCTGACCTCTTGGTTAGCAGCCCTAGCACTTAACCACTAAACCACCAGGGTTTCCAGAAATACCATATGACCCAGCAATCCCACTCCTAGGTATATACCCAATGAAATAAGAGCAGTGACATGAATAGACATATGGACACCCATGTTCACTGCAGCATTATTCACAATAGCAAAAAGATGGAAACAACCTAAGTGCCCATCAACAGATGAATAGATTAACAAACTGTGGTACATAAACACAATGGCATACTTTACAACAACAAAGAATAATGACGAATCCATGAAACATCTCAAAACATGGATGAATTTGGAGGACATTATGCTGAGTGAAATAAGTCAACCACAAAAGGACAAATATTGTATGAGGCCACTATTATAAAGAAACAAGAAATATTACACACACACACACACAAAACTTTGATGGTTACCGGGAATGGCGGGGTGAGAATACCAAATAGATAGAAGACGTGTTAATATTAGTGAAGGGAAAGGCAATACATAATATGGGTGAAGCAAGCAAAACATGACCAAGGCATGGGAGGACACTGAGAGGAACACACAAAAAAAGGGCAACTAAGGTAACTACTACATCTTAGACAATCCTGCAACGGTAGTATCAACAAACACTAATTTAAGAATAGATACATTTGTTGTCGTTAGGTGCTGTCAAGTCAGTTCTGACTCATAGTGACTGTAGGTACCACAGAACGAAACACTTCCTGGTCCTGTGCCATGCTCATATACGTTGTTATGCGTGAGCCCATTGTTGCAGCCGCTGTGTCAATACATCTGGTTGAGGGTCTTCTTCTTTTCCACAGACCCTGTACTTTACCAAGCATGATATCCTTCTCCAGGGACTGATCCCTCCTGGCTGCATGTTCAAAGTATGTCAGATGCAGTCTCAGCATCCTTGCTTCTAAGGAGCATTCTGATTGTACTTCAAGACAGATTCGCTCGTTCTTTTGGTAGTCGAAGGTATATTCACTATTCTTTGCCAACACCACAATTCAAAGGTGTCAATTCTTCTTACTTCTTCCTTATTCATTGTCCAGCTTTCTCATGCATATGATGCATTTGGAAATACCATGGTTTGGGTCAGGCACACCTTAGTCTTCAAGGTGACATCGTTGCTTTTCAACACTTTAAAGAGGTCCTTTGCAGCAGATTTACCCAATACCATTCGTCTTTTGATTTCTTGACTGCTGCTTCCATGGCTGTTGATTGTGGATCCAAGTAAAATGAAATCCTTGACTTCAATCTTTTCTCCATTTATCATGATGTTGCTTATCCGTCCAGTAGTGAGGATTTTTGTTTTCTTTAGGCTGAGGTGTAATCCATTGTGAAGGCTGTGGTCTTTGATCTTCATCAGTACGTGCTTCAAGTCCTCTTCACTTTCAGCAAGCAAGGTTGTGTCATCTGCATAATGCAGGTTGTTAATGAGTCTTCCTCCAATCCTGATGCCCTGTTCTTCTTCATCTAGTCCAACTTCTCAGATTATTTGCTCAGCATACAGATTGAACATGTATGGCGAAAGGGTACAACCTTTGACGCACACCTTTCCTGACTTTAAACCACTCAGTATTCCCTTGTTCTGTCTGAACAACTGCCTCTCGATCTATGCACAGGTTCCTCATGAGTACAATTAAATGTTCTGGAATTCCCATTTTTCACAATGTTATCCATAATTTCTTATGACCCACACAGTCGAATGACTTTGCATAGTCAATAAAACATCTTTCTGACATTCTCTGCTTTCAGCCAGGATCCATCTGACATCAGCAATGATATTCCTGGTTCCACATCCTCTTTTGAATCCTGCCTGAGTTTCTGGCAGTTCCCTGTCGATATGCTGCTGCAGCCACTTTGGAATGATCTTCAGCAAAATTTTGCTTGCAGGTGATGTTAATGATATTGTTTGATAATTTCCACATTTGGTTGAATTACCTTTCTTGGGAATAGGCATAAATATGGATCTCTTCCAGTCAGTTGGTCAGGTAGCTGTCTTCCAAATTTCTTGGCATAGATGAGTGAGTACTTTCAGTGCTGCATCCGTTTGTTGAAACATCTCATTTGGTGTTCCCTCAATTCCTAGTGCCTTGTTTTTTGTTAATGCCTTCAGTGCAGTTTGGACTTCTTCCTTCAGTATCGTAGGTTCCTGATCATATGTTACCTCCTGAAATGGTTGAACATTGACCGGTTCTTTTTGGTATAGTGACTCTGTGTAGTCCTTCCATTTCCTTTTGATTCTTCCTGAGTCGTTTAATATTTTCCCCATAGAATCCTTCACTATTGCAACTCTAGGCTTGAATTTTTTCTTCAATTCTTTCAGCTTGAGAAATGTCAAGTGGGTTTTTCCCTTTTGGTTTTCTATCTCCAGCTCTTTGCACATGTCATCATAATAATTTTCTTTGCCTTCTCAAGCCATCCTTTGAAATCATTTGTTCAGTTCTTTTACTTCATCAATTCTTCCTTTTGCTTTAGCTTCTCAGCATTTCAAGAGCAAGTTTCAGAGTCTCTTCTGACATCCGTTTTGGTCTTTTTTAATGACCTTTTACTTTTTTCATGTGTGATGTCCTTGGTGTCATTCCACAACTCTTCTGGTCTTCAGGTCTTCAGCCATTAGTTTCAATGCATCAAATCTGTTCTTCAGGTGGTCTCTAAATTCAGGTGTGATATACTCAAGGTTGTACTTTGGCTCTTGTAGACTTGTTCTAATTTTCTTCAGTTTCCACTTGAACTTGCGTATGAGCAATTGACGGTCTGTTCCACGGTCGACCCCTTGCCTTGTTCTGACTGATAATATTGAGCTTTTCCATCATCTCTTTCCACAGATGTAGTCTTTGATTCCTGTGTATTCCATCTGGTAAGGTCCATGTGTATAGTCACCGTTTATGTTAATGAAAAAAGGTATTTGCAATGAAGAAGTTGTTGGTCTTGCAAAGTTCTATCATGCGATCTCTGGTATCATTTCTATCACCTGGGCCATATTTTCCAACTGTGGATCCTTCTTCTTTGTTTCCAACTTTTGCATTCCAATCACCAATAATTACCAATGCATCTTGATGGCATGTTTGATCAATTTCAGACTGCAGAAGCTGGTAAAAATCTTCAATTTCTTCATCTTTGACCTTAGTGGTTGGTGCATAAATTTGAATAGTAGTTGTATTAACTGGTCTTCCTCTTCCTTGTAGGCATATGGATATTATCCTATCACTGGCAGTGTTGTACTTCAGGATAGATCTTGAAATGTTCTTTTTGAGGATGAATGCAATGCCATTCCTCTTCAAATTGTCATTCCAGGCATAGTAGTCCATATGATTGTCCAATTCAAAATGGCCAATACCATTCCATTTTAGCTCACTAATACCTAGGATATCGATGATTACGTGTTCCATCTCATTTTTTGTGATTTCCAATTTTCTTGGAATCATACTTCATACATTCCATGTTCTGATTATTAATGAATGTTTGCAGCTGTTTCTTCTCATTTGGATACATAGGTAGATAGATATGCCAAGAGGTGTGGGAGGCTATGAGGGAATACACTCATTTGCAGATATAGGTTTGGTGGTGGACATTTCTATATAGATAACTGTAGGTATTGCTTATATATTAATATAGACAAGACAGCACACAAGGACCATAGTCAGGGCAACTTCTTCAACATAACCAAACAACTCGTGGGATGAACATTCTAGGCTCAAAACCAAAGGACCATAGGCTCAGGGGACATTGACGTCAACAGACACAACATAGCTCATAAAGACAAAGTTCTGCATCCTACTTTGGTGAGTAGAGCCTGGGGTCTTAAAAGCTTGTGAGCAGTCAGCAAAGATACAACTCTTGGTCTCTTATCTCCCAGAGGAAAGGAGAATTAAGAAAATCAAAGACCCAAGGAAGAAATCAGCCCAAAGAACTAATGGACCACATGAACCACAGCCTACACAACACTGAGACCAGAAGAACTAGATAGTGCCCAGTTACCACCACGTACTACTCTGACTGGGATCACAATAGAGGGTCCAAGACAAAGCAGGAGCAAAATTGCAGGACAAAAAATCAAATTCACACACACACACACATGCACATACAAACAGGCTTACTGGTCTGACAGAGACCGGAGGAACCCTCAAGACTATGGCCCTAAGACACCCTTCTGAACTGGAACTGAATCTATTCCTGGAGACCACCCTTCAGCCAAACTATAGACAGGCCCATAAAATAAACAATAACTCCCAAGAGGAATGTGCTTCTTAAAACAAGTAATTATATGATATCAAAAGAGGGCAACATTTGCCCAAAGCCAAGATGAGAAGGCAGGAAGGGGTGGCAATTCTGGATGAAAGGGAATAGGGACCCTAGAATGGAAATGTGGGAAGCACTGGCACATTGTGGGGAATGAAATCAATATCATGGAACACTTTATGTACAAACTATCAAATAGGAAACTAATTTGTTCTGTAAACGTTCATCTAATGCACAATAAATAATTACATGAAAAAACTACAATAAGTTGCCATCTCACCCCTGGAAAAATGACACTGATCAAAAAAACAGGCAACAACAAATGCTGGCAAGGATGGGGGAGATTTGAACACTTATCCACTGCTGGTGGGATTGTAAAATGGTACAATCGCTATGGAAAATGTGCATCCTTGAAAAGCTAGAAATAGAAATACCTTATGATCCACCAACCTCACTCCTAGGTATATACCCTAGAAATCTATTAACAGTGTCACGAACAGACACGTGCACACCCATGCTCATTGCAGCATTATCCACAACAGTAAAAAGATGGAAACAACCTAAGTGCTTATCAGTGGATGAATGGACAAACAAAATGTGGTATATACATACAATGAAATACTTTACAATAATGAGTCCACGAAGCATCTTATAATATGCATGAATCTGGAGGGCATGATGTTAAGTGAAATAAGTCCAGCACAAAAGGACAAATATTGCATGATACCACTTTTATAAAAAGGCAAAAATAGATATACATACAGAAATCAACGTTCTTTGGTGATTACCAGGAATGGGAGAGGGAGGAAGGGGGAATCACTATCTAGACAGTAGACACTTGGTATTTGTGGTGATAGGAAAGGCAATATCGAATATGGGTGAAGTATGCACAACTTAACTAAGGTAAATGATGACAAAGAGAAATACAGAAGTGACCTTAGTGGTAAATGCATAACATATACAGCTTGGCACAGTAGTAACAACCCAAAAATATATGAGTGGTTACCTAGGTAGATATATATGCATGTATGTGTATAGCAAAGTACATGCGTGTATATACATGTGTATATAGGTATACCTGTAGGCATAGATATATACATTTTTATGTGTGCCACATGTATATTCATATATGTGTGTATATATATACATGTAATAAAACACACAGGAAACACAGTCACAAATACCTCCCAGACATAACCAAACACCTCACAGGATTGATTTACTGAGTTTGAAGGCTTAGGATCATAGTCTTGTTCAATTGGCACAACATAGTCTATAAAATTTGTGTTCTACATCCTAGTGTGGTAAGTAGTACCTGGTATCTTAAAAGCTTGTAAGTAGCTATCTAAGATACAGCTATTGGCCTCTACTCATTAGGAACAAAAGAGAAAGAAGGAAATCAAAGACTCAAAGTTAAGAAGCTAGTCTACAGGACTAATTGCCTACATGAACTCTGGCCTCATCTATTCAGAGACCAGACTAGATGCTGCCTGGCTATCACTACTGACCATTCTGACCAGGGACAAAATAGAAGGTCCTGGATAGAATGGAAGAAAATTGTGGAACAAAACTCTAACTTTTATTGGAAAAAAAAAAAAGGCCAGACTTATAGGACCAGTAGAGACTACAAGAACCCCTGAGACTATCGCCCTGAGTTAACCTTGTACTTTGAACTGAAACTACACCCAGAGGTCACCTTTCAGCTAAATAAGAGATTGACTCGTAAAATAAACAATACCACCCATGTGTCTTGTGTGCCTTAAAAAAGAAATCATCATAAATGGTCAATATTTACCCTAAAGCATAGATGAGAAGGGGGCAGGGGATGGGCGGGGAAGCTGGATTAATGGAAGTGGAACAACTAGAATGTTGACACAATGTGGAAAATGTAACCAATGTGAACAACATGTATACAAATTGTTAAATGGGAACCTAATTTGCTGTGTAAACTTTCACCAAAAACTCACTAAAATATTTATTTAAAAAAACCATCAACAGGTAACCTGGTAGAAACTGAGCTTTCTGTTACTGTTGTTATCCCAGACCTGAAACTGTGTCAACACATGAAGCAGGCAGTTAGGAAAAGAGAAGGGCCAAGTTGGATGGGCTACCAAGCCACTTGGTCTCATACCCAGAGATGTTCGGGAGTGAGGGCTACTTTTAAGTGGTGTGAAAAGAGCACAGTCTATGAATCTGAAGAAAGTGGCCCATTTTCTCTTCAGTCCCTCAGGCTATTAGACAGGCAATGGACCAGAACAGCAATCTACTCCACAATCCCCTGGGCTCTGAAAGAGGTGAGTGCTTTCCCAGTCCTTCCTCCTGGACCTACACATCTCCCAAGGCAGAGCCACTGGTCTCGGCAGAATGACATTTCAGACAGATAGTGTGTTGCAGCTAAGTCGCTTTCTACACAGCACTTGGTTGCTGAGCCCAAGCATCACAGCAAAGGTAGGAGGAGGCAGAAAGGCTACTTCGGAAAAGCAGGGAGGGAAGCTCACAGCAGCGGCCAGGCTTCCCTTGTTTTATAGGCAGATTACCACCACTCCAACTCATGGAGACCTCGTATGTGTCAGAGTAGAACTGTGCTTCACAGGGTTTTCAGTGGCTGATTTTTCAAAAGCAGATCGCCAGGCCTTTCTTTCAAGACACCTCTGGGTAGAGTCAAACTTCTAACATTTCAGTTAACAGCTAAGCAAGCTAACCGTTTGCACCACCCAGGGACAATTTACAGGCAGATAGGCAAGGATAGTAACAACCAACCTTTATGGAACACTTACAATGTCCCAAGCACTGTGTTGAGCACTTGACATACATTCCATCGTTTAAAGCAATCTGCATGAGTAAGACAAAAAGGTATCTGAAAACAGTTTCCCATTCTTAGTGCATTTATTTCAAAAAGTGTCCAGACGCAGTGTGAAGCGAAGCCATAATGAAACCCCTCACTTCTGCACAGATGCAGTGATGGTGCAGCCAAACCTGCCCCCCTAGTGTAGAGCACAAAGGGCCTCCCAATAGAGCACAGGGAGCTTTGTCACTCCTCCCTTGTCACCAGCCCTGGCCCATTGCTCACCTGGACCTTGACAGGCTTCCCAAAACTCCCACAGAGCCCCAAATTCGCAGAGGAGAATGCTTGCAGGCTGCAGCTTCTCTCCTCTTTCACTAAGTAAATATTTACTGAGCACACAGTACCTACCTGTCAGCCCTATTCTAAGTATTTGAAATATATTGTTGAACAATGAAATGATCCCTGACCTCAGAGAGCTTACATTCTAGTGTGTGCATGTGTATGTGTGTAGGATACAATAAACAATAAACATAATAAATAAATAAACTATATATAATCCTAATCCATAGGTTTAGGGTGAGGCCAGGTGTTTCTTGCTTGGTATTTTAAGTCCAGAAAGATGAGTTCATTCTTGAAGGAGACATTGAACTTGTATCAAATTCAACTGCTTTGATTCAGCAAGCCACACCAGTTAAAAACAAGGATATCAGAAAATTTGTGAATGGTGTCTGTATCTCTGAAAATGAAGAAGTTCAGTGGACAGACAAATACCGTCTAAGAGTTGTCCAGCTATGGAAACAACAAGATGTCAGGTGATTCCCAAGATCTATTGGTGATATTAAAAATGCGATAAAACTCATCTATTGAAAAAAAGTTATATAGTATGTTAAAAGCTGATAAGGACCATGGGAAAAAGGTAGAATAGGGTAATGAGAATGGGCAAAGCAAGGAGTAGGGGGTGGGGGTACAAATTGCAAATTTCAGTAAGCAGTCAGAGTAGGCCTCATTGAGAGGGTGATTTTGACCAGACTTGGAGGAAGTGAGGGAATTAGTCATGATACCTATGGGAAGAGCATTCCAGGCAGAGAGAACAGCCAGTGCAAAGGCCCTGTGTCAGGAACATGTCTGGTGTATTTGAGGAAGAACAAGGAGAACAGTGTGACCGGAGTGGAGTGAAAGAAAAGGAAAGCAGTAGCTGTATTCAGAGAGGAAGAAGGAGAGGGAAGACACGAAGCCCTGCTAGGCTACTGCAAAGCGTTCAGGATTTACAATGAGTGAGATAAGAGCTACTGAGAGTTTTGAGCAGAGCAGGGATAGGATCTGACTTCCATCTTCAAAGGCATTACTCTGGTTGCAGTGTTGAGAATAGAATGAAGGTGGCCAAAGGTAGATGCAGGCAAGGAGATGAGTCAGCAGGCTGTTAAAATAATCCAGGTGAGAGACAAGGGTTAGCCCTGGAGGAAGTGAGAAGTGGTCACTTCCTGGTTCTATTTTGAAAGTGGAACCAACACGCAGAGGTGTAACTAAGGCCTAGCAGGTAGGGCACGTTCCCTGGACACTGCTTGAGGTGGGATGCCAATGAGCAGATTCTTTTGGCCATCACTCTTTCCATCGCCAGCTGGGAAAGATCATTCAGAATTTAACACTAATTGCCCTAGGTGCTATTTTCCATAGACAGGCCCCTGCCAACAGGATGTCCTAATGGATTCTCTCATTACCTGTGAAATCTGAGAGAAACCAACTCTAGATGGTCTTCTTTCTCTCTATGCCACAAGTCAACATTTTAAAAACTTTCTCTGGTTTCTAAAAAGAGAGAAATTTCATCACTTCGTGAGATTATTTTTAATAAAAACAATAGCACTACGCCAAGATGCTGGGCCATTGGCCAAGCTCAGTCACAGGCTAAGCCTCTCAGAGCAGATGTTTGTACCTCGGTGAAAGCACCATCTCCACCTGGTTCCTGCGTGGTCCCGCTGCACGTGTCCAGCAGAGAGCAGTGGTTACGAGTAGGGTTCTAGAACCAAATTGCCTGGGTACACGAACACTTACAAGCTGCATAACCATGGATGAGGAATTTCAACCTCAGTTAAAAATGTGGGTTTGCCTATATGCATAATGGCCATGCTAGTGATCCCATGTTTATAGCCCCAGCACTTTCTCAGATACAGCCAAAACCAGCCAGGGGGCACTTCAGGCCTTAGCAGTTTTCTCTCTCAGTGTAACTGTCCGTGTCCACTTCCTCTTCACCTCAAAGTGAGCAAGTACATCTCCCTGCAAATGCCTGACAGCATGGCTTAGGGGCGACCTGGCCCTTCCACCAATACAGCGCGGAAATTGTGGAGGGGCAGTCAGGGGCATTTCCACTTTAGGGACTTCCGAGGCCACAGGCACCTCATATTCTGCATGAGAGAAACTTCAGAAGGACAATCCAATCCTGTGGAGTCAGCAATCTCTCCGTATGCAGAGATGCAACCTGTAAATACTCCCACAAGAGTGGGTTTTGTTCTTGGTTTTTTTTTTTTTTACCTTCAAGAGAGTCCCTGTTAACCCAGATGTGCTCAGGAGGGATAACCAGTGTAGTAAGTAACCAGTGAGCAAAAGATAATGGATTCTTTAAGGGAACATAACGGTGATGTTTAGGATGCTAAAAAATATCTTCACACCAAATGTGCAAAAATAGCTGAAAGAAATGTCAATGCTATGTTTCATTGACATCTGTTTTTCCTCATCTGATACTCTATTTTATTATTTTAAGTATTTCTTATGCTTGAAGCTAATTTTCCCCAAAGACTGTAAGCAAATGCCTGGAAAAAAATTTAAAAAAGAAAGAAAAGATGACTTCTAGTCATTTGGAACAGCAAATGTATCAGCTGAATTGAAGCCAGTTTAGAATTAAATTGCTGGTACTCGCCTACAGTTTAGATAACCGAAAGTAATTTAAGTATTGCATTATTATCAGGAATGGATGGGGAAGTCTATGTGCTAGAAAGGTATGAGCGGGGTGGTGACAGTGGGGTTCTTCCCTTAGACTGATTCTAGCACGGCTTTTAAATCAACTGCAACCTTCTCTAGGACTTAGTAACAAAACGTGTCTCCTCTGTCCCTGTTACAAAACTGCCCCACTGCACACATGCATGTGTGAGCACGTGCTCATACGCATAGACACCACAAACATACACCTACGTAATATGCATGCACGCACACCTATGCAGCACCTGAGAACAGGCAGGTACACAACACACATCCCCACACCCCTATACATACACAGGCTTAACAAACACAGGTCTACAAAACACATGTGAACACCCACACCTCATGAACATGAGTGTACCACCACACACCAACACCATGCAGCATGTGAGCAACACACACAAAACATGTGCACCACACAGCTGCAACACACACACACTGTCTTTTCTCTTGATCATCACAGGCCCCACTCTCAATACCCTGATAGAAGCATCTCACTAGGGCAGAGAAAAGGGCTCTCTAGATCATCTCAATTTTTGTTTTGCTTCAACTTACAGTGTCTTCAGTAATCTAGAAGGCTATCACAAATATACCAAAATCACCACGGTGGTGCCACAATCAATACCTTTTTCCCATCACAGCTTGTGAAGCCCTTTGAATTAAAATCAAGACAGTCCATGGACTAGGGTTAGGACAATGTGTCCTTTCTATGAAAATGTGAACATGATGTTAAGTGCTGATTTGATGTAATTTGTTTAAATGGAGTATGAGAGCAGATTGAGTTAAACTTGGGACAAGTGGCTTCAGTGAAAAGTGTTGCAGTAGAAAAATCATCCCATATACAGGAATTCTACTTGATATACTCAAGTAGAGAATCTTGGACTTCAATTCTCAGTATACCCCTATGTATTTCATAGCCTTAAAAAACATACAAATGTATTAGCTAAGATTTGTTTCAGCTGTCAAGTTCCAGAAAACTCAAAATAGTTTTTTAAACAAGGTAGAGGAGGAGAAATAGTTCTTTGTCTTGTAGGTGTAGGTTTTCCAAGCTGGTAAGGTGGCTCCACGACCATCTGGGATCCAGTCTTCTCTCTTATTGCTCCACCTGGGATCCAGGGTTGTTTCTTATTCTCTCATATGTCTTCTATTTGAGAGTCCGAGGTGGCTGCTCCAGCCATCGTGCCCACAGTTCAACAAGCAAGGAGGAAGAAGGGCATACCCCTTGCATTCAAAGACACTTTCTGGAGGTGCCATACACCACATTCGCGTACATCTCACTAATCAGAACTGAGATACATGACCACATCTAGTTGTAAGGGAGGCCTAGAAATAATGGTATTTATTCTAGGTAGCCATATGCCCAGCTAAAATTGAGGCTCCATTACTATAAAGGGTGAATGAATATTGGGATATAGCTATTAGTTTCTATCACACGCCTTAAAAAAATCAAAGAAGAATAAAAATAGCCTCCACTCAGAGGTAATCACTGTTAAGATTTTGATATGTAGCATATTCATAATACATATATATTTATAATTTCTTTTACAAAACTGAGTCCATCGCTGTTTAAGTTCACATGAAAAATCTAATACACCTTCACCTGGTAAAATAAGCATATTACACAGAGCACTTGAATCAATAACTCTTGGCTGATGCATCATTTGGTTTGGGGGCAGGGTAAGGACATAATTCCATATCAAGCAAAAAGCTGTGAGCAGTTGAAAGTCCACAGGCAGTTGGGATCCCTGGCTGAAGACACACATGGGCCATGTAGACACCCCTAAGAATGCAGGTATAAGGATGGACCCTGGGTGGGGCTCACCTCTATGTACATGGAAGGGAATCTGAAATGGGGAGAACAGCAAATTCCCGCTGGCTTCCTCCTCAGCTCCAGCCAAGCCCCCAAGTGCTGCTGGCTGGAGAACTGAGCTTATGATATTTTGGGAAAATTATTTTATGGATTCTGCTGTTTATGATACTTAAGGGCTTTATTCCCTTAGCAACCTCTCCTAGGTTTTAGAATCCTTCTCTAAAGATCAGGGGATTATATTTCAGATAAGCATCCAGAGCGGTGACTTATCTTAGCAGCAACTCAGAAATATCAATTCCTGTTTGCTCTCATTTAATAAAAAAGAAAAAAAAATTTTTTTTCTTTTTTTTTTTATAGGCCTGCTTTATTTACTCGGTACCCACAAGTGTGTCACAGAGAAACATCCTGCATTCTGCTCACCGCTGCCTTGTTGTCTTCCTAAAGCATCAACCCATTGTCAACTCTCCGCCTCGTGGGAGGGTGGGAGGGTTCTGTTTCATCCTGCACCAAATCCAAGCCCCTCTACTTGACTTTTAGCACCTCCATAATCTTCTCACTGACTCCCAACTGACCCCCCTTGCCCAACCTGCACACTACACCAAAGTCAAGGATGCCCCAGGTCTCCTTTCCTGAGTTGAGACTTTTTTGTTGTTGTTGTAGGAAGGCTTTGGGAATCCAAAATACTCTCTTATAAGTTGTGTAATATAGAATGTTAATTGGCCCTTTGGACATCTGTTTCCTCATGTATTAAATGGAAATAATAAAAGCTATCCCACAGGGGCATTGGAGGATTAAATGAGATCATGCGTGATTGCACTGCGCCTGATCCATGCAAGTGTGATGGATTGAATTGCATCCCTCCAAAATGTGTTGAAATCCTAAACCCTGCACCTGTAACTATGACCCTATTTGGAAATAGGAGGTTTTCTTTTATTATCTGAATGAGGCTATACCAATGTAGGGTGGATCCTAAACCTAATTACTTCTGAGTTATAAAAAGGTGCATAACAGACACAGAGACACACACGGGGGAAGACAGACGACAAACAAAGGAACACCAAAGATAAATGGCAGACAACAGAAACTAGGAGAGGGGCTGCTAGAATGTATCAACATGGCCAAGACTCTGATGTGGATGTTTAGCTTCCAGAACTGTGAGAAAATAAATTTCTGTTAGGGCAGCAGTAGGTAGCTAAGACAGCAGGGCACTAAGTCAATGTGACTTTCCTCTCCCTATCCACTTCTCCTGTGATTATTTTCCTCTGTTTGGGGCCTCTGTTCAGAGCACAGACCCGCAGCAGGTTGTGTTCTAACTGGATGCCACTCATTCAGGGCTGGCCTGTACCTTGCTCCCACTGGGAACTTCTGGTGTTCTCATTGCCCAGAGTCTACTGGCATCCCTTGCAGCTAAGGTTCCAGTCCCCAAACTCCCCAGGGTCCTCTGTGCCAGACTTGAGGGCGATGGACTCCACACTTTCCTAAAGACCTTGGAGTCCTCATGTGCCAATGCCCGCCTCGGCTACATCACACTGGCCTATGCCAAAGAGTCGCCTTTTGACACTTGGGTAGAGTCTACAGTCTGCCTAAAGGCCCAGCTCCTCATCCCAGAACCTTTGGTCTTCCCAGAAGATTCTGCTCACTCTTTCTTCTCTAAAGGTCCCTAAGTGGCACAAATGGTTTGCACTCAACTGCTAATTTAAAAGTTGGCCGTTTGAACTCACCCAGCAGTACCACCGAAGAAAAGGCCTGGCAATCTGCTTCTGTTAAGTTTACAACCAAGAAAACCCTATGGAGCCATTCTACTCTGCACACGTGAGGTCTCCACGAGTCAGAACAACAACCTTTCTCAAATACAATAGAAAAACTCCACTGTGGAAGTCACAGTATCTATTCTCTTTAAAACCAACTTTATAAGAATGCAATACTCCTGGATAATCAAAACTAAAGTTAAAAAGAGAGAGAAATGGGGGGGATTTGCCTCAAATTTAACATGCAAAGTATTAGTATCTACAATAGATTTCACTAGCTGTACAAAAACAGTATTAAGTCCTAACAGATGGAAGTCAAGGATAATGGAAATAAGAGGAAATTCAAATGGTAAAATAAGAAGAAGATAAATGTTCAACCTTAGTGGTAATCAAATAAATATAATTTAAATCTTTAAAGAGGTACCATGTAATGTCCCTCAAGTGAAAGGGAATTCTGAAATAATAAAACCCAGTGCTGTAACAGCTGCCGAGAAACTGGTACACCTGGAGAGTGCTTTTGGCGTTGTAAACTATTACGATCATTTTGAAAAGCAATTTGGCAGTGCATTCCAAAGCTATGCAAATGTTTCTGCTCTTTGGCTGACAATGTTCATGTAAATATAATCATACAAAATAAAAATAATTACATGCATGAAAGCAATTTTTGTAGGGTTATCTACAATAGCAAACATATAAACTATCTAAATGTCCAACAGTACATTAAATGTTCCTCCATGTCCTCAATGTAATATTGTGTAGCCATCAAAACGGTAATTTTGAAGACTCTTCCGTTTACCATTTCATTATTACCTGGGGTTATTATCCTCAATTTTCACAAGGAATTAGAGCTCATCAGGAATGCAATTTCTTAATTTCCTGGCTTCCCACTTAAATGTACGTGTCCAGTCCTCATTCTTCTTTCCACATGTTTTCCAGGCCCTCTCTGTCTTTGTTTCCTAGCATCTCACCCTCTCAAATAGCTACATTCTCCGAAATCAGCTTCACCCTCTCAGCTCTTTCCCCTTCAAGTGTCTTCCATTTTTAAGGAAAAGCTGTCCCTTCATCCTACATTTCTATCTACTGCCCTATTGTTCTTCCCCTTTAAGCCAAGCTTCTTCTTAGAGATGTCTATACTCATCTTTCTCAACCCTCATTCACTCGATTCGGGCTGCCAAAAATGTCACCAATAAACTCTAGTTGCTTACTTCAATGAATAGTTTTCCTTCCTTAACTTAACCTTATTTGACCTCTCAGGGTATAATCTGACTCTCCCCTCTTTTGAAACTCACTCTTCTTTTGATTTCCACACCCCACTCTCTCTCCTCTCTGACCAAGGCTGGGTTTCCATGATGTGTCCTACCTCTCTAACTGCTCTTCTCAACTTTCTCTGAGGCTACCTCTTCCTCCACCCATCCTGTAAAGACAGTTCCCTCAAGGGACGCTCTCTGGGTCCTCTCTTTAACTGGAGTCAGACAAATGGGGTTTGAATTCTGGCTCTCTCACTTTCTAACCATGTGGTGAAATTACTTCACTTCCTTAAGCCTCAGTTTTCTCTTTTGTAAAACGGGGATAATAATAGGACCCACCTCATAGGGTGCCTAGTAAATGGTTTACATTTGGTGAATGGTAGCCATTATTATTATTTTATCGTTATCCTTATTATCTGATGATGCTACCCTAATTACTTTTCCAATCTAAACCTCTCTGCTGAACTTCAGACCAATCCCTCTATTCAACATCCTACTGCAGATCTATGGGGCAATTCTACTCTGTCCTATAGGGTCGCTATGAGTCGGAATCGACTCGATGGCAGTGGGTTTTTTACCGCAGGTCTACACCTAACTGTCCTACCTCAAACTCAATATATTCACGATTGCATCAAACAGTTTGCCACTCCCCAGTCCCACTTCTGCCCATGTCTAAAAACTGGTACTCATCCTTGGTACCTTCTCTCTTTCTTTTTCTGTATCTGTCCGTCTTCCACTTCCAGATATGTTCCATAAAATACTATACATGGATTTCCCTGCACTTATTCTCCAGCCACCAGAATGGTGAAATGCTGAAATGGTGGATGCTGAAAACTCTGAGGCCCTAGAGGAGGGAAGAACTACAAGATGGAAAGAGCTGTGTCCCTGGAGTGATCATGTGAAAGGCTTCCCCCCAATCAGAAGACCTGTCCTGAACTTCATAATCCTCTAGTGTGTTATACCACCAAAATTTGCAGATCTATCTTTTACAGCTACTACCATTGCCTTAACTAATCCATAATGTCCAAATATCTGAAGAACCTATCCACTTCTCCAATCCCCACTGTCACTAACTTCTGTTAAGCCTTCATAATCTCTTATGAAGATAATCACTGCAACAGCCTCCTAACAGGCTTGCCTGACTCCAGTCTTACCTTCTCTAATCCATTCTCCACACAGTTGTTGGTGGGGCCTTCATAAGCTGTTAGAGGAACCCATGTCTGATTATGTCAACCTCCTCTGCTTAAGAAAACCTGTCAGGATTTATCCTGCCACAGCATAGGAAGCCCTCCATGAGTTAGTCCCACCTTCCTGGTGTATCTCTACTCTAGCCATTTTGTCTTGCATGCCAGCCACAATTAACTACCTATAGTCCCAGTGACATGTACCAGTCTCCTTTGCGTTCATGCCTTTTGCACATGCAGTCCTTTCTGCCTGGAACACCTTTCCATGTCTTCCTTACCTAGACGACTATTACTCATTCTTCAGCTTGGGTATCACCTCCTCTAAGAGGCCTTCCCTGACTTCCCCAGGCTGAGTGAGAGTATTCTCTTGAGTGCTCCCATTACCCCTGCGATTACCTCTTCTTTATAACATGTATCACACTGTTCTTTTAGAATCTATTTACTTCTTTCTGAGGAAGGGGACATATTTTGGCATCTTCATTTTCTAGCACAATTTCTAGCATATATTAGACATAATACATAGCATATAAATGTTTATTGAACAAATGAATGAATGATAAAGCAAAAGTATGAAAAAGCAATTACAGTACAATATAGAAAAATATTAATGACATACTCTTTATTACCAAGTGAAAACTTAAATTGTATATTGTTTACTGGGTATGCAACATACCTGCATAAAATATACATGCATGTGGATAAATTCAGGAAATAGTCATTCGGTAGACATTTGTTGGGCACCTGCTCTGTGCCAGATCGTACTAATGGAAAGATTAACTAGAAATGGACCATCCCCTTGTCTTAGTCATCTAGTGCTGCTATAACAGAAATACCACAAGTAGATGAATTTAACAAAGAGAAATTAATTTTCTCACAGTCTAGTAGGTTACAAGTCCAACTTCAGGGTGTTGGCTCCAGGGGAAGACTTTCTCTTTCTGTCAGCTCTGGAGGAAGGTCCTTGTCCTCAATCTTCCCCTGGTCGAGGAGTTTCTCAGGCACAGGGACCCCATGTCCAAAGGACACATTCTGCTTCAGGTGCTGCTTTCTTGGTGTTATGAAGTTCCCAGCTCTCTGCTTGCTTTCCTTTCATCTCTTGAGGGGTAAAAGGTGGTGCAGGCTCCACCCCAGGGAGACTCCCTTTATATTGGATCAGGGAGGTGATCTGAGTAAGAGTGGTGCTACAATCCCACCCTAATCCTCTTTAGCATAAAATTATAATCACAAAATGGAGGGCAATACTGGGAATCATGGCCTAACCAAGTTGACACATATTTTTGGGGGGACACAGTTCAATCTATAACACCTCTCAAGAGGTTTACAGTCTAGGGAAATAAAAAAAAGAGTCTTGGTTAGCTAGCTGTTGGGAATATGCATGAATATTTTTCTTTAAGAATTCTCTTTAAGTCTTTAACAATACATTTAAAGGCAGCCTACAAAACAGAAAAAAGGTCATTTGTAAAATGCTGCTCATAGTAATACTGAAGTTATAAAATTCATCCTCTATCGTTTTAGATCCATCTATCCAAAATAAAACCTCTTTGAATCTTTGAGTCTACATACCTTTGCACACATTTAATTGATGTTTGTCTTGTTTTCCTGTGAGATAATTGCTATCTTGTACACAATGAATTTGTCTAATTACACAAGTGATGGGTAGCCCATGACTGGTCTAACTTTACCATCTAGTTTAAAGGAGACCTTTCTTCTCATATGAAGCCCTGGTGGTGCAGTAGTTAAGTGCTTGGCTGTTAACTGAAAGGTCAACTGTTTGAATCCACTAGGTGCTACAAGAGAGAAAGATGTGGCAGTCTGCTTCTGTAAAAGATTTATAGCCTTGGAAATCCTATGGGGCAATTCTATGCTGTCCTGTAGAGTCGCTATGAGTCGGAATCAACACGGCAGCACCGGGTTTGTTTGGTTTTGTTTGTCTGTTTGCCTGCTTTGTTTTCTTCTCATACAAAGCAGAACTATTGGGATAAGGTAGGGGTGGGAGCCTCCATGCCAGATGTAGGCAGGAACCTTTTTGGAATCACTCATACCCAGGCCTCTGCTCACCTGCCCTTCAGAGACTGCTAGGGGAGAAGAGGCCAAGGACCATGGGAGGAGGAAGCACTTGCCCCAGCACACAAGGACTCCTGTCAATGGCCTGGAGGCCAGAGATGAAGATGACAGTGCTGTTGCTCCTGGTGTGGCTCATCAGGCCTTATCTGCACAAATGGCCCAGGCAGAGAGGGAGGCAAACTTGCAATTAGTGGGAATGAGGGCCAGGCCATCAAAGTGAGAGGAGCATCCTGTTCATCCCTATGGCCTCAAAACCTGCCATAGCCCCCGCACACAAGTAGCCCTTGGTAAACATGGCACTGAGTAAAAATGAACTCATCCCAGGCTCAGGTCTTCCAATGGTGCCCTCTGTGCCCTGGGACAACTCACTTCACCTCTCTGAACGATCAGCTGTCACATCTGCAAAGATAATAACCCCAAATTCAGTGTAATTGTTTCAGAGAACAAAACCAGATAATGTGTCTGAACCCACTTTGTGAGCTTTAAAGCACTTCGAAAATGTAGAGCGTAAAGGATTAGAATACTGCCTCTGTGTTACTTTTCAAATATACCAAGTAGAGCCAAGATTTTCAATAGCATTCTCATATTCAGTAAACTAGGTAAGCTAATTGTAAGATTATACATTTCTTATGAAACTCAATTAAATTATTTTCACTTTTTATGAAACAGACATATGCCTTTAGATAGTATTATTTTTCCTGATTTGTTTCTCATAAAAAAAAACAATGTTCCACTAATGAATTAAATAGAAAATCTCAGCTGTCTTGCACAGTGGTCTGCACTCTGCAGACAAGTGCTCATGATAATGTTTCTTATCTGAATTTGATGGGAACATCAAGTGATGCTGACCTCCCAGCATAACAACCCTTTAAAGTGGAGACTGCTCACCTGACATAGGGCAGGAATATTCCTGGTGTGTTTTAGACATGCTGAGGAAGTCGGTCACCTTGAACATTATGACAAGGTGATGCCTGAGTGTGAGAAGGAACCCCAAGGATATGTGTAAGCAGAAAAAGGTAGACATTTTGAGTATCATTTATCTACTTCCACATGTGTCCCCAAAAGGTTATACTCTATTCAACACCCTAGATCTGGATGAACCATGTACAATGCTCAGTAGTCCTTTGTGATTCCTGGTCTTTCAACAACAATCTTTCTTAATAAACAGCATCAGCACCTGCTCTCTTCCAAGCTGTCAGCACAAGTACCTGTATACCACTAGGTAGGCTCATACTTCCCAGTAGAAAACTGTACCACCTGTTTCCATGAACCGAGTAGAGAAAGTGTGAGTATGTCTCACAGATGTCCAGAGAGAGAGGCAAAAACCACTAGTATGGATCTTTCTAATATAGTTTTATAAGCGTATAGACATCGTGGCTGACTACGTATCTGATTTTGTAAAACAGAATTGATTTGCAAAGACCTGGGCCAAGAAGGGGCACACCTGAGACGTGCCCATGAACTTAGAATAGAGAAAGGAGGCAGATGTTGAGGTATCTTGAGGGCTATAGTAGAATAGAGGGGCCAGGGCAACCTGGACCAGAGCCTGAGCTTAAAGTGCCATGATAGAGCCGCTGAGCTCACCGGGTCCAACAGAGACCAAGCCTCGGCCTTCCTCTTGGGCTGGAAGGATATTCTGGGTAAGTGTGGAAAACTAAAGGCCTGCAGAGGAAGTCCGATTAGTATCTTTTTTTTTTTTTTTGTACTTTAGATGAAGGTTTACAGAACTGGCTTCTCATTAAACAGTTAGTACACATATTGTTTTATGACATTGGTTAACAAACCCATGACATGTCAACCCTCTCTCTTCTCAAACTTGGGTTCCCTGTTACCAGCTTTCCTGTCCCCTCCTGCCTTCTACTCCTTGCCCCTGGGCTGGTGTGCCCTTTTAGCCTTGTTTTGTTTTATGTGCCTTTCTAATCTTTGGATGAAGGGTGAACCTCAGGAGTGACTACATTACTGAGCTAAAAGGGTGTCTGGGGGCCATACCGTCAGGGTTTCTCCAGTCTCTGTCAGGCTAGTAATTCTGGTCTTTTTTTTGTGAGTTAGAATTTTCTTCCACATTTTTCTCCAGCTCTTTCTGGGACCCTCTATTGTGACCCCTGTCAGAGCAGTCGATGGTGGTAGCTGGGGGCCATCCAGTTATACTGGACTCAGTCTGGTGGAGGCTGTGGTAGTTGTGGCCCATTAGTCCTTTGGACTAATCTTTCCCTTGTATCTTTAGTTTACTTCATTCTCCTTTGCTCCTGAAGGGTTGAGACCAATGGAGTATCTTAGACGGCCCCTCACAAGCTTTTAAGACCCCAGATGCTACTCACCAAAGTAGAATGTAGAACATTTTCTTTATAAACTATGTTATGGCAATTGAGCTGGATGTTCCCTGAGCCCTCAGCCCAGCAATTTGGTCCCTCAGGGAGTTTGGATATGTCTATGGAGACTCCATGACCTTGTCTAGTACAAGTTATTCTGGCTTCCCCAGTACTGGGTACTGCCTTATGCTTCACCAAAGCTACCACTTATCTATCGTCTGTTTAGTGTCTTTCCATCCCCATCCCTCCACTCCCTCGTAACAAACAAAGATTGTTTCTTTTTGTATGTAAACCTTTTCAAGAATTTTTATTAGAAAAGGACATATTTGTCATTTTGTGACTGACTTATTTCACTCAGGATGATGCCCTCCAGATTTATCCATATTGTGAGATGCTTCGCAGGTTCATCATTGTTCTTTACCGTTGTTTAGTATTCCCTTGTGTATATGTACCACAGTTTATTTACCCATTCATCTGTTGATGGGCATCTAGGTTGTTTCCATCTTTTTGCTGTTGTGAACAATGCTGCAGTGAACATGGGTGTGCATATGTCTATTCATGTGATGGCTCTTATTTCTCTAGGATATATTCCCAGGGGTGGGAATGCTGGATCATATGATATGATTAGTATCTTAAGCCTGAAATTACACTGAATGACTTGAAGCTAGGTTGTTGCTAAAATTTCTTTATCGCAACTATTCCAAACTCCAATCCATCATTTCAGTATTTTACTGCACGCTAAACTGACAGAGGTTAAACTGACAGAGGTATTGTATTACAGCTTAGTTGAGTGTTCTCAACTCTGACAGCTCATTAGAGCCTAGAAAACACGAATCCCCGGGCTTCATTCCAGACCAAATGAATCAGAATCTCCAGGTGAGGGACTCAGTCATGGACAGCTTTTTGAAGCTTTCTAGATAATTCTAGTGTCCATCCAGGGTTGAGAACCACTGGCTTAGGCTGAGATAGGCAAGGGATACCAAAGGGAGCTCAAGGGTTGAGGTTGAGAGGTTGTAATTTCTGGGCATAACCTGCAACAAGCATGTTTCCTCATGGTCATGACTGGGTAATGCTGGAATATAAAGAACGAAGGCACCAGAGGATCTGCTGAGGGTGCCGCCGGATTGGCAGTAATGAGCTTAACTTGTGACTGCTAGCCAGAGACCAAATTTCACAGATCAGGATCACACAAATTGGTAGACGTTGTGTGTTTCAATCAAGTATCAAAGATACACAGAACAGAATCCTACTCAAGTTTAAAAATAGAAAAAGAAACAAGGACACAAGGAGAAATCTCAAAGCAGTCAAGGGATCTGGATTTCCAGAGCCGGAACCAGGCACTCAGGGACTGAGGTCACTCCCTCTATCTCTCAGTCATTTGAACTCCTTTGTCTCTGTCTGTCAGATTGAATTGTGCCCCCCCTCCAAAATATATGTCACCTTGGTTAGGCCATGATTCCCAGTGTTGTGTGGTTGTCCTCCATTTTGTGATTGTAATTTTATGTTAAAGAGGATTAGGGTGGGATTATAACGCCCTTACTAAAATCACATCCCAGATCCAATGTAAAGGGAGTTTCCCTGGAATGTGGCCTGCGCCACCTTTTATCTTACAAGAGATAAAAGGAAAGGGAAACAAGCAGAGAGGGGACCTTGTACAACCAAGAAAGCAGCAGCCAGGAGCAGAGCTCATTCTTTGGACCTGGGGTTCCTGCATGGAGATGCTTCTAGTCCAGGGGAAGACTGATGACAATAACCTTCCTCTAGAGCCAACAGAGAAAGCCTTCCCCTCAAGCTGACACTCTGAATTTGGACGTCTAACCTGCTAGACTGTAACAGAATAAACTTCTGTTTGTTAAAGCCACCTACTTGTAGTATTTCTGTTTACAGCAGGGCTAGATGACTAAGACACTGTTCCTCTCTGCATACCTGATTCATTCTTCCATTACAACTGGCTTCCTCTGATTACTTATTTTATACAAGGTCCATATGAGTGCTGCAGCCCTATCTTTTCATAATATGTCGCCTCCAGAGCCTGTAGTAATGAATGACTACAATCACAAAGTCTCTTAGTTCTGATTTTCAAGAGGGGAAATTTGGTCACTGGTCCAGCAAAGGATGGCTGGTCTTATCTAGCCGTGGGCCACATGCCAACCTCTTCCCATAAACAAGTCTGAGGGTGGAAATATCATGTGGCTCACAGGCTGAACATTTTACAGTATGCCTGGCAGAGCAGGTACTTGAGAAGGACCTGTGGGCAGGGCAGGCAATGAAGTAAATCTGGTGTACTTCATGAACCACACAACTTTCCTCTTTCCCGTCTTCTGCCTCTCAGGTGACTGATGAGCATGAGGGAGATAAGCAGAGGCTTGAAACATGTACCTTGTCTATTCTCAGGATCTAGTCTAGTATCTGAAGAGGTACCAAAGACAAACCCTCAACCAGCACCTATGTACATGATTCTTTATATTTTGTCTTCTTCCTGAAACCACTGAGAAGTCCATTCTTGGCAATGGTGAAATCTGTGAATGTCCAATGGAAATTCTGTAGTGTATTCAATTTCAACCCCATACCTTCTGCTGTCATAGTGCATCGTGCATAGTGGTAAAAATGTAACATATCTAAGGGGGAGTCATTATTTAGGGAGCATTGAGTATCTGTTAATGATGATGGAAAATTTGGCAACAGATATGGGTTATGGTTGTACATCGTGATTAATGTAATCAATGTCACTGATTTGTAAATGTAAAAACTGTTGAATTAGTGAATGTTGGGTTATATATATTTTTACCACAATTAAAAAATCTAACATATTTAGACAGTAAAGAGAATTCTTCTCTCCTTGGGCCTTTATCTGATCATTTTTAAAATTTGCAGTTAGTATGTTATTACAGGGGTTTGACAGTTCACTTGACAGCTCTGAAATAACATTCTTGGCTCTTGGATGACAATCTTGTACTAAAACCCAAAACGGCTCTTTTCAGAAACGTAGAACATTAGCCAAGTTTTGGGTTCATGAATATGGTGATGTGTGAATTTTATAAACTCCCCAAATGGAGAAATTGTGTGTAAGCTCATTTTTTTGGTCCAATATTGACTACGGAAGCAAAGAGTCTAACTGTCCTCTTGCTATTTTTTTCTATAGTGAAGTTCAGCTACATTTTGGCAGGAGTAGTCTGGACTCAGGATTCAGGTTTAGAGGGAATGAACCAGGGTGAAAAAATACCTCCTACCGCTGGACAGTCTGAGTCTGTTTTTCCTTTTGGAGCCCCTGTGGCTAGAGGTAAATTGAAGCCAGAGTAAAACATGCACAGGGAGAAATAGAAGAAGGACTAATAGCAAATGTCAGTTTTCAGTTTTCCCAGAGCATGTGGTCCCTGAAAACCGATTTTTTTAGAGCCTTAGATGAAGAAACTATTTAGTTCTTGCCCAAGTACAGCTACTGGAAATTCTGGCTGATCCAAAAAAAAAAAAAAAAAGTTTAAATACTTGTATTGTACTGACAAAACAAAACACCTTTAAATCAAAAGGATGATTTATCTTGGCTGAATATAAAACTACCGCCTACTGAAGTCTGGTGCAGCTGAATTATCACTATTTTGGTCCGTAATTTGTTTTATAGGGTACTAATTAACAGGGCAAAGTCTGTTGCCAGGAAAGTAAATCACATTTTGCCATCTTCTTTTCTAACAAGACACAGACCTGGTCTTCAATTAAAGAGCAAGTTGCAAGGGCACTATCAGTTACTGAAATCAGGAAACATTGGGCTAGGAAAAGAGCGTGAAGCTGGCTGTGTAAAGTTGAAGAAAGATAGTGGGAGGGGGAGGGAGGGATGGAGTGAGAGAAAGCAACTGCACAGGTAAACTCTAAGCGAAGAGATTGTTTTTCTCAAAAGTTCCAGGTGTCCCTTCTTCAGTCATCTTTCTCTGCTCCCCAAGACTTCTTATTTCTCCCCTGGTTCCACTCAACTGACTCATGTCCATGTGGTTGTTGTTAGTAGCCCTTGAGCGGCTTCAGAGTCATGGCGATTCCATGTGTGCAGAGTAGAACTGCTCCGTAGGATTTTCAAGACTATGAACTTTCAGAAGCAGATGGTCAGGCCTGTCTTCCATCAGGCCACTGGGTGGGTTCCAACAGGCAGCATTTCCGCTAGTAGTCAAGCGCTTAACCGTTTGCACCACCTAGGGACTCTCGCATGTGCCATAAACACCCTTAAAAGAAGCACATTTCCCCCCAAATCTGCGCTTTTAGGGACATTCACAGCTCATTCCTGTCTCACCACGGTTCGACCTGCCCCCTCACTGCTCCCTAGACTCTGCTGCCTGTGTCCCTAATCCTTCATCCTTTCCCTCCCAGCTCACCCTCCTCGCAGGGCCTCAGGGTCTTCCTCACTCCCTATCTCCCTCACCTTCTTCTCTCTTCCCCCCGCCCCCCCCCCCCCCCCCCGCTTTTCCTGGAGATTCTGGACCAGAGGCAGCTTCTCCTCTCTCCCCGAGCCTTCTAAGACATCCTGGGGTCGGGGGGAGGGGAGACTGGGATGGGCGAGCGAAGAGAGTAAGTGCCGAGCTCACACCCGGGAGCCGGGAGCCTGACGTCACCGCTCTGTGACTGTCAATCTCCGCCAGGCGCGCAGCTCGCAGCCTCCTTTTCTGCTACCGTGTTTCTCACTCGCGGCTGCGCCAGCACAGCTACAGGCGTCTCGCGCTCCGCTCCGCCCCGGCCTTGGCCACCTACTGCAGGGGGAGCGCAGCCCGGCGCCCTGCCACGGTGTCCATGACCAGCTACTTCGTGAAGCCCTGACTCCCCAGGTAGGCAGCTGGGCTCCCCGGAGGACCTTTGAGGGCGTGGGAAGGGGAAGGGGTGAAGATGACCAGGGAACAGTTCCTTCCCAAAGCCACGCTTTATTTCACACCCCCGTCACATGCCCAAACACACCACCTTAGACCTCTCAGACGTCTCTGTGGGCTGCGGGGTTCGCTCTGCTCCACAATCTCCGAAACTTCGCTTTCAGCACCACGGACAGCGAGTCCACCGCCCAGCCCTACAGACCTCCCCTAAGGTGCTGTCCCGAGCCCTGGCGGGACTTGCCTAAACTGACACCCCCTTTTCGGTATATACGGGTGCGTGTGCATTTACAGGAAACCCTGGTGACATAGTGGTTAAGTGCTACGGCTGCCAACCAAAAGGTCGGCAGTTCGAATCCGCCAGGGGCTCCTTGGAGGGGCAGTTCTACTCTGTCCTATAGGGTCGCTATGAGTCGGAATGGACTTGAGGGCAGTGGGTTTGGTTTGGGTTTTGGGTACATTTACAAGCACACTTACGGAATTGATCTGTGTGCATGTGAGTGCATGTTATCCGTGTGTATATATGGGCAAAAACTCAAATGTCCCTGAGGGGACTTGTGTGCGTTTCATTCGCTCACTCAACAGGTATTTATTTCTTTTTGGCTCGCACTTAATCCCTGCTGCCTCACTCTGTTCCTGAATGCTGAGTGCCGGGTGGGACGGGCAATTCGAGCGGGGCACCTGCGCACGGGGAAGTTCTCTGGCGGCTGGAACCGCACACCTGACGGGTGCTCTCCCTCTCCATGCAGGGTGCAGCATCCAGCCGCGATGAACGCAAGCGCCTCATCGCTCAACGAGTCCCAAGTGGTGGCAGTGGTGGCCGAAGGAGCGGCGGCGGCGGCCACGGCGGCAGGGGCGTCGAACACTGGCGAATGGGGCTCCCCTGCAGCGGCGGCGGCGCTGGGGGGCGGCGGTGGGACTAACACATCGCTGGACTTGTCTTCGCAGCTGCCCGCGGGGCCGCAGGGCCTGCTGCTGTCTGCCGTTAACCCGTGGGACGTGCTGCTGTGCGTGTCGGGGACGGTGATTGCGGGCGAGAATGCGCTGGTGGTGGCTCTCATCGCGTCCACTCCGGCGCTGCGCACGCCCATGTTCGTGCTGGTGGGCAGCTTGGCCACTGCTGACCTCCTGGCCGGCTGCGGTCTCATCCTGCACTTCGTGTTCCAATACCTGGTACCCTCGGAGACGGTGAGCTTGCTCACCGTGGGATTCCTTGTGGCCTCCTTCGCCGCCTCGGTCAGTAGCCTGCTAGCCATCACAGTGGACCGCTACCTGTCCGTCTACAACGCGCTCACCTACTACTCGCGCCGGACCCTATTGGGCGTGCACCTCCTGCTCGCCGCCACCTGGACCGTGTCCCTAGGCCTCGGGCTGATGCCGGTGTTGGGCTGGAACTGCCTGGCGGAGCGATCTACCTGCAGCGTGGTGCGCCCGCTGACGCGCAGCCACGTGGCGCTGCTCTCCGCCGCTTTCTTCGCTGTCTTCGCCATCATGCTGCACCTGTACGTGCGCATCTGCCAAGTGGTCTGGCGACACGCCCATCAGATCGCACTGCAGCAGCACTGCCTGGCACCGCCTCACCTCGCTGCCACCAGGAAGGGCGTGGGGACGCTGGCCGTGGTGCTGGGCACTTTTGGTGCCAGCTGGCTGCCGTTCGCCATCTACTGCGTGGTGGGCAGTCGCGAGGACCCGGCCGTCTACACCTATGCCACCCTGCTGCCTGCCACCTACAACTCCATGATCAACCCCATCATCTATGCCTTCCGCAACCAGGAGATCCAGCGCGCCCTGTGGGTCCTGTTCTGTGGCTGTTTCCAGTCCAAAGTGCCCTTCCGCTCCAGGTCCCCTAGTGAGGTCTGAAGGCTCCCTCGGTGCTCTCGCCAACATCACACCCCCAACAGGCTAGACTTCTGTGAGGTTCTCAGTGCCTGCTGATGAATTCGAGATCCCAGTAGAGTGAATTTGACTTTGAAGAGAAAGGCCGCAAATGGAAAACAAAACAGAAAGCTAAATAAACACAACAAACTCACAAGGACAAAGAGGCTTGTTGGCATTTTACATATACAGTGTATACATGTGTACATATATATACAAATATTTGTATCTTCTGGAGGTGTTCAGGATGTAGAGCTTCCTGTTCTGTAAAAGTAACAAAGATGTGGTTGTATACTCATCGTACATCACATTTGTCAAGTGAAGACATTCCAATACTGCTTAATTATAGCACTTTATTTTTAGCTGCTGAACTGCCAAAACAGTATTGCCATTTTAAGGGCAAGGAAGAGGAATAAAAGGTGTATTTTTATTGTATGTGATAGAATATTTTGCTGCATATGCATCAATAAATTACATATTTTGTACACAAATAAACACATTATAAAACTAAAATTTTGGGTGTGTCACTCACTCTAGAATTATTATTTAAAAGCTGAATTATTAGTGTATCTACCTTAAAGGTGTATTGTGTATCATCCTCCTCCTGAGAAAATATTAGTGTAAAAAATTGTATGTTTTTGTACATTTTCATTGAAATATCTAACCCAGATCATGCTTAGGGGACAAGAAGAGAGTAATGTGTTTGTGTGACAGTATTAACAGACACTAATTGCTTGTTAGTATTATTACTGTAAATTAATGTACTGCCTAGGTAACTGAATTTGGAAGACAAGCTCCAGAGAAAGTCCAAAACTAGTGCTTCATATCACCACATGTGCAGTTGTGCATCCTAAAACCATAACCTTCAATTGTAGTTTTTACGTCTGGAAAAAATTTTAATTGTTGAAAATTCACATTAATATAGTACATTGTTGCTAGCCAGGTATTATAGCAAAATGGTCACCCTTACAAAATGAATAAATTCTTCTAAGACAGAATTCCAGTGTAGATTGTGATCATGAGGTAAATGAAAGCAAGTCCAGCAGCCTCTCTAGAGGCATGCTCATTTTGAAGTTACAGGGCATTACGATCCTCAAGAATTAAACACTCTCATATGCAACCAGGAAACCCTGGCAGCATAGTGGTTAAGTGCTACGGCTGCCAACCAAAGAGTCAGCAGTTCGAATCCACCAGGCACTCCTCGGGAACTCTGTGGGGCAGTTCTACTCTGTCCTATGGGGTCGCTATGAATCGGAATTGACTCAAGGACACTGGGTTTGGTTTTTTTTTTTTTTGGTTTATATGCAACCAACGGGTTATTGTGTGTATCGTATTATATAAGTCACAGTCAAATGTCTCCTCTCCCCCCCTCCTTACAGGGTGATGTGAGGATAAAGTGTATGGATGTGCTCTGAGCACCTGTGAAGAAATATGCACACAAGTACAAGTAGTTATTGCTCTTAGGCCTTAGGAAAACAGGCACAGGCAAATTAATTCATACATTCCACAAATATGTATTGAATGCCTACTAAATGTTAATCACTCTTCTAAGGCTGGAGATAGACAGAAGTGAACAAAATAGGCAAAAAGTCTCTGTGCTCATGGAGTTACACTCTAGTGTGGGAGATGCACTGCAAGCAAATAAATATATGATGTCATGTCGAAGGAAAATAAAGCAGGGTGAGGGGATGGCAAGCAGTGGTGCGTGCTCCTTTGGTTAAGATGGCCAGGGAAGTCTCTCAGAGGAGGTAACATTTAGGAAGCAATGTCAATGAAGTGAGGGTGCAAGACATATCATATGGGTATCTGGGTGAAGAACTTCCCAGGCAAGAGAGCAGCAAGTGTACAGGCTTTGAGGTGGGAGTGTGCCTGGCATGTTCAAGAACAGCGAAAAGGTCAATATGGCTAGAACAGAATGAGCAAGGGAAAGTGGGGTATGAAAGGAAGTTGGAGAAAGAGCTCGGGCCAGGACATGTGTTATTTTACAGACTGCTTTAAGAACTTAGGCTTTAGTCTCAGTGATATGGAAATGACATGGTCTGACTTATGTCTCTGGAGAATAGTCACTAGGGTGGTAAAAGTCAGAGCAGGAGACAGGGATCTATGACCATAATCCCCATGAGAAATGACAGTGGCTTGGAGTATGGTGGCAGTGGTGGAGATGGTGAGAAATGGCTGGGTTTCAACAATATGTTGAAGGAAATTGGATGAAGGGTATGAGAGAAAGAAGTGCAGAATGACTGCAAAGTTTTTGCCTTGAGGAAAAGGGTGAGCGTAGAGGTCTTTAGTGAGTAGAGAAGACTTGGGAGAAGGAGGAGGTACATTGAGAGGAGTAGGGAATAAAAAAAATTAGTTTTAGACACCTAAATGGACAGGTCAGTTTATTCATTTATTTATTTAACAAACATTTTGTCATGGATTGAATTATGACCCCCAAAATGTGTGTACTAATTTGGCTGGGCCATGATTCCCAGTATTGTGTGATTTTCCTATATGTTGTAAATCCTGCCTCTATGATGTTAATGAGGGAGGATAGGTGGCAGTTGTGTTAGTGAGGCAGGACTCAATCTACAAGAAGATATAAAAGAAAGAAGCAAGCAGAGAGACAGGGGACTTCACACCACCAATAAAGCAGTGCTCAGGAGCAGAGTGCATCCTTTGACCCAGGGTCCAGGCATAGAGAAGCTCCTAGTCCGGGGGAAGATTGATGAGAAGGCCAACAAAGAGAGAAAGTCTTCCCCTGGCACTGACACCCTGAATTTGGACTTTTAGCCTATTTTACCGTGAAGAAATAAACTTCTCTTTGTTAAAGCCATCCACTTGTGGTATTTCTGTTATAGCAGCACTAGATAACTAAAACACACTTCTAGGGCACTTACTATGTGCCAGACATTGTTCTAAGCACTTTACAAATACCAACGTAACAATTCTGAATCAGTCAGGTCCCATCAGGAAACAAATGGCACACTCAAACTAGTTGATTGAAGAGAGTTTAATGAAGGTACTATTTATAAGTGTGAGCACAATTAAGGGAAACCAACAAGGGGTGGTGAAGCCCCTCAAAGCTAGCACCAGCAGGGCTGCCAGAAGGGAACTGGGGAGAGAGCAATTACGGGAACCAGGAGAGAGGGCTGTAACTGTTGGTTCCCCAATATGACCTATGACCTTTAGTAGAAGAAGGCAGGTACTTCCAACCCATTACCCAGGAAGGAAGTTGGGAGAATAAATAACTGAAACATCTTCTCCTCCCCTATCCCATCTTCTGATGGTACCTTCCCTTAACTAAACCCAATCAGAAAAGCCAGGGAGCAAGATAACCATTTGATGCCGTCCATGCAGATCAGCCTCCCTGGGCACTGAGCAGAGTGGAGAAGGATGAAGGGTGGATCTGGAGGTGCAAAGAGAATATCCAACACTAATGCTATGAGGTAGGTACTATTTTTATCCTCATTTTATGGAAGAAGAAGTGGTGGCACAGAGAGGTTAGCTAAAGAAGTCTGAATTTCAGGAGGGAGATCTAAATTGCGCTAGCATTTAAAAAAAGTACTATTTAAAGCCATGGGGCTGGATGGAGTCACCCTGGGAGTACATATAGACAGAGAAGAGGGCCAAGGACTGAGCCCCAGGCACCTGCAGTATTTAGAAATCAAGAAGAGAAGGAGGTTCAAGCAAAGGAGGTAGAGAAGATGTCGCCAGCAAGATGGGAAGAAACCAAAAGAACACAGTCACGTAAAATAAAGGTGAAAAAAGTGTCTATGGAAGGAGCAGTCAAATGGGTCAAATGTTGCTGAGAGAATAAGTAAAATGAGGATTTAAAAATGACTACAGATTTTGAAATGTAAAGGTCACTGGTGAACTTGACAAAAGAAGTTTCAGGACAGTGATGGGGAAAAAAGCTTGACTGTAGAAGTTACAAGAGAAAATGCATGTGCAATATAGTCTCTAAAAGTTCACAGCAGAACTGTGACCTTTTCAACACTATAAAACACACTATGTTTTATAAACATGGTGTCTGTAAAACTAGAGCTTGGAAGATCAGCATTATTTTTCATTCATCAAACTGAAATATTCTAAAGAACTAAACTTCATAGATTATTCAGCATCATTGGACCCTGTTTCAAGACTTATTAGCATCCAGAACAAATTCAAGTGGACTGAAATCCGAAATGTGTGGTGAGGAAAAAAAGTAATTTCAGAGGCGGAACAAAAAGTCAATATTACTATACATTTTAGAATTACTAAGAAAAATTTCTTGCAATCAGCAAATGAAGAGATTTTCACACTACAATAATAAGATACAGACCATGGGATCTGACTTCAATCCATTTGGTATTAATATCCAACATCAGTCCCAATCCTAATCAAAATATTTGGAAGAGCCAAAAACAAGAAAGCACTAAATGATCAGGTTGTTAATATCCTTGGCTTACAGAGTTGTCTCATAGGCTTGACATTAACCAAACTGATGATGTGAGGATATAAAACTATGGGTAGCTCTTGAGACTTTTCCATGGAGGATGTCACATATGCATTTGACTTATCAAATATAAATTAAGAGTCTCCATCTGTAAGACCCTATGCTAGTTGCTTGAAGCATACAGTCTTTGAGAAAGCCAGGACTCACTCAAATATCCAACTGTCTACCCACTTTGTTATCTAATAAGTATCCCGAACTTAACACATTGAAATTTGGTCCACTGATCTTTTCCTCCAAATCTACTCTCTCTTGTTTATCATCTCAGTTAATTGCAATGTCATCTTTCTTGTTGTTCAAGGCAGAAACCCTTGGAATCATCCTTAACCCTTCTCTTTCTCTCATACCTCACATCCAATGTGTTAGCCTATTGCCTTTAACTTCAAAATATACCCAGAATTTAGTCACTTCTCACTACCTACAACACCATCAGCATCTCTTGTGTGAATTATTATAGTTGCCTCCTATGCGGTCTCTCGGCTTTAGCTTGTGTTCTTCAGTCTACTGTCTGCACAGTGGTTCACCTTCGTAAACAATTCCTCCCTTGACTACCCTTTAGCTTCTAGGCATGAGCACTCCAGCAGTACAGTCTGCCTCAAGAAGACAAACTTAGCAGGGAAGTCAGCACAGCTTGACCGGGACAAAGTCATAGAAGCTTCACACACACACATCCAAATGCCCTGAGATACCAAACTACTGGACTGAGGTCTGAGGACCATGGTCTTAGGGGACATTGAACTCGATTGGCATAACACAGTCTATAAAGAAGATGTTCCATATCTGACTGTGATGAGTAGCATCTCGGATCTTAAATGCCTGCAAATGGCCATCTAATATACAGCTACTTGTCCTATCCTGGCTGGAGGAGAGGAGAATGAAGAAAACCACAGACATAAGGAAAAGATTAGTCCAAAGGACTAATGGACCACAACTACCATGACCTCTACCAGACTGAGCCCAGAACAACTAGATGGTGCCCAGTTACCACCACTGACTTCTCTAGCAGGGATCACAATAGGGAGTCCCTGACAGAGCAGGAGGAAGTTATAGAACAAAATTCAAATTCACACACACACAAAAAAATGACCAGGCTTATTGGTCTGACAGAGACTGGAGAAATCCCGAGAATATGGTCCCCAATCATATATTTTTTTAACTCAGTACTGAAGTCACTTCTGAGGTTCACCCTTCAAAGATTAGCTAGGTCTATGGAGACAACAATAACACTTGAGGTATGTGGTTCATAGTTCAATCATGTATAGGGGACTGATGGGCACACCAGCCCAAAAACAAAGACAAGAAGGCAGGAAATGACAGGAAAACTGGGCGAATGGAAACAGGGAACCTAGGGTAAAGAAAGGTTGAGTGTTGACCCTTCGTGGGGTTGACAACCAATGTCACAAAACAATTTGTGTATTAATTGTTTAATGAGAAATCAACTTGCTTGGTGTATAGGCCCTGGAAATAGGCCATAAGTTAAGAATTCCTTAACTAAAGATTTCAGGGGTCCTGGGTACCTGGAGCCTGGTCTAGAACCTAGAACTCGGACTTTACCCCAAGAGAAGGAGTACAGCTGCAGGAGGCCTAGAGCAGAGCCCTGTAAACATGAGACCTGATTTCCTGCTGCTGCTTCCACAAATCACCACAAGACTGGTGGCTTCAAACAACACACATTTATTCACTTACAGTCCTGGAGATGAGAAATCCAAAATCAGCTTTGCTGGGCCAAAATTGAGGTGCTGGCAGGGCGGCACTCCCTATAGAGGCTCTAGGGGAGAACCCATTTCCTTGTCCTTTCCAACTTCTACAGCTGCGTGATTGTCAAACCTCCCTTTGCCTTCCTCTTATAAAGACACTGTGATTACATTTAGATAATCCAGGATAATCTCGCCATCTCAAGATCCTTAACTTAATCACATTTTCAAAGCCCCTTTTGTTATATAAAATAATATTCATAGGTATGAAAGCAGTGCTGGTGAAAAGTGCAGTAATAAAATTATACAAACAGTGATAAATAATTCCATATGAAGGTCAGGGAAATATGGAAGAGTCCACCAGAGAAGTAACACTAACCTGGATCTAGAAGAAACCTGTAGAAATTTGCAAGGCAAAGAGCATCGAAAGAGGGTTATTCCAGACTAAGAGGGCAACATGAAGGACAAAGGCCCATTCAGAGAAATTCAGGCCATTTGATGGATCTGTGATACATAAAGTGTAGAACCTAGAGATGAAGTGACAGGATATAAGTCTGGAGAAGTAAGTCAGAGCATTATCACAAAGAGCAGTGTTGGAAGTGGATTGCAGCGGGAAAGATTAGAAGCCAAGAGACAATTTAGGAGGCTGGTTATAGTAATCTAGACGAGAGGTGATGCAGCCTCAGCAAAGGCAGGGGCAGGAGTAGCGGAGAGGATATAGACTCAAGAGATCTCAAAGATGTACAGTGGCTCAGACTGAGTGAGTGGATGTTGGGGTTGAAGAGCAGGTTAGGTGTCAAGGATATTAAGCTGGGTGGATTCAGTGAGATGGAAACATAGGAGGAGAGGAAGATTTGAGGACAAGGGTGATGAATTATGTTTTCTACATAATGAATTTCAGGATCTGTGGGATATCCAAGTAGAAGCAGTTGGCCTTGTGGCTTCACAAGAATGGTTGGAATGGAGATATAGATGGGTAGTCATCAGACTTGAGGTGGAAGTGAGGCCGTGGGAGGAAATGCAGCTAATGAAACACTTTCAGACACAGTAACATTTGGGAGTACAGTGAAGGGAAGCAAGAGAGAAAGGAAACCAAAGAGCGTCATCCAATGTGGTCTGAGGAGAAGCTTGGAAAGTCAAGAGGAAAAAAGTTTTAAGAAGAAAATGGTCAAGTGTGTAGAAGCTGCCAAGAGGTTCAGAGAGGGATTGGAAAGTGTTAGATTTAGGAATATGGTGGTCATTGGTGACCTAAGTGAGAGCTGCTTCGATGGAGTGTGGTATGAAAGCCAAGCTGCAGTGGATTGAAGAGGAAATGGAAGTTTTCAGGTTTTTTTCCCCCTGTATGTTTAGTCTTAAGAGGAAGGAGAGAGATAGGGTGATAACTAGAGGGAAATTAAGAGCCACAATATGGTCTTTCTTTTGCTTTTCAAAGATGAGTAAGCATTTATTATTAGATTGAGAAGAAAGTACTGTATAACTGGAAAAGCTGAAGATCGCAGAGAGAGAAAGATACCTGACAGAGTAAGCTTCACAGAGGAGAAAGGGGTCCAGGACACAGTGTCAGAAGATGGGAAGTCTGAGACAGGAGAAGGTGAAGACACAGCTCCCCTTCTGTCTTAGGAAGCAAGGTGAGAATAATTGGTACTGATAGAGCTAAGTTTATACGTGGTGGGAGGAGGGTTCACAGAGTTCCTATCTGACAACCTCAATTTTGTCTGAAGGAGGAGTGCCAGTTAAGAAATTATTGTAAGAAGTATCAAGAACTGGGAACAAAGCTGTGTGCTTTAGATGGTATAATCATTCGATCAAAATTAAGGTCATACCATACCAAGTATTGGCAAGAAAGTAGAGCAACTGGAAGTCTCATATACTGCTGGTGAGAATGTAAAATGGTACAAACACTTTGGAAAATAGCTTTGTGTTTTCTTAAAAAGCTAATCATAACATACTGCCCAGCCATTTCACTCCTAAGTACTAACCCAAGACAAATGAAAGCGTATGTCCATATAAAGACTTATACATGAAGGTTCACAGCAGCTTTATTTGTAACAGCCAAAAACTGGAAACAATGCAAATGCCCATAAACAAATTGTGGTGTATCCATACTAAAGAATGCTACTCAGAAATTAAAAGGGATGAATTATCGATACATGCAACAATGAGGATGAATCTTCAAATAATTATGCTGAAATAATCATGCTGACTGAAGGAAGCTGGACAAAAGACAATATATATTGTACGATTCCACTTACATAAAATTGTAGAAAATATCTAGTGACAGAAAGCAGATCAATGGTTGGGATGAGGGGAGGAGGGAGAGAAGAGATAGAGGAAGAGATTGCAAAGAGTCACAGGGAAAATTTGGGGGTGATATGTTCATTATCTTGATTGTGATGATGGTTTCATGGACGTATACATATGTCAAAACTCATAAAATTATACACTTTAAATAGGTACAGTTCCATGCCAATTATGCCTCAATAAAGTTATAATAAATAAATTAATAGAGAAAGATCCATGATACAATAGCAGCTAATTAAAAATAATACATGCAAATGAAATGCAAAGTCCCCATATCACCAGGTTAATTAGTCAGGATAGGCTAAGTTACACTGCAGTAACAAACAACTCCCAAATCACAGTGAATTAACACAACAAAGATTTCTCACTTATACAAAAAAAAAAAAAAAGAAAGAAAATTCAACTATAATGTGTGGGTAATTCCCAAGGCAACTGTCTTCAATGCAGCAGCACAGCCATCCCTCTTCTGGCTCTATCCCCTCAACATGAGGCCTTCTCTATAATCTCTGGGTCAGAGGAAAGGAGCCCTGGAGAGGCTAACACCAGCAATTAAATTCTTTGGCCCATAAATGGTACTTCCATTTACAGCAGAACTAATCACATCATCCCACTTAACTATAATGGAGTGGGGAAATGTAATACTTCTGAGTGCCCATAAAGAAAGGAGAATCAGAAATGGATGGATTGTAGAAGATATTACTACTAATGGCTTCAAGAGAAAATATGTTTTCTTTGCCATCCCACTCTGAACATCATGGTGCAGCTAGAGAAGAGTTTATCAAGATTCAGACTCAAATTTTTAGGTAGTATCTAGGACCAGGAAACCCTGGTGGCGTAGTGGTTAAGAGCTATGGCTGCTAACAAAAAGGTCGCCAGTTTGAATCCACCAGGGGCTCCTTGGAAACTCTATGTGGCAGTTCTACTTTGTCCTATAAGGTCGCTATGAGTCAGAATCCACTCGACGGCAACAGGTTTATCTAAGGCCAAACAGAAGGCTGCGATCCTGTAATAAAACTTAGGTAGTGGGACTGTTGAGTTCAGTCAGCAGAAGACAGTGTAAAAAAGGCAAGACTAGAGGTGTGAATAAAGAAAGTGCTATTCCAGAGCAGCTTGTTTTTTTAACCTCAGTCAGCTTTAGACTGGTCACACAGAAGGGGAGAATTGTGAAGGCCTTTTTCTAAAACAGCAATATGGATACACATTCTTGCATGTGTCACAAATTCTTCTCCACAAACAGAGAGCCAACCCCAGCCCAAGCTGTTGGCTGTATTGTTAAGATTTTTGTGACTATGCATATTGAGGGAGAGAGTACTAGTTGATGGTGGTGAGTTGCCTGAATTCCACCCACAACATTATCAAGTCCCTTAGGGAAACAATGAGGGACAACATCAACTCTACATCAAGAGTTGTGGAAGGGAGGGAGAAAAGTTTGCTGTGGCTCTGTGACTATGACCTGTGGTTTTGGCCCATGCAGAGCATGGTTAAAAAAATAGTAATTCTTAAACCAGTCTATTCTTCTTAAGTCAGTCAGGTCTAAAGAGCATCAGTCCAAAGCGTGACTTGCTTTTTGCAATGTAATCCCCCAATACCAAACCCAGGTCTCAGATCTTACCAGTAATGGTTAAAAAACAAGCCAAAGCAACATCGAACTTCCAGACCTGGGGAGAAGAGTATCAGACATGGAAACAGAGAGAATGCCCAGTGCCCAGTTAGGAGAGTTGGCTGTCTCAGAGGAGGAGAGTCAAAAGGAACTGGCCAAGCCTCCTAACAGACAAGGAGCAGAGCTTGTCCCTTCCGCTCAAGCCAGGAAGAAGGGAGCAAGCACTCTGCCACTTACCAGTGGCACCAGATGGACCAATTGAATCAGGGTTCCTGCCATTTAAAGTGGAGTGAAAAGGTAGATGGCGAGAAAGGAGAACAGTGCCTTACAGTTTGCTGTCTTCTGATTTTTTTTTTTAATGGCTGTGAGACCTTGGATAAATTCTCATCTGTACAATGGGGATCATAATAGTAACCACCTTCTAGGGTTGTTATGAGGTTTAAATGAATTAATATATAAAGTTAGAATAGTACCTGGCACATGGTAGCATTATTTATGTCTTAGTTTCTATTATTATTATTATCATTAAGTAGACTTTACAAATGCTGAATTTCACATAGTCTAGCCTTCACAGCTGTCTTAGTTATCTAGTGCTGCTATAACAGAAATACCACAAGTGGATGGCTTCAACAAAGAGAAATTTATTCTCTCACGGTCTAGTAGGCTACAAGCCCTAATTCAGGGTATCAGTTCCAGGGGAAGGCTTTCTCTTCTCTGTCAGCCCTGGAAGAAGGTCCTTGTCATCTATCTTCCCCTTGGTCTAGGAACTTCTCAGCACAGGAACCTCGGCTCCAAAAGATGTGCTCTGCTCCCGGTGGCATTGCTCTCTTGGTGGTATGAGGCCCCCATATCTCTCTGCTCACTTCTCTCTTTTATATCTCAAAAGAGACTGGCTTAAGATACAATCTAATCTTGTAGATCTCATCAACATAACTGCCCCCAGTCCACCTCATTAACATAATAGTGATAGGATTTACAACACAGGAGAATCACATCAGATGACAAGATGGTGGACAATCACACAATACTGTGAGTCATGACCTAGCCAAGTTGACAGATATTTTGGGGAGACACAATTCAATTCATGACAACAGTTTTAAGCGCATTTTGCTTTTCAAATTTCTCTCTCTGCATCCATGAAATATTTTTCATGACTAACCCATATTTTCAGTAATCTGCAAATCTGTTTTTCTCCTCAAAAATTGCCATTTCAATATCTTTAGCAACAGCTCTGAAAATAACATGAATACAACATATATTATCTATATAATAATTTTTGATTAATAGTTAAGAAAAACTTCTCTTTGCTGACTTATCTCCACAACAGCAATCCAAATCGATATTACCCATATTTTCCAGTGGACTGAATTTGACATCTATTTGCTATTATCTATTTCAAACAAAATCTTGATCTTCAAAAATACCTGAGCAGAATAACATTAACACCAATTATATCTTCTTCGGAGCCCTGGTGGCACAGTGGTTAAGAGCTCAGACTGCTAACCAAAAAGACAGCAGCTCAAATCTACCAGTTCTACTCTGGGGCAGTTCTACTGTGTCCTATAAGGTTGTTCTGAGTCAGAACCAACTCGACGGCAACGCGTTTGGGTTTTTTGTTGTTGTTGTTTGTTTTATATCATCTCTGATCTCCAAACTAGATCTTTTGTACAGAAAAACAGATAAACTAACTGGAAAACATATATACACATTCTCTCTCTCTCTCTCTCATACACACACACACACACACACACACCTGAAAGTCCCTGATTTACCAGGGCTCACTCACTAGGAAGATGTACTATACACCCCGTAGTAGTTTGTGTTCAAGGATGCCCTGCAGGACTGGATTATTTTCTAGAGAAATGCAGCTATAAGAAAGGAATTTCTTAGAATAAACTCCGAAGGTTTACATAGTCAGCAAAGCCAACATTCCCAGCCAGAGTAGTGGCTGCATGCACATTTTAATACAGACATGCAGGTGGAAGGAAGGGGGAAAAAGGACCTGCAGTCACTAAGAATTCTCTGAGTACAGTCACTTATCAGTCCCTGCAAACGGTGGAGCCCCTGGGAGGTTGTGTTGGGGAAAAGAGCCTACATACTATGGGCTGTGTGAGTGTGCAGGTGAGAGACATATCCTGGAAGCCTCTCTGGATGTGTTGGAAAAGTAGGTTAAGGTATGGTGTAAACAAATCCAGGAATAATTACAGTGCCTTGTAGGGGAGCTGTTATTGTAATATTAAAAGAATAATATTCCCCTAGATGTTTTTATTACTGTTATTAATGGGAACACACAGTAAACAAGCCTGAGACCACATTCTTCCTTTTGCTAGAAGGGTATTAAATTTATGTTTTGCAAATATGGTACACAAAGGTGCTTATGAAAATGGTGGTGAAGAGAAAAATGACTAAATAATAATATGTTTCATAACATTTTGATAAATTGTGTTTCCACCACTGTGAATGCACACCCTACTTTATTACTGAAATGGCTGACAACTGACAACATTAGCCTTTGTGGCGGAGCCATCTTATCAACGTGTGACAGGTGTCACTGAGTGGGCTGGTACAAAACCAGGGTAACTTTCCCTATCACACGGTGTGCACGTGAAAACCAAACTGCTGGGCTTTGCAGATTGCACTTAACTCCAGGGAGCCTATTAGTTGCTATTAGTGACTCCCTTCCTCTCTGCATAGGGGTCACCTTCTTTGTCCAGGGAGCTAGCTGGGTCTGCAAGGGATTCTGGTTGTAGCAACAGAGTCAGTGCTGGAAGGGACCTTAGAGGCCATCTTATCTAACTCCCTGGGTTTTCAGATGGACGTATCGGGCTTCAGAGGAAGTGAGTCACTTCCCCCAAAACCACTTACTGGTGTTTCTTCCCTAACAGAAGAGGTATCTGGCATTCCATCAACCCATATAGACCCAAGTGTGTCTTGTCTGTCTGACCCACCTCTCTCTGACCCACCCTCTGCTTGAAGAGATATCCCTACTTTGTTGTTGTTGTTGTTGGGTGCCATCGAGTCAATTTTTGACTCATAGTGACCCCCTGTGACAGAACTGCCCCATAAGGTTTTTTTTTGGCTGTTAACTTTATAGGACCAGATCGCCAGATCTTTTTTGGTTAGCAGCAGAGCTCTTAACCATTGGGTCACCAGAGCTCCCTGTCTCTACATCCTAGGAAAACAGCTGGGCAAAGGACTTGAAGGCCAACCTGGTGCCCACACTGAGCTGTGAATGTTGTTAGAGATGGTGACTCATGCCTGAACTTTAGCAAAGAGCACGCTGATGGGGCTGTTGGAAAACCCTGCTGCTTTCGTCTGGACTGCAAATCCAAGGCTCCTCAGGGATGGTTCCACCCCTCTAGAGCTTTGACCTGTTGGTGTGGTAGGGGAAGGGAGTGTTGACCCCACACTCTGCTTATCAGTTTCTCAAAGTTCAAGGCAGAGAGATATTTTAGCTGATCCCCTCCCCTCCCCTCCTCTCGCCTCTCCTCCCCTCGCCTCCTCCTCTTCTCTTCTCCTCACCTCCCCTCCCCCCCTCCTCACCCCTCCTGTCCTCCCTCCTTTTTCTCCTTTCTATCAGAGTTGCCTAAGAGAATGATACCAGCCAACAAGCAGAACTGCAGGCAGCTTCTGGTTACATGGTTGCGAATAAGATCTTTGGCTAAGCATTCATTCTTTTGGAGTAGGTTGGTAGACAAACAGAGTCATCAGTCAAAGCCAAACTCTCTTGTGCCCTATCATTCAGCCCAGGACCTCTTCTACCTCTTGCTTAGTGCTTGAAGTACCATCATCAACAACAAAATTTTGCATTTGGCCGTCTTAAGGACTGTAGGTAAAACTTTTAGCCTAATGAGTCAAAAGGGTTTTCTATCTCCCTCAGTTATGCTTAATATAGATCAATGAATTCAAATTTAAAAAATCATTCCATTAAAAATTTAGAAGCAAAAACAAGTGAGTACTTATCTATCAAATCTGTGGAGTGGAAAGAACTTTTTAAGCTTAAAAGCAGTGAAGAAAGTTGCAAAGGAACTGGTAGATAGACTTGTACATAAGAAATTAAAGTATTACAGAAGGGTGCCCAAGATCAAACATTGTTAGTAGAAAAAAAAGCAACCTGAAGATACATGTATAGCATAGTTTTATTTGTGCAAATATGTATATTATATATATATATATATTTGTTGTTGTTAGGTGCCGTCAAGTCGGTTCCGACTCATAGTGACCCTATGTACAACAGAACGGAAACACTGAGGGGTCTTGCGCCATCCTTACAATCGTTGCTGTGCTTGAGCCCATTGTTGCAGCCACTGTGTCAATCCACCTCGTGGAGGGTCTTTCTGTTTTCCGCTGACCCTGTACTTTGCCAAGCATGACGTCCTTCTCCAGGGGCTCATCCCTCCTTACAACATGCCCAAAGTATGTAAGATGCAGTCTCGCCATTTTTGCTTCTAAGGAGCATTCTGGCTGTATTTCTTTCAAGACAGATTTATTCATTCTTCTGGCAGCCCATGGTATATTCAATATTCTTCGCCAACACCACAATTCAAAGGCATCAGTTCTTCTTCTACCTTCCTTATTCATTGTCCAGCTTTCACATGCATATGATGCGATTGAAAATACCATGGCTTGGGTCAGGCGCACCTTAGTCTTCGAGGTGACATCTTTGCTCTTCAACACTCTAAAGAGGTCCTTTGCAGAAGATTTACCCAATGCAATGCGTCTTTTGATTTCTTGACTGCTGCTTCCATGGCTATTGATTGTGGATCCAAGTGAAATGAAATCTTTGACAACTTCAATCTTTTCTCTGTTTATCATGATGTTGTTCATTGGTCCAGTTGTGAGGATTTTTGTTTTCTTTATGTTGAGGTGCAATCCATACTGAAGGCTGTGGTCTTTGATCTTCATTAGTAAGTGCTTCAAATCCTCTTCACTTTCAGCAAGCAAGGATGTGTCATCTGCATAATGCAGGTTGTTAATCCTGATGCCCTGTTCTTCATATAGTCCAGCTTCTTGTATTATTTGCTCAGCATACAGAATAAACAGGTATGGTGAAAGAATACAACCCTGACGCACACCTTTCCTGACTTTAAACCCATCAGCATCCCCTTGTTCTATCCAAACAACTGCCTCTTGGTCTATGTAAAAGTTCCTTATGAATACAATTAAGTGTCCTAGAATTCCCATTCTTCGCAATGTTATCCATAATTTGTTACAAACCACACAGTCGAATGTCTTTGCATAGTCAATAAAACACAGGTAAACATCCTTCTGGTATTCTCTGCTTTCAGCCAGGATCCATCTGACATCAGCAATGATATCCCTGCCTCCACGTCCTCTTCTGAAACCGGCCTGAATTTCTGGCAGTTCCCTGTCAATATACTGCCGCAGTCGTTTTTGAATGATCTTCAACAGAATTTTGCTTGCGTGTGATATTAATGATATTGTTCTATAATTTCCATGTTCGGTTGGATCACCTTTCTTGGGAATAGGCATAAATATGGATCTCTTCCAGTCAGTTGGCCAGGAAGCTGTCTTCCATATTTCTTAGCATAGACAAGTGAGTACCTCCAGCGCTGCATCAGTTTGTTGAAACATCTCAATTGATATTCCATCAATTCCTGGAGCCTTGTTTTTCGCCAATGCCTTCAGAGCAGCTTGGACTTCCTCCTTCAGTACCATCAGTTCCTGATCATATGCCACCTCTTGAAATGGTTGAACATTGACTAATTCTTTTTGGTATAATGACCCTGTGTATTCCTTCCATCTTCTTTTTGATGCTTCCCCGTAGAATCCTTCACTATTGTAACTCGAGGCTTGAATTTTTCTTCAGTTCTTTCAGCTAGAGAAACACCGATCATGTTCTTCCCTTTTGGTTTTCCATTTCCAACTCTTTGTACATGTCATTATAATGCTTTACTTTGTCTTCTTGGGCCACCCTTTGAAATCTTCTGTTCAGTTCTTTTACTTCATCAATTCTTCCTTTTGCTTTAGCTGCTTGATGTTCGAGAGCAAGTTTCAGAGTCTCCTCCAACATCCGTCTTGGTCTTTTCTTTCTTTTCTGTCTTTTCAATGACCTCTTGCTTTCTTCATGGATGATGTCCTTGATGTCATTCCACAACTCGTCTGGTCTTTGGTCACCAGTGTTGAATGCATCAAATCTATTCTTCAGATGCTCTCTAAATTCAGGTGGGATGTACTCAAGGTCATATTTTGGCTCTCATGGACTTGCTCTGATTTTCTTCAGTTTCAGCTTGAACTTGCATATGAGCAATTGATGGTCTGTTCCACAGTCACCCCCTGGCCTTGTTCTGACTGATGATATTGAGCTTTTCCATTGTCTCTTTCCACAGATGTAGTCAATTTGATTTCTGTGTGTTCCACCTGCTGAGGTCCATGTGTATAGTCGCTGTCTATGTTGGTGAAAGAAGGTATTTTCAATGAAGAAGTCGTTGGTCTTGCAAAATTCTATCATTCAATCTCCGGCAGTGTTTCTATCACCAAGGCCATATTTTCCAACTACTGATCCTTCTTCTTTGTTTCCAACTTTCACATTAAAATCACCAGTAATTATCAATGCATCTTGATTGCATGTTCGATCAATTTCAGACTGCAGCAGCTGATAAAAATCTTCTATTTCTTCAACTTTGGCCTCAGTGGTTGGTGAGTATATTTGAATAATAGTCGTATCAACTGGTCTTCATTGTAGGCGTATGTATATTATTCTATCACTGACAGCATTGTACTTCAGGATAGATCTGAAATGCTCTTTTTGATGATGAATGTAACTCCATTCCTCTTCAAGTTGTCATTCCCAGCATAGTAGACTATGTGATTGTCTGATTCAAAATGGCCAATACCAGTCCATTTCAGTTCACTAATGCCTAGGATATTGATGTTTATGTGTTCCACTTCATTTTTGATGATTTCCAATTTTCCTAGATTCATACCTCGTACATTCCAGGTTCCAATTATTAATGGATGTTTGCAGCTTTTCCTCTCATTTCGAGTCGTGCCACATCAGCAAATGAAGGTCCTGAAAGCTTTACTCCATCCACGTCATTAAGGTTGACTCTACTTCAAGGAGGCAGCTCTTCCCCAGTCATCTTTTGAGTGCCTTCCAATCTGGGGGGCTCATCTTCCAGCACTATATCAGGCAATGTTCCACTGCTATTTATAAGGTTTTCACTGGCTAATGCTTTTCAGAAGTAGACTGCTGGGTCCTTCTTCCTAGTCTGTCTTAGTCTGGAAGCTCAGCTGAAACCTGTCCTCCATGGGTGACCCTGCTGGTATCTGAATACTGGTGGCATAGCTTCAAGCATCACAGCAACACGCAAGCCCCCACAGTATGACAAACTGACTGACACGTGGGGGATATATATATATATATGATTTTGTCACAGGCAAACAACAAATTTTGCAACTCTTAGAATGTCTCCTTGTAGATTCAGAATAAAGCAATAAAGGGATTTAAAAAGAAAGAAAGAAAGAAAAGTATGCATGCTTAAGAAAAAAAAACAACCCTAAACAAAATTAAAAGACAAACAACATAGTAGCAAAAATATTTAAAATAAATATGACAAAGAGCTTACTATCCTGAACTATATGCGCAGGAGCACAATTGATGGGTCATTTGACCCAGAATTTCTTAGTCACATAATTATTATATTTAATTAAGTAGTACTATATTGCTCTTCAGAATGGCTTTAAAAACCAGTTAACATTGAGTCAATTCTGACTCATGGCTACCCCACATGTGTCAGAGTACAACTGTGCTTCATAGGGTTTTCAACGGCTGATTTTTCAGAAGTAGATCACCAGACCTCTGGGTGAACTTGAACTGTCAACCTTTTGATTAGCACCCACATGTGTTAACTGTTTGAATGACCCAGGGACTCTATATTGATCTCCAGGATGGCTTAACCTCTATATTAATTTTCCAGTATCACAGTGAGTATTTGGAATTTTCCATATGGCAGAATAGCTACAGTAGTAATGCTAATTATTGTGTTCCCACACTCCATACTTGCTTCCTGGTCTGGCTTCTTAGTTTTGCCACATGAATGGACCCTCACAAGCCAGGTGATTGGAGCAGGGTGGGCACCTAAGCCATGCTGAGGCAATCAGATTTTTTTCTCCCAAGAATTTGGAAGGAGGACACTGAAAGACCCAGTTAGATGGTGGACACTTGAAGTGAAAATTTATATAAACTCAGAAGCCGACTGGTTCAACCACCTTCAGAAGTTTTCACACTGATGATTAAGCAGGGAGAATCAGTCAAGAGAGAGAATCAAGAGGATGGAGCTGACATGTGGCTTCATTAGAGGAGAGAGCAGTTTGCTTTCCTAACTCTGGACCTGGTCCTGGTGGGCCTGGTTGAATTTTATTTCTCATTTTTGGATGTCTACAAGATGAATCGCCTGATGTAGCCTTAAAAACACTGACTTCATCTACACTAAATCAAATGGGCTTTGTTTCTAGGAACCAAATAGCTTCTAATATATATATATAACCTATTCTCCTGCTATAGTAGACAGAGCACACAAAGAATACTCTAATCCAAGGGACTGACAGAATGAGGGGCTTGGCTGAGATGAGTTCTGAGTTCTGTTTTAGCCCTGCCACACTGTTCTGAGCAATTGACAGGCCCAGGTCCTGTCTGTGATGGAGCCCAGAGAGATGCTGTGTCTACTCAGAACTAGCTCATTCCTCAGGATCTCAGGTGTTCCTTGCTTAAATATCTTGGGATGACGTTCCTTATATCCAGAGACTCCTCTGTACTTTTTGGTCTTGACTAAGGCAGAAAAGCTTTGAAACTTGGTGAAATTTCATGTTTAGCAGTTCCCTTGCTCACCAAAGTGTTGAAAGAAGGTATCTGAAGAACAAAGGAGGGAGCTGTTCATGTCAGCTTCTTTCCTTAAATCCTCAATAGCTCCTCCATTATTAGGAGCTCCCCAGCCATCCTCTGACCTGGCTCTGTGTGTGTGTGTGTGTGTGTGTGTGTGTGTGTGTGTGTGTGTGTGTGAAGCCACTTACCTTCAACTCGCTCTTCCCATGACCCCTTGACTTCCACAGCATCCTGTTCTGCCTTGACCATGACGTGGGCACAGGACCCTAGCTGAATCTACCAGACTCTCTACCCCAAGATTCTAAACCTTGAGTGCAGTGCTTCAAGGACAGAAAAAGACTGCATGCATTCTATAGTCAGTGCCCAGGAAAATAAGGCTGGGTACTTTCTGCTGCTTCAATGCCCAGAGCTGCCCTTATTTTTGATCTTGTTCTTCTCCTGTTTGTCCATCCTCCCATTCATTATTTTAAGCTCTTCAACACCCCTTCAATGTATTATTTTTGTGCCTACAGTGGCCGTACTTGGTTTCTGTTGCTTACACCAAATAATACTGGTACATCCTGAGATTCTTATTTGAAGGTATTTTAAATTTCAAGGATATCACTATTTGGGGTTTATGATACAATGTTAAGTTTAAAAAGGATGCAAAACCCTACATTGAAATATTTGTGCATTGATATCATCTGGTTTTTAAAGAAATTGTGTTAGCAGGGGATAAAAGACTGCAAGAAAATACATCAAATGCTGACAGTGATTGTGTGAAGATAGAGGTATATTGGATTTCTTTTTGTTTTCTATGTACAGGCGGTCCCCAAGTTACAAACATCCAACCAACAGACAACTCGTACTTGACCATTAATGAAAAAAAACAAAAAATTTTTTTTAATGTTATGTAAATTCGCCCTCACTTTGAATTGACTGAACACACAAAAAATTCTTCCTCACGATCACCTCACTTGCTGCATGTGCAGCTTTTAAATCATTGAAAAGGATTCAAGCCTTCTCTTGCACTAAAAACAAAACCAAACTCATTACCTTGAGTTGATTCCAACTCATAGCAACCCTACAGGACAGAGTAGAACTGCCTCCATAGGGTTTCCAAGGCTGTAAATCTTTACGGAAGCAGACTGCCACATCTTTCTCCCACAGAGTGGCTTGGTGGGTTCAAACCACCAGCCTTTCAGGTTAGCAGTCAAGTGTTTAACCACTGCGCTACCAGGGCTCCTTTCTTGCACTAAAGTAAAGCTAAATAAGAACTGTTCTGAATTACTTACCTGTTCTGAATTACTTACAAATTCAACTTAAAGACACACTTAGGAACAGATCTCGTTTGTAATCTGGGGACTGCCTATATTCCAAATTACTTGTGATATGGGGTGCATCACTTTGATAATGGAAAAGATTAATTTATAATAAAGTATAAATGGAGGGCTTATTCTCTAGTAGTGAAGACACTATTGTATTGTGACCTTCTTATAAAAGTTATAAATGTAGTACTTGGCCTCCTGTTCCAAATCTCTAGTTCCATTTCCTGCCGGGATCCTCAATACACGGTAGCAGGGTCAATTCTTAATCAACTCTTAGTCATAGTAGCAAGAAGCTGGGATGGCGTGGGCTTGCAGCAATCATCTCTCCATAAGAACACCCACCCTTCAACGCATTTTAGGACTAAGGATGAGTCATTCAAAAATATGCTTGCTGGTGGGGTTTTACAGAAAATCATACCAGTTAAGTAGTGGAAGCTAGGGTACACGGGAGACCACTGAAGTCAGCTTTTATCCACAGAGGTTTTAAAAGGCTTAAAAAGAACATTTCCTTCTTTTAGGTTAATTAATTCTAAATTAAGAATTCATTTAGAAATGGAAAAAAATAAGAAAGCTCTTGTTTATTGTCCTGTTTAAGAGTAAATGAGAAGAGGAAGTAAAATCTGAGATAACTACATGATTTTCAAGTTTAGTTAATGTCTGTTCATCTTTATTTCCTATAATTTATTAGTTTCTTGTTGCTGCTGTGAAGAATGAGAATTCCAAATCACTTAATTGTGCTTGTGTGGAACCCGTACAAAGACCAAGAGGCAGTCGTTGGAACAGAACAAGGGATACTGCATGATTTAAAATCAGGAAGGGTGTGCTTCAGGTTGTATACTTTCACCATACCTATTCAATCTGTATGCTAAGCAAATAATCCAAAACCTGGACTGTATGAAGAAGAATATGGCATCAGGATTGAAGGAAGATTAATTAACAACCTGTGATATGCAAATGACACAGTCTTGCTTGTTGAAAGTGACGAGGACTACTGATGAAGATCAAAGACCACAGCCTTCAGTATAGATTACACCTCGACATAAATAAAACAAAAATCCCCACAACTGGACCAATAAGTAACTTCATGATAAACAGAGAAGATATTGAAGTTGTCACGGATTTCATTTTACTTGAATCCACAATCAATGCCCATGGAAGCAGCAGTCAGGCAATAAAAGGACTATTGCATTGGGCAAATCAGCTGCAAGAGACCTCTTTAAAGTGTTAAAAAGCAAAGATGTCGCTTTAAGGGTTAAAGTGCACCTGATCCAAGCCGTGGTATTTTCAATTGCCTCATATGCATGTGAAACCTGGGCACTAAATAAAGAAGACCAAAGAAGAGATACCTTTGAATTACGGTGTTGGCAAAGAATGTTGAATATTCCACGGACTGCCAGAAAAATGAATAAATTTGTCTTGGAAGAAGTACAGCCAGGATGCTCCTTAAAAGTAAGGATGATAAGACTTCGTCTCACTTACTTTGGACATGCTACATTAGAAAGGAACAGTCCCTGGAGAAGGACGTCATGCCTGGTAAAGTAGAGGGTCAGTGAAAAAGAGGAAGACACTCAACAAGATGGATTGACACAGCGGCAGGAACAATGACCTTAAACATAGCAACAATTGCAAGGATGACAGAGGACCAGGCAGTGTTTCATTCTGTTGTAGATGGGATCATAGTTAGAACCAACTGGACAGCACATAACAACATTGTTGCTGTAACAAATCACCACAAATGTAGTGGCTTAAAACAACATAAATTTATTCTTTTACAGTCCTGGAGGTCAGAAGTCCCAAGTCAGTCCTACTGGGTTAAAATCAAGGTGTCTACAGAGCTGGCTCCTTTTGGAGGTTCTAGAGGAGAATCTTTCTTTTGCTTTTTCCATCTTCTACAGGCTGCCTATATTCCTATATTCCTGCTACACAAGCACACACACTGAGACACACACACACACTGATAGACACACACAGATACATACACACATACTTCCTGAGACTAGATCCCAGTATATTAAATAAAATAGTCTGTACTTGCCTCCTCTGCCCCATCCAGAGTCCTCTGAACAGCAGGACAAATGATGTTTTGTCAACTTGCATTCTGCTCATTAAGAATTTTTTATAATTCTACACCAACTGGAGCCCTGGTGGCACAATGGTTAAAACCTTGGCTGCTAACCGGAAGGTCGGCAGTTCAAAATCTACCAGCCGCTCCTTGGAAACCCTGTGGTGCAGTTCTATTCTGTCCTATAGAGTCACTATGAGTCAGAATCGACTTGACAGCAACAGATTTTGCATGCCAACTCGAAAAACTAAAACTTTACCTTTGTATAATCTTCTAAAAACCAGTTACTGCGAAGTCAACTGACCATGGGGACCATGTGTGTCAGGGTAGGACTGTGCTCCACAAGGTTTGCAATGGCTGATTTTTTCAGAAGTAGATTGCCAGGCCTTTCTTCAGAGGTACCTCTGGGTGGACTCAAACCTTCAACCTTTTTGTTAGCAGCAGAGCACATTAATCATTTCTACCACCCAGGGAGTCCTGATGAGTGCTCTACTGATAACCGAAAGGTTAGAGGTTTGGGTCTACCCAGAGGTACCTCTGAAGAAAGGCCTGGTGACCTACATCCAATAAATCAGCCACTGAAAACCCTATCGAGTACAGCTGTACTCTGACACACACAGAGTCTCTGTGGGTCAAAATCGACTCAATGGCAACTGGAAAAAAAAAAAACTACAAAGAAAAGATTTGTCAGCTGACTGGTAACAGAAATAAGGCTTGAGGGGGATATGTTTAACCTGCTTATCAAAATTGTAAGTAAAATCCTTTGAAAGTGTTTCTATGCAAATAGGAGCTACTCATTCCAAATGCATATATCCTGTTCGTTATTCTTAATGTGAATTTGAATTTTGTTCTATATTTTTCTCCCATTCTGTCCGGGACCCTCTATTGTGATCCCTGCCAGAACAGTCAGTGGTGTCAGCCTCATTTTTAATGATGTCTCCAGTGTCTACTCCAGTGTCTTTCTGTAGACACCTACAGAAAGTTCACTTAGTTCAGTCCAGGACTGAGCCCTCACGTATGAGCCTGGGCCAGAGTCCTCGGAATGCTGAATCCTTAGGATCGCATTCCTGAAGCTTCCAGGTAGACTTTGGGCAACCTCTTATCCATCTGCTACTCAGATGTGATTCAAACCAAAACCAAACCCGTTGCTGTCGAGTCAATTCTGATTCATAGAGACTCTATAGAACAGAGTAGAACTGCCCTATAGGGTTTCCAAGGAGCAGCTATGGGAGTCAAACTGCCGACCCTTTTGGTTAGCAGCCAAGCTCTTAACCGCTGTGCCATTAAGCCCAAGGAATTCATGGGTGAGCAACTATAAGATTTCTATATACTAATTATTGTGTGATTTTCAAAGCTATCAGACTCCCTTATTGCATGGGGCTTGACAATGACTCAGTACTTGATTCTCATTACAAATGGATGTGTACGTACATACACACATATACCTGCACACTTAAAAATGTATAACTATACCCTTACCTTGTTCCTAAAAGAATTTAAGATACTTGTTCACATGTGAAATGAAGCTTAAATTAGTTTTGCCATTTAAAATTTCTCTCCTTAAAATAAAGCTCCATGAATATTTTTTCTTATATTTGCATTAAAAAATCCAAAAAGGCAAACACCTTGTCACGAGACCCGTTTGTTCCATTGCTCACATCACTCAAGCTCATGATGAAAGACTTTGCTACTTATATACAGGATGTTAGATTTGCTTTTGATCGAAATGTGGTTAGGATCAAAACAGCTATCCTATTAGGCACTTTGCTTTTCCTCAGTGACATCTACTTCCGTTTCTCATTTCGTGACTCCTCAGATTGTTTTTGGTCATGGAAACAGGGGTCCACACCTTGTAAATTTACACTTAGAAGTACAGTTGCTCTAATATCTCTTGCCTAGAAAGGCACTTTGCTCTGGAAACTGTTCTGCATTTCATCACCCATCATCAACAAAAATCTCATAGTCAAAAAGTAGGGAGGAACATCTTTGCTAATGGAGGGCAAAAAGAGCCAGACCTCCAAAGATGGCTTTGACAATTCAAAGGTTTAAGTTGGGGGTAAATGTTCTGTTTGAGCACCCCAAGCATTTTACTCCATTACACCTACTTATAATCAGTGTGCAAACTGAATTCCACTTGAATCTCCCGCGAGTTTGCAGGGTAACACAGCAGGCACAGCCACTCTTGTGGGAGTGAAGCAGTGGGACTTCATTTCAGACCAAGCTAACCGGAATTGGGAATTGCACTTTTTTTTTCCATTCAACATTACCGAACAGTTATCGATGTCAGACTCTAGGCGTTGAGAATTCAAGGGTGCCCAAGTCCCGGTCCCCACCCTCACTGCAACCCTGAGACTAAAGTTTATTCTATCACTAAGGTCAATTCTCATTACATTAGCTTGGGAACATAACCAGGGACGGATTAGCAATGAGCCAGGTACGCACTGGCTTACTTGTGTCTTACTTAACTGATTTGTAGCATAAACTTTCACCTGTTGCGTGGTGAAACCCATGCGAAATTGTGCACTACAGATTAGTAGGTAAACACAGTAAACCTGTGCATACCTTGCTTAATGTAAGCCTGTGTGTACCTCGCTTACTGGTTCATCTGCCCCTGAACATAACCCAAGGGAGTAATGAACAGTTAGTAAATGTGGTCACCGATGATCAAAGACGGCTCAAGAGCCATTTGGAACAGCCTAGAAAATTAGTTCTAAGCACGAAGACCAGAGATAATTCTCCAAATTAGTTGTTGACTGTTGAACTTCAGCCCTGGTTCCAAACACTTTCCCGTCAGCCTTCTTGATTGTCCACTCAATGTGTCAGGCACCAGCCAGGTGCTTCAGCAACCGGTCCTTGTCTAGGTTGCACTTTAGAACCACCAGGAGAGTTCTTAAATCTCCCAAACTCCTGATGCCCACGTCGAAGACCTGACCAAACAAATCAGAATCTCTAGGGGGTGGAATCCAGAGATCTGGTGGCGCAGTGGTTAAACATTCAGCTACTAACCAAAAGGTCAGCAGTTCAAACCCACCATCCACTCCTTGGAAACCCTATGAGGCAGTTCTACTCTGTCCTACAGGGTCGCTATAAATCGGAATCCACTCAACAGCAACGGCTTTTTTTTTTTTTTAGGGATGGAATCCAGGCATCAGCATTTTGTAAAAACTCCCCAGATGATTCCAATAAGCAGCCAAGTTTAAAAGGCAGTACTTTAGCTGTGTAATCTCATTGAATCTTTTCAAACAATTGTACTAAGTGGGTATTTTCCGTCCCTCTTCTGTAAAGGAAGAAACAGGCTCAGAGAAGTTTTGAAATTTACAGATAGTAAGGGGTGGAAGGAGTCTTGGTGGCACAGTGGTTAAGAGCTCGGCTGCTAATCAAAAAGGTCAGCAGTTCAAATCCACCTTCTGCTCCTTGGAAACCCTACGGGGCAGTTCCACTCTGTCTTATAGGGTCGCTATGAGTTGGCATCATCTCATCAACAACAGGTTTGGTTTTAGTTTTGGTAAGGGGTGGAACTAGAGTCCCTGGGTTGTGCAAACTGTGAAGACACTTGATGCTAACTGAAAGGCCGGAGGTTTGAGTCCACCCAGAGGCACCCAGGAAGAAAGTCCTGGTGATCTAGCTCCAAAAAATCAGCCATTGAAAATCCTACGGAGCACAGTTCTACTCTGACACACATGATCATAACGAGTCGGAAGCAACTCAGCAACAACTGGTTAAGGGGTGAAACTGGGATTCTCACCTGGCTTTGTCTGATTTCAAAGCAAAGGTTTTTCATTACATTATTATCGAAGAAAAATAGCTATTAAGATGCTGCTGCATCAAAATCCAGTGACACTTTAACAGAGGAGTTTACCAGCATCTGAAGCAGGGTGGAGTGAGGGGAGCTCGGGACAGGAAATTTTTCATAAAAAAGTGTAGGTTGGGGTGTTTGGAGACTTTGAGTCATGAATACACTGTCTTAATACCTTAACCCTATGCCCTGAAGTAGTGCTCTTGTCTGTATGTTGATTGTGTTGTATTGAAATGATTATTATCTGAAAGATGGATGCTCGTTCTCGGGAAGGGGAAGAAATTGCACTCAACAGCAAACAGGATGTCGGTGGAAGAAGGAGCTCTTTTGTCTCTTGAATCTGGGCTTCTAGGTGCCCACAGTGCTCTGTGGATGGTCTGAGTTGTACAGGAAAACTGGCATATGACTTAGCAAGGCAGGCTGAGGGCCAAAGAACAAGGCAGTTTGTGTTCTTAAACCCAGCTGCATAGCCTACTCCTTCGGAAAAAAGCTTTTTAAATACGTAAGTTTCCAGGCCCCATCCCTGTTCTGCTGACCAATTTCTAAGGATGGGACATAGAAATCTGTCTTTTTATGAAGTTCTTCAAGGAATCAAAGTTGGATTTCTTAATCCAGTCAGCCTCCCACCCTTATGTGAAATAGAATTTAATCTACAGAAATTTTCTCAGAAAGGCAAGATTCAGTATTTACATTCATGGAAGAGAGGTTTCCAAATATAAAACCACATACAAAGATGAAATATCAGTTGGCAGATTTACCAGTTTTCATTTTTTGAGACTTTGGACAAATTCACCCTTTAATGAAGACCCAAACCACCAGAGGTTAGCACTGTATTCAGCAACTATTTATTGTATGTAGTATGTTGGTGGTGCTGTGATAGGTGATAGAACCCCATTATTTTATTTTGTTTTATTTTTTGCTGGGCAGAGGGGAAGGGGCAGGGATCAGGATACATAAGGACTTAATTACACTGGGATTCTCACTCAGGTTTGTCTGATTCCAAAGCAAAAATTTGAACAAAAGCCTGATTCCAAAGCAAAAGTTTGAATTTGATTACAGTGATAATTCCTTTATCATTATTATCAGAGGAAAGCAGCTATTAAAATGCTGGTTCTGATGTATCTAAATTCAGTAACACTTGAACAGATGAGTTTACTAGCCTCTGAAGCAGAAAGCAGGACCTGGTAAACTTACCTATTCTCATGTCCCTGAATTTGGATACATCAGGAGCAAGTCCACCTCCTCTCTCTGGCATACAAGGCCCCACAAGATCTGCCCTGCCCACTTTGCTGACCTCATCTCCTAGTTTCCCCCTTGCTCGATCTGCTCCCGCCTCACTGGTGCCAAGCTTGTTTCCACTTCAGGCCCTTTGCCGTGTGGTCCCTCTGCTTCAAGTGCCCTTCCCACCCCAGTCCCACTTTGCTCAGACGCTACTTTCCTGATGGGAAATGTCCCAGCTCTAATGTCACCTTTTCTAGAAAGCCTTTGCTGACCATCCAGTTCAAATTAACATCCCCTTTCCTTCCCTCTCCTGTTAATCTGTCTCTTAATCCCTTGCTGAATTCCTTCATAGTGCAATGCCTCTCACCACTTATCATTATTTTATTTATTTTGTGTTACCTTGGGTTCGGTTTGTCTCCCTCAAAAGAATGCAAAGCCCACTATGGCATGCTCAGCACCTATCACTGCGCTTGAAACATGGTTGGGGATCAATGAATATTTTTACATAAATGAACAAGTAACAGGTCATACAGCAGAGCAAGAGGAAAGATTAGGAATTTAAAAAATTAAAAGAGATTGGAGTTCAGAGGAAGAAGATACAGCCCCCTAGGGCTGAAGGAAAATGAGGAGAGTCCTTCATCTGAGTGGTAAAAGGTTAACAGTCTCACTAAATTTGTTGGGATGGGTGGTGACCACATCCCTAGTGGTCTCTTGGTAGACAGTCCCAGGGGTAATGGTTCAAGAGCCCATTGAGTGTCTGGGGTTGTCTCAGTAAGATGTCAAGAAATGATACATTGTTTACAGGTCACCTGGGCCCTGCTTTATCAACATGAACTGGACTCTGAGGGACCCAGGTGCAGTGACCCTGAAAAGTCATTCCTTAGACCATGATCAGTGCCTCCTTAGTGCCTACAGCACCCTTGCTGTCAGATTGAACAATAACATTGTTGTCATTAGCTGCTGTGGACTCGGCCCCCAACTCATGCACAACAGAATGAAACACTGCCCAGCCCTGCCGATCATTCCCATGCTCAGTTGTGGGTCAGACTGTTGTGTTCTACAGGGTTTTCCCTGGCGGAGTTTTGGAAGCAGATCACCAGGCCTGTCTTCCTGGTCTGTCTTAGTCTAGAAGTGCCTTTGAAGCCTATTCAGCATCATAGCAACATGCAAGCCTCTATTTACAGATGGGTGGTGGGGGCACATGAGATGTATATTGGCCAGGAATCGAACCCAGACCTTCTGCATATAGAAGGCAAAAATTCTACCATTGAACCACCAATGCCCCCTTAAACAATAATAGCTAAGATTTATTAAGCACCTACCCATGGGTTATTGTTTAACGTCCACAGCAACTCTACAAAACTGGTATTACTGCCGTCCTTATTTCTAGGTAAGAAAACTGAGGCACAGAGTAGTTAAGTCACTTAACCAAAGTCACCCAGCTAGGACATACTAGCACTGTGGTCCAATTCCAGGCACTTAGCTCCAGATCCTGTCCTCTAAAATCCTGCAAAATGCTGCCTCCCAAAGTGTTCATACCTGCTGTTGTTGGTTTCACTCCTAACCACTCCAGCCCAAATGAATTTGCTAAATATTTAAAAGCTGCAGTTTCTTTAGTTTGGCAGCCTATTTTGGGAAGCTCTATTAACCTTCTCTTTCGAAAATGTGGGAGTTCGATTAATTTATCTGTGACAGTAGTGTGCTCTTCACATACACTAGGATGTTTTTTCACAACCTGATTTTTTGGTACCTTTTTTTTCCAGCACAGGAAAAGATCCCTTGAAAATCCTACCCAGATTTAAAACCAAATAGTCGATCTGCTGACTTGCTGAAAGTCCTCAGAAGTGTCCTTCTACCACTCTGTGAGACCTTTTCCTCCTTCTCTTTCTTTCCTCCTCCTCCTCCTTCTCCACAAGCTGCCTTTTGGATTTCTTCTCCACTTGGCTGGTATGCAATCTCAAATTAAAATGCCAGCTGGAAGACACGCAGTCACATGCCAATGCTCACGTGGAAGTGGTAAGTGCTGCTGTTACTGAGCGATCACTGGCCTCATGCAAGGATGCCATGGAACAAATCTTCAGCTTTTCTTGTCTAAAAAGATGCCAAGGCAAAGAAGTACACGTTTCCTGAAAATCCAAAAGTGGTGCTGACTTTCTTTTTCTGTTTTTTTTTTTGTTTTGTTTTGATGGTTGACATACAATTGCTGCAACTGTCCATACAGTTGAGAATGTGTCTGTGTAGAAGGGTGTGGGATGTACAATTAACTTTACCCGTAGAATTTAGTCTTTGTTCTTGGTTCCTAGGAGGTGACCTCTATACCTTTGGAATTTCCTGAGTAATCAAAATGTCTTTGGTTTCCATGAGGGCTCCTGACCACACCTGAAGGTTTATGCTTATGAAACAACTCATAAGAAAAACCCACCATGTGATATCACTCCAACCTCAGGAGAGGGGCTGGAAGTTGAGTTCAACCACGTGGGCTATGAGGCTATCAATCATGCTTACATAATGAAACACCAGTAAAGACTCTGGACGCAGAAGCTCAGATGAGCTTCCTGGTTGGTAAAAGACATCAAGGCACAGGAGGGTAACATATCTTTGGGACATGGAAGTTCAGTGTTTGAGGCCCTCCCAGGCTTCAGCCTATGTGCCTCTTCATCTGTGTCCTTTTTACTAAAATAAAACTAATCGTAAGTATAGCACTTCCCAGAGTTTTGTGAGTCATTCTATCAAATGATTGAACCAGAGGGGGTAGAGGGAACCCCCAAATTTGTAGCCAGCAGGTCACAAGTGAGGAGAGGACTGCTGAGCTGGTAGCTGATGTCTCAAGACTTGGGCAGACTTGGCAGTCTGGAGAATTGTGCCCTTTAATGAGTGAAATTTGACCTAGCTTCGGATAGTTAGAGTCAGAAGGAGAACCACATTTGCAGTTGGTACTAGAGTGGATAGTCAAGTTAACGTTGGAGAAGACACACACACAGACACGTTTAATGGGGAATGAGTCTTTTTGGCTAACTGCATAGAACAGCTGCGTGAACTCATCATTGACAACATCAACCTCTGGATCTGTTAGGAAAGAGTATGGAGAAGACAAGGGCCCCCTGTTGCTATTCCCCAAATGGGTGACAGCTACCACAAGGGCCAGGGATGCACTGAGTTCTACTGCTTTTCATCTCAAAACCCTTTGTTCTGATAAAATATACTTAAAGGTATAAGAAAGGCCCAATGTGGTGTTCCACACAATGTTACAGAATTTCATTTTGCCAGAAATTTATGCTTTCTCTACTCTAGTTATAATTCAAAACAGGATTTTCTTTTTCTCATCAGCCTATAGAAAAACATTAATTTGCTTACAGACAAATTATATAGAAAAATCACTGAAAGACATTTTTAATCCCAGGTGAAGCAGCAAATCTCACCATTCTTTCCTGGTTGCATCTGTTATAAAGCCATTTCAAGGGGGACTTTTAGAGACATTTCTAAAAGCCTGTGATCAGAAGCAAACAGAGCTATCTTCTTACTGAACAAGAATTTTCATGCACACCTTTAGATATGTTATCAGGGGTCACCTGTAGGTGAAGACGCTATGATAGCATGACTAGTAGTAAAAGACGTCAGATCCTGAAATCCAATTACCTCGTTGGGTGATTGTTACAATTTCTTTGGAACACAGTACTGGAACATCAGCTACTGAAGTCAGATGTAGGCATACCCTACACCTCAGCAATTTCACTCCCATGAATTAGAGTTTTCCAAGGTGGAGCCCACGAGTTATAACTCTATTAAGTACTTCAGATATGCAGACATGTGCAAGAATGTTCACAGCAGCATTGTTCTTAATAGCCAAAAAGTAGAACCACTATAATGTCTTAGTGGAATGGAAAATTCTACTTTCAATTTTGAGGTCTAGTCACACCATAGAATTCTACACAACAACGGAAATGAAAAACTATTGCTACATGTAAAATGAAACACTACTGCTACACATAACAACATGGATGAAGCTCATAAAAATAGTGTTGAATGAAAGAAGCCAGACACAAAAGAATTCATATTGAGTCTGTTTGTATCAGGTTCAAAAATCTCTACCCATGGTGGATACCCTGGTGTTTACTTTGTGGTGATTACCTGGACTGTATATCTGTGTTTGGTGTACTCTTCCGTACGTGAGTTATACTTCACAATTAAAAAAAAATTTTTTTTTTTTGTAAATGAACAGTGAGGAACTAAAGGCAATGCATATGGTCCTCATTCTCATACAATTTGGGGAAAAAAATCTGGCTTCATCTTCATCCTTTTTCCTTTTCAAACCAGGGTGGGTGAGGCCAGAAGCACAGAGGCAAAAGCAGATCTCTCATGGAGCCTTTATTATTGCTCTAAACCAAATCAGCTCCGCACTCCAAGTTCCACTTGTGACAGATACCTAGTCTTGAACTCTGTAGTTCCAAATTCCATGTGACCGGCTTCCAAAAGGCTTTTTACATGATGAACAAATTGCACTGCCAAAAGAGTGTCAAAACTCTATCAAGCTTAATTATGCATGTTCTGTCTATAAATGACATACCTCCTGTACCCGGTGAGACCCGCCCAAGCACTAATAGGATGTGACAGCTGCATCACCAACAAAGCCTCCCCTGCCTTCAGTTCTTTTCAGAGGTGAATGCCTCCTGCTTGGAAGGAACTGGCAGCCTCTTAGAAAATTGTGAGTCCAGGCTCAAAGCAGAGACAGTGTGACCATTCCCCCCACGCCCCACTCACTGAAGGGGTGCCCCATGCTGGTGGGACACCAATGGGTGTATATGTGTGGGTGGGTGGGGTTGGGTGGAATGAGGTAGGGATAGGATTCAGCATTTTTACCTTTCAGACCAAAATAAGTTCCTGTTTCAGGTTGTGACATTCTTTCCATGAAGTTCTGTTTCATTTTTTTCAGTAGGTTAAACAACAACAACAAAAACCTTTTTGCCAAGGCCATATGCACTGTATTCCTGTCCAGAGGTTGAGAAACCAAAAGGCAGCCCTTCTTAGTGAGCTTGCTGGACTAAGGACTCATCTGTAACTTCATATTGTTACCACCTCTAAGACAAAGGAGAAATATCCAGTCTCCACATTCCCCTTGTCTCTTTACCCTCTTTTAATGAATAAATAGATGACTGAAAGGTAAGGTTTCTGAGTTGTAACAGAAATTGAAAAGTTCTTCCAATGTTGGTACGAACATATTCTTTCCCTTTGGATTTGGATTGGGGAAGATTGTATTTGGAAGTGACCTGGAAATAAATGATTGCCCCTTTCCCCAACTCACATCTCCAGGTACACATCCTGAACCACAGCACTAAATCCCTGGCCTTGCCTAATTTCCACCTGCTTTGAGTTCAAAGGAAGATTCCAGAAGAAATGAGGGTACAGATCAATCAGCGATGCAGGCCCTGCCCTCCAGGGACTTCATAGAAGTAGGGAAGGTGCTTACTTAATGCAAGAGGGGATAAAGTAATAGGACTGAATACATTTTATTTATTTTTACTAATGTTATTTGATTTTATAGAGCCAATTCAAAAGAAAGGGGCATGTTCCTTGCTTTCACTAATATATTCTTATTGGAAAAGGTAGGGGGAAATGTCAGAGATGACAAAGGGAACACCAAAGGCTGAAAAGTCTCTAAACCAGCAGTTCTCTATGTGTGGCCCCTGGTCAGCAGCACCAGCATCACCTGGGAACTTATTAGAAAATGCAAATTGTCCATCCACCCCAGACTACGAATCCAGAAACTCTGAAGATGGGGCTTCTTGTAGTTTGTTGTTAGGTGCCGTCGAGTCAGTTCTGACTCATAGATACCCTATGTACAACAGAACCAAAACACTGCCTGGTCCTGTGCCATCCTTACAATGCTTGTTATGCTCGAGCCCATTGTTGCAGCCACTGTGTCAGTCCATCTCACTGAGGGTCTTCCTTTTTTCCATTAATCCTCTACTTTACTAAGCAGATGTCCTTTTCCAGGAATTGATCTCTCCTGATAACATGTCCAAACTATGTTAGATGTAGTCTCGCCAACCTTGCTTCTACGGAGCATTCTGGTCGCACTTCTTCCAAGACAGAATTTTTCATTCTTTTGATAGTCCCTGGTACATTCAATGGAAACCCTTGTGGGGTAGTGGTTAAATGCTATGGCTGCTAACCAAAGGGATCGGCAGTTCGAATCCGCCAGGCGCTCCTTGGAAGCTCTATGGGGCAGTTCTTCTCTGTCTTATAGGGTCGCTATGAGTTGGAATCAACTCAATGGCACTGGGTTTGATTTTGGTTGGTTTTTGGGTCCATTCAATATTCTTCACCAAAACCACAATTCAAAGGCATCAATTCTTCTTCAGTCTTCCTTATTCATTGTCCAGCTTTGGCATGTATATGAGGCGATTGAAAACACCACGGCTTGTGTCAGGTGCACCTTAGCCTTCAAGGTGCCATCTTTGCTTCTCAACACTTTAAAGAGGTCTTTTGCAACAGATTTACCCAGTGCAATGCGTCTTTTGATTTCGTGACTGCTGCTTCCATGGCTGTTGACTGTGGATCAAAGTAAAATGAAATCCTTAACAACTTCAATCTTTTCTCCATTTATCTCGATGTTGCTTATGCATCCAGTTGTGAGGATTTTTGTTTTCTTTATGTTGAGGTGTAATCCATACTGAAGGCTGTGGTCTTTGATCTTCATTAGTAAGTGCTTCAAGTCCTCTTCACTTTTTAGCAAGCTAGGTTGTGTCATCTGCATGACGCAGGTTGTTAGTGAGTCTTCCTCCAATCTTGATGCTCTGTTCTTCGTCATGCAGTCCAACTTCTTGGATTATTTGCTCAGCATACATATTGAATAGGTATGGTGAAAGGATACAACCCTGACACACACCTTTCTTGACTTGAAGCCACGTAGTATCCCCTTGTTCTGCTGGAACGACTGTCTCGTGTTCTATGTACAGGCTTCTTATGAGCACAGTTAAGTGTTTTGGAATTTCCATTTTTCACAATGGTTTCCATAATTTGTTATGATCCATACAGTCAAATGCTTTTGCATAGTCAAGAAAACACAGGTAAACATTTTTCTGATATTCTCTGCTTTCAGCCAGAATTTATATGACATCAGCAATGATATCCTGGTTCCACGTCCTCTTCTGAATCTGGCTTGAATTTCTGGAAGTTCCTTGTCAATACACCGCTGCAGTCACTTTTGAATGATCTTCAGCAGAATTTTACTTGGGTGTGATATTACTGATATTGTTCGATAATTTCCACATTCCGTGAGATCACCTTTCTTGGGAATAGGCATAAGTATGCATCTCTTCCAGTCAGTTGGCTAGGTAGCTGTCTTCCAAATTTGTTGGCACAGATAAGTGAGCACTTCCAGTGCTGCATCCATTTGTCGAAACGTCTCAAATGAGGCTTAGTAACCTTAACAAGACCTCCTGATGAATTGATGCCCACTAAAGTTTGAGAACCACTGCCCTAAATGGCCCTGTTGTTGTTGTTAGTTGTTGTGGAGTCAGCCCCTAACTCATGGCACCTATATGTTACTGAGTAGGACTTCTCCCTAGGGTTTTCATGGCTGTAATCTTTATGAAAGCTGATCACCAGGCCTTTTCTTCCATGGAGCCTTATGGTTTTTAAAAACCTGATTCCGGCTTCATTTTCTCTTTTTCCCGTAATAACTACTAATACCTTTGGATTTTTCTAGTCATACTTTTGGGGTTCTTGTGTGATTGGATTATTGTTCTCTTCCTTCTAAACCATACGAGTTCACATTAACACAAACTCACTCTGCCCTGCCTTCCTGTGTGTCATTAGGCTGCTCAGTGTGAACTGGGTCACTTCAGAGGCCCTCTGATCTGGTTTTCTCATAGCTGGTAGGAGGAAAAAGAAAATTACCCAATGCAATTTCCCCTCAAGAAACAGCTTGTTTCTCATCTTTAATTACTGTTCCTTCCTTCCGGAAACTCTGAGTTAAACCAGGAAGGAGTCCCTGACCCTCTGAGAGAAAAGAGTTGCAGTTTCTCTTTTGAGGTCTCCTAGTTATTTATTTTTTTTTTTTTTAGTGACTGGGTTAGTGACTTGAGGGACAGGTGGGCTTGGTGAAGGCGGATATGAGAGGGTCAGGGTGGGCATGAGGGTGAGGGAGATTGCAGTGAAGTCCAGGGCAGATGGGGGGAGAGAGATCATGAATTACCCTTGGGGGAAATGAACCTGGAAGCCACTGTCTGACTCTACTCAAGACGTACCTTAGTTTTATAAAACCATTGTGGGGCCCTTAAGTAAATCTAAATAAGAAAAGAGGTTTCACATGACAATATATCCTCCATGGCCAGCAGTCCTTCTGTCCACACTCCATTTCATCATGGAACTATTAGTTACTGGACAGATGTTTAAGATTTCAATATGGAGGATTACGATTTCAAGAAAGAATACATATAAGAAACTCCACCTTCCTTCAACGATTTCTGATGAGGGGGAAACCCAAAACATTTATGGAACAAATAACTGCTGAAGGGAATCCTGGATAATTTTTTAGATTTCTCTGACAGACTTGTTTCCACAGGAAGGTGTTCACGCACTGACCCGGAAGTCAGAGAGCTAGGGTTCTGTCCCCAGCTTTGTTGGGGAATCAGGGAATGAACTTGGACAAGAGTCTAGGCCTTCTAAAGCCTTGGTTCCTCATCTGTCAAAGAAAGTGTTGGGATCCCCCATCTCATAAGATCATTTCAGTTTCAGCTTCTTGGTTGTTGTTAGCTGCTGCTGTCAATTCTAATTCATGGCAACCCCATGCATAACAGAACAAAACACCATCAAGTCCCACGCCATCTTCATGATTGTCAGTATGTTGAAGTCCATCGTTGTACCATTTGTGTATTTTAAGTGCCTTCCAACCAAGGGTGCTCATCTTCCAGCACTATTTTAGACAACCTGTTATGATCCATAGGGTTTTCACTGGCTAATTTTCAGATCACCAGCTCTTTCTTCCTAGTCCATCTTAGTCTGGAAGCTCCACTGAAACCTGTCCACCATGGATGACCCTGCTGGTATTTGAAATACCAGTGACATAGCTTCCAGCATCATAGCAACACACAAGCCACCACACTATGACAAACTGACAGATGGGTGGTGGTTCCGTCTCTTAAAAAAAAAAAAAAACCCGCCTTTGAGTGGTTTCCACTCAGAGCAACCGTATAGGACAGAGTAGAACTGCACCATAGGGTTTCCGAGGAGCGCCTAGTGGATTCCAACAGCCGACATTTTGGTTAGCAGCCTGAGCCCTCAATCACTTTGGCCACCAGGGCTCCTTAGAAAGCCAAACCCATTGTCATTAGTCAATTCCAGCTTGTAGCGACCCTACAGAGTGCCCAAGGTTGTAAATCTCCACGGAAGCAGACTGCTACATCTTTCATCCCAGAGCAGCTGGGGGTTTCAAACCGCCAAAACCATCTTTCAGCTAGCAGTAGAGCACCTTAACCATTGCACCTTAAGAGTCTATAAAAACTAAGTTTTCATAAGTCGCAAAATTTCTGACAGGAAACAAACCCATGGAAATTAGATAAAGATACCTTTATAGATGGATAAAAATTATTTTACATAAAACAAGTTTCACAAGGCCTGACACCACCCCATAAAATAAAACCCAGAGGAAAATTGAATCCCAGGCTTTTGGCCTTTGAAAAGGAATGATACAATCAGGATCTGAGTGGAAGAGTAGTGAAATGAGATGAGGAAAAATTACACAAGGATAAGCATAAGAGTTTATTCTGATTCTGAGCTTGGGGAGGTCAGCGATGTGAACACTGGTGCCTAAACGAGAATAGCGTCTGCTCTCCTCAAAGATGTCCAGGCAGCAGGACCAGCTGATGCTCCGAACAGTCTCGATGAAGATAGGACATAAGCACTGGCAGGTAACTTGGCAACATGTGTGGGGAGGGGCCCAGGGCAGACTGGGGATGAGGGCAGGAAACAGTGCCTGGAGCAATTACTGGATCATCCAACTGTAACCACCACCAGGCACAAGCCCATCTGCTGGCTGAAGTGCTTTTTCAGGTCACAGGGCAGCAGCTGGCACTCAGCAAAATGTTGTCAGCCCACAGAAGCAAGAACCAAAAACTGACTAAATCAAACAACAGTGGCTTGAGCCAGACCTTGGCTAACTCCAAACCACAAAACGAATGTATGCATCCTTTGAGGAAAAAGACACAACATGAAGCTATATACTGCACCAACATCATTATTAGCTGGCAAGGGGGCTGGGTGATGATTATATATATGGCAGAGCAAGCAAGACCCTCCCCCATCCTCACATAAGGTACCATGGGCACCAAGACCCAACTCTTCCATTAGCACTAATAGAAACATGCAGTCCATAGGGTTTTCAGGGAAGAGACTACAGAAGGGGGTCTAAAGCCAACAAAAAAAATTTTTTAAAAAGCCAACAGACAGCTTTAATTCTTGGAATGCTCAAGTGAGGGCTCCTTGACCTTTCCAGCCTAGTAATAGCCTAAGGCCATGGTTCTCAAAGCCTGTAGTTCTGGGGCCAGCAGAATTAGTATTGTCTGAGCCCTGGTGGTGCAGTGCTTAAAAGCTACAGTTGTTAACCAAGAAGTCGGCAGTTTGAATCTGCCGTCCACTCTTTGGAAACCCTATGGGGCAATTCTACTCTGTCCTATAGGGTCGTTATGAGTCGGAATTGACTTGATGGCAACAGGTTTTTGGGATTGTGTCAGAAATGAAAATTTCTGTTGAATAAGAAGCTCTGGGTGGGGCGGGGGGGCGGGTTGGAGTCCAGCAATTTGTGTTTTACCAAGATGCACTGAAGTTGATAGGAGCCCTGGTAGTACAATTGTTAAGCGCTGCATCTGCTAACTGAAAGGTCAACGGTTGGGACCCACCAGCTGCTCCGTGGGAGACAGACCTGGTGACCTGATCCCATAAAGATTACAACCTAGGAAACCCTATGGGGCAGTTCTACTCTGTCCTACAGGGTCACTACAAGGTAACAACTGAAGTCGAGGAAGAACTGGCTAAGTCACTCCCCACCTTCCCTTTCTAAGGAGAGCTGAGTTGGAGGGCAGCAGGGACTGTTTAATAAGCACATGCACCAAGGACAGAAAACTGCCCAGTTTGCCTGAGCCCTGCTCACCCATCCAGGGCCCTCCAGGTGACTCAGTCTTGAAGGTGGTACCCAAAGCGGAGTAAAGGTCTCATCAAGACACACTCTACTCCCTCAGTGGCTCCCCCAACACTGCTCTGCCCTCCGCACATTTCCCTACAGCACGTTTCTGTGGGTTAATCATTCCTTGTAACAGTCCCTGACACTTCATTAGTGCTTTTCTGTTTCTGAAGTCCACTCAAGGTTGTGCTTGGTTGCTTTAGTCATACAACAACCTTGTGAGGTGGGCTCGCTTCTCTCCTCCAGAGATGAGGAAGTAGAGGCTCAGAGAGACTTAAAGGCTTGCTCCAGTTCGCCGAGCTGGGAGAGGGTGGTACCAGGACAACAACCCAGTCTGCTCTCTCTGTGAAGCCAGAGTGCTCACCTCTGTCCCACATCTGCCTTCCTGGAAAGAGTTCTTAAAATGTTACACCATTGTTAAGGTTGTATGTCAACTTGGCTGGGCCATGATTCTCAGTGGTTGGCAGTTATGAAGTAGTTCGCTGGTTGTATAATGATGTAATTACTTTCACGATGGTATCTGATATAATGTGATCACCTCCATGATGGGATCCGCTGTGAGTAGCCAATCAGTTGAAAGGGAGTTTCCTTGGGGGTGTGGCCTGCATCCAATTCAAGTGGACTCTCTGGCAAGGCTGGTGGGCTTTTGCTCACTCTGGATCCTACAGCTGGCTCCAGTTCATCTGACCTCTAGTTCTTGGGACTTGAAGTAGCAGCTTACTTGCTGTCTTGCCTGCCAGTCTTAGAATTTGTCAGCATCCGTAGTCTGGATCTTGGGTTCGCCAGCTCCTGCAGCTACGTGAGTGGGGAGAAGCCTCCAGCCTGACACACGGACTTGGAACTTTCCAGCCTCTACAACCACGTGAGCCATTTCCTTGATATAAATCTGTCTATATGGATATAATATATACATATGTATAGTTGATTCACTGGTTTTGCTTCTTTAGAGAACCCAACCTAAGACACAATGCTGAGTCAGACTGCAGAGGCCTGATGGCCAGCAAAATGAAGAAAAAAAAAAGTTCTGGGTTTCTCTGCTCTTTTCTAGGGGGGGCGGGGGGCGGTCTTTAATCCCTTCCAGAACCCATGACCAGCCTGGGTCATGAGGCACTTCTGCTCATCTGCTACCCTGGCTGGGTCTGTGTGGTTGCCTCAGTGTACACACACCCAGGAGCATCACCTCAGACCTGCTGACCTAAAGAGACCCTCTCTCCTAGCCTCAGGCCATTCTGACTGACCTTCAAGGGAACTATATGCCCTTCATTCATGCCAGGAACTCCACAGTTCTGGATTCCTGTAACCCCCATGCTTTTATCTGGTAATGGGTGGGATAATTATTTAATTTTTTCCATGAGGCAGCAGTTCTGCCTGTGGTTTCTTTTTTTTAATAGTTCAGTAGACACTTGTCTTCTTTTTTTTTTTTTTTAAATTGTACTTTAGATGAAGGTGTACAGGACTAGCTTCTCATTAAACAGTTAGTACACATATTGTTTTATGATGTTGGTTAACAGCCCCACGACATATCAACGCTCTCCCTTCTTAACCTTGGGTTCCCTATTACCACATTTCCTATCCCCTCCTGCCTTCTATTCCTTCCCCTGGGGTGGTGTGCCCCTTTAGTCTCGTTTCGTTTTATGGGCCTGTCCAATCTTTGGCTAAGGGGCGAACTTCAGGAGTGACTTCATTCCTGAGGCAAAAGGGGTTCGGGGGCCATACCCTTAGGGTTTCTCCAGCCTCTGTCAGGCCAGTAAGTTAGAATTTTTTATAAGTTAGAATTTTGTTCTACATTTTTCTCCAGATCTATCTGGGACCCTCTACTGTGATCCCTGTCAGAACAGTCATTGGTGGCAGCCAGACACCATCTATTTGTACTAGACTCAGTCTGGTGGAGGCTTTGGTAGTTGTAGTCCATTAGTCCTTTGGCCTAATCTTTCCCTTGTGTCTTTAGTTTTTTTCATTCTCTCTTGTTCCTGAAAGGGTGAGACCAGTGGAGTATCTTAGATAGCCGTTCACAGGCTTTTAAGACCCCAGATGCTACTTGCCAAAGTAGAGTATAGAACATTTTCCTTATAAACTATGTTATGCCAGTTGACCTAGATGTTCCCTGAGACCATGGTCCCTATAGCCCTCAGCCCAACAATTTGGTCCCTCAGGGAGTTTGAATGTGTCTATGGAGCTTCCATGACCTTGCCTTGGACAGGTTGTGCTGGCTTCCACAACAGATGAGGGATAATTTTGGTTAGTGTTTTTCCATCCCCTCCCTTGTAACTATCAAAGATTGTTTTTTGGGTGTGTGTAAACCTTTTCATGAATTTTTATAGTAGTAGTCTCATACAATATTTGTCCTTTTGTGATTGACTTATTTCACTCAGCATGATGCCCTCTAGATTCATCCATGTTATGAAATGCTTCACAGTTTCATCATTGATCTTTATCGTTGCGTAATACTCCATTTTGTATATATACTATCATTTCTTTATCCATTCATCTGTTGAGGGGCATCTAGGTTGTTTCCATCTTTTTGCTATTGTGAACAATGCTGCAGTGAACATGGGTGTGCTTATGTCTATCCGTGTGATGACTCTTATGTCTGTAGGATATTTCCTAGGAGTGGGACTGCTGGATCATACGGTATTTCTATTTCTAGCTTTCTAAGGACGTGCCATATCATTTTCCAAAATGGTTTTATCATTTTGCATTCCCACCAACAGTGCATAAGAGTTTTGATCTCCCTGTAGCCTCTCCAAAATTTATTTCCTTTTTTTTTTATTTGTGCCAGTAATGCCAGGGTGATAAGGTATCTCATTGTGGTTTTGATTTGCATTTCTCTAATGGCTAGTGATCGCGAGCATTTCCTCATGTATCTGTTGGCTGCTCGATTGTCTTTGAAGTGTCTGTTCATTTCCTTTGCCCATTTTTTAATTGGATTATTTGGCTTTTTGTTGTAGAGGTGTTGGATTTTTCTATAGATTTTAGAGATTAGACATTTGTAGATTTGTAATAGCCAAAAATTTTTTCTCAGTCTGTAAGTTTTCTTTTTACTCTTCCAGTGAAGTGTTTTGATGAGGATAAGTGTGTAATTTTTAGAAGATCCCAGTTATCTTGCTTATCTTCTGGAGTTTGTGTGTTGTTAGATATGGTTTGTATCCTGTTAATGCCTTGTATTAGGGCCTCGTGTGTTGATCCTGGTTTTCTTCTATGAACTTCATGGTTTTTGGCTTTATATTTAGGTCTTTGATCCATTTTGAATTAGTTTTTGTGTATGGTGTGAGGTATGGGTCCTGTTTCATTTTTTTTGCAGGTCAGCATCCAGTTTTGCCAGCACCATTTGTTAAAAAGGCAGTCTTTTCCCCATTTGATGGACTTTGGGCCCTTGTCGAAGATCAGGTGACCGTAGGTGGATGGATTTACATCTGGGTTCTCAATTCTGTTCCATTGGTCAATGTATCTGTTGTTGTACCAGTACCAGGCTGTTTTGAATACCATGCCTATATAGTAGGTTCTGAGGTCAGGTAGTGCGAGTCCTCCTACTTTATTCTTCTTTAATAGTGCTTTACTTATCCAGGGCTTCTTCTCTTTCCATATAAAGTTAATGATTAGTTCTTCCATCTCTTTAAAGAATGTTGTTGGCATTTGGATAGGGATTGCATCGTATTAGTATATTGCTTTGGGTAGAATTGGTGACACTTATTTACTGGAGAAATTGTTCCACACAATTCTGGCATTCCACAGCCTCTTTATATGTATTCAGAGAAAGTGGAGGGAGAGAGAGAAGGAAGTGGAAGAGGAAAAAGAAGGGAGAAGAGGAGAGGAGCAAGGGGAGGAGGGAGGTGGGAGAGACAGGAAGAGACAAGAAGAAGGGAGGAGGAGGGGAGAAGAGAGGCATGGGAAGGAGGAAGGGAAGAGACACAGACAGAGGAAGGAGACAGGAGGAAAGAGGAAGAGAGAGGGAAAAAAAGAGAGAACTACGATATGGCCTAGTACCTTTGGGAAACTGCACTCCACCCCCTTTACAATGCGCATTCACTTGTTAAAGGCTCTGAGAATTCCTGGGGTAAAGACGCCTATTGAACTTTATTTGCCCAGCTTTCCACAAATGTATTTTATTACAGAACTGTTTTTCCAAGGGAGACCCATCTACTTCTCACAGGACAGGAGCATTCCAGGGAATGCATTTAGGGCAGTGGGGTCCTACATTCTTTCCCCTAGTACTTACCTCCACTTGGATTCGTCTGAAGTATGTTCACCGTCTGTAGCTCCTGTCTTGGGTTCTCCCCTGGCCCAGTATTATAAGTGTGGAAGCACTCTGTCCCTACAGTTTAGCTGCTTCTCATTGAAAAACAAATCAAACCGATTGCCTTTGAGTTGATTCCGACTCATAGTGACCCTATAGGACAGAGTAAAAGTGACAATAGGATTTCAAAGATCCTGGTGGTACAGGGGCTGAAGCGCTTGGATGCTAACCAAGAGGTCAGCGTTTCGAACCCACCAGCTACTCCACAGGAGAAAGACGTGACAGTCTGCTTCTGTAACGATTAATGCCTTGGAAACCCTATGGGGCAGTTCTCTTCTGTCTATAGAGTCGCTATGAGTCAGAATCAACTCCGCCAGAGTGGGTTTGGTTTTTTGGGGGTCAATCTTTATGGAAGCAGACTGCCACATCTTTCTCCCACAGAGCTGCTGGTGGGTTCAAACTGTCAACCTTTCAGTTAGCAGCTGAGTGCTTAACCACTGTGCCATAAAGGCTCCTCTCTATTCTCATTACCATTGAACCCATTGCCACTGAGTTGATTCCAACTCATAGCAACACTATATTGTTGTTAGGTGCTGTCAAGTCAGTTCCAACTCACAGCAACCCTATGCACAACAGAACGAAACACTGCCCAGTCCTGAGCCGTCCTCACAATCGTTGTTATGCTTGAGCCCATTGTTGCAGCCACTGTGTCAATCCACCGTATTGAGGGTCTTCCTCTTTTCTGCTGACCCTGTATTCTGCCAAGCATGATGTCCTTCTCCAGGGATTCATCCCTCCTGAAAACATGTCCAAAGTATGTAAGACGCAGTCTCGCCATCCTTGCTTCTAAGGAGTATTTTGGTTGTACTTCTTCTAAGACAGATTTGTTCGTTCTTTTGTTCAATATTCTTCACCAACACCACAATTCAAAGGCATCAATTCTTCTTCTATCTTTCTTATTCATTGTCCAGCTTGCACATGCATATGATGCGATTGAAAATACCATGGCTTGGGTCAGGCGCACCTCAGTCTTCAAGGTGACATCTTTGCTTCCAACACTTTAAAGAGGTCTTTTGCAGCAGATTTACCCAATGCAACTCATCTTTTGATTTCTTGACTGCTGCTTCCATGGCTGTTGACTGTGGATCCAAGTAAAATGAAATTCTTTACAACTTCAATCTTTTCTCCGTTTATCATGATGTTGCTTATGCGTCCAGTTGTAAGGATTTTTGTTTTCTTTATGTTGAGGTGCAATCCATACTGAAGGCTGTGGTCTTTGATCTTCATTAGCAAATGCTTCAAGTCTTCTTCACTTTCAGCAAGCAAGGTTGTGTCATCTGCATGACACAGGTTGTTAATGAGTCTTCCTCCAATCCTGATGCCCCGTTCTTCATATAGTCCAGCTTCTCGTCTTATTTGCTTGGCATACAAATTGAATAGGTATGGTGAAAGAATACAACCCTGATGCACACCTTTCCTGACTTTAAACCAATCAGTATCCCCTTGCTCTGTCCGAATAACTGCCTCTTGATCTATGTAAAGGTTCCTCATGAGCACAATTAAGTGTTCTGGAATTCCCATTCTCCACAATGTTATCCATAATTTGTTATGCTCCACACAGTCGAATGCCTTTGCATAGTCAATCAAACACAGGTAAACATCCTTCTGATATTCTCTGCTTTCAGCCAGGATCCATCTGACATCAGCAATAATATCCCTGGTTCCATGTCCTCTTCTGAAGAGAAAAACTGCCCCATACAGTTTCCAAGGAGTGCCTGGTGGATTCCAATGCCAACAGTTCGGTTAGCAGCCATAGCACTTAACCACTATGCCACCTGGGTTTCCCTTATTCTCATTAGGCCCATTAAATAGGGTACAATTTGGAAAGGGCTAGAATTGGCACCACAAATACAGAGCAATTTCACAGTAAAAAAGAGAGAAGGCAAACACCAAAGTTACCATTTTCAAATTTTTAGCAAAGATACAAAGGAAAAAAATGATGAATCAGATAAAATTCCACAAAAAGTAAAATTTTATTGAACATTTTTCTGTATAATACCTTTGGGAAGCAGAGAAAGGAGAACAGATGTGAGGTAATTTCTATATGATAATTGTGATAAAAATGTTGGTTATCTTTTAGAACTTCTTACAAGTGACATCTCATCTTTAAGCTTAGGATGACTTTCAACTCACCTTCTACACTACCATCTAAACTCTGCAGGCTGCTCCCAAACCACATATTATTCACTTCCAAGCACTGTGGGTTTTAGAGCTTTTCATCTCCAAGGCAATATTTCTTAGTCTAGTAGAGATGTCCTATAGGAGCAAGTCAAACATATAATTGGACTATTAAAAATATAGATCAAAACCCATATTCAGTTAATATCAGATCCGAATGATTTGAAAGATGAGGTAGAGGGAGGAGAGAGGAGAAATCGTAGTCTTAGTGATCATAAACGATCTACCATCTAAAGTAGAAAAGATATTCTTTCCCTGCATTGCGCTGGCAGGCCCCAACCTGCCTCTTTGAGGCTTTGGCGGTAGATTATTTTAGAGCAGCAGCCCCAAGCCTAACACACACATTGTCACAAAGCCTGAGATTACATTATATTTCTCCTAAATTGGTCACCTAATGAGATTGGCTCCAGGTAAAAATCAAAAGTTTGTCCTCCTGCTATCTTTAGCTTTTGTTAAGGAGGCATCTGTCTCTTGCCTTTCAGAGTAGTCACAAGGCCCCTCAACTGCTTGTAGAATTGTAATCAGCTTCTCTCTGGCACTTTTTAAAATTTAGCACTTGCATTATAACATCAACAAAGATAACAACGGTTCTGGCTGGGTCCATGTGCCGCATGCTCCAGCCAGAAGCCCACATTTATGTCCATGGCCAATGGAGATAACTGCTCTTGGTGCCAGCCCTTGAATCCGGCAGTCTTTGTTGATGAGGTTCTTTTTAAGCCACAGAATTTGTGAGGACAAAAATCAAAACAAAGTGTTTGCAATTGCTATGGATTGAATTGTGTCCCCCCAAAAATATGTGTTGTAAATCTTAACCCCTAAACCTCTGGTTATAATCCCATTCAGGAATGGGTTGTCTTTGTTACATTAATGAGGGAGTATTAGTATAGGGTGTGTCTTAACTCAATCTGTTTTGAGATATAAAAGAGCAGGTTAAGCAAGCAAGCAAGCAAACACAGAGGGGAAGATACGCGCCACATGATGGCCAAGGAACCTAAGAATAGAAGCTGAAAAGAGACAAGAACCTTCGCCCAGAGCAGTCAGAGTGGGAGTCTTCTCCTAGAGCTGGGACCCTAAATTTGGACTTCTAGCCTCCTGAACTATGAGAAGATGAATTTCTATTCATGAAAGCCACCCACTTGTGGGATTTCTGTTACTGCAGCACTAGGTAACTAAGACAGAATTGAAATAGTCTCTTCCCTGTTCTTCTACAGCCACCTGAGGTCCCTCCTCACCACTCTTCTTTCCCTCTTCCTCCATTCCAGTAAGAGATTAGCCTACTTAGTGTGGGGTTCACTAGCCCCCAGATGTACTATACCAGTCCCTCATCTGTGCAGGTACCCTTCTCACCGCACCACCTTAAAATCCTGGATAAGAACCAGAATTACAGACACCTAGACTTCAGAATCACCCAGGGAACTTACGAAAAATATAGTTCCTTAGTCCCACTCCAGACCTATAGGATCAGAATTTACTAAGGTGAGGCCAAGGCATTGCAATTCTAGCAAATGCTTCAGTTCTGCAGATTTCAAGCCTGGCCGTGTTTCCTAGTTCCCTGTCCCTTCTTATCCACAAAGACTTGTCCGACTGTTTCAGCCCACACACAGGTCTCATTTCTCTTGAACACTTGGTGTCGTCAGAACTGTACATTCACCTATATATCTATGTTTGCACTGTTCTGATTATAGCTTTGTATTAAGCCATGAAATTAGGTGGAATAAGTCCTCCAAATTTGTTTTTAATCAAAATTGTTTTGGCTGTTTTTGGTTCTTTGCATTTCCCTATACATTTTAGAATCAGTTTGCTAATTTCTACAAAACTCCTGGGGTTGTGATTAGAAATGCATTGAATCTATAGATCAATGTGGGGAGAAATGACATTTTAATAACATTGAGTGTTTCCATCTATGAACATGAGATAGCTCTCCATTTTTTTAGGCCTTCTTTAACTTCTCTAAGCAATGCTTTGCATTTTTCACTGTACATATTTTGTTAAATTTATCCCTAAGTATTTTGATGCTATTATAAATGGCTTTTTTAAATTTCCGTTTCCAATGATTCATTGATTGTATATGAAAATATAATTGATTCTTGTGTACTGACCTTGTAACTTGCATCCTTGCTAAATTCATTTATTAGTTCTAGTGGCTTTTTTGTGTGTGTGTGGATTTCTTAGAATTTTTTTTTATATAGACCATCATGTCATCTGAAATAAAAGACAGTTTTATTTCTTTCTTTCCAATACATATGCCTTTTATTCCTTATCTTATTAGCCTGGTTAAAATCCACAGTACAACGTTGAATACAAACAGTTGAGAGTGAACGTACTTATTTTGTTCCCAGTCTTAGGGGGAATGCAGTCAGTCTTTTTCCATTTCGCATAATGTTAAAAAACCCGCTGCCCATAGGGTCGATTCCCACTCATAGTGACCGTATAGGACAGAGTAGAACTGCCCCATAGGACTTCTAAGGATTTGAACTGCTGACCTTTTGATTAGCAGCTGTAGCTCTTAACCACTGCGCCACCAGGACTCCAGTAGATCCCCCTTATCTAGGTGAGATTATTTCCTTCTATTCCTAGTTTGCTGAGAGGTATTTTTTCTGAATTAGTGTTGAATATTGTCTAATGCTTTTTATGCATTTATTGAGAGGATCATAGTTCTTCAGTTTTAGTCTGTTTAGTAGGATGGATGGTATTGACTGATTTTTGTACGTTACATCAGCCTTGCATTCCTGGGATAAACCCCACTTGGTCAAGATGGTCCTTTTTGTACATCGCCAGATTCAATTTGGTCATATTTGTTAAGGATTTTTGCATATCTGTTCAAGAGAGATATTGGTCTTGAGCACTCTTTATGTGCCAGGCCTACCATTAGCATTATATTATTTTGATATTTGCAGAAGTCCTGTGAAGATAATATCTTTATCCCCAATTTTTAGATGAAGTTCAAGAATTGAGTAACTTGTCCGGTGTTAGAGCTGGGATTCAAACCCAGGTCTGTCTGGTTTCCAAGTTTGTGCTCCTTCCACCCTACCTTTATGGTGCCTTTAGAGGGAAGTGATTCCTTTACATCGTGTTTAAAGATTCTGTGTCAGAAATAAGTTTGGCTGCTTGAAACAGGAAACCCAGTTTCCAATGGCTTATTCACAAAGTGCACACTTAGGAAGTCCAGGTCTGGCCGCTCAGTGCTACCAGAGACCTCGGCTCCTTCTGTCTTTTCACTCAGCCCTCTTTGGTGTTTGCCTGTCACCTCATGGACACAAGATGGCTAGTCCACCTCCAGCACTGTGACAAGCGCTAGACAGGAAAAAGAAGATAAGCAATAAGCAAAAAGAGATGGCTGTCCAAGTCTACCCCTTTTAAAGACTTTTCCAGAAATATAGCTTAATAACTCCTTAGGCTGCATGGGCCAGGACTATGTCATATGGACACACCTAGCTGCAAGACAGACTGGGAAACTTCCTGCCCTGCCCCTCCCGCCCCCCAAGTACACCTCCTTGGCAGGGGACATTTTTGTCCCGTGCAAAACTGGATACAATTATTAAGAAAAGAAGGGAAAACAGTATTGAGGTAAGCACCCACCAATGTTTCGCCCAGGGTCCCTCAAGGGAGAATTGATTATTAAACAACCAATAGCCCTGGCACAATGACTAGAAATGAAACTGAAGTTCTGCTTGGCTCATTTCCCACAGGCTACAAGATAACAGTCTAATTCTATTGTTACAGGTGAGTTTGACGAATTTTAGCCAAGGTAGCTTATCTCTCCAGCCCAAGCCCTGGGTACTTTTCTTACTAATTGTACCTAGTTTTGCATGGGGCAAAATGTCCCCTGCCAGGGAGGTGTACTTCAGTGGGCGGGGGGGGGGTGGAGGACAGGCGGACACTAAATTTCCCAGTCTGTCTTGCAGCTAGGGGTGGCCATGTGACATATTTCTGGCCCATGCAGAATCTCCGTAAGCGGAGATTCTGTGGAACCATTCAAAGTCCAAGCATGCAGGCTGAACTAGAGGTTACAAAGAGACATAAGAGTCAAAAGTCCACTGTCATGGATTGAATTATGTCCCCCTAAAAATGTGTGTATCAATTGGGCTGGGCCATGATTCCAGTATTGTGTGATTTTTCTATATGTTGTAAATCCTGCCTCTATGATGTTAATGAGGGAGGATGGGCCGCAGTTGTGTTAGTGAGGCAGGACTCTGTCTACAAGATTGGATTGTGTCTTCACGCAATCTCTTGAGATATAAAGGAAAGAAGCAAGCAGAGTGATGCGGGACCTCAGAGCACCAAGAAAGCAGTGCCAGAAGCAGAGCACCGTCCTTTGGACTCGGGGTCCCTGCACAGAGAAGCTCTGGGGCAGGGGAGGAGGGATGGCATTGATGAGAAGCCAAACAGAGAAAGAAAGCCTTCCCCTAGAGCTGACACCTTGAATTTGGACTTTTAGCCTACTTTACTGTCAAGAAATAAATTTCTCTTTGTTAAACCCATCCACTTGTGGTATTTCTGTTATAGCAGCGCTAGATAACTAAGATATCCACCATGTTTGGATCAGGCCTTTAAATCAGGGGTTGGTAAGCTATGGCCTGCAGTCTGTTTTTGTAAATGAAATTTTATTGGAACACAACCACGCCCTTTTAGTTTAAATATTGTCTGTGGCTGCTTTTTAAATATTTCAATGGCAGTGTCAAGTCGTGACAACAGAGACCTCTGGCTCGCAAAGCCAAAAATATTTACTATTTGACCCTTTACAAAAGTCTGCCAACCCTGCTCTCAAACAACGTTGCCCAATAGAACTTTCTCCGATGGTGGAAATGTTCTATATCTGCAATGTCCAATATGGTAGTCAGTAGCCACATGTGGCTGCTGAGCACTTGAAATGTGGCTAATGAGACTGAGGAACTAAAATTTATATTTTATTTAATTTTAATTCATTTAAATTTAAATAGCTTTATATGGATAGTGGCTACTGTATTGCACAACACAGTTTAAAAGTATCAGGACATCATAAGTGGATACAGGCATACCTCTGAAATATGGTGGGTTCAGCTCCCGACCACTACAATAAAGCAAATCACAAATTTTTTGGTTTCTCCGTGCATTAAAAAGTTAGGTCTACACTTTACTGTAGTCTATTAAGTGTGTGAGAGCATTGCATCTAAAAAACAATGTACATACCTTAATTAAAAGATATTTCATTGCTAAAAAATGCTAACCATCATCTAAGCCTTCAGCAGGTTACAATCTTTTTGCTGGTGGACGGTCTTGCCTCAATGTTGATGACTTCTGACTGATCAGGGTGGTAATTGCTGAAGGTTGGGGTGGCTGTGGCAATTTCTTAAAATAGGACAACAGTGAAGTTTGCCACATCAGTTGACTCTTCCTGTCACGAAAGCTTTCTCTGTAGCATGAGATGCTGTTTGACAGCATCTTACCCACAACTGAAATTCTTTCAAAATTGGAGTCAGTCCTCTCAACCCCTGCCTCTGCTCTATCAACTAAGTTTTTATAATAATCTAAATCCTTTGTTGTCATTTCAACAATGTTCACAGCATCTTCACCAGGAGTAGATTTCATCTCAAGAAACCACTTTCTTTTCTCATCCATAAGAAGCAACTCCTCATCCATTAAGGTTGTATCCAGAGATTGCAGCAGTTCAGTCACATCTTCAGGCTCCACTTCTAATTCTAGTTCTCTTGCTATTTCCACCACTTAGCCACTGCTCCACCAACCCCCATCAGTCAGGTACTTATGCTGACTTTTTAAATTTTTGCCCTTATTTGTTGTATTTATAAATCTCTTATTTTGCAGCTGAAGAAAAGGAGACTCACCCATATTAACCAGCTCACCCATGGTTACAGCATTAATGACAGAGCTTAGAATTGAACAGTCTCCACACTGCTAGTGCGTAATGCTTGCCAAGAGGCGTGGGGAATCTGTATTGGGTCCTTCTGAGTTTCCGTGGTGATAAGGGCAGGCTTGGCCAAGTGTAGTTTTGGCCTCAATGAAAAGAATGTTACTGACACCCTACCCTATCTGCCCACCCTCTGCTTTCTGTTCTTCTTTCTTGTATACAATGATAGGATTTCTGCTGTAAATATTCATTATTTTACCTTGAATTTTTTATTCTTCTTAGGAATTGTTTACAGAGCTGTTTATGCTCCAGATGGAGCCCTGGTGGCACAGTGGTTAAGAGCTTAGCTGCTAACCAAGAGGTCAGCAGTTCAAATCCACGAACTACTCCTTGGAAACCCATGGGGCAGTTCTGCTCTGTCCTATAGGGTCCCTATGAGTTGGAGTCAACTCGAGGGCAAGAGGTGTGATTTGGGGGAGGATTTTATGCCCCAGACTATTTAAGTTCCATTCTTTCCCTGGAAGGAGAAAACAAAAAGATCTCAATTACCTCCATCGCTTTAGGGAGCAGGAGCCCTGATGGCACAATGGTTAAAGTGCTTGGCTGCTAACCAAAAGGTGGACATTTGGAGCCCACCAGCTGCTCTGAGGAAGAAAGATGTGGCAATCTGCTTTTGTAAAGATTTACAGCCATGGAAATCCTATGGGGGCAGTTCTACTCTGTCCTATAGAGTCACTACAAGTCAGAATCCACTCAAAGGCAGAGGGTTTGGTTTGGTTTCTTTAGGGAGCAGCAGTACTTTCATTTCCAATGTGGTCCCAAGAAATATTTGGCTCAGAATGGGCAGTCAATAAATGTTGCTGACCGATTGACTCTTTTCCAGCCAAATATATGTAGTTGTAGCCAGAATGCATAATTAGGCTCTACCAAGGAATCAACACAAGGAGACTCACTGGCCCAATGGTTAAGCACTTGGCTGTTAACTGAAGGTTTGGTGGTTGGAACCCACGCAGCAGCTCTGAGAGAAAAAGACCCGGCTATCTGCTTCTGTAAAGATTACAGACTACAAAACCCTATGGGGGAAGTTCTACTCTGTCACACGGGGTTGCTATGAGCCAGAATCTGCTCGATGACACCTAACAACAACAAGGAATTGACACAGTGCACATATGAAATGCAGCGTTCCCACCTCTGTGGTGTGGGTTCGTGGACTCACTCTGCTTTTCCTTGGTTAAACATGAGCTGCCTATACTTGTTTCTGATCAGTTGTGAAATGCCTTTCCTCACCCTGCCCTTTGTCCCACCTACTCCCCAGTTCTGTAGTCACAATGCCTGGAAACTTATTGTTGCTATAAAATGAGATAGTGAGAAAAGAGCATAGTTTATGTTAATATCCATGTCACTAAGAAAGAAGGGGGCCCTGGGTGTGAGCAAGGCTTGAGTCACGGAAGGGCGGGTTCTGAACCTGGTGTGGGCCTGCAATTTAGGGATGCCCATTCCCAAAGGAATCCTATGACGTAGCCTCAGCAGGAATGACTCCATTCACAATACCAACAAAACACAGAATGTACTTAGAAATAATTCCCACATTACATGCATAAGACCTATACAAAGAAAACTAAAAAGCTTTACCAAGAGACATAAATGAAGAAGGGCACTGTATAAATCTTGAGGAACAGAGTTTGATTCTCCTGGAATCCAGATTTCTGGGGTCCATGAAATTTGGGTGACCTACCCAGGCCATTTTTACCCAAGCCGTGGAAACGCTGGTGGCGTAGTGGTTAAGAGCTACAGCTGCTAACTAAGAGGTGGACAGTTCAAATCCACCAGGTGCTCCTTGGAAACTCTATGGGGCAGTTCTACTCTGTCCTACAGGGTTGCTATGAGTCAGAATTGACTCAATGGCACAGGTTTGGTTTTTTGGGGTTTACCCAGGCCATTGCCCTGAGACCTTCTTTTGAATCTTGAGCCTTGAGAAAACTGGTTTCCTAAAGTTCCCTTAAGCCAAACAATAGCTAGTAAGTGTAGTAAAAACCGTTTTGCCTTAAGTGTTGGGCTCTTTTAAAGAATTCTCTATGATTAGTCAGTTTCAAGAAACAGAAAAGTCCAAGGTCAGGCCAGAAGCTGTGTTTTAGGGTGAATTGTTATTATGTGAACACTGTTCTGGCCCTGTTTTCACGGCCATGTTGACAATATGGGGTATAAGAATCTTTGAAAATTCTTTTACTATTCAGAATATTTTTGACTCCCTGGTTGAAATGTTATCCCAATTTGCAAATCATTTATTAAATAAACTTCTATCAATTTCTTTCATTGGCTTAATGTGCCTTTTGTTTCAACACCTCAAGCATGGAATCAGGGCCTGAGAGGACTCCTACATAATGAGTAAAATACCAATTGTCTTCTCATTATCGATCTAAAACAGTCTCATTCAAATTAAAGATAGACTTTCTTGGCATCTGCCAAAATTCTTATATTTTGACTCCCTACAAGAGTAGATTAATGAGGCTTCAGCCTTTAACAAATTTACCTCTCTAAATATCAGCTCTTCATCTGCAAAATGCAGGTAAAAATAATACCTACCTCATAGAACTGTGATGAAGGTTAAATGGGATGGTGAAAATTGGGTGCTGTTATGGATCAGATTGTGTCCCTCCAAAATATATGTTGAAGCCCTAACCCCTGTACCTGTGCAAATAAGTGTTTTATTTTGTTATGTTAGTTACGTTATGTTACTTTACGTTACGTTACGTTACGTTACGTTACGCTGCCCCGCGTTGCGCTGTGCTATGCTATGCTATGTTGTTAGGTACTGGAGCAGGGAGGGTCCTAAACCTAATAACTTCTAGGTGGTGTGGTACTTATAAAAAGAGCAGAATAGATACAGAGACACACAGGGGGAAGACAGATGCTATGTAAAGACACATCTTCAAGTAGCCAAGGAATGTCCGGGGCTACAAAAGCTGAAAGAGACTAGGCTCTTCCCCTACAGCCCACAGAGAGCGAGACAACCTTGCCCTGTTAATACCCTGAATTTGAATGAACTCCTAATCTTCAAAACTGTGAGTCAATAAATTCTTGTTCTTCAAAGTCACCTACTTGTGGTATTTTTTTGTTACAGCAGCACTAGATAACTAAGACAAGGCTTTAGCACAAGGCCTGACACAAGGTAAGCATTCATTGGCTATTACGATTATTAGCTAATTTTAAGAACAATGACAGAAAATATTTTCTTAAAGGGAAGCAGGAAAAACTATTTCTACCAGGTATTTAAGCATGATTTAAAACAATCAGTAAAAGCAACAGGCTTGTGACAAAAAGATGGACATGTAAATAAATAGAAGAGAATAGAAAGTACAGGTAGCACCCAATTTATGGTGGGGTTCTGCTCCAATGTGTCCATAGTAAATCAGTTCTGATGCGAGTCAAGTACCTCTTTTTTCATTATTTTTACCTTTAATTATCAGTATCTTTATAAATCTGATCTTTATTTTTATTTGTCTCTGGGGGTTGGAAACATTACATATAAATTTACAGATATATTTTAACATACATACACACATTTAAAAATACACGAATCAGAGAAATAGCATCTGATCTAGCAATCCCACTCCTAGGAATATATTCTAGAGAAATAAGAGCCGTCACACAAATAAGCATATTCACACATGTTCATCATATTATTCACAATAGCAAAAAGATGGAAACAACCTAAGTGCCCATCAACAGATGAATGGATAAAAAACTATGGTACATACACACAATGGAATACTATGGAACGGTAAAGAACAATGATGAATCTATGAAATATCTCACAACATGGATGAATCTGGAGGGCATTATGCTGAATAAAATAAGTCAATCACAAAAGGACAAATACCATATGAGACCACGATTATAAGAATTCAAGAAAAAGTTTACACGCAGAAAGTAACAATCTTTGATGGTTATGAGGGCAGGGAGGGATGCAGAGGGAAAAACACTAACTAGATAGTGTTGTTGTTACTTGCCGTCAAGTTGCTCCTGACTCATAGTGACCCTTTGTACAATAGAACGAAACACTGCCTGGTCCTGCGCCATCCTTATGATCGTTGTTATGCTTGACCCCATTGTTGCAGCCACTGCGTCAATCCTAGACAGTAGATAAGCGGTAATTTTGGTGAAAGGTAAGACTGAGCACAATACTGGGAAAGTCAGCAAAATTCCACCAAGGCAAAGTCATAGAAGCTTCACAGACATCTCCAAACTCCCTGAGGGACCTAGCTATTGGGCTGAGGGCTGCAAACCATGGTCTTGGGGAACATCTAGCTTAATTGGCATGACAGTTTATAAAGAAAATGTTCTGCATCCGAGTGTGGTGAGTAGCACATGGGATCTTAAAAGCCTTCCAGTGGCCATCTACGACATATCTACTGGTCCCACCCCATCTGAAGCAAAGGAGAATGAAGAAAACAAAAGATGCAAGGGAAGGATTAGTCCAAAGGACTAATGAATCATGACTACCAAAGCCTCCCCCAGACTGAGTTCAGCACAACTAGATGGTGCCCTGCTACCAACATCGACTGCTCTGTCAGGGATCAAAACAGTGGGTCCCAGACAGATTCAGAGAAAAATGTAGAACAAAATTCAAACTCACAGAAAAAGACCAGACTTACTGGTCTGACAGAGACTGGAAAACCCCGAGAGTATGGTCCCTGGACACCCATTTAACTCAGCACTGAAGTCACTCCTGAATTTCACCCTTTAGCCAAAGATTAGACAGGTCTATAAACCAAACAATAACACACGTGAAAAACGTGCTTCATAGTTCAGCCATGTATACAAGACTAAATGGGTACATCAGCCCAAAAGCAAAAATGAGAAAGCAGGAAGGGACAGAAAAACTGGACTTATGGAAATGGGGAACCCGGGTGGAGAAGGGGAAAGTGTTGACGCAGTGCAGGTTTTGCAACCAATGTTACAAAACTGTTTGTGTATTGTTTAACGAAAAACTAATCTGCTCTGTAATCTTTCACCTAAAGCACAATAAATTAATTAATTAAATTTTAAAAATACACAAATCATAAAAATTTACTCCAACAATGAAGAAGAGTTGGACTATGTTGGCATTTTGTCAGTTGCAGAAATAACTCCACTGTGGAAGGTCCTGGTTCATCTGTAGTATCCCTGAGATTGGGGATGTTGTTTCTAGTCAGAAAATTAGTGAGAGTTCTCTGTATGGTCCTTTTCTTTTTCTTTTTTTTTCCCATATATTTTGAGGTAATATCTCACTGCTTTCTCAATCTGCCTTTCAACTTTAGCAAAGTGATCAGCATTTGGGTCCATGTTTTCAAGCAACTAAAGCCCCTGATTTAGTTTAGGAAAAACTCCAGCTAATCCTTTCACTGTAAAATTTTTTGACAACTTATATCCTTCCTCTTCACCATTCTTTCTTTCTTCTTCAAAATCCATTAAGTCCTGATCCGCCAATTACCCTTCTTTGTGATATATGAACTGTTCCAAATCGGCGATATCGAGTTCTAAATTCAGCGTTCTTGCCGTATGGACGATTTTTTCACCGATCTCTTCCATCTTATTATCCTTATCAAATGCTTGGTTCATGTTCATGTAACTCAACTGTTTTTTCCACATCCCCTGCATGCATCTTCCCAAAACTTCCTCCCAGGAAGATGCAATGTTCCAGATACACTGAGAGTTGTACATACAGTTCACAGTAACTTGAATATATCATAAATCGGGACAACCTGTATAGAGAGTTACTCTTATTTTTCAAACTTAATATGTGAGAAAGGAACCATCACAAAATAATGAGAAAAAGAAAGATTACTTAATAATATTAAGATTACTTAATAAATGATTAAGGTATTTGGAAAAGAATAATTTTGATTGGTCTATACCATACACTGAAAATAAATTACGTATGTGCATAAAAGAATTAATATTTGTTATAGAACACAGAAAAACTAGCAGAAAACAAAACCAAGCTGTTATCAGATCTCTGTTGGGCCAATTAACTTAAAGTCATGAAGTGATCAAAGAAAGTACAAAAGTAAAGATCAATACAACTGACTGCATAAAAGTGTAAAAGTTTGACAGGACAAAAACTGAAAGAAAATAGAGTTGTTTTTGTTAGGTGCCATCGAGTCAATTCTGACCCATAACAACCCTATGTACAACAGAATGAAATATTGCCCATCCTCACAATCACTGTTATCCTTGAGCCCATTGTTGCATCCACTGTGTCAATCCATTTTCTTGAGGGTCTTCCTCTTTTTCACTGACCTTCTACTTTACCAAGCATGATGTCTTTCTCCAGGGAATGATTCCTCCTGATAACATGTCCTAAATATACCTGAGATGAAGTCTCACAATCCCCAGTTCTAAGGAGCATCCTGGTTGGACTTATTCCAAGACAGATTTGCTTGTTCTTCTGGCAGTCCAAAGCAAATTGTTTCATGTCATTGGCTGCAATTCCACATTATGTTGCATTCTCCCCCTTTCCCTTTCCACCTGCCTTCACCGTGTTCCTTCATCCAGTTTTCCTGTGCCCCCCACCTTCTCATCTTTGTTCCTGGGAAGGTGTTGCCCATTTGCTCTAGTATACTTGATTGAACTAAGAAGCCTGCTCTTCACACGTGTTATTGTTTGTCCTATAGGCCTGTCTAATCTTTGGCTAAAAGGTGAACTTCCGGAGTGGTTTCAATTCTGAGTTAGAAGGGTGTTCAGGGGCCATAGTCTCGGGGGTTCCTCTGGTCTCTGTCAGACGAGTAACTCTTGTCTTTTTTGTGAATTTATTCATTTATTCTACATTTTTCTCCCTCTCTGTCTAGGACCTTCTGCTATAATCCCAGTCAGAGTGGTCAGTAGTGGTAGCCGGGCACTATCTAGTTCTTCTGGTCTCAGGGTCATATAGGCTGTGGTTCATGTGGTCCATTAGTCCTTTGGTCTAATTGCTTTCTTGAGGGTTTTTTTGTTTTGTTTTTTTCCCTCTCCTTTGCTCTGGACTAGAAGAGACCGATAGTTGTATCTTATGTGGCTGCTTGCAAGCTTTTAAGGCTCCAGATGCTACTCGCTAGAGTAGGATGTAGAACATTGTCTTTAAGAACTATGTTGTGCTGAACTATACCGAAAGCAAAGAAGTTTCTTGAACAAACCAAATGCTTCGAAGGCCAGAGTAGCAGGGCGGGGGTTTGGGGACCATGGTTTCAGGGGACATCTAGATCAATTGGCATAATAAAAACTATTAAGAAAACATTCTGCATCCCATTTTGGAGAGTGGTGTCTGAGGTCTTAAACTCTAGCAAGCAGCCATCTAAGATGCAACAATTGGTCTCAACCCACCTGGATCAAAGGAGACTGAAGAACACCAAAAACACAAGGCAAATGTGAGCCAAAGAGACAGAAAGGGCCACATAAATCAATGAAGACATCAGCCTGAAACCAGAAGAATTAGATGGTGCCCAGCTACAACTGATGACTGCCCTGACAGGGAGCACAACAGAGAATCCCTGAAGGAGTAGGAGGGCAGCGGGATGCAGACCCCAAATTCTAGTAAAAAGACCAGACTTAACAGTCTGACTGAGACCAGAGGGATCCCAGAGGTCATGGTCCCCAGGCCTTCTGTTAGCCCAAGACAGGAACCATTCTCAAAGCCAACTCTTCAGACAGAGATTGGACTGGACTACGACACAGAAAATGATATTGGTGAGGAGTGGGGTTCTTGGCTGAAGTAGACACATGAGACTATCTGGGCAGCTCTGGTTTGGAGGGGAGATGTAAAGGCCGAGGGGGACAGAAGCTGGCTGAATGGGCACAGAAACATAGGGTGGAGAGAAGGGATGTGCTATCTCATTAGGGGGAGAGCAACTAGGCATACATAGCAAGGTGTATATAAGGTTTTGTATGAGAGACTGACTTGATTTGTAAACTTTCACACTTAAAGCAAAATAAAATAAAAAGTAGATTGATAAAGAAAAAAAAAGAACTATGTTGTGCCAATTGATGTAGATGTCCCCCCAGTCTATGGTCCTTTGCCTTCAAGCCTGGGACCAGTCACTCTCGTGGTGGGCCTGCCTCTGGCTATTGCCCCAGTTATGATTTCCAGGCTGCTGCCTCATTCCCAAGATACACTGGAATAAACAACAATTCTAAAATAACAATAGCAGTTACCATATACTGTATAGTGCCAAAAACGTACATGACAAATTTTACTTAATCCTCACAAATACATTATGAAAGGGGTATTTTCATCCCCATTTTACATATGGGGAAATTAAAGCTCCAAGAGGCCAATGAGCTTGCAGAAGCTCACATAGCTGCTAAGTGTAGGGTTGAGTTTTAAGCCCAGAATTCTCTGACTCCAAAGCTCATGCTCCTAGCCATTAGGCAACATTACCTCTAGTCACCCATCTTGTCTGTACAAGTTATGATCCCTGAGTACCTGTCTTAGTTCCTGTCTTAATTCTGCCAAGCTTCTCAGCACACTTACACTGGGACCCTGCCCTGGACACAAACCCATGACCAGAACCCTACTGTCCACCTCACTGGGTCCTGTGCCTGAATATCCTGTGGTCACTTCAGGGGCTGTGTCCACTTTGCTGTACAAGTGTGATTCCAGTTTCTACCTTTTGGACTCAGCTCCTTTCCAGCCCCTGCAGTTGAGCTTCCCCCCAGGCCTTCCTAACCAGGGAGTGAGTCTAGTTCCAGGTCTCAACATCTCACCATCAGCCTCATGCCTCTGCGGTTAACCAGAGGCCCCAGGGGCTGACAGAATTTACACTTTCCACTGGCTTCCATGTTCTTCTGGTGTTCCATATACTTCACAGTCCTGAGGCTTATGGGGGCTGTACTTGCCCTCCACACCCTGAACATCATCTGCAGCAGGAGGTATTTTTATCAGAAACCCATCAGTAAAATATTTTTGCTTCTGTGCCCCCAATATCCCTAGGCATCTGCCAATTTGTCGTACTGTGGTGGCTTGTGTGTTGCTGTGATGCTGGAAGATATGCCACCAGTATTTCAAATACTAGCAGGGTCACCAATGGTGGACAGATTTCAGTTGAGTTCCCAGATTAAGATAGATTAGGAAGAAGGACCTCGTGGTCTACTTCTGAAAAAATTAGCCAGTGAAAACCTTATGAATAGCAGCAGAACATTGTCTGATATAGAGCCAGAAGATGAGCCCTCAGGTTGGAAGGCACTCAAAAAGTGACTGGAGAAAAGCTGCCTCCTGAAAGTAGACCAAACCCAAGCCCGTTGCCATCAAGTCAATTCCAACCCAAAGCGACCCTAAGTAGAGTCGACCTTCATGATGTGGATGGAGTCAAGCTTTTGGGACCTTTATTTGCTGATGTGGCATGACTCAAAATGAGAAGAAACAGTTTTAAAAAATCCATTAATAACAGGAAATGGGGATGTACGAAGAATGAATCTAAGAAAATCAGAAATTGTCAAAAATGAAATGGAACAAGGCTCCAGGAATTGACAGAATACCAATTGAGATGTTTCAACAAACAGATGCAGTGCTGGAGGTGCTCACTCATCTATGCCAAGAAATTTGGAAGACAGCTACCTGGTCAGCCGACTGGAAGAGATCCATATTTGTGCCCATTCCAAAGAAAGGTAATCCAACAGAACATGGAAATTATCAAACAATGTCATAAGTATCAAACGCAGGTAAAATTTTTCCTGAAGATCATTCAAAAGTGGTTTCAGCAGTACATCAACAGGGAATTGCCAGAAATTCAAGTCAGATTCAGAAGAGGATGTGGAACTAGGGATATCATTGCTGATGTCAAATGGATCTTGGCTAAAAGCATAGAATCCCAGAAAGATGTTTACCTGTGTTTTATTGAGTATGCAAAGGCATTGGATTGTGTGGATCATAACAAATTACAGATAACTTTGCAAAGAATGGGAATTCCAGAACACGTAATTGTGCTCATAAGGAACCTGTACATAGATCAAGAGACAGTTGTTTGGACAGAACAAGGGGATACTACCTGGCTTAAAGTCAGGAAAGGTGTGCGTCAGGGATGTATCCTTTTCGATCTGTACCTATTCAGTCTGTATTCTGAGCAAATAATCCAAGAAGCTGGACTAGATGAAGAAAAATGGGACATCAGGGTTGGAGGAAGACTCATTAACAACCTGCATTATGCAGCAAACAACCTTGCTTGCTGAAAGTGAAGAGGACCTGAAGCACTTATGATGAAGAACAAAGACCACAGCCTTCAGTATGGATTACACCTCAAAGTAAATAAAACAAAATCCTCACAATTGGACCACTAACCAACATTGATAAACGAAGACAATATTGAAGTTGTCAAGGATTTCATTTTACTTAGATCCACAGTCAACACCTATAGAAGCAACAGTCAAGATTCAAACAGTGTATTGAATTGGGCAAATCTGTTGCAAAAGGCTTCTTAAAGTGTTAAAAAGCAAAGATGTCATCTTAAGGACTAAGGAGTGCCTCATCCAAGCCATGGTGTTTTCAATCACCTCATAAGCATGTGAAAGCGGGACAATGAACAGAGAAGACAGAAGAATTGATGTCTTTGAATTATGGTGTTGGTGTAGAATATTGAATATACCATGGACTGACAGAAGAATGAACAAATCTGTCTTGGAAGAAGTAGAGCCAGAATGCTCCTTGGAGGCGAGGATGGTGAGACTTTGTCTTATATACTTTGGACATGTTATCAGGAGGTAGCAGTCCCTGCAGAAGGACATCATGCTTGGTAAAATAGATGGTCAGTGGAAAAAGAGGAAGAATCTCAACAGGATGGATTGACACAGTGGCTGCAACAATAGGCTCAAGCATAACAATGATTGCAACAATGGTGCAGGACCACGTAGTGTTTCTTTCTATTGTACATGGCTGGGAGCTGACTCAGTGGCACTTAACAACAACCTCCAATGTAAAGAGCCCTGGTGGCAAAACAATTAAGTGCTCGGCTGCTAACCAAAAGGTTAGCAGTTTGAACCCACCAGCCACTCCACAGAAGGAAGATCTGGCCATCTGCTCCCACAAAGTTGATGGCCTAGGAAACCCAATGGAGGGGTTCTACTCTGTAACACATGGGTCACCTAACAACAACATCTTAAGGAGCCCTGGTGGTGCAATTACTAAGCCCTTGGCTGTTAATGGAAAAGTTGGCGGTTCAAACCCACCCAGCAGCTCCGTGTGAGAAAGACCTAGCAATCTGCTCCCATATAGATTACAGCCTAGAAAACCTTATGGAACGGGTCTATTCTGTCACATGGGGTCACTATGAATTGAGTTCGAATTGATGGCAAACAAAAACAACCCCCAATATATGGACATTTAGTTGCATATAGATCACGGAGATATGCTGCTATACCAGTATGTTATATACTTCATAAAGTATACACACACAAAAAAACAGAAATTGTAAAAGTACGAGGTAAAATAACTCTCTCCCTCTAGTATACCTACTGTTTTCTTTACCAGGGATTTTCGTGTGGTTCACTTGAGGTGTGTGTCCATCCTATGGACACCCCTTAACCACAGGAAACAAGCCAACCCCCTCAGGGTGGCTTTCCCAGCTCTCTACAGCCTGGACTCCTTCCCCTAGAGGTTTACTGCCTTCACCCTACCCAGGCCTTTCCTGCTGGTCAGGCAGCTCCCCCGCCACGCCCCTCCATCCTAGCATATACTTTGCAGTCAGGGCAACCTGGACTTAACTTCAGGCTGCCATATACCAGCTGTGTGACTAGGGACAGTATATGTAACCTCTCCGGGCCTCAGTTCTCATCTGTAAAATTGGGATAATAGCACCAACTCCTGGCCCAGAGAGGGTGGTCCACAAACAATGACTGTCACCATCATTTTGCCAGGTGGGCTCACAAGTGCCCCAGCCTGATTCATGCTGGTCCACCTGCCCTGTTGAGGCCTCACCCTTCCTCTCCATTGCTCCAGGCCCTCGAGGCTGGAGCTTCAGGGCCAAGTTCAAGCTCTGCTTTTCCCGACCATTCCCACCCACACTGCATCACATATTCTCTCCTTCTCTGGGACTCCCTGACCTTTTGCACTGAAGCTCAGGCAGCCTCAGATTGCCAATTAACCATTTTCTGTCTACTCTCATTTCCCCAGTGAGCTTCCATGCTTCTCAAATGCACAGATTACATAAATATAAAAACCAAACCAGTTGCTGCTGATTCCAATTTACAGCAATCCTCCATGTCCAGAGTAGAACTGCTCCATAGAGCTTTCAAGGAAGGTGACCTTTTGGAAGCAGATTACCAGGCCTTTCTTCCAAGGTGCCTTGGGTGGATTTGAATCACCAACCTTTTGGTTAGTAGCTGAGCACTTAAATGTTTGAGCCACCCAGGGACTGAAGGTTCTGCTTTGGTGACAACCACATTTAGTGCTCAGGCAAAGCTGTTGAAGTGAACACGTGCCCTCAACCACATGAATCTGAAGTCTTCCTGAACTCTCACCCCTGGCATTTTATAACCCTTTGACTGTCTGGTGAAATAATAGGGCTAAGTCTGTCAGCCAGTGAAATCCTGCAGTTTTCTGCAGGAAGAGTCATACCAGCCAGACACTCCAGCAGGTTCTGCCAAGCTTGGATCAGCATCTAATCACGTTTCCATCACAACACAGTGAGACATGTGTGACTGGCCCTTAGCAACGGTCTCTCAAGAAAGCTACCCCTATAGAGAGCTCATTAAGTTAGCTGAACACACGTGAGGCAAAATCTAAAAATGGTCCTGTGCTGTCTAAAGCCTCATGCAGCACGTGGCAGACTCTGGAAAGGGCCAAGGACACAGCCCCACTCACAATAAAGGCAGGGACAGAAAGAACATCTGCTGGGCAGGCAGCCCCTCAGGTGGTCCAGGTCCCTGAGAAAGAGAGCTGTGGACTCCCTCACTGGGCTGAGGCCAGACCAGCCATAGCCACCCCTAACACTCCCCTGCCCCTGCCACACACACATGCACACACACACACGCACACACATACACGCACATGGACAGTTCCAGGGTGTTGGGATTCCTTTGGCAATGCAACCTCTCCTGCACCAAGCTCTTCTCCACTCCCTCAATCCCTTATGTCATTTGGAACCCAGGACAGAGCATCATCAGGAACTGTGAAGAGAGTTTGTAATAGTGAGACTTTAAAATTTAAAATTCATTTCAATTCAGCAAACCTTGGGCACCTACCATGATGTAAACCCAAAGAGTTTATAAGGACAGATAGGACATGTAACAAATATCTACAACTCAGGGTAACACACAGTAGATGTTCTAATGGAGGGACAGGCGAACCATTCTGGGAGCAGAGAGGACAAATTAACACCGAATGGAGAACCAGGAAGGCTAAATGGAAGACGTAGTGCTTGACCCCTGACTCCTGGAGCCTACAAGTTGTCTTCCTTGATGTTTAACGAATTCAGCAAGTATTGATTAAGTGGCTAAATAAGAGAGTGTTTGAAGAACCCAGTGATTGCCTGTGTCTAGTCGCTGAAGGTAGCCTTGACATGGTTGCAGCTTCAATTGTCTTCGGTGAATCAACTGAAAGAAAATGGAGGAATTCAGGCCTCGGAGTGCAGACATCAAGGACCCTGCAGCCTTACACCCTTTTCTGGTCCTTTCCCTTCCTTGTAGAGGCTATGAGGGTAAAACTGCCTCCTTGGCTCACTTTGGTGTAAAATAGGAAAGCTGGCTGGGGCAGCACTGGTCAATTACTGCTTCTTAAATGACTTTGAAAAGGGGGACAGTCTCAGCTGCCTTCACAGAATGCTATCTTTTAAGCAAAATCACCACAAAGGGTTGATATTAACCTTTTTCCCTGAAGTACACAAAAGACAACTTTTCTGAACTAAGGAGTCCCTGGGTGGTGCAAAGGTTAACAGATTAACATGCTGGGCTGCTAACCAAAAGGTTGGAGTTTCAAGTCCACCCAAAGGCACCTCAGAAGAAAGTCCTGGCAATCTACTTGTGAAAAATCAACCATGGAAAATCCTATAGAGCACAATTCTACTCAGACACATATGGGGTTGCCATGAGTTGGAATTGACTCAATGGTAATGGGCTTGTTTTTTTTATTTATCTACCTGTCACTGGGAGTTCTGGGGTGGTGCAAATGGCTACTAACCAAAAGATTGGCAGTTCAGATCCACCCAGAGGTGCCTCAGAAGAAAAGCCTGCCTATCTACTTGTGAAAAATCAGCCCTTGAAAACCCTACGGAGCACAGTTCTACTCTAACACACATGGGGTTGCCGTGAGTAGGAACTGACTCGACAGCAACTGGTTTCTGCACTAAAAAGGCAGCAAACTTGGAGAAAGACGAAAAGAAGGATCTGTGGTCCACTCCTGACAGTTTGTACATTTAAAGAGAACACAGGAGAGCAGATGAAGGAGTCAGCATCATTAACCTGAAGTTAAAGGTTACCAGGCCAACAGGCCATTGGGGCAACTGGAAATGGGTCAGGAAAATAACAAACCGCGCACACACACAGCCAGAGGGAGCTTTCAAGAGTGTCCAGAGTTTAAAATGCAGGACATCAGACATCCAGGTCCCTAGGTGCTTGGGTCAGAAATCTCTGGGTCCCCACAGGCTGCAGCTGGTGAAGGTCTGAGTGTCAGTGAAGAGTTGGAGCTGCTCTGTGGTGGCTGTGAGAGTTCTAAGCTCACCTGGAAAGCCACCAGGAGGCTCCATCCCCAGAGGCAAGCGCTGAAGGAGGAGGCAGCTCTCACAACTGCTTCAGAGAGACACACTCAGAGCAGGAACATGTCTATGGTTACCCTTCAGACCTGTGGACCGGATGAAAGTTGGCAACAAAGCCGGCTATGAGCCCTGGAGGTAGTGGCCAAGCTCTTTGATGAGAAATGCTTTGTAAACTGTGAAGCACTCTACAAATGTTAGGCTTTTTTTTGTTTTGTTTTGTTTTTAAGGAAAGAAAGATCAACATTAACTTCAGTTTGAGCAAGTATCCATGGTTCCCAGTCTCTCAGCAGCTAGTGTTTGCCTCATCCACACCCTTTCTACTGAAAATTCTGTTCATTCGTTTAGTCCTTTACTCATTTTATTCGCTACACACTAACTGAGCACCTACTATGTGCTCAACATTGGGTTCACATGATGAATAAGATGTCCAATGCCCTCAAGAAACTCACAGCCTGACAAAAATGTTTAAGACACCAATTACACAAAATGCATTTTAAAAAACTTGGAAGGAAACATGCCAGAAGTGTTTCTCTGAGCAGAGGAAAAGGATGGAGATGGATGTTGAAGGGCGACCTTCACTTGTTTGTCTTATTGAATTCTTCACCAGTGAGAGACTCAACTACAGCACCCAAGTATACCTCTCATTTTTAAAAAAAAATGATTGTAATATGAGGGGTCTTTTCACATGCAACCCAACAAAAACTGGCTTTTATTCTTGACTTTAGAATAAGCTGTTATTTCAATCATGCAGAAATTCTATGAAATGGATTTGACTGCTGCTGGCAGCTGTTCTTAGTTGGCTTCTGAGTGAATGTCCCATCTCTGCAGGCCACAAGAACACCAAGCAACACTTAATTATTTCCTACTTCACACTATCCACTCGGAGGCCAAGCAAGTTCTGCTTCACGTGAGTGGAGCTGCTTGGGCTCATTTTAGCTCCATCGTCAACTTTCCATTGACCCAAATCCCTCTCTGGCCCGGGGGTTGAGACTCTGTTCCACTTACATACATTCTACGCCTCAGAATAGCCATGCATGCTGACAGCTTTTTACTCTGTCCCCTGGGCTCACATGTCCTGCTGCCCTGCCCTTTCAGACAGCCACTGCTCCCATCAGTCCTCCCAGGGGTATGGCCAGGTGGGTGGGGAAAGGTGAGGGAATTCTCAGACTGGAGGACCAGACCACCCAGCCATGCATCTGACTCAAGTGCTCAAACCCCACCATAGGGCACAAGGAAGAAGGCTTCCTAAATGTCCTCCGAAAAGTTTTAGCATAAGCAGAGAAACCACTTAGAAACGAACAGTGAAATTAAAATACAATTCGTTAATTCTCAAAGTGTGGTCCTCAGACCTGCAACATCTGCATCACCTGGAAGCTTGGTAGAAATGCAAATCTTGGGCCCTATCCCAGACCCAGTGGAACCTTCTGTTTTTGAAGCCCTGGTGACACAGTGGTTAAGAGCTCAGCTGCTAACCAAAAGCTCGGCAGTTCGAATCCAGCAGCTGCTCCTTGGAAACCCTATGGGGTAGTTCTACTTTTTCCTATAGAGTTGCTATGAGTCGTAATTAATTCGACGGCAACGAGTTTTGGTTTATCCCAGACCTGGAGCCCCTGGGCGGTACAAATAGTTAATGCACTCAGCTGCTAACTGAAGGGTTGGAGATTCAAGTCCACCCAGAGATGTCTTGGACGAAAGGCTTGGTGATCTACTTTCAAAAAATCAGCCATTGGAAACTCTATGGAGCACAGTTCCACTCTGACACACCAAACATGGGGTCACCGTGATTTGGTTTTGGTATCCCAGGCTCACTGAATCAGAACCTCCGGGGTGGGACCCAACAGTCTGAGTTTCCTCAAGGCCTCCATAGCATTCTGACACATGCTAAAGTTTGAGCAGCACTAATGTAATTACAGGTAGTCCTTGAGTTGAGACTTAATACTTCCTTCTTGGGACAACTTGTACTTGCCCTCTATTGTTACATAAATTTGCCCTCACTTTGAAACGATCGAACCCTACTTGTAACAAATTCTTCATCACAGTCGCCTTCACTGATATACTGCATCTTTTAAATCACTGAAAAGGCTTTGAGACTTTTCTTGCACTAAACCCGTTGCTGTCCAGTCGATTCTGACTCATAGCAACCCTACAGAACAGAGCAGAACTACCCCATAGAGTTTACAAGGAGTGCCTGGTGGATTAGAACTGCTGACCTTTTGGTGAAGCAGGCATAGCTGTTAATCACTATGCCACCAGGCACTAACCAAAACCAAAAACCCACTGCCGACTTATAGCGACTCATAGCGACCTTATAGGATAGAGCAGAACTGCCCTGTAGGGTTTCCAAGGAGCAACCGGTGGATTCAAACTGCCAACCTTTTGGTTAGCAGCCATAGCTCTTAACTACTGTGCCACCAGGCAATTATCAAAACCAAAAACCCATTGCCGTTGAGTCCAACTCATAGCCACCCTATAGGACAGAGTAGAACTGCCCCACAGGATTTCCCGGGAGCACCTGGTAGATTTGAACTGCTGACCTTTTGGTTAGCAGCTGTAGCTCTTAACCACTACGTCAACAGGGTTTCCACCAGGCACTAAAGTAAGGCTAAAAAGAAACACATGCACCTGTTCCAATTTATCTACAAATTCGACTTATATACTTAAGGACGCAGTTTGGAATAGATCTCATTCATAACCTGGGACTGCCTATAATTGAAGCTGAGATGAGAAATGATTATTTCTTGGTGCCTGAAGCTTGTAGTAACTGCTTAGCTTGACTGTCTCAAAAGAGTGTTTGTCAACAGAGAATCCCTGATGGAACGGGAGAAAAGTGGGATGCAGATATCAAATTCTAGTAAAAAGACCAGGCTTAATGGTCTGACTGAGACTGGAGGGACCCCTGAGGCCATGGCCCCCAGACTCTCTGTTAGCCCAAAACTAAAACCATCCCTGAAGCCAATTCTTCAGACAAAGATTAGACTGGACTATAAGATGTAAAATGATACTGGTGAGGAGTGTGCTTCTTAGCTCAAGTAGACACATGAGACTGTGTGGGCAGCTCCTGTCTGGAGGTGAGATGAGAAGGCAGAGGGGGACAGGAGCTGGTTGAATGGACACTGGAAATACAGGGTGGAGAGGAGGAGTGTGCTGTCACATTGTAGGGAGAGCAACTAGGGCCACATAATAATGTGTGTATACGTTTTTATATGAGGAACTGACTTAAACTGTAAACTTTCACTTAAAGCACAATTAAAAAAAAAAAAAAGGAGTGTTTGAGTGGGCATTTCCTCAGACATTTACCTGTTCAGATAAGCTAAGTTTTTGAGGATGTAAGACTACATGTCTTTTCAAAATGGACTGCTTTATCAGTAGTCACCAGTCCTGTCTGAAAGCCTGTCCCTGGGAGTGTGGAACCAAGGTGAGGATGACTGGACTCTATTTCTTTCTCCTCAGCTCCCTCATCACCTCATGCCACTCCTAGAGGCAACCAATTCTATAGGCCCGAAGGCTTTTAGGCAGGGCAGCCATGCCATTGGTTGTCCTGCCTGCTAAGAAGCAGAAAGGAAGAGGAGGAAATAGAGGGGGACTGGGAGTGAAGAAGTAGGAAGGAGAAATAAAAAGAAAGAAGGGGGGGGAATGGTAAAACTGTGACGAGTTCAGCAGGGAGAAAGTGGTAGCTGAGGGAGGTCTCGCTGTCTTTGTTTCCAGAATCAAAGAAGTAACCCCTCCTCCAACTTCATCCAATTCGGATATCAGAGCAGGGTGCAGGTTTGGAGCCAGACTGAGGCTATACTACTTATGAGCTGTGTGGTCTTAGGTCAACTGGTAACTTCTTGGTGCCTTCATTCATTCATTTGTTCATTTATTCACTCATTCTACAAAATAAGTATAGGATGCCAAACACTGCCCTTGATATTACTTCCTTATTGATAAAACGGGACTAATAAGCCCAATTTGTAGAGTAGTTACGAGGATTTGAGATAAACCCTAGTAATGGCCAAACACCAGATGAGTTGTAGAATGACATCAAAGACGTCATATATGAAGAAAGCAAAAGATCATTAAAAAGACAGCAGAGAAAGAAAAGATCTAAATGGATGTCAAAAAGACTCTGAAACTTGCTCTTGAATGTAGAGTAGCTAAAGCAAAAGGAAGAAATGATGAAGTAAAAGAGCTGAACAGATTTCAAAGGGCAGCTGCTTGAGAAGATAAAGGAAAGTATTATAATGAAATGTGCAAACACCTGGAGTTAGAAAACCAAAAGGGAAGAACATGCTTGGCGATTTCTTAAGATGAAAGAACTAAAGAAAAAATTCAAGTCTTGAGTCGAAATACTGAAGGATTCTATGGGGGAAATATTGAATGGTATGGGAAACATCTAAAGAAGATGGAAGGGATACATTGTATTCATTGTACCAAAAAAAAAAAAGGTCACTATACCAAAAATAATTGGTCAACGCTCAACCATTTTAGAAGGTAGCACATGACCAAGAACCGATGGTATTGAAGGAAGAAGTCCAAGCTGCACTGAAGGCATTAGCAAAAAACAAGGCTCTAGGAATTGAATGAATACCAGTTGAGATGTTTCAACAAACAGATGAAGCACTGGAGGTACTCATTCGTCTATGCCAAGAAATTTGGAAGACAGTTACCTGGCCAACTGACTGCAAGAAATCCATATTTGTGTCCATTCCAAAGAAAGATGATCCAACAGAATGTGGAAATTATGAAACAATACCATTAATAAAATTTTGCTGAAGATAATTAAAAAGTGGTTGCAGCAATACATCCACTGGGAACTGCCAGAAATTCAAACTGGATTCAGAAGAGGACGTGGAATGAGGGATATCATTGCTAATGTCAGATGGATCTTGGCTGAAAGCAGAAAATACCAGAAAGATGCTTACCAGTGTTTTATAGACTATGCAAAGGCATTTGACTGCATAGATCATAACAAATTATGGAAACCATTGTGAAGAATAGGAATTCCAAACACTTAATTGTGCTCATAAGGAACCTGTACATGGAACAAGAGACAGCCATTTGAACAGAACAAGGGTATACGGCATGGTTTAAAATCAGGAAAGTTGTGCATCAGGGTTGTATCCTTTCATCATACTTATTCAATCTGTATACTGAGCAAATAATCCAAGAATCCAAGTACATGAAGAATGTGGCATCAAGACTGGAGGAAGACTCATTAACAACCTGAAATATCCAGATGATACAACCTTGCTTGCTGAAAGTGAAAAGGACTAGAAGCACTTACTGATGAAGATCAAAGACTACAGCGTTCTTCAGTGTGGGTTACACCTCAACATAAAGGAAACAAAAATTCTCACAACTGGACCAATAAGCAATATCATGACAAACGGTGAAAACACAGAAGTTGTCAAGGGTTTCTTTTTATTTGGATCCACAATCAAAACCCATGGAAGCAGCAGTCAAGAAATCAAACAACATACTGCACTGGGCAAACCTGCTGCAAAAGAGTTAAAAAGCAAAGATGTCACTTTGAATACTAAGGTGTCCCTGACCCAAGCCATGGTATTTTCAATTGCCTCATATGCATGTGAAAGATGAACAAGGAATAAGGAAGACTGAAGAAGACTTGATGCCTTTGAATTATGGTGCTGGCAAAGAATATCGACCATACTGCACACTGCCAGAAGAGTAAACAGACCTGTGTTGGAAGAAGTACAGCCAGAACGCTGCTTAGAATCAAGGATGACGAGACTTTGTCTCACGCACTTTGAACCTGTTATCAGGAGGGACAAGCCCCTGGAGAAGGATATCAGCTTGGTAAAGTAGAGGGTCAGTGAAAAAGAGGAAGACCCTCAATAAGATGGAATGACACAGTGGCTGCAACAATAGGTTCAAACATAGCAGCAATTGTGAGGATGTTGCAGGACTGGGCAGTGTTTCATTCTGTTGTACATAGGATCCCTTTGATTTGCAATCAGCTCAATGGCACCGAACAAGAACATTGTGTCTAATGTATTAGACAGTTGTTTGTTTGTGAATCTAGACTCACTAGAATATAAGCCCTTAAGGACAGAAACTTGGTCTGCATCCCAGCACCAAAGAGAGGAACTGGCACTCAGTTGATATTTGAGGAAGGAAAGAAAGAAGGAAGGGAAGGAGGAGGAAGGAAAAGAAGAAAAAGAGGCAAGCCATGGTTATTACCATTACTGTTACCACTTGGGATGACCTTAGATCCTGGGGAGTCCTGATAACAGGTGGTGACTTTAGCACCAGACCATCAACATGGCTTCTGGGAATAGAGATTTTTGTTATTCAAGAGATTCCAGGTAATTATGAGGGAGGGGAGGGTTGGGGATGGGAAAACACTGAATAGACAATAGATAAGTGGTAATTTTGGTAAAGGGTAAGACAGCACACAATACTGGAGAAGCCAGCACAACCCATACAAGGCAGGTCATGGAAGCTCCATAGACACATCCAAACTCTCTGAGGGACTCAATTGCTGGGCTGAGGCCTGTGGGGACCATGGTATCAGGGAACATCTAGCTGAACTGGCATAACATAGTTTATAAAGAAAATGTTCTACATTCTACTTTGGTAAGTAGCATCTGGGGTCTTAAAAGCTTGTGAGTGGCCATCTAAGATACTCCACTGGTCTCATCCCTTTGCTAGCAAAGGAGAATGAAGAAAACTAAAGGCACAAGGGAAAGGTTAATGAAAAAGAACTAACGGACCACAACTACCACGGCCTCAACCAGACTGAGTCTAGATGATGCCCCCCTACCAGCACTGACTACTCTGACAGGTATCACAATAGAGGGTATGGCATAGGGCTGGAGAAAAATGTAGAACAAAATTCTAACTCACAAAAAAGGCCAGACTTACTGGCCTGTCAGAGACTGGAGAAACCCCTGACAGTATGGCCCCTGGATACCCTTTTAGCTCAGTAATGGTCACTTCTGAAGTTCACCCTTCATCCAAAGATTAGACAGGCCCATAAAACAAAATGAGACTAAAGGAGCACACCAGCCCAGGGGCAAGGACTAGAAGTCAGGAGGGGACAGGAAAGCCAGTAATAGGGAACCCAAGGTTGAGAAGGAAGAGTGTTGACATGTCACTGGGGTTGTTAATCAATGTCGTAAAACAATACATGTATTAACTGTTTAATGAGAAGTTAGTTGTGTCTGGTTTTTTTTTTTTTTGGAGTTTGTTCTGTAAACCTTCATCTAAAGCACAATTTTAAAAAATGACTATAAAAAAAAAGTAGGAAAAAAAGTAATTCCAAGTTAACCTTAGATCAGTCCATGAAGCCGCTAAAGTTTCTCTTTGACACTCACCCACCTTTCTCCACACCCTCCCCCCTCAGGTTACCCCTCATTCCTGAAGCCAGGACCTTCTTAAAGTGAAAGGGGAGAGGGGGAGGACAGATCTATGAACTCTCTCACATCTTCCCTTTAACATTTTACAAAGCTGGTCTTCTTAACACTCCCAGACTTCAAGTCCTTGGAATGAGCTGATGAACAAATTCTCACCACGGTGTGAATAAACACAGTAGCTTATGGTGTTATTATCCCACCCAAGGGTACTTGGCCTATAATGGGGCATGTACCTTAAGCCAAAGACCATGATTATAAAATGTTAGAAATGGAAGTGACTTTTATAGACTAACCAACCTGATCCTCTCATCTCCGATAGCAAATTTGCAGTCCCACAAAAACTTAAAAACTAATCGTTGTTGTTAGTTGCCATCGAGTTAGCTCCTACTCATGGCAATCTTATGTATAACAGAATAAAGTACTGCTTAGTCCTGTGCCTTCTTCATGATCATTGGTATTAAAAACTAATACAAAAACCAAAAACCAAACCCATTGCTGTCAAGCCAATTCCAACTCATAGCAACCCAGATCCCCTAAATAGAATGTTTTCTGTGACTACCCAACCCCAAATTCCCCATAAACAAGGCTGTTCATGCTGACCTACATTTTTGGTCAGCCAAGAATTCCTCTCTTCTGTTTCATTGCCTTCTCAGTACCCTCAAACGTTGCCAGGCCCTGTCCTATTATCACCTTTAATTTGACAAGAAGTAATTTCCTGAAACATGGAGCTCTCCCAAGAAGCCACCCATATGACCTGAGCTTTCAAATTGAAAAGCTGTAACACCAGCCTCTACCTCACTCTCCAGCTCCCCTCCTCCCACATACGCTTCCTTTGACTCTTCAGAGAAACAGAATTTGCCTTCCTTCTCCTTGGGGAAGAAATCACCAGACTTGGGTAACGGCCACTTTCAAAGCCATTTTTATAACCAGGAAAACAAGGGCCTGTGTTTCCTGTATATCACCAAAAGAGGTAGGGACTGAAAGGCAGATCTGGATTTCTCTGCCCTCTACTCAAAGCTGGCCTAAGAAATGTCCAGCCGCCCCTGCCCAGATACATCTCCAGCACAGTTGCTAACCACGGAATCATGACAAGAAGAGACTTTTGCTTTACTTCTTCAGACTCAGCAGCAGAGGGAGATTTTGAACCCGAAGTTAACGAAGCCAGAGTGTCAGGACACCTCATTTCAAGGTTTTGGGAAGCCCTAGCAATGTACTTCCATGTCTTATGTTTTTGTAAACTCCGTAGAGGCGAGATATTTGTTTAGTTACCTAGTGCTACAGTGGAGTCTCTGGGTTGTACAAATAGTTAACACACTGCTCTGCTAACCTCAAGGTGGTTTGAGTCCACCCAGAGGCACCTCAAAAGAAAAGCCTGGAGATCTACTTCTGAAAAATTCAACCACTAAAAACCTTATGGAGCACAGTTCTACACTGACACACATGCCATGAGTTAGGGTAGCAACTTGTTAGTGCTACAATAATAGAAATATCACAAATGGGTGGCTTAAAGAACAGAATTTATTTTCTCACAGATCAAGAGACAAATCAGGGTCTTGGCTGTGTCCATTCCCACTGTGAGCATCCCTCCTGGTTTCTGGTGTCTTGGCAACAATCCTTGACAAGATGATCCTCACAAGGTATCTGTCTTCCCCCTATGTGTATGCACCTGTGTCTGTTCTGGTCTTTTTGTAACTCAAAAGGGATTAGATTTAGGATCCACCCTATACTAGTAAAAGAAAATCACTGTTTCCAAACAGGGTCACAAACTGAATAGGGGATACATTTAATTTGGGTTTCATGGGACTTTTTATGTGGTTCACAGTCGCCTCCATGTGTTGCTAAGTTATTGCTAGCCCCCCGGAGGAATGGCTTCCAAGAAGTCTCCCATCACCACTGGGCATACTCAGTGGCCTCCTGCCAAAAAGGAACAAGCCCAGAAGCTGTACAGCAATGCTAGCACCTTCTGGAAGCGTGGGGTGGTGAGGGGGAAGCAAGGTTTGGGATGTATGAAGCCAGAAGCAAGTCTGTGGAAAATCCACCCAGTTCTTACAGCTTATGTTCACAAGAAACCTGAAAGCAGTTTTCATCCAGGTGACAACAAGCCTAAAAATTTACCTGACTCTGCCAATAAAGAGTTGTAAAGCTGAAAGAAACTTTTGTAAAATATAATAATGAAAAATAGATTTTGATGAACCATGTACAAGGAAAAGTTAATGTTTTCCCTTCTCTTCATAAAACAATATTATGAAGTCATAAGAGATGATCAACGAGTGTGCAAACAAAACTTGTAGGAAACAGAGCGTTACAAGGATGTTTCAGTTAATTAATAAAAATAATATGTTATTTTAGGAGCCCTGGTGGCACAATGGTTAAGGGCTCTGCTGCTAACCAAAAGATGGGCTGTTTGAATCTACCAGCCTCTTCTCAGGAGAAAAGACCTGGCGATCTGCACTCATAAATATTACAGCCTAGGGAGCCCTATGGGGCAGTTCTACTCTGTCCTATAGGGTCGCTATATGTTGGAATAGACCTGACGGTACACAACAACAAGAACAGTATGTTATTTGAATATACCATGAACTGCCAAAAGAATGAACGAATCTGTCTTGGAAGAAGTACAACCAGAATACTCCTTAGAAGCAAGGATGGCGAGACTCCGTTTCACATACTTTGGACATGTTGTCAGGAGCGATCAGTCCCTGGAGAAGGACATCATGGTTGGTAGAGTAGAGGGTCAGTGAAAAAGAGGAAGACCTTCAAGAAGAGGTATTGACATAGTGGCTGCAACAATGGGCTCAAGCATAGCAATGATTGTGAGGATGGCACAGGACCGGGCAGTGTTTTGTTCTTTTGTACATAGGGTTGCTATGAGTTGGAACCGACTTGCTGGTGCTTAACAACAACGAAAATCTTTAGGGAAGCAAACTGACACATCTTTCTCTCACAGAGTGGCTGGTGCATTTGAACTACCAACCTTTTAGATAGCAGCCCAGCACTTTAACAACTGCACCACCAGGGTTCCTTAGAACCAAGAAAACCCTATTGAAATCCCAGTCCCCATCCAGCACCACCACGTGCTCTCATCACCCTTCCAGCCTGCAGATGCATGTTGTTGCTGATTTTATTATTTTGTTGAAGTTTCATTTCCCCAAACCTAGAATAACTTGAAACGAAAGAAACTAAATGAAAGCCCAGGGAAAATGGGCTGTCACAGCAGACTCAGGAGATTAAAAGCATTCCTATTTCTTATAAGGCTCAGACTAGTGGGTGGGAGATTTGTTCCGGAGATGTGAATCTTCCCCTTCTCTGAGGACAGAGGAAGTCTCTGATCTCAGATCCATTCTTGCAGGGGCTGCACTTGCCCATTTTTATTGGGACCAACCACAGCCCCACTCTGCCAGAACCAATGACAAAGTTTACTTGACATTGGATCTTGCCTTCCTTTTGAGATCTCAACTACTAAACCCTACAAATCAATGTGTATTATTTGTCTTCAAGTGAAAACGTTTCCTTTAACCATGTAGCTCTCTATTACATTATGAACCCAAAGCTTCTCCATGCTAAATTGCCTTTCTCATATGTAATGGCTCTTTGGGATGGCAACAAGGAGAACACATAGCTGTTCTTACATGGTCGACTTACTTCTGATGGGTTTAAATTGTTACCTTAGTGATGCCTTGAAAGGGAATGCATCCAGGCATGGTGGGACCTGAAGCTTATATAATTTTGGAGGCCCTTATAAAAACAAAAATGCATCTTACAAAATTTGGTATAAAAATGAGTATTTCTTTATTCTTGTTGTTGTCAGGTACTGTTGAGTCGGTTCCAACTCATAGCAACCCTATGTACAATGGAATGAAACACTGTCTGGTCCTGCGCCATCTTCACAATCATTGTTATGTTTAAGCCCATTGTCGCAGCCAGTGTCAATCCATCTAGTTGAGAGTCTTCCTCTTTTTCACTGACTCTCTAACTTGCCAAGCATGATGTCCTTCTCCAGGGACTGATCCCTCCTGATAACATGCCTAAAGTATGTGAGACTGAGATGTAGTCTCGCCATGCTTGCTAAGGAACGTTCTGGTTGTACTTCTTCTGAGACAGATTTGTTCGTTCTTTTGGCAGTCCGTGGTATAGTCAATATTCTTCACCAATGCCACAATTCAAAGGTGTCTATTCCTCTTCAGTCTTCCTTATTCATCGTCCAGCTTTTGCATGCATATGAAGTGATTGAAAACACCATGGCTTGGGTCAGATGCACCTTAGTCTTCAAGGTAACATCTTTGCTTTTTAACACTTTAAAGAGGTCTTTTGCAGATTTGCCCAGTGCACCGCATCTTTTGATTTCTTGACCGCTGCTTCCATGGGTATTGATTATGGATTCATGTAAAATGAAATCCTTGACTGCTTTAATCTTTTCTCCATTTACCATGGATTTCTTATTGGTCCAGTTCTGAGGATTTTTATTTTCTTGTTTTATGTTGAAGTGTAATACATAAAGATTACAGCCTTGGAAATCCTATAGGGCAGTTCTACTCTGTCTGATAGCATCACTGTGAGTTGGAATTGACTTGGAACAGCAGTGGGTTTGGTTTGGTCCTTGGTTCTGGCTATTGTGCTTCCTGAACCACCAACAGGTGCCCAGGAAACTCTCCACTCCCTCTGTCTATATTTTTAACCCTTCCACGGATGATTTTTGGGGGGAGGAATGTTTTGCTGATGCTGTGTTTTTCACTGATAGAATGGGTGCAGAATCATTATTTGTTGGTAGTTTTTATTATTTGAAAAAATGAGTGTCAATTGCAAGCCAGCCATATTGGTCCCATGTTCCATGAGGTACATCACACATGCAAGACATATTGGCCCCATGGCGAATCACACTTCCTGGTTACACTTGAGCCAGAAAATATCTTACTCAACTTACCAAAAACACACACGAAATACTAAATAAACATTGCACTTGCTGCACATAATTGTTATCATTTTGATTTAGAGTGGGCCATATTGGTACCATGTTTCATGAAGCACACCACACATATCAGTCCCATGGCTCAGGAAGTTCATCACAAACTGTTTTCACCCCAGAAATAAATAATTTACTTAAATATTTTCAAATGCTGGTAACAGTACCTTCCCAATAACACAAAGGAAATTGTAAACATACTTGCAAGCTTTACCTCGCTGTACAGAAGCCAAAAGACAAAAGTTTCACACAATCACTCCTCCAGGAAGCATCCCCACATATGAAGGGCTCTCAACACTCAAATACAGTCAGAACAACTTCCTTGTTTTTTGGCAGTTGCACCACTAACCGCCACAACACCAGAACACACTAACGTGGCTCAAATGCCTACCAATAAACCTCCAGGGACAGAAAATATAACACAGGCATACATATTTCATGGTCCATGAAAGCGTTTAATGTTCACTAGCCCCGGTGGTCACCACGTGTCTGTCAGTTTGTCATACTGTGGTGGATTCAGAAGAGGATGTGGAAGGAGGGCTATCACTGCTGATGTCAGACGGATCTTGGCTAAAAGCATAGAATACCAGAAAGATGTTTACCTGTATTTTATTGACTATACAAAGCATTCGATTGTGTGGATCATAACAAATTATGGATAACATTGAGAAGAATGGGAATTCCAGAACACTTAATTGTGCTCATGAGGAACCTGTACACAGATCGAGAGGCAGTCATTCGAACAAAGCAAAAGGATACTGTATGGCTTAAAATCAAAAAAGGTATGTGTGAGGGTTGCATCCTTTCACTATACTTATTCAATCTGTATGCTGAGCAAATAATCTAAGAAGCTGGACTATATGAAGAAGAACAGGGCATCAGGATTGGAGGAAGCCTCTTTAACAACCTGCAGTATGCAGATGACACGAACTTGTTTGCTGAAATTGAAGAGGACTTGAAGCACTTACTGATGAAGATCAAAGACCACAACCCTCAGTATGGATTATACCTCAAAATTAAGAAAACAAAAATCTTCACAAGTGGACCAATAAGCAACATCATGATAAATGGAGAAAAGATTAACATTGTCAAGGATTTCATTTTACTTGGATCCACAATCAACACCCATGGCGGCAGCAGTCAGGAAATCAAAGGATGTATTGCTTTGGGCAAATCCACTGCAAAAGGCTTTGAGGACTAAGGTGTGCCTGACCCAAGCCGTGATATTTTCAGTCGCACCATCTGCATGCGAAAAAAGCTGGAAATGAATAAGGAAGACCAAAGAAGAATTGATGTCTTTGAATTATGGTGTTGGTGAACAATATTGAATATACCATGGGCTACCAGAAGAAAGAACAAATCTGTCTTGGAAGAAGTACAGCCAGAGTGCTCCTTGAAAGCAAGGATTGTGAGGCTTCGTTTCAAGTACTTTGGCCATGTTATCAGGAGGGACCAGTCCCTGGAGAAGGGCATCATACTTGGTAAAGTGGAGGGTCAGCGAAAAAGATGAAGACCCTCAATAAGATGGATTGACACAGTGGCTGCCACGATGGACTTGAATATAACAGTAATTTTGAGGATGGCACAGGACCAGGCAGTGTTTCATTCTGTTGTACCTGGGGTCGCTGAGTCAGAATCTACTCAACAGCACCTAACAATAACATCGAGCCCTGGAGGTGCAACGGTTAAGCACTTGGCTGTTAACGGAAAAGTTGGCCATTTGAACCCAACCAGCAGCTCCACAGAAGAAAGGTCTTGTGATCTGCTCCCATAAAGATTATAGCCTAGGAAATCCTATGGGGCAGTTCTACTCTGTCCTATAGGGCCGCTATGAGTTAGAATCAACTCAACAGCAACAGGTTTGTTTTTTGTTTGTTTTGTTTTTTGTTTGGTAACAGTTCCAGGCTGTAGTGGAAGGTGAATGAGTAGCTGGAGCTGGTAAACCCTGATTCAGGCCACTTTCTCCAGAATCACTGGGAACTTCGTAAAATGCAGACTTCCAGAGTTCACTCCAGAACTTACTAATCCAGATCTCTGGAGCGAGGCCCTAACACTGCATTTTTGACAAGGTGACCAATAAACAGTCCCTGTGAAAAGCTTATAACAGTGCCCGGCACATAGTAAATCTACAACAGATGTTTACTATTTGTTACAGATTGAATTGTGTCCCCTAAAAATATGTGTTGGAATCCTAACCCCGATATCTGTGGATGTAATTCCATTTGGGAGTAGGGTTTTCACTGTTATCTTAATGAGGTCATAGGAGCCCTGGCGGCACAGTGGTTAAGAGCTTGGCTTCTAACCAAAAGGTTGGCAGTTTGAATCTGCCAGTTGTTTCTTGGAAACCCTATTGGGCAGTTCTATTCTGGCCTATAGGTTCACTATGAGTAGGAATCGGCTTGACGGCAATGGGGTTTTTTAATCAGTATAGGATGCGTCCTAAACCTAATCAGTGCCGAGTGATATAAGGAGCAGCATAGACACAGAGGCAAAGAAGCACAAATAGGGAAAGATAGACACCACGTGGAAATCACCAAGAAACTGAGGATCACCAGGTTACAGAAGCTGAGACAAGGATTTCCCCCCACAGCAGACAGAGAGTCTTCCCCTAGAGCCGGTGCCCTGAATTTGGACTTCTAGCCTCCTAAACTGTGAGAAAATAAATTTCTGCTCTTTAAGACCACCCATTTATGCCATTTACCCATTTACGTATTTCTGCCACAGCAGCACTAAGAAACGAAGACAATATTATTATTATTACTTTGGTCTGGGGTACACAGGCGGAAGCAGTGGCCTTGTATGTTTCTGTGTTGTTTGCCTTCCTTGCTGCAGCTGTGCCTGGCCCTGACCAGTCCCTCCAGCACTATGACCCTGGTGCCTCCATCCTGATCATGGGCAGTGCCCACACCAGACAGACTGCCATTGGGAACACCCCCCCAAGGCCACCTCCTACACTTCAAAACATTTTATACTTTAAACTTAAAAAAAAACAGTCCAGTTAAGCCCAGCCTGGCCAGCATTGCTTACCTTTTTCTTCCTCAACCCCATCCTTTCAGATTAATAAGAACAGATCAGTGTGGAAGTGGGTATTTTACCAGGTAAGTTTTGCTACTCGGTGGCAGGCAGGTGTATGTAGGAGGACACGGGGACACTGCTAGGCACTAGCTCATCTGCTCAGCATGGCAGCATTTCCAAAGAAGCCCCCTGATGGGCATTTAGCTGAGGGGTCCTGAAACAATAATCCTCCCCTTAGCAGGCTAATGAGCCCTGGTGGTACAGTAGTTAAGCATTTGGCTGCTAACCAAAATGTAGGCAGTTCAAGTCCACAAGCCCATCCTTGGAAACCCTATGGGGCAGTTCTACGCTGTCCAATAGGGTCGCTATGAGTTGGAATCCACTGGCAGGCAAAGGGAAACTCTGGTAGCATAGTAGTTAAGTGCTATGACTGCTAACCAATGGATTGGCAGTTCGAATCTGCCAGACGCTCCTTGGAAACTCTGTGGGGCAATTCTACTCTGTCCTATAGGGTCGCTATGAGTTGGAATCGACTCAACGGCACTGGGTTTGGTATTTGTTTTGGTTGGAGGGCAAAGAGTTTGGTTTTTTGTTTTTGCTTTTTGTTAGCAGGCTAACGGGATTGTATAAGGCAGGCATATACTGCCACCTGTTGATCATCCAGAATGCTTGTTTTATCCCAAATAAATTTCCATGTACACGCACACACTTTTAAAAAAACTAATCTAGCCTTTTACTAGTTCTGAATATTTAGCCCTGGTGACACAGTGGCTAAGCATTCGACTGCTAACCAGATGATCGGCAGTTTGAATCCATCAGCTGCTCCTGGGAAAACCTGTGGGGCAGTTCTATTCTGTCCTATAGGGTCGCTATGAGTTGGAATCATTTTTTTTCATAGTTAAAAAACCCAGTATCTTATATTTTTACTCAATGTGTCATTTGACACAAGTATTGAGTAAAACAGACTTTAAAATTGCCTGAATGCCAGGTCATTATTCTGAAAGTCACCTTTGAATAACCACCAGAACAAATTGCTGTCAACTCTGACTCATGGCGGCCCCATGTATGACATAGAAGAACCGTGCTCCGTAGGGTTTTTAATGGCTGATATTTTGGAATTAGATTGTTAGGCTTTTCTTCTGAGGTACCTCTGGGTGGATTCAAACTTACAACCTTTCGGTTAGCAGTCAATACCTGTTTGCACCACCCAGGGACTCCTTCGACTAACCAGCTGCTTATTTTATATCCCACCCCACCTCCACCCACACACACACAGGTTAAGAGTTTGGCTGCTAACTCTCAGCAAAATAGGAATAGAAGGAAAATTCCTGAACATAATAATGGGCATTTATACAAAGCCAATAGCCAACATCATCCTAAACACAGAGAGCCTGAAAGCATTCCCCTTGAGATCAGGAGCCAGACAAGGATGCCCTTTATCACCACTCTTATTCAACATTGTGCTGGAGGTCCTAGCCAGAGCAATTAGGCTAGATAAAGAAATAATAAAGGGTATCCGGATTGGCAAGGAGAAAGTAAAGTTATCACTATTTCCAGATGCCATGATCTTATACACAGAAAACCCTAAAGAATTCTCAAGAAAACTACTGAAACTAATAGAAGAGTTCAGCAGAGTATCGGGATACAAGATAAACGTACAAAAATCAGTTGGATTCCTCTACACCAACAAAAACAACATCGAAGAGGAAATCACCAAGTCAATACCATTTACAGTAGCCCCCAAGAAGATAAAATACTTAGGAATAAATCTTACCAGAGATGTAAAAGGCCTATACAAAGAAAACTACAAGACACTACCAAAGAAACCAAAAGAGACCTATGTAAGTGGAAAAACATACGTTGCTCATGGATAGGAAGACTTAACATTATAAAAATGTCTGTTCTACCAAAAGCAATCTACACATTTAATGCAATTCCAATCCAAATTCCAATGACATTTTTTAATGAGATGGAGAAACAAATCACCAACTTCATATAGAAGGGAAAGAGGCCCCAGATAAGTAAAGCATTACTGAAAAAGAAGAACAAAGTGGGAGGCCTCACTCTACTTCATTTTAAAACCTATTATACCACCACAGTAGTAAAAACAGCCTGATACTGGTACAACAACAGATGCATAGACCAATGGAACAGAATTGAGAATCCAGACATAAATCCATTCATGTATGAGCAGCTGATATTTGACAAAGGCCCCAAAGCAGTTAAATGGGGGAAAAGACAGTCTTTTTAACAAATGGTGCTGGCATAACTGGATATCCATCTGCAAAAAAATGAAACAAGACTCATACCTCACTCCATGAACAAAAACAAGCTCAAAATGCATCAAAGACCTAAATATAAAATCTAAAACAATAAAGATCATAGAAGAAAAAATAGGGACAATGTTAGGAGCCCTAATACATGGCATAAACGGTATACAAAACATTACTAACAATGCAGAAGAAAAACTAGATAACTGGGAGCTCCTAAAAATCAAACACCTATCCTCATCCAAAGACTTCACCAAAAGAGTGAGAAGATCACCTACAAACTGGGAAAAAGTTTTTCGTTACGACATTTCTGATCAGTGCCTCATCTCTAAAATCTACATGATACTGCAAAAACTCAACTACAAAAAGACAAATAACCCAATTAAAAAGTGGGCAAAAGATATGAAGACATTTCACTAAAGAAGACATTCAGGTAGCTAACAGATACATGAGGAAATGCAAATCAAAACTAGCCATTAGAGAAATGCAAATCAAAACTATAATGAGATTACATCTCACTCCAATAAGGCTGGCGTTAATCCAAAAAACACAAAATAATAAATGTTGGAGAGGTTGTGGAGAGAATGGAACACTTCTACACTGCTGGTGGGAATGTAAAGTGGTACAAACACTTTGGAAATCGAATTGGTGCTTCCTTAAAAAACTAGAAATAGAACTACCATATGATCCAGCAATCCCACTCCTTGGAATATATCCTAGAGAAGTAAGAGCCTTTACACGAACAGATATATGCACACCCATGTTCACTGCAGCACTATTTACAATAGCAAAAAGATGGAAGCAACCAAGGTGCCCATCAATGGATGAATGGATAAATAAATTATGGTATATTCACACAATGGAATACTACGCATCGATAAAGAACAGTGATGAACCTGTGAAACATTTCATAACATGGAGGAACCTGGAAGGCATTATGCTGAGTGAAATTAGCCAGTTGCAAAACGGCAAATATGGTATAAGACCACTATTATAAGAACTCGAGAAATAGTTTAAATAGAGAAGAAAACATTCTTTTGTGGTTACGAGAGGGGGGAGGGAGGGAGAGGGATACTAACTAGGTAGTAGATAAGAACTCCTTTAGGTGAAGGGAAAGACAACACACAATAAAGGAGAGGTCGGCACAACTGGACTAAATCAAAAGCAAAGAAGTTTCCTGGATAAACTGAACACTTCAAAGTCCAGCATAGCAGAGGCAGAGGCTTGGGGACCATGGTTTCAGGGGACATTTAAGTCAATTGGCATAATAAAATCTATTAAGAAAACATCCCGCATCCCACTTTGGAAAGCGGTGTCTGGGGCCTTAAATGCTAGCAAGCGGCCATCTAAGATGCATCAACTGGTCTCAACACACCTGGACCAAAGAAGAATGAAGAATACCAAGGACGCAAGGTAATTACCAGCCCAAGAGACAGAAAGGGCCACATAAACCAGAGACTACATCAGCCTGAGACCAGAAGAACTAGATGGTGCCCAGCTACAACTGATGACTGCCCTGACAGGGAACACAACAGAGAACCCCTGAGGGAGCAGAGGAGCAATGAGATGCAGACCTCAAATTCTTGTAAAAAGACCAGACTTAATGGTCTGACTGAGACTAGAAGGACCCCTGTGGTCATGGCTCCCAGGCCTTCTGTTAGCCCAGGACAAGAACCATTCCCAAAGCGAACTCTTCAGACAGAGATTGGACTGGACAATGAGATAGAAAAAGATGCTGGTGAAGAATGAGCTTCTTGGGTCAAGTAGACACTTGAGGCTTTGTTGGCATCCCCTATCTGGAGGCGAGATGAGAGGGCAGAGGGGGTTAGAAGTTGGTGGAATGGACACGAAAAGAAAGAGTGGAGGGAATGAGTGGATCGTCTCATTAGGGGGAGAGCAATTAGGAGTATATAGCAAGGTGTATACAAATTTTTGTATGATATGCTGACTTGATTTGTAAACTTTCACTTAAAGCACAATAAAAATTAAAAAAAAAAAAAAAAGAGTTTGGCTGCTAACCAAAAGGTCAGCAGTTCGAATCCACCAGCTGCTTCTTGGAAACCCTATGGGGCAGCTCTACTCTGTCCTATAGGGTCACTATGAGTCAGAATCAACTCAATGGCAACGGGTTTGGGTTTTGGATTTACACACACATAGATGAAAGTTATGTAGGATCAAAAAAAGTAAAGAAATCCTGAACCTCAAGTCCAGAGTCCTGACTCTGTCCTCGCATTACTACTAATTAGTTGTGGGGATGGGCAAGTCCCTGGCCTCTCAGGCCCTTTGCTTCCTCAGTTCTAAAATGATGGAGAGATGGTGTGTATAGGGATGCGGGGGCGGGGGGGGACTTCCGGTTTCAACACTATATGGTTCTGGGTACCTAATAACACGCAATGGCAAGACATTATGAGTGACTTTTCTGAAAGCAGCATAACATCAACAATTATATTGCAAACGCCCTATTTTAAGTAACTTCATAGAAAAGCCCTCTTTAACGCTTCCCCGGAGTATCGCAGACGTTAGTTCAGCCTGGGGAGAAGTACATAAAGCATGAGAGACTAGGACATGGTAGCGCATTCACCCACCCCCACGCTTACTAGAGCGGTTTTCCTCCTACCCTGTCACTCAGAGGGACAGGGACGCGCAAATCACGCCTGGTTGCTGCTTCGTCTAGGAACCCAGAGCCCTTGAGCAAGGGGCAGGACGAGTCGCCAGGGCAATCGGCCCATAGACCCATACACAGGCGCTCAGGACGTTTGACTAGCCTCAAACAGGATCGCCCCTCTTAATTGTCTGGATCCCTGTGTACTTGGCCCTGGAGGTTTGAGGGTTTATGGCGCCAGTTAGAACTTTTCCTCACACCTGGCAAAACAGAGGCTTTCAAAGTTGGACTGTCAGCCATAGAAATCGAAGAACTATGGGGGTTCAGAGGTATAGTCACAGTCCTGATTTGTTACATGATAAAATAAAAATATAACCTACAAATTTGCTAAAATTAGAAAGCCAATTCTAAATTATCACAATAAAAAAAAGATCCTGATACTTTAAATTTTTCAAAATAATCCTACCCCTGTTAAACACGTGGGTTATTTTTACAATGCATTTACTTGTCTCACCCAATCCTTTCTCAGATGCCTTCTCTCAGAATTAGGCTTAATTATTCTCTGCCTTGATTTCAGTGGTTACAGTCCCATTAGATGGACTCGTCAGCTACGATCACCAACAGCAAGTCTCTTTTCTCAGCTAAAGCCCACAAGTGGTAACTTGTGGATTTGAGGCATAGTTCTTTTTTTCTCTGAAGGCAAGTCTATTTCCCAGTTTCTGCCTTGTCTCTCCAAGTCCCTACGAAGCTCCTCCTGCAAAGCCCCCAAAACAGTGGTGTGCTGGTATATGCTGAACAATCAGCTCTGGGGCCCAGGAAGCCCTGATGCGCAGCATTTGACCACTGCCGTGGTGTAAATACTCCTACCATGGCCAATTCCTGGGTTCCACCATGAGGTCACTCAATGCAGAGGTGGGAAGAGGTGTACACCATTGGCCAGCACCAGCCCCAGCACCCCCAGCAAGGTGAACTCACATTCAAAACTGATGGCTCTAAAAGGGACAACACACTTTTCCTACATTTTTTAATACAAGCATAAAATGTTATTCATAATGCAACACTTATTATAAGGTGTCCTGGTGGCACACTGGTTAAGCTCTAGGCTGCTAACTGAAAGGTTAGCAGTTTGAATCCACCCAGCGGTTCCGCAGGAGAAAGGCTTGGTGATCTGCTCTCATAAAGATTACAACACAAAGCCAAAGCCATTACTGTCAAGTCAATTCCAACTCATGGTGACCCTATAGGACAGAGTAAAACTGCCCCATAGCGTTTCCAAGGCTGTCCTTTTTACAGAACTGGACTGCCACATCTTTCTCCCTTGGAGTGGATGGTGGATTCGAAAAGCCAACCTTTTGGTTAGCAGCAACGGCTTAACCACTGTGCCACCAGGGCTCCCCCCAGAAAGATTATAGCTTAGAAAATCCTATGGGGGCAGTTCTACTCTGTTATATGGGGTTGCTATGAGTCAGCATTGCCTCCATGGCACCCCACAACAACAACAATATTATTTTAATTATCTGCAACAAAGTTTTCTTTTCACACAGGCAGCCCCATCTACTACTCTGAGAAAGCCTGGAGAGTCACTCTGCCCTTCCTGCTGCGTGCAGTAAACAACAGCCTGGGAGAGAGAAGAATCGCATATTTTACATGCAAAATCGGGCAAATGAGACAAGGAGAAACATCTGGAAGGAGGACTAGACTCAAGTAAATACAATATGTGAGGATAAGGCTGCAAAAGGAGGTGGGGGTGGCAGCGCATCTTAAACGGAAATCCACCGGCAAGGGGGAGCCAGGTAGAAAAAGCGTGCTTAAATAAGGTGAGGTACTATTTTTTTTTATAAATAGTACCGCAATAAATAGTTTTAGTGTGAGACCTTAGTGTCCCTGGTGAGACTCCACCACTTCAGGAAAATAAAATAGGGAGAAGCAGAAAAAGAGTCCCAAGGAATTAATTCATGGGTAATTAAAATCAAGGTCCTTCAGATCCACCTAGTGTTAACCTACAGCCGATCAGGCACTTGGCTCAAGTCTTTCACAGACTACCGAAGCCTATTGGGAGAGAGCTGCCTCAGAAAAAAATTGTGAAGAAGCAAAAATGTGTTTTCATTGCCTGTTCAGTTTCCTCCTTCCATCCTAATCCTCTTTCTTCCTCTCCCCATTTTCCCAGCTCTTGGCTGCCTTTCAACTAATCCCTACCTCCGAGAGTACTGGCCAATCAGCTTAAACTAGGAATTCTGTTCAAAGAGCAATTTGCATTTTACTAATAGATTCATAAAGACACAAAAGCCTTAAAGAAATCAGCAGTCAGTGCAGGCCACTGCGGACAGGAGGCTGTTCTGCCTACGTGAAAGTCCAGGCCTAAATTTCAAATACTAGTCCTGAAAAGGAAAGGCTATGATAACTGGAAACAGAAGCCAAACACCTTGGTGTTCATAAAAAGGATGATAACCTTCTCTTGGAGCCTCTGGGTGGTACAAGTGGTTAACATGCTCAGCTGCTAACCAAAAGGTTGGAGGTTCGAGTCCACTCAGAGATGCTTTGGAAGAAGGGCCTGGTGGTCTACTTGTAAAAGATCACAGCCATTGAAAACCAGCCCTATGAGGCATGGTTTTACTCTGACATGCATGGTATCTTCTTGAGCTAGAATCAACTCTACAGCAACTGGTTAACCTTCTCCTGAGAACAAAGTAGGAGTCAGCGAGCTTACATTTCAGCATAAAATACATCACAGATATAAGGGAGAAACGACAGATGACCATAGGGAAATGACTTACCACACTGGAACCGGTTGCCCTCTCATTGTTTACCTGACTTAGTTTCCCTTCCTAGGTGTTGTATTTTTTATAATTTTGCTTTCAGAATTATCTTTTAAACTGTTACATAGTGTAAGACACCCAAAGGCATCGTAAGAACAATTTGGAAATGACAGTAGTTTTTTCATCTTTGGACAAAGCAACTTAATCAAAATTGATGTGATTAAACAGAAGCTTCTCCAGCAACATGACTATTAAAGTGACCTCTGCCCAGCTGTTTACGAGTTCCACATTCTCTTTATTTGCTTGTTTGTTCATTTATTTTTTCAAATTTATTCCTTTATCCCCATACCCCTCTCCCATTCTGCTCCTATCATCTCCTCATCGGCAAACATTCCAGTGTTTTTCATGTGTGTGTTTTGGCTTATCTGTATTTCTACAAAATTTTCATTGTTTTGTATACTTATATTTTAATTTAGTTATGTGAGTGGTATTGAGTCCTATAACTCATTCTCTTTCTTACTTGTTTCATTGAGGATGATGTTTTCAAGATCCGTAGTAACATGAATGGATCTAACTGCTCCAAAATACCCCCATACTATGCTCCCATCCCATTTTACCCCTCTCCTCTTTTAAAAGAGATACAACTCCTTGCCACCACAAACTATACTGGAATGAGTAATCCCTTTATGGATCGGGTAAGAGTTTCTTTGGGATAAACACTCAGGAGAGAATTGATAGGTCATTTTCTAGTTGCCATCAATTCAATCCCTGCTCATGTGTGTCAGACTAGAACTAACCGTGCTCTGTAGGGTTTTCTATGGCTGATTTTGTGGAAGTTGGTTGCCAGGCATTTCTTCTGAGACACCTCTGGGTAGGTTTGAACCTCCAATCTTTGTATTAGCAGCTAAGTGTGTCAACCATTTGCACAACCCATATGCTCCCTCCAGAAAGACTGAATCAGTCACTCCTCCCCTCTAGCATTTCATAAGGATTCTTACATCCTCACAAATACCTGGAATTATCCAATTTCATTTTTTTTTGCCAGGCTGAAAAGTATAAATTAATATCTTATGCTGTCGGTTTTTTAAAAAATATTTATTGTGTTTTCAGTTAAAGTTTACACAGCAAATTAAGTTCCCATTTGACAGTTTGTATACAAATTGTTCAGTGACATTAGTTACATTTTTCACAATGTGTCAGCATTGTCTTTAATTGTGTTCTGGTTGCTCCCTTTCCAGTGCTCTAGCCTCCCTGTCCTCTTCTCATCTTTGCCTTAGAGTAATTGTTGACCTTTTGGTTTCATACAGATGGCTTTTTATCATTGTTGTTTTAATTTGCATTGTATTATTATTAATTATTTTAAGCATCTCTTCATATGTATGTTAGCATTTGGGGTGGCTATAAATTGCCTGTTCTTAGCCTTTGCCCATTTTTCTCTCAGGGCTTCTGCCTTTTTATTTTGCAGGAGGTTCTTGTATATTCTAGACATTAATCCCAGGTCTACTCTAGACATTGCAAATATCTTCTCTCATCCTGTCACCTGTATATTAACTTTGTGCTTGGTGTTTTCTTTAATTTAAATTTAACCCAATTCATTTCTTTCTTTATTTAATGTGCTTTGTGCTTTTGAAGTTTTGTTTAAAAAGTCTTTCCCTGCTTCTAGGTCACAAAGACGTCTCCTGCAGTTTCTTGGGTTAGCTTTATAATTCTATCTTTTACATTTTATTTTTACTTCTACATTTGTAAGTGAAATGAGCATATAATTTTCTTTATATTTTCTGTTTGTAATCAAGATTATAATAAATTCATAAAAGGAGCTAGGTGGCTTTCACTTTTCCTGTTTTCTGGTACAACTAGCTTAAGATAGGAATATCCGTTCCTTGGAAGTTTGGTAAAATTCCCTTGTAAAACTGTTAGAGCTTGAGATTTTTTCCAAGGTAAGTTTTCAACTCCTTTTAATTTGCTTAATACTTATTGACCTAGTTTGAGCCCCCTGTTTTCTTCTCCTGCACCAATTTTTAGCATTTCATCTTTTTCTGTGAATTCATTCATCTAAGCTTTTAAATATGTTGCAGATAGTTGCCCTTTTATGCTCTTAAGGTTTGTGTTGTATGATACAGAGAGTAGCATGGCCCCTGAGCAAAGGTGACATGCAAAATTCACAAAGAGTGCCTTATTTTTAGCCATCACACAGATAGATACATGCAAACCCGTGTTCATTGCAGCATTATTCACAATAAGTGCCCATCAACAGATGAATGGATAAACAAACTATGGTACATACACACAATGGAATACTACACAATGATAAAGAACAATGACAAATCTTCAAAACATCTCACAACATGGATGAATCTGGAGGGCATTATGCTGAGTAAAGTAAGTCAATCACAAAAGGACAAATACTGTATGAGACCACTATTATAAAAACTCAAGGAAAGGTTTGCACACAGAAAGATACAATCTTTGATGGTTATGAGGGAGGGAAGTGATGGGGAGGAAAAAACACTAACCAGATAGTAGATAAGTGGTAACTTTGGTAAAGGGTAAGACTGGACACAATACTGGGGAAGTCAGCACAACTTGACCAAGGCAAGGTCATGGAAGCTTCACAAACACATCCAAGCTCCCTGAGGGACCGAATTACTGGACTGCGGGCTGGAAACCGTGGTCTCAGGGAATATCTAGTTCAATTGGCATACATAGCTTATGAAGAAAATGTTCTACATTCTACTTTGGTGAGTAGTGTCTGCGGTCTTAAAAACTTGTGAGCGGCCATCCTAAGATGGTCTCACTCCATCTGGAGCAAGGGAGAATGAACAAAACCAAAGACACACATGAACTAACTGCCACAGCCTCCATCAGACTGAGTTCAGCACAATTAGATGGTGCCCAGCTAACACCACTGACTGTCTTGACAGGGGTCATAATAGAGGGTCCTGGACAGAGCTAGAGAAAAATGTAGAACAAAATTCTAACTCACAAAAAAAAAAAAGAACAGATTTACTGGTCTGACAGAGACTGGAGAAACCCCGAGAATATGGCCCCCAGATGTCCTTTTAATTCAGTACTGAAGTCACTCCTGAGGTTCACCCTTCAGCCAAAGATTAGACAGGCCCATAAAACAAAACGAGAGTAAAGGGGCACACCAACACAGGGCCAAGGACAAGAAGGCAGGAGGGGACAGGAAAGCTGGTAATGGGGAGCCCGAGGTAGAGAAGGGGACCGTGTTGACACATTATGGGGTTGGCAACCAATGTCACATAAGAAGATGTGTATTAATTGTTTGATGAGAAACTAATTTGCTCGGTAAACCTTCACTAGAAAAAAAGATTTGTGTTGTAATTATTTCCCACTTTTCATTTTGTGTTTTCAAATTTATATCTTCTCTCTTTTTTCTTGATCAGTCTTACCAAAGACCTTAGTATTTCCAAAAAAAAAAAAAACTCACGGCTTTTTATTTTGCGAATCCTGACAATTGTTTTTGTTGTCCATTATTTTATTAATTTCTGACCTTATAATTATTTCCTTCGTTCTTGTTTCTTTCTTTTTGCACTGTCACTGTTTTCCCAATTTTTCCATTGCTTACTCATTTTGTTCATTCTAAAGTTCCTTGTTTTCTGATAAATGTAATTAAAGCTATCCGTTTTACTTAAATTTTCAGCTGGACCCCACAATTTTGACGCATAATATTTCACTGTAGTGCTGATGTCTTTTAAATTACTTTATGATTTTGTCTTTAAATCAAAGGTTATTTAGTCGTATGCTATTTTGTTTCCAAACATAAGATATTTTACCTCTATTTTTTTGTATTAATCTCTGAATGCCTTCATTATTAATTTGTTGCCCAATACATGATCTATTTTTATAAATATTCCAATGTGTGCTTGAAAAGAATTCTTTGTTTAATTTCGTTAGGTTTTTGGTAGTTCTACTTTTTTTTTTGTCTGCTTGATCAATCTGTTTGCCTAACCACAATTGTAGAATTATCTATTTCTTTCTGCAGTTCTTTCAGTTGGCTGAAATATTTTGAGGCTGTGTTATTAGGTATATATGTGTTCATGATGCGTGTTTTCTGTTATTCTTTTTATGCATATATAATATCTATCTTCTGTCACTTGCGATTTTTTTGCCTTAAACTCTTGTTTTGTAAGACATTAACAGTGCCGTCCTGGTTTTCTTTTAGTTCTTAATTGTTGTTGTTGGGTGCCAGGGAGTCGATTCTGACTCACAGTGACTCCATGTGACAGTAGAACTGCCCTGTTGGGTCTTCTAGGCTTTCCAGGAGCAGATTGACTGGTCTGTTTCCCATGGAGCTGCTGCTCGGGTTCCAACTGCCAACCTTTCAGTTAGCAGCCACGCTCTCAACTGTTCGTGCCACCAAAGCTCCTCGCCTGGTATTTATTTTTCTATGTACTTTTATTGTCAACTTTATGTATTTTTGTCATGTGTCTTTTATAGACAACATATTGTTGTGCTGCATTTTGTTGGTTTTTGAATCCCGTCTGAGAGTCTGTCTTTGGTGAGTTTAACACTTTTGCTGCTATTCTAGGACTTAGTTCCAATGTCTTATTTTCTATTCGCTCTACTTTTGTTTTGTTTTGTTTTTATTTCAATGTTTCTAAATTCCGTTGAATAAATGCTTTTCTCTGCAAGATTAAAAATTGTACATTCTGTTTATTCTTTTAGGGTGGTTGCCCTTAACTGAAGACCCATAGTCGATGGCTTTCTTAAACTTATCCCTATCTATAGCTTTTCCCTTACCTTACTATGATCTCACGTCCTCTTGAAATTACTCCCACTATATCCCCCTACATCGTGTTGATTGACTTTTAGTTCTAGTTATTATGCAAATATAGTCTCCTCAGGTCCACATCCATTTTCAACAATTCCTTTCTCTAGCAGGACTTTGAGGAGCCCTGGTGGTGCAGTGGTTAAGCTCCAGGCTGCTATCCAAAAAGGTCATCGGTTCAAACCCACCAGCTGCTCCACAGAGGAAAGATGTGGCAATCTGCTTCCATAAAGCTTACAGCCTTGGAAACCCTACAGGGCAGTTCTGCTCTGTCCTACAGGGTCACTGTAAGTTGGACTCAACTCCACGGTAGTGAGTAGCAGGACTTTTGGGCTACCATTAGTTCACACTGCAGAGCTCTTTGGACACTTTGGACATGTTATTCAGGAGGGATCAGTCCTGGAGAGGGACTTCCTGCTTGGTAAAGTAGAGGGTCAGCAAAAAAGAAGAAGACCCTCAATGAGATGGGTTGACACAGTGGCTGCCACAATTGGCTCAAGCATAACAGTGATTGTGAGGATGGCGCAGGACAGGGCAGTGTTTCATGGTTATACTTAGGGTCTCTATGAGTCAGAGCCAACTTGACAGCACCTAACAACAACAATAACACAGAGATTGGCAATAACCGTACAGGCTACGGCCACAGAGTTCTGCATTGAAGAGGCAATGACTGTCATGAAGCTGCTCCAGGGAGATACAAGCACAGTTGAAAAGGCAGGTATATCCCTGACAGAGAGAATAGGAAATGGAAAGGACCAGAGTTTTTGTTATGTGCCAACTAAATGCCTGGCACTTGCTAGGTGCTTGATAAATGAGGGGGGTATGAAATTTACTCCACAAAATTTGTTTCATGTCTTCATTTATCTAAGTCAAATAAAGCACTTGTTATGGATTAAATTGTGTCCCCTCCCCCAGTATGTGTTGGAATCCTAAACCCTGTATCTGTGGATGCACTCCTGTCTGGAAATAAGGTATCCTTTGTTAAGTTTAATGAGACCCTATCTGTGTAGGGTGTATCCTAAACCTAATCACTTCTGAGTTGTAAGAAGCAGCACAGACCCAGAGAAAAGGAAAGCACAAACGGGAAGATAAATGCCACATGAGATCCCCAAGGAACACAGGAAGAGACAAGAATCTTCCCCCAGAGCTGACAGAGAGAGAAGCTTCTCCTAGAGTGATGCCCCGAATTTGGACTTCCAGCCTCCTAAACTGAGAAAATAGATTTCTCTTCTTTAAAGCTGCCCAATTATGGTATTTCTGTTACAGCAGCAACTAGGAAATTAAGACACCATTCTGGGGCCCCACCCACCTAGCCAGTGGAAAGGTCAATCACAGCGATGGAGGAAGCTTTCTCTTCCACGGGCCAGGCAAAAGTCCCAGGAGGATGAGTCTTAAGTAGCCTAGAACATTCTGGAAAGGGCATCTACTCTACAGCTCCCACTGGCCTTTGTTGGGGACTCTCTTGTAGCCCCTGAAGACTGGAAACTGTTGCTTCTGCACCAGGCACCAGCACGGCAACCCATAATGTACAACCTCTCTCCCCTAGATGCATACACTACCTTCAGAGGGCTGAACGGAACTGGGGTAAGACCAACAGAGTCCATTTCCACGGATCCTCTCTCAGTCTTGGGGAATTTCTCTATACCCCTCCACCCCCTGAAAAGCAAGGCCATTTCCATCTCCTTCACTTCAAATCTTGCCTCCATCCTTTCTCTTGGGAGCATCCAGCATGCCCATCCTAAATGAGTTTGAAACACAAAAGCCTTTTCTCTCCCCTCTGGGGTGTTGAGGATGTCATTTTTCCCAAGGAGGAGGCTGGGGAAAGATGAATCCATTCAGTTTCTTGTTTGTTTTGTTTTTAAAATTCTTACCTTATTACAAATGTGTTTAAGTTCCTGAGTGGTATAAACCGTTAACACGCTTCGCTGCTAACTGAAAGCTTGGCCGTTTGAGTCCATCCAGAGGTGGCTTGGAAGAAAGGCTTGGAGATCTGCTTCCAGAAGATCAGAGCCATCGAAAACCCTATAGAGCACAGTTCTGCTCTGACGCATATGGGGTCGCCATGAGGTGGAGTTAACTCCACGGCAACCGATTTGATTCTCGTTTTACATATGTGTTATGTTTATGTTATACATGTGATATATTTAATTCCCTACCACAGCCCTATAGTAGCTGGCTGTCGTGCGCTGCCCAGATCCTCTTCAGAACTGAGCACAGTCTCCCGGCTGGTAGGGGGAGAAGAGGGAAGTGTTAGTGACTCAAGGCTCACAGCTAAGTCACTTTCCCTACCCAAGATCATGTACTCTTCCCAGGGGTGTCCAGCGTCCAGTGACTGTTGATGTGGGATTGTCGGTGAGGTACAAAGGCCCTGGCCCCTTGACTCAAAGTGGTACAACTCTGAAGGGCCAGGCCAGCTCCAGAGCTCCCATGAAATTGACTGAAGCCCTGTGACTGATTGTCACAACCTCTCCTTCACCTAGTCCTGCTTCCTTCTTTCCCCACAGGTGAGGTCTCAACAGTGACATTCTCCATTGAACTTCCTGCAAGTAAATCTCTGTCTCAAGAGTCTGTTTCCTGGGAGCTCGACCTAAGGCAAGAGATAGAAGTCATTATATCTACTTTATGGATGTGGAAACTGGGGCTCTGAGAGCTTAAGTAACTTGGATAAGTGGGAAACTTGTCATTTGATCACAGATCTGTCTGACTCAAAGTCTTTGGAGGCTTTTTTGGTCTGAGGGTCTCCAGTCTACACTGGACCAGGATTGTAGCACCTACAGTTACGCTACAGTACACACACACACGCACACACACACACATACACACACTCTTTCTCTCTCTCTCCTTTACACCCTAGTTACCATCTCCTTCATGTCAGAAATTCCCAGATGAGTGGCAAACCCCAGCCCACTGAGGTAAGCTTCAAATGCCTTTGTAGCTTTAGCAGGAAATGTCAGGCTCTGGGGACCAGGAAAGAAGCCTTGCTGGCTCCCCAACCCCTCAGGACCAAGGTCGTGCTTCCCCTGCAGGGTCCAGAGGAGGAGGGATGGCCAGTGAGGCTCCAGGAATGGCTGCCCTCAACAGGCCTCCCCTCTCCACCACTTCCACCCCTTGCTCTCCTCCCTCATTCCTAAAAAGATCAAAGCTAGGTGAGTGTTTTTTTTTCTCTCTCTCTCTCTCTCTCAGTTTCCAAGGCAGAACCTAGAGTTGGTGCATTCTTTATGAACAAATGCCATCTGCTGTCAGAGCTAATAACTCTCCTTCTGTGGCCTTCATTATAATGCATCCACTCACTCTCTGTCCCCTCATGCCCACATTAAAATGCTGCACACTAAAACATTTTGTAGGTATAAACACATTTAACCCTTGCTGAGGACCTTTTAGAGATCTTGCCCCTTCACTTTTGTAGCAAAGTTGTAGCAAAAACACAAAGCCTGCCTGATTTCAGGGCCTCCTGCTATAGCCATAGGAAGCCCTGCTGGGGAGGGAGTCACGAGGAGAATGAAGGGAAAAAAAAAAAAAAAGACACCAAGGCCCCGCCAGCTGGATTTTCGGGCCACGAGGTCCTTATGTGCACAAACCGTATTGTTCGTTTCATCCAGAGGATCCACAATCATGGAGAAACTGTGTGTGGTTTTGCAGCTGTACAGTTGCTCTGTGGCGGGGGATCTGCAGCCAGAGATGCTCTGGGGCTGTTAAGACCCCTGGACTGAGCCTCAGCACCAGGCTTTCAGCACTTGCAACCCTAGGCCTTCCCTCACGTGGCCAGTCAAGTACCAAGCAGTTTGGTGTTCCAGCCTTTTGATTGGTCACTGAGGTGATAGATCCATTTCTCCTGCTTTCCCCCACCCCTTTCATTGGAAACCCTGGTGGCACAGTGGTTAGGAGCTCAGCTGCTAACCAAAAGGTCAGCAGTTCAAATCCACCAGGTGCTCTTTGGAAACTCTGCGGGGCAGTTCTACTCTGTCCTATACGGTCGCTATGAGTCGGAATCTACAGCAACAGGTTTGGTTTTTTTTTTTTGTTTCTTTATTTAAATTTCCATTAAAATAGCAGAAGAACAAGAAAGTTAAGGGGATCACCTTAAACGTTTCTGAAAGTTATGCTGTTTGGGTAGCAGAGAATATATTTTCCAATAACGAATTTCCTCCAACCAATGTCAGAAGCACAGAAACTCGTGGGTGCCCCCAGCCTCAGCGAGGGGCTCCTTCTTCTCTTGGTTCCTGCACCCTCAGCCTGTACAGCCCGTACTGCCCCAGCAGGTCCCCTCCAAGTGCCGTAGAGCTGGGCAGCTCCTCTCCATTTTATTCATGGGTTCAGCAGGATATTCACTGAGCCCACCATGAACCAGGTTCTGCACTAGTGCTGGGAACATGATGGTGAGGGGAAAATAATTTTAAAAATCATCACAGAGCTTACCAAGTCTAGGAGGAAGACTGACAATAATCACAGCATCAGACAAACAAATGTAAAATTGTAACTGTACCAAGAGCCAAAAATGCCAGGTGCATGGTACCAGAAGAGCACATGACAGGGGGACCTGACCTAGTCAGACTTTCCTAAGAAGTGATATCTAAGCTGACTCTGAGGGAAGAGCAGGCAAAATGGGGAGATGGTCATACTTGGTAGAGGTACAGCATGTGCTAAGGCCCTGTGGCAGAGAAGTGTGGCCCTCCGAGGAACTGAAGGAGGTCAGTGAGGGTGGAAAGGAGAGAATGAAGGGGGATGTGGCATGATCTTAGGCTAGAGGGGGGTACAGATCAGGCAGAACAATGGATATGCCTCTGAAGTGTTCGAAGTAGTCATACAAAAGAATTACTTATGCATTTTGGAAAAAAAAAACTCACCACTGACTGCAGCCAAGAACAAAGTAGAAAGCGCTGGTAGAGACCAGTTAACAGAGTGGTAGCGTCAAATGAAGAGAAAGGAATAGGTATTAGGAATATTTTTGAAGAAGGGACACGAAGACTTGGTGACAGATCTGACATAAGGATGAGGGAGAGAGTGGGTTTACTTTTTCTTTCCCTTCATAACTGATTATGTAGTAAGAAGAGGACCAAATTTGGGGACAGATAATAAATACGCTTCAGACATGCTTATCTGAGATGCCTAAGGATGATCAAGTTGTATAGTGAAAAGGGATACTGGATGTTCGTGACAGAAGCTCGGGGCTAGGAATCTAGTTTGCGGGTCAACTGCATACAGGTGGTTCCCAAGGCCCTGGGCATGGAAGAGTTCACCCAGGGAGCAATTATAGAGTAGGAAACAAGAAGAGGGCCATGGATGGTACAGGAATTCCAGCAGTTAATGGCTGGCTGAAGGAGAAGGAGTCTGCAAAGGAGGCTAAGAGGAGCTTCTAGAGTGCTAAAGATAAAGCAGGAGAATACCAGGTAACGGGAGCCAAGAGAAAAGAAAGTACTTCTTGAACAAGAGGATGTCACTCTAACCATGATAGAGTAACAGGGACCAGATTTACCCTTCCACCTTAAAGAACTAATAAAACAGACAATAGTTTTCAGACATTGAAAAATAGCCCATGGCAGCGATCTCAGAGAGAAGAGAAATAAATGAGGCAGGTCCTGTAGTTGACATACCTTACTGCCTGGAGAGAGCTTCCAGGCTGAGGCTGAGGAGGGTTTGGGTTGAAGGGACAGAGGTGAGAATGTGGGGGGGGACAACGTGGCTGGAATTTGCAAGACAGTACCAGAGAGGACAGAGCTACATGGTGAGGAGGGGCTGCACGGAGAGAGCTCCAGGGTCTCCCTTGAGTATTCAGCAGAGCACTGATAGGTACTAGCCAAGGCTGGAGAAGAACAGGCAGACCACAAACTCTGGCTTAGATTCAAATGCAGATCTAACTCCAAAGCCTGCACTGTTACTAAAAGCTCCTGTGCATATACCTACTTTCTTTTCTACTTCTAATTTCCTGAGCACTATTCTCACTTTATTAGTGAGTCTCTCATAATACTTGTCACATTGCATTTTAGTTTGTGTGATCGTGAATGTGACTCCTTTAAACTGTGGATTTCTTGAGATAGGAGATACACCTTATTTATCCTTGTATCTGCAGCCCCAGCACGAATGCCTGTCTCAAAGAAGGTCCTCAATGAATGGATGTAAAACAAATGAAAGATTGGCCGATGTAAGGCAATATCATCCAAATTAGTTACTGTGAGGTGTTGGAGATAAAGAAACAGATACAGGTGTAAATATACAATAAGTGGCCTTGTTACTCCCAGAAACAGTAATTTTTTTTTTTTCACTCTTTTCTTCCAGAAAGCTTGAAGTGCTTTGAAATTTGTGGTCTCACACTGGGCCCTCCCAGGGGCCTGTGGTAGAGAGTTTGGAAGTTGCTGCAATGGTCTGTTGTTGTTGTTGTTAGGTGCCGTCGAGTAGGTTCCGACTCATAGCGACCCTACGCACAGCAGAACGAAACACTGCCCGGTCCTATGCCATCCTTACAATTATTGTTATGCTGGAACTCGTTGTTGCAGCCACTGTGTCAATCCACCTCATTGAGGGTCTTCCTCTTTTCCGCTGACCCTGTACTCTGCCAAGCATGATGTCCTTCTCCAGGGACTCATCCCTCCTGACAACATGTCCGAAGTATGTAAGATGCAGTTTCACCATCTTTGCCTCTAAGGAGCATTCTGGCTGCACTTCTTCGAAGACAGATTTGTTTGTTCTTTTGTCAGTCCATGGTATATTCAATATTCTTCGCCAACACCACAATTCAAAGGCATCAACTCTTCTTCGGTCTTCCTTATTCATTGTCCAGCTTTCACATGCATATGATATGATTGAAAATACCATGGCTTGGGTCAGGCGCACCTTAGTTTTCAGGGTGACATTTTTGCTCTTCAACACTTTGAAGAGGTCCTTTGCAGAAGATTTGCCCAATGCAATGCATCTTTAAATTTCTTGACTGCTGCTTCCATGGCTGTTGATTGTGGATCCAAGTAAAATGAGATCCTTGACAACTTCAATCTTTTCTCCGTTTATCATGATGTTGCTCATTGGTCCAGATGTGATGATTTTTGTTTTCTTTATGTTGAGGTGTAATCCATACTGAAGCCTGTGGTCTTTTATCTTCATTAGTAAGTACTTCAGGTCCTCTTCATTTTCAGCAAGCAAGGCTGTGTCATCTGCATAACACAGGTTGTTAATGAGTCTTCCTCCAATTCTGATGCCCTGTTCTTCTTCATATAGTCCAGCTTCTCGGATTATTTGCTCAGCGTACAGATTAAATAGGTATGGTGAAAGAATACAACCCTGACGCACACCTTTCCTGACTTTAAGCCAATCAGTATCCCCTTGTTCTGTCCGAACAAGTGCCTCTTGATCTATGTAAAGGTTCCTCATGAGCACAATTAAGTGTTCTGGAATTCCCATTCTTCGCAGTGTTATCCATAGTTTGTTATGATCCACACAGTCGAATGTCTTTGCATAGTCAGTAAAACACAGGTAAACATCCTTCTGGTATTCTCTGCTTTCAGCCAGGATCCATCTGACATTGGCAATGATATCCCTAGTTCCACATCCCCATCTGAAACCGGCCTGAATTTCTGGCAGTTCCCTGTCTATATACTGCTGCAGCCTAGTAAACAAAAAAAACCAAACTTGTTGCGGACAAGTTGACTCCAACTCACAGTGACCCGATAGGACAGAGTATAACTGCCCCACAGGGTTTCCCAGTAGCAGCTAGTGGATTTGAACTGCCAACTTTTGGTTAGCAGCTGAACACCTAGCCACAGTGCCACCAGAGTTCCAATAGCCTAGCGAGTAGGTAAAAATCAGGCATGGAGCCTGATGGGAGAGTACAAGTCCATCGAGTGTGTGTGGACAGGGGAAGGAAGGGTCAGCCCCTCCATGGTAGTAAAGGGGCTGAGTGAGAGGGGGTGACCCAGCTGAATGGGTTCATAAAGCCTCTCAGGATTTTCAAGATGCTAGTGTTGCAATGAGTCAAATTTAGCTCTACTATACAAAAGAATGCTAGCGCAGGCACTCTATCTCTCCTGGTGGCTGATCTTACTCAGGTTTGTCATTGCAGAAAATGTGAGTTCAATATCACCCCTTTGTTAATGTCACAGTAAGAAACAGCTGATGGAAGTCCACCCACCAGAATCTGGATCCTACCCCTGTGGAAGAGAGTCGCAGCTGCCATTTTACCCCCGAATCATTTTAGCATGTTTTTGTTTATGAGGTTCCTGGGTGACGCAAACTGTTTGCTCTCAGCTACTAACCTAAAGGTTGATGGTTTGAACCCACCCACCAGTGCCATAGAAGAGAGGCTTGGAGATCTCCTTCTGTATGATTGTTGTTGTTAGGTGCCTGAGAGTTGATTTTGACTCAGCAATCCCATGTGACAGAGTAGAACTGCCCCATAGGGTTTTCCAGGCTATCATCTTTACAGAAGCAGATCACCAGGTCTTTCTCCCATGAGCCACTGAGTGGGTTTGAACTACCAACCTTTTGGTTAGCAGCCGAACACTTAACTATTGTGCCACCGGGGTTCCTTATGGAGCTGAGCTCTACTCTGAAGCACATGGGGTTGCCATGAGTCGAATTGACTGGACAGCAGAGAGTTTGGTTTTCATTTATGCAGCCTTTGGGCTGACCCTTCTTGTGGGCAGCCCATCCCGGCAGTGACAGGGAAAAGGCCGCCTTTATTTGACGTTGGTCATTTGTTAGGACCAACAACACCTTTATACACAGGAAGTGACCCCCAAACCAATCTGCCTGAAGATATGAGAGGCACCAGTCAGACAGTCTATGCTGCCACCACCAGCCCCCACTGCAGCAATGCAGCCGGGAAGGAAGACCAAAGTACTCTCTCTACCCAGAAGGTCAGCTCAGAGCATGGGCCAGTGGGCTGTTCATTCCCATCAATGCCTCAGGCCTGGCCAGGCAAGGTAGCCTGGGAAGGACGAAAGGATGCCAGGAACCGGTAGGAAGGGAGATCCAGGATCATACCAAGCTCTGTCACAATGCCTATGTCGTGACACTGAACTAACTTCAATTCTGGTTTATATGAGTGTGTGTGTTTCATTGGGAGCTAGGTGAGCAGAGAGGCTATGTGATGTTCATAAAATATTCGTCATCCACTGCATTAGTTTTCTGGATTTGTACTTAGAACATGTGAGCTTGTCAAATAGGAGAGGAGCTCAATTAGGCTTCAAACGTCACAGTTTCAAGTAATTACAGCCATGCACCAACAATGGGAAAAATTAACAATGGGTCTGATTTGAAACATTAACTTTCAGAAATGCTCACAAATGAATCATTTGATCTACAACCAACTTCTATTTTATCTTTTTTCTCCTCAAGATAGAGAATAGATAATTACTGAGAAAGGAATTGGGGAAACTTTCCACGCACACAATTTGTGTGCAGAAACAGAAACAAACACTTCTCCGGAGTGTACAGAGTGATTCCGTGGACAATCTGTTATAATTGTAGGAGACCTTCTAAAATGGATGCGGTTCGAGAAACCCTAGTTGAAAAACATCTGCGACTTAAGGCTCGTCAAGCTTGAAATATGCATGTATAGATGTGTGGGTGTACGTATATGCTCCTCATAATAGAGCCCCTGTGCTCACTCTGTGTAGCCCACGCTAAAGTGGGCATGAAATGATTAAATAACAAAACCCCAAGCTGCTGTACTCAGAAAGGGTGTCTGACAGAGCAGCACATAAAAGTAGCATAGAGTCAGTGGCTGCTATGCAGTGCAGAAGACTTGGTAACTATAGCAACTCGCTTTAAAAGTTTCTCTTCCACGCCAAAAATCAGGTAGGCCCTGCCAGCCATCCCACTGTCACCCCGCAGGGGAAAGAAGCCATCAGGAGAGTGTTGGGTCACTTGCAAGAGCACACGTAGGAAAGCGAACCTCCTTAAGTTCCAGCACCACGTGGGCCTAAAAAATAACCCATTGCTGTGGAGTCAATTCCAACCCTTGAGGAGCATTGAGGAAGGCTGACTATAAAGAGTGGGTTTTGAACTCTTGCAAACCAAATGAGAATTCTTTGCAATGAATACAGCAGCGCAGTTGTGACCATTCCGATGTAAGCCACCATGGGACACAGAAAAAGGTCTGCATGCAATCAAGAGCCATGACAACTAAGAGGACCCAGACTGGGTAGGGGTCTTCCCTTCAGGCTCCTGGATAAGGCTTCACCAATTCCACAGGGTGGAATCGCACCATAGGTAGATTCTGCAGTTGTGGCAATTTTTTTTTATGTTTGTTAGTAAACTAGGTAGTTGATCTCAATGGGTGAGCCCAGTTGTCTCATCAAATCCTTTACAGTTGTCATTAAAAAGCCTGGAATGAAAAAAAAAAAAAGCTCTCAAACATGGTTAGACATTGGTTCCCATACCAGGTCAACCCAGTGACCTTCAGTAATCAGGTCTCTGTAGTGGGCAGAAGGTAAGCATATCCCATATCGAATGAGGGCTGCTGTGCTGTGTATTCCACCTCAGGCCTCATTTTACTCATCTCACCTCAGCATTCTGTACAGTTGATTGCTGCCTCTGTCTTAAAATATTTCCTCCTCTTGACTTCAGAAGAACTCACTCTCCTGTTTTCTCCGACCTCACTTGCTACTCTTGCTCACACCCTTTTGCGGGATCTTCCTTCTTGTCCCCAACTGTAGATGATCTAAGCCTTGAAAATCTTCCCTCTCTATCTACCCTCATTCTCTACATGATCTCATTTCATAATCATGGTTCTAACCACATCTGCACACTGATGGTTCCTAAATTAATATCTTCAGCTCCTGGACTCAAGACTGATAGTTAACTACCTACTTATGTCCCTCTGGATGTCTAACAGGCATCACAAATATCACATGCCCAAAGCAGTCTTTCCTTACTATAACTACCACTACCCATTGCTGTTGAGTCGATTCTGACTCATAGTGACCCTACAGGACAGAGTAGAATCACCCCATATGGTTTCCAAGGAGCGCCTGGTGGATTCAAACTGCAGACCTTTTGGTTAGCATCCATAGCTCTTAACCACTACAATGCCCGGGTTTCCAGTCTTTCCTTAGTAGGTGATAAATTCCACCATCAAAGTGTATTCCAAATCTGACTATTTCTCACTTACTGGATGGCAGTGGGTTTGGTTTTGGGTCCTCAGCTCCCATCCTGGTCCAAGCCACCATCATCTCTCACTGAATTGCTCCAATGGCCTCTTGAGCTCCCTGCCTCTGCCTTTGCTCCTTCCTACAGTCTATTCTCTACGTGGCAGCCAGAATGATTTTTTAAAATACAAATCAGATCCTATCACTGCATTGCTCAAAACCCTCCAGTGTCTTCCCACCACGTTAAGAATAAATGCCAGAGATAATAAAATCTGTTAAGAAAACACTAAAAAAAGAATAAATGCCAGAGTTCTTGCTTCTGAGCCCCATGTGATTGAACGCTCACTCACCTCTCTGACTTCCTCTCCTTTGCTAACTCTGCTTCTGACACGATGGTTTTCTTTGCTGTGTTTCAAACATGGCCAATCTTGTATCCACCTCGGGGCCTCCCACTTGCTCTCACCTCTGGCTAGAACACCTAGAATAGCTCATTCCGTCTATTCAAGTTCCTGCTCTCTCCTTAGAAAGACTCTTCCTGCCTATTTTATTAACAACCTCCTGCCCCACATTCCATTTTATCCCTTTTTTTCTGCTTTATTTTTCTTTCCTGCGCTAATCACTACCTATGTTATCACAGGTAATTTGCCTCACTCCCTGTGGCAACGTGAGGTTCATACAAGCAGGGATTTTCTGGTTGTTGTTGAATGCTTTTCCCCGGGACTCAGAACAGTGCCTGGCACATGGTGGGTGATCAGCACATATTTGAGGTGAATTAACGCATGCATAAAGAAAACAGCCACATCTGTGTAACAAACTAGCTGTGGCCTGGGAAGGTTTAACTGCTTTTAAACAACTTTTGATTTTGTTGCTAAATGAGTTGGCTCCTTTAACAAATCAGGGGATAAAGTAAGTCATTTTGTCAGAAAATTAAAAACATCTAGGCTCAAGACATGGTGCTGTTTCAGAGTACGGATTGTCGGTGTGATGTACCAGTCCTTCTTCCTGGGAACTTTCCCCACAAATGCGGAGGACTGAGGCTGAACTGAACTTGAAGTGCCTGCATCTAATCCCTCATAAAAGCCAAAACCAAACCTGTTGCCGTCGAGTCAGTCCTGACCCGTAGTGACCCTACAGAACAGAGTAGAACTGCCCCATAGAGTTTCCAAGGAGTGCCTGGTGGCTTTGAACTGCCGACCTTTTGGTTAGCACTAAGCCCTAAAATAACCAGTGTTCTCCTTCACACCTACAAACTTTTGACTTTAAGGTTGGCTTTAATTTTTTTTTAATTAGAGCAATGATTCTTACTTCTGGACAAACATTAGAATCATCCGAGGAACTTTTAAAATACTCGTAATTGGAGACCTATTCAACCCTGAAACCACTGGGTGGGAGCATGTCATGGAAAATAGCATGTTTTAGGAGCATTGGTCAGGTTGCTGTATCCATAATAAATTGGAGACAGATTTTTACAGTATTTTCTGGAAAAAGGCCAGGTCTTCTGCTGCTTCTTAAACTCCTAGGTTCATGCTAATTCTGGATCATTGGTTCCCCATGCACCCCACTATTTGTTTCCATAGCCCCCAGGGTTTACCCAGACTTTCTTTGTTTGAAGCTCTCACTTGCACTCACAGAATAGTTTGTGGAGATCCGTGTATCTATACTGTTCTGCCTCTACTTTTGTTATTAACTTCAAATCTTATTGTCCCTACCTCAGCCTCCTAAGTCCCTAACCCCATTCAGCATTTTTTTTTCTGTCCTCCCTTTTTGAAAGTGCCTCTCATTAACAAAACAAAAAAAACAAAACTCATTGCCATGGGGTCAATTCCAACTCATAGAAACCCTGGGAAGAGAGTAGAACCGCTCCATAGGGTTTCCAAGAAGCGTCCATTGGATTGAAACTGCCAAGCTTTTTGTTAGCAGCCATAGCTCTTAACCACTACACCACCAGGGTTTCGTTGCACTAACAAGTGGTCCTGAATTTACAGTTACAGTAAAACAATGCTTATGAACAGCAGGCCATTCATGGACTTGCTGACCTAACCTGGGGATTACACAGCTCAGAAGAATTTATGATCCATGCAGAGATGGTCACCCTGAACAGTCTTTCACATAATAGTTTTGGCAAGAAGAAGTGACGAGGGTCTCAGCTATGATGTTAAAAGTTGGAATTCAAACTAAATAGAAGAAACAATGCAAAGAGAAATGTGATGCGACTTGATAACTGACTAGGTTCAGGGAACAGAGAGAAAAGAGTGAACAACTCTCTGTGCCTTAGAATCTAAGGATTTCAGCTCAAGCAACCAAGAGAACGGTGGAATTGCTGTCAAACAAGACATTCTTTGTAAAAGGCCTTCAAAAGCTGTATTTTTTTGATGTTGAATACTGTACTTCTCAAATTTCTCAGGCAGAGCAAGCACAGGAAAAGTCTGTGAGGTAATGGCACTTGTCTCTGACCCTTCTCTGCATCTTTTCTGCCTCACCCTTCTGCCTAATTCCACAGGCCATTCTTCTGCTTTGCTGCCTGTCATCTAACCCCTGCTAAAGCGATGAACAGTATCAGGTGTGGGCTGATAAAGGCAAAAGCTGTGCCCTCTCCCAGGGATAGCTACATTTTAAAAGGAGATTCATGAAGAAATAAAGTCTTAAGACCAAAAAAGAATGCACCTACAAGAGTGGAATTAATGACCCCTAGGATTAACTTTTGAGACAAACTGGTAGTCCTCAAATCACACCATTTAGGTTTTTGGAGTATTGTATCTACTCAACACTCACAGGGTTAGTCCTATTCTTTTGGGACCATTTAATTTCAAAGCTTTTCTTGCCGAACATGGACTGCTGCCTGCTGATGGAGCTTTAGGCCTATTATTGTGTGAGGTACAAAATTACTTTCTACCAACCCTATTCAGTTATTTTAAAACAATAGAGGTTGAATAATTTTTCCATATATCATTACACTTTTGGTGGGATTTTCTGTGGTCATAATTGGGCTTCCCTTATTGGGACTATATAATGTATACGTACGGTTGAAGGAAAGAGAAAACTCAACCACCACATTCAAAGCTTTAATAGAAACACATGACTTCTAAAGGGACTATTTCTCACATCCCCAGTAGGTAGAGTGCATATCTGAAGAAGCTGATCTGTTATTATGGTCATGTACATTCAGACCAGAGCCAGGAACTCAATACTGCATGCATATAGCAGTGACCAAGTCAAATCCATTGGATTTCCCAGATGCCCAGCTGTAGGAGACAATTTTATTTCCTCACCTTCTCCAGGCACCTGACATTGAAAATACACTGTATAAGCAGAAAGGAGCCGTGGTGAAGACCCCGGGCTCTAGCGCCAGGCAATTACGATTCAAAATCCTTGCTCTTCCAACTATTTAGGTGACCTCAAGATGTTTATTTAAACTGGCTGTGCCTTAGATTCCCCATCTATAAAACAGGGACCCTACGAATACCTATCCTACAGGGTGGTCATAAAGATGAAATGATATAATACATGTAAGCAGTTAAAATGGTGCAATGGCCTAGTTAGTGTCATATAAGTGTTAGCTATTAGTGCTTTACTTAATAATGAAAACTATTTCATATTATTTCAGACTTTGCAGGCATTCAATTTTATAATTACTTTTAATTTGTTAAAATGTGACTTTAAAAAAAAAAGCAACATCTAGCTTTTTCCCTTAACCATTTCCCCCCCTTCTACTGTGATGTTCCCCTCTGAGTCCCAGGGCCTAGTAATGGAATTCACATGCAGTAAGGGACTGCAGCAGTTAGGCCACACACTGAAGTGGCATAGCTACCAGGCGTCCCTTCATCTGGACAAAGGGAAAACCAAAAAAACCAAACCTGCTGCCGTCGAGTCAATTCTGACTCACAGCAACCCCATGTGTTAGAGTCGAACTGTTCCATGGGGTTTCCTTAGCTGTAATCTTTATAGAAGCAGATTGCTAGGACTTTCTTTCACAGTGCCATCTTAAAATTCTCATTGCCCATCAGTACAGCATACAACCTCCGTTATGTATGCCTTCATTATCACCCTGTCCACTGGCAGGAGACCCAGTTTCAGCCAATCATCTGCTTCAGATAGGCACCCCGACAATGGGGATAAGGCCGTCAAAAGATACGACATAGGAAATATATTCCGTAGCCTTATCTTTATTTTATTTTATTTTTTTAGTGTATATGACGGCACTGGGTGTTGGTTGTTATGCCAAAGTAAGATTTAAAGAGGCAACATGCTAATATTAGTTTCTTCAGCTAAAGGAGACACAAGGTTCATCTGAATATATCATCTAGTGAAAGGCAGGTCTGTGATACCTCAGGGTTTGGAGAAAACCAGTATTATTGAAGACTTAGGCAACATTTGAACAGATACTAAATGAAAGGATCTTTTCATCACGATGTTTTATTACTATTTCACTGTGGAGCTACAAAAAGATGTTAAATATTTGCTCTATATGCTTCCCCTTTGTATGAAATGCCTGTCACATAAATGTCGATTAATGAATGTTTGTTGACCTGTCGAAGAGTAATAGTAGTTTTAAGCATTTAACTTGAGTGGTTGAAAATATTTTATTTAAAAGTATTATTATTTAGATACTGTATCCTCTATGTTTTGACACTTAATTAGGCTACTATAGCGGGTAAAATACCATAGCAGGTAAAATTTCTATTCTACCTTGTTTTGAACAATTTCTATTTTTGTGGAGTTCAACAGGATTCTAGTAAATAAACTTAGTGAATTTAGTACTTTTATCTTTTAGTTGCTTAGCTAATGAACATCAAATTAAAGCCATGTATAATCTGAAGACAGTTGGTACTGCTATTGATAAAAAATTCACTTTGATAGCATTACTTTTACGTATGAAAATGGGGCATATTTGAAAGAACTCCAGGAATTACACATTTTCTGTGAGAAGACAAATCATTTGTTGCTGGAAATACAGGGCCTCATCAAGTGCTGATGTTAGAGGTCTAATAAATCTCATTGATGAAGTACAGAAGCACATAAAATATGTCTAAAAGGTAGCTCATGTTAGGCAAATATATTAAATAAATTTGCATGCATAATATATATTTTTTCCTTCAATCAACTTCCCAAGAAACCGAATAAAGTATTTTGACTTTAAACCAGCCCAGAGATAACTCCATTTCATACCCTATTCTATATTATCTAATCTTTTATTTTTGAAGGACTGGATCTCATACTGGAAAATGGAATCCCTGGCACAATTTATCCAAGGATCTCAAAGGCCACATCCAGAATAACATGAGTCTACCGAAGAAATGTAGGGAGTTATTCAGGTCACTTAACATGTAGAGTTGAGAGGGAAGAGCTCAGCTGGGTTAAGCACGATGTCCCTTCTTCTAAAGCTGTGTTGAAACATCACTTACAGGCTCTCTCTCAGTATCAAAATCACAGGATAAACAAGACACCTCGAGCCATAAAATCAATCCACCAACGCAGTTCTTGGGTGTGATTTGAGAGGCATTTAGGAAACCCTTGCTCAAAACTTTCTCAAAATGTTAAAAATCATTCATTAAATTATCATTCTTTTGATTAAATCCCTTCCTAGTCTTCAATATGTCCTATGAAAGTTGCTATAGGTAATAAAATAAATTGTTATTAGCAGAAGATCTTTTTGGTGATTAGCCTGTTAGTTTATTGACAATGTATAATAAACCCTTTGGGGATATGAAAGGGGGCCAGTGAGTTTTTTTGGTGAGATGAGGGTGAAGTACTGGTCTCTGCTCAGGGAAGTAAAAAAAAAGCAGGGAAGTGGGGGATACTGGGATGTTAGGGGGTTGGGGAACTGCCCAGCACAGTGGGCAGAGGTAGGACTGAGGTAGTTAGGAAGAGAATGGGTGGAGTGGGAAGAGGCGAAGAGGGCCCTGTGAGTGAGGTGAAAGAACTATTCTGGAACGAGAGAATGGAATGTATCAAAAGTAAGCTCTCTCTTTCACACATGCATATCCATCCATACATACATGCACACATGTGTATTTTCCTTCCTCACCCTCACCCCCTGAGGCCAGCCCTAGCTGATGATTCTAACCCAGCATCAAGTGTGGTCTTCTACAGATTTTTTTCTTAATGCTAAAATATCTATTTTGAAATAAATATTTAAAAAATATTTATCTCATTCTTTCTATATATACACATATGTATAATAAAATATAAATAAATGCATGGAAATAATAAACACTAAATTCATGGTAATAGTTACAACTGGCAGGAGAAAAGTTGCTTCGACTATATTAGTATTTATTTCTTAAAATGGGTAGAGAATATGTGGGTGTTCATTATATAGTTATAAATTTCATGCATTCTATAACAAATAAAGAAAATGTCTTCTAGCTTTTGCTGTGACAAGGTAGTTCAGATATTTTAGTAAAGTTGGCTGAAATTTTGACAGGATCATTTATTATTTGCCTTCCCACAATGTGAGATTATGGTAAGAAGTTGCTAGCCTATTTTCTTAGGAAGACAGCCTCTATGTCATTTTAAGTTAACTTGATTCTTTTTCTTATTCCAGGCACAAGGCACAGTAAGAAGCTTTAATCTTAATTAAAACCAGCTCTTCTCTTTCCTAAAACTGTGGGAATTGACGTGGATCTAGCGCTAAGTTTCTAAACTGGCATAAGCAAACTTTGTTATTCTGCATTTCTCTATTCATGTTTCAGTGTTCTCAATGATTTGGGCCCTATAAAAAATATTGTGTGCATTATCACCATTGCCCAATAACAAAATCATATTTTAATAGAGTATAACTGCCACCAATATTATTCTTAAATTTATGATTTTTTTTCATTAAAATATTCAGGGAATATCATTTTTTTTTTTATCATTTAGCCTTGTTTACTTGGTATGACCAAGTAAATGTGCAAAGATCATGTGCACAGAATCCAAGACAATTAAAAAATCAATCTGTTACCAACTGGTTCACTTGTACCCTTTTCTTTAAGCTGCTTTTCTTTACGCATAAGACTGGTACAATGTGCAGTCACTACAATTTATAATTAATAATAATATTTGTGCTGTGTTAGCATTTGCAAACTGTTTTCAAATCTGAGATCATCAGAATTTCTTTGATGCAGTTTTCAAATGCAAACTGTATGCCATGAACATATATAAAATCCTGGAGAAAATTATTAAGTAAATATTTTTAAATCATACTTTCCAAATTCTAGTAGAAACCATAAAACTTTAAGTTATATATATTCCTAGGGAAGGAATGGAAGAAAACAATTTTAGTGGCATCTTTAAAAACAATTATTTGAAGAGACAAAGGACATGCTATGATGTATACATGTGAAAATACTATATAAAATACCATAAATTTCCTGAAAAGTGAAAATAGTCATTTTATTGGAGAAATACGAGGTACTCACACTCTTAACTACCAGATTCTTTATTAAGTTCTCAAGATAATAAAGGTGTTCCAAGTACCTAGCAATTTCAGGCTAACATTATTCACAATAGAATGGAATTTGGAAAAAAGATGGATCTCAAATGTAAGCTTACACACAAAACATAAGAACCTAAATGTATATAACTTACTCTCAAATGGTTCGCTAAAAAAGTACACGTGCACACGCACGCGTACACACACACACACAGAGTAAATAATAAAGGAAGTAACAGGTAAATCTGGGTAAAATGTTTATGGGTGTTCTTGATACTATTCTTATTCTTGCAATTTTTCTTTAAGTTTGAAATTATTTACAAATAAACATTAAGGGAAAAAAAAGCTAATGGCCTAATTTTGGGGTTTAGGAAAGGTAGAATTAAAGGGAGGGAAGGAAAACAGGGCAGATGTATAAAGTTACCCGCCAAGAACACAGAACTCCCCTCAGGCTTAGAGCCTATAATAAGTTCCGGTTCTGACACTTACTGTCATATTCCATTCATTACAGGAAGAAAGATTTTATATGGCCATGCTTGCAGGGGAGAAAGTGTTCCTTTCTGGCCATGGTTCAGAGAACACGCCCCCAAACCTTGGTTCTGACAGTTACACCCTCCTCTAAGATATGCCCAATTTTCAGAATATTCCTGGAATGATGTAGAGAGGCTGACGGTAAAAGGGAAAGTACAACCATTTCTGATGGCTCCAGTTGCAGGCAAATCCCAGGCAACCTGACTAAAGGGACAGTCACAGTTAAGTCTGGAGTCTGTCAAGACTTTGGAGGGTCTAAGATTTTACAATGCCTGCAAGTTTCTCATGTATTCTGACAAAAGACATGAGACTCCTGGATAAGAGACAAAAGACTTTATCACTCACAGCAAAAGTAGTATCCATAGTGCGAGATGTTAGCAAGGGTTCCCTAGTCTCAGTTCCCACAGAGATAACACGAATGGCCCTGGATGTGGAATGGGCCTGCACATGTAGAGGGTTGCATTTAGAAGAGCAATACTGAGATGGGGGTACCTGCCGTTTTATAGCAGGGAGTAACCAAATCTGCTCTTTATCCTGGAGGGAGACATTACCTCATCCCTCAAGGCTGCTCACTGCAAAAACCCTAAGAAATGGACCAGATAATGAGTGGTCAGGGCTTTGCATTCTTGGCATACCAGCAAGACATATAGGAGTGTGGGACCCGTGGAGGACTGTCTCCCAATAGACTCCCTCTCAGGTTTTACTTCCGGCCAGAGCCTAGCAGTCTTGGGTGCCCATTATGGATTTTCAGCAATAGTTAAGATGGCTAATGAGTGGCAATAGTGTAAGCCATCAACCATAACAAAACACATTTTCAGGATGGAGCTAACCGTGGGTGGATGGTGTAGGAAAAGAGTGGACAGGATGAGTGGGCAGGGAAGTATTATAGCTCACCCAAGGTTTCACCTTTGATTAAGTATAAGAGGTATAGGAAAGAACAGGTCCCTACCAAATAGGAAGGCTGGATCCTCACATGGAGGAGGATGGGAAAGGCCTCCTTGCTTCTGTTGTCTGTTTCTTTATCTTGGCAGCTGCTTCCTCCTCCCTGAGCCTTTTCTTTTGTCCTATGTGGGGTGGTATTTGGGTGGCTGGCCCTGACTTGGACTGCTTTTTCTCAGAGATGTTTACCTGTCCTAGGCATTAGCTGCAGTCATTTGCATCTTGGCCTTTCTTTGCATCTTAGACCGACATTGAAGGTTCCAGTTTCACAATGAAACTAATAGACTCTAATTCCTTAAAAATCCAAGGAACTCTCTATTGGCTCCAAGATCTCAAAGGTACAGAAAGACTATGATACTCAGTGTTTTTATTTATCTTTTTTGAACAAGAAATTTTACTTTTTATCACATATGGCTTCCATCCATTCCACAAAACATTTACTGACCACTTTTTTTGCCCTGGTACTGTGCTAATGCTAGGAATACCAAGTTTAACAAGACGTTGTGTTTGTTTTTATAGTCTCTGCCTAGACAAATCCAAGAGAATCCGTAAACTATTAGAATAATTAGGCAAGTTCAGCAAGTTTTGCTGGAAATATATCAATATATTTTTTTAAATGTTATTATGCATCAGCATTTAGAAAATGTAACCAAAAAAGATACTTTTAACAATAACTATTATGGATTGAAAGAGTCCCCCCAAAATATGTGCTATAAATCCTAACCTCTATGCCCGTGGTTATAACTCCATTTTGGGATGAGTTTTCTGTTATGATAATGAGGCAGGATTAGTATAAGGTGTGTCTAGAGTCAATCTTACAAGACATAAAAGAAGCAAGCAGAGATGGGGAAAGAGAGATGCCAAGCCACATGGAGATCTCCAAGGAACAGGAAAAAGAAGCTGAAGAAACAAGGACTTTCCCCAGAGGCAACAAAGAGAGAAAGCTTTCCGCTAGAGATGGCACCCTGAATTCAGACTTCTAGCCTCCTAAACTGTGAGAACCCCCAGATGTCTGTCAGTTTGTCATACTGTGGGGGCTTGAGTGTTGCTGTGATGCTTGAAGCTATGCCACCGGTATTCAGATACCAGCTGGGTCACCCATGGAAGACAGGTTTCAGCTGAGCTTCCAGACTAAGACAGACTAGGAAGAAGGACCTGGCAGTCTACTTCTGAAAAGCATTAGCCAGTGAAAACCTTATGAATAGCAGCGGAACATTGTCTGATATAGTGCTGGAAGATGAACCCCCCCAGGTTGGAAGGGACTCAAAAGATGACTGGGGAAGAGCTGCCTCCTCAAAGTAGAGTTGACCTTAATGACGTGGACAGAGTAAAGCTTTCGGGACCTTCATTTGCTGATGTGGCACGACTCAAAATGAGAAGAAACAGCTACAAACATCCATTAAAAATCAGAACCTGGAATGTACGAAGTATGAACCTAGGAACGCATAAACATCGATATCCTAGGCATTAGTAAGCTGAAATGAACTGGTATTGGCCATTTTGAATCAGACAATCATATAGTCTACTATCCTGGGAAAGACAACTCGAAGAGGAATGGTGTTGCATTCATCGTCGAGAGGAACGTTTCAAGATCTATCCTGAAGTACAACGCTGTCAGTGATAGGATAATATCCATATGCCTACAAGGAAGACCAGTTAATACGACTGTTATTCAAATTTACACACTAACCACTAGGGCCAAAGATGAAGAAATAGAAGATTTTTATCAGCTGCTGCAGTCTGAAATTGATTGAACATGTGATCGAGATGCATTGATCATTACTGGTGATTGGAATGCGAAACTTGGAAACAAAGAAGAAGGATCAGAGAGATTTTTGCAAGACCAATGACTTCTTCATTGCAAATACCTTCTTTCACCAACATAAACAGCAACTATACACATGGACCTCACCAGATGGAACACACAGAAATCAAATTGACTACATCTGTGGAAAGAGACAATGGAAAAGCTCAATATCATCAGTCAGAACAAGGCCAGGGGGTGACTGTGGAACAGACCATCAATTGCTCATATGCAAGTTCAAGCTGAAACTGAAGAAAATCAGAGCAAGTCCATAAGAGCCAAAATATGACCTTGAGTATATCCCACCGGAATTTAGAGACCATCTGAAGAATAGATTTGATGCATTGAACACTAGTGACCGAAGACCAGACGAGTTGTGGAATAACATCAAGGACATCATCCATGAAGAAAGCAAGAGGTCACTGAAAAGACAGGAAAGAAAGAAAAGACCAAGATGGATGTCAGAGGAGACTCTGAAACTTGCTCTTGAGCATCGAGCAGCTAAAGCAAAAGGAAGAATTGATGAAATTAAAGAACTGAACAGAAGATTTCAAAGGGCGTCTTGAGAAGACAAAGAAAAGTATTATACTGACCTGTGCAAAGAGCTGGAGATGGAAAACCAAAAGGGAAGAACACGCTCGACGTTTCTCAAGCTGAAAGAACTGAAGAAAAACTTCAAGCCTCGAGTTACAATAGTGAAGGATTCCATAGGGAAAATATTAAATGATGCAGGAAGCATCAAAAGAAGATGGAAGGAATACACAGAGTCATTATACCAAAAAGAAATAGTCAATATTCAACCATTTCGAGAGGTGGCATATGATCAGGAACCTATGGTACTGAAGGAAGAAGTCCAAGCTGCTCTGAAGGCATTGGCGAAAAACAAGGCTCCAGGAATTGATGGAATATCAATTGAGATGTTTCAACAAACTGATGCAGCGCTGGAGGTGCTCTCTCGTCTATGCCAAGAAATATGGAAGACAGCTTCCTGGCCAACTGACTGGAAGAGATCCATATTTATGCCTATTGCCAAGACAGGTGATCCAACCAAATGTGGAAATTATAGAACAATATCATTAATATCACACACAAGCAAAATTCTGCTGAAGATCATTCAAAAACATCTGCAGCAGTATATCAACAGGGAACTGCCAGAAATTCAGGCTGGTTTCAGAAGAGGACGTGGAGGCAGGGATATCATTGCTGATGTCAGATGGATCCTGGCTGAAAGCAGAGAATACCAGAAGGATGTTTACCTGTGTTTTACTGACTATGCAAAGACATTCGACTGTGTGGATCATAACAAACTATGGATAACATTGTGAAGAATGGGAATTCCAGAACACTTAATTGTGCTCATGAGGAACCTTTACATAGATCAAGAGGCAGTTGTTTGGACAGAACAAAGGGATACCGATTGGTTTAAAGTCAGGAAAGGTGTGCGTCAGGGTTGTATTCTTTCACCATACCTATTTAATCTGTATGCTGAGCAAATAATCCAAGAAGCTGGACTATGTGAAGAAGAACAGGGCATCAGAATTGGAGGAAGACTCATTAACAACCTGCGTTATGCAGATGACACAGCCTTGCTTGCTGAAAGTGAAGAGGACTTGAAGCACTTACTCATGAAGATCAAAGACCACAGGCTTCAGTATGGATTACACCTCAACATAAAGAAAACAAAAATCGTCACATCTGGACCAATGAGCAACATCATGATAAACGGAGAAAAGATTGAAGTTGTCAAGGATCTCATTTTACTTGGATCCACAGTCAACAGCCATGGAAGCAGCAGTCAAGAAATCAAAAGACTCATTGCATTGGGCAAATCTTCTGCAAAGGACCTCTTCAAAGTGTTGAAGAGCAAAGATGTCACCCTGAAAACTAAGGTGCGCCTGACCCCAAGCCATGGTATTTTCAATCACATCATATGCATATGAATAAGGAAGACCGAAGAAGAGTTCATGCCTTTGAATTGTGGTGTTGGCGAAGAATATTGAATATACCATGGACTGCCAAAAGAACGAACAAATCTGTCTTGGAAGAAGTGTAGCCAGAATGCTCCTTAGAAGCAAGGATGGCGAGACGCGTCTTACATACTTTGGACATGTTGCCAGGAGGGATGATTCCCTGGAGAAGGACATCATGCTTGGTAGAGTACAGGGTCAGCGGAAAAGAGGAAGACCCTCAATGAGATGGATTGACACAGTGGCTGCAACAATGAGCTCAATCATAACAACTATTGTAAGGATGGCGCAGGACCGGGCAGTGTTTCATTCTGTTGTGCGTAGGGTAGCTATGGGTCAGAACCAACTCGACCACACCTAACAACAACAAGAATAAACTCAGAAAATAAATTTTTGTTTGTTAAAGCCATCCACTTGTGGTATTTCTGTTACAGCAGCACTAGATAACTTAAAAAAAAAAAAAAGGTATCTAGTAATAAATCTAACCATAAACTAGATGTTAACTTAGACTTTTTTTTTTTTTCTTTTTCTCCGTTATCCTGGAATTGTCAAGAGCAAAGCTGAGGATGAGAGGCGTCAAGTACACCACCTTCTAAAGAACGCTAACATTTACCACCTACATATGGGACAAGACTCCTCCTTCTAGGGGCTGCAGAAATACCATCACCCACCCCACTGCTGCCCCAGTGCATTAGGAGAGCACTGACAAAGACAAAGAGCAAGGGGTCAGCAGTTGCCTTGTGAGGGGTGTGGTACTCGTGGTCAGGTGCGTAGGGTGGGTAGGGCAGTGTTTTCAAGTGGAGGCTAGGAGAGATTGGGGACGATTAACAATGAGTTCTCTAGCTAAGTTGCAAAAGCTGTAGGCAAACATTGATGTTGTCATCCAACTGTGGAAAGGGGGTTCCTAGGAGTGGCTTGGCATGTGTTTCTTGGAGGTTATGGTCATATTCATAGAGTGCTTCCTATTTTTAGTCTGGAGGCCAAAGGTCAGCTAGAATAGCCTGTGTCAGCATGGCTTGAAGACTTTGTGGTATAAAATGACCAAGGAAAAGATGGGCCAATGCTCAACTTGAAGCTGGTTCTTCAAGGTGCTTAGAGATTGTGAAAGGGGACCCCAGTGGTTCCTATGACTCAATATGAAGTTACACAAAAGTTAACAAAGTAATAGGAGTTAAGGTGTTGCCTATGCAGACAATAGGCCAAGAAAGACCATCCAATCCAGAAAAAAAGTTGGAGATGTGGATAACTGGCAACGCTGAAGGAGAGAAATGGCTGCCTCTCTTGGAAGTGGTTCTGAACAACAGAGATGGCTGGGGTGACACTGAACTGTATCCCAAGAAAACATGGTACAACACTGTCATGGGTTGAATTATGTCCTTCCCAAAATATGTGTATCAACTTGGTTAGGCCATGATTCCCAGTATTGTGTGGTTGTCCTCCCTTTTGCGATTGTAATTTTATATTAAGAGGATTATGGTGGGATTGTAACACCGCCCTTACTCAGGTCACCTCCCTGATCCAAGGTAATGGGAGTTTCCCTGGAGTGTGGTCTGCACAGATAAAAGGAAAGAGAAGCAAGCAGAGAGTTGGGGACCTCATACCACCAACCAAGCAGCACCAGGAGCAGAGCGTGTCCTTTGGACCCGGGGTCTCTGTGTCTGAGAAGCAACTTGGCCATGGGAAGACTGAGGACAAGGACTTTCTTCCAGAGTCGACAGAGAGAGAAAGCCTTCCCCTGGAGATGACACCTTGAATTTGGACTTTTAGCCTATTTTACTGTGAGGAAATAGATTTCTCTTTGTTAAATTCATCCACTTGTGGTATTTCTGTTATGGCAGCAGTGGACGACTATGACAATCACCTACACAGAAAAACACCATCAGCAGGAAGAATCAGAAGAAATTAAAATATGGCTAAGAATACCTCCCACCATGGAGACGTATCCAGAAAAATTTCACATCCCCTGTCTTCTTTCCTCTTCCCAACATCAAAGCTATTACACCTTAAAACATGAAGCTATAGGAAGGATTTCAGAACGAGACTACCCCCTTACCATATCCCTAATCCTCACCATCGCTATCGCAGGGAGATAGCTCTAGCCTGTGCAGAGGAAGGGAGCTGAAGATAATTTGAATTAGATATAAATATTAAGCTTTACGGTAGTCTAAACCAAATTTTAAGGAGCCCTGAGTCAATTGTTAAGTGCTTGGATGCTACCCAAAATGTCGGTAGTTTGAACTTACCAGAGGCTCCATAGGAGAAAAGACCAGGCGATGTGCTCCCATAAAGATTTAGAGCCTAGGAAACTCTATAAGGCAGTTCTACGCTGTCATATATGGTCTTTATGGGTTGGAATTGACTCAATGGCACACAATAACAGACTAAATTTTAATAACTGGAAGTTAAGAAATTTGCCTGAGTTATCATTAAGGGTTGGCAAAGGGAGATTTGACAGAACGTGTTAAATACAGACTGGAAAAAATAAGTCTATTTAATATTAATACTTTTTATTGAGTTAAGAGTATAAGATCTTTACAGAGAATATTATAAAATTTGACTGAAGAAAATAGACCTAAATGAAGAAATATTCTACATTTATGAAAAGGGAAAATTCCATATCATAAAGACATGATTTCTCAAAATTAATCTAAAAACTCTATGCAATTTCAATCAAAATTGCAAAAGGAAATTCAAAGTATTTGACAAATCATTTCTAAAATTCATTTGGAAGAATAAAGGACCAAGAATAACCAAGATCATTTTTTAAAAGAATCAAAAAGAACTTGGCCTATCAGAAATCAAGACTTAGGAATCTATATACTAATTAGGAAAATATATTGTCGTAGAGAAAGCAAAGATGTCACTTTGAGGACTAAGGTGCACCTGACCCAAGCCATGATATTTTCAGTCACCTCATATGCGTGCAAAAGCTGGACAATGAATAAGGAAAACTGAAGAATTGATGCCTTTGAATTACAATGTTGACAAAGAATATTGAATGTACCATGGACTGCCAGAAGAATGAACAAGTCTATCTTGGAAGAAATACAGCCACAGTGCTCCTTGGAAGCGAGGATGACAAGACTTCATCTCACCGCAATTTGGACATGCTAAAAAAGAAAAAAAAATTTTTTTTTTTCAGGAGGGACCAGTCTGGAGAAGGACATCACACTTCTTAAAAGTAGAGGGGCAGCAAAAAAGAGGAAGACCTTCAGTGAGATGGATTGACACAGTGGCTACAACAATGGACTCAAGCATAACATCAATTGTGAGGATGGCTCAGGACCAAGCAATGTTTTATTCTTTTGTACATAGATAGGGTTGCTATGAGTCGGAAACGACTTGACGGCACCTAACAACAACAACAACGACAAAGGAAGACTAATATATCACAAACTCATTCGTACACAGGAATGTGATAAATGAGAGAGGTGGCATTAACAATTCAGGCGGGGTAGGAAGAACCATGTAATGGTTTTCTGTTCAGAAAGAAAAATATTAGTTTCCCTGTCTCATACTTTAAGCAAAAATAAAATCCAGATAGCTAAAGACTTAATGTGAAAAGCAAACTCTTAAAACTTTCAGAAGAAATTTTATGAAAATATTTTATGATCTCAAGGTAGTAAAAGACATCTTTAACCAAACATGAAAAGCACAAACCATAAAGAAAAATAATTTAAAAATTTGACTGAACATTAAAATTTAAAACTTCTGTAAGGTAAAACACATCATACACAAAGTTAAACAGCAAGCCACAGATTTGGAGAAGATATTTACAGCTTATATAGTTATATATGATTAATATTCATATTTTCTAATGGACTCCTACAAATCAAAAAGAAAAAGATAAATATCCTATTAGAAAATGGGCAAAGGATATGGACAGGCAACAGATGGGGAAACTTGAATGATGAACATACATGAAAAAAATGTTCAACTTCACTAGAAATCAGAGAAATTCAAATGATAACTAAAGAGATGTTCTTTCACACTCATCGGAATTGCAAATATTGTTAGACAATACCTATTCTTGTTGGAACTCCCAGACAGGGAATTTTAAAACAACAACGATTACTATGTTAAAGACTCTAGTAGAAAAAGTAAAAAACATGCATGAATAAAAGGGGAATTTCAGCAGGGAGATGGAAATCGTAAGAAAGAGTGAACTGGAAATTCTAGAAATAAAAAACAAAAAAAAAACATCGTAATAGAGTTGTAGAATGCCTTTGCCATTAATAGACTCGACACAAAGAAAGAATCCGTGAACTACAAAGATAGGTGATAGAATTTACCCAAACCAAAACACAAAGATAAAAAACATAAGAGTGGAAATAAAAAAACAGAACAGAGTACGCAAGAGCTATGGGACAATATCAACTTGTCTAGCATATATGTAACTGGAATCCCAGAGTGAGAAGAGAGAGAACAAGGCAGAAGAAAAATCTGTTGAGATAATGGCTGAGAATTTTCTACAAGTTCTACAGATGACTGTAATGACCAGCCAGATTTGATAACCGCTGGGTAAATGGTAGGCTATTCCTCCTTACTCCATAAACTAACAATGCAAGTCAACTGGAAGAGTGGATAGAAGCTAATCAGAAGTATCTGCTATTTACTGTATGAATGAGGCGTCAATCATGCTGACAAGTCAACATAGCAATAGAACAGTAAAGAAGAGGATTTTGTTTAGAGGCCGAAAACTCCTTACGGCAAGTGTGTTTCAGCCTCTGATTTCTAACAAATATTTCTGGAAGAAACAAGACATGTTACACTTCTTAAAAGAGGTGCAGCTGTACTAGTTTCACTCCTCCTTTTTTGAGAAAGTATAAACTACTTTAGACCTATGTCTTTCTTATCTTTGCAGGCATGTAGTAGTCATATGTGCCTGGCACGTAATAACTATTAGTATACATCAGTTGCATGAATGAAAGAAATGAGCAAAAAAGAAAAATGCTACCTGAAACTTTTCACAAAGAAAGCGAAGTTCAAGTACACAGATAGAAAACACTACCCTTTTAGCCTCATGTACCACAATCTACATCTGTATCTCCTTCTTATCTTAAACACGCCACGGAAACTGATTTAGATAATAATGACCTTAAGTATTCATTCTTGCATTATTTTAACGAACATTTACTGAAGCCCTCCTATGAGTTAGGGCTTATACTGAGAGCTGAGGACACAAAAATGAACAAGACATGGTTCTCAAATGCTCACAGTCTGATAGAGTAACATAAATAAATAATTATAATACATTCTAATAAGTACTATTAGAATCAATTATTAAAATGGAAATTATGTCCAAAATATTCTTTTTAAAAAGGCAGAGAAATGCATAGTAGCTTTCAGTAATAACAGTTGTTAAGGACATGGGCTTTCAAATCAGATCTGAGTTCATATCCAGCCTTTACTACTTAAAAGCTGAAACATGGGCCAAGTTACAACATCTCTGGATCTCAGCATCTTCCTCTGCAAAGTGGAGATACCACCAGTCCTCCTACCTCACAGTGTTGTTAGGAGGATTAAGTGAGATAAAGAATGTAGAATACTACATTGTCATGTTCCAGGAGAGTGTCTGGAACGAAAACACTCAATAAATAGTTGATTAGTGGTAATCAACTGTAAAAAAAAAAAAAAAAAAATTTTTTTTTTTTTTTTTAGTGGTAATATGTCCTTTACCCATTTAAAAAAAAAACCCATTGCTGTCGAGCCAATTCCAACTCATTGTGATCCTATAGGACAGAGTAGAACTGCCCCCAGAGTTTCCAAGGAATGCCTGGTGGATTCGAACTGCTGAACTTTTGGTTAGCAGCCATAGCACTTAACCAGTATGCCACCAGGGTTCCATGTCCTTTACGGTATGTAAAATCTTAACCCTCAATTATCTGGTAAGGAGACCTATCCAGAAATATTTCCAAAGATTCTGTACAGCTAACATTTTATTTTAATAAATATGTACTGTATCAGGAACTGGGAGTAGAAAGATGAGTAAAGACACAGTCTCTACACTCTAGCAGAGGTATTATCAGTGAAAGGTGTTAGAGTACCATTTAAAATCAACAAAGAGTCTATAGTCACCAAAAAGTTAAAATAGAATTTAAGCATAAATAAACGCTTCAAATACACTTGCCTTCCCTCAGGCAAGAATGTTTCACAGTAAAGTGCCACTGGGGAATTTTGATTTATGGTGAAGTTTTTGCAAGTTTTACAACTTCAAATGGCATATGGTAGGTCCCCAAGCAGTAAATTGGGAGCCATTTGACAGACCTGTCACTTGCTTTTTCTTATTCCTCAAAAAACTCCAGGGAGGCACTGTCTCCATTTATGTAAGCCTCTGAATCTATGCTTCTGAACACTTTCCTTTGTTAGTTAAAAATAACCTGGGCTTTTCACAGCTTTCTTTGCTTTGTTTTGATGTGTCTTTAAATGCGGCTGCATGCAGTCTCATAGCAAACAGTTTAATTGTGAGCGTAAAGAACTCAGCTGAAATTTGGAAACGGTGCGTTTTATGTAACTCATGCTCAATGTACAAAAATGTTTGGCTTTTCTTGTTTACTTTTTATAAGTACCAAAAAAAAAGGGGGGGGGGCTCCACATTAATTTCCTTTTGTTGATAAATGGGCTAGCCAATCTCTTCCAGTAATGATGGCTTGGGCAATTTGAACCTACCCTCTTGCTGAGGACAATCAGAAAAGCTGAAGTAAATATTAAAGATATATGCTTGAAGCCATCTGAGTGATAAAAAGACACACAAAAGGCAGTGCTCTTTGATGGTTAACGGGGAGGTGAGAGGAAGGGAGGGAAAATCGATTTCTAGATAGCAGACACTTGTTATTTTTAGTTATGGGAAAGGCAATACCCAATATGGGTGAAGTCTGCACAACTTGTCCAAGGTGAATGAAGGCACTAAGAAGTATACAAGAATAAGGGATAATATCGGCAAATACTATAAGATACAATTTTGCAACAACAATAATGACAATCAAAAAAATATGTGGGTGGTTACATAGGTAGACATGTATGCATATATGTGTAGGTGTTGCCGTTGGGTGCTGTTGAGTAGGTTCTGACTTATAGCAACCCTAAGTAGAATAGAAGGAAACGCTGCCTGGTTCTGCACCATCCTAACAATGGTTGCTGTGCTTGAGCCCATCATTGCAGCCACTGTATCAGTCCATCTCATTGAGGATCTTCCTCTTTTTCGCTGACCCTCTACTTTACCAAGTATGATGTCCTTCTCCAGGGACTGGTCCCTCCTAATAACACGTCCAAAATACATAAGACAAAGTCTCGCCATCCTCCCTTCTAAGAAACATTCTGGCTGTACTTCTTCCAAGACGGATTTGTTTTTTCTGGCAGTCCATGGTATATTCAATATTCTTTGCCAACACCATAATTCAAATACATCAATTCTTCTTAGACCTTCCTTATTCATAGCCCAGTTTTGACATAAAGCTATTAAAAATACCATGGCAGAGGCGGGGCCAAGATGGCGCACTAGGTAGACGCTACCTCAGATCCCTCTTGCAACAAAGACTCGGAAAAACAAGTGAATCGATCACATACATAACAATCTACGAACCCTGAACAACAAACACAGATTTAGAGACGGAGAACGAACAAATACAGGGAAGCAGTGATTGTTTTCAGAGCCTGGAGCCAGCGTACCAGTCAGGTAACCTTCGGCGCCCGATTTAGGGCAGAGCCCAGGGGAGCAGACGGCACAAACAAGGGGCCCAGCCCTAGCCCCCGAACTCACTTCGGGAGGGGGCCCAGCCGGTTTGCACGGGCAGCGTGGGGACACAGCTGGTGGGAGAAGTCCCCGGGAGGCAGTGACTGGTCTTGGAGCGGGGAGAGCAGCGTCCCAGCTGGGACACGCGGTCACAGCACAAGCATGGGGAGCTGCTCCACCCACCTTGTACTAACCCCGGGAGGGGGCTCAGCCAGTTCGCGGGGGCGGCACGGTGACGCGGCTGGCGGGAGGAGGAGTCCCCGGGAGGCAGCGACTGATTTTGGAGTCGAGAGTGCACCGTCCCAGTAGGGGAGCCTTGACGCTGGGCGTGGGGCTGGAAGCGGAGGATCTGACCTTGACTCCAGCGGGCTAGACCCCCCGGGGGCAATCTCCACACAGCCAGCACACATAGGCAACGCGCCCCGCGGGAATCTCAGATATAATACTCATTCCAAGCAAGACAAGCAACTCTGGCTATATTCTGAGGTGCTACTCTCCTATCTCTCTGATCCCTCCCCCACCCTCCCCAGGCGGCTTCATTAACATCCGAATAGCCTGAGCCAGAGGGAGAACTCTGATAGGGATCTGACTGCATTTTTTTTTTAGCGGATTTTCTGGAAAAACTAGTTTCCCAGGGATGGCTCGGAGACAGCAGTCCATATCAAACCACATAAAGAAGCAGACCATGACAGCTTCTCCAACCCCCCAAACAAAAGAATCAAAATCTTTCCCAAATGAAGATACAATCCTGGAATTATCAGATACAGAATATAAAAAACTAATTTAGAGAATGCTTCAAGACATCACAAACGAAATAAGGCAAACTGCAGAAAAAGCCAAGGAACACACTGATAAAACTGTTGAAGAACTCAAAAAGATTATTCAAGAACATAGTGGAAAAATTAATAAGTTGCAAGAATCCATAGAGAGACAGCATGTAGAAATCCAAAAGATTAACAATAAAATTACAGAATTAGACAACGCAATAGGAAGTCAGAGGAGCAGACTCGAGAAATTAGAATGCAGACTGGGACATCTGGAGGACCAGGGAATCAACGCCAACATAGCTGGAAAAAAATCAGATAAAAGAATTAAAAAAAATAAAGAAACCCTAAGAATCATGTGGGACTCTATCAAGAAGGATAACTTGCAGGTGATTGGAGTCCCAGAACAGGGAGGGAGGACAGAAAACACAGAGAAAATAGTTGAAGAACTCCTGACACAAAACTTCCCTGACATCATGAAAGACAAAAGGATATCTATCCAAGATGCTCTTGAACCCCATTTAAGACTGATCCAAAAAGAAAAACACCAAGACATGTTATCATCAAACTCGCCAAAACCAAAGATATAGAGAAAATTTTAAAAGCAGCCAGGGAGAAAAGAAAGGTTTCCTTCAAGGGAGAATCAATAAGAATCAGTTCAGACTACTCAGCAGAAACCATGCAGGCAAGAAGGGAATGGGGCAACATATACAGAGCACTGAAGGAGAAAAACTGCCAGCCAAGGATCATATATCCAGCAAAACTCTCTCTGAAATATGAAGGCGAAATTAAGATATTTACAGATAAACACAAGTTCAGAGAATTTGCAAAAACCAAACCAAAGCTACAAGAAATACTAAAGGAAATTGTTTGGTCAGAAAACCAATAATATCAGATACCAGCACAACACAAGGTCACAAAACAGAACGTCCTGATATCTACTCAAATAGGGAAAGCACAAAAACAAACAAATTAAGATTAATTAAAAAAAAAAATACACATAACAGGGAATCATGGAAGTCAATAGGTAAAAGATCACAATAATCAAAAAGAGGGACTAAATACAGGAGGCATTGAACTGCCATATGGAGAGTGATACAAGGCGATATAGAACAATACAAGTTAGGTTTTTACTTAGAAAAATAGGGGTAAATAATAAGGTAACCACAAAAAGGTATAACAACTCCATAACTCAAGATAAAAGCCAAGAAAAACGTAACAACTCAACTAACATAAAGTCAAACACTATGAAAATGAGGATCTCACAATTTACTAAGAAAAACGCCTCAGCACAAAAAAGTATGTGGAAAAATGAAATTGTCAACAACATACATGAAAAGGCATCAAAATGACAGCACTAAAAACTTATTTATCTATAATTACCCTGAATGTAAATGGACTAAATGCACCAATAAAGAGACAGAGAGTCACAGACTGGATAAAGAAACACGATCCATCTATATGCTGCCTACAAGAGACACACCTTAGACTTAGAGACACAAACAAACTAAAACTCAAAGGATAGAAAAAAATATATCAAGCAAACAATAAGCAAAAAAGAAGAGGAGTAGCAATATTAATTTCTGACACAATAGACTTTAGACTTAAATCCACCACAAAGCATAAAGAAGGACAGTATATAATGATAAAAGGGACAATTGATCAGGAAGACATAACCATATTAAATATTTATGCACCCAATGACAGGGCTGCAAGATACATAAATCAAATTTTAACAGAATTGAAAAGTGAGATAGACACCTCCACAATTATAGTAGGAGACTTCAACACACCACTTTCGGAGAAGGACAGGACATCCAGTAAGAAGCTCAATAGAGACACGGAAGAGCTACTTACAACAATCAACCAACTTGACCTCATTGACTTATACAGAACTCTCCACCCAACTGCTGCAAAGTATACTTTTTTTCTAGCGCACATGGAACATTCTCTAGAATAGACCACATATTAGGTCATAAAACAAACCTTTGCAGAGTCCAAAACATCGAAATATTAAAGAGCATCTTCTCAGACCACAAGGCAATAAAACTAGAGATCAATAACAGAAAAGCTAGGGAAAAGAAATCAAATACTTGGAAAATGAACAATACCCTCCTGAAAAAAGACTGGGTTATAGAAGATATCAAGGAGGGAATAAGGAAATTCATAGAATGCAACGAGAATGAAAATACTTCCTATCAAAACCTCTGGGACACAGCAAAAGCAGTGCTCAGAGGCCAATTTATATCAATAAATGCACACATACAAAAAGAAGAAAGAGCCAAAATCAGAGAACTGTCCCTACAACTTGAACAAATAGAAAGTGAGCAACAAAAGAACCCATCAGGCACCAGAAGAAAACAAATAATAAAAATTAGAGCTGAACTAAATGAATTAGAGAACAGAAAAACAATTGAAAGAATTAACAAAGCCAAAAGCTGGTTCTTTAAAAATACCATGGCTTGGATCAGATGCACTTTAGTCCTCAAAGTGATATCTTTGTTTTTTAACACTTAAAAGAGATCTTTTGGAACAGATTAACCTAATGCAATATATCGTTTATCTCTTGGCTGCTGCTTCCACGCGCATCGATTGTGGATCCAAGTGAAATGAATCCTTGACAACTTCAATTTCTTCTCCATTTATCATGGTGTTGCTTATTGGTCCAGTTATAAGGATTTTTGTTTTCTTTATGTTGAGGTATAATCCATACTGAAGGCTGTAGTCTTCGATCTTCATCAGTAAGTGCTTCAAGTCCTCTTTGCTTTCAGCAAGAAAGACTGTGTCTCTGTATATCACAAATTGTTAATAAGTTTTCCTCTTGAACATAGAGCAGTTAAAGCAAATGAAAGAAATGATTAAGTAAAAGAGCTGAACAGAAGATTTCAAAAGGCAGCTCGAGAGGAGAAAGTACTATAATGAAATGTGCAAAGACCTGGAGTTAGAAAACCAAAAGGCGAGAACACACTTGGCATTTCTAAAGCTGAAGTCCTTGTTTATGTTTGGGGTCTTAAAAAGGTATTTGCAATGAATAAGTCATTGGTCTTGCAAAATTCTATTATGCAATCTTTGGTGTCTTTCTATCACCAAGGTTATATTTTCCAACTACCAATCCCTTTTGTTTGTTTCCAGGTTTCACATTACAATCACCAATAATTATCAATGCATCTCGAATGCATGTTTGATATATGTGTATAGGAAGGCACACATGAGAATATGGGTGTGTATCTACAGGTGCATCTGTAGGCAGATTGTACCTGGCTACCACTACCAACCATTCTGACCAGGGGCACAACTAAAGGTCCTGGACTGAAAGGCAGAAAAATGTAGAACAAAACTCAAATTCCTAAAAAAGGCCAGACTTACTGGACCAGTAGAGACTAGAGGAACCCCCGAGACCATTGCCCTAAGGTATCCTTTGAATTTATAACTGACGCCACTCCTGATGGTAATCTTTCATTCGAACAATAGACTGGCTTACAAAATAAACAATATCAACTGTGAATACTGTGCTCCCTTAAATAATCAACTATATGAGACCAAATGATCAACATTTACCCTAAAACAAAGATGAGAAGCTAAGGAGAGGCAAGGAAGCTAGATTAATGGAAACAGAACAAAAATAATGGAAATAATGAGAATGTTGACACATTGTGAAAAATGTAACCAATGTCATGGAACAAGTTGTATAAAAATTGTTAAATGTAATCTTTCACCTAAAACACAATAAAATATTAAAAAAAAAAAGAAGAATTACTAGGGAACAGTGTTTGGGGCCACTTTTTTCATGGAGGATTTTTATTATTGTTGAAGGAGTTGCTGAGAAAAAGAGCAGTCTTTTGACACCCTCGAGGTGCTAGAAGGATAGGAACTGGAGTCTGGCACTGACCATCAGTGGAGGCTGGGTAGACTTCTCACTTTAGGTTGAAACCCTAAAGGGCTACACCCTGTAAGTAAGGTTGAATCAGAAGCAGGGAAGAACAACACACTATATAGGAGAAGCCAGTATGACTGGACCAAAGCAAAAGCTAAAAAGTTTCCTGGACACATCCAGAGACAGAGGGACAGGGTAGCTGGAGCTGAGGCCTGGAAACCATAGTTTCAGAGGACATCTAGGTCAATTGGCATAACAAAGTTTATTAAGAAAATGTTCTGCATCCCACTTTGGCGAATGGCGTCTGGGTTCTTAAAAGCTTGAGAGTGACCATCTAAGATGCATCAATTGGTCCCATCCCAGTTGGAGCAAAGGAGAATGAAGAAAACCAAAGACACAAGGAAAATATTAGCCCAAGAGACTAAAACCAAAAAAAACTACAAACCTGTTGCTGTCGAGTTGATTCTGACTCATACTGACCCTATAGGACAGAGTAGAACTGCTCCATAGGGTTTCTGAGGAGCACTGGTGGATTCAAACTGCCAACCTTTCAGTTAGCAGCCATAGCTCTTAACCACTACGCCATCAGGATTTCCAAGAGACTGAAGGACCACATAAACCAGAGACTCTGCCAGCCTGAGACCAGAAGAACTATGTGGTGCCCAGCTACCACCAATCACCCTCCTGACTGGGAACACAACAGACAGTCCCAGATGGAGTGGGAGAAAAGTGTGGGGCAGAACTCAAATTCACATAAAAAGATCAGACTTAATGGTCTGACAGAGACTGGATGAACCACTGAATCTATGGCCCCCAGATGCTCTGTTAACCCAAAACTGAATCTATACCTGAAGCCCACTCTTCAGACAAAAGTTAGACAGGGGTATAAAACAAAAATCAATACACTTGAGGAGTGTGCTTCTTAGTTCAATCAGATACATGAGACCAAACAGATGGCTCCTGTCCAGAGGCAGGATGAGAAGGCAGGAAGGGACAGAAACTTGTTGAATGAACACAGGGAGCCCGTGGTGGAACAGGGGAGTATGCTGTCACATTGTGGGGATTGCAACTAATATCACAAAACAGTATGAGTATAAATTTTGGTATGAGAAATTAACTTGAGCTGTAAACTTTCGCCTAAGGCACAATTAAAAAAAAAGAAAAAAAAGAAGTAGACAAACCCTGCAAAGATTGCAATTCTACTTTGAAATATCTCCATTCCTAAAACTGGACCAAGGTAATCCTATAATAGCCTGGAAGTAGCAAAAGCAAATCTCCTCTGGAAGATATCATAAAAAAAGCCCTCAAATGATTTCTACAAGCATAAATAACTGGGTACACAAGGAGAGATGACAACATAAAGAAAACCAACAAAAATAACGGGTATTAAAAATAGAACCCCAGATACTGGAATTATCAGACACCAACCATAACTATGCGTACTAATGTTCAAGGAGATAAAAGACAAGATGGAAAAATTTGACAGTGAACTGGGAACTATTTACAAATGTAAATTCTAGAACTAATAAATATATAGCAGAAATTAGGTACTCAATTTATAGGTATAGTAGCAGTTAAGATACAGATTTAAGTGAATTAAAAAACAGGTCAGAAGAAAGTGTCCAAATGAAACATGTAGACCACAAAATGGAAAATCCAGAACAAAGATTGAGAAAAAAGGAGAGTAAGAAGCTCCAATATATGAGTAACTGAAATTCCAGGAAGAAAAGAAAGAGAATAGGGGAGAGCAATTTTTTAAGCGGTTACTGACAGCATTCCAAAACTGATGAAAGATATCAGCACAGATTCAAAAAGCTGTTTGGATTCCAAGCCAAAAAAGAAACTATAATTTCACCATAGATTCTACATATATGAAAAGGACAATAATAGAATATGATGGACAACTTTATGTAATAAATTCAATTTAGATAAAATGTACATGATTGGAAATCTGAATAACTCTATATCCTTTAGACGAGTATCCTTTATGGGGAAAAAAATACCCCACAAAGAAAACACTAGGCTCAAATGGTTTCACTAGTGGATTTTACCAATTAAAAAAGAAATAATACAAATATTATACAAACTCTGAAATAGAGGAGAGGACACTTTTATGAGGCCAGCATAATCCTGATACCAAAATCTGACAACGACACCTCTCTTGAACAGACACAAAAAAATATTTAGCAAATCAAATTCAGCAATATAAAAAGGTTAATTCCTCTTGATCAAGCAGGGGTTTATTCTATAAATGCAAGGTTGATTTTAATGCCTGAAAACCAAATCATTTCAATAGACACAGAAAAAGCATCTGACAAAGTTCAAGTCAAAATAAAAAGTCTCAGCAAATTTGGATAGGAAGGGAACTTTCTCAATCTGATAAAGGGTGTGATGGTTAAAGTTGTGTGTCAACTTGGCTGGGCCATGATTTTCAGTGGTTTGGCAGTTATGATGTAGTTTGGCAGTTGTATAATGATGTAATCACCTCTATAATGAGATCTGATACAATGTGATCACCTCCATGATGGGATCTGCTGTGAGCAGCCAATCAGTTGAAAGGGGGTTTCCTTGGGTGTGTGGCCTGCATCCAACATAGGTGGACTTTCTGGCAAGGTTCATGAGATTTTGCTCACTCTGGATCCTGCAGCTGGCTCCTGTTCATCTGACCTTCAGTTCTTTGGACTTGAGCTAGCACCTTACCTGCTGTCTTGCCTGTTGATCTTGGGATTCATTGGTCTCCACAGCCTGTGAGCCAGAGACCTGCTATCTGACCTGACAATCTTAAGTTTGCTAGCCCCTGCAGCTACATGAGTCAGGAGAAGCCTCCAGCCTGACTCACAGACTTGGGGCTTTCCAGCCTCCACGTGAGCCATTTCCTTGAAATAAATCTCTCTATATACATATATTTATATGCTTTACTGGTTTTGCTTTTCTAGAGAATCCAGCCTAAGACAAAGGCCATCCACAAAATCACTACAATTAACATCATACTTAATTGTGAAATATTGAATGCTTTCCCACTCCTGTTCTTCCAGGATCCTATTTTTTTATATATATATTTCTAGGGAAACCCTAGTAGCGTAGTGGTTAAGTGCTACGGCTGCTAACCAGAAGGTCAGCAGTTCGAATCCACCAGGCACTCCTTGGAAACCCTGCGGGGCAGTTCTACTCTGGAAAATGAAATTTAAAAACATTTAAAATAGTGTCAAATCCAAAATACTTTAGGAATAAATTTAACAGAAGACATGCAAAACCCCTGCACTGAAAACTATAAAGCACCACTGAAATGAATTCAAGAAGACTTAAATAGATAGATCATGCTCATTGACTGGAAGAGCCAATATTGTTAAGCTGCCAATTCCCCAAACTGAGCTCTAGATTCAACTCAATTCTGGTCAAAACATCAGCATTTTTTTTTTTTTTTTTTACAAATTCACAAGCTTATTTTAAAATTCGCAAATAAAGGGCCTAGAAAATTCAAAGCTATCTTGAAAAAGAATAAAGTTGTAGAGTTTACACTACCTGTTCTAAGACTTACAAAAGGTACCAGTAATCACAGCTGTATAGTAACAGCAGAGGAGAAATGTATCAGTGGAATACTAGAGAGCCCAGAAAAAAACTCACTCATATAGTTACTTGATTTTTTATAAAGGTACCAATGCAATCTATGGTAGTCGTGAAAATGCGCCATTCATATCTGCTGGGCAAAGCACAGCTGACTGATGGCCCCTGTTGTTGCCCTTCTGGACCTATTCACCATGTTCATGGCAGTCCAAACTTAACTCATGCTGCTTTCAGGTAATGGTTGAGTACAGAAAGCCCATTTCTCTAACGGACAACTTTGGCGTGAGGACTCCCCAGAGGCCTGGCCAAAACTTTAGAATTGCACTGCAGTCTATGACACTTCTCAACCCCAAATCCTTTTTTTTTCTCATCTCCTTTCTATCTGAATGCCCCCCACATGCCTTCTCTGGTCCTTCATAAGTGCTCCCCCCAATAAATCTCTTGCACATCTAATCCAGCTTTGGCATATGCTTCTCAGAGAAGCTAACTACCATAGGTGGTGATAGGAGTGTCTGAGAACACAAGTGGTAGGATGAAATTTTGGACTGGCTCACTCACTGCCTGATGAGCAAAGAGGACACCATCCTGAGTGTTATGTAGGGCATGGAGAATCCCTGGCACAATGTGGCAGCCAAATTGCTAAAGATTTCACCAATGGTGACCTGGGAAAGCATCCTGGGGAGGGAATTGCCCTGGCTTGTGCAATGATTCAGGCGTTTAAATAATAGGAGAACAATGCCTACAAGGGCAGTGGGTTTCGGTGATTACTGCTAAATTGCTGTGATGCACTGCAAAGGGATAATGAGAAAGTCAGGACTGTTAACAAGCAGTTATAGTCTAAGTGTGAGAACAGAGGCTTTATTTCTTCTGTGGAAGCACAGACAAAGCTGAGCAGCAGACTGAAGACCTGATCATTAGAGTTGTAGTGCTCTAGAGACATTTAAATGGTCAACTAAGGCAGGTTCGCCATACTAAGACAGGAAACCTTGCATGAGGACACATGGACTGCATGGCCACTGTTGTAAACATAAAAGCTATGTAATGGGCTCCCACTTACCAATGCAAATCTAGCGATTGCTGCCTCTCAACATCCAATCTAAGCAGCCAATAGGATTCTAAAATTTATATAAAAATGCAAAGGGCCAAAAGTAGTAAAGATAATAACGAAGAAAAAAAACAAGGTGGATGGACTTGCTTTTCTGGATATCAACACTTAAGGCTATATCAATTAAAACAACTGTGCTATTGGTGCAAATATTGATCAGTGGAACAGAATAAAGTCTATAAACAGACTCACGTATCATGTATATCTGTACCATCACCAAACATCCCTGGCCGGGTGGCACAAATGGTTTGTGCTCAACTAACCAAAAGGTTGGCCGTTCAAATCCACCCAGTGGCGCCAAGGAAGAAGGATCTGGAGATCTACTTCTGAAAGATCACAACCATTAAAAACCTTACGGAGTACAGCTCTACTCCAAAACACATGGGTCGCCGTAAGACTGAATCGATTTGACTGCAACAGGTTTATACAGTCATATATCAACATAAATACCTGTGTATTTTATCTGTGTATATGTATTTTTCATAAATTGCTGCAGAACAGTGAAAGGTAAAACAGCAAATCCTCTAGAAGACCCTAACATAAGAATCATTTATAGCCTTGGCATAGGGAAATATTTTTTAAATATTTAAATATTATTTTTTAAATAGGATACAAAAAAACCAACCATAAAATCAGATTGATATATGGACTATGATAAAATTAGTAACTTTTTTTCAAAAAACACCACTAAAGAGAGAAGGTAAGCCACAGAGGGAGAATATATGATTAATAAACACATGAAAAGGTGTTCAACTTAATTAGTAATCAGGGAAAAGAAAATTTAGACCATAATGAGATAATGCCATATACCCACTAACCAAAACAAACAAAAAACACCAAACCCATTGCCATCAAGTTGATTCCAACCCATAGCAGCCCTGTAGGACAGAGTAGAACTGCCCCACTGGATTTCCAAGGAGCAGCTGGTGGATTCGAACTGCCAAATTTTGGTTAGCAGCCAAACACTTAACTACTATGCCACCAGGGCTCCACATACCCACTAGAGTTGCTAAAAATTAAATAGAATAATACCAGAGTCTGATGAAGATGTGGAGCGACAGCAATTTTCAACTGCTGGTGGAAGTATAAGTCACATAACTTTGAAAAATAGTTCAACATTAACTACTAAAGTTGAGAGGTATATAACCTGTGATTTGGTAATTGCACTTCTAGGTATATATTTAAGAGAAATGCCTATATGTGAATAAGAAATACAAGCAAAAATGTTCAGAACTGTATTATTTGTAAAATCCTCAAATTGCAAACTAAAATATTCATAAATAGTAGAATATATAAATTGTGGTATATTTATAGCATGAAATATTACACAGCAATGGAAATGAACAAAACACAATGTAGCTGTTGTCTAGGACTGCTGTAACAAATATCACAATCTTTTTTATTGTGAGACATGTGTACAGAAAAGGGCATAAATTTTTTAGTTCAGTGATCAGTCAGCATGAATGCCAGTGTAACCACTATCCAGGTCGAGAAATAAAATATTGCCATCATTCCAGGAAGGACCTCTTTAACAAACTGAAATTTATTCTCTCACAGTTTAGGAGGCTAGAAGTCTAAATTCAGGATGCCAAGGGGAGGCTTCCTCTCTTTGTTGGCTCTAGGGGAAGATCTTATTCATCAATCTTCCCCTGATCTAGGAGCTTCTCTGCAAAGGGATCCCAGGTCCAAAGGACACGCTCTACTTCTGGCTCTTCTTTCTTGGTGATAATGAGGTCCCTCTCTGCTCACTTCTTTCTTTTATATCTCAAAAGAAATTGACTCAAAATACAACCTAATCCTTTAGATTATGTCCTGCCTCATTAGCATAACAGATAGCTCACTCCCAAATAGGATCATAACCACAGGCATAAAGACTAGGATTTACAACACATAAGATAATCATACAGATCACAAAATGGTGGACACGACCACACAATACTGGGAATCATGGTCAAGTTGACACGTATTTTTGGAGGACACAATTCAACATGTAACAACATGGTTGGATCCCACAAATTTTATGCAAGAGCCAGATATAAAAAACATATACTGGAAGACCCCATTTATATAAAGTTCAAAAATTAGCCAAAGATTGAACTATAGTATTCAGAAACACATGCTTAAGTGATAAAAATTCTAGATAGAAGTAAGTTAGTGATAACCATCAATCAGGAAAGTGGTTACCCTTACGGTTGGAGTTGACATAAGGGATGACTAGTAGGGGCATAAGAGGTCCTTTCTGGAATGATGGCAATATTTTATTTCTCGATCTGGATAGTGGTTATACTGGTATTCACGCTGACTGATCACTGAACTAAAAATTTTATGCCCTTTTCTGTACACATGTCTCACAATAAAAAAGATTAAACAGCCAAACAAAAGTAATAGGCTGATTTTTGATATCAAGATAAGAAGCCTAGTGCTAGGCTAGTAGTCCCTTCTCTTTATTTGATTTAAATAGTGTTAAGGCTTTTACATTAAATTATCCAGGTTCTTTTAGTGAGGCCATATGCCAGACATTTCTGAGATGGCTGGCTAAGGATAAAGAAAGAGTCTATTGCCAAAAATCAGTCTACATAGGAACAAGTCCATATAGGAATCAAATCTAAAAACTTGGCCTCATTTTAACATGCTCTAAAAAATAAAACTAATAGAATCAAATGTAAGTATTTTTTGTCTTCAAAGGAAAAATGACTCCAGCTGAGAAAGTAAATGAAGCCGATAACTCAGACATGAAAGGGATAGGCAAAATTTCAAATCTCAAAGAGCCTGTTTTTTTTTTTTTTTTTTGACAATTTATACACATTTTGTTTTGCAACATTTGTGAAATCCCCTCAATGTGACAGCTATCTACTCCCTTCCTCCTTGGGCTCCTCGTTTCCATTCACCCACCTTTCCGGCCCCTTCCTGCCTTCTGAACTTTGTTTTTGGGCAAAAGCTGCCCTTTTGGTCCCGTATAGTTGCTTGTTCTGAGGAGCCCATTCCTCACTTTATTCACTTTATAGGCCTGTCTATTGTTTGGCTGAGAGGTGATCTCTGAGATTGGGTTCTCTTCCAGGTTTGAAGAGTGTCTAAAGGCCATAGTCTTGGGGGTTCCACCAGTTTCTACCAGATCAGTAAGTCTGGTCTTTTTTATGAATTTGAATTTTGCTCTACATTTTTCTCCCACTCTGTCCTGGAGCTTCTATTGTTATACAGATCAGAGCAGTTGGTAGTGGTAGCTGGGCACCATCGAGTTCTTCTGGTCTTAGACTAGTGGAGGCTGTGTTTCGTGTGGTCCATTAGTCCTCTGGGCTAATTGTTTCTTTGAGTCTTTGATTTTCTTCACTCTTCTTTGCTCTGGACAGCAAGAAACCATTAGATGTATTTTAGAAGGCCACTCCCAAGCTTTTAAGACCCCAGATGTTGCACACCAAAGTAGAATGTAGAACACTGTCTTTATGGACTATGTTATGCCAATTGACCTAAATGTCCCCCGAGACTATGGTCCTAAGCCCTAAGCCTAGTGATCTAGCCACTCAAGGTGTCTGGTTAAGGCTAACATGTTTTCATAATTTTGCCTCCTGTGTGCTCTACTATACACATGCGACACCTACAAATATGTATGTAGAAATATCCTCTGCCTAGCCTATATATGCTTCTTGTTGTACTCCCATGTGCCATCCCACACCTCTTCAGGTTACATATCTACCTATGTATACACTCATAAATTACTGCTATCGCTCTCGCAAAAAGACCAGGCTTAATGGTCTGACTGAGACCAGAGGGGCCCTGACCCTTTGATAGCCCAAGATTGGAACCATTCCCAAAACCAACCCTACAGACAGGGATTGGCCTGGACTATAAGACAGACAATGATGCTCGTGAGGAGCGAAATTTGTGGCTCAGGCAGACACATGAGACTATGTGTGCAACTCCTGTCTGGTAGCAAGATGAGAAGGAAGAGGGGGACAGGAGCTGGTTGAATGGACACAGGGAATACAGGGTGGAGAGGAGGAATGTGCTTTCTCATTAAAGAGAGAGCAGCTGGGAGTGCACGGTGAGGTGTGTATGGCTTTTTGTGTGAGAGACTTGATTTGTAAGCTTTCACCTAAAGCACAATAAATTAAAAAAAAAATTACTGCTATCTCAGTAACAGTATTTGGTGTTGTTTCCTTTTACTCTTGCGTTCCTCTCAGTGTCTTCCTTTACCTTGGTCATGTTGCTCCGACGTCCCTCTTATTGTACATTGTCTTTCCCTTCACCCAAGTCAATACGTGTCTACTATCTAAAAAAAAAAAAAAAAAAAAAATTTTTTTTTTTTTTTTTTTTTTTTTATGTAGTAAGTGATTTTTCCTCCTTCCCCCCCGCCCATCCCTGGTATCATCAAACAATGTTTCTATGTGTAAACCTTTTCTTGACTTTTTATAATAGTGGTCTCATACAATATTTGTCCTTTTATGATTGACTTATTTCACTCAGCATAATGTCCTCCAGGTTCATCCATGTTGTGAGATGTTTCATGGATTCATCTTTATTCTTTAACATTGTGTACTATTCCACTGTGTATAAGTACCAGTTTGTCGATCCATTCATCTGTTGATGGGCACTTAGGTTGTTTCCATCTTTTTGCTATTGTGAATAATGCCGTGATAAACATGGGTGTGCATATATCTATTCATATCATGGCTCTTTTTTTCTCTGGGATATATACCTAGTACTGGGATTTTTGGATTATGAGGTATCTCTATTTCTAACTTTTTAAGGACACACCATACCATTTTTCACAGTGGTTGTACCATTTTGTAATCCCACCAGCAGGGTATGAGAGTTCCAATCTTCCTCCACCCTTGCCAGCATTTATTTTCTGGTTTTTGACCATTGCCATTTTTCCCGTGGTGAGATGCTACCTCATTGTTTTGATTTGCATCTCTAATGGCTAATGATCTCGAGCATCTCTTCAAGTATGTGTTAGCCACCTGAATGTCTTCTTTGGGGAAGTGTCTGCTCATGTCCTTTGCCCACTTTTTAATTGGATTGTTTGTCTTCTTGTTGTTGAGGTGTTAAAGTTTTCTATAAATATTAGAGATTAGTTCCTTGTCAGTTGTGTTGTTGCCAAAACTTTTTTTCCAGTCTATAGGTGGCGTAGTGGTTAAGAACTACGGCTGCTAATCAAAAGGTCAGCAGTGTGAATCCACCAGGTGCTCCTTGGAAACTCTATGGCGCAGTTCGACTCTGTCCTATAGGGTTGCTATGAGTCAGAATTGACTCGATGGCAATGGGTTTGGTTTTTGGTTTTAGTAGGTTCTCTTTTTACTCTTTTGGAGGTCTTTTAATGAGTACAAGTGTTTAATTTTTGGGAGGTCACAGTTGTCTAGCTTATCTTCTGCTGTTTGTGTGTTTTTAGTTATGTTAGATGATCTATTTAGGCCATAAATTAGGGTGCCTAGGTTTGCCCGTATTTTTTCTTCCATGATCTTCAGTTTTAGGTTTTACATTTAGGTCTTTGATTCATCTTGAGTTAGTTTTTGTATACGGTATGGGGTATGGATCCTGTGTCATTTTTCTGCAAATGGATATCCAGTTGTGCCAGCACCCCTTGTTAAAGAGACTACCTTATGTCCATTTAATGGATTTCGGCCCTTTGTCAAATATCAGCTGTCCATGGTGGATGGATTTATTTATGGGTTCTCAATTCTTTTCCACCAGTCTATGTGTCTGTCATTGTTGTACCAGTACCAGGCTGTTTTGACTACTGTGGCTGTATAGTAGGTTCTGAGATGGGGAAGTGTGAGGCCTCCTACTTCATTCTTCTTCAGCAGTGCTTTTGCTGGTTGCTATGAGTCAGAATAGACTTGACAGCAAGGGTTTGTTTTGTTTTTCATTTCCACACAAAGTTGATGATTAGTTTTTCCATCTCTTTAAAGAATGCTGTTGGAGTCTGGATAGGGATTGCATTATATGTATAGATCATTTTAGGTAGTATTGATGTTTTCACAATGTTAAGTATTCCTATTCATAAGCATGGTATATTCTTCCATTTAAGTAGTCCTCTTTTGGCTTTTTTGCAATACTGTTTTGTAGTTTTCTTTGCATAAGCCTTCTACATCCCTGACTAGGTTTATTTCTAAGTATCTTATCCTTCGGGGGCTATTGTAAAGGTATTGTTTTCCTGATTTCCTTTTTGGAGTTCTCTTTGTTAGTGTAGAGGAATTCAACTAATTTCTGTATGTTGATCTTGTTGTACTCTGCCACTTTGCTGAATCCTTCTATTAGTTCCAGTAGCTTTCTTGTTGAATTTCTGTGATTTTCTATGAATAGGATCATATCATCTGCAAATAGAGATTGTTTTATTTCTTCCTTACCAATTTGGATGCCTTTTATTTCCTTTTTTGCCTTATTGCTCTGGGTAAGACTTCCAATACAATATCGAGTAGGAGTGGTGATAAAGGGTATCCTTGTCTGGTTCCCATTTTCAAGGGGAATGCTTTCAGTCTTTCTGTTGAGAATAATATTGGCTGTTGGTTTTGTATATATGCCCTTAATCATGTCGAGGAATTCCCCTTCTATTCCTATTATGCTGAGTTTTTATCAGGAATGGGTTTTGGATTTTACTAAATGCCTTTTCTGCATCAATTGATATGATCGTGTGGTTCTTTTCCTTTGTTTTATTTATGTGGTGGATTATACTGATTGATTTTCTAATGCTGAAACATCCTTGCATACCTGGTATGAATCCCACTTGGTCATAATGTATTATTTTTTTGATATGGTATTGGATTCTGTTGGCTAGGATTTTGCTGAGGTTGATTCTTTGAAATTACATAACCATTATGGCAGAATTAGCTTTGTAAGGGCCCTTAAAAAAATTAAGAGTTCTAGATTAGAAACATAATAAAATAAAGGCTAGTTGAGCATGCTAAAATGGGAATTAAGGCAGAAATTCTACAGGTATAAAAACCAAGAGGACAACAGAAAATAGAGAGAATAGTTGAAGATCTGTTGGCAGAAAACTTCCCTGACATCACGAAAGACGAAAGGATATCTATCCTCATTGAACCCCATTTAAGACTGATCCAAAAAGAAAATCACCAAGACATATTATCATCAAACTTGCGAAAACCAAAGAGAAAATTTTAAAAGCAGCCAGGAATAAAAGAAAGGTCTCCTACAAGGGAGAATCAATAAGTTCAGACTACTCAGCAGAAACCATGCAGTCAAGAAGGCAATGGGATGACATATACAGAGCACTGAAGGAGAAAAACTGCCAGCCAAGGATCATATATCCAGCAAAACTCTCTCTCAAATATGAAGGTGAAATTAAAACATTTACAGATAAACATGAGCTTAGAGAATTTGCAAAAACCAAACCCAAGCTACAAGAAATACTAAAGGAAATTGGTCAGAAAACCAATAATATCAGATACCAGCACAACACAAGGTCACAGAACAGAACATCCTGGTATCAACTCAAATAGGGAAATCACAAAAACAAATTAAGATTAAAAATTTTAAAAAGAAAAAAACACTCAAAACAAGGAATCATTGAAGTCAATATGTAAAAGGTCACAATAATCAGACAGAGGGACTAAATACAGGTGGCATAGAACTGCCATATGGAGAGGGAAACAAGGCAATATAGGACAATACAAGTTAGCTTTTTACTTAGAAAAATAGAGGTAAATATTAAGGTAACCACAAAGAGGTACAACAACTCCATAACTCTAAATAAAAACCAAGAAAAACGTAATGACTCAGCAAACATAAAGTCAAATACTATGAAAATGAGGAACACACAATTTACAAAGAAAAAGTCTCAGCACAAAAAAGTAAGTGGAAAAATGAAATTGTCAACAACACACATAAAAAGGCATCAAAATGACAGCACTAAACACATACTTATCTATAATTACGCTGAATGTAAATGGACTAAATGCACCAATAAAGAGACAGAGAGTCTCAGACTGGATAAAGAAACACGATCCGTCTATATGCTGCCTACAAGAGACACACCTTAGACTTAGAGACACAAACAAACTGAAACTCAAAGGATGGAAAAAAATATATCAAGCAAACAACAAGCAAAAAAGAGCAGGAGAAGCAATATTAATTTCTGACAAAATAGACTTTAAAGTTAAATCCACCACAAAGGATAAACAAGGACACTACATAATGATTAAAGGGACAATTGACCAGGAAGATATAACCATATTAAATATTTATGCACCCAATGACAGGGCTGCAAGATACATAAAACAAACTTTAACAGAACTGAAAAGTGAGATAGACACCTCCACAATTATAGTAGGAGACTTCAACACACCGCTTTTGGAGAAGGACGGAACTTCCAGTAAGAAGCTCAATAGAGACACGGAAGACTTAATTGCTACAATCAACTAACTTGACCTCATTGACTTATACAGAACTCTCCACCCAACTGCTGCAAAGTATACTTTTTTTTCTAGCATATATGGAGCATTCTCTAGAATAGACCACATATTAGGTCATAAATAATTTCAAGACTTCTATGGGATAATATTTGAGGAGTAATCAGTGCTGCAAAATGTTTTAGAAAAACCAAGAGTTTAAGAAAAATATACCAGGCAAGAACCTATTTCAGATTTCTTAGGTTACTTTTGAACTGTGAAATTTTTAAGGTAAAAAGAAACGTGAGAAATAGACTAGAGGTTTGTTATTGCTTTTAATAAGTAATTTTTTTAAATATATATACCCTTTCTCCCTCACCAATTAGAAATACTAATAAAAATAGATATTTTAAATCTTAAAAAAAAAAAACAAGAGGGAGGAAAAAAAAGGAGGACCTGCATAAGAAACCTAGGTAGAAAGAAAACCAGGATGATGACAGCCTGTGGAGAAGGAATGTAAAGTCTTCAAAGAAAAGGGCAGGAAGATTCATCTGTATGACTTGACAATCCAGGAGCCTGTGAATGCACTTAAATAATGAGAAGAAAAGGAGATCAAGCTAGCATTATGACTAATTAAATGAGAAGAACTTCCACATGGGAGTTTAATCATTGGATTAGGATATTACGGAGATGGGTTGATCTCCCTCCTTAGAGACAGTCCTTCCATTTCACCACACAGTCAAAACCCCAACTCCAGGTGAATTCAACTGGTTCTTTCTGGCAATTGTTCTCAGACTGCTGGAAAAGAAAAGTCATATTTCACATATTGGAGCTGCTATAAATCCTTGGTCATCAACCTCAGCAAACTCTTCAATATTGTCTGACAATTTATTTCCCTAGAAAGCGCTCTCATTTTTCACAGTATTTCAAACCTTCTCTACTTTTCTTAAAACTGTTGACACACCTTCTACTCTCCAGCCACCTTGAGCAGCTTGGTCATCTACTTCAAAGAAAAAATAGACACCAACTTTTTTACATTAGATTTTCAAATCTGCTTACACACCCATCCCTTTCTCTTATCTGAAGAAGTGGCTTCCTTCCACAAATGTGAGATTTATTCTCCCTCCAATCATGTCAGTGATCCTGTCTCACTGTCTTGTGTCCCAAAATGCATCACTGGTTCCTTATACAATCATGCACTACATAGCATCCATTTGAGTAATGTCCGATTGCATATACGTCCATGGTCCCATGAATCATGAATGTTCTCAATGGCATCTAGAATGGTGAATCCTTTCCAGAAGGTTTTCAATTTACTTTGCCTAGATCCTTCAGAGAAATCACTACCTATGGGCTATTGCCTTACAAAATGTATTTCTTAATAAAAAGACTTGAAAGTTAAAATTACTTCTTGAACCATGGGCTGCAGAATGGATGTTGTGCTAGCAGGCATGAAAACAACATTAGTATCTTTGTATACCTCCATCAGAGCTTTTGGGGGACCAAGTGCATTGTCAATGAACAGAAATATTTTGAAAGGAATCTTTTCTGAGTGATAGGTCTCAACAGTGGGCTTAAAATATTCAGTAAACCTTGTTGTAAGCAGATGTGCTGTTATCTGGGCTTTGTTGTTCCATTTATAGAGCACAGGGATAGCAGAATTAACACAAGTCTTAAGAGGCCTAGGATTTTCAGAATGGTAGATGAGCATTGGCTTCAGCTTAAAGTCACTAGCTACATTAGCCCCTAACAAGAGAGTCGTCCTGTCCTTTAAAGCCAGGCACTGACCTCTCCCCTCTTGCTATTAAAGTCCCAGATAGCAGCTTCTGCCAATATAAGGCTGTTTTGTCTACACTGAAAATCTGTTGTTTACTGTAGCCACCTTCATCAATTAGCTAGATTTTCCGGACACCTTGCTGCAGCTTCTACATCAGCACTTGCTGTTTCACTTTACACTTTTATGTTATGGACACACCTTTTTCCTTAAACCTCATGAACCAACCTCTGCTAGCTTTAAACATTTCTTCTGCAGCTTCCTCACCTCTCTCAGCCTTCACAGAATTGAACAGAGTTAGGGTCTTGCTCTGGATTAGGCTTTGACTTAAGGGAATGTTGTGGCTGGCTTCGTCTTCCATCCAGATCACTAAAACCCTCTCCACATCAGCAATAAGGTTGTTTCACTTTCTTACCATGCCTGTGTTCACCAAAGTAGCACTTTTAATTTTCTTCAAGAACTTTTCCTTTGCACTCACAACTTGGCTAGCCAGCGCAAGAGGTCTAGCTTTCCACCTCTCTCAGCTTCCCCCAACATGCCTTCCTCAGTGAACTTAATTATCTCTATCTTTTGATTTAAAGTGAGAGATGTGCGACTCTTACTTTCACTTGAACACTTAGAGGCTATTGTAGGGTTATTAACTGGCCTAATTTCAACACTGTTGTGTCTCAGGGAATAGGGAGGCCCAAGCAGAGGGACAGAGATGGGGGAATGGCTGGTCGGTGGAGCAGTCAGCACACACACAATATTTATCGATTAAGTTTGCTGTCTTATATGGGCATGGTTCGTGACACCCCAAAACAGTTACAATAGTAACATCAAAGATCACTATCACAGATCACCATAACAGACATAATAATGAAAAAGTTTGAAATATTGTGAGAATTACAGGTGTGACACAGAGACATGAAGTGAGCGCATCCTGTTGAAAAAATGGTGCCGATAGACTCATTCAATGCAGCGTAGCCACAAACCTTCAATTTGTAAAAATTGCAGTACCCGTGAAGTGCAATAAAGCAAAGCACAATAAAATGAAGTATGCCTGTGATAGAGTTCTGAAATCCTAATTGGAGAATGAGATGTTAACGGAGGGAAATGGACATAGTGAACCCCAACAGCTTCCCGCACGCAACATGTATATCTCATGTCTCTTGTATACAAAGCAATTGTGCTGCCAGGAGTATAACAGTACAGTACATATATAACCTATAATACATGTATGTCTTGACAGTCATAATAAATGCCTGCTACTGGTTTATGTCTGTACTGTACTTTGTATCATTACTTTAATGTACACTTTCCCTACTTACAAAGAAAAAGTTTACTGTTTAACAGTGTATACTTCGACTCATAGGCAGCAGCATCCAACCTTGTGTATGAGGTGTCACTTGAGAGCTGTATCTCTGATATTCTTTCGAAAATATGACCGTAAAGTGCACCATAGCTCCCAAATGCAACAAAAGAGTGCAAGTAAGAGCAACAGCAAAAGGCAAAGAAGTATTGATTTGGGAGTAAAAAAAAAAATGTATCCCAAATAGCTTTGCTAAGTATATACTATGGTGTTTGCACAATGTTCAAATCACATAACATCCTATTTCATAGAACTAACTGTGGATGTTAAGCGGCTTGTGACCGTATTAGTAAGGCAGGACCCTAGGGGTCATCCTTGACTCCTTCCTCTCCAATCACCAAATCCAGCATATTCCACATCTTAAATACCTCTTTAATCTATTTCCTCTGTCATCACCATTCCTTATCTCTCACCTGCTATAAAAAACCTGACTGGTCTGCTGACCTCCAACCTTACTTCTAATTCATATAACCTTTTATAGTCACAAAAATGCCACCTCCTCTATTTTATTGTATTTTATGTGATAAAATACAAACTTCTTAATAAGGTTCCTAAGATCTTTTCGTAATTTGCTCCTGTCTACTTTTTTCCATGCCCCTCATTGCATACTTTGTACCAGCTATACTTCAATTCCTTCCATGTACCTCTCTCATACCTCGTTTTCAGGCACATATGTCCCCCTTGTCTGGGAGATTCCCCACCCTCACTTTAACATTTGTCTGCCCAGGTCCACCTCAAACCTAAGGTCTCCACTTAAATGCCATTTCTTTTTGGAGGTCTTTCCTGATTCCTAGACTAGGTTTGCTCTCTGTGCTATGAGTTTCCCTAACATAACAGTCATTGTTCTTTGTTAATTTATCTGTATGCTCAGAAAGTAGGGCTCTGTCTATTCACTGTTGTGGCTCTAATACCCAGCAGTCTCAAAACTGCAGGCATCAGAAAATTTGACAAATAAATAAATAAAAATAAACCACCAATAATAGGATAAATGCTTCTTTATCTAAAATGGTCTAGATAAATAGTTCATACAGATTTTCTTTAAAATTAGAAGTGTAACATTTCATGAATCTCATAGGTAAGAATAAAATGGACATTTTAAGTAATATTGGAAATGATAACTATTGTGATTTGATGGTTCTTGTCTTTTATATTGTATACAGGCCAGAAAGGTGAATGGGAAGTTTTATAAGTGATGTCTGGAGACATCAGCACCCTATATCAAAAGCAGCAATATTAAAAAAATATAGCCTAAAAGCAGGATAGGTCCCTAAATAAGAAATTTATCAAAAAATCTTTGAGTACAACACACCCATACACAAGGAACACATTTATACAGATACCATAAAAATACTCAAAATCATTACCATTAAACAAATTTTCTATTACAGAAAAAACTATAAATATCCTGAGAAGGATGACTTCAATACATGCTCAGTTGTGCTCAAAAATTTTTTTTCCTGAGGGGAAAAAAAGGCAGAGCAGCTGGCCTTACAATAATGAGAAAAGGTATTGATAACTGTCTTTAAAAAAAAAAAAAAAAACTCTCTGAAATGTTCATTCAAGGCTGGTATTCATTCTTTATTCAGAGCCTGGTTGTCAGGCTTGAAAAGCAAGAGATTACTGATGCATTTTACAGCCGAGTTGTGAAGAACATAAATTTGTTCTTAGTACAGCAATGAATAAAGGGAGGAATAGGCATCTTCTTTGTATTTCAAGGGACCTATGCATTCCATTTGGCTGCATTAAGATGATTTCTGTGAATTACAGTTATATGAAGGAGCTCTGGTGATACAGTTGTTAAAGTGTTTGGCTACTAACCAAAGGTCGGCGGTTCAAACCCACTACCTGCTCCACTGGAGAAAGATGTGGCAGTCTGCTTCTGTAAAGATTTACAGCCTTGGAAACCCTATGGGGCAGTTGTATTCTGTCCTATAGGGTTGCTATCAGTCGGAATCGACTCGACAGCAGTGGGTTTGGTACCGTTATGACACAACTTAGAAATACCACAATTTGATGTTTTGTTTTCATTAGTTCCATGCAACAAAGCCATCTTTAAATCATGATTTTGCATAATTAATATCTTGCATTGCATTTCTTTTCCCTTTTTTTTTTTTCTTCTTTTTACTAAGTAGATATACAGAGATCATGGATTCTAAAACGAATTTATTGAGCTATTTAGGAGCTTTATTTTATGCTCGTGTCTATTTAGGCAGGTGGTTTTCAAAAAAGATGGGGTCAAGGTGACTATAAAGTCTTCTTCTGGGCAAAACTACCCAAAAGAGCATTAGGAAATGTGTTTTATGTCCAAACTGAACCGCTAAATTGAAATTGTTCATCATTTCTAGTCTACCAATACTGTAGGTCATTAATTATCTGCCTAAATCTCTGAATTATCAAGTTGCCAAGTGACCTCATGTATCACTGTATAGGATAAAACCCACCTCTTGATGGGAACAGCTAAAAACTGCATTATAAATGGGTAGACACTTCTGCAATCAAGCTACCAAAATCTCATTTAGTCTTCTCTTCAGACTAAGTACTCTGATATGAATGGTGCTTTTCTCTCCTCCCATCTGGACTCTGGAAACACTAATAACTCATTTTACCACTTTGAAAAAACTTGCTACACTGAAGTCAAGGGGTGCTGAAATTAGATAGCAAGTTGAGATTTTAAGAGCAGGAGTTGAGACATGCTGATTTTGTAACTTTATGAAAAAAATTATGTAAAAGCTGCCTTACATATTAGACAATATGAATCTGTATAAATAAGAGGGAATTACATACTTTAAGTTATAATTTATTTTTTCTAATTTTAGTTTACTAGCTATGTATTTACAGCCTACAAAAAAATTTTTTTTTATAGTATTTGATAAATTACCAGAAAATCTTATTGAAAGAGAAACGCCTATGAACTTTTAAAATGAACCATTTATTAAATCAGACCGTTATTCTTAACAGTTATGGAAATTACATGTATGTTTAAGTCAGAGTATTTCACATGGAAAAATTTTCAACTCTTACAGGCAAGCAAAATCGTACCACACAATATATAAGTGGGAAGGGGGCACTGCTAAACATTCAAATAAGGCAAGTATTTAAAAACAATAAAACAATAATTAAACAAAAATTCAAGCATTCCTTTAAGAGAATTCAACACTACAAGCTAAATGTACTTTCTGAGTGTACTCATACAGCCAAGGCAGTGTTTCTTCTTGTAAAACACACGGAAATGTAATAAGGCTCTTTAACAGATACAGCTGCCCTCCAGATTCAATCTCAGTTGCTTTCTTTAAATTAAAATTCACAAAGTGCACAATTAATATATATCGAAAAACTGAATCTGCTACTCTAACAACAGCTGCCCATGCTTAATACTTAGTGGTTTATTTGATCAAATTCTGTCTTTTCTGGCGAAAAAAATAAGATAAGCACTATAAAACATTTAGTTTGAGATGTATGCTAGGATTTTTCTTAGAAATCAAAAACCATGGAGGAAAGGGTTATTTATCCTAAGGAAAATAAAGCCAAACACTAGAATGCCCAAACATTTCCAGAGAACGAGCACCACAAAGGACATCTGCATTCAGTGTTATAACATCTGCTGATGCATTTTTCTCACTCCAGCCAATCTACTTCGTCAAACTCTGAATCATCTTCTGAATCACTATACTCCACAGCAATACGGCGAGACAGGATGGTGGCAACATCATTCTCAATGCGTTCGTGTTTAGCTTCCTGTTCACGCTGTTCTTCTACTTTGCGTAGCTGAATACCTGATATAGTAAAGCCAACCATTTAGTATTTTAAACCAAAATACTAGATGCTAGATATTATTAACGTTCTGGAATAAAATCAAATTCCCCAAAGAAATACTAAAAGTAAAATATAAAGCTATATCTATTAGAAAGAATTTGAAGGAATCATATTTAGAGAGGCATTAAATCTTTCATTATCTTATCATCTGTGATATTAGCTGGTGAAACTTATCAGACTTTTCAGTGGATAGCTACAGTTTATTTATCTATTACGTCCTACTGTACCTCCCTGTTTACCACCGCCTAAAAACAATCAGGTGATACATTTCTTCTATTACCTCTATAGTCAAATAAATTAAAAATTGTTGAGTACATTTTCTGCAGCTTTATTCCCTTTTGTGCTTCAGGGAAAGAAACTATTATTTTGATAGTCTTAGTGCCTGGCATATAGCAGTTGCTTAAGAAATGCTGAGGGAACCAATGAATGAACATGAGAAGTCTTTCTTTTGTTACTAACGGAAGAACTTTAAATTCTTTAAAGGCCATCTGGTAGAGCAACAGTGTCACCAAATGGACAACCTTAACACTGAAGAAAACACTAATTCATTTTAAAGGAATTAATATACCTATTAGATGTAATACAAAGGATTTTAACTAAATATCCTGTAACATTTAAGTCTGGTATTTTCAATTTCTCATTTACTTGAGAAACATTTTAAGTATGAAAACTAAGCAATTAAATGCGATATATTTCCTAAAAATGATTTAAAAAAATAAGTTGGACATAATTTTGCTTTTGAAAGTCCATTTGTGCAAAAACATAATGATCTAAAATTTTATAAATGAAGAATACAGTATTATCTCGAATATTTAGAAAGTTTCTAATGTTGCTACAGCAATGCTATTAATAGCCCTAAGAAAATTACCTTTTCGTATTGCTTCCAGAAGTACACTCCTGGCATCACTGATTACAGGTAGGGTTGATGGATGACGCTTTGGCTCAGAAGCAGGTATAACTTGCGATGGAGGAGATGGAGGCATTAATGGAACATGGGGACCCGGAGCAGTAGATGGAGTTGGATGCAGCCCAGAGGGAGGATGAGCAAGAGCTGCAACTGTGACAGGTGACGATGGCCGAATGCCAGGAGGAGGTAGAGGAGGAGGTGGTGGGGGAGGAGGTAGCCCCTGAACTTCACCTTGTGGGAGTGGATGAACTGGTACAGTCTCACATACTGGGGCAGCTCTAGCTACTGGAGGAGAGGGCTGTACTAAAGGAGGTGCAATTGGAGGAGGAGCTGGGTGAAGAACTCCAGGGGCAATCTGAAGAGGAGCTGGAGGTGGTGGTACTGCTGGAGCTTGCAAGGCAGTGCTTGGAGGTGGAGGTGGGGGAGGTACTGGTGGGGGAGGAGTTGAAGTCATTGAAGCTCTTAGTGAAGAAGTTGACAAGGCAGATGGAAGAGGAGGTGGAGGAGGTGGGGGGGTGGGGCTCACAAACACAGGTGTTCTGCCTGTAGCTGGTGACTGAGGACGATTTTCTATCAAACCTGTAGCAGAACTGAAATGACAAAGAGATCCTAGCAAGTTATTAACAGAAAAACCTAAAGAGAAAACCTAACTGCACAAATATAAATGACTGTCAGTAATTACATCAAAGTAGAAGCTTTAACATGTTCCTACAGAATTTTAAATTCTTCAGCAGTATTTAAAATTAAATCAGAACTAAAAAAAATTATACCAACAAGAAAATAGGTGGTGCTTTGGTTTATAATATTCTAACCAGTATTATCCTCTCATCCAACTGTCATATATGGCTCAAGTATTTTATGCTTAAAATGATAAATGAAAACTCAATTCTACACTGTGATATAAGTTTCTGTAATGACTCAATATTCATCACATTATAATATTTGTAGCAATATGTGTGGCCAATACGATGCTGTATTTTACTGAAACTATTAAGTCATTTCAGATAAATCAATAACAACGAATTACAAACCACAAAAGGAAATTTCTGGTCCTCTTCCCACCTGAGTGAGGAACATCAAATTAGTCAGCGACAAAAGGTTAATTTTTTACCTAAAAATTATAACCAAAACTCCCTGCTGTTGAGTCGATTCTGACTCGTAGCGACCCTATAGGACAGAGTAGAACTGCCCCATAGAATTTCCAAGGAGCACCTGGAGGATTTGAACTGCCAACCTCTTGGTTAGCAGCTGTAGCACTTACCCACTATGCCACCAGGGTTTCCAAAAATTATAAAGCTGATCTCTACTAGAAAAATTTCTGTATTTTGAAATTTATAATTTGGATAATAACTGACAAAATTAAACTTTAAAATATCTTTACCAAAAAATTAAGAGCACTGTCTATTCTACCTCAAATTTTTAGAGTATTTCCCCTAACATCAAAAAAGCATGACCACATCTTTGGTTTCTATTTCTCAGCACCTTAGATTCACCCTTTGATTACTATACTACACATCGTGTGCTTGATACCAAAGCTACAACAAAACGAAACGCACTTTAATCTTTAAACTGAATTCTTACTTTTCTCAGGAGAATATTTGACCTGGCAAATTATGGTCTACATGCCAAATATGACCCACTCCCTGCTTTTGTGGCTTTTCTGAAACACAGGTTCATTTGTTTATGCATAGTTTATGGCTACTTTCATGTAATAACAGCAAAAATTGAGTAGTTGAGACAGAAACTATATGGCCCACAAGCCCTAAAATATTTACGATCTGGTCCTTTAAAGAAAAACGCTGCCAATTCCTGAGAAAAAACATCAGGTGCTTGGCTCAACATACCTGATACACGTGGGTATGGGTTTCGCATCTCCTGCTCCATGCACTGGTGGAGGTGGAGGTGGTTCATGTGGTCTGACTAAGACCCTTTCCTCAGCTCTAGTCAGAAGCTCACTCATCTGACTAAACGGCAAGGCAGAAAGTGAATAAGATCCATCCATATGATCCACATACGTCTGAGGTCTAAAAAAAAAATACACGAAATCAGTGCATTTTTCTTGAGTTACTAGTGAAATGAAGTTTTCTACATGAGATATTTAAGGGTTATCCTTTGAATACCAAAATTTTAACCACTATTAAGAAATTTCAGAAAAACATTACATAAATTCTGCTTTTAAAACAAAGAATGCTGCTTATAATGTAACCTTTCCTTACTAATTTAGATTTACTAAGATAATCATTATTTTATAATGGAGCACTAATCCAACTCATAACAATGAAAACATTACACGTACAACCAAAAATTAAACCCAGTGCCGTCAGGTCTATTCCAACTTACAGTGACCCTATAGGACAGAGTGGAACTGCCCCATAGAGTTTCCGAGGAGCACCTGGAGGATTCAAACTGCCGACCCTTTGGTTAGCAGCCGTAGCACTTAACCACTATGCCACCAGGGTTTCCCTAACATGACACGTGCAATCTGATAAAAAAGGAAAGAAAATTAATTTTTTTTTATTAACTTTTATTAAGCTTCAAGTGAACGTTTACAAATCCAATCAGTCTGTCACATATAAGTTTACATACATCTCACTCCCTACTCCCACTTGCTCTCCCCTTCTTGAGTCAGCCCTTTCAGTCTCTCCTTTCGTGACAATTTTGCCGGCTTCTCTCTCTCTCTATCCTCCCATCCCTCCTCCAGACAAGAGTTGCCAACACAATCTCAAGTGTCCACCTGATATAATTAGCTCACTCTTCATCAGCGTCTCTCTCCCACCCGCTGACCAGTCCCTTTCATGTCTGATGAGTTGTCTTTGGGGATGGTTCCTGTCCTGTGCCAACAGAAGGTCTGGGGGCCATGGCTGCCGGGATTCCTCTAGTCTCAGTCAGACCATTAAGTTTGGTCTTTTTATGAGAATTTGGGGTCTGTATCCCACTGATCTCCTGCTCCCTCAGGGGTCCTCTGCTGTGCTCCCTGTCAGGGCAGTCATCGATTGTGGCCGGGGACCAACTAGTTCTTCTGGTCTCAGGATGATGTAGGTCTCTGGTTCATGTGGCCCTTTCTGTCTCTTGGGCTCTTAGTTGTCGTGTGGCCTTGGTGTTCTTCATTTTCCTTTGCTCCAGGTGGGTTGAGACCAATTGATGCATCTTAGATGGCCGCTTGTTAGCATTTAAGACCCCAGACGCCACATTTCAAAGTGGGATGCAGAATGATTTCATAATAGAATTATTTTGCCAATTGACTTAGAAGTCCCCGCAAACCATGTTCCCCAGACCCCCGCCCTTGCTCCGCTGACCTTTGAAGCATTCATTTTATCCCGGAAACTTCTTTGCTTTTGGTCCAGTCCAGTTGAGCTGACCTTCCACGTATTGAGTGTTGTCTTTCCCTTCACCTAAAGCAGTTCTTATCTACTGATTAATCAATAAAAAACCCTCTCCCACCCTCCCTCCCTCCCTCCCCGCCTCGTAACCACAAAAGTATGTGTTCTTCTCAGGTTTACCATTACTCAAGATCTTATAATAGTGGTCTTATACAATATTTGTCCTTTTGCCTCTGACTCATTTCGCTCAGCATAATGCCTTCCAGGTTCCTCCACGTTATGAAATGTTTCACAGATTCGTCACTGTTCTTTATCGATGCGTAGTATTCCATTGTGTGAATATACCACAATTTATTTACCCATTCATCCGTTGATGGACACCTTGGTTGCTTCCAGCTTTTTGCTATTGTAAATAGAGCTGCAATAATTATGGGTGTGCATATATCTGTTTGTATGAAGGCTCTTGTATCTCTAGGGTATATTCCCAGGAGTGGGATTTCAGGGTTGTATGGTAGTTCTATTTCTAACTGTTTAAGATAACGCCAGATAGATTTCCAAAGTGGTTGTACCATTTTACATTCCCACCAGCAGTGTATAAGAGTTCCAATCTCTCCGCAGCCTCTCCAACATTTATTATTTTGTGTTTTTTGGATTAATGCCAGCCTTGCCGGTGTAAGATGGAATCTCATCGTAGTTTTAATTTGCATTTCTCTAATGGCTAATGATCGTGAGCATTTTCTCATGTGTCTGTTGGCTGCCTGAATATCTTCTTTAGTGAAATGTGTGTTCATATCCTTTGCCCACTTCTTGATTGGGTTGTTTGCCTTTTGTGGTTGAGTTTTGACAGAATCATGTAGATTTTAGAGATCAGGCGCTGGTCGGAGATGTCATAGCTGAAAATTCTTTCCCAGTCTGTAGGTGGTCTTTTTACTCTTTTGGTGAAGTCTTTAGATGAGCATAGGTGTTTGATTTTTAGGAGCTCCCAGTTATCTGGTTTCTCTTCATCATTTTTGGTAATGTTTTGTATTCTGTTTATGCCTTGTATTAGGGCTCCTAGGGTTGTCCCTATTTTTTCTTCCATGATCTTTATCGTTTTAGTCTTTATGTTTAGGTCTTTGATCCACTTGGAGTTAGTTTTTGTGCATGGTATAAGGTATGGGTCCTGTTTCATTGTTTTGCAAATGAATATCCAGTTATGCCAGCACCATTTGTTAAAAAGGCTATCTTTTCCCCAATTAATTGACACTGGTCCTTTGTCAAATATCAGCTGCTCATACGTGGATGGATCTATGTCTGGGTTCTCAATTCTGTTCCATTGGTCTATGTGCCTGTTGTTGTACCAGTACCAGGCTGTTTTGACTACTGTGGCTGTATAATAGGTTCTGAAGTCAGGTATGGTGAGGCCTCCCACTTTCTTCTTCTTTTTCAGTAATGCTTTGCTTATCCGGGGCTTCTTTCCCTTCCATATGAAATTGGTGATTTGTTTCTCTATCCCGTTAAAATATGACATTGGAATTTGGATCGGAAGTGCGTTAAATGTATAGATGGCTTTTGGTAGAATAGACATTTTTACTATGTTAAGTCTTCCTATCCATGAGCAAGGTATGTTTTTCCACTTAAGTATGTCCTTTTGAATTTCTTGTAGTAGAGCTTTGTAGTTTTCTTTGTATAGGTCTTTTACATCCTTGGTAAGATTTATTCCTAAGTATCTTATCTTCTTGGGGGCTACTGTGAATGGTATTGATTTGGTGATTTCCTCTTCAATGTTCTTTTTGTTGATGTAGAGGAATCCAAGTGATTTTTGTATGTTTATTTTATAACCTGAGACTCTGCCAAACTCTTCTATTAGTTTCAGTAGTTTTCTGGAGGATTCCTTAGGGGTTTCTGTGCATATAATCATGTCATCTGCAAATAGTGATAACTTTACTTCTTCCTTGCCAATCCGGATACCTTTTATTTCTTTGTCTAGCCTAATTGCCCTGGCTAGGACTTCCAGCACGATGTTGAATAAGAGCAGTGATAAAGGGCATCCTTGTCTGGTTCCCGTTCTCAAGGGAAATGCTTTCAGGTTCTCTCCATTTAGAGTGATATTGGCTATTGGCTTTGCATAGATGCCCTTTATTATGTTGAGGAATTTTCCTTCAATTCCGATTTTGGTAAGAGTTTTTATCATAAATAGGTGTTGGACTTTGTCAAATGCCTTTTCTGCATCAATTGATAAGATCATGTGGTTTTTGTCTTTTGTTTTATTTATGTGATGGATTACATTAATGGTTTTTCTGATATTAAACCAGCCTTGCATACCTGGTATAAATCCCACTTGATCATGGTGAATTATTTTTTTGATGTGTTGTTGGATTCTATTGGCTAGAATTTTGTTGAGGATTTTTGCATCTATGTTCATGAGGGATATAGGTTTATAATTTTCTTTTTTTGTAATGTCTTTACCTGGTTTTGGTATCAGGGAGATGGTGGCTTCATAGAATGAGTTGGGTAGTATTCTGTCATTTTCTATGCTTTGGAATACCTTTAGTAGTAGTGGTGTTAACTCTTCTCTGAAAGTTTGGTAGAACTCTGCAGTGAAGCCGTCCAGGCCAGGGCTTTTTTTTGTTGGGAGTTTTTTGATTACCGTTTCAATCTCTTTTTTTGTTATGGGTCTATTTAGTTGTTCTACTTCTGAATCTGTTAGTTTAGGTAGGTAGTGTTTTTCCAGGAATTCATCCATTTCTTCTAGGTTTTCAAATTTGTTAGAGTACAATTTTTCATAATAATCTGAAATGATTCTTTTAATTTCATTTGGTTCTGTTGTGATGTGGTCCTTCTTGTTTCTTATTCAGGTTATTTGTTTCCTTTCCTGTATTTCTTTAGTCAGTCTAGCCAATGGTTTATCAATTTTGTTAATTTTTTCAAAGAACCAGCTTTTGGCTTTGTTAATTCTTTCAATTGTTTTTCTGTTCTCTAATTCATTTAGTTCAGCTCTAATTTTTATTATTTGTTTTCTTCTGGTGCCTGATGGGTTCTTTTGTTGCTCACTTTCTATTTGTTCAAGTTGTAGGGACAGTTCTCTGATTTTGGCTCTTTCTTCTTTTTGTATGTGTGCATTTATTGATATAAATTGGCCTCTGAGCACTGCTTTTGCTGTGTCCCAGAGGTTTTGATAGGAAGTATTTTCATTCTCGTTGCATTCTATGAATTTCCTTATTCCCTCCTTGATATCTTCTATAACCCAGTCTTTTTTCAGGAGGGTATTGTTCATTTTCCAAGTATTTGATTTCTTTTCCCTAGCTTTTCTGTTATTGATCTCTAGTTTTATTGCCTTGTGGTCTGAGAAGATGCTCTTTAATATTTCGATGTTTTGGACTCTGCAAAGGTTTGTTTTATGACCTAATATGTGGTCTATTCTAGAGAATGTTCCATGTGCGCTAGAAAAAAAAGTATACTTTGCAGCAGTTGGGTGGAGAGTTCTGTATAAGTCAATGAGGTCAAGTTGGTTGATTGTTGTAAGTAGCTCTTCCGTGTCTCTATTGAGCTTCTTACTGGATGTCCTGTCCTTCTCCGAAAGTGGTGTGTTGAAGTCTCCTACTATAATTGTGGAGGTGTCTATCTCACTTTTCAATTCTGTTAAAATTTGATTTATGTATCTTGCAGCCCTGTCATTGGGTGCATAAATATTTAATATGGTTATGTCTTCCTGATCAATTGTCCCTTTTATCATTATATACTGTCCTTCTTTATGCTTTGTGGTGGATTTAAGTCTAAAGTCTATTGTGTCAGAAATTAATATTGCTACTCCTCTTCTTTTTTGCTTATTGTTTGCTTGATATATTTTTTTCTATCCTTTGAGTTTTAGTTTGTTTGTGTCTCTAAGTCTAAGGTGTGTCTCTTGTAGGCAGCATATAGATGAATCGTTGTTTCTTTATCCAGTCCGTGACTCTCTGTCTCTTTATTGGTGCATTTAGTCCATTTACATTCAGCGTAATTATAGATAAATAAGTTTTTAGTGCTGTCATTTTGATGCCTTTTCATGTGTGTTGTTGACAATTTCATTTTTCCACATACTTTTTTGTGCTGAGGCGTTTTTCTTAGTAAATTGAGATCCTCATTTTCATAGTGTTTGACTTTATGTTAGTTGAGTCGTTACGTTTTTCTTGGCTTTTATCTTGAGTTATGGAGTTGTTATACCTTTTTGTGGTTACCTTATTATTTACCCCTATTTTTCTAAGTAAAAACCTAACTTTTATCGTTATATATCACCTTGTATCACTCTCCATGTGGCAGTTCAATGCCTCCTGTATTTAGTCCCTCTTTTTGATTATTTTGATCTTTTACCTATTGACTTCCATGATTCCCTGTTATGTGTATTTTTTTTTAATTAATCTTAATTTGTTTGTTTTTGTGCTTTCCCTATTTGAGTTGATATCAGGACGTTCTGTTTTGTGACCTTGTGTTGTGCTGATATCTGATATTATTGGTTCTCTGACCAAACAATATCCTGTAGTATTTCTTGTAGCTTTGGTTTGGTTTTTGCAAATTCTCTAAACTTGTGTTTATCTGTAAATATCTTAATTTCGCCTTCATATTTCAGAGAGAGTTTTGCTGGATATATGATCCTTGGCTGGCAGTTTTTCTCCTTCAGTGCTCTGTATATGTCGTCCCATTCCCTTCTTGCCTGCATGGTTTCTGCTGAGTAGTCTGAACTTATTCTTATTGATTCTCCCTTGAAGGAGACCTTTGTTTTCTCCCTGGCTGCTTTTAAAATTTTCTCTTTATCTTTGGTTTTGGTGAGTTTGATGATAATATGTCTTGGTGTTTTTCTTTTTGGATCAATCTTAAATGGGGATCGATGAGCATCTTGGATAGATATCCTTTTGTCTTTCATGATGTCAGGGAAGTTTTCTGTCAGGAGTTCTTCAACTATTTTCTCTGTGTTTTCTGTCCCCCCTCCCTGTTCTGGGACTCCAATCACCCGCAGGTTATCCTTCTTGATAGAGTCCCACATGATTCTTAGGGTTTCTTCATTTTTTTTAATTCTTTTATCTGATTTTTTTCCAGCTATGTTGGTGTTGATTCCCTGGTCCTCCAGATGTCCCAGTCTGCATTCTAATTGCTCGAGTCTGCTCCTCTGACTTCCTATTGCATTGTCTAATTCTGTAATTTTATTGTTAATCTTTTGGATTTCTACATGCTGTCTCTCTATGGATTCTTGCAACTTATTAATTTTTCCACTATGTTCTTGAATGATCTTTTTGAGTTCTTCAACAGTTTTATCAGTGTGTTCCTTGGCTTTTTCTGCAGTTTGCCTTATTTCATTTGTGATGTCTTGAAGCATTCTCTAAATTAGTTTTTTATATTCTGTATCTGATAATTCCAGGATTGTATCTTCATTTGGGAAAGATTTTGATTCTTTTGTTTGGGGGGTTGGAGAAGCTGTCATGGTCTGCTTCTTTAAGTGGTTTGATATGGATTGTTGTCTCTGAGCCATTACTGGGAAACTAGTTTTTCCAGAAAATCCGCTGCGTCCAGTCCAAATCCTGGTGGGATGGTTCCCTGGCTGGGACGCTGCTCTCCCCGTTCCAAGACCAGTCACTGCCTCCCGGGGACTTCTTCTACCGGCTGCGTCCCACGCCGCCCACGGAACTGGCTGGTCCCCCTCCCGGGGTTAGTTCAGGGGGGTGGAGCAGCTGTCTGTGCTTGTGCCGTACCTGACTGGTACGCTGGTTCCAGGCTCTGAAAACAATCGCTGCTTCCCCGTATTAGTTCGTTCTCCATCTCTAAATCTGTGTTTGTTGTTCAGGGTTCGTAGATTGTTACGTATGTGATTGATTCACTTGTTTTTCCGTGTCTTTGTTGTAAGAGGGCTCCAAGGTAGCGTCTGCCTAGTCTGCCATCTTGGCTCCGCTCTTGTGTATCGAAAATTAATTTTTAACAAACTATATTCAAAGCTATTTGTCTCTGTTTCATTTTTTTTTCTTTACGAGAAGATATCAATAACAGAGCTGGGGAATATAAAAACTGGCATCTTCTACCACTACACCAGGACATCTTGTTGTTTTCTTAAACTTAAATGACTTCCAAAAGTCTTGTACTCAGGGAGAAAGGCCTCCTGGATACCAGCACCACAGAGATGGCTAGCTATATTGTTTTGTCCCTTTGATATTTTCAAAGATTCTAGGGTACTCAGGAAATAACTGAGTAACACGGCAACATGTGATTTACGATGAGATATAAGCAAAATTTCAGATACCTTGAGTATATTAAGATTTTTAAGTGTTTACTGATTGTAGTAAATTCTGGGGTGGAAGTTGAATTTAACAGATGTACACAGAGCAAGTTAAAAACAACTGTATTTAGACTACTGGCTCAGATAAAAACTTTAATTACTTAACAGAAGTAGAAATAAGATGTTTGTGCATAGATTACAAATTAAAAAAAATTCAGTTCTTTTAGTTTTCTTTTTTACTAATGCACATAAACAGTATCCCTCACATGTAAATTTTTCCTAAAATAAAACCAAAAAACCAAACCCACTGCCATTAAGTCGATTCCGACTCATAGCAACCCTAGAGGACGGAGCAGAACTGCCCCATAGGGTTTCCAAAGCTGTAAATCTTTACGGAAGCAGGTTGCCACATTTTTCTCCCACGGGGTAGCTGGTGGGTTTGAACCAATGACCTTTCAGTGAGCAGCCAAGTGCTTTATTTCATACTTATGGCCTAATAGTTTACATGTGTTATTCAAAAGAAAACCTTAAGCTCTTTTCCATTCAAAAAAATCAATATAACTATAAATCCAGTGCCGTCGAGTTGATTCCAACTCATAGCGACCCTACAGACACATTTATTCACAGAAAGATGCCAGCTTGTGCCTTCTATGGTAGCATGTTACTTAGACAGCTCTCCTAGTTACCAAGAAAGGAAAAGGTTCTATACTATACTTCTGCAAAAGGGGATGAGAATTTTTGTTTGTTTGAAAGCCCTGATATATTTGAGGTAGGGGATGTGACCTAGAAAGGAAGTCAGGGGAAAGAAAAAGAAACAAAATACAGATACTTACTCCTCAACTCCTATTTTATGTGCAGTGAACCAACAGTACTTAAAAAAAAATCCGTATCCCATTCCTCTATTGTAAAATTCTAGCATGCTTTCCCTGAAATACTAAAAGGGAATTAAGACTTCATATGAAAGTTAAAACAACCTTGAAGATCATCTATTCCAACCTTCTCTTTCTACAGATATAACAAAACTAAGGTCCAGGTAAGAAAATGACCTGCCCAAAGTCAGACTTTGGGAGGCTCACAGTGGTCAGGGTTTCAGAATCGTCTCTATGCTTAGACATTACAAATAAAGTCAATGTTTCATCATTAATTAAAAACAAACAACAACAAAAGAAAAGAAACCTTGTTTCAAAATGAGAAGCTGGGCCATTAGCAACTTCAATATGCTTATGTAAGAGATTAGCGTCGTCTTCAGCCAGCTCTGGACCTTGGGCCAGCTTCTGCCATTCTCTCCGTCTGTCATGAGGTGCCCTCGGCACTTTTTCTGGTTCATGAGGACGATCTAGATTTTTCTGCTGTAACAGATGTATTGAAACAAAGCCAAATGCTGAAGTACTTTTTAAAAAGAGGTTATAATAAAATTCTAACATCAACATTAAAAGACAATGTCATCATGACATAGTAAAATTAACACAGTTCATAGGTAGATTCAGAGTTAAATCTTAGGTAGCTTGTTTGTAACTCCTTCTTGCCATTTTTTAAACCCCTAATTCAAGCTGATGCACCAAATACAAATAGTACGCCGAAATAGCAAAACTGGAGGTCAGAAAGCTCTTTCAGATGAAAAAAGATTCGCCAATTTTGTTCCCATATCTATTAGTCTTCTGTGATGAAAAAAATTTCTACCTCCAACCAAAACTTGAATATTTACTAAGGTTATGTTTATCTGGAAAGTAATCAATTAGCTACCAAAGACACTGGAAAAAATCCAATTATCCCATTAACCCGTTTTTTTTTTTTTTTTTTAAATTGTATCACTCAATAGAAAACAGGGTCTTTGAAAAACAGAATATAAAGTGATTCTGATTGGGAGAGAAAGAATAAAAAGGTCTAGATTAGGTGTAACAAATTCAAATTCAAATGCCCAAAGGGGCCAAGAAGATACCAAACATGAATGAAGCCTGTCAGGTGTAAGAGGAAATCTGCAGTGAACTAGATAGGTATGCTCATCTAAGGCATTCCAGTTCAAAAAATTTAAAACCACTGTGTCTGTCAAACAAAACACTGTGTGCTGGAGTAAACTGACCTTCCAGTCATTGTTTTTAAAACTGGCTAGAACACGGGATACTGTCTAGCACAGAATATAGGAACATAAGGGCATTATGGGAAACAACAGGGAAAATGGGGACAGCTAAAGGAAAAACAAAGGGATAATGAAGACAGACTGCCTCCTTCATTAACTCTGCCTAAATCCAACTTTACTTCCTCCTTCTATATTTTCAATTCTCCTTGACCTGGAATAAAGCAGATCCAAGTTAATTTTATTAGAAAGCAGAAAATGACAACACAACAGACAGATAACAGGAATTTAGTGAGAATAAAAGAACCTCTCCAAACCTTTAGGATACATTCTGTGGTAAGAAAATATTTTGGTAACCTACTTTACCAATATCCTTTGTTCCTTCTTACTGAATGCCCTTTTCTTCCTTGGTCCACTTAATTCCTATTTGGTCCACAAGATTCATTATAAGCTTTGTTGGGAGTGTTCACCAATCCTGTCCCCTGGCTAAAGCAGGTACTATTTTGTCCCCAAACTCTTCATGCGTACATACATCTGTCATGGCTCTTATTGTATCACACTGTAATTATCTTACAGCTCATCTGGCTCCCCATTAGATTGTGATCTTTCTGTGTGGTTATAAAGACTTGAGTATTTGACTAAACTGGCTCGATGAAATAAAACTGTCAAAGCACAGGATTAATAAGTTTCCATAAATACACCAAAAATATTTTCAGTTTTTTGAATCTCTTGTGTTACCTTCTGTTTCCTTTTTTCCTTCCTCTTATCCTCTGTATCTTGCAACATTTTTTCCTTCCATAGATCAAAGAAATATGAAGGATTGGTATAAAACTTCAAACCTTCTTTACCATCATCTCTGAAATATAAAACACCAATTAAAACATAACAGCAAGACTTAGCAATCAAAACTGTAATCACACTGACATTTTTTTCTTACATTAATAAAACGCAGCATGTGCAAAAATACTGCCAAAATAAATTAGAATACAGGGTTTCCAATTAGAATACTGAGCCAATAAAAAATTTCTCACAAATTAGACAGGAGACTTAGGAAAAGGGAAAACCAGACACTTTCCAGAGTTGGTGTTAATAACTTAAAGTATAGCTGGACAATTTTCATTCCTAATTTCTCTTGCTGAATACTAAATATTCTATAAATCCTTGGGGAAATTCCAATAATTACAAATAGTTCTGCCAAAGATGAAAGCCTGAAAGGAAAAATAACATCATTTAGAACAGAAAAATTTTAAAGTCTATACCAATGTTCTAATTTATTTATTAGCCTTCCAAATCCAGAAGATACCACTTAACAGCATTCCAGTAGTACACATTCTATCCAATGACTTGCATACTGACTTACAGTTTCAAATACTTACTTGAACGGCACTTTGTTCAGGATATGTACTGTGCATCTTAAGTTACCCATTTAACAAAATCATATGAAAGCACTCTGAAGAAAGCCTGAATAATTCCAAATTTTACATAAAAGGGTAGGAAAAAATTCTAGAACTGATACATCTTCATTATGTAAAAATTTAACACATATAGATCAAGAGTAGATGAGAACAAGCAAAAAAGACAGTATTTGTTTTGTTAGTAAGGTGGAATTTTGAGCTATTTATTTTTTCTACTTCCATTTAATTAAAAGTTAAATTAAAAAAGACAATAACAATTCCTTATTGCTGCATATTAATAAGTTTGCCAGTGGTTTTTAAAAATACTTGTTAACATGACTCCCTTGAATAGGTCTTGTCTGTTCTATGCCACAGCCTTGCTGAACTCATGTATGAATAAAGCAAAGGTGTGGTGCAGTGAATTACTTAATATGGCCCTTCTAGCCGTACTCTTTGTAACTCTCACCAAATGACTGGGTGGGGCTATCCAACTGAGGAGCTATGGCCCACCAAGAGCACTGGATAATGTAATAATGTAAATAAGGTACATGTCACCCTTATGGGAGTGGGACTATGCAAGTAAGGTGTATGGAGCCCTAATGAGGGAATTGGTCAGTTTTGTCATCCTGCTAAGCTTAAAAGAGAGCCAATCCCAGAGTGGGGGTGGTGGGAGGGGGACCCTCACTATCATCAAGAAAGAAGAGCCAGGAGTACAGTACCCCCTTTGGACTCAGAATCTCTGGGCTGAGACCCACCTAGGCCTAGAAGACAGAGAGCTGTAACACCGGAGATGGCAATATGGCAAGAAGCAGTGGCAGAGAAATAGCAGGAGCAGAGGCAGCAGAGCCAGGAGACCGGCAGAAGATAGAGTGGTGAGCTTTCTGGCCCACAGAGTGAGAAACCTGAGCACCTTTGGGCAGGAGGCTTGCTGGTAGAGTGGGGTGCCTCCAGTCACTTGGAAGAACTAGGCTTACCGACCGATGGCATAAGAGAGCTGAGTGCCTTTGGGCAGGAAGCTTCCTGGTGGAGTGGGGGTAACTCGGGGCACTAGTCATTGGAGCTAGGCTCGTCAATCCAAGGGGTGAGAAAGCTGAACACCTTCGGGCCAAAGCTTACTGGCAGAGTGGGGTGCCTCTGTGCACTCACTGGCAGAGCTAAAGAACTCTGTAACACTTGCCTAAGCAGGGCAGAGGCTGGGCTGAAGGGTTGAGGGCCAGAGAGAGGTTTGCTTACAGTCATGGCTCAGAACAGGCTGTCCTGATCAAAGAACTGTACCCTGAATTATAACCTGTAACTTCCCTGGTGGCACAAAGGTTAAGAGCCTAGCTGCTAAGCAAAAGGTTGGCAGTTTGAATTCACCAGCCACTCCCTGGAAACCCTATGGGGCAGTTACACTCTGTCTTATATGGTTGCTGTAAGTTGGAATCAGCTCAATGGCAACAAGTTTTTTTTTTTTACTTCCCTAATAAACCACATAACTGTTAAGTATGGTCTGTGAGTTCTGTGTGGCCATTGCAATGAATTACTGAACCAAGCAGACAGTACTCTGGGAAAATTGGCTGGTGTGAGAACTGGTAAAAAGGATGGAGAAAGGAGGTATGTCTGACCTCCACCTCAGGGCAATCAGCCTCGGACTGTAGATGCTGATGGTGATTCTGTCTCCCCTTCGTGAAGTTAGAAGAGGTCAGGTGTCTCTGTGCTGCCATTTTTACAAAAGGTTTTCTAAATGTGGTGGATAGGGAGAGCTCTCTGTTGGCCAGAAGCCCAATGAAATAAAGAATATTTGGGGACTTAGCATTTAAATGTAGACCATTACCTACTTGACCTGAGATAAGTAACATTAATCTACTAACCTATAAGGAGTGAGTATATTGAGAGGAGGAGGCTGTTCACAAACATCATATGTCTCCTGTAATGGAATTGGCAAAGTCTTGCGGTCGAAAAGCTGCTGATCTTGAATTGTAGAACTTCGGAAAGCTTTTCTCATTGTTATATCTTGCAAAGACACTAAAACAAAAATAAAAAAATGTATTTGTTTTATTGTTATAAAGATGATTTAACATATACACAAATTCGCATACAGCATTTGTTTAAAAATCAGCATGGACAAAGAGGTTATGATCTTAGTGGCTTATGAGTCAGAAGCCATACTTTAAATGTTTTATCATTATATCCCATACCATTTTGTGCCTAATTTTTCCAATTACATTGATATTAATGCATCCTTTGACTTTTAAGGCTCAGAAGGCCATAAATGATACGCGCAGCACATCTACATTTCCCACCAAATATACCTTTTTCTTTTCTCTGATGCCCCCAAACCTAACCAACTTAGATTCTTTTCTCCTCTCTTCTATAATCTTTTTTTCTACCTCACTTTACTCCTTCTCTTTTTCTTATACCAGTAACACAGAAGGAATTACCATTCTAGGCTAAACACACTATTGATTTCTGTTACATATATAGTATGTCTATATAATACATATACTACAAAAAACAAACTTTAAAGAAAATATTTTCAAGTACTGGTGATCTATATTCTAGTCTATGTTACTTATTTTGAGTCTTATAAGAATCTCTGCCTAGACTATAAGCTCTTGAAGACCAAGACTGTCTTGTATATCAGTATCCTTAGTAACTAGTGAAGTCTCATCACATGCATGTGATTAAAAATAGCTCCATTTGTTCATTTTCTTTCGACCGTATGGCATGTTAAAACAAAAAATGTACAAAAAGGCGCATTCTTAATTCTTAAAGTGATTTCCTGATACAAAAAATTAGGCAACTTCTTGCATATTTAATATGGCCATAAGTATACAAATAAATATTTTATACCATAGCATAGCAAGGTCAGTGCTGAACAGTCATAATTCTTATTCTTCTCCCTAAAATAGCATCTTTATCATCCTCACAAGTAAAAGTTCATTCAACATTAAAGTTTGGACCTATGGAATTGGAGCAATGAGGCTGCTCTGCAATCAATGGTCATACCATGACTGCATTTCCAGCTACTCTGCAGCTGCATGACTTGTAACATGCTCAAAGCACCAAAATAAAACTTAGAGAGGAAAAAGGTTTTTTTCTCATAATAACTAAAGAGCAGTATGGGAAATGCAAACTTATTTGTAATTCTGTTTTGAGATTATATATTTTTTCTTCAAAAATGAGACTTCAGAGATAAAAAGCATAAATCTTCAGATGACTGACAAAGAATGGATAGACAGATAAGTAGGTTCAACAAAAGAAATTTAGGCCATCATAACAAATTTAATTTGTTCAGAGCTTAAGGGTCAGACAAGTTGCTTCCAGAATGTTCTGATATCTGCTTACTTGACATTATTTGATCTATAGCAAATTATCTATATTTTCAAAAAAAAATTTTTTTTTTTTACTGTTTTATTTCCTTGTTAGATTAACTGTCTGGATATGTACTGAAATCAGTGGAGGAAAATAGAAGGGAATAAAATAATTTGTATTTAAAATTAAGGATTTTTAAAGTCAAATTTTATTAGTTTAAAAGGTGCAGGAGAAGGACATGAGGGGCAGGGAAGCTGGATTAACGGAATCAGAACAACCAGAAGGGGTATAATGAGAATATTGACACAATGTGGAAAATGTAACCAAACTTACTGAATAGTATGTATAGAAAGTAAGTTTACTATGTAAACTTTCACTAAACACTTAATAAAATATTTACAAAAAATTTATTTAAAAAGTACTGTTTTGTTTTGTTTTTTTAAAGGGTGCCATGACAATTCAATGAGACAGAAAAGAATATTCTTTTCAACAATAAATAGTCCTGGAGAAACTGAACATCCACATAAAAATAAATGAAGTTGGACCACTTCCTCACAAAACACAAAAATTAACTCAAAATGGATCATAGACCTAAATTTAAGAGCTAAAACTATAAAAGTCTTAGGAGAAAATATAGGAGAATAAATCTTTGTAACTTTAGGTTAGACAAAGTCTTCTTAGGTATGATACCAAAAACACAAATGACAAAATAAAAACAGTAAACTGGATTTTATGACAGCTAGAAACTTTTATGCCTCAAAGGATATTATCAAGAAAAACAACCCACAGAATGAGAGAAAATATTTGCAAATTATATATCTGACAAGGGACTTGGATCCAAAAAATATACAGAAGTCTTACAACTCAATGATAAGAAGACAAATAACCCAATTCAAAAATGGGCAAAGGATCTGAATATACAATTCTCCAAAGAAGACATACAAATGCCCAATAAGCACACAAAAAGATGCTGAAGACCATTAATTATCAGGAAAATGCAAATCAAAACCACAATGAGATACTACTTCGCACCCACTAGAATGGCTATAATAAAAAAAGACAGATAATAACAAGGGTTTGTGAGGATGTGGAGAAACAGAAACTACCTGGTGGGAATACAAAATGATGCAGCTGCTTTGGAAAACAGTCTGACAGTTTCTCAAAAGGTTAAACACAGTTAACCATATGACCCAACAATTCTATTCCTAGGTATATTCCAAAGTGAAATGAAAACATATGTCCACATAAAAATTTGTATACATGTATTCATAGCACCATTATTCATAACAAACAAAAAATGGAAACAACCCAAATATCCATCATGATTTAATGGATAAACAAGATGTGATATATACATACATTGGAATATAACAAGGAATAAAGTACTGGTACATAGATTACTGACACACAGATGAACCTTGAAAACATTATGCTAAGTGAAAGATGCCAGTCACAAAAGATCCCATATTGTTATGATTTCATTTATACGAAATGCCCACACAGGCAAATCCAGAGACAGAAAGTAGATAAGTGATTGCCAGGGGATAGGTGTAGGGGGAAATGTGGAGGACTACTAATAAGTAGGTTTCTTTTTGGGGTGATGAATATGTTCTAAAATTGATTGTGGTGACAGTGGCAAAATGTGAATGTGCTAAAAACCACTGAATTATGCACTTTAATCTCAAATGAGTAAACTGCATGGTATAGGAATTCTATCTCAATAAAGCTGTTTAAGTAGCTCTGGTGGTACAGTAGTTATTAAGCACTTGCCTGCTAACCAAAAGGCTGGTGGTTTGAACCCACCAGGTGCTCCATGGGAGAAAGATGTGACAGTCTTCTCTAAAGATTACAGCCCTGGAAACCCTTTGGGGCAGTTCAGCTCTGTCCTATATGGTTGCAATAAGTAGGAATCAACTAGATTCCCGGCAGAGTTTTGGGTTTGAAAGCTATTTTAAAAACAAGCACTGCTTTGATTTTTTCTCACTAGAGCTATGATTTCCTACCTCTGCAAACAGTAGAAACTTAGCATGGAAAGCATCCGCCTCTCCTTACACATTAAATTAGATTATGTCATAAGAATTTGATTCAATCACTAAGACATTCATCATTACATTCTCCTTTTTGCTTTTTCCAGTGATATTCTTTACTAGTTTTATTGTTCAAGTTTAGATCTATTATATAACTTACATTTATGCTAAATGTTATTCAATAAATATATATTTTGAAGAGAGGGTTATAAGAGATTCACTTTAAGCAATTCCCTAGAGTAGACCAATAAAAAGTATGCTCTCAGTAATTCCATTTCTTTTGTAAAACAAAAAGGCATTTGGGAAATGTCAGTATTTGATATAGTCTATCAAGACATGAACTGTGCTTTTACTACTAAAGTTTTTACCATTGTTTTAGTATGTGGCTGTTGAACCAGCTATCTCTGGCTTAAAACCTTGGTATAGAACTTTTCTGTCCTACCTTGACAATTTTGGTTTTTTGGAAACATTCACTTCAAGTAGGAACCCAGTACCCAGTGCCGTAGGAAGTAACATTCAGTTCAGTAACCAAATCAGACTTTAGCAAATTTATACACACACAAAAGCATATTAAAAAAAGAATTACATTCTTACAGAATCAAAGGATTTCAGGTAATTTTCAGATCAGTTTTATTTCTAAGACAAAAGTATAAAGAAATTATAAAGGAGAAAAGAAAAAGAGAATGGAGGAAAAAGGTCTGGTTAAAACGTTTTGTTTATGTAAAAAATTAAGAGCTATTTAGTGTACAAAAAGAAAAGGTAAAAAAGAAAAAGGGTAGAAAAGAAATAGCCAAGAGAGTCACACTGATGCTATTTATAGATGACTCACTGATTTATTACAATATGTATTCTAAAGGTCCTGGGTAAAAAAATTTGCAATAAAAATCATGTTTAATACTGTTCTTAAAGATATCCTGCATCTCACCTAATAAAACATATACATGGAATACACATTTTGAAAATATCGAGTGGATAAACTTACATTCTTCTTCTTTAGGATCAAGCTGTGTAACACTGACGGATAAACGATCCACACGTTCTTGTAGTGAGTTAACTCTGAAGGAAAAACTGTGTGCTTCATTGAATAATTCTCCAAATATATCTTCAGCATATTTACCTGAACAAACAGGAAACATGCACCACAGCATTAAATGGGATCGGGGATAAATACCCCAAAAATTAACACTTAAAAATACCACCCTGTTGAATTTGGTATTTATTTGGAACTACAAATAATTTTAAACTTTGTGACACACCTTGGTGTCTCAGTGGTTAAAGCACTCTGGAGCTAACAAAGAGGTCGGCTGTTCGAACCCACCAGCTGCTCCGTGGGAAAAAGATGTGGTAGTCTGCCTCCTTAAAGATTTACAGCCTTGGAAACTCTATACGGTTACTATGAGTTGGAACTGACTTGACAGAAGTTTTTTTTCAGTTGTGACAGTGTGAAGAAAAGCGCAAACCCTGGGAAACAGGGTTTAAAATCTAAGCTCTGTCATTTCCTGCTGAGTGACTCTTATCTAAAATAGAAATATTCTACCTGCTTTATACATAGCTACCCATTCGTTGAGGGTTAGGGAAGATGAGCATGTAAAAGTACATACAAATAACAAGTCTTTTAATCACAAATTAGCATTCATACATAGACTCTACACTAGAACTGAATTTCAGGACAGGTGGCAGAGTGCAAGATTCTTCATAGACCTAATAAATGATCCATCTCAGGTATGCCTGAAACAAGAGATTCTGAAAATTTATGAGAGATATTTCATATTCTCTCTTGGTCCTATTTCTTTAAAAAGTCACCATAAATCTAAAATCACTGTATTTCTCTAGTCATGTAAATTCACATTACTGAAAAGGAAAAGCCAAAATAATCCTATTTTAAAAGGAGAAAAAGAACAGACATGTCTATGTAATAAATAAGCTAGGGAGAAGTTTTAGAAAATCTATAATGAAAAATATTCAAGTGTATTTAGAACATATAAAGTAATGTTATATTAATGATTATACACCATAAATATGAGTCAATTAGTATCTGTACCTTTTTTTTTTTTTTTTTAATGTATCAGTGGTCTCCCTAAATTGAGACATTTTAGATCCAAGGATACTTTCTAGGTTAAATCTAGTTCCAATGTTAAGTACTATCAAGACAGTTCCTGTGACAGAGAAGTATTTAAACACATTTCATTTAGCAAGCCTCCTCTCGTGACTTCAGTTTATGCTTATCTCTCTTCTCTCAGCTCCTGTAATCTAAAACACAAAATTTTAATATATACATGCTTTTATTATTCATAATTCTGTATTAATCATAGTGGAGACTTCAACTAAGTGAAGTATGTTGGGGCAAGAACCATGTAGCTTTATCACACAGAAAAGTATTCAATGATCCAATATATCTAACCTCCTATTCATGCTATCTGTCTGTCTGACAAATTATACGTTTATGCCTAAGAGCAAGAAGTAGGCCCTATCAGTTCATCCTGGCAACAAACTGACTATATTCAACAGGAGAAAGACTTTGGAAGAGAATAGTAAAACGTCCCTCAGGTAATCAGAGTTCCAATGGTTGTTAAGAAAGACAATGATAAAATGGGAAAGAATTTTGTATAGTAGAGTAGGATATAAAGTGAATTCTAAGTTTTCAGTGACTATCTGTTACCAAACGGAATTGTGTTCAACCAGGAGAAATCTCATAAAAAGCTAGATGTACATTTTTGTGAAGAGGTCAGGAAGATGTTCAGCCCCAAGCCATGCTGAGCTCTGTAGTGTACCTTCATTGCTGTGTTCTCTAGCAGTTTTAGTGTTAATAATAGTACCAAACTGAAAACCTCGATTATCTAGGACCATTTGAACAGCCAAGTTTTCTAAGTAATTCAGAGATTATTTAATGTATCTATTATTTTAATCATTCTGAATGGAAACTGTTGTAAAATGCATTCTAAACTTTCCTCTCTTTTTAAGTGGAATACCAAGTTAAACTTAATTTAATATTTTCTTAAGGACTCATGGTTATTATGAAAACCAGTTATTATCCCAAGATAGAAAACAGGCCTGAAATGTTTAAGAACATTCGCTTTTACATTAAAAGGCCATTTTCCAGTTTGAATGTTTTTCTTCCCTTATATCATTTCTACCTTTGCTATGAACTATCTCTTCTGGCTGCCTTCAGTGTATGCCTGCATCTATTATCTCCCCCTCTCCCTCCTCTTTTAGTCCTCTGAAACATAAATGTTTGGAAAGCACATAATCAAACGTATTTGAACTATCAAAGTAGAAGTAAACAACCTCTGAAAGAGGTATCGATTGGTTATTTTATACACATGACCTTCAGTCTATGGACTTATATACTCTGGCTATCTGAACGCCTTTTATATTTGCTTCCAGGTTCTAATGACATCAAGTGGGAAAGATGCCAGACAGCTTAATTCCAGGGAGGTAAACTATTGTTCCACATCGACAGGGAACTGCCAGAAATTCAAGCTGGATTCAGGAGAAGGCGTGGAAAGAGGAACATCATTGCTGATGTTAGATGAATGTTGGCTGAAAGCAAAGAATACCAGAAAGATGTTTGCCTGTGTTTTATTGACTATGCAAAGACATTCAACTGTGTGGATCATAATAAATTATAAATAACATTGCGAAGAATGGAAATTCCAGAACACTTAATTGTGCTTATGGGGAAGCTGTACATAGACCAAGAGGCAGTTGTTCAAACAGAACAAGGGGATACTGTGTGGTTTAAAATCAGCAAAGGTGTGCACCAGGGCTGTATCCTTTCACCACACTTATTCAACCCATATGCTGAGCAAATAAACCGAGAAGCTGGGCTATATGAAGAAGAATGTGGAATCGGGATTGATGGAAAATAATTAACAACTTGCAATATGCAGATGACATAACCTTGCTTGCTGAAAGCAAAGAGGATTTGAAGCACTTACTGATGAGGATAAAAGGCCACAGCTTTCAGTATGGATTACATCTCAGCATAAGAACAAAAATCTTCACAACTGGACCAATAAGTAACATCATGATAAACCGAGAAAATACTGAAGTCAAGGATTTCATTTTACTTGGATCCAGAACACCCATGGAAGCAGAAGTCAAGAAATCACACAATGTATTGCATTGGGCAAATCTGTTGCAAAACATCTAAGTGTTGAAAAGAAAAGATGTCACTTTGAGGACTAATGTGCGCCTGACCCAAGCCACATTTTCAATCCCCTCATATGCATGCAAAAGCTGGACAATGAATAAGGACAATGAAAGAAGAACTGACGCCTTTGAATCATGGTGTTAAGGAAGAATACTGAATATACAATGGACTGCCAGAAGAATGAACAAGTCTGTCTTCAAAGAAGTTTGTCTCCTGTACTTTGGACATGTTATCAGGAGGAACCACTCCCTGGAGAAGGACATCATGCTTGGTAGAGGGTCAGAGAAAAAGAGGAAGGCCTTCAACGAGATGGATTGACACAGTGGCCACAACAATGGGCTCAAGCATGACAACGATTGTGAGAATGGCGCAGGGCTGGGCGCTGTTTTGTTCTGTTGTACGTGGGGTCCCCACGAATCAGAACTCACTTGATAGCACCTAACAACAACAAAACAAACCATTGTTAAGAATCCTTGGTGGCGCAATGGTTAAGCGCTTGGCTGCTAACTGAAAGGTCGGCAGTTTGAACACACCAGCCACTGAGCTGGTGAAAAGAACTGGCATTCTGCTCCCATAAATATTTACAGCCTAGGAAACAAACCAGTTCTACCCTGTCATATAGGGTTGCTATGAGTCAGAACTGATGCCAGGGCACATAACAACAAACTATTGTTAAAGAGCCCTGAGGCATAACAGTGAAGCACTTGCTAACTGAAAGGTTGGTGACGAATCCACACAGCGGCTCTGCAGGAGGAAGACCTGGTGATCTGCTTCTGCAAAGATACAGCCAAGAAACCCCATGGGGCAGTTCTACTCTGTCACAATAGGTCATTATGAGTTAGAATTGACTCTATGGCACCCAACGACAACAATAAACTATTGTTGCACCTTGCTACAATATTTTTGTGGGTCTTCTCTTTGCTTCTGAATCTCTTCAAATTATTTAGAAAAAGCCTATATGGGCTCAGATTTCAACTCTCAATAACCTAATGTATTTATATTTTCAGTTTGACTACAACAGACTTAAAAATTCCTTAAATTTTCATCTTTAGTTTATGGAAAAAAAAAAAGGATTAATACTGCAAACTAACCCTTTAATCAATTATATTAATTCTAAATCCTCTATCGGGAATATATCTAAAACCAGATGCCTGTATTAAATCCAAAATTCATTTTAAGAAGTGTTTCCAAAGTTATTAACGTTATTTCTGTTTTAATATGTTTTGTTGATATACTCTAGTGTTATATGAAGTTGTTATATATACAGTCAGCTCTAGACCACAAAATAAGAAAAGCGGCAAAATGTCTTTAAACAATATGGTTAATACAATACGTAGGGAATCTAAGGCTCTTTGCAAAAGTACAATTCTGTACTGGCTTTTCCAAGGAGGAAACAAGTACACAAGTAAACAATGTAATATTTTGTTACTGATTTACTACCAATGCCTAACCTGAAAAAAGTAACCATTCTTAAAATGAATATAGATGTCTTATTAAAAAGCTAACTCCTCAATTCAAAAGATAAACTGAAATTAAAAAAAAAATTGATGATTAAATTTTGAATAATGGGAAATAATTTATTAACTAAGTAGCTCTGCTAAAATTTTATAACAGGAACATACTGCCTGTCAGCTTCTCCTCTAACTACCCCTTCCACTGGCTTTTATTCTCTGTCCAACCTGCTTGCTTTCTGTCTGTCAAAGGCCAGGTCTCTGTGCACTTGCTACTTTCAATCATGAAGCATATTAGACTCTTGACTGATACCGTTATGTCCTTCAGACAGCTTGCTTGACAACTTGATCCTCTTGACTAGTGACCACTCCACACCTCACTTTAGACCTTTGAGAATATAAAAAATTTTCTCTGGACTAATATGTATAGGAAAATCCTGGTGGCGTAGTGGTTAAGAGCAACAGCTGCTAACCAAAAGGTCAGCAGTTTGAATCCTATAGGGTTGCTACGAGTTGCAATCGACTCGATGGCAATGGATTTTTTAATATATATTAAGAGTGAACCAAAACATAAAATAACTAAAGACAGTAAGTAGTTACAAAAAATAAGCAAAAGAACAACTCTTGTTTGGCCCACCTTTCATATATTAAACCATATTTTAAAGATAATTTCAACAATTATCTATCACATGGTTCTGTTCATAACGATTATGTCCTTATTTTCCTTTTTGAGAAGAAACACACCGGGAAAGAAGCATCTGCATAACTCTACTTTTATTTATTTATTTACTTTTTGACTACTTTACTAAGCTTTACCCCAAATAGCCACCTTAAATGTTTTTATTAAGGCATATCCCTCAGCAAAAGATAAACTCCTTAACTATTCTATAAAATAACATTCTCCAAGTCTTTAGTGCAAGTTTCACTGAATTGTGGAATATACTTCTATTTTCTAAATCGTACTTATTATTAGTATTTTGTTTTAAAAAAGAAAAATAAATTTGATTAGGCATCTCAGGTTCACTATTTCTTCCTTAATTAGTAAATAAATATTTACAAGTACCTACAGTGGTGCAAAGGAAACCCTGGTGGCGTAGTGGTTAAGTGCTACAGCTGCTAATCAAGAGGTCAGCAGTTCGAATCTGCCAGGCGCTCCTTGGAAACTCTATAGCGCAGTTCTACTCTGTTCTGTAGGGTCGCTATGAGTCGGAATCGACTCGACGGCAGTGGGTTTGACAGTGTGCAAAAGGTTGTGCTAGGTATTCTAAAAAATACAAGACTGATCCATGTCTCTGCCATGAAGTTACATACAATTTAATTAGGAGATATTATTTATACAAATAAATAAAATATAAGATATAAAGAGGTTTCATAATATAGGTATGAATAAAAGCGCTATGTAAAAAATTTAGAGAAGAAATATGCCTGGAGATAGAGAATAATTGGTAAGTGACACTGAAACTTGAAAGACACTAAAATTTTAACATATAAAGATGACAAGAGAATCTATTCCAGGCAGAGAAAGCTGACTATATAAAGGTATGGATGCACAGAAGTCCATAAGCAGTTTGGCTGCAACATACTTTGTAAAATCAAATAGTGGGAGACCTACAGTAGTTGGCATGGCAGATGGTGACTCAATCCCAGACACTTTATTTTACTTGGTAGATAATGGAGAGCCTTCAGAAGCATCCAAACATGGAAGTGATGTGATCCTATCTGGGCCTGAGAGCAATAAATCTATTCACAGTGTAGGACAGATTGAAAGAAAGAAGAGAATCTACTTTTACTGTATTTTACCAGTTAAATATTATCCTGCTTCAGATTTTCAAAAACTGTATATATATACGAGCCCTGGTGGAGCAGTGGTTAAGAGTTCAAGTGCTAACTAAAAGGTCAGTAGTTTGAATCCATCAGCCAGCCAGCCATTCCTTGGAAACCCTATGGAGTGGATTAACTCTTTTTTTATAGGGTCACTATGAGTTGGAATCTACTGGATGGCAAAAGGCTTGGTTTTTGGTTTGTTATAAGGAAAAGAAAACCTAAAACAACTTCACCATTCTTGAATCGCCTCAAGCCCTTCTTTCCCTTTGAAATTCTCTGCAAGTAAATTCTTTAAAAACTGCTTTCCTCTCTACTTAGGGTATTAGGTTGGCCTGAGACTGCTGCCCAGATTGCACTCAACCTTTCCATCTGCTGCCACCACACACCTATTGACTCACTGGTAGTTGTGCTGCTGCCACCCACCTGATCACACACATTCCTCTGACATTTCTGGGAGGTTGCTAAAATTCCAGTCGATTCTCATTTTATTCTGTTAGACTTTGATAGGCCATTCTGTTCTAAACCCTCAAGAAGAAATAAGATTAGAAATGGTCACTTTCTTTAACAAAATCTCTCTGAAATTAACCTTCAGAATAGTAATTATCTGCTGGAGCAAGCCAAACCTTAAATAAATCAGTCTTCAGCATACAAATAAATGTTTGCCTATTTTTAAAAAAAAACCACCAGTTGCTTGTCAAATTGATTCTGAATCATGGTGACCCCATGTGTGTCAGAGTAGAACTGTGCCCCTTTAGGTTTTTCATGGATTTTTTTTTAGAAATAGATTGCCAGGACTTTCTTCCAAGGCATCTCTGGGTAGACTTGAATCACCAACCTTTTGATTAGCAGCCAAGCATGTTAACTGCTTGCATCACCCAGGCACTTTTTAAAAAATGTTTCACTGATGGATATGACTAATGATACAAGTTCTGTTTCTCCTCAAACCTTGGTAAACAGGCCTACTAATTTTTAGGGATTTAATCTACTTCTCAGGATATCTGGAACACTAAATGGATTAAGGGTTATTACACAAATAGTCAGCCCTCACAAAGAAAACATCCTGCAAGACTTAATTTACTTGCCTCAATCAGTTTTCCTGGGCACTTAATAGAATGGGGGTAGGTTGCCAAGGGAAAGGAAAGAAAGGAAGTTTGGAGAGTAAATTCAAGAAGAGTAAAGTCTACTAAGAAGTTACGGAACTTTTCTAGTTATTACGCCTCAAGGATTACCAATATCAGAATTTTATGTTCTCATCTCCTAATTACTCATAAGGTATAAAAACAGAACAATAAGCATTTTAAAGGGGCCCTTTATCTTTTTCCTCAGGGAACTGAAGGGGAATCCTGTTCTTAAAATAGGCTCTACAACTTTTTTTACAAAGTGCTATCAATACAATGTTTCAGGGATTGTATGTCTGTTTGTCTATTTACATCATTCTATTGGGATAGAAGGTAAAAAAAAAAAAAAAAGATGTGATGATAAGAATTGTTTAAGCATCCCTTGAAGAAGTTGAATAAGGTCCTGCTTTAGTAGCAAAAAGGTCCATATGAGCCAGAAATTCATAATAGGAAATAAGTAAAGACATGTAGTTATACTGAATTTGAGATCCATATCATAAAAAGAGGAGCCCTGGTGGCGCAGTGGTTAAGAGTTATGGCTACTGACCAAAATCTCAGCAGTCTGAATCCACCAGCCGCTCCTTGGAAACCCTATGGGGCAGCTCCACTCTGTCCTATAGGGTCGCTGTGAGTCAGAATCAACTTCATGCCAACAGGTTTTTTATATCATAACAAGAGGTAAAAAAGAGGTGATAAAATTCATAAACAGAAACAGTCCTATGCTAAGATGCAGATCTTCTTGACATTTTCAATTTCTTTTGATTGTTTCACAGTGCTTTGTACAACACACACACAAAAACCAAACCTGTTGCCATGAGTCGATTCTGACTCACAGCGACCCTACAGTACAGAGTAGAACTGCCCCATCGGGGTTCCAAGGAGCAGCTGGTGGATTCAAACTGCTGAACTTTTGGCTAGCGGCCTAACACTTAACCACTGAGCCACCAAGGCTCCTGAACAACACAATGGGTGTTCAAATACTACTGAAAACACATGAATGGCATGTACACCAAATGTGTACCAAATATGCACATTAATATAACTATGTGTATTCTTTAATATATATATAACGAACAAAACATTTATACTTAAATTGGTCTAATGCCAGTATTTATTACTTTTGACAAATCCCTAGATAAACACTACGTAATACACAAATAAAATATTTTCAAATATGAGAAGTCTTACTACCTAAGAGTTCAAAGAAAGGTTTGAGGAAATATTTTAAATTAAGAGATTACTGGAATTTCACTTAAGTATCTCGCCTCTGGGGGCGGCGGGGGGGAGGAATGGAAAAATACTTAAGCACCTAACTACTAGCTTAAAGGCTGGCAGTTCCAACCCACCCAGAGGCGCTTCAGAAGACAGGCCTCGTAATCTGCTTCCAAAAGGTCGCAGTCTTGAAAACCCCGTGGAGCAGTTCTACTCTGCACACATCTGGATCCCAAGAGTAAGAATCAACCCAACGGCAACTAGCAAGTACTTCATGCTTTCTGCTAATCTCAAAAATGACTCTAAAACTCACATCTTTACTTAAAAATGACTACATTTTCAGAATAATTTTGTGTTTGCCACACCAAATACTCCCCAAAAAATTAATTCCAAGAAGATCGTCTTAATACTCTTAAGGTATAACATCCCAGTTTGAGAATAATATTTTTATTAGTACAAAAATACTTACTTAGGCTACTTAGTTGTCTAATTATATTTGCCAAGGAAATATTGGTTACACATTCCAGTTCATTCTTAATGCCTCTAGGCAGTGCTGTGTGGCACAAGTGCCTTGGATCGATGTTTCTTTTTACTAATGGCATGTTGAGATCAACTTCTGTGCCAGGTCACCTGTAGGAAATTAAAAAAAAGAACATTATTCAATTTTATCTCCTAAGCTCTGAGAAAACCGCCTGCTTCTTGACTGTTTTAGAAATGTCCCAACGTAATTTTTTAATGTAGGTATATCAGATTAGGAAAGGGAGAAAAAAAACTACCATGATTCATTTTGTTTAAAAGCAACAAAAAACAGTGCACAGAACAAACCAGTTACATATAATTTAACATCTTTTAATCCACCAATACTTAACCTCATTAGTTAAGGGGAAAACTTTTTATTTAACAAGAAAGATAAATTATATTGCGCTAAAACGTAAACTAAATTTTAGAACTGTTAATCTGTTTCCTTAGGCCACAGTTAAAGATACATACCAACCAAAAATTTCCCATCTATTGTATAACCCATTTGGTTCTAAAGGTAACTGAGTTTGCCAGCAATATAAAAACACTAAAACAATCCCTAGGTTTCTTCGCATACTCACCTGGGTTCTTAGCAATTAAGCTGTCATGTATTCAAACAAAAATTCAAGAGATTGTTAGAGAATGCAAACTAAAGAATATATTCCCTAAAGTGACAGGCAGATTTTTAAATAATGTAGCTAAAATCTCAATGATCTGTTTTTTAATTAAAATATTTTTCATGGGTTTAATTTTAAATCTGATATAGATTTTAAAATTAAAAATAAAATTAGCTACAATACTGCTTAAAATATCACATTTAATAAATGAGTATACTGAAAGTCCTCCTTTCTAAGAAAAAAAACTAGGCAAATTAAACTACTGAAATCTAACCACAGCAAAATGTTTATTTGATAGAATTCTAAATTAAAATATATTTTGGTGACAACTGATGCTAATATCGGAGCAGTTTTACTCTCTCCTATAGGGTTGCTATCAGTCGGAATCTACTCGATGATAACAAGATTTTCTGGTGGATGTTAATATCAATAATATGTTCTTCTGGTGGTTCAGTGGTAGAATTCTCACCTTTCATGTGGGGGAAATTCTCACCTCCATTCGTCTATGGAGGCTTTCATGTTGCTATGCTGCTGAACAGTTTTTGGCACAGCTTCCAAGCTTAGATAGACTATGTAAAAGGTCCGGTGATCTACTTTCAAAACATCAGCTAATGAAACCCTATTGACTGCCACAGGCCAATTCGATTGAACATGGGGTACATGAGTTGAGGACCAACTCAATGGCAGCTAACAACAACAAAGTTATTTTAAGAATGTCTTCTGTTGATCCAAATTAAGACAAATAAGTTAATATATATGTAAATATGTAAGGCAATATGTGAAGTATTAAAAATAGCCTAAGACCAGACATCACAGTGATTTTATGACCTTAGAAATCAAGAAAAAAAAGATGATATAAATTCTTATTTTTAGAACTCAAAGAAATGTCCTGTAAAATTTATTTACAATGTTTAAAGGACATCTTAGAGTTAACAATCCAGAAAAAAAAAAAAAACCCAGTTTTTTTGAGGAAGATAAAATAGCCTTTTTTTAAAAAAAAAAAGAAAAAGGTCATATTGGAATCCTTATTCATTGCAGGTGGGAATGCAAAATGGTACAGCTGTTGTGGAAAACACTGTGGCAGTTCTTCAAAAAATTAAAAATAGAACTACCATTATAACCCAGCCATTCTACTCCTAGGTGTATATCCAAAAGAATTAAAAGCAGAGACTCAAACACATGCTTGTACACCAGTGTTTACTGCAGCACCATGCACAATAGCCAAAAGATGAAAACAACCTAAATGTCCATCAACAGATAATTAAATAAAATGTCGTACTTACATACAATGAAATCCTGCTTAGCCAGTCAGAGAAATGAAGTCTCAATATGCTACAATATGGATGGAGCTTTAAGACATTATGGGGAGTGAAACAAGTCAACTAAAATAGAACAAATGTTGTATGATCCCACACTTTTAAAAAGACAGGCAAACGTACAGAGACCAAAGTTTCTTAGTGATTACCAGGGGCAGGAGGGAGAGGGAAAAGGGGAGGTTTCTGCTTATGGAGTACTGAGTTTCTGTTTACAGTGAGAAAAAAATCACATTGATTAAGGACAGGTTTGCACAGCCAATCAATGTACCTGCTGTCAAGAAGTTGTACACCTGTAAAAAGATGAATTGGCAAAAGTTGTTTGATATATATATTTACAGTGACAAAAAAAAAAAAGTATCTGTTGATACCACTTCTATACCACCAAACACCTCATGGGGTCTGGCTCCTTGGAAGTTTAGGGTCATGGTTTCATGGCACATCCCAGTTAATTGGTCTAGTAATGTGTTTAGTGCTTCTGCTTCTGTTCTATCTCCTAGTTCGCTGCATAGTGCCTGTGGTCTTAAAAGCTTGCAAGCGGCCATCCAAGGTACAACAATTGGGCTCTATTCGCTTGGAGTAACAGAGGAGGAATGGGAGTTAGGAAGAGGAGGAAGAAAAAGAATGTGTGGCTAATTACCTCCATGAACAGCTGTCCCCTTTGCTAGGAGACCAAAAAGAGCTGGACGGTGCCCAGCTACCATTACTGAACAGTCTGACCAAAGATATTGTAGAAGAACCCTGATCAAAAGGGGGAAATGATCAAGAAAATTCAAATTCTCATTTGTGGAGCCATGGGGGCTAGATAAACCCCCGAACTTACTGCCCTGAAACAATCTTTAAATCTTAAACCAAAAATATTCCCTGAAGTCTTTTTCTTTTTTTATTGTACTTTATATGGACTTTTCAGAACTAGCTTTTTATTAAACAATTCACATACTGTTTTGTGACACTGGCCGCCAACTCCACGGCACATCAACACTCTCCCCTTCTCAACCTTGGGTTCCCTATTTCCAGCTTTCCTGATCCCTCCTGCCTTCTCATTCCTGTCCCTGGTCTGGTGTGCCCATTTAGTCCTGTTTTGTTTTATGGGCCTGTCCAATCTTTGGCTAAAGGGTGACCCTCAGGAGTGACTTCATTATTGAGCTAAAAGGGTGTCTGCGGGCCATACTCTCAGGGTTTCTCCATTCTCTGTCAGGTCAGTAAGTCTGGTCTTTTTAGTTTTGTTCCACATTTTTCTCCAGCTCTATCCTGGACCCTTTATTGTGATTCCTGTCAGTGTAGTTGGTGGTGGTAGCTGGGCACCATCCAGTTGTGCTGGACTCAGTCGGATGGAAGCTGTGGTAGTTGTGGCCCATTAGTCCTTTGGACTAATCTTTCCCTTGTGTCTTTGGTTTTCTTCATTCTCCCTTGCTCCAGATGGAGTGAGGCCAGTGTGCTATCTTAGATGGCCACTTACAAGCATTTAAGACCCCAGATGCTATGCATCAAAGTAGAATGTACATTTTCCTTACACACTATGTTATACCAATTGAGCTAGATGTTCCCTGAGACCATAGTCCCCACAGCCTTCAGCCCAGCAATTTGGTCCCTCAGAGAGTCTGGATGTGTCTATGAAGCTTCCAGGACTTTGCCTTGGACAAGTTGTACTGACATCCCCAGTATTGTGTACCGTCTTGCCTTCCACCAAAGTTACCACTTACCTATTGCCTATTTAGTGTTTTTCCATCACTATCCCTCCTCTCCCTCATAACCATCAAAGATTGTTTCTTTTTGTGTATAAACCTTTTCATGAGTTTTTATAACAGCGGTCTCACATAATATTTGTCCCTTGTGATTGACTTATTTCACTCAGCATAATGCCCTCCAGATTCATCCATGCTGTGAGATGTTTCGAAGACTCATCATTGTTCTTTATGATTGTATAGTACTCCATTGTGTGATGTACCATAGTTTGTTTATCCACTCATCTGTTGAGGGACATCTAGGTTGTTTCAATCTATTTGCTATTTGCGAACAGTGCTCCAATGAATATGGGAATGGGATTGCTGGATCATATGGTATTTCTATTTCTAGCTTTTTAAGGAAGCGCCATATCGTTTTCCAAAATGGTTGTATCATTTTGCATTCCCACCAGCAGTGCATAAGAGTTCCAATCTCCCCTGTAGCCTCTCCAGCATTTGTTACTCCCCCCCCACCCCCGGCAGTAATGTCAGAGTGAGATGGTATCTCATTGTGGTTTTGATTTGCATTCTCTAGTGATCATGAGCATTTCCTCATGTGTCTGTTAGCCACTTCAACGTCGTCTTTGGTGAAGTGTCTGTTCATTTCCATTGCCCATTTTTTTAACTGGATTATTTGTATTTTTCTTGTAGAGGTGTTAGATTTTCCTATTGATTTTAGAGACCAGGCCTTTGTCGGATTTGTCACAGCCAAAATTTTTTCCTCAGTCTGTAGGTTCTCTTTTTACTCTTCTGGTGATGTCTTTTGATGAGCATAAGTGTTTAATTTTTAGAAGATCCCAGTTATCTGGCTTATCTTCTGGAGTTTGTATGTTGTTAGATATGGTTTATATCCTGTTAACGCCATGTATTAGAGTCTCTAGTGTTGATCCTATTTTTTTCTTCTACGATATTTATTGTTTTGGTTTTATATCTAGGTCTTTGATTCATTTTGAATTAGGTTTTGTGTATGGTGTAATTAGGGATCCTGTTTCATTTTATTGCAGATGGACATTGTTTTGCCAGCACCATTTGTTAAAAAGACTGTCTTTTCCCCATCTGATGGATTTTGGGCCCTTGTGGAAAATCAAGTGACCACAGGTGGATAGATTTACATCTGGGTTCTCAATTTTGTTCCATCGGTCAAAGTATCTGTCACTGTACCAGTACCAGGCTGTTCTGACTACCGTAGCTGTATGGTAGGTTCTTAGGTCAGAGTGCTAGTCCTCCTACTTTAGTCTTCTTCCACAGTGCTTTACTTATCTGGGGCCTCTTCCCTTTCCACATAAAGGTAATGATTAGTTTTTCCATTTCTTTAAATAATGCTGTTGCTATGTGGATCAAGGTTGCACTGTATTTGTACACTGCTTTGGGAAGAATTGTCTTTTTAACGAGGTTGAGGCTTTCTACCCATGAGTTTGGTATGTTTTTCCATTTATGTAGGTCTCGTTTGGTTTCTTGCAGTAGTGTCTTGTAGTTTTCTTTGTATGTCTTCTACATCCCTGGTTAGGTTTATTCCTATTTTTTTTTTTTTTTAGGGGCTATTATAAATGGTATTGTTTTCCTGATTTCCTTTTCATCCTTCTCTTTATTGGTGTATAGGAATTCAACTGATTTTTTAATGTTTATCGCATATCCTGCTATGCCGCTGAATCTACTAGTTCCAGTAGTTTTTTCATGGAGTCTTTGGGGTTTTCTATGTATAGTATCATATTATCCACAAACAGGGACAGCTACACACTTTGCATTTCGTTACACTGACATTATTGTTAGATTCAAGAAGAAAACTGGATATTAATGAAATAAATAGTAGACACATATAAAGTGGAAATGAGATTCAGAATAGCCAAGTTAGTAATAAGATTCCTCTAGACAGTAGTTAATTACGTGATTCCATGTTACTCTCAAAGAAAATATTTATTTCAAATTAACGCAACCATAACTAAAGCTTACATGACAAAGAACTATACTAGCATAATACTGCTCCAAGGTTTTTTTTAGTGGCTTAAGAGATGTTAATTTGAAATTTGAAGTATATAAACCACAAATGCAGATTAAGCACTTTGAAAAACAAGATGAAATATTCTTTGTATTAAAATATCTCTAAAAATATTTCCCTATCAAACATGTCATACTGTATGTCAAAAATGACACTGGTAATACACTGCCATTCATCCATTCATCTAACCATCCATTTATTGAACACCAATGATTCAGGCACTGTACTAAGTGTTAAAGATAAAGGGGTGAGCAAAATCAAACAGTCGCCATAGATAAGCTACAATCTAGTATCTACTTAATAGTTGTGATAAGTGCAATGAAGTAAAAGTATTGGGTAGTATATAAAAAGACCAATTTCCTTAAGGAAATGATGTTTAAAGAGAGGCCAAAAGGATTAACAGAAGTTAGCCAGCTAGGTTGGGGAAGCTGGAGCATGTGTATGAGTGTGTGTTTTCATTCTAACTTAGAAGGTGCATCATATGCAAAGGCCTTGAACTGGGAAGGAGTTTGATGTACTACTGGCAGATATAAAAGCAGGCCAGAGTGGCTAAAGGGTAGTAAACAGAGGCTGGAGGTCAGATCAAGTAGAACCTTGAAGGGCATGTTGAAGATTTTCAGTGTTATCCTCATGAGAAGCCACTGAAAGGTTTTAAGCAAAGGAATGCCATGATTAGGACCGAATTTCATTCTAAATGCTCTATGGAGACCTGAGAGTGGAAGATGGCACAGTAAATCCAAATGGACCAGTTAGAAGATGACTGAAGTAATCCAGATGACAGGAATGGTGGTCACTCGGTGATGCGGAAGCAAGCATGTCAATTCAAGATATATCCGGGAGACAGAATCAACAGGACTCATGGCTGATTAGATTCAAGGGTGAGATCCAAGTTCTTGGCATAAGAAAATTTCTAAAGTCAGCCAAAACCTGAGAAATTATTTCTTATTACTCCATCTCCACAGAAGTCTGTGGGATTAAGAAGAGATTTATGACCAACTTTATTAATAAGTACAATCAAGTAACTGGGATGATGGAGAAAGTAATTTAATGGCATTTATGGCAAGGGACTGTGTGGGAATGACAACTACTAAAGCCATATCTAATTGAAAAGAGAGCACTTAGTGCCTTTATTTTTTCCATTTACTGGCCCTTATATTTCATTATTCTCCTGTATGACATATGTGCATTTTACCTATTTCAGCCACAAAAGAGAAATCTTAGATCCACTTAACTACTTCGTCCCCCCCACATTGTTTCCATTCTCTGTATCCTGTACCTTGAGTCCACTTGACTTCTAGACTAGACAGCCAGGGTGAGCATAGTATTCCTAACATTACCCCTTCCAGTAACACTTCAACCAGTATGAAATGTTCAGTCATCTTTTTGTATGAGGCAGTATGGCAGAAAATGGATATCTGCACTACTAACAATCCAATACTTCCTCCAATTTTTAGCTGTACTTTTTTCTTCATGTGTACAAGGTAACAGAATGTATGATGACCATGACAGTGGCAAAAGTCATACTACTCTATGCAAATTACATACCTGTAACGGGACAAATGTCATCTCTCTCCCTTTTATTGAAATTTACCATTCAAACTAAAGAGCTTAAAGAACCCCTTTGAATATCCAAGGATAACAGAGCGGTGATATGCAGTATAAGGAAAATTTTAATGTTTACACATCTGTAAAAAAATAATTAGCACTTTTTAAAAGAAAAAAAAAATCTTTCAAACCTCTAATATTGACTTAAATTATTTTTATTATGTTATTTAACAGTATGCAAATATAAAACCAGATGTAAAATCCTTATGCTTATAACCCTCATACAACTATAAAACCAAAATCAATTTAAAAATTAAATACTATGAAACCAGCAAAACTGAAAATAACAGCATTAAACCAATATGACGAAGGCATTCTGCTTTAACTCAATCATTGCTTGCTGTGTTTATCTTATGCTGACTGCTCCAAAATTGTTTTGCTTTTTTCATGCCTACCCTACTAACATGTGATCAAAGCCCCTGCACTTTTCTCTATTTGAACTACTGTGAAATTTTATTTGTACATTACCTAGCTGACACTATTTAAGGTTTACTGTGTTCAAACACAATGTTTATGTAGCAAGCGTGCCCAGTACCATCATTACTTAAAAAAAAAAAAGTTGCCGTAGAATTGATTCCAACTCATAGCGACCCCATAGGACAGAGCAGAAACGCCCCATATGGTTTCCAAGGAGCACCTGGTGGATCTGAACTTCAGACCTTTTGGTTAGCTATGTTAAACATAATCATAAACAAAATACTAAAATTACTTGACAGGACTCAGAACATGATTTTATTATGTTATTTTAAAATCAACATTAAAACAAACAAAATTTTCATAGAAAGCTTACAAACATCTAAAAATGTGTCCAGGTTGAGAACCATTCTAGGCCAAACTAAAGACATGACTTGTAGAAAAGGTGGAATGACTTGAGTAAGAGGTATGGTTAGGACCAGAACCTACTTTTCTTGTGTTCTTTTCGTTACACTGCATTGTTTCTCTCATATTAAGCTGAATTTACACAATGTGGACTTTAACAGAAAATTCTAACAGTTCAATATTCAGAGACTGAGCAAAAATTCATTAAAGAAACAAAATGATTTTTTCACAGTCCAAAACAGATGAACACATATTTTTATAAAAAGTAGCAAAGTACATCAGTATGTATCATAGATGAGAACAAGCCCACCCACAGACTCCTTCTGCACATGATTTATGCCAAGATATGGAAAAATTAACCCCCTCTCCTTCCCTCTATATCTCTCTCCCATCTTCAGGCCACACTATCTCCTATCTCCAGATGCCTTTTTCCAAATAATGGCTACTTTTCTTTCTCTGGAAGTCTCTATAAATAAATTTCAAAATCAGTAAGACCCAAAAGAAAGGCATTGTTTTTCCCCAACAAAAACCTGGTCCTTGCTTCTTATATTGACTAATAACTCCATCAAACAACAGCCAAGATAGAAATAGTGGAGTCTTCTTTGACATCTCCCAATCTTACTATGTCCAATCTGCACAAGAACACTCATTAGAAAAATTCCTAGCAAAAGAACTGTTGGCATTCAACTGTTGGTATATGCATTAAAATTTTGAAAACACTGACAAGTAACCTTCCAAAAATTTTCTACCAATTTATATTCCCACATCCTAGTAGACATCAGGAAAAACACTATTTTTATGCCCACATTATAGCCTGTCCTTGATGTCATCCCACATGTCATCTGGTCTTCGGTCATTAATGTTCAATGCTTCAAATCTTTTCTTGAGATGGTCTCTAAATTCAGGTGAGATATACTCAAGATCCTATTTTGGCTCCTGTGGACTTGTTTTAACTTTCTTCAATTTCAACTTGAATATGCATTATGAGCAATTGATGGCCTGTTCCACAATCTGCCCCTGCCCTTGTTCTGACTGATGATATTGAGCCTCTCCATCGCCTCTTTCCATAGACATAGTCTATTTGATTTCTGTGTATTCCATCTGGTGAGGTCCACGTGTACAAAAAAAAAAACAGTCACCATTTATGTTGTTGAAAAAGGAACATGCAATGAATAAATTATTAGTCTTGTAAAATTCTATCATGTAGTCTCCAGCATCGTTTCTCTCACCAAGGCCATATTTTACAAATACTGATCCTTCTTCTTTGTTTCCATCTTTTGGATTCCAATCGCCAGTAATTATCAATGCATCTTGACTGCATTTTTGATCAAATGAACATTAATGAGCAAAGACCAGATGAGTTGTGGGATGATAATGAGAACATCATACATGAAAAAAGCAAAAGGTCATTAAAAAGAGAAGAAAGAAAGAAAAGATCAAAATTGATGTCAGAAGAGACTCTGAAACTTGCTCTTGAATGTAAAGTAGCTAAAGTGAATGGAAGAAATGATAAAGTAAAAGAGCCGAACAGAAGATTTCAAACGGCGGCTCAAGAAGACAAAGTAAAGTATTATAATGAAACGTACAAAGACCTGGAGTTAGAAAACCAAAAGGAAAGAACACACTCAGTATTTCTCAAGGTGGAAGAACTGAAGAAAAAATTCAAGCCTTGAGTTGCAACATTGAAGGATTCTATGGTGAAAATACTGAACAACGCAGGAAGCATCAAAAGAAGATAGAAAGAATCAGTCACTGCATCAAAAAGAATTAGTTAACAATCAACCATTTGGTATATGATCAAGAACAGATGTACTGAAGGAAGAAGTCCAAGCTGCATTGAATATATTGGCAGAAAAAAGACTCCAGGAATGGATGGAATACCAAGCGAGAAGTTTCAACAAATGGATGCAATGCTCGAAGTCCTTACTATCTATGCCAAGAAATTTGGAAGACAGCTACCTGACCAACCAACTGGAGGAGATCCATATTTGTACTCACTCCAAAGAAAGGTGATCCAACAGAATGAGGAAATTATCGAACAATATCATGAATATTACATGCAAATAAAATTTTGCTGAAGATAAATGAAACACTGTAGCAGCAGTACATCGACAGGGAACTGCCAGAAATTCAAGCCAGATTTAGAAAAGGACATGGAATGAGGGCTATCATTGCTGATGTCAGATGGATCCTGACTGAAAGCAGAGAATACCAGAAAGACATTTACCTGTTTTATTCACTATACAAAGGCATTCGGCTGTGTGGATCATAACAAAGTATGGATAACATTGCAAAGAATGGGAATTTCAGAACACTTAATTGTGCTCAAGCGGAACCTGTATGTAGACCAAGAAGCAGTTGTTTGATGAGAATAGGGGTATATAGTGCATGGTTTAAAATCAGGAAAGGTGTGAGTCAGGGTTGTATCCTTTCACCATACTTACTCAATTTGTATGCTGAGCAAATAATCCAAGCAATTGGACTATATGAAGAAGAATTTGGCATCAGCATTGGAGGAAGACTCATTAACAAACTGCAATATGCAGATGACACAAATTTGCTTGCAGAAAATGAAGTGGGCTTGAAGCACTTACTGATGAAGATCAAAGACCTTGGCCTTCAGTATAGATTACACATCAGTATAAAGAAAACAAAAATCCTAACAACTGGACTAATAGGCAACATCGTGATAAACGGAGAAAAGACTGAAGTTCTCAAGGATTACATTTTACTTGGATTCACAATCAATGCCAATGGAAGCAGCGGGCAAGAAATCAAACAATGTATTGCACTTGGCAAATCTGCAAAAGACCTCTTCAAAGTATTAAAAAACAAAGATGTCACTTTTAGAACTAAGATGCGCCTGATCCAAGCCATCACATTTTCTATTGCCTCACATGCATGCAAAAGCTGGACAATGAATAAGGAAGACTGAAGAACTGATGCCTTTGAATTATGGTGCTGGCAAAGAACACTGAATATACCACGGACTGCCAGAAGAACAAACAGTCTGTCTAGGAAGAAGTACAGCCAGAATGCTCCTCAGAAGCAAGGAAGGCGAGGCTTCTTCCCATATATTTTGGACATATTATCAAGAGGAACCAGTTCCTGGAGAAGGACATCATGCTCGGTAAAGTACAGGGTCAGTGAAAGAGAGGAAACCCTCAAGGAGATGGACTGACACAGTGGTTGCAATGATGAACTCAAGTATAGCAACAATTGTGAGGATAGCGCAGGACTGGGCAGTGTTTGGTTCTGTTGTACACAGGGTTGCTATGAATTGGAACAGATTTGACAGCACGTGACAACAGCAACAATGTAATTTGTACCTGACACTCCCCTAATGATGGACATTTTGGTGATCTCTAAATTTTTGCTATAATAAATAATACTGGTATCAACTTTTGTTATATAAACGTTGTCCAAATTTCTGGTTATCTTTTGGAATACGAAAAATGTCAAGGACTTCGAAATATTTATTTCTAAATTGCTATCATAGATTATACCATTTTCATTATCAATACAGAAAAGAGGATTTTACTACTTTCTCAGGTTTTATTATCTACTACCTATGAAACCCTGAATAAGTAAGTCATCCTCTGTGCCTCAATTTCTTCACCTTTAAAATGAGGAAAAATACAATACCTATCTCAAGGTTTCATTGTGAAGGTTTAAATGGTTAATAAGTGCAAGGCTTTTAGAATGCTCCTGGCACACTAGTAAGCATTCAGTAAATGCTACTATTATTATAATAATTTTCCACCAACACTGAATGTCAGGAGATAGAACTGGTAGTACACTCTGACTCGTTTTAAGTGGTAACAAAGGTCTGGAAGCAGCATTAAGGAGCAAAGAAGGCACTGACCCACGTCTTTTCCAAACTTAATATACGTAGACTATATGGACATAGATAGCACTCCCACACAAGAGGGTATAGATGAAACTAATTTTAGGGGCCAGCCAGTTTTTACTTACTGGTAGAACATGGGACATTTAAGCTTGGAGAAGAGGTTAAAATAACTATACAGGGAAGTTTGCTGGTCACAGAGGCAAAAACTCTCTGAAGCATAGTAGAAGGTTTTGAGAAGGCTGGTGAAATGGGTCAAATGAGGAGTTGTTCAAAGCAGTATGAAGATAAGAATTCAGAAGATAACAGAAAACAAAGAAGGCCTGTACTTCTTCCAGCTGACTCAGATCTAACAGTGATGTGAGACATAATAAAATTATTTCTAGGTTTTTTGAAAGAATATGGGCACTCTCTTGGTTTTATGCTGTAGTCCTGAAGGTGTGAAGAAATGATGCTTTGGCATATAGAAATAAATACCCTTTCAAACTGTAGTACATGTTGTCATACAGCTAATTATTCTGACTTCCAATCTAGTGCTTCTTCTATTATAACATGTTGACACATTCTCTTAAATCTTATTTTTGGATTTGTAACTATTACTTGGAGTACATAATCATTTTAAATACAATTTGATTTTTCCTTAATTTTATTCATCACTTGCTACAAAGAAGCTCATTTGCTATTTTTCCTGCCCACTCATAGACTCATGAGATCTCATAATCTGTCAACTTAGCATTTCACTACAGAGAGGAGTGTTTTGTCATTTCAAACCTGGGCATTTCAATGTGTACTTTTTCTTTCTGAACATTTTAAAAATGCAAAATAAAACCAGACCAATATTAATCTCCACTGTTAACAGTTTTCAGAAAAGCATATCTAATTTTACGAATTTTAAACTTGAAGAGATTAAAATCCACCTAATTAAGTAATGGTAGCTGGGCACTCCAGTTCTTCTGGTCTCTTGGCAAAGGAGGCAGTTGTTCATGGAGGCAATTAACCACATTCCATTTCTTTCTCTTATTTCTGACTCTCCTTCGTCCTGTTTCTCCCGGCAGACAGGTATCAATTATTATAACTTGGATAGATGGTTACTTTAAAGCTTTTAAGACCCCAAGCACTATATTACAAACTAGGTGATAGAACAGAAGCACTAAATATATTATTAGGTCAATTAACTGGGATATCCCTAGAAACCATGACTCTAAACCTCCAAACCAAGAAGAATCCTGATCAAAAGGGAGAAAATGCAGAATAGAATTTCAAATTCTCATGGAATCCAGACTTTCTGGAGCCATGGAGCCTGGAAGAACCCCTGAAAGTACTGCCCCAAGATAACCTTTAAACTTTAACCAAAAATATTCCCTGAAACCTTCTTAAAACCAAACAATAGTTTACCTTAACTAGTAAAGAATCCCTGCCTTGAACATTGTACTCTCTTTAAAAAGAATTACGTATATGGGATCAAACTGACCACAGCAACTTGAAACATAAGATAGCAAAATTAGGGGCAGTGGCTTTATGTTAATGGAGGAGGAACAATTCGAAAAAGGAGGGTGAGAATGGCTACCCAACTTGAAGAATATAATCAATGTCAATGAACTGTTGTTGCTGTTAGGTGTCATCAAGTCCTTTCTGACTCATAGCAACCCTAAGTACAACAGAACCAAACAGTGCCCAGTCCTGAGCCATCCTTCCACACAATTATTGCTATGTTTGAGCCTCTTGTTGCAGCCACTGTGTCAATCCATCTTGTTGAGGGTTTTCTTCTTTTTTGCTAACCCTCTACTTTATCAAGCATGATGTCCTTCTCTAGGGACTGGTTCATCCTGATAACATGTCCAAAGTACATGCAACAAAGTCTCATCATCCTTGCTTTTAAGGGTCATTCTGGCTATGCTTTTTCCAAGGCAGATTTGTTCATTCTTCTGGCAGTCCATGGTATATTCAATATTCCTCACCAATACCATAATTCAAAGGCATCAATTCTTTGGTCTTCCTTATTCACTGCCCAGCTTTTGCATGTATATGAGGTGACTGAAAATACCATGGCTTACGTCAGGTGCGCTAAGTCCTCAAGGTGACATCTTTGCTTTTTAACACTTTAAAGACATCGTTTCCAGCAGATTTGCCCAATGCAATACATCATTTGATTTCTTGACTGCTGCTTCCATGGGCATTGACTGTGGGTGAAATGTATAGGTAGAAATTGTTCAATTGGTGTATGTTCTGCTGTGTATATTCTCAACAACAATAGCAAAAAATAAGTTACAAACACCAACTAATTCATCTCTCATTTTTGTAGATGAGCAAACTTACGTGAAAAAGTTAGGAAACTTGTCTAAGTTCAAAAAATTAATAGCAGAGCTGAGTCTAGATCTTAGGTTTCCTGATATTGAATCTACTGCTCTACTCTTAACCTGTACAGCTTTAAATACGCTTTGCATTCTTGACAAATCAGTCTCCCAAATTTCATGATACCCTAAAAAGTTTTCAATGGTATTTTAAAGTTCCAAATAATACTCCCCAATTCCTAGATGACTGCACCTCATTCAACAAATATTTACTGAATTCATATTACGATCAAAACACAAGTAGTAAAGGACATATAAAAAATAAATAAAAGTAAAATAGCTCTACCACCGAGAAGCTGACAAGATAATCAGGAAGCAAATATATGCACTAAAAATTTTTCAACACTAAAAAGTAACATATGGTTAAGGGCTAAAAGTAGGGTAAGACAAATTATTATGCATTCAAAGTGGATGAAATAAAAATAAGAGGTTATGGAAGACGTTATTAATACAGACCTGTACTGTCCAATACAGTAGCTATTAGCTACATGTGGCTACTTTTAAAATTAAATAAATAACTCTAAAATATTAATTCTTCAGTCATACAAGCAAGTGCTCAACAGCCACATATGGCTTGTGGTGGGCATACTGACATTGCAGTTACAGAACATTACCACCACTGCAGAACGTTCTACAGGACAGCACTGATGTCCATGATGGGTGGAATGGTAGGGAGAGAGGTATTTTAAGTCAGTAATAAGATATAAAAAATAAAACTTGCTTGAAAGGAACAGAGAGACAAGAATTAAAAAATAAACAAAAATACAATCAAATTGAAGATTTTGAACTCTGGTGTCCAATGAACAAATGTGCCTTCTGAAGATGACAAAAATTTGATTTTTAAAAGATTCTAGTGCATATTAATGGAATAATATGGAATGACTGGAGGTAGTAAACTGCTAGGTTACAGAGTATGTTACACACATGTACGTACAGCTTTAGTAAATGCTGTCAAATAGTTCTGCAAAGTGCTTGAACCAATTTACACTCCCATCAGCAGCTTATGAGAATTCCAGTTATTTGACATTCTTGCTAACAACTGCTGTCAGACACTAATAATTTGATAATTCCAAGCAGGATAAACTACCACATTTCATTTTAAAGTTTCATCTAGTCTACCAAATTCTTAATTCTAAAATATCTGGCCAATAAATAATAAGCAATTATAACGAAATATTAAATGGATTTTTCTGGAAATTTAATCATTTCTGGAAAATGAACAATGAACAGGTAAAATTTCTTCCATGCTACAGAAACAGTATTCTCAATATTCTATGAACCACACAATTCCAAGAATTCCAAGATTGGTCTAAATAAAAACAGGATCAGCAAAACATATACCTACAATAATTCATCTATTGTGTAAGTTTAATAAAGTCATCAACATTTTAAAATATTAAAATTAGATTCACAGATATACATTAAATCCCAATATACATTAGTCACAATTTTGAGTCAAGACTTCATAAAACTTACAAAATCATCTTTTTTTATTTTTGATTCCTACATGCATCCTCACCTTTCTACCATTTCTTCTTATCAAAGGTAAAAACAAAATATAGTAAAAGTGCTAGGTATAGCATTATATTTTAGTTCTACTGCCTGACTTGGACATGGAAATGCTATGCTGAATCAAATCAGTAAGAGTAATCAATCAACATTATTTTGAGTCTCACAACTCTTTCTCTGCAAACATAAAAAAACAAAAAACAAATCCGTTGCTATCAAGTTGATTCCGACTCAAGGCAACCCTATATCACAGAGCAGAACTGCCCCATAGAGTTTCCAAGGAGTGCCTGGTGGATGTGAACTGCCAACCTTTTAGTTTGCAGCCATGGCACTTAACCACTATGCCACCAGGGTTTCCTTTGCAAACATATATTATTATTATTTGGTCTTCTCGCCCTGTTTGGGGGGAATATATATATTTGAGGTAAAATTGAAGTACAATATATTGCATGTGGTAGGCTGAATTCTAAGACGGCCTCCATGATCTCCAGACCCTAATGCTACTCATGTTAAAAGAAAATGTAATTATGGTTACCAATAAGTTGTGGAAACCCTGGTGGCATAGTGGTGAAGAGCTACAGTTGCTAACCAAGAGGTTGGCAGTTTGAATCCGCCAGGTACTCCCTGGAAACCCTGTGGGGCAGTTCTACTGTGTCCTATAGGTTCGCTATGAGTTGGAATCGACTCCATGGCAACGGGTTTGGTTTTTCATTTGGTAATCAGTTCACCTTAATATAGGGATAAAATCTTACAAGCCCTTTAAAAGCAGAGGGTTTTCTCTGGCTGGTAACAGAAGAGGAAGTCAGAGATGAGAAGCATGAAGGAGATTTGATGCACTGCCGCTAGCTTGGAGATGAAGGAGGTCACATGGAAAGGACCTGAGCATGGCCTCTAGTAGTTAAGAGCAGTCTCTGGCTGACATCCAGGAAGAAAACATGAATCTCAGTCCTACAAGTGCAAGGAACTAGATTCTACCAACTTCAGTGAGCTTGGAAGTGGATTCTTCGGAGCCTCCAGAAAGGAATGCAGCCCCTCCCACCCTCAGCCTTGTGAGACCCTAAGCGGAAAACCCAGTCCAGCTCACCCAGACTTCTCACATAGAGAACTGTCAGATAATTGAGAGGTTGTTTTGATTTGCTCCATTTGTGGTAATTTGTTAAGCAGCAGTATAAAACTAATACACCGACACATTTAAAGTGTAAACTATGATCAGCTTTAACACTATTTTCACAGTTTTATATTATGAAATCATCACCACAATCAATATAATGAACATTTTCATCAATCCCCAAATTTTCTCCATGCTCCTTTACAGTCCCTTCCTCCCTCTACCCATATCCCCAAGTAACCACTGACGTGCTTTCTGTTACTATAGATTATTAGTTTGCTTGTTCTAGAATTCTATAGAAATTGGAATCATGAAGTATGTACTCCTTTTTTGCCTGCCTTCTTTTATTCAGCCTAATGATTCTGAGATTAATCTGTGTTGTTGCAAGTATCAATAGTTCACTCATTTTTATTGTTGAATAGTAATATTTCATTGTATGGATGTACCATAATTTGTCTATCTATTTATGGACATTTGGGTTGTCATCAGCTTTTGGCTACTAAAAATAAAGTTTCTATGAAAATTTTATATAAATTTTTGTGTGTACATATGTTTTTACTTTTCTTGAGTAAATATATAAAAGTGAATTGGGTGGATAACATGGTAAGAATGTTTAACTTTTTAAAAAACAACCAAATTGTTTTCCAAAACAAGTTTACCATTCTACATTCCCACCAGCAGAGTTCCCATTGCTCATATCCTCACCAAAAGCTGGTATTAAAAAAACGAACGAACAAACCTGTTGCCATCACCTCAATTCTGACTCATAGCAACCCTATACAATAGACTAGAACTGCTCCATAGGGTTTCCAAGGAGCAACTGGTGGATTCGAACTGCTGACCTTTTGGTTAGCAGCCAAGCTCTTAAGCACCAGGGCTCCAAACTTGGTATAGTCAGTCTTTTTAATTTTAACTGAGACCCTGGTGATGTAGTGGTTAAGATCTACAGCTGCCAACCCAAAGGTTAGACTTTTATTTTCTTTATGCTGAGGTATAATCCATACAGAAGCCTGTAGTCTTTGATTTTCATCAGTAAGTGCTTCAAGTCCTCTTTGCTTTCCACAAGCAAATTTTTTTTAATTAAGTTTTATTAAGCTTCAAGTGAACATTTACAATTCCAATCAGTCTGTCACATGTAAGTTTACATACATCTTACTCCCTTCTCCCACTTGCTCTCCCCCTATTGAGTCAACCCTTTCAGTCTCTCGTTTCGTACCAATTTTGCCGTCTTCCCTCTCTATCTTCCCATCCCCCCTCCAGTCAAGAGTTGCCAACACACTCTCCAGTGTCCACCTGATATAATTAGCTCACCCTTCATCAGCATCTCTCTCCCCCACCGCTGAACAGTCCCTTTCATGTCTGATGAGTTGTCTTCGGGGATGGTTCCTGTCCTGTGCCAACAGAAGGTCTGGGGAGCATTGCCGCCGGGATTCCTCTAGTCGCAGTCAGACCATTAAGTATGGTCTCTTTATGAGAATTTGGGGTCTGCATCCCACTGATCTCCTGCTCCCTCGGGAGTTCTCTGTTGTGCTCCCTGACAGGGCAGTCATCGATTGTGGCCGGGCACCAATTAGTTCTTCTGGTCTCAGGATGATGTAGGTCTCTGGTTCATGTGGCTCTTTCTGTCTCTTGGGTTCTTAGTTGTTGTGTGACCTTGGTGTTCTTCATTTTCCTTTGCTCCAGGTGGGTTGAGACTAATTGATGTATCTTAGATGGACGCTTGTTAGCATTTAGGACCCCAGACGCCACATTTCAAAGTGGGATGCAGAATGTTTTCATAATAGAATTATTTTGCCAATTGACTTAGAAGTCCCCTCAAACCATGTTCCCCAGACCCCAGCCCCTGCTCCGCTGACCTTTGAAGCATTCATTTTATCCCGGAAACCTCTTTGCTTTTAGTCCAGTCCAATTGGGCTGACCTTCCTTGTATTGAGTGTTGTCTTTCCCTTCACCCAAAGCAGTTCTTATTACATATTGATCAGTAAAAAACCCTCTCCCTCCCTCCCTCCCTCCCCCCTTCGTAACCACCAAAGTATGTGTTCTTCTCAGTTTTTTCTATTTCTCAAGATCTTATAATCGTGGTCTTATACAATATTTGTCCTTTTGCCTCTGAATAATTTCACTCAGCATAATGCCTTCCAGGTTCCTCCATGTTATGAAATGTTTCACAGATTCGTCACTGTTCTTTATCGATGCGTAGTATTCCATTGTGTGAATATACCACAATTTATTTACCCATTCATCCGTTGACGGACACCTTGGTTGCTTCCAGTTTTTTGCTATTGTAAACAGAGCTGCAATAAACATGGGTGTGAATATATCTGTTTGTGTGAAGGCTCTTGTATCTCTAGGGTATATTCCGAGGAGTGGGATTTCTGGGTATGGTAGTTCTATTTCTAACTGTTTAAGATAACGCCAGATGGATTTCCAAAGTGGTTGTACCATTTTACAATCCCACCAGCAGTGTATGAGAATTCCAATCTCTCCGCAGCCTCTCCAACATTTATTATTTTGTGTTTTTTGGATTAATGCCAGTCTAGTTGGTGTGAGATGGATGGAATCTCATCGTAGTTTTAATTGGCATTTCTCTAATGGCTAATGATCGGGAGCATTTTCTCATGTGTCTGTTGGCTGCCTGAATATCTTCTTTAGTGAAATGTGTGTTCATATCCTTTGCCCACTTCTTGATTGGGTTGTTTGTCTTTCCGTGGTTGAGTTTTGACAGAATCATGTAGGTTTTAGAGATCAGGCGCTGGTCTGAGATGTCATAGCTGAATATTCTTTCCCAGTCTGTAGGTGGTCTTTTTACTCTTTTGGTGAAGTCTTTAGATGAGCATAGGTGTTTGATTTTTAGGAGCTCCCAGTTATCGGGTTTCTCTTCATCATTTTTGGTAATGTTTTGTATTCTGTTTATGCCCTGTATTAGGGCTCCTAGGGTTGTCCCTCTTTTTTCCTCCATGATCCTTATCGTTTTAGTCTTTATGTTTAGGTCTTTGATCCACTTGGAGTTAGTTTTTGTGCATGGTGTGAGGTATGGGTCCTGTTTCATTCTTTTGCAAATGGATATCCAGTTATGCCAGCACCATTTGTTAAAAAGACTATCTTTTCCCCAATTAACTGACACTGGGCCTTTGACAAATATCAGCTGCTCATACATGGATGGATTTATATCTGGGTTCTCAATTCTGTTCCATTGGTCTATGTGCCTGTTGTTGTACCAGTACCAGGCTGTTTTGACTACTGTAGCTGTATAATAGGTTCTGAAATCAGGTAGAGTGAGGCCTCCCACTTTCTTCTTCTTTTTCAGTAATGCTTTGCTTATCCGGGGCTTCTTTCCCTTCCATATGAAATTGGTGATTTGTTTCTCTATCCCCTTAAAATATGACATTGAATTTGGATCAGAAGTGGGTTATATGTATCGATGGCTTTTGGTAGAATAGACATTTTTACTATGTTAAGTCTTCCTATCCATGAGCAGGGTATTTTTTTCCACTTAAGTCTGTCCTTTTGAATTTCTTGTAGTAGAGCTTTGTAGTTTTCTTTGTATAGGTCTTTTACATCCTTGGTAAGATTTATTCCTAAGTATCTTATCTTCTTGGGGGCTACTGTGAATGGTATTGATTTGGTGATTTCCTCTTCAGTGTTCTTTTTGTTGATGTAGAGGAATCCAAGTGATTTTTGTATGTTTATTTTATAACCTGAGACTCTGCCAAACTCTTCCATTAGTTTCAGTAGTTTTCCGGAGGATTCCTTACGGTTTTCCGTGTATACGATCATGTCATCTGCAAATAGTGATAGCTTTACCTCCTCCTTGCCAATCCGGATACTCTTTATTTCTTTGTCTAGCCTAATTGCCCTGGCTAGGACTTCCAGCACGATGTTGAATAAGAGCGGTGATAAAGGGCATCCTTGTCTGGTTCCTGTTCTCAAGGGAAATGCTTTCAGGTTCTCTCCATTTAGAGTGATATTGGCTGTTGGCTTTGCATAGATGCCCTTTATTATGTTGAGGAATTTTCCTTCAATTCCGATTTTGGTAAGAGTTTTTATCATAAATGGGTGTTGAACTTTGTCAAATGCCTTTTCTGCATCAATTGATAAGATCATGTGGTTTTTATCTTTTCTTTTATTTATGTGATGGATTACATTAATTGTTTTTCTGATGCTAAACCAGCCTTGCATACCTGGTATAAATCCCACTTGATCAGGGTGAATTATTTTTTTGATGTGTTGTTGGATTCTATTGGCTAGAATTTTGTTGAGGATTTTTGCATCAATGTTCATGAGGGATATAGGTTTATAATTTTCTTTTTTTGTAATGTCTTTACCTGGTTTTGGTATCAGGGAGATGGTAGCTTCATAGAATGAGTTGGGTAGTATTCCGTCTTTTTCTATGCTTTGAAATACCTTCAGTAGTAGTGGTGTTAAGTCTTCTCTGAAGGTTTGGTAGAACTCTGCAGTGAAGCCGTCCAGGCCAGGACTTTTTTTTGTTGGAAGTTTTTTGATTACCGTTTCAATCTCTTTTTTTGTTATGGGTCTATTTAGTTGTTCTACTTCTGAATCTGTTAGTTTAGGTAGGTAGTGTTTTTCCAGGAATTCATCCATTTCTTCTAGGTTTTCAAATTTGTTATAGTACAATTTTTCGTAGTAATCTGAAATGATTCTTTTAATTTCATTTGGCTCTGTTGTGATGTGGTCCTTCTTGTTTCTTATTCAGGTTATTTGTTTCCTTTCCTGTTTCTCTTTAGTCAGTCTAGCCAATGGTTTATCAATTTTGTTAATTTTTTCAAAGAACCAGCTTTTGGCTTTGTTAATTCTTTCAATTGTTTTTCTGTTCTCTAATTCATTTAATTCAGCTCTAATTTTTATTATTTGTTTTCTTCTGGTGCCTGATGGGTTCTTTTGTTGCTCACTTTCTATTTGTTCAAGTTGTAGGGACAGTTCTCTGATTTTGGCTCTTTCTTCTTTTTGTATGTGTGCATTTATCGATATAAATTGGCCTCTGAGCACTGCTTTTGCTGTGTCCCAGAGGTTTTGATAGGAAGTATTTTCATTCTCGTTGCTGTCTAAGAATTTCCTTATTCCCTCCTTGATGTCTTCTATAATCCAGTCTTTTTTCAGCAGGGTAGTGTTCATTTTCCAAGTATTTGATTTCTTTTCCCTAGTTTTTCTGTTATTGATTTCTAGTTTCATTGCCTTCTGGTCTGAAAAGATGCTTTGTAATATTTCGATGTTTTGGACTCTGCAAAGGTTTGTTTTATGACCTAATATGTGGTCTATTCTAGAGAATGTTCCATGTGCACTAGAAAAAAAAGTATATTTTGCAGCAGTTGGGTGGAGAGTTCTGTATAAGTCAATGAGGTCAAGTTGGTTGATTGTTGTAAGTAGGTCTTCCGTGTCTCTATTGAGCTTCTTACTGGATGTCCTGTCCTTCTCCGAAAGTGGTGTGTTGAAGTCTCCTACTATAATTGTGGAGGTGTCTATCGCACTTTTCAATTCTGTTGAAATTTGATTTATGTATCTTGCAGCCCTGTCATTGGGTGCATAAATATTTAATATGGTTATGTCTTCCTGATCAATTGTCCCTTTTATCATTACATAGTGTCCTTCTTTATGCTTTGTGGTGGATTTAAGTCTAAAGTCTATTTTGTCAGAAATTCATATTGCTACTCCTCTTCTTTTTTGCTTATTGTTTGCTTGATATATTTTTTTCCATCCTTTGAGTTTTAGTTTGTTTGTGTCTCTAAGTCTAAGGTGTGTCTCTTGTAGGCAGCATATAGATGGATCGTGTTTCTTTATCCAGTCCGTGACTCTCTGTCTCTTTACTGGTGCATTTAGTCCATGTACATTCAGCGTAATTATAGATAAATAAGTTTTTAGTGCTGTCATTTTGATGCCTTTTCATGTGTGTTGTTGGCCATTTCATTTTTCCACCTACTTTTTTGTGCTGAGACGTTTTTCTTAGTAGATTGTGAGATCCTCATTTTCATAATGTTTACCTTTATGTTAGTTCAGTCGTTATGTTTTTCTTGACTTTTTTCTTGAGTTATGGAGTTGATATTCCTTTTTGTGGTTACCTTATTATTTACCCCTATTTTTCTAAGTAAAAACTTAACTTGTATCGTTCTATATCACCTCGTATCACTCTCCATCTGGCAATTCAATGCCTCCTATATTTAGTCCCTCTTTTTGATTATTGTGATCTTTTATCTATTGATTTCCATGATTCCCTGTTATGTGTATTATTTTGTTTATTTATTTATTTTTTAGAATTAATCTTAATTTGTTTGTTTTTGTGCTTTCCCTATTTGAGTCGATATCAGGACGTTCTGTTTTGTGACCTTGTATTGTACTGGTATCTGATATTATTGGTCATCTGACCAAACAATCTCCTTTAGCATTTCCTGTAGCCTTGGTTTGGTTTTTGCAAATTCTCTAAACTTGTGTTTATCTGTAAATATCTTAATTTCGCCTTCATATTTCAGAGAGAGTTTTGCTGGATATATGATCCTTGGCTGGCAGTTTTTCTCCTTCAGTGCTCTGTATACGTCGTCCCATTCCCTTCTTGCCTGCATGGTTTCTGCTGAATAGTCTGAACTTATTCTTATCGATTCTCCCTTGAAGGAAACCTTTCTTTTCTCCCTGGCTGCTTTTAAAATTTTCTCTTTATCTTTGGTTTTGGCAAGTTTGATGATAATATGCCTTCTTGTTTTTCTTTTTGGATCAGTCTTAAATGGGGTTCAATGAGCATCTTGAATAGATATCCTTTTGTCTTTCATGATGTCAGGGAAGTTTTCTGTCAGGAGTTCTTCAACTATTTTCTCTGTGTTTTCTGTCCCCCCTCCCTGTTCTGGGACTCCAATCACTCGCAAGTTATCCTTCTTGATAGAGTCTCACATGATTCTTAGGGTTTCTTCATTTTTTTCAATTCTTTTATCTGATTTTTTTTTTCAGCTATGTTGGTGTTGATTCCCTGGTCCTCCAGATGTCCCAGTCTACATTCTAATTGCTCGAGTCTGCTCCTCTGACTTCCTATTGCGTTGTCTAATTCTGTAATTTTATTGTTAATCTTTTGGATTTCTACATGCTGTCTCTCTATGGATTCTTGCAACTTATTAATTTTTCCACTATGTTCTTGAATAATCTTTTTGAGTTCTTCAACAGTTTTATCAGTGTGTTCCTTGGCTTTTTCTGCAGTTTGCCTTATTTCATTTGTGATGTCTTGAAGCATTCTCTAAATTAGTTTTTTATATTCTGTATCTGATAATTCCAGGATTGTATCTTCATTTGGGAAAGATTTTGATTCTTTTGTTTGGGGGGTTGGAGAAGCTGTCATGGTCTGCTTCTTTATGTGGTTTGATATGGACTGCTGTCTCCGAGCCATCCCTGGGAAACTAGTTTTTCCAGAAAATCCGCTAAAAAAAAATGCAGTCAGATCCCTATCAGAGTTCTCCCTCTGGCTCAGGCTATTCGGATGTTAATGGAGCCGTCTGGGGAGGGTAGGGGAGGGATCAGACAGCTAGGAGTGTAGCACCTCAGAATATAGCCAGAGTTGTTTGTCTTACTTGGAATGACTCTTATATCTGAGATTTCCGCGGGGCATGTCGCCTATATGTACTTGCTGTGTGGAGATTGCCCCCCAGGGGTTCAGGCCCGCTGGCGTCACGGTCAGATCCTCCACTGTCAGCCCCACCCCCAAGGTTAAGGCTCCCCTACTTGGACGGTGCACTCCCGTCTCCAAAATCAGTCGCTGCCTCCCGGGGACTCCCCGTCCCCCCAGCCGCGTCGCGCGCCGCTCCTGTGAACCAGGTGGGCTCCCCCCCCCGGGGTCAGCTCAGGAGAGCAGAGCAGGTCCCTGCACCTGAGTCGCGACTGCGCGTCCCGGCTGGGGCACTGCTCTCCCCACTCCAAGACCAGCCACTGCCTCCCGGGGACTTCTTCCACCGGCTGCTCCGCCACACAGCCCGCGCGAACCAGTCGGGACTGCCCCGGGGTATATTCAGGGGAATATAGCTGGTCCCCGTGCTCACGCCCCGCCCGCGCCCGCCAAAATCCCGGCGGGACGGCTCCCCAGCTGGGACGCTGCTCTCCCCGCTCCAAGACCAGTCACTGCCTCCCGGGGAATTCTCCCTCCAGTGCGCCGCGCCGCTCGCGCGAACTGGGTGGGCGCCACCCGCACGAACGACTGGGCCCCCCTCGGGTCAATTCGGAGAAATGTAGCTGGTCCCCGCGGTCGTGCCATGCCCGCTCCCCGCTAAACTCCCGGCGGGACGGTTCCCAGGCTGGGATGCTGCTCTCCCCGCTCCAAGACCAGTCACTGCCTCCCGGGGACTTCTCCCACCGGCTGCGCCGCCACTCCGTCCGCGCCAACCGGCTGGGCTCCCTCCCAGGATGAGTTCGGGGGCTAGGGCTGGGCCCCTTGTCTGTGCCATCTGCTCCCCTGGGCTCTGCCCCGAATCGGGCTCCGAAGGTCACCTGCCTGGTACGCTGGCTCCTGGCTCTGAAAACAATCGCTGTCTCCCCGTATTTGTTCGTTCTCCGTCTCTAAATCTGTGTTTGTTGTTCAGAGTTCGTAGATTGTTATGTATGTGATCGATTCACTTGTTTTCCCGAGTCTTTGTTGCAAGAGGGATCTGCGGTAGTGTCCACCTAGTCCGCCATCTTGGCCCCGCCTCCTCTCCACAAGCAAATTTGTGTTATCTGCATATCACAGGTGGTAAATGAGTCTTTCTCCAATGTTGACACCTCGATCTTCTTCATACAATCCAGTTTCTCAGGTTATTTGCTCAGCATACAGACTAAGTATAGTGAAAGGATACAACCCTGATGGCACACCTTTCCTTATTTTAAACCACAGTATCCTCTTACTGTGTTCCAACAACTGCCTCTTGGTCTTGTTCTGCAATTCTTATTTTTTGCAAGTTATCCAAAATTTGTTATGATCCACACCATCTAATGCCTTTGCGTGATCAGTAAAACACAGACAAACACCTCTCTGGTATTCTCTGCTTTCAGCCAAGATCCATCTGACGTCAGCAATGATATCCCTCATTCCATATCCTCTTCTGATTCTGGCTTGAACTTCTGGCAGGCCCCTGCCAACATACTGCTACAACTGCTTTTGAATGATCTTCAGCAAAATTTTACTTACGTGTGATATTACTGATACTGTTATACTTTCCACATTCTGTTGGATCACTTTTCTTTGGAATGGGCAAAAATATGGATCTCTTCCAGTCAGGTGTCTAGGAAGTTGTCTTTCGTTGATGAGTGAGTGCCTCCGGCACTGCATCCGTTTGTTGGAACACCTCAATAAGTATTCCATCAATTCCTGGAGCCTTGTTTTTCACCATTCCGTTCAGCGCAGCTTGGACTTCTTCCTTCACTATGAATATACTCAATAAAATACAATACCATACACATTACCATGATGGGAATGAAAGCTCCTAAAAGATGATCACTCCATACTCTAGAGTGCTTCACAGTGTCATAAAGAAATATAAGACTTAAAAAGAGCATTTAATTTTGAAGCAGAAGAGAATAACAAAAGTTATTGGTTTCTTTTAGAAAAGAATGTTAAAGGTAATACCTAAAATATATTGAGACAGTTATTGTTTAAGCCAGTATACTAATTCTGCATTATAAGTAAGTACCTTAAGGATACAAGTAGACAGTTCTACAAATTTCACTTGATTGAATTTCCATACTGAAGGAATGAGGATAAAAATGAAAGAGTGTTTTGGTTTCCCATACCTCAGAATTCTTAAAAGTTTTCATTATTCTTATAAACATTTTCTACTCATTAATAAATTAACTACTCAAACTGCTACATGAATAAAATTATCTCTTATGGGCGGTAAAATAGAAGCAACCAAACAATCTACAAATTTAGAAATATTCGAACAAAGGAATTCTGTTCTATTTTGAGAATTTTAAGGATTTTTCAGCCATGGCTTCTATTCAAACCTTGTTGTGCTAGAAAAAAATATAGAAAATTTGGATAAAAATTAAAAGGCATAGATTAAAGGGATCCAAAGACTGGATCATACGCAAATTTGTTTCTGGTGAAAGTCAGCTATATATAATGATAAACGATAAATAAAGGAATAGTATATGCAGAACAAGGGGACACTCTGTGGTTTAAAATCAAGAACGGTGTGCATCAGGGTTGTATCTTTTCACCATACCTATTCAATCTCTATGCTGAGCAAATAATCTGAGAAGCCGACTACATGAAGAAGAATGCAGCATCAGGACTGCAGGAAGACTCATTAACAACCTGCAATATGCACATGACACAACCTTGCTTGCTGAAACTGAAGAGGATTTAAAGCACTTACTGATGAAGATAAAAGACTACCGCCTTCGGTATGGATTGTACCTCAACATTAAGAAAACAAAAATCTTCACAACTGGACCAATAAGCAACATCATGATAAACTGAGAAAATACTGAGTTGTCAAGGTTTTCATTTTATTTGGATCCACAATCAACATCCATGGAAGCAGCAGTCAAGAAATCAAATGACATATTGCTTGGGCAAATCTGTTGCAAAAGGCCTCTTTAAAGTGTTGAAAAGCAAAGATGTCACTTTGAGGAATAAGGTGTATCTGACCCAAGCCATGGTATTTTCAATCGAGGGCGGATGCAACGGCTAGACAATGCATGCAAGGGCTGGACAATGAATAAGGAAGACCAAAGAAAAATTTGTGCCTTTGAATTATGGTGTTGGGCAAAACATTGAATATACCATGAACTACCAGAAAAATGAATAAATCTCTCTTGGAAGAAGTACAGCCGGAATGCTCCCTAAAGCAAGTATGGTGAGACTTTGCCACACACACTTCAGACAAGTTACCAGGAAGGACCAGTCCCTGCAGAAAGACATCATGCTTGATAAAGAAGGGGTCAGCGAAAAAGCGGAAGACCCTCAACGAGATGGAGTGACATAGTGGCCGCAACGAGGGGCTCAACCATAGCAACAATTGTGAGGATGGTGCAGGATCCGGTAGCGTTTTGTTCTGTTGTACTAATAGGGTCACTAGGAGTTATAACCAACTTGACGGCAGCTAACATCAACATATGCCAAGACTACAAATGGGATAGCTAGTGTACATGAAATTGATATTTTTCAAAAAGATACCTTCACAGTGAATGAGTTCCAGCCAGAGCATTCAACATGCACAAACCTGGTGCTCTTATACCCTGAGCCAATCAAACTATTTACAAATTCTCAATCTTGTATACAATGAAAAATCAATACAGATTGATTTAATCTACAGCTCCTCTTATATATTAGGGCTCTTATTAATTTAAAATCATTCTTAACCTTTCTTTTTTGGATATCTGATATGTCAGTATAGCATCAGAATGACCACCTACATGTGCCTTTTGTCTCTTACAAGGTTAAACTGGAACAGAAGCTAGAAAGGTAATTTTGGTTAAATTATTCTGTCATTACTGTTTCCTGGCTTGAAATGAGGATGACGAGAGTTATCTCAAGGCATATCTCAGAGGAGATACATTTAATTTGGACAAAATCCTTTTTATATTAGACATGTTCAATAAGGAAACAGGATGCCTTTACTAAATGAGAGGTTGGACTATATGATTTCTAAGGTACCTTTTAGTTTACAATTTTATGTAATTTAAAGGGAAAATTTTAGGACATGATTAGAGAAATTGTCACATGACCTTCACGGATCTCAAGATAAAATAAGTGAATAATTCACTCTGATGGATTATCTGAGACAATGCTCTATTCCATCAGCACAGCAAGTTTTTGTAAAAGATGATTCATGCTGGAGTTAATGGTGCAAATTAGAACAAGCTACTATTCTATTTAGAAAGAATACCTACTTTTCTCTCCATCTAGCTCAATGCAATTCAACCTTCAATGTCCTGGGTGGGACGGGGGGGCCTTCCTAAAGACTTACGGAAAAAAAAATTTTGAAAATAAAGTATCACCTAAAGTAAAAATAAATAAAGCACAATATTTAGGGGGAAAAATAAAGCACAATATCTAGGGGGAAAAAAACTTTCATTCTTCATGAAAACCATCTCTACATGCACAGTTCATAGTAAGTTATTTATTCTATGAATTCATAGTTTTATTCTCGATATTATTCATTAATGAAATTACATACTACAGCCTGTCCTTTGAGTTGTTTCTTATATTATTTCAATTTTTCTATGCTTATGTTTTTTTTTTGTTGTTTAACAAATGTACCCGCCTCCTTTATTATCTATGCTTATGTTTTATGTTTTATCTATCCAATTCCACTGTAAGCATTCTGAAAACAAAGATTGTATATCTCATATTTCTTTGTATTTCCCATAGCAAATAACAGCATTTTTCAACTGTTCAGAATTGGCTGAATAAAAACAGGAAATTACAGATTACTTTAAAAACTGGAAAAGGAAAATTTGTTAATAGAAAACATAAAGATAAGGGTATAAGGAAAAATTATATACAGGTTAGTAGCTGGAGTCAACCCTGCTTCTGGAAAAAAGAGACAGTGTCTGTCAAATTGAAGAGATCATGGTTCAAGACATATCTCTGATGCTCCATGCAATTTTGTCACAATGCTAATGTTTAAGAACCAATGGTACAGGAAATAACTGTGGGACAATGCCAGATTTTAAGAAAAGTAATGCTATCACTGGAGGGACATTACAAAATTGTTTCTACATCTCTAATTCTATCTTTTGGCACTTGACAAGGCCTTCAAATATCAACTCCAACTGGTACCAGATGGTACCTGTTAAAACCTAATCTGGGTCACCATCAGGGGACTGAATACGCAGCATTACTCGTAACACCACAGTTGCTTTTGGAAGTGTGATGGTTAAGGTTGTGTGTCAACTTGGCTAGGCCATGGTTCTCAGTGATTTGACAGCTGTAACTTGGCAGTTATGTAATCATGTATTCACCTCCACAATGAGATCTGCTATGAGTAGCCAATCAGTTGAAAGGGATTTTCCTTGGGGGTGTGGCCTGAGTACAACATACACGGTATTTCTGGCAAAGCTCACTGGCTTCTGCCCACTCTGGACCCTGCATCCAGCTCGTCATCATCTGACCTCTGGTTTTGGGACCTGAGCCATCAGCCTGTCATCTTAACTGCCAATCTAGGATTCGTCAGCCTCTGCAGCCCATGAGCCAGCAGCCCACCTTCTAACCTGCCAGTCTTGGATTTTGCCAGCTTCTGCAGCTATGTGTGTCAGGGAAGCCTCCAGCCTGACAACTCACCCATGGACTGAAGCAAGCTGCACTGAAGGAACTGGTGAAAAACAAAGCTCCAGGAATTGATGGAATACCAACCGAGACTGGATGCAGTACTGGAAGTGCTCGCTCGTCTATGCCAAGAAATTTGGAAGACAGCTACCTGGCCAACCAAATGGAAGAGACCCATATTTGTACAAGACAAAGGTGATCCAACAGAATGTGGAAATTATGGAACAGTGTCATTAATATCACACACAACTAAAATTTTGCTTAACATCATTCAAAAGCAGCTGCAGCAGGGTATCAACAGTGAACTTCCAGAAATTCAAGCTGGATTCAGAAGAGGGCCTAGAACCAAGGATATCATAGCTGATGTCAGATGGATCCTCGCTGAAAACACGTAATAACAGAAGGATGTTTACCTGTGTTTTGTTGACTATGCAAAGGCATTCGACTGTGTGGATCACAACAAATTATGGATAATATTGCAAAGAACTGAATTCCAGAATACTTAACTGTGCTCGTGAGGAACCTGTACATAGATCAAGAGGCAGTCGTTCGAACAGAACACAGGGGATACTATGTAGTTTAAAGTTGGAAAAGGTGTGCATGACGGTCATATCCCTTCACCAAACTTATTCAATCTGTATACTGAGCAAATAATCCGAGAAGCTGGACTATATGAAGAAGAACTGGGCATCAGGATTGGAGGACGACTCATTAACAACCTGCAATATGCAGATGACACAATCCTGCTTACTGAAAGAGGACTTGAAACACTTACTGACAAAGATCAAAGACCACAGCCTTCAGTATGGATTACACCTCAGCATAAAGAAAACAAAAATCCTCACAACTGGACCACTAAGCAACATCATGACAAATGGAGAAAACTGAAGTTGTCAAGGATTTGATTTTACTTGGATCCACAATACCCATGGAAGCAGCAGTCAAGAAATCAAAAGACGTATTGCACTGGGAAAATACGCTGCAAAAGACCTCTTTAAAGTGTTAAAAAGCAAAGATGTCGCCTTAAAGACTAAGGTGCGCCTGTCTCAAGCCGTGGTGTTTTCAATCACCTCAAATGCATGTGACAGCTGGAAGGTGAATAAGGACAACCAAAAAAGAACTGATGCCTCTGAATTGCGGTGTTGGTGAAGAATACTGAATATACCATGGACTGCCAAAGAATGAACAAACCTGTTTTGGAAGATGTACACCCAGAATGCTCCTTAGAAGTAAGGATGGGGAGGCTACATCCTACATACTTGGGACATGTTAGCAGAAGGGATCAGTCCTTGGAAAAGGAAATCTGCTTGGTGAAGTAGAGGATCAGCGAAAAAAGAGGAAGACCCTCAACAAGATGGACTGACACAGTGCCTCCAACAATGGGCTCAAGCATAATGATTGTGAAGATGGCGCACGACCAGGCAGTGTTTCATTCTGCTGTACATAGAGTCACTATGAGTCTGAACTGATGGCCCCTCACAACAACAACAAATTCAGTATTAAAACAACAACTCTGAATTAAAAAATACCATATTAACACTTTCATCTAGTTAAAATATTTAGTCTACTTTGAAAACTTTATATACACTTTCATCATGCAGAAAAAAATTTATTAGAAATTGAAAGTTAGCCACCCTTGTTACATCAGAGTATGTATGATACAGTATAGCCAGAAGAATAGCTGATTCAAAATCAAGCGTCTAAAGGAAACTGTTATGAGTCTGGGAAGAATAATCTGCTAAATAACTACACAATGATCTAAAATAAGGGAAAAACTGGAAACAGGACCCTTTTTAGGGGCACTCATATTCTACTACTCATGAATTGATAAGGACCTGTGTTTAGATTACTGGCAGATTGAAAAAAAGGAAGAAAAGTTATTAGATATGAAATAAGGAAGGATTAACCTTAGGAAAATAGTGTTATCTTTAACAAAAATTTTAAAACTGAGAAGTTGGTTTCAAACCTATTGTAAAACCAACGTTTTTCTAATATCTCGTCCCCATATATTTAATTTTTATAAGTAGATGCTTTCAAGACTATTCTACTCCTACTCACATATAATTTCTGAAGTGGAAATTGGAAGTGGTCCTATATTAACAACTGCTATCAGAAGTTGCTATTGAAATATTTTACTTTTTATCCTGATTTAAAAAAAAAAAATTCAGCCATGGCTTCTATTCTGAACTTATTTCAATAGCTATCACTGATTGTAACATTTATTTTTCCTTTTTCCTCTTACTCAAAGAAGTTACTTTTTTCTTTCAATAATGAGAATAAAATATTAGACATAAGGAATAATTTAAGCTTAACTCATTATTGTTAATTATAACAGAAGTCTAGAGGACCAATATAGTAAAATTCTCATTATATTCTACCAATTATAAATTTAAATCATCTAAAGGAGATGGAGTGATTTGTGCTAAACCAGAAGTTTGAAATACTTTTTCCTTTGAAAAATCTTTAGGTATCACTAAGAAGATATCTGACTGAAATGATAGCTTTAAATATCAAGGCTCAAGAAATCAAAGGATCCTTCAACTAATCTTCCTCTAGCTTCTAAGTTCAGAAGATAAACAGAATTCTAAATTCATCCATTCAACAAATACTTCAGTGCCTTTTTATTTATAAAGAATTAGGTTTTTACTCACAATACACTATTTAAAACAAAAAGAAAATTGTATTTTCTTATCAACTAACCTTATTTATCACCATCCTGAACATCAGGACTGGAAGAAGACTCATTAACAACCTGCAATATGCAGATGACACAATCTTGCTTGCTGAAAAAGGACTTGAAACCCTTACTGATGAAGACAAAGATCAGAGCCCTCAGTATGGATTACGCCTCAGCATAAAGAAAACAAAAATCCTCACAAATGGACCAATAAGCAACATCATGACAAATGGAGAAAAGATTGAAGCTGTCAAGGATTTGACAAGTATTTTGCCATTTATATAGAAATTTATTAGAAAACATATTTCCATTTAAACATTTCCACGTTCAGATTACTTAACTGTTTTTGTTATATGAAAGAAGCCCTGGTGGTGCAATGGTTAAGCACTTGGCTGCTAACTGAAAGGTTGGAGGTTCGAACCTACCAGCCACTCTGCGGGAGAAAAGACCCAGTGATCTGCTCCTGTGAAGATTACAGCCTGGGAAACCCTATGGGGCAGTTCTTCTACTCTGTAACATAAGGTTACTATGAGTAAGAATCGCCTCGACCGCACACAACAACATGATATGCAGTGTTACCTTCTCCTCTATGAATAATTTATAGGACAGCAAGAACCGAGGCTCAATCTTACCCTGACCTCTATGGATGGACCACATTTCAGCAAAAACCTAGCCCATTATGGGAAGTTTTCAGTTAATACATATGACACACATATAAAGAAAAGAGGTCTAGAACAAAACACACTGAAGGCAGGGCTTTATTTTCACCCATTGATCTTAACAGATCTAAAGTTTACTGTAATGGATTGAATTGTGTCCCCCCAGAATATGTGTCAACTTGGTTAGGCCATGATTCCCAGTATTGTGTGGCTGTCCTCCGTTTTGTGATTGTAATTTTATGATAAGAGGATTAGGATGGGATTGTAACACCTTATCTTACCTTAACCTTACCTTAACCTTACCCTAACCTTACCCTTACCTTACCTTAACCTTACCCTAACCTTACCCTTACCTTACCCTTACCCTAACCTTACCTTAACCTTACCTTACCTTACTCTCAAGGTAAAGGGAGTTTCCCTGGGGTATGGCGTGCACCACCTTTTATCTCTCAAGAGATAAAAGGAAAGGGAAGCAAGCAGAGAGTTGGGGACCTCGTACCACCAAGAAAGAAGCACCGGGAGCAGAGCGTGTCTTTTAGACCTGAGGTTCCTGCTCAGAGAAGCTCCTAGTCCAGGGGAAGATTGACAAGAAAGACCTTCCTCCAGAGCTAACAGAGACAGAAAGCCTTCCCCGGAACTGACTCTCTGAATTTGGACTTTTACCCTACTTTACTGTGAGAAAATAATCTTCTCATTGTTAAAACCACCCACTTGTGGTATTTCTGTTATACCAGCACTTGATGACTAAGTCACTTACTATTGAGCAATTTTGAAAAAGCACAAATAAGAGGGATGAAATTCAGAACCATGTTTCAATGACATATCTGAAATGCTTATCGGGTACTCCAGTAGATAACTTAAGAAAATACAAAGTATTTTTAAAAAGTAAAAGTAATATGAACACATTAGGTATTATTGCTGTTGTTAGGTGCCGTTGAGTCATTCCCACTGATAGTGACCCTGTGTACAACAGAACAAAACACTGCCTGATCCTGCACCATCCTCACAATTGTTGCTACACTTGAGCCCACTGTTGCGGCCGCTCTGTCAATCCATCTTGAGAGTCTTCCTGTTTTTTGCTGACCCTCTACCTTGCTAAGCATGATGTCCTTCTCCAGGGACTGGTCCCTCCTGACAATGTGTCCAAAGTATTATTACTTACTGAAAATATTTCTATTTTGGGAAATGTTTGGGACGGGTCCTAGAACATAGGGAGACAAATTTTGCCCCTCCTCCCCTATTCCTGACATCCTACTAATTGCGATTATTCTTTCATGAGATGCTACTGTAACCTTATCACATTTTAACTTTTTCATTGTACAATATTCTCAAAATAAGCAAGATAAAAACTAAGGTTTGTCACGCAGACAGCATACTTCTTGCTTCAAAAGTCAAAAAGTGTTCTAGCAGTATCAGGGACTAAGACGGTATTCTATGCAAATATTGTCTTCTCTCTATCCCTTCTCACTTAAACTATCTACCTGTTCTGTTGCTTCTCCTATTACCTCTTTTATAATAATGTTGTTGCTATAGCTGTGTGCTGTTGAGTTGATTTAAACTCATAGTGACCCTATATGGCAGAGGAGCAATGCCCCATAGGGTTACCTATGCTGTAATTTTTATGGGAACAGGATGCCAGGTCTTTTCTCCCGCAGAGGTGCTGGCCGAGTTTGGACCTCTGACCTTTCGGTTAGTAGCCAAGTGCTTAAGCCCTGTGCCATCAGGGCTCCATATAATATCATTTAAGAATGGTCTTCCCTAAGGCAATATTTTTTCTAACTACCACCTTCTGACTCAGATCTTCCATAACAGCGCTAATTCAAAGTATGGTCCTCTAACCAGCATCAGCAGTATCAGCATTCCCTGGAAACTCTTTAGAACTGGAGAATTTTGGGCCCACCCCTTAAATTCTGAATCAGAATCTGCTTTTAACAAGATCTCCAGGTAATTAACAAGTGCCTAAAGTTTGAGCGCAGGCATACTCTCATGCGCCCTTTAGGTTTCTGGCAAGAGGCATGGATTCTAGGAATAAAAGAAGATATAACCAAAGTCAAATGGACAGGACACGTTTTATAAAAGGAGAAAGGGTAAGGATAAAGTAGTGCAAAATTAAATTTAAAAGGGTGTCAAGGGTATAGCTGTGAAAAGAGAAATATTAATGAGAAAAATGAGTTGTATACCAAGTCAAAATGGGATAAGCCAATTATCAGGGAGTAAGTGAAATGAGAGAGCAGATGAATATTTATGAAAAAGAAATAGTTTTGTAGAGGCGGGGCCAAGATGGCAGAGTAGTAAGACACTTTCCGTGGTCCCTCTTACAACGATGACTCAAAAAAACAAGTGAATCAATTATATGACAATCTAGGAGCCCTGAACATCAAAGACAAAATTGAGGAGTCGGACTGAGCAGCAGGCGGAGAAAGAGAGAGTTCAAAAGCAGCGCGGATTTGCCAGACTTGACCTGGGCAGCACCCTGCAGGCTGGATTGGCTGGCGCACGCAGGTTGAGGCAAGCAGTAGCACTCGGGACACGTTTTCCATACAGGGGAGACAAAGTGGCAGACAGTCTATGCAGGCCTGCAGAACCAAGGGAAAGTGGCACTCAATCTGCCAAAGTTAACTGCAAGTGTCTAACCTACCACACAGGATCAAAAAAACTCTTCCCCCCTCTGAAAAGTACCTCCTTCCCATTTTATGGAAAACAAGGCTCAAAGCATCAGCAGACACACCAGAAAGCCAATATGAGATGAAATCTCTTTCAGTCACATACATTTTTACAATAATAATATTAATATTTTATACTCTAACGATGGATGAAAATTTTTTACTTATTTTGTTCCTCTAGCAAAAATATTGCTAGTTGAACTTAATGTGTAAAATCTAAAAGGTGGTCCCCTACAGCAGTTAGGAGCACATGGTTTGACCACAGGCTAGCTGGGTTTGAATCTTGGCTCTGCTACTTAAAAACTGTGCTAAGGACTCTAACTTCTCTGTACCTCTGAGGTTAATACTGCCTGCCTCAACCGGTTGTTTATGAGGATTAAATAAGATAAAGTGATTAGCACAAGGCCTGACACATAATACCTAAGAATTCAAAAATGTTAATTACTATCATAGGTAATTGCGAGAGCTGGAACTATATGATGGGACTGTCTTGTTTTTCTGAGTTTTTTAAGTTTTCCACCTTTGTTTGACAGGGTGCAGTCTTATCACTTTCTATTGCTCTCTATTAGTGGAAAATATCTGAGTTTTCCTTCTCTGACAGGATTCCACCTTACACAGGTTCCGGCTTTCACAGGTTTTACTCTATTTGTATGAAAAAAATTTTACAGAAGAATCTTCCAAGTATAAAGGGCCACCCTACCTTCACACAATTGGAATTACTTTCTCTCATTTTAAAGGACATCATCTGAACAAAAGGAAACACTGGTAGTCTGGATTTTTGCCACCTTTTCTTTTATGAACTATTATCCTGCATGACCACAGAATCCATTATACATATGCCTGTAGAAAAGCACTTTGTTGAATCTGAAGACAGATCATTCTGGTCTTTAACATAATCAATAACTAAATTTGAATGCTAGTTTTCAAGATTCAGCAAAAGAGAGGTAATTCTGCAATTAAAATGCAGATCTACCTTAGTCATGCTTCCTTGGATCTATATTCCTAATATTCCAAAGCGGATTCAACTAAATTGCCTAAGAAGCTATAAAAACAGAAGTCACCTTTCTTTATACCAAAGCATGAGGAAATATTAAAAAAAAAAAAAAAAAAAAGACCCAGTTCACCGAGTTCTAAAAGCCCCTTTACATTCTACTGGTCTTCTAAAAGAGATAAAACTGTGAGACTACTCTAGTGTGAGAATCCATTTTTTGCAAATCACCTTTCTCTGGGCTATTCCATGCCATTTAAGGAAAGTAATATAGCTGCTGTAGCCCTTATCTTACCACCTCCCACATTTCCACAGGGCTAGGAATTCTAAGCACCTCTTTTCCTTACAGCCTAAAATGATGTATTATACCATATTCATTCCATCTATGGCAATACTTTATAGCAGTTTTAAAAAGTTTATGGAACAGTTCTAAATAGTCCCGTTTGAGAAGAAAATGGCATAGTAGAAAGAGCACAAGACTTTGAGTCAGGGAGACCTAGGTTCAATGATACTAATTCTGTGACTATGAAGAGATGTTTTAAAGATTAGAAACAGATCAAGTAAACGGATGTAAATATTTGGAAAATATCTGGCAGGTAACAGTATTTCCTAAACAGCTCTTCTATTATTTAATTAAGATTTATTAATCAGTTAGCTTTATTATGTAATAAATCACCTCAAAATTTAATGGCTTAAAATAACCAATTCTGTGGCTCAGCAATTTAGGCTGGGCTCACCTGGACAGGTCTGCTAATCTTGGTCAGGTTCAGTTGATCTTGGCTGGGCTAGCTCATGAGGGACTGGCTGGTCTTAGATGGCTCAGCTGGGATGGCTGGTTTCTACTCTACCTGATCTTTCATCATCTAGCTGGCTAATTCAGGCTTGTAAGTATGCGAGGTCTCTTAAGACCCAGCTCAGAACTCACAAAACATCACTCCCAACACTTCCATTTATGGTCAAGCACCTCACAAAGCAATCTAAGTTTCAAAGGTGAAGAAACGGACTCAAGGAGCTGCATATTGCGGCCATTTTTGCAATTTAGTACAGACTTACTGTGTTAAGGTTCCTCAGGGAAGTAAAAACCCTTACTTTGTGCCAGCCACTTTGCTAAATGCTATATATGTGTAAGGAATTCCTGGGTGTTGCAAATGGTTAAGCACTTGACAATTTGCTGAAAGTCTGCCTGTCTGCACGGACCCAGAGGTGCCTCAGAAGACAGGCCTGGCAATCAGCTTCTGAAAGGTCACAGTCTTGAAAACTCTGTGGAGTAGTTCTACTTGGCACACACGGGGTCTCCATGAGTCAAAATTGACCGATAACAACAATATATATGTAGATGTATATGTTTGTATGTATTTAATCATTATATATAATTATTACAAAAAGCTCTTAGGAAAGAGATAAGACATTCCTATTTTATAAGTGGGGAAAATAAAGTTCAGAGAACTATGACTAGTAAAAAATCCCATTACATATACATAGCAGTCACAGTTGGAAATTGGGTTTTCCGGGTCCTAGTCCAATCCCCCCACCCACTATACCATCATATGTTGACCAGAAATTGACTGCAGGAAGCACCTTATCTTTACAATAAAATACTGCATAGTACCTCTATAAAGCTGCCTCTCACTAATGCCACATTACAAAACATATTTTGTAATTTAAGACGTAAATTTTAGTCGTATTTGTTTGATTACTCTGACATGCTATAGCAGCCTAAATGACTAAGGCCCCTGCCTGCTAACCGAAGGCTGGTGCCTTGCGTCCGCCCAGAGGCGCATCAGAAGCAAGCCCTGGTGGTCTACTCCCAAACCAGCCGTTAACCCTGCGGCTGACATACGTGGGATGGCCTGCGTCCGCCCAGAGGCGCATCAGAAGCAAGCCCTGGTGGTCTACTCCCAAACCGGCCGTTAACCCTGCGGCTGACATACGTGGGATGGCCTGCGTCTGCCCAGAGGCGCATCAGAAGCAAGCCCTGGTGGTCTACTCCCAAACCAGCCATTAACCCTGCGGCTGACATATGTGGGATGGCCTCCGTCCACCCAGAGGCGCATCAGAAGCAAGCCCTGGTGGTCTACTCCCAAACCGGCCGTTAACCCTGCGGCTGACATACGTGGGATGGCCCCGAGTCAGAACGGCCTCACGGCAGCTAGCTTTGGTTTCCCTAGCCTAACGAATCGCCTGGGGCCGACCTAAATTAAAGCTGTAACATGCCCAGAAGTCATATTCTTTCACTTTGATTCTGGGAATTTTACTTTTCTTTCAAGGAGTAGAATTTATTCAACAAATCTTTCCTGAATGCTTATTATACCAGCCACCATGCTAAATACTGAGGCTATTTAGCAAGATAAACTGCTCTCACAGACCTTACTAAAAAGTTCCCTCAATCATTAAGATGCTCTCCTAGAATCACGATAAATCAGGTGCCATTATCTCGGACTCATGGTGACCCTATGTGTTGCAGAGTAGAACTGTGCCCCACAGTGTTTTCATGGGTGTAACCTTTCCGAAGCAGATCACACTCCTCTGAGTAGACCTACTGCGCGTGAGCAGAAACTATGCTTCATTCATTACTGTCCCAGTATTATACTGCTTTCTACATAGTAAGTGCTCAATAAATGTTTGTTAAAAATAATCCACGTTTCCTTTTTGTATGGCACCATATTGGTTCGTTCTCTAACAGCAGCAGACAGTGAAAGAAAGATGGATAAAACTCAATTCACCACAGGGAATGAAAACGAAAGGGTCTCCAGGGTCAACCACCACCCATGAAAATAAAATTTATCACCTAAAAGTAAGTATATGCTACTATCATCCTAATTGTTCCAGTCTCACAAATAAAACCCAGTTTTTACGTGCCTGGAGTACACAGGAATAGCAGTGTGCCACTCAGAAACACAGGGATAATCTTATTACTACTAGTCTGGCTTCTCACAATAGCCTTTTCTCACTCTTCTTTTTCTCCATGGAAGCACTCCTTAGGTTAGATACCAGGTTGTTAAAATACATAGAAATAGAATTTACACACTAATTTCCAAAGAGTTCAGTATAGTTTCAAATCTAGAATTAAGCTCCATTTCTGGTAAAGAAACCAATAAAATGTGTTAAATTTTTTTTTTTTTTTAATAATGGCTACTTCCAGGCAGTGAAAAGAGGGAATTTCTAAGGTCAGTTACTTTAAAGGATAGCAGATCCATAAGGCATTTAAATTAATATAATAAACTAAATTTAGGTAGTTCACTAATTTAAAAAATTAAATTGAACAGTACTTAGCATCAAATAAAGGAGGTGTTTTCCCAACTGTATTCAGGATTGACACGCTTGCCCTTTAATCTTATTTTTGTTCCTGGTTATATAATCAACATAAGTTTCTTAAAGAAAATTTGGAAAATACACATACATGAAAATAAAAATTATCCCAAATCCCAGCAACCAGGGATACTAACAGTTAACATTTTTTTCAACTAACAACTATATTTTAGATTGGCTTATAGTATTATATGGAGTCCTGGCGGCATAGTGGTTGAGACCTTGGCTGCTAACAAAAAGGTCAGCAGTTCTAATCCACCAACTGCTCTGTGGTAATCCTATGGGGCAATTCTACTCTGTCCTGTAGGGTTGCTATGAGTCGCAACTGACCCAACAGCAATGGGTTTTATAGAAAGTATATATATATATATATATATACATACATATAGTTAAGGAAATCTATTTTCCTGAACATATTCTGTGCCTACTATGCCTATTCCAGGCTCCTGTTCATGCCTTTCTTTCATCATAGAACACCAACCAACCTCTATTTACTTAGCTTTAGGAATGAGTGGTTATTTAACATCTCTGAGCCTCCATTTCATCGTAAGATTTTTGTGGGAATTAAATAATGCACAATAAGAACCTAATATAGGAGGCAGAGCCAACATGGCGCTATAGGCAGAAGCACCATGTTGTCCCTCTGCAGCAAAGACCCGAGGAACGAAGTAAAAGAGATACAAACGTCAATCCAGGAACCCTAAGCATCAAATGAGGGCATAAAGAACTCGATCAAACACCACATGGAATAAGAAACTGACAGAGAACAAGGAGAGCTGTGGAGTGGAGGTCCCCTACCAGCTAACACGCACAGATTCATGATCTTGGACCTTATGCACCAAGGACCACAGACACGGAGCATGGGAAGGGAACTTCAAGGAGATCTCAACAGCAGACAGAGCACCCAGTAACCAGGGATGCATGCTTTCCCATCCCCCACCTTCTTCCCTCTAGGTGGCCTCCCCTGCTTTCCACAGCTGCTCGCCCAGAGAGACACCTGTTCATTGCTGCCCAGATTCACCATCTTGGACTTCAGCCACCAAAGACTGTGGACAGGGAATATGGGAAGGCAAATTCATGGAGCTCCCATCAGGAGACAGGGCACCCAGTAACAGGGATATGTGCTTTCCAATCCCTTACCCTTCTTCCTGTATGTAGTCTCCACCACTTACCAACAGACACTAGCTCACTGCCACCCAGATTTGCCATCTTGGACCTCAGCCACCAAGGACCATGGACAGGGAGTATGGGACGGCAACATCTCAAGTGTAGGCAGAGCACCTGGTAACCATGGATACCTGCTCCCCCCTCTTCTTCCCTCTACCTGGCATCTGCCACTTGCCACAGTTGCTCAGCTGGAGAGACACCAGTTCACTGTTGCCTGGGTCTGCCCTACCCCCATGGGCCAGCCCCCTTCAGCTCCATTTTTTTTTTTTTCTGGTTTGTTACTGTTTTTTTGGCTTTTTTATTGCCTCTCTTCTCTCCCTTCCTTCCTTTCCTTTCTCCCACGCAGCTAGCCCTCTGCACCATCCACTCTGCTTCTTGAGGGATTGTGACTTTTTTTTGTTTGTTTTGTTCTTCTTTTTTTTGTTGTTTCATCCCTCTCTCCTTTCCCTTCTCCTGCCCACCCAGCCCTGAGCACCAGCCCTGTCCCTTCCTGTGGGGCTGCGCAGCACCACTCAACTGGACAGTCACTGTGTGCAGCCTCCCCAGGTCTGTGCCATCGACACCGACTGGCTCCCTCAGAGCCATTTTATTAATTTTTGTTTGTTTTTATTTACTTTTCTTTTTGTTACAGTTTCTTCTCTCCCTCTCCCTTCCTTCCTCCCCCTCACCTAGCCCCATGTGCTGCCCCCCACCTCTTGGCAGACTGTGCTGTGCCAGTTCTGCTGAAGAGCCTCTGGTACACGGCCTCCCCAGTTCTGTACCACCCCACAGGCCAGCTCCCTCAGAACTGTATTTTTTATTTTTCTTTCCCCTTTGCCCTTTTCCTTCTGCCTCCCACCTAGGCCTTGAGCTGCCTCTGCCCCTTCCTGACAGGCCATGCCATGCCATCCAGCAGTAGAGATATCAGCTCACAGCCAGCCCAATTCTGCCCCACCCCCAGTGGTCAGCTTCCCACAACCACATTTTTTTCTTTTTGTTGTTTTATTTTTACTTTTTTGTTGGTTTCTTCTCTCTCTTTTGCCTCCTTCCTTTCCTTTCTACCACCAACCTAGTCCTGTGCACTGCCCACACCCTTTCTCAGTAAGCCAAGCTGTACTACTTAGTGAGTCACCAGCACATGACTTCACGGGTCTGCCCTGCCCTCACCTGCCAAATGTTACAGCACTGCCATTTTATTTACTTGTCTCTTTTCTTTTTCTTTTTCCTTCATTTTTTGCTTTTATTTCCCTCTCTTCTTTCACTCACCCACTTAGCTCTGCAGATCACACTCACTCCCTTCCCTCCTGCTTATGCGCCATGCACTATGTCCCAAAGTGGCACCAATGTGATCCCCTGGACCTTGCCCTGCCCTGGCCCCGCACCATTGGCCCCAGTTCATGCTGCAAACTACCCATCTCCACCCTTTCAACCACACTGTATGGCCTGCTGCACCACAGCAGAGTGACCAGGCCTGGCCATGTGGACAAGGTGGTGAGAAATAGTGTGCCCAAGCACAGTCAGCTTGTCCAGACATAACCAAATAAAACAAAAAATCAGGACAAAACAAACAAATCTACAATCAGTAAATGAAGAAAATAATTCCTGAATGTTCCGGAGATAGCAGACAATATCACAACATATTAAAAAAGAACAGGACAAGATGGCTCCAGAAAGAGACCAAAATAAAACACCAGATGACCTTCTGGTAGAAGAAGAGGCACTGGAACTACCTGATAGGGAACTCAGAATTCTAATAGTCAGGGTTTTACAAGAAATGAAGGAAAATGCAGACAAAAAAAAAAAAAATGAAAAAACAGACAAAATCATGGAAAATACAGATAAAGAAGGGAAAACACAGACAAAGCAATGGAAGAATTCAGGGAGATAATACAGGAACAAAATGTCAAAATAAATTACTAAAAATCATACAAAAATAGCAAGTAGAAATTCAAAAGATAAACAAGATTTCAGAAATGGACAGTACAATAGAAGGTTTTAGGAGCAAATCTGAAACAACGTAAGACATGATCAGCGAAACTGAAGACAAATCCTTGGACATGACTTTGTTTGAAGAAAACTCTGGAGAAAAGAATGAAGAAGAGTGAAGAAACCTGAGGACAATGTGGGAAACAATCAAAAGCAAAAATCTACGTGTGATCAGAGTTCCAGAACAAGAGGAGAAAATGGAAAACACGGAGAGGATCACTGAAGATTTGCTGACAGAAAACTTTCCTAATATCATGAAAGACAAAAGGCTGACCATCCAAGAAGCTCAATGAACCCCATACAGGATAGATTCGAAAGAAAATCACAAAGACATACCATAATCACACTCGCTAAAACCAAAGACAAAGAAAGAATCCTGAGAACAGCTCAAGAAAAACAAATCGAAGAAGAGAATTCAGCATCATATTAAAAAAAAAAAAATACACCGCAACCAAGTAGGATTCACACCAGGTATGCAAGGATGGTTCAACACTAGAAAATTAATCAACGTAACCCACCACATAAATAAAACAAAAGGATCACAGGATCATCTCAATAGACAAAGATTAGGCATTCGATAAAGTCCAACACCCATTCCTGACTAAAAACAAAAAAAAACTCTCATTAAAATAGGGATAGATGGGAAAATCCTCACCATAATAAAGGGCATCTATACAAAAACAACAGCCTATATCATTCTTAATGGAGAGAGGCTGCAAACATTCCTCCTGAGAACAGGAACAAGACAAGGATGCCCTTTATCACTACTGCTGTTTAACATTGTGCTGGATATCCTAGTTAGAACAATAAGGCAAGCAAAAGAAATGAAAAAGCATTGTGAAAATGTTGAGTCCACCCAAACAAACCTATAAATACAATGCAATTCTGATCTAAATAGCAACAGCATTCTTTAACAAGGTGGGAAAAATAATCATTAACTTTTTATGGAAAGGAAAAAGACCTTGGATAAGTACAGCACTATTGAAGAATAATAATAAAGTAGGAGGACTCACACTAACTGACCTCAGAACCTATTATACAGCTACGGTAGTCAAAACAGCCTGGTACTGGTAGGACAGACACACAGATTAATGGAACAGAACTGAGAATCCACAAGTAAATCCATCCACCTAAAGTCACCTGATCTTTGACAAAGCCCCAAAATCCATTCAATGGGGAAAAGATAGTCTTTTTAATGAGAAGGCAAGAGGGGACAGGAAAGCTGGTAAAGGGGAACCGAAGGTTGAGAAGGGGAGAGTGTTGACGTGTCACGGGATTGGCAACGAATGTCACAAAACAATATTGTATTAAATGTTTAGTAAAAAACTAATCTGCTCTGTAAACCTTCATCTAAAGCACAATAACAATAATTAAAAAAAAAAAACAAACATAGTATAGTAAGTACTATACAAATGGTAGGCACTGTTATAGCCAAAAAGCTACCCCTTTAGTGGAATTTCACATTAGTTAAGTCCATCTTTTATACTATTTGCATGTACTTACATTACTCATGAACCAAGTACATGTCTTATCTCCTTCGCTAGGCTCTGAGGTGACCTGGGTAGCTAGCAGGCCTCCGACAATTCATACTCACCACGGTGTATACCAAAACTTAAGGTCAATTCAATAATTTTTTTCTATGTCTTTTACCTGTAAATCATTATGCTGGGAGATGCAGAGATCAACAAAAGTCTCAGTTTCTGCCCTTACATAGTTTATAATCTTGTAGTGGAAAAGGGACAGTACTTAGTATAGATGGCTGTAGGTCTGTGTTATGGATTGAACTGTGTCCCCACAAAATGTAAGTCAACTTGGCTAGGCCATGATTCCCAGTATTGTGTGGCTGTCTGCTATTCTGTGATCTGATATGATTTTCCTATTACAAAAAAACCCAAACCCATTGCTGTTGAGTCGATTATGACTCATAACAACTCTACAGGACAGAGGAGGACTGCCCCATAGGGTTTCCAAGGAGTGACTGGTGGATTCGAACTGCTGACCTTTTGGTTAGTAGCTGAACTCTCATCCACCGCACCACCAGAGCTCCTATGTGTCGTAAACCCTAATATCTCACTGTGGTTTATGGGGCAAGATTAGGTTATGTTAAACAGGATTAAGGTAGGATGCAACACTTTTACTCAGGTCACAGCCCCCATCTGATGTAAGGGAAGTTTCCCTGAGTATGTCCTACATCACCTTTTATATTACAAGAGACAAAAGTAGAGAAAAGCAAGCAAAGATGGGGCCTCCTATCACCAAGAAAGGAGAGTTGAGTGCACAGACAGTCCTTTGGACCCAGGGTCAGTGCACTAAAAAGCTCCTAGACCCAGGAGAAGATTGATGACAAGGACCCTCCCCCTAGAGCCAAGAGAAAGGAAGCCTTCCCCTGGAACTTGTACCCTGAATTCGGACTTCTAGCCTCCTAGACTTTAATGGGAATTTATCTGTTTGCTAAAGCCATCCACTTGTGGTATTTGTTACAGCAGCATAAGGTAACTAAGACAGTCCATAATCCTTAAAAAAAAAGAAAAAAAAAACTTGGCATTTCACAATTCAGAAAATTTAGAAAGGTAATATGCGAGATACATTAAGTGACCCCCAGCAAGGTCTGGGGGCAGCCCCTTATCTATATGATTAAACGTTATTATTTCTATAGTGAAATGTAAACATATTTAAACTAAGTCACATAAATAAAGACTATCAATAGCCTCACATCTATTCAAGGCAAGCTTTAGCACTGTACTGGTTTCCCATTGCTGCTGGAACAAATGACCACAAGCTTAGTGGCTTAAACAATACAAATTATCTTACAGTTTTGGAGGTCAGAAGTCTCAGAGGGCTAAAATCAAGGTGTTGGCAAGGCTGCATTCCTTCTGGGGGTTCTAGACCAGAATCCCTTCCTTGCCTTTCCCAGCTTCTAGACCAAAAAACCAATCCCACTGCCGTCGAGTCGATTCTGACTCATAGCGACCCTACAGGACAGAGTAGAACTCTCCGATAGAGTTTCCAAGAGGCGCCTGGCGGATTCGAACTGCCGACCGCTTGGTTAGCCGCCATTAACACTTAACCACTATGCCACCAGGGTTTCCATCTAGCTTCTAGAAGCTGCCTGCATTCCTTGGCTTGCAGTCCCCCTTCCTTCTAACTGAGGTGGTTGGAACAGTGAAATGTTGAGATAGTTAGAATCCATAAGACATTTTCATCATCATTATTTTAATAAAAGAAGTAAACACTTCTTACTGCATGTCAGGTATTACTCTAAATGCTTTACCATATTTTTATGCAAAAAATACGTACCGTCTACGTTTGTTTGCCAAATGTGCCCTCCCCCCTCAAGGTAATTTCTTAAGTGCCACTGTGCCAATTTCTTTTACATATTGCTATTTTAAAAAATGAGCATAATGTGCTTACAAAAATACCTTGTAGGAGGAGGGCGTGGTTGGCAAACAAACGCAGAAAGTGCATGTTATCTGCATAAAAATAAGGTACATCGTACAAAAAAAAACTATGAAAGACTTTAATTTCATCTCATAGATGAGGAAATTAAGGCATAGAAAGTTTAAGAAATCCTACATGTAAGTAAGTAACACAGCTGGGATTTGAGTCAAGGCAGGCCTGACTACAAAGTCCAAGTAAGTATAAGCCCAAAGTGACATAACACTGAGTCTTTTTTTTCCTTTTAATTTTTATTGTGCTTTAAGAGAAAGTTTACAAATCAAGTCCGTCTCTCACACAAAAATTTATATACACCTTGCTAGATACTCCTAGTTGCTCTTCCGCTAGTAAGACAGCACACTCCTCCTCTCCACTCTCTATTTTCAGGTCCATTTGGCCAGCCTCTGAGCCCCTCTGCCTTCTCATCTCCCCTCCAGACAGGAGATGCCAACATAGTTTCATGCCTACTTGATCTAGGAAGCTTACTCTTCAACAGTTATCATTTTCTATCCCATACCCAGTCCAGTCTAATCCCTGTCTGAAGAGTTGGCCTTGGGAATGGTTCCTGTCTTCGGCTAACAGAAGGTCTGGGGATCATGACCTCCAGGGTCCTTCTAGTCTCAGTCAGACCATTAAGTCTGGTCTTTTTACAAGAATTTGAGGTCTGCATCCCACTGCTCTCCTGCTCCCTCAAGGGTTCTCTGTTGTGTTCCCTGGCAGGGCAGTCACTGGTTGTAGCTGGGCACCATCTAGTTCTTCTGGTCTCAGGATGATGTAGTCTCTGGTTTATGTGGCCCTCTCTGTCTCTTGGGCTCATAATTACCTTGTGTCTTTGGTGTTCACTCTCCTTTGGTCCAGGTGCGTTGAGACCAACTGATGCATCTTAATGGCCACTTGCTAGCATTTAATACCCCAGACACCGCTCTCGAAAGTGGGATGCAGAATGTTTTCTTAATAGATTTTATCATGCCAATTGACTTAGATGTCCCCTGAAACCATTGTCCCCAAACCCCCACCCTTGCTACGCATTCAGTTTATTCAGGAAACTTCTTTGCTTTTGGTTTAGTCTGGTTGTCCTGACCTCTCCTGTATTGTGTGTTATCTTTCCCTTCAACTAAAATAGTTCTTGTCTACTATCTAATTAGTGAATACACCCCTCCCTCCCTCCCTCCCTCCCCACTCTCATAACCATCAAATATTTTCTTCTTGGTTTAAACTATTTCTCGAGTTCTTAAAATAGTGGTTTCGTACAATATTTGTCTTTTTGAAACTGACTAATTTCACTCAACATAATGCCTTCCCGATTCCTCCACGTTATGAAATGTTTCACAGATTCATCATTGTTCTTTACCAATGCGTAGCATTCCATTGTGTGAATATACCATAATTTATTTATCCATTCTTCTGCTGATGGGCATCTTGGTTGCTTCCATCTTTTCGCTATTGTAAACAGTGCTGCAATGAACATGGGTGTGCATATATCTGTTCGCGTAAATGCTCTTATTTCTCTAGGATATATTCCAAGGAGTGGGACTGCTGGATCGTATGGTAGTTCTATTTCTAGCTTTTTAAGGAAGCGCCAAATGGATTTCCAAAGTGGATGTACCATTCTACATTCCCACCAGGAGAGTATAAGTGTTCCAGTCTTTCCACAACCTCTCCAACATTTATTATTTTGTGTTTTTTGGATTAATGCCAGCCTTGTTGGAGTGAGATGGAATCTCATTGTAGCTTTGATTTGCATTTCTCCAATGGTTAATGATCGTGAGTATTTCCTCATGTATCTGTTAGCTACCTGAATGTCTTCTTCAGTGAAGTGTCTGTTCATATCCTTTGTCCATTTTTTAATTGGGTTATCTGTCTTTTTGTAGTTGAGTTTTTGCACTATCATGTAGACTGTGGAGATGAGGTACTGATCAGAAATGTCATAGCTAAAAACTTTTTCCCAGTTTGTTGGTAATCTTTTTACTCTTTTGGTGAAGTCTTTGGATGAGCATAGGTGTTTGATTTTTAAGACCTCCCAGTTATCCAGTTTCTCTTCTGGTGTTTGTGCATTGTTAGTAATGTTCTGTATACTGTTTCTGCCATGTATGAGAGCTCCTAGCATTGTTCCTATTTTTTCTTCCATGATCTTCATCATTTTAGATTTTATACTTAGGTCTTTGATCCGTTTTGAGTTGGTTTTTGTGCATGGTGTGAGGTATGGGTCTTGTTAAAGAGACGGTCTTTTCCCCATTTAAGTGACTTCGGCCCTTTGTCAAATATCAGCTGCTCATATGTGGATGGATTTATGTCTGGATTCTCAATTCTGTGCCATTGGTCTATGTATCTGTTGTTGTACCAGTACCAGGCTGTTGTGAGTACTGTGGTGGCATAAGAGGTTCTAAAATCAGGAAAAGTGAGGCCTTCCACTTTGTTCTTCTTTTTCAGTGATGCTTTACTTATCGGGGGCCTCTTTTCCTTCCATATGAAGTTGGTGATTTGTTTCTTCATCTCATTAAAAAATGTCATTGGATTTTGGATCGGAATTGCATTGTATCTGTAGGTGGCTTTTGGTAGAACAGACATTTTTACACTGTTAAGTCTCCCTATCCATGAGCAAGGTACGTTTTTCCACTTATGTAGGTCTTTTTTGGTTTCTTGTGGTAGTGTCTTGTAGTTTTCTTTGTAAGGGAATTTTACATCTCTGGTAAGGTTTATTCCTAAGTATTTTATCTTCTTGGGAGCTACTGAAAATGGTACTGATATGGTGATTTCCTCTTCAATGTTCTTTTTGTTGGTGCAGAGGAATCCAGTTGATTTTTGTATGTTTACCTTGTATTCTGATACTCTGCTGAATTCTTCTATTGGTTTCAGCAGTTTTCTTGAGGATTCTTCAGAGTTTTCTGTGTATGAGATAACGTCATCTGCAAACAGAGATGCTTTTACTTCTTCCTTACCAATCTGGATGCCCTTTATTTCTCTATCTAGCCTAATTGCTCTGGCTAGGACCTCCAGCACAGTGTTGAATGAGAGTACACAACTGAGTCTTAATTTGTAAGCTTTACAAATTAACTTGTGAAGCGCTCGCCACTGGATTGAAAGTAAACTGTGATAAGGTATAAATGTATACTATAAATTCTAAAGCAAATACTAAAATAGCACAACGAAGAGGTATAGTTATTAAGTGAACAAAAGAGATAAAATGGAGTCATAAAAACAAAAAACTACTCCATCTAAAGACAGAAAAAGAGGGGAAAGGAATCAACGAGCTGTTAAGACAGAATAAAAAAAACAAATAAGCAAGTGGTAGATTTAAATCCTACAATACTAACAATCACAGTAACTATAAACGGTTCTGAACACTCCAATTAAAAGGCAGAGATCATAAGACTGGACAAAAAAGCCAAGACCCACCTAAAGGCTGGCTACAAGAAGCCCACTTTAAGTACGAAGACATAAATAGGGTAAAAGTTAAAGAATGGAAAAATATGTACTATGTTAATGCTAATTAAAAAAATGCTACTGTGGCTACGTTAATATCAAAGTATATTTCAGAGAGAATATCACCAGGAATAAAGAGGGTTACTCATAATAACGAAGAGATCAATTCATCAAAAGAATATAATAGTCTAAAATGTTTATGCACCTGATAAATAGCTTTGAACTAAGAAAAAAATACCTAACAAAATTTCAAATAAAAATATCCATAGCTACAGTAACATCCCTGTCTCAATTACTAATAGAACAAGTAGACAGAAAATCAATAAGGATATAGAGGACTTGAAGAACATCAACCAATTTGGCCTAATAGAGTTTTACAGAACATTCCATTCAAAAACAGCAGAATACACCTTTTTCAAGTATACAAATAACATTTACCAAGACAGACCATATTCTGGACCCTAAACAAGTCTGAATAAATTCAAAAGGGTTGAAGTCCTACAAAATATGTTTTTTGATCACAATCATATTAAATTAGAAAAGTCTCAAATATCTGAAAGCTAGATAACATATCTCTAAATAACCCCTGAGTCAAAGAAGAAAAAAAATAAGTCATTGGGACTCAATGAAAATGAAAACATCATCAAAATTTGAGGAAAACAGCTAACACATTACATAAAGACAATGCACGACTACAAAACAGATGAGATGGGTTACTAGATATTTGTAATCTGCCTATGTCAAAGTAAAATATTTCCCCACAAAAACTATTTCAGATGGTGGTAAAGTTCCAGGCCAGTTCCAAAATCCTATTTAAGCAGTGGGGATTAATTATCCTCTCTTCCGCATCATTTATCCCTCTACTGGATAACTGCCATCTGCATACAGACATGCCATAATTTCACCAATCTTAAAAAAAAAAAAAGCAACAATAACAAATCTCTCTTGGCCCCACCTCTCCCTGCAGCCCTCTCCTCCCCTAACCCCCATTTCTCTGCTCTCTTTTATGGTAAAATCCCTCGAATGGGCTACCAGATTTTTCTCCTCCAATTCTCACTTTAATTTGTCCCATTCAGACCCTCATTCCCAGCATTGTACAAAACTATCTCATCAAGTTCAGTTATCTGCTATATTCAGTGGTTACATAATCTTCGGCCTCTTCTCTTAATAGCATCTGACATTACCAGTTTTTGTTTCTTTTTTTTTTTTGCAAATAATGCATGTGCCGAAACTGTTTTACTTAATTCCATCATTTCTGTGTGTTATACACGTAGGCATGTTACTTGCAAAAATTACGGTCATTGTTCACTTGCTGAAATACTTTATCTGGCTTCCAGTATACCTCAAGTTCCTCTTACTTCCTTCTTAGTCTCCTTTCCTCCTATCTCTTTCTCCTCATCTTCTGTATCTCTAAATCTTCTAATACTCCGGGACCTTTTTCTCTTATTTTTATCTATACTTGCTTCACCGAAAAATCAAGACACATGCCATCGAGTCAATTCCAACTCATAGCAGTCCCACGTGTTACAGTGTAGAACTGTGCTCCACTGGGTTTTCATGGCAAATCACCGGCCTTTCTTCTGAGGTGCCTCTCGGTGGGTCTGAACTGCCACCTTTGGGTTAGCAGCTAAGCACTTAAGTTTGTGCCATCCAGAGACTCCATACTCACTTCATTAATGAACTCATATTAAATTTTCTTAAGATGAGACACACCTATATCTAACTTAAAGAATGTATTTGCTTCATTGTCATTCTCAAATAAAGTCCACTACAGATAATTCTACTATTATTTAGGGAAGCTGAAGTAGATGAAAAACATATTTAAATAGCAACTAAAAATTAAAATAAGCAACTTAATTTTCAATAAATCATCACTAGTTTTCATTCCTTTACGTTAAGTTCAATATTACTGGTGTGGGGAGTCACTTAAAAATAAAAAATAATAAAGCTAAGTTACGAATACCAAGACAATATTTATAATTTACTCTCTGGGTTGTTACTACATTAGAAACATTTAAACGTCCCACAAAATATTTTATTAAAAATGTAAATTATGGCTTTATGCTTTACAGTTCTGGTCCCAAGAGCTTATAATAGTAACATATTACATTAATACAGACTTCCTTTAAGAGCCTTTTTATAACCATTATTTCCTTTTACCCTAAGAATCCATAAGGATACTAAAGTAAATACTATTTTAATTGTCACTTTCTGGTCCTACCAAGACCTCTCAGATAACAACCAGACTTTCAATGAGTCAATTTAATGAATTTAAAACTGGCTGAAGAACTTATAAATCCATCCCTACTACAAGAAATGCATATTAAAATTCAAGTTCAACTGATGACAGGTCATTAATGTCATCTTTCTGTACCTAGTATAGTATTACAAAAGAGAAATTTACATTTTCAATGCTAATGAATGATGCTAAGTCCTTTATATACACATCCCTTAAGAAAGCGACCTGCTCTCACCCATTCGGTAGCAAGGGAGAATGAAGAAAACCAAAGACACAAGGGAAAGATTAGTTCAAAGGACCAATGGATCACAACTACCATGGCCTCCACCAGACTGGGTCCAGCACAACTAAATGGTGCCCAGGTACCACCACTGACTCCTCTGACAGAGGTCACAATAGAGGGTCCTGGACAGAGCTTGAGAAAAATGTAGAACAAAATTCTAACTCACAAAAAAAGACCAAACTTACTGCCTTGACAGAGATTGGAGAAACCCTAAGAGTATGGCCCCCAGGCACCCTTCTAGCTCAGTAATGAAGTCACTCCTGAGGTTCACCATTCAGCCAAAGTTTAGACAGGCCCGTAAAACAAAATAAAACTAAAGGGGCACACCAGCCTAGGGGCCACGGCTAGAAGGCAGAAGGGGACAGGAAAGCTAGTAATATGGAACCCAAGGTTGAGAAGGGGACAGTGTTGACAAGTTGTGGGGTTGTTAACCAGTGTCATAAAACAATACGTGTACTGTTTAATGAGAAGCTAGTTTGTTCTGTAAACCTTTATCTTAAGTACAATTAAAAAAAAAGACCTGCTCTATTTCATTTACTTCCATGACTAGCCCGACAATGAGAATGATTATTTTTATGGTACTAACACTGATCCACCAAATATGAGGTACACAGTTGCCAGCTGCCTCTATCACAATGGCAAAGACTTATTTTTGTAAGCAAGAAGAAAAATACATGAATTTAGAGCACGGACAAATAATGCATGATCCCTCTCCTTTCTCCCAGATTCCTACCTCAACTGATGTGCTATGTCATGTGCTGCCTGCCAACTCCAGCTCAAGTGTTAGAAAGCATGCAGGCTACAGCAAGGCTTTTTAAAGTGTACCCAGACTCTCTTGAGGGCAATGGTGCAGTCCTTGAGGAGTAGCCTAGGCCTTTCCCTCTACTACTGAGCACATCAAATGAATGTGTACACACTCTGAAATAGTTCTTCCCCAAAACCCCCATCTCTGAAATGTCCCTTTCTGACCTGAATATTCTATCCTATCCCTTCATTTCCTCATTATTGTAAAAATTCTTTGTCCTTACCAAGTTCCTGGAATCCTTTCATTCTCTCCTCTTTTCAAAACCATCAATCTACTTTTGGCTTTGCTTCCCTTCCTCACTAATATTTCAGATTCCTCTTCAAAGGAGACCACCGCAGACCACAAACCTTAACATCCCTCGTCCCAGCAGAACAGTCATATGAGAATGCAATCCATTATATCCTCCTTGATCATACCTTCAGTATCCTCTCTGACTCTTTTTCCTCCTACTCTCTAAATAGGGTCAGGAGTCAACAGTTTGTGCTTACCCTAGTTCTTTCTACCTCTCCACCCTATGTAAATCCAACTCTTCCCATATCTTCAACTGTAACTGTAAACAGTAATTTCCAAACTTACACAAACTTAATTTCCTTCCCAATATTTAGTCCTATAATATCTGTCTGCCAGACAGCTCCAACACGGATGTCTCATCAACCTATATGCACATATTCAAAATCAAATTCATCATCTATGGCCCCTCCCCCTAAAAGAAAACTTACTTTGTTCTTTGGACTTCTTTATTTTTAGCAGCAATACCAAAATCACTTAGGATTTGAGATCATCTTTAAATTACAGCAAAGTACTGGATCCTCTACTCATCCACTCAGTCAACTTTTGGGCCTGTATGCAAATTGGTGGCAAAGTAGTTGCATTTTCATCAAAAGGATGTGATACATTTTCATTCAATTCCTTTGATGGTACACATTAATTTGATAGTCTATTTTTACTCTGGACATGGCTTGCATTCTCAAGCCATGTTTTGCTACCTAACACAATTCAAAATAATTTCTTTTTTCCCTACATCTAGAGGAAGTTTGAGTCAGAAGTGAGCAGAAGAAGATGCTGGGCAGTTAAATTTCAGCTAGTGTTGTAAAAGACTCTTAAGCAGTCTATGATTAAAGTTTAGTAACCTCACCATAAAAATGAGAATTATACCTCTTCACAGGGTTGTTGTGAGGATTATGTCACATATCTAAGATGCCTAGGTATTGTTATTGCTGTTGCCACTATTAAGCTAGGCAACATGGGAAACCATTCCTGCTTGTCCAGGGAATTGCTCACAGCGTACCTTTGTTAGTGTTATTTTACAGCAATAAATATCCTAAATTTTCTAGAACAATTCTAATTTTGATCATTGTATTCCATTCTACTGTTTCCTTAAACCATTTGAATTTCTCAAAGTTGCAACATTTTGTCATCCAAACCTTATCTTTCAGCCCAATCCTTTCAACCCAGAAGTAGCATAAAAATCCCTAAATGGAGTGATATTAACCATTCTTTTGGTTCCCATATTATGCAACTAATTAAAAACTCTAGAAATACTTAAGATAAAAAGATAGAGGAAGTAAATATCTGTGGGTTCCATACAAAGTGGAAGCCACACAGTCTATGCATTATGCATTAAAATTACTCACTCTTTTAAAAGATATACTTCGCTTCATTCAGATCTCTGCTCAAGTGACTCCCCTCACTCTGCCTTATAACCCTTCTTCAACTAGTGGCTCCTCCCATCACTTTCTATGTCTATGCCTTTCTTTACTTTTTTTTTTCCATAGCACTACTGCCACCAACCATTACATTACATAAACCAACGAGTTACTGTCCAGTGGAATCCAACTCATGGTGACCTCATTTGTGTCAGAGTAGGGATGTGTTTCATAGGGTTTTCAGTGGCTGATTTTTCAGAAGTAAATCAGCAGGCCTTTCTTCTGAGGTGCTTCAGGGTGGACTCAGACTGCCAAACTTTTGGTTAGCAGCCTAGTGCACCAACCATTTGCACCACCCAGGAACTCCCACTGTATTACATGAGCCAAAAACCAAGCCAGTTCTGTGGAGTCGATTCTCACTCACTATGTGCTGCACAGTAGAACTGCACTCCATAAGGCTTTCAAGGATGTGACCTTTCAGAACCAGATTCCCAGGCCTTTCTTCTGAGGCAGCATTTTGTTCCATTGTACTTGGAGTCGCCCTAAGTCTGGGCCAACTCAACAGGAGATAACAACAACTCGTTATTTAGCTGTCTTCTTAAGAATCAACTATGTCCCCTTTCTCAGAATTGTCAATATATCAAAATATCTTTTCAAAATATTATATCAATCTGGTCTTGAGCTACTTAATTATCAAACTGCTCGTACTAAGACTCATAGTTCATCACATTTTAATATGCCAAAAATATCCTAACTTTTATATAGTACTTTATAGTTTGCAAATGCCTTGTAATATTTAATCCTCACAGCTCACGACTCTACAAGGCAGTTACTAGCAATCACATTTTACAATAAGGAGACTGATCAGAAGTAAAATGGTCCAAGGTGACATACAAGTAGAAATACTAAGAATTAAATTAAGTCTTCTGATTTAAATACAGTTCATTCCTGATTATTTCCTGGATAATTGACAGAAGACTACAGATACCTGAAAATAGCCATTAAAATAAAAACTTCGGTTTATATAAAAATAGCTATTAGATCATAGTTTGTTATATAAAAAGAAAATCCAAGCATCTAATACCAAAAAACAAACCAAATCCATTGCCCTTGAGTCGATTCTGACTCACTGCAACCCTACAGGACAGAGTAGAACTTCCCCATAGGGATTCCAAGGAGCAGCTGGTGGATTTAAACTACTGACCTTTTGGTTAGCAGCTGAGCTCTTAACCACTGCGCCACCAGGGCTACACACATCTAATAGTGGGGAACACATATCTGAACAAATGGAATACTATGCAGTTTTTAAACAGATTATGGCACCTCTTTACATATTGATAAGGAGCACTGGTGGAACAGTGGCTAAAGCGATTGACTGCTGACTGAAGGGTCGGCAACTTGAAACCACCAGCGGCACCATGGGAGAAAGATGTGGCAGTCTGCTTCTGTAGAGATTTACAGCCTGGGAAACCCTATAGGGTCCCTATGAGTTGGTATCAACTCGACGATACTGGGTGGTGGTGATGGTTTGTATTGATATGGTTCGATATCTAAGTCATATTAAGTGAAGAAACCAAGGTAGTGAAAACTGTGCATGATATGCTATTGTGTTGAAATGAATAATTATGTAAATATAGACACATGGATATAAACACACATACACAGAAGGAACAATACTTAAGAAACTAGTTAATAGCTCCTTCTGTGGAGGGAACTGGGCAACTAGAGGTAAAAGAAAGATTATGTATCTCTACATACCGTTTTAAATGCAACCAACACTTGATTGAGGGCAGGATTGACATTAATGCCACTTAAGGGCCAAGATAATTAAGTAGGTGTACTTAAGCCTAAGGAGTGCCTGTGTGGTACAAATGGTTAATGCACTGTACTGCTAATGGAAGGTTAGCCTTTTAGTTCACTCAGGGGCACCTGAGAAGAAAGGCCTGGTGATCTACTTCCAAAATAATCAGCCATTAAAAACCTATAGAGCAGAGTTCTACTCTGACACACATAGGGTTGCCATGAGTTGGAATCAACTCTATGGCAACTGTTACTTAAGTCTATTATTAGGAACCTCTCCCCCATTACCCCAAGGTTTTGGCCTAGAGACCTTGGAGGTTAACTGCAGCTTAAGGGGTCCTCTAGGAGAAATTAGAGACCAAAAATGAGCCCCACCCCTCCAACAACAGGGATTGTTAGAATAAGCCCATTCTAGATTCCTGCTGTGTCTTCATCTGCACTGATTAAGCAAGGATAATCAAGAAATGACTGCTTATATATAATAAAACTCACTAATGTAATTACTATAAACACATATTTTATTTTCTCATTCTTATTTTTAATTTGTAGCATAATATATATCATTTAGGTGCCCTAGTATTTGCCTTGTAATGTTGTTGTTAAGTGCCGTCGAGTTGGTTCCAACTCATAGCGATCCTATGCACAACAGAACAAAACACTGCCTGGTCCTGAGCCATTCTTACAATCATTGTTATGCTTAAGCTCATTGTTGCAGCCACTGTGTCAATCCACCTTGTTGAGGGTCTCCCTCTTTTCCACTGACCCTGTACTCTGCCAAGCATGATGTCCTTCTCCAGGGACTGACCCCTCCTGACAACACATCCAAAGTATGTACAACGCAGTCTCACCATCCTTGCTTCTAAGGAGCATTCTGGCTGTACTTCGTCTAACACAGATTTGTTCGTTCTTTTGGCAGTCCATGGTATATTCAATATTCTTCGCCAAAACCACAATTCAAAGCCATCAATTCTTCTTTGGTCTTCCTTATTCACTGTCCAGCTTTCACATACATATGATGCGATTGAAAATACCATGGACCTCACCAGATGGAACACACAGAAATCAAATTGACTACATCTGTGGAAAGAGACGATGGAAAAGCTCAGTATCATCAGTCAAAACAAGGCCAGGGGCTGACTGTGAACAGACCTTCAATTGCTCCTATGCAAGTTCAAGCTGAAACTGAAGAAAATCAATCAGAGCAAGTCCATGAGAGCTAAAATATGACCTTGAGTACATCCCACCTGAATTTAAAGACCATCTGAAGAATAGATTTGACACACTGAACACTGGTGACCAAAGACCAGATGAGTTGTGGAATGATATCAAGGACATTATACATGAAGAAAGCAAGAGGTCATTGAAAACACAGGGAAGAAAGAAAAGATCAAGGTGGACATCAGAGGAGACTCTGAAACTTGCTCTTGAACATCAAGCAGCTAAAGCAAAAGGAAGAATTGATGAAGTAATAGAACTGAAGATTTCAAAGGGCATCTCGAGAAGACAAAGTAAAGTATTATAATGACATATGCTAAGAGCTGGAGATGGAAAACTAAAAGGGAAGAACAAACTCAGCATTTCTCAAGCTGAAAGAACTGAAGAAAAAATTCAAGCCTCGAGTTCCAATACTGAAGGATTCTATGGGGAAAATATGAAACGACGTAGGGAGCATCAAAAGAAAATGGAAGGAATACACAGAGTCATCATATCAAAAAGAATTAGTCGATGTTCAACCATTTCAAGAGGTGGCATATGATCAGGAACTGATGGTACTGAAGGAAGAAGTCCAAGCTGCTTTGAAGGCATCTTCTTGTAATTTGACAATATAAACAATGAACCTTTATTCTTAAACAGTATTTTATATTTTCAGCATACTTTCACATTTATTATTTCATTTAATCTTAAACAGCCTTGAAAGGTAAAGCAAAACAGGTGTTGGAGCTTCTACGGAATGACGAAACACCACAGTGCAGTGGAGCAGGGGTTGGCAAACTTTTTTCTGCAAAGGGCCAGATAAATATTTTAGGCTTTGTGAGCCACATATAGTCTTTGTTGGATATTCTTCTTCTTCTAACTCTTTAAAAACATAAACATCATTCTTAGCTTGCAGTCATATAAAAATAGGCCTGCTTTTGTTCAAATTCTGACTGTATTACCTGAGCAATTTACTTAAGCTCTTTGAATCTAGTTTTCTTCTCTAAAAATGGGCGGTCAAAGGATTGTTGTGTGTTGCGTACACTATAAAAATTAAAGCATGTAAAGTTCCTAGTACTTTACCAGTTGCCACTGAGCCTATCTCAACTCATAGTGACCTAGCATGTGTCAGAGTAGAACTGTGCTCTATTGGATTTTCAACAGTTGGTACCCCCCAAGAAAGAGACAGCAAGGCGTTTCTTCCGAGACACCTCTGAGTGGACTCAAAATGCCAACCTTTCAGTTAGAAGCCAAGCTACTTAACTGTTTATGCCACCCAGGGACTCCTCACAGCACTTACGCTTGCCATAAAGCCAGTACTCCAGTGCTCAGATATTTGTTTCTACTTACTCCTGCGTTTGGACAAAGGCACTCAACAACTGTGTCAGAACTAGAATTTAGCTCTTCGGATACCTGGTCCATGGTTCTTTCCACTGTTCTTCAGTTCTCTTTATTCATTTGCATAAACAGGAGGATAACCAAACCAGAGTAGAACTGCCCCATAGGGTTTCCAAGGAACAGCTGGTGGATTCAAACTGCCTACCTTTTGGTTAGCAGCTGTAGCTCTTAAGCACTGCACCACCAGGGCTCCAAAGAGGAAGATAAACCAAACCAAACCCACTGCCACCGAGTTGATTCCGACTCATAGCGACCCTACAGGACAGAGTAGAACTGCCCCACAGAGCTTCCAAGGAGCGCCTGGCGGATTCAAACCGCCCACCTTTTGGTTAGCAGCCACAGCACTTAACCACTACACCACCAGGGTTTCCAAGAGGAAGATCAAGACCAAGCCAAGCCCAGTGCTGTCGAGTCGATTCCGACTCACAGCGACCCTATAGGACAGAGTAGAACTGCCCCATAGAGTTTCCAAGGAGCACCTGGCGGATTCGAACTGCCAACCTTTTGGTTAACAGCCATAGCACTTAACCACTACACCACGAGAGTTTCCAAGAGGAAGACAGATGGGTCCAATTTACATGGAAGTTCTTTAGTTATCATGATGTACCACATAGCTTTTATTCTGGTTTAAAAAAAAAAATGCTAGTCTTCATCTCCTGCTAAAACAGAAAAAGCTTCTCCTCTCCCTCCCTTTTTGCTCAACCTTTCCACAGTTCTCTGATGTGACTCCTAGCACATGTATGTTACAAAAATTTATCAAAAAAGACAGATACACAGCAATAGATGCCCCTACTAGGAAGACTGGAAAACAAAAAGCTTACTTTTGTACCGTAACGTGAAAATATGATATAACCCAACCCACTACCGTCGAGTTGATTCCGAGTCATAGCAACCCTACAGGACAGAGTAGAACTGCCCCATAGAGTTTCAAAGGAGCACCTGGAGGATTCGAACTGCCGACCTTTTGGTTAGCAGCTGTAGCACTTAACCCCTACACCACCAGGGTTTCCAATATGATATAGAGTTTGTATTTTTTAAAAGAAAAAGCAAACAAGTTAATACATGTCCTAACATGTAAGTTTTTTCTTTCCATCAATTAGTCAACATAAAAATATTAATTTATAGGAATAAATATGGCAAGCTGTTCTCTGGAGGGAAGAATGGCAGAAATCTGTACCACTGTCAGAAACACCAAAAAGAAACAAAAAACTCTGCTGCCAGCATCATCCAATACATGTCACCACACCAAACATTTACCTCCTTAGAACTCCTTTAGGCTGTTTAAGAACTAGTGCCTTGGCAGCATAGGGTAGGAGAAAAAATGGACTTTAAGATCACACATACCTGGCTTCAAATGTTGCCTCTACCTTTATTTATCAGCCATATGACCTTGTACAAATTACTTAATCTATGAGAGGATTCTCTTGGTTGGTTGCCAAGTGCCAGAAATACCATCCCAACTAGATTATGCAAAAATGACAATTACAAAGATATTAGGTGTTTCCTGGAACCTAATCTCAGGACCATGGACAAAGGCACCACAATACACCCAGGACTCAGTCTTTCTTCCAGACAGACGCCCATACTTCCCTAGTTCACACAGCAGGAAACGAAGCCATAAACAGTTTCTGAGCTTTTAATTTTACAGCTTTAGCCACTGGAAAGAAAACAAATTATTCAACTCCCTGGGCACTTAGGACCCAGGAAAAGCTGTGAGTGGTCTGGCTTAGTATATGCATCCAGAACTGGACCAATAAACTATAGAAATGGGCAGAAATGTGGCTGTTCTCCCTGCTTCCATGCTTGCTACCTCCAAGCCAAACTGATCTTTTTAAAAGACAGAGCTGATCTGGGCATTACCCTGATTAAAACCTTCATGACTTTCCCAATGCGCTTCAAATGAAATCCATAATACTAACTGCATCAACACTTAATGTGGCCCTGCATGGTACGGTTCCTATTTACCTCCGCAACTTCCTATCGATTCACAAACCCCTCTTGCTCACTATGCTTAATCTACTCTGGCTTATTTATTTATTTATTTACTCTTAAGTTTCTTCAACCTACCAAGCTCTTTCCCACCCCAAAATTGTCTCACGTGTGTTCTTTGCACTCTTCTCTTTCTATCCAGCTATTTATCACCTGCTGTGAGTGAGACCCAGGTTTGATTCCTGGACAATGTACCTCACACACAGCCACCAGCCATCTGTCAGTGAAGGCTTGCGTGTTGCCATAATGTTGAACAGGTTTTAGTGGAGGTTCCAGATTAAGACAAAGTGGGGAGAAAGGCTTGGCAATCTACTTCCAAAAAATCAGCCAATGAAAATCCTATGGATCATGACGGTCCAAACCACAACTGATCATGGAGATGGTACATGATTAGGCAGTGTTTTGTTCTGCTGTATAGGGGGTCAAGAGCTGACTCAATGGCAGCTATCAACAACTTCCACTAATGTTTCAAATGGGAGCCTGGCATTTCCTCAAAGAAGCCTTCCCTGACTCCCAAGGTAAATTAGGTTCCCTGCTCTTTTCCTTTATAACACTCACTAATTATAAATTTGTATATTTGTTCAGCATCTGGCTCTCTTACTACACTGTTAACTCCATGACAATAAAGACCTCTATTCTGTTCTACAATGTATCCTTCCAACACCTAGTCGGCTCAATAATATGTGCGGGATGAATCATTGGTCTGGCATGGAAGAGGTGATAATCGCTACTAGATCAACCAACTACAGAATTAAGTAATAATGGCTCTTCCAGCAGTAACTCATTGAGAAAAGGGGATTAGAGGAGTAAGCAGTTCCCAAAGAACCTGGGCCTCTGCTGGGTAGAGTAAATAACTTACCTCCTTCTTCCACAAAATCCTCACAGGACTGCGATATCAATTAAATAAGACAATAAATGTATGGATGACTTGCTCGTATAGTAAACATGCACTGTTATTTCTTCTCCTCTTAGGAGACCATGTTATACACTATTCTTAAGTATTAGTAACTTCCCAATAAGAAGCGAAAAGCTACAAAATACTCCACCGTATATGACGAACATGGCTGTGTTTCATATCCCTTTCTCCCAGTATTCTGATCTTTCCACACACATTTGATTCCCCGCCAATGCACCTCATTTGTAACCACCACTAGTCTATAAGTGGAGGCTTGTGGAGCTTCCAGACTAAGGCAGACTAGGAAGAAAGGCCTGGTGATCTACTTCCAAAAATCAGGCAATGGAAACCCTATTGATCAGTTGGGGACCAACTCAACAGCAGCCAACAACAATTCAGACATTTAACACAGGATTTAATTAACATACATATTTTTATTAATAGATTGCTTGAAAATAAGATAAGTCAAAAAAGAAACAAATTTCTATATTGATCAAATTTGGGTAAAACAAAAAAATTAATGTACATTTTTATGAAGTGAGATATAAAGGGTGAGAATAAAACTGTTAATATCATTTCACGAGTGAAAGTTGCCTATTTATACATTATTCAGTATCTAGTGCTATTTTTAAAAATGTGTGGGTAAAGTAATTATGAACTATATCTGAAGAGGTAAGTGAAGTTCAGAGAGCCCCAAATACATTCTTCCCTTCTCTTCTCTGAGATAAAGCTATATGATGTTCCAGAAATTAAAATTTGTTTGATAAATCTAAATTAATTCACAAAAAAGAAATTACAAGTAGTAATTTTAAAGACACATTTTAATAGTCTTATTTATGTGAAGTTTTCCCATTAGGTAACTGAAAACACTTTTGGTAAAAGTACTTATAATGTAGTATTTTAATAGTAGTTTTTGCTATGAAAATTGAGTTAAATTCTTCAATAAGCAAATCAAAAATTACTATCTTCTATAGTAATAAAAACCAAACACTGAGAAAAGATATCTTAAAGTACTCCTGTCTACTGTGGTAATGAAAATCAAAGAGAAAGGATTTCATAAAGTATTCTTATGACAAAGTAAAATGTATGGTTACAGCCTTATGCAATATTAACACATTGTCTCTGAATCTACGGTTATTTACAAACCTGAATAACAAAAACAGTAGCTCCATATCATACCTTACAAATGATCACAACTACGTATTCTGGATTTTCTAACCTGAAAAATTTGCAATGAAAAAGATCTTAAGATTTTTTATAAATTTTATCTTTCACAAACTTATTCAATGTTCTACTTGTTTCATTACCAAGTCATATAATTTTTTCATTAATATTAACTATTTTCACATAGATCAGTAAACCTAAAAAAACTCTTGATGGATGAGAAACACCCTTCATTTTAGAGCCATTCCTCTCCAAAGCAAAATTCAACGTAAATGAGGCATTCCAATGTATGAAGGAAAATTATGACATTTTTCATTGCAGTTTACACTGAGCTATTTTCATTAGTCATCAACTAAAATATTCAAATATTCTTTAAATGTATTATGAAAACATCTTTACTGAATTTATTCACACTATCTAGTCATGTAAATCAGTATTATCTTCATTTACCTGTAAGGAAACCAAGGCACAAAGGTGTCCATTTTGTAAATTGCAAGGTCATTTCCTAACCAAGAACCTGAGCCTACACCATCAAGTTTTATTATACATTTGCCACTTCCAAGTGCCAAAAAACAATTTACTGTACCTTAAAATAACTGCCTCTGCAATACCTATGTACAATTTCATTTTATCAGAAGTGTGAAGGATTAATTCAACAAGATTAAACAATGAAAGCTGGAAAAAGAGGACTAAGAAAATAAAAACACTCACTTTGGAGCAGTGAAAAACTTTAAATAACAACATGTATATTTTTCTTAACATAATCATCAAGTAACCAACAGTTGTTTCCTACAGTTTCAAAAAATATTTCATCTTTCAGGTAGATTATATAAAAAGAAGCCTATCCATCCTTGTAGACAGAAGTTAGAAAAATAACGGTAAATTCTGTAAGAAGTAATTAAATGCATGACATTGCCAAAGAAAAGAATTGAATTAAAAAAAAATTAAGTAAATTAGGGAACGTTCAATACGGCAGTTAAAATCCCATCTTAAATATTAAATCCTCCCTTTCATTCAACTGGAAACTATTAGCAATCAAATATCCTCCTACTGAAAATACGAAACTTTTCTTAATCAAAATTAGAGAAATTGTGTATCAAATACCTTATTCACAAATTTGACAAATTAAAAAAAAAAAAAAAAAACTTTTCCCAAAAGAAGCTTGGAGCATACAACAAAACTGTTAGAGTTCATGTGTTCGTAAATACTGCACTTGTAAATAGGATAAATGTAGTGCTATCAACAATTAGAAAATGGAAGTTACCTAACATCCAAAATAAAGTACGTTAAATAAGACGTACTGAATAAGCAATAAATCAATTGCTGAACAGAAATAAGATTTAACCAGCACGCGAATCTAACACTAAAGAAAAAAAGTATATTGTAATGCACATCTTACATAGAAAGGGATAGGATTAAACTGAGCCATGTTAAAATACCTAGTGTAGCTAGGGATTAACTAATCGGTTATAGGACAGGTCGTGAATGTTCAGGTCAGATGTGCTGTCTTTTCATCATTATTTCAGTTCCTCAAGTGCAAGAGAAGGCGTCAGGGCGCCGAAGCTAGGGGGCATGCTGTAGCAAGGGGAAAAGAAAAATGGGAAAGGTGCAATGGATGCTGCATAGTTGAATAATTATCTGGGTGGCACAATGGGCGAGTCCTGCCGACATCGGAGCTGAGCGAGCAGCTCCTTAACTCTGCCCGAGGTACACCCTGCCGAGGCGCCTGCCCCGTTTCGCATCCTCTTCAAACGAATAAAGGGTCCCCCACTCGCTTTACCGTTATGTCTTTAGACACAGACGAGCGGCACAAACACGCAAACGCACAAGCTTGCTTTACAGAGCAGCGGAAACGTAGAGGCAGCAGGGGCTTCTCCCCGACCCAGTGCTGCAGCCTTCCCCAAAGCTAGGAGGCACGGGGTCTGGCCGTGGGTGCAGGTGGCCAGGGGAGCTCCGGCGACGGCACCTCAGGTGAGACCCGCAGTCTCTTCACCTAAAGCACCCCAGGGCGGCCCCTGCAACCGAGACCCAGGAGCGCCCGCCGCCGTCTCCCTCAGCACCCAGCCCGGCGGGCGGGTGGGCGGCGGGAGATCGGGAACCCACGAGTGGGGGTGGGGACCATCGCAGGGGGGAGGCGCGCCCATCCCCGTAACCTTTGAGGGGCTAGAGATCCCCACACACCTCTCTCTGTTCCGAATGCTGAGGAGCTCCTCTACTAGCAACCCCCAAAACCCCCACCCTCTAAAAAAAAAAAAAAAGGGCGATTCCTGAGAGACTCGCGCTCACCGTGAAATCTTAAGGGGGCTCTTGCTTACCCCTTCTTCATGCTTCGACGGTAGTCGCTGAGCTCCCTGGACTCCACCCGGAGCGCCCAGGAATGTCGGGCTCTGGGGCGGAACCCACTCCCGGCAGCGGCTAAGGCTAAGAGGGACAGGGACTGCCGCCTACGGCGTCCGCCGGTCGCCGGACTCAACGTGTGCCCGACGCGCCAGCGAACAACACCGCGAACCGCCGCCGCCGCCGCCGCCGCCGCCGCCCCCTCCCCGCGCGCGACGTTCCACAACCGGGCGAGGGGACCCGCGCCAGAAGCAGGGGGGACGGCTGGACTCTCATCCATCTAACCTTCCATCCTTCCCACCAGGAACTATTCCCCGCCCATAAAGGTCTTCGAACTTAAGACTTACGTTCCTCTTCAGTCTCCAGCGCCCAGGTGTAGCCCTTGTGGGAAACTCAGCCTCCGCCCACTCACCTATCACTAGGGGGTAAGAATCGCTATTCCCCTCTTTCCTGAGGATGTATGGTATTGCCCTATCCTCAGTTTGGGGGAGGGGGACGGAGAGAACAGCGCTTGGCTAGGGAATGAGGGAAGATGATAGCCAATTGAATGAACCATCTATTCAGGGGCGGGGTCGAGAGAGGCCGGCCCTCCGCGCCCCGCCCCCTCACTCCAAACTACACTTCCCATTGTACCTTCTCCCACTTCCTGCCGCGCGGCACGCCGGGAGTTAGGACTTCGAGGCCTCAAGGTGTTTCGGAACTGGTAGTCTCCGAGTCAGTCAAATAGGTCCTGAAAGCTATAAGTTATTTAATTGTCTCTGTTTCTCTAGATAAGTGTTTCCAAATTTTTATTTCTCCTGTGGTTATTATACTAATAATTAATTTGTTGTTTTAAAATGTTATAAATGATTTCTTAGCGAAACGAGGTAAATAATGTGTTCCATGGTAATCTGTCAGGACCTGCGTGCCACTTCTTCCGCCGGGGCCTGGTCTCGGCAGAAGATCTGTTGCCGTCATGTCGGCTGCGATTGCAGCTTTGGCTGCTTCCTATGGTTCGGGTTCAGGGTCCGAATCGGACTCGGACAGTGAGGGTGGACGGTGTTCGCTGCCAGCCGCCGATTCCCTCATGCACTTGACTAAATCGCCTTCTGCCAAGCCCTCTCTGACAGTGGCGGTGGACTCGGCTCCGGAGGTGGCAGTTAAGGTAAGCACTTTGGCCGCTGCTGCGGTGCGGGATTTGTCCCAAACCCGGCAGCCGCGAAGGCTCCTTAAGCCCGGAGTTACCGCTTCCTTACTACTGAAAGAGAAATTGCTAACGCTTGGATTTCTTCTCCCTATATGCGTCTTCCTGGAGAGAAATCGAGAACTGGAATTTTTTTTCACTGTTTCCTGCCTTTATCTCCTGCCCTAAGAAAGCAGTTGAGAAAGTGGGGTGGGGGGAAGCGGTGAAATTTGAATTTATGGATTGGGACGTGGCCTAGATAGAGCAAGTACAATCTCGGTATGAGTAAAGCTACATCAGAACCGCCCAAACTAAAATGCGTGAATTTGGGCAAATTATGCAACCTCCCGTTTCCTTGTCTGTTCAGCGAAGGTAATTTTAACAGCACTTATATATGTGAGAGGACTATTTTGAAGGTTAAGTGAAACGATACAAATAAAGCTAATAGCACAGTGCTTGGTACCCAGTGAGAGTTCAGTAATTATTAGGTATTTTTTTTTATTATGTATGTTATTACATGTTAGAAAAGGACCTTGAATTTAAGAAACAGTGTGCATGATCCCAATGGAAGAAGTAATAGAGGGAGATGTTCGGTTATTAAGTTTATTCAACATATTTACTGAGCACGTTGTTATTTGCCAGGAACTGTATTAAGGACTGAAGACTCAGGTGAACAAGCCAGACATCCTTGCCATCATGATCCATACATTCTAGTGGGAGAGACACAATAAAAAATGAGCAAATGAAGTGGTTATAGATTGGACTCAGAAGAGAAACCATGCAGTACTATGGTAGAAAATAAGATAGGAATATGCCTTGAGATAGGTTGGTCAGGGAAGGTCTCTCTCAAAAGATTGGACCTGAAGAAAGACAAGAAGCCAGCTATGTACAAGCTAAGACAAGAGCTTCCAGGCAAAGGGGATGGCAAGCCTTGAGATGGCAAAGAGCTTGGCATGTATGAAGAACAGAAGAAAGACCCATGTGGTGGGAGTCTGGTGAAAACATCCATCAATGTGGACCCAGTAGAGCCTGATGGGGTGATCAGAAGCTCAAGATATAGAAAGGGAAGGCAGTGTGCAAAAATTCCTTTGTATTTAAGATGTTTCAAACCAATATAGTAAGTCTTTTACAGGGTTTTAGTAAGCCATTTATGAATTTTATTTTTTATTAATGAACATCTGGCATGAAAGAATGCTTAAAGCTCTTCTATCTAAAACAAAACAACACTCGCTAAACTCATACTCCTCCGGCAACCTCCTGAGGTGACATTCCTTCAACAGCTTAGCTTTTTGGAAGAGGGAGCTGCACTCCCTCTCTTCACTTCATCTCATTTTCTTTTCAATCAGAGTCTGGCCCTAGCCTCTCGGGAAACTACTGTCCTTGAGTAATCTAGAATCAGAAGCCTTGTAATTGTCAAATTCTGTCACCTGGCTGCATCAGGTGACTCTTAAATAATAGTTCATCATTCTTGTAAGTTTTTCTCCTTTTGGCTTCCATGGGGCCAACCTCAGTCTTCAGGGCCACTGACCCGTCTCCCCTTTCAATATTGGTGTTTTCCCAGGCTCCGTCCTTAGTTCCTTTTGCACTCCACCTACTGTTCCATGATTTCAGCCTCTGTCTCTATACTCTGATGACTTACAGATGAACGCTATGAAGTGGTTAACGTGGGTTGTGGTGGCATCAAGACTGCTAGGATTCAAATCCTGTCTCTAGCAATTACCAAATAGTAACCTTGCATAAGTTACATAAGCATTCCGTGCCTTAGATTTTGGCTGAATCTTACTAAACATCTCTCCCGGGATGGCTGTCAGGCGCCTCAGATTCAATGTGCTCAAATATTAACACATTTTCTTTTCATCAAAATCTACTCTTTTCCTGTTTTCCCTTTTTGACTACTGACCTTACAACCCACCCATGGGTCCAAACCAGGAACAGAGCCGTAATCCTTTTCTTCCTCAACCCCTGAAGCTCATCATTCAGCGGATTCTAACATTTCTGCTTCATTAATTTTCTACTCTCACTTCATATGATCTTCATTTCTCCCAGGAGTTATTTTTTACTTTTCTTTCTCTCAGCGCTACTTTTGAATCGTGGGACCTGGCCATTGTAACTCATTTGTTGATGTTTTGTACTGTTGAGTGGATTCCAACTCATGGCAATCCTATGTGACCTAAGCCGTAATCTTTACAGAAGCGGAGTGCCAGGTCTTTGCGCCCACGGAGCTGCTGAGTAGGTTCAAACCGCCAACTTTTTAGTCAGCATAATTCATTAGTATTTACCAAATCTCTTTTCTGATGCCACTCTTCAGTTTAGATTCTTATCATTCCCCTTCAGGTCAATTATAATAAACTCATAACTTGTCTTTCTATTTCCTCCTTCACATTCCTTGCTCCACAGTGCACCCAGAGTGATCTTCCTAAATTTCAGTTTCATCCCTCCCCAATAGCCACCATGTTTGCCTACTGGGTAAAATCAAGTTCCTTACGTAGCATATGAAACCTGCCATGCTTCATGCTGAACTCTTTACAAAGCCCCAAAAGCCTAATTTTCTTTTCTCCCACCCTCCTCAAGATTTTGCCCATGCTAGTCTCTCTGCCATATTTATGCCTATTCCCAAGAAAGGTGATCCCACCAAATGCAGAAATTGTTGAACAATATTATTAATATCACACGCAAGTAAAATTTTGCTGAAGAACATTCAAAAGCAGCTGCAGCGGTATATTGACAGGGAACTACCAGAAATTCAAGCCAAATTCAGAAGAGGATACAGAACCAGGGATGTCATTGCTGATGTGAGATGGATCCTGGCTGAAAGCAGAGAATACCAAAAGGATGTTACCTGTGTTTTATTGACTGTGCAAAGGCATTGCACTATGTGGATCATAAGTTATGCATAACACTGTGAAAAATGGGAATTCCAGAACCCTTAATCGTGCTCATGGGGAATCTGTACATAGATCAAAAGACAGTCATTCGAACAGAACAAGGGGATGCTGCGTGGTTTAAAGTCAGGAAAGGTGTGCATCAGGGTTGTAGCCTTTTACCGTACCTATTCAATCTGTATGCTGAGCAAATAATCCGAGAAGCTGGACTGTATGAAGAACGAGGCATCAGGATTGGAAGAAGACTCATTAACAATGTGTGTTATGCAGATGACACAACCTTGCTTGCTGAAAATAAAGAGAATTTGAAGCACTTACTGATGAAGATCAAAGACCACAGCCTTCAGTGTGGAGTACACCTCAACATAAAACAAAAATCCTCACAACTGGACCAATGAGCAACATCATGATAAATGGAGATAAGATTGAAGCTGTCAAGGATTTCATTTTCCTTGGATCCACAGTGAACACCCATGGAAGCAACAGTCAAGAAATCAAAAGACACATTGTATTGGGCAAATTTGCTGCAAAAGACATCTTTAAAGTGTTGAAAAGCAAAGATGTCACCTTGAAGACTAATGTGTGCCTGACCCAAGCCATGGTGTTTTCAGTGGCTTCCTGTGCATGTGAAGGCTGGACAATGAATAAGGAAGACTGAAGAAGGAGTAGAGGGTCAGTGAAAAAGAGGAAGACCCCCAGTGAAATGGATTGACACAATGGCTGCAGCAATGCGTTTAAGTATAACAACAATTGTGGGGTTGGTGCAGGACTGGGCAGTGTTTTGTTCTGTTGTACATAGGGTTGCAGTGAGTCAGAACTGACTCAATGGCACCTAACAACAGCAGTCTCTCTGACTGGAATTCCATTGCCTTATGTTTCCCCCTTCTGCACTCTATACTGCCCTTGGAGTCTCAGTGTTCATGTTTCCTTTTCTGTCTACCATAGTCCCTTTTTCATACCTCAGTTGTAGCACTTCCCACATCACTGTGATTTGTTAACTTTTTTTCTTTTGCTGCGCTGTGAGACCCTGGGGACCAGAGATTGGTGGGTATATTAATTTTCATGTCTCCACATACCCAAGGTTAAGGGAAATTTTTTTGGTGAAAGAATGAATAAAAGAATAAGTGAAAAAAAAAAAGATCTTGTAAAAACATGCACATTCTAAAATTAGAATTTTAGAATTGGGAGGGTCTCTAGAGCTCACTTAGTTCAATCACTTTTTGTTGTAAAGAAGAAAATTCAGAAGGACAGGTTGTGTAAGTTGCACAAGTTTCATTAGAAACAGAGCTGAAACTAGAACCCATTCCTTTTGAAATGCTTGGCAGTTTTATATTAACTCCCTAGGGGCCTGAGTTCTCTGGTGAGAAAATAAGGGGCATTGCTGATTTGTGAACCAACACACACACACAAACTTTTTAGCGTGATGATCGGAATGTAATGATAGGAAAATGACCAAGGGAGCAGATGTAAAGCCTGCAAATATGTTCATCTGTATTTGAATAATTGGTAGCTAATAGCCATCATTTCAGCAGAAAATACATTTATGCATTATTTTGATCCATTTCCCTGGACACTAATGAGGATGAGCACCTTTTCATGTATATATTAGTCACGTGGAAGGAGTCCTAGTGGCACAATGGTTAAGTGCTTGGCTGTTAACCAAAAGGTCAGAGGTTGGAGCCTACCAACCATTCCTCGGGAAGATGTGGCAATCTGCTTCCAGAAAGATTACAGCCTTGGATACCTTATGGGGCAGTTCTACTCTGTTCTGTAGCATCGCTATGAGTTGGAGTCAACTCGATGGCCGCAGGTTTGGTTTATTAGTTTTTTTTTTTTCTTTTAGAAGTGACTACTGGATTTTCTTTTTCCTTTTGGTTTGTAGATCTTTATATATTCTGAATACAATTCTTTGTCAATAGTGTGTGTTGCAAGAATCTTTTCCAGTTTGTGACTTGTCTTGTTACTCTCTTTTCAGTGTCTTGATAAACAGAAGCTGTTTATTTAGCCTAAACCAAAAAAAACCAAACCCAGTGCCGCCGAGTCGATTCCGACTCATAGCGACCCTATAGGACAGAGTAGAACTGCCCCATAGAGTTTCCAAGAAGGGCCTGGTGGATTTGAACTGCTGACCCTTTGGCTAGCAGCCATAGCACTTAACCACTATGCCACCAGGGTTTCCTTATTTAGTCTAGTTTTATCAAATTATTCCTTTATGGATTGTGTTTTCTGTTTCTTGCTTGAAAAACCCTTCCTTATCCCAAAATCATGAAAACATTCCCCCGTTTTATCTTCCAATTTGCTTTCCCATTTAAGTCATTAATCCACATGGAATTAATTTTTCTGTAAGCTGTGAACATTTCTTATAATATGACTTGACATCTAGTAGGGCAAGTTTCCTTCCCCTTTTTGTTGTCTTTCCAGAATGTCTTGGCTGTTCTTGGCCTCTGTAAGTCTGTATACGACTTTAGGATTAACATGTAAAATTCTGCTAAAACTCAGTCGAGATTTTGATTGGGATTGCGTTCAGTCTGTAAATCAGTTTTGAACTAACATGTCTGTTCATTCATTTAGGTAGGTTTTCAGTTTCTTCCAAAGTTTATAGTTTTCTCCATCAAAGTCTTATATAGTTTTTGTTGGGAGTATTTCTAGGTGCTTCTTATTTTTATGCTATTATAAATAGCATTATTTTTTCAGTTACTTAGTTTTGTAATTGATCTTACTACTTATCAGCTGCAAATATGAGTTTGTTTTCCTTTCAATCCTTATTTCTTTTATTTTTTTCTTGCTTTGCTGTACTTACTGAGATCTCCAGGCAGATAGCTAAAAACTAAAAAAGACAGAAACAGATATATCAGGCACTTTCTAACCAAAAGAAAACTGGCGTTGATTATTTAAGATAAATAAAATAGGCTTTGAAACAGAAAGCATTAGGTGAGAGTTAAGAAAAAAAGTCACTTCATAATGATAACAGATTCAGTTCACAGAGAGATACACAACAATCTTAAATTCATGTGTGCTTAGTAATGTAGGCTCAAAAAAAGTAAGCAGAAGTTGGCAGAACTACCAGGAGAAATTGGCAAATCTATAGTTACAGTGGGACATTTTTGTACACCTCTCTCAATGATTGATAGAACAAGCAAAAAAAAAAAAAAATCAATAGTGATATAGAAAATTTGAACAACAAAATTAGCAAACTATCTAAAGGACATATACTCAGCAGTGCAGAATATTGTTTTCAAGCACTGATGAAACAATTTTTTTTTTTTTTTAAACTGATCATGTATTAGGCCAGAGGTCGGTAGGCTTTTTTGGTAGAGGACCAAATAGTAAATATTTTTGGCTTTGCTGGCCACATATGGTCTCTATCACATATTCTGTTTTGTAGTTGTTAACAAAAATTTTGAATAAATTTGAATAATTGTAGCTAATAGCAAGCATTTTGGCAGAGAATAAATTTATGCAGTGTTTTTAATCCATTTCCTTGAACACTAATGAGGTTGAACATTTTTTTTTTTAAACAATGCTTTAAACTTGTAAGTACCATTCTAGCTTGCTGGTGCAAAATCAGGCTGTGGGCTAGATTTCCCTGACTTTTGGCTGTAGTTTACCAGCCTCTATACTAGATCATAAAATAAGTCTCAGCAAATTTTAAATCATAGTACCACATTCTCTGACCACAATGTATCTAAGGTAGAAGTCAGCAACAAAAAGATAACTATAAAATTCACATGTTTGAAAATTATGAAATTGTGCTTCTAAGTATGGGTCAAAGAAAAAATCATAATAGAAATTAGAAAATATTTTGAACTGAACAATAAGGAAAATAATAAGATACAGCCATAGCAATTAAAAAAAAAAAAGTATTGTCATAAATACATATAATAGAAAAGAAGAAAGCCAGAAAGTTAGTATGCTCAACATCCATTCTTTGGGATTGAGTTTATCTTTCCGTTTCTTTTCCTGTACTTATTTAGAAGTTATGCCCTTGGTTTCTGTTAAGTAGTTACCCCTAGAAAAAAAAGTCTGAATTAAACAATACCTTTGCCTCCTACTGAACAGAACCAGAACCTTAGAATAATTTGACTCACATTCCCTCTTACATCTCTGCTTTAGCTATTGTTGTCCTGTGTTTTATCTATCCATCCGTCTATTTTTTTTAACCTCACAAGGTGGTGAACGATGGTGGTTCTTACATCTCCTATGCAAGAATCTACCTGTAGTACATCCTTTACAGTGCCCTTTACTGAGGGTTAACTGGGGCCAAGTGCTTTCAGTTTTAGTTTGTCTTTAAAATGTTTTTATTTAACCCTCTTTCATAAAGGATGTTTTCAATGGTATGAAAATATTGGTATACTTATTTAAAAAAAAAAAAAAAAAAACAGAAACCCAAACCAGTTGCTGTCCATTATTTTCTCTCATTTATCATTCTACCATCTTCTGATTTTTATTGCTACTGATAAAAAATCAACTGTCAATGCAGCTGTTTGTTTGTTTTTTTAAGTGATTTATCCTGTTTTCTTTTGACTGCTTTTAAGACTGCCACCACCCCCTTTGTTATTTAGTTTTGTTAGGGTTGCTATAAGTCCAAATTGACTCCACAGCAGTGGGTTTTGTTGTTTTTGTTTTGTTTTTTTAATGGGGTATAAAACAAAAAATCTGCCATTGAGTCGATTCCAACTCATAGCGACCTTAATAGGACAGAGTAGAACTGCCCCATAGGGTTTCCAAGGAGTGCCTGGTGGATTCAAACTGCCGACCTTTTAATGCAATACTGTCTGGTTTTATACTTCAGCTATTATGTGATGAGCTCTTTTGGGTTGCAAGAGTTCTTTATAAGTGACTAAAGTTAGAAATGCCAAAGTTGACTTGGCTTTCTCTGATTTCAGTCAGTTACAGTGTTCCTTCCCTCCTGCGTATTCCCTTCTTTAATACAGAAAACTTGAGTAAAATGAAAATTATGCCTCTGATTTTTTTTTTAATTTCCCATTCAAAAATTTATATACATATTGTTTTGTGACATTGGTTGCAATCCCCACAATGCGACAGCACTTTCCCTCTTTCCGCCCCGGGTTCCCTGTGTCCGTTCGTTCAGTGTCTTCTGTCGCTTCCTGCCTTCTCGTCTTGCTTTTGGACAGGAGTTGCCCATATGGTCTTGTATATTTGATTGAACTAAGAAGCACGGTCCTTAAGAGTGTAATTTTTTGCTTTATAGGTCTGTCTAATCTTTGTCTGAAAAGTGGGCTTAGGGAATGGTTTCACTTCTGGTTTTTCTGCCTCTAATTTTTTTTTTTTTTAATTAACTTTTATTAAGCTTCAAGTGAACATTTACAAATCCAATCAGTCTGTCACATGTAAGTTTACATACATCTTACTCCCTTCTCCCACTTGCTCTCCCCCATTGAGTCAGCCCTTTCAGTCTCTCGTTTCGTGCCAATTTTGCCAGCTTCCCTCTCTCTCTATCCTCCCATCCCCCCTCCAGACAAAAGCTGCCAACACACTCTCAAGTGTCCACCTGATATAATTAGCTCACTCTTCATCAGCATCTCTCTCCCCACCGCTGACCAGTCCTTTTCATGTCTGATGAGTTGTCTTAGGGGATGGTTCCTGTCCTGTGCCAACAGAAGGTCTGGGGAGCATTGCTGCCAGGATTCCTCTAGTCTCAGTCAGACCATTAAGTATGGTCATTTTATGAGAATTTGGGGTCTGCATCCCACTGATCTCCTGCTCCCTCAGGAGTTCTCTGTTGTGCTCCCTGACAGGGCAGTCATCGATTGTGGCCAGGCACCAACTAGTTCTTCTGGTCTCAGGATGATGTAGGTCTCTGGTTCATGTGGCCCTTTCTGTCTCTTGGGTTCTTAGTTGTCGTGTGACCTTGGTGTTCTTCATTTTCCTTTGCTCCAGGTGGGTTGAGACCAATTGATGCATCTTAGATGGCCGCTTGTTAGCATTTAGGACCCCAGACGCCACATTTCAAAGTGGGATTCCTGCCTCTAATTTTGAGACATATTTTATAGCTGCTTCTTGAGTGATCTGTCTCATACCTGTATACATCAAATGGATTATAGTTTTCTTCTGCATCTGTTAAAGGCAAACTCAAAAGATATCTTATCTGAATTTCTATTCTTTTATCACCCACCTAAACTCTGGGTTTAAACTCCCACTTTAGGAAGTTTAAACATTTCTGGTTTCTGGAGGAAAAAAATCTATGCCATAAATTCATAAGTAGTTTATAATAGTGATTAATATTCACGATCTTGTTTACAGTTTACAAAATGTTTTCACATTTATATATTACTGAGAATTGTGAAAAGGATTGGAGAGTAAATACTAGTTTTTTTCTCAAATTACTTTGAATCAGTATAAGGATAAAAATGAATGTTACCTAATTTTACTCTCATGTCACTTTAAAACAACAAAAGATAAGCTGTTTAAACTTATTTGACTCATAGGATGCCTACTACTTACTGCATTTTAATTTTTATGGATAATTAGATATGAATAGAAATCCCCTTGTAATTCTGTGGTAATTCCAATTGCATGCCTAATTGGTATTGAACTCTCCATAGATATTAAAACAAGGCTGTGGTATTGTCCAAGTTTTTCTAATTAAGTGTAAAATGAACAACCCATCGTTTTCTGGAGGGTTGTTCAATTTGTTTGCCTATAATTTTAGCAGGAGCCAGAGACTGGAATCTATTTATGTTTTTTATTAGTTGCTACTGTCACATAAAGAGTAACTTTTTAAATTGTACTTTGCATTGAAAACGTGATATCTAATAGTACTCTGAAATAATTCACGTTTAGAACATTTTAAATACTCTTAATCAGGGAGATCTGGTAATCTATATTATTCTGACTCATAGCGACACTGTAAGACAAAGTAGAACTGGGGGCTTTCAAGGAGCAGCTGACAGATTGGAACTGCGGACCTTTTGGATAGCAGCTGTAGCTCTTAACCACTGCACCACCAGGGCTCCCTATTATAAAATGGTTCTAGCAACTATATAAAGTTCATTGGGGAGGAATGATTGCGATTGAGTCCTTTTGTTATTTTCAGCAGTGTTTATCGTTAAGGAGTTGAATGTTAAGACAAAAGCATTTAATTCAGTTTTTATGCAGTTGGCAGGTGAGATCCTAAGCGATTTGTGACCTTTTAACTTTATGGTACTGAGTCTTACTACTGATCCATAGACTATACTATCTGTAATCAGTAGAAGATTCTAGTGTGCGTTCTGAGGTGATAGATAACGTGATTTGGGGGAGCAGTACAGCATTTGAACTTCCTCCCTTAAGAGTCGTAATGTGGAGAATACCCTTCCCCACTCCCTGCCTTTATAAGCTGAAAAACCCAGATCCCTGTTCGCCCTGCTCCCAAGAAGCCAAGGCTCAGGAATATACTTGAACTCCACCAAACAGATGTACCCACCCAAGCGTTCTAATTTGAAGTTAATCTCCAAAGAAGCAAGGAAAAAGGAGAATAGTTGAAGTGACAGTAGTCATGGCAGCAACAGTGGCCCATATTTACAATAGCAGTCTGTTTTGGGGCCAGCACTTCAATAACAGCATCCGGTGGCATCTGTAGCAGTTCAGTGGCAATGTTGAACTGCTGTCCTAACTGGATTCTGTGATATGGTTGATTCTCACTTGTCACTCACTCACCCTTTATCTTCTGCTCCTTTCCCAAAGCTCATTCTCCAGCCTTCTGGCAATTCTATGAGAAACCCAAAAGGATTTAATACTCATTCTGCTTCATCAGCTTGTGAAGATTTCTGTGCTTGCAGCTAAGAACCCTGACTAGTTATTTTGCCAGATATTTTTTGTTTGTTTGTTGCTAGTTGGGTCCTGTTAACATTATTCATTGTGATTATTTTATGCTGTTCGTCTTCCCATTTATTCTTTTAGTACCTTGGGACAAGTGATGTAATCTTTCTAATACTTACCTTACAGAAGTATAATGAAGATGTAATGATGGAAATAAAACTCATGTGAAACGAATAATGTATTATGACTATTACTACAAAGAATTACCACATTTCTTAGGACTGTGGATGAAAAATGGTTTTCGTGAGGGAGAAGGAGGAAGGATACCAGAGGAAAAAAATGACAGTATCAGATAATAAAGAGGAATTAATAACATTAAAATAGGATATAGCATTGCTAAGGAAACAGCATAGAAGTGCTTGATTTTTTTTTTTATTGTGCTTTAAGTGAAAGTTTACAAATCAAATCAGTCTCTCATAGAAAAATTTGTATACACCTTGCTATGTACTCCTAGTTGCTCTTCCCCTAATGAGACAGCACACTCCTCTCCACTCTCTATTTTCATGTCCATTTGGCCAGCCTCTGGCCCTCTCATCTCCCCGCCAGACAGGAGCTGCCCACATAGTCTCATGTGTCTACTTGATCCCAGAAGCTCACTCCTCACCAGTATCATTTTCTAGCCCATAGCCCAGTCCAATCCCTGTCTGAAGAGTTGGCTTTGGGAATGGTTCCTGTCTTGGGCTAACAGAAGGTCTGGGAACCATGAACTCCGGAGTCCTTCTAGTCTCAGTCAGACATTAAGTCTGGTCTTTTTATGAGAACTTGAGGCCTGCATCCCACTGCTCTCCTGTTCCTTCAGGGGTTCTCTGTTGTGTTTCCTGTGTAGGCAGTCATCGGTTGTAGCCAGACACCATCTAGTTGTTCTGGTCACAGGCTTATGTAGTCTCTGGTTTATGTGGCCCTTTCTGTCTCCTGGACTCATAATTACCTTGTGTCTTTAGTGTTCTTCATTCTCCCTTGCTCCAGGTGGGTTGAGACCAATTGATGCATCTTAGATGGCCGTTTGCTAGCGTTTAAGACCTCAGATGCCACTCTCCAAACTGGGATGCAGAATGTTTTCTTAATAGATTTTATTATGCCAACTGACCTAGATGTCCCCCAAAACCATGGTCCCCAAACCCCTCCCCCTCCTACACTGGCCTTCAAAGCATTCAGTTTATTAAGGAAACGTCTTTGCTTTTGGCTTAGTCCAGTTGGGCTGACATCTCCTGTATTGTGTGTTATCTTTCCCTTCACTTAAGATAATTCTTGTTTACTATCTAATTAGTGAATACCCTTCTCCCACCCTCCCTCCTCACTCTTGTAACCATCAAGGAATATTGTCTTCTCTGTTTAAACTATTTCTCAAGTTCTTACAATAGTGGTCTCATATAATATTTATCTTTTTGCAACTAATTTCACTCAGCATAATGCCTTCCAGATTCCTCCATGTTACGAAATGTTTCACAGATTCATCATTGCTCTTTATTGATGCGTAGTATTCCATTGTGTGAATGTACCATACTATAATTTATTTATCCATTCATCTGCTGATGGGCATCTTGGTTGCTTCCATCTTTTCGCTATTGTAAACAGTGCTGCAGTGAACATGGGTGTGCATATATCTGTTCGTGTAAAGGCTCTTATTTCTCTAGGACATGTTCCAAGGAGTGGGATTGCTGGATCATATGGTAGTTCCATTTCTAGCTTTATAAGGACGCGCCAAATTGATTTCCAAAGTGATTGTACCATTTTACAATTCCACCAGCAGAGAATAAGTGTTCCAGTCTCTCCACAACCTCTCCAGTATTTATTATTTCGTGTTCTTTGGATTAATGCCAGCCTTGTTGGAGTGAGATGGAATCTCACTGTAGTTTTGATTTGCATGTTTCTAATGGCTGGGTTTGGGTTAATGGCTAATTGTCATGAGCATTTCCTCATGCATATGTTAGCTACCTGAATGTCTTCTTTAGTGAGGCACCTGTTTATGTCCTTTGCCCATTTTTTAATTGGTTTGTCTTTTTATAGTTGAGATTTTGCAGTATCATGTAGAGTTTAGAGATCAGACGCTGATCAGAAATATCATAGCTAAAAACTTTTTCCCAGTCTGTAGGTAATCTTTTTACTGTTTTGGCGAAGTCTTTGGATGAGTATAGGAGTTCAATTTTTAGGAGCCTCCAGTTACCTAGTTTCGCTTCTGCATTGTTAGTAATGTTTTGTATACTGTTTATGCTGTGTATGAAGGCTCCTAGCATTGACCCTATTTTTTCTTCCAAGATTTTTATCATTTTAGGTTTTATATTTAGGTCTTTGATCCATTTTGAGTTAGTTTTTGTGCATGGTGTGAGGTATGGGTCTTGTTTCATTTTTTGCAGATGGATATCCAGTTATACTGGCACCATTTATTAAAGAGAATGTCTGTTACCCATTTAACTCACCTTGGCCCTTTGTCAAATATCAGCTGCTCATATGTGGATGGATTTATGTCTGGATTCTCAATTCTGTTCCATTGGTCTACGTATCTGTTGTTATAGCAGTACCAGGCTGTTTTGACTACTGTGGTGGTATAATAGGTTCTAAAATGAAGTAAAGTGAGGCCTCCTACTTTGTTCTTCTTTTTCAGTAATGCTTTACTTATCAAGGGCCTCTTTCCCTTTCATATGAAGTTGGTGATTTGTTTCTCCATCGTACTAAAAAATGTCATTGAAATTTGGATCGGAATTGCATTGTATCCATGGATGGCTTTTGGTACAATAGACATTTTTACAATGTTAAGTCTTCCTATCCATGAGCAAAGTATGTTTTTCTACTTCGCATAGGTCTCTTTTGGTTTCTTGCAGTAGTGCTTGTACTTTTCTTCGTATAGGTATTTTACGTCCCTGGTAAGATTTGTTCTTAAGTATTTTATCTTCTTGGGGGCTACTGTAAATGGTATTGATTTGGTGATTTCCTCTTTGATGTTCTTTTTGTTGGTGTAGAGGAATCCAAGTGATTTTTGTGTATTTATCTTACATCCTGAGACTCTGCAGAACTCTTCTATTAGTTTTCCTTAGGGTTTTCTGTGTATAAGATTATGTCATCTGCCAATAGAGATACTTTTACTTCTTCCTTACCAATCTGGATGCCCTTTATTTCTTTATCTAGCCTAATTGCTCTGACTAGGACCTCCAGCACAATGTTGAGTAAGAGTGGTGATAAAAGGGCATCCTCGTCTGGTTACCGATCTCAAGGGGAATGCTTTCAGACTCTAATCAGCATGATGTTGACTGTTGGCTTTGTATAAATGCCCTTTATTATGTTGAGGAATTTTCCTTCTATTCCTATTTGACTGAGAGTTTTTGTCATGAATGGGTGTTGAACTTTGTCAAATGCCTTTTCTGCATCAATTGATAAGGTCTGTGGTTCTTGTCTTTTGTTGATATAGTGAATTACATTAATTGCTTTTCTAATGTTGAACCACCCCTGCATTCCTGGTATGAATCCCATGTGGTCATGGTGAATTTTTTTTTTTTTTTACATGCTGTTGAATTCTGTTGGCTAGAATTTTGTTGAGGATTTTTGCATCTAAATTCATGAGGGATATAGGTCTGTACTTTTCTTTTTTTGTGGTGTCTTTACCTGGTTTTGGTATCAGGGGTATGCTGGCTTCATAGAATGAGTTTGGCAGTATTCCGTCCTTTTCTATGCTCTGAGATACCTTTAATAATAGTGGTGTTAACTCTTTTCTGAAAGTTTGGTAGAACCTGCAATGAACCTGTTGGGGCAGGGTTTTTTTGGTTTTTTTTTTTTACCTTTTCAATCTCTTCTTTTGTTACGGGTTTATTTAGTTGTTCTACCTTTGTTTGTGTTGGTTTAGGTAGGTAGTGTTTCTAGAAATTCATCCATTTCCTCTAGGCTTTCAAATTTGTTAGAACACAATTTTTTATAGTAATCTGATATGATTCTTTTCAGTCAGGTCTGTTGTAATACCGCCCATCTCATTTTCTATTCAGATTATTTGCTTCCTCTCCTGTTTTTGTCAGTTTGGCCAATGGTTTGCCAATTTTGTTAATTTTGTCAAAGAACCAGCTTTTGGTCTTGTTAATTCTTTTAATTGTTTTTCTATTTTCTATTTCATTTAGTTCTGCTCTGATTTTTATTGTTTGTTTTCTTTCTGGTGCCTGAGGGTTTCTTTTCTTGCTCTTTTTCTATTTGTTCAAGTTGTAGGGATAATTCTTTGATTTTGACCCTTTTTTCTTTTTGTATGTGTGCATTTATTGATATAAATTGCCCTCTGAGTACTGCTTTTGCTGTGTCCCAAGTGTTCTGATAGGAAGTGTTTTCGTTCTCCTTGGATTCTCTGAATTTCTTTATTCCATCCTTAATGTCTTCTATGACCCAGTCTTTTTTGAGCAGGGTGTTGTTCAGTTTCCAAGTGTTTGATTTCTTTTCCCTGCTTTTCCTGTTACTGATTTCTACTTTTATGGCCTTCTGGTCAGAGAAGATGCTTTGTAATATTTGAATGTTTTGGATTCTGCTAAGGCTTGCTTTATGACCTAATATGTGGTCTATTATAGAAAATGTTCCATGTGCACTAGAAAAGAAAGTATATTTGGCTGCAGTTTGGTGGGGTGCTCTATATATGTCTGTGAGGTCAAGTTGGTTGATCATGGCATTTAGATCTTCCATGTCTCTATTGAGCTTCTTTCTGGATGTTCTGTCCTTCACCAAAAGTGGTTTCTTAAAGTCTCCTACTGTAATTCTGGAGCTGTCTCTCTTGCTTTTCAATGCTGTTAGAGTTTGTTTTATGTACCTTGGAGCCCTGTTATTCAGTGCATAAATATTTGAAATGGTTATATTCTCCTGGTATAACCAAACCAAAAAACCAAACCCAATGCCGTCGAGTCGATTCCGACTGATAGCGACCTCCTGGTATATCGTCTGTTTAATCATTATGTAATACCCTTCCTTATCCTTTGTGGTGGATTTAACTTTAAAGTCTATTTTGTCAGAAATTAATATTGCCACTCCTGCCCTTTTTTGATTGTTGTTTGCTTGATGTATTTTTTTCTGTCCTTTGAGTTTTAGTTTGTGTCTTTAAGTCTAAGGCGTGTCTCTTGTAGGCAACATATAGACAGATCGTGTTTTTTTATCCATTCTGCCACCCTCTGTGCTCTATTGGTAGATTCAGTCCATTTACATTCAACATAATTATGGATAGGTATGAGTGTCATTTTAATGTCTTTTTTGTGTGTTGTTTACAGTTTCTTTTTCCCACTTAATTTTTTGTGCTGAGTAGTTTATATATTGTCTTTTCCTTTTATTCGTTGTAGTTGATTTTGGTTTCTGCTTAGTCCCTTTTTTTCTTGTATTTTATTTTGATGAGTAGAACTGTTAGTCTCCTTTGTGGTTTTATCTTAATATTTACACCTATTTTTCTAAGTTTAAGCCTAACTTTTATTTCTTTATATCACCTTGTCTTTCCATATGAAAGATCTGTGAATACATTTCTTAGTCCCTCTTTATTGCTTTAATGTTGTCTTTTTTTGCATAATGACATCACTGTTTCCCTGTTCCCTGTTTTGAGGTTTTTTTTATCTTGATTTATTTTTGTGGTTTCCCAAATCGGGTTGACATCTGGTTGCTCTGTCTTGTGTTCTAGTCTTTGGTTGAAAGCTGATATTATTGATTTTCTAACCAGAGAACTCCCTTTAGTGTTTATTATAGTTTTGGTTTGGCTTTTATGAATTCCCTAAACTTCTGTTTATCTGGAAATGTCCTAATTTCACCTTCCTATTTGAGAAACAGTTTTACTCGATATATGATTCTTGGTTGGCAGTTTTTTTCCTTCATTGCTTTATATAAGTCATCCCATTGCCTTCTTCCCCTCATGGTTTCTGCCGAGTATCCGAGCTTATTCTTATTGACTCTCCTTTGTAGGTGACTTTTCGCTTATCCCTAGCTGCTCTTAAAATTCTCTCTTTATCTTTGGTTTTGGCAAGTTTGATTATATCTTGTTGACTTTCTTTAAAGATCTACCTCACGTGGAGTTCGATGAGTATCTTGAATAGATATCTTCTCAGCTTTCATGATATCAGGGAAGTTTTCTGCCAACAAATCTTCAGCAATTCTTTCTGTATTTTCTGTTATCCCTCCCTGTTCTGGTACTCCAGTCACTCGTAGGTTATTTCTCTTGATAAAGTCCCGCATGATCTTAGGGTTTTTTCATTTTTTTTTAATTCTTTTATCTGATTTTTCTTCAAATGTATTGGTGCCAGGTGTTTTATCTTCAGTCTCACTAATTCTGGCATCCACTTCCACAGTTCTGTTCCTCTGACTTCCTACTGAGTTGTCTAATTCTGTAATTTTACTGTTAATCTTCTGAATTTCTGATAGCTGTCTCTCTATGGATTCTTGCAGCTTATTACATTTTTTATGTTCTTGACTAACCTTTTTCATTTCTTTAACTGCTTTATCTGTGTGTTCCTTGGCTTGTTCTGCATGTTGCCTGATCTCTTTTCTGATCCTGTTCCTAACGTCTTGAAGAGTTCTGTATATTAATCTTGTATTCTGCATCCAGTAATTCCAGGAAAGCACCTTCATCCAGAAGATCCCTTGAGTCTTTATTTTGAGAGCTTGTTGAAGCTATCATGGTCTGCTTCTTTATGTGATTTGATATTGACTGTTGTCTCCAAGCTATCTATAAGTTACTGTATTAATTTATTTTATGTTTGCTTACCTTATCCTAGCTTCTTGCTTTGCTTTGTTTTGTTTTGGTATGCCCAGATAGGTTGCTTGAGTGAGCTAGCTTGATTATTTTCACCTCTGAAGCCCTAACGTCCTGACACCAGATGGCTAGAGTTGTTATCAGGTATATGAGCCTAGTTGTCCATTCACTTTTCTTGTATGTGTTCAGCTCAGGTGTCCAGGTAGCTGATCATCAAGTGTGTGGTACAGGCTCTGTCCTACAGTCTTAGAGGGGCAGGTGTGATTGGTGTAGGTACAGGTACCTAGTTACAGCAGGGGGTCATGCTCTGAACAAGGCAGGGGGTGACAACCATCCCCCAAGAGTCTTTGAGGAAAGCGCATCTCTGTTCCCTAGAGTGCACAGGTGGCTGAGTTCTGCAGACGGACCATGGGTACCCAGTGCTTTTGATTGTAAGGACTGGGAGGTAGCAGTCATCCTTGGACCCCTGTCATGGGTGCCTGGGTGACGTGAGTGGAACCACCAGTCCTTAGGCCCCTGATGTGGGTAGGTGAAGATGCTGTTTAATAGGCAAAGCAGTGTCAAACATCAAACACCCACCTCTCTACCACACAGCTGAAACAGTTGCAGTTTACCAACAAGGGTCTATTTTCCTCAAATAGGCCCACACAGGCCCATGCAGGGGGGAAAGGTATTCAAAGTCCACAGACCGTTTATGCCTGGACAGGAGCCACTTCTGTCCTGAGCTCCCCAGGTTAGTGGAGGTGGTAGATTATCTTTTTCCCCAATTGTGAACTTATTCCTTCTCCAAGGCCAGGAGAATGGCTCAGGGCGCCAGCAGGGCCTATCTCAGGCCTAGAGAAATTGACAGCCACTGAAGCCGGCTTGGGGCCTGGGGGCGCGGTAAAATATACGCAAGTACTTAGCTTTTGCTGAGAGTGCTGTTCCTCTCTGGTTCCGGAGGCGTGAGTAGGGTGTGCGGCTGGCTGCTTCTCCCTGAGGAAACTGTGGCCAAACGCTACCACCAGCCCGCCACAGCCGCTCCTGGGAATGGTGCCTGAGGCTTCCTGGTAATTCAGGTGTGGCAACTCTTCTCCATTTCTGAACCATCTCTCCCTCCCCCCGCCACTCAGTCTGTTTTGTAACTTTGCGTTTGATGTTCAGGGCTTCTGGCTTGTCGTAAATATAATCGTCTCGCTCATTCTTCCAGGTCTTTGTTGTAAGAGGGATCTCCGGAAGCATCTAACTACTCTGCATATCTGCCCTGCCTCTCTGCTTGATATTTAAAAAAAAATTATCAATTAGTCTAATATGGTTAAAGTGGGGGGTGTATTAAATGAGATAGATATTATAATAGACCAGGCAAGATATGATGAAGCCTAAAGCTAGGGCAGTGGAAGTGGAGATGTAGATAGAAAAGGGAGAGTGGGAGTGGGGTTACTGGAGAAATAATTTCACAGGCAGAATAAGTAAGACTTGGTGTCTAATTTGGTAGTGAATATGGTGTCAGGAGAAATGATATGTTCTGTTTTAGACATAGCATAGTGTGTAAAGCTGTGTAACATCCATATAATTACGTTCATGAGGCAGTTGGATATATGGATACAGAGGCCAGGAGTGTGGTCAAGGCTGCAGATAAAAATGCTGAGTGTAACTGAAGTCGTGAGAAGGATGAGATGAGGAGTGATAAATAAATCAACAATTTTGAAACTAGAAATGAGAGTTTAAGGGAGTCATACCTGATGGTCTCTATATCTTTGAGAAGTAGAGAAACTTAAGTTGCCTGCTAGTGGTGAAAGGGCTGTGGTAAGGTGTGTTATTGTTGTTAGATGCCATTGAGTTGATTTTCATCTCATAGTGACCCCATGTGACCCAGTAGAACTGCCCCATAGGGTTTTCTGTAATCTTTATAGGAGCAGATAGCCAGGTCTTTCTCATGCAGAGCCGCTGGGTGGGTTCAAATGGCCAACCTTTTGGTTAGCAGCTGAGCACTTAACCATTGTGCCACCAAGGCTCCTTAAGGTGTGTTGAGAGTGGTAGAATTTTAGAACAATAATTATGTGTATCTGGTATTGTTTTTCTTGTCAGTTTTCTAGTCTTTAGTCATTAGCTGGTCTAACTACCATTACCTTCACTTGTCAATGGCATTGCTTCTCCAGCATCACTGCCATCAACTTCAAGAAATTGCACACGTTTTGCAAAACTTGACAGTACTGCTTTGCATTGTGTTGACAGATGAAACCTACCATCAGCAAGAAGCAAAAGAATAAAGAAGGTGCTAAGATGAAAGAAATAGTTCTAGGGGCTGAGCACATACCTATGCATACAAAATCCTTCTTGTGTAACTTACATTTTAGTGGAGGGAGGTGGATCAATAAACAAATAAATATTTCAGTGTTGTTATGTATAATGGAGAAAAATAAAGCAAGGTAAGGGAGAAGTAAAATACCTGAGTAGAGACTTGAAAGAAGAGAGAGAACAACCATATGAATATCCAGGGAAAGGATATTACAAGATGAGGAAACAGTAGGTGCAGGGGCCCTGAGGTAGAATTGTCCTTTGATATATTCCAGGAATAGCAAGTCAACCAGTGAGGCTGGAGTGAAGTGATCATAGGCCGAGTGCTAGACGAATATAGAGGTTGGGATGGGGGCGGATCATGGAGAGTAAATTCTCAACCAGTTAGACCCAACTCCCATTTTATAGCAATTTTGAAATGCCAGTTTTACTGCAATGTAATTAATAGATCATATGTAACCTCCTTAAACATATAATTTCAAAATACAACTTTAATGCCTTAAAGGAAAGGTACTGTCATGGATTGAATTGTGTACCCCCAAAATATCTGTCAACTTGGCTAGGTCACAAAGTCTACCATTTTGTCATCTGACGTGATTTCCTTATGTGTTGTAAATCCTATCATTATGCTGTAATAAGATGGATTAGTGGCAGTTATACTGATGAGATCTACAAAATTAGACAGTATCTTAAGCCAATCACTTTTGAGATATAAAAGAGAGAAGCCAGCAGAGAGATGTGGGGACTCATACTACCAAGAAAGCAGTGCCAGGAGCAGAGCGCATCCTTCGGACTTCAGGTTTCTATGCTGAGGTGCCCCCAGACCAAAGGAAGACTGATGACAAGGACCTTCTTCCAGAGCCAATAGAGAGAGAAAGTCTTCCCCTGGAGTTGGCGCCCTGAATTTGTACTTCTAGCTTACTAGACTGTGAGAGAATAAACTTCCCTTTGTTAAAGCCATCCACTGATGGTATTTCTGTTATAGCAGCACTAGGTAACTAAGACAGGTATTTATAACCAAAGAATGTGTTTCGAATATATAAATGCTCAGGCAGAACAATATAGGAAGACAAAACTGCTGTGTAAAACATCTGTAGGGAACCATGTCTACCTCCTGAGAACAACGGGTAAGAGCCTTGTACACCTTTGCTAGGCTTTTACTCTGAGCAGGGCAGCCATTGGAGGATTTAGAGCAAAGGAGTAACATAATCTTACTAATATTTTTAAAGAATCACACTGGCTGCTGTGTGCAGTGAAGCTGTGAGTGTGTAAGGGCAGAAGCTAGGGGGACCAGTTAAAAAGCTATTGCAGTAATCCAGGTATGAGATGATAACTTGGATGGAGGTGGTAGTGAAAGAGCAGGCAAGAAGTGGTTGAATTCTGGATATAAAAGGTAGAGCTGATAGAATTTGCTGATGGATTGGATAGAGTGTAAAACAAAGAGGAGTCAGGGATAACTCTAAGGATTTTGGCCTGAGCAACTTTAAGGATGGAATTGCGAATGACAGGAAGGAGTCTCTGTGGAAGAAGTGATCAGGAGCTCTCTTTTGGACATACATTTGAGTTGTTAGATGTCCTGGGGGAAGATAACAAGTTGGCAGTTGAATATTCTCGAGTTCAGGGGAAATGCAGGCTGAGAATATCAGTTTGGAAATTCGTATTTGTAACTGTTGGGGTTATACAAAAATAGACTGCCAGTGATTCTCAAGTGGTTAAGATGAGATTTTTATGTTCATTAAACTAGGGAATGAGTTTAAGAAGATTGAAGATTGACATAGTTTATAGGACTTTAGACTTTGAAGATTTGGGCCCTGCCACTTCCTTTTGTTTCCTCTGCAGCCCCTAACCAAGTGCCATCTGGGTACATATCTAACAAGATTTGCTGACTAAGAGGGAGTGAATTTTCTGAATTAGGAACCAGAGGATCAGACCTTTTGAGTTAATATAAAAAAAAAAAAGAAGACTGGAATCTGTTAAATTAAGACGTTGAGTATGTTAACTAATTTAGACATTTTTAATTTGTTCAGATGGGCAAAAGTCAGTATTTTGAGACAAAAAAAAACCTATTAGATGTTTTAATCTCTGAAGCTACATATATTACCAGAAGGTTGGCAGTTTGAATCTACCCAGAGGTACCTCGGAAGAAAGGCCTGGCAACTGCTTCCAAAAGGTCACAGCCTTTGTCATGGATTGAATTATGACCCCCAAAAATGTGCATATCAACTTGATTAGGCCATGATTCCCAGTATTGTGCGGTTGTACTCTATTTTGTGATTGTAATTTTATGTTGAGAGGATTAGGGTGGGATTGTAACACTACTACACTTAATCAGGTCACCTCTTCGATCCAAGGTAAAAGGAGTTTCCCTGGGGTGTGGCCTGCACCACCTTTGATCTCTCAAGAGATAAAAGGAAAGGAAAGCAAGCAGAGAGTTGGGGGCCTGATACCACCAAGAAAGCAGCACTAGGAGCAGAGTGCGTCCTTCGGACCCCGGGTCCCTGCACCTAAGAATTTCTTCCACCGGGGAAGATTAAGGACAAGGACCTTTCTCCAGAACCGACAAAGAAAGAAAGCCTTCCTCTGGAGCTGACACCCTGAATTTGGACTTGTAACCTACTAGACTGTGAGAGAATAAATTTCTCTTAGTTAAAGCCATCCGCTTGTGGTATTTCTGTTACAGCAGTACTAGATAACCAAGACAGCCTTGAAACCCCTATGGAGTGCAGTTCTACTTTCCAACACATGGGTCGCCATGAGTCGAAATTAACTCCACAGTAAATGGTTTGGTTCGGTTTTATTAATCTTTGATTGTTAGACTTATTAATCATATGGTAAAAAAGTACAAGTAGAATAATCATAAAATTTGTGTTAAAAATGATTGGTGTGACTTTAATTTTAAATTGTGCTTTAGGTGAAAGTTTACAGTGCAAATTAGTTTCTCATAAAAAAGTTTATATACAAATTAGTTCATAACGTTGGTTGCAATCTCTATGATGTGTTACCACTCTCCCCCTTTGCCTTTACACCTCGGGTTCTCCATGTCCATTTGTCCAGTGTTCCTGTCCCTTCCTTCTCATCTTTACTTTGGGGCAGGGTTGCCCATTTGGCCTTGTATACTTGATTGGAAGGAGCACATTCCTCACATGTGTTATAGTTTGTTCTATAGGCCTGTCTAATCTTTGGTTGAAAGGTGGCCTTTGGGAATAGCTTCAGATCTGAGTTAGCAGGGTGTCCAGGGGCCATAGTCTCAGGTTCCTTCAGTCTCTGTCAGACCAGTGAGTCTGGTCTTTTTTGTGTGAATTTTAACTTTGTTCTACATTTTTCTTGCTCTCTGTCTAGGACCCTCTATTGTGTCCCTGTCAGAGCTGTCAGTGGTGGTAGCCAGGCGCCATCTAATTCCTCTGGGCTCAAGCTGATGGAGGCTGTGGTTTATGTGGTCCTTTTGTCCTTTGGGCTAATATTTTCCTTGTGTCTTTGGTTTTCTTCATTCTCCTTTGCCCCCAACAGGATGGAACCAATAGATGTATCTTAGATAGCCGCTTTCAAGCTTTTAAGACCCCAGACACTACTCACCAAAGTAGGATAGAGAACATTTTCTTTATGAACTACGCTATGCCAATTGACCTAGATGTCTCCGGAGACCATGGTCCCCAGTCCCAGTAACTCTGTCTGTCAAGGTGTTTGGATGTGTTTAGGAGGCTTCTTTGCCTTTGCCTTGGTCAGGTTATGCTGACCTCCCCTGTATTGTGCCTTGTCTTTCCCTTCACCAAAGTTGATACTTGTCTACTATCTAGTTAGTGATTTCCCCTTCCCACCCTCACCTCCTTCATAACTATCAACGTGTGTTTTTTCTGTGTGTAAACCTTTTCTTGAATTTTTGTAATAGCGTTCTAATACAATATTTGTCTCTTCGTGATTGACTTACATCACTCAGCGTAATACCCTCCAGATTCATCTATTTCATGAGATGTTTCCCAAATTCATCATTGTTCTTAATCATTATGTGTGTACCATAATTTGTTTATCCATTCTTCTGTTGATGGGCACTTAGGTTGTTTCCATCTTTTTCTGTTGTGGATAACGCTGCAGTGAACATGAGTGGACATATGTCTATTCATGTGGCAGCTCTTATTTCTCTGGCATATATTTCTAGGAATGGGATTGCTGGGTCCTATGATATTTCTATTTCTAGCTTTTTGAGGTACCATAATGTTTTGCATAGCAGTTTTTCCATTTTGCATTCCCACCAGCAGTGCATAAGAGTTCTAGTCTCCCTGCAACCTCTCCAGCATTTATTATTTTCTGTTTTTTTTAATTATTGCCAATATTGCCGGGGTGGGATGGTATCTCATTGGAGTTTTGATCTGCATTTCTCTCGTGGCTAATGATCACGAGCATTTCCTCACATGTCTGTTAGCCACCTGAATATCTTCAAAGTGTCTGTTCATATTCTTGGCCCATTTTTTAATTGGATTATTTGTCTTTTTGTTGTTGAGGTGTTGAAGTATTTTGTAGACTTTGGAGATTAGACCTTTGTCGGGTATGTCATAGCCAAAAATTTTTTCCCAGTCTGTAGGTTCTCCTTTTCTTCTTTTGGTGAAGTCTTTTGATGAGCATAAGTGTTTAGTTTTTAGGAGCTCCCAGTTAACAAGTTTATCTTGTATTTGCGTATTGTTAGTTATGATTTATATTTAAGCCATGTATTAGGGCCTCCAGTGTTGTCCCTATTTTTTCTTCTATGATCATTTTCGTTTTAGATTTTATACTTTGGTCTTGTTCCATTTTGAGTTAGTTTTCGTGGATGGTGTGAGGTATGGGTCCTGTTTCATTTTTTCACAGATGGACATCAAGTTATGCCAGCACCACTTGGTAAAGAGACTGTCTTTTCCCCCATTTAATGGACAAAGGCTCTTTGTAGAGCTGCCTGTAGGTGAATGGATTTACATCTGGGTTCTCAATCCTGTTGCATTGGTCTGTGTGTTTGTTATTGTATCCCTAACAGGCTGTTTTGATGACTGTGGCCATATAGTAGATTCTAAGATCAGGTAGCGTGAGGCCTCTTACTTTGTTCCTCTTCAATAATGCTTTACTTATCCAGGGCCCCTTTCCATTCTTATAAAGTTGGTGATTAGTTTCTCCATCTTGTTAAAGAATGCTGTTGGAATTTGAATACAGTTGCATTGTATCTGTAGATCACTTTGGGTAGTATTGACATTTTCACAGTGTCGAGTCTTCTTATCCATGAGCATAGTATGTTTTTCCATTTATGTAACTCTCTTTTGTTTTCTTGCAGTAGTGTTTTGTAGTTTTTTTTGTATAGGTCTTTTACATCTCTGGTTAGATTTATTCCTAAGTATTTTATCCTTTTGGAGATTGGTGTGACTTTAATGTGGCTTCAATAATAATATTTCATTGTCATATCTTTAATGTTCATTTGGTTTTCTTTTAGGAAGATTTGGAGACTGGAGTTCACCTTGACCCTGCTGTCAAAGAAGTTCAGTATAATCCTACCTATGAGACCATGTTTGCTCCTGAGGTAAGAAAACTTTATATTTAAGGCTCTTGCCTTTTGCTAAAGTATTTAAATTATACATAGGTAAGTAGTTAGTGAAATTTTTTAAAGTTTTACTACAGAAGTATATTATTTAAACTTTTAGAAAATACATCCTTCTGTTTTCCAGAAGTTTAAATAATAAGCTTTTGTGAAAATGCTTTTAAAAATCTACCAGCAATTTTTTTTTACCTAAATACAAATACTTGATAATATAGAATGAAGAATACTTAAAATATCTGATTCTTCAGTGTGAACTTAGTTCTAACACCTTCCTCTCAGCATGATTAGGGAGTATTATGAATTAACTGTAGGGGGGGGGAAATTTACTTATTGGTATCATCAATACTAGTATTTTATGAAACATCTTTAGTTACAAATGCCACTCTGCTAAACACTAAAAAGAGATGTCACACTGACATGGGTACTGTTGGAAAGCAGTTACACTGTTGAATGCCTTTTTTTAAATTGGATTTTTTTTTCCTCCTAATGATAAATGATGATAGAAGCATTAAAAAAGCAAAGGGGGGAAGTACCCAGAAACAGTGGAAATTGTTCATTCTCTTTGTAGAAAAGGTTTCCACAAAGAATTTATAGACATTTTGCCTTACAAAAGAGGAAAAGGATGTTTGATTGACAAGAAACAGAGATGCCACAATGGTAGTTATAAAACAAAAGACTAAGGCTTGAAGTTGAAAGTTCTTTAAGAAGCACACTAAAGATGGAGGTGAAGAGCTATATCTTACTTCATCTTGGTGGAGGAGGAGGTTATTTTCGTTTTTTAGTACATAATAGTCATTGTCTTTTTTTTTTTTTTAATCAGAGTCATAGAGCTGTTTCATATAATTTGCCTGCCTAGGTTTTCATGGTCACTAAAGAGATGGCAATTGAAATGTGTGGCACAGCCGAGAATGTCAAGTGCTTGTGTTTAGACAGTACTCCAGCTGTTCTATGAGTGTGTAGTAAGCAAAAATTTCTTTCTCATGCTCTAAGACTATGCCACACTTTTTTTTTTTTTAATTCCATTATTTCTTAGATCCTTCTATCCTGTAGAACTAACTGAATACTGCCTCATATTTCTTGGTACCATTTAGCAGGCACATTGGAGAGGGGTCGTATATTATATATACTGATCTTTTTTTTTTTGTGGGGGACGAAAAGCACTTCAGTAAAATGGAGCCACTGAATTCAGAAAATGAGGAAGTTTGGAATTAGTGTGGTATATGTTCTGGTTTAAGCACATTCCTATCAGTTTTCTATGAAGTCTGTTTTTCTTAATTGTTATATTCTGTGCATAGCTAATACATTGTTATCTAATTACACTTTTAAAACTTGTAAGAAAAGTTAAAATGTCAGTTAAAAATTTTCCTGGAGATATTGATGAGGCATTAGGCCTACCATTCTCTTTGTGGGATTACAGATCTTTTAATTTTTTTTTTTTTTTTTCCTCGTGGCAAGGGGCCTCACATTAAATATAGAAGCTAGTTTATGTTAGGAACTTTGATGCTTGTTGTTAACAATTTAAGAAAGGCATAATGTGACTTAAAAGGGAAGAAAAATTATAATTTTCCTCATTGCTAATGAATGGTCTGTGACATAACAAATTATTAACTCTGAATTTTATGACGAGGATCTGAATAATTTAGCAAAGACTAGCAAAGTGTTACCAGCTACATGGTTAGATTACATTCAAGCTCCTGTATTTTTAGAGTCCCTTCTCAGAAACAAGGTATAATCCCTTTCCTCAAGCTAGTGTTCACCAACGAAGTTATGCTAAGTATGTATATATTGTAAAATATAGAGACCAGATTATTTTCTGTGATGCCTCTAAAGTACTATATAAGTTCAAGGAAAGATTGTATTTTGTTCTAAGGATAAGGAAAATTTCCATGAAAATAGTAGTATTTGAAATAGGCAATATAATCCAGGTTTAAGAACTTGAGTTGGTTATTTTATTTTATAAAATATTGTTTCCCCCTTGCAACAATAACTTGTCTTAAAAGTTATCCAGATAAGCTTTCCCAAATTATACATAGAACTTTAAGTTGTAGTAGCCATTGTTTTAGTCTAATGATTTTCTCCATTTCGCTCAATTCTTTTTGGATCTGCTTAGAAAAGAATGTATTTAATTTATCCAGATTCATATAAAACCTGTACGTCTCAGGAAGAATTCTAGATTCCTTGAAATGATAACACTTCTAGGAATTGAAAAAATATAAAAGTTAAATTAAGAGGAAAAAAATGTTAGTTGCTATTAGTTAAAGATCTGGCTAAAGAGGCTATTAATGCTAGAATGAACTTTAGAAATCATATTTTATAGTGAGGAAACTGAGCCTTAAGTTCATGAAACCAGTGCTAATAAAATTTTCTTGTACTAGTAATATTTAAACTCTGCTTGTATCTTGCAAGATTGAGGAATTTCTCTAATAAAATTGAATTGTGGTAATCTTTTTCAAATTTGTAGAAAATAATTACATTAACCAATAGATTCTTCTTTAAAACTTTTTAAAACATTGATGATTGCAATAAATATTAATGAAAACTTAATAATCTAAGTATAATATGAATATTAGTTCAGTAACTTGGTGTTCTTTGCTTTCTATATGTGAACATATTATGATTTCACATGGTCAGTTTCTACTGGAGTAAGTTTTTTTTCAGTTTCTGTGATTATATGCTATACTGCTCTGCTAAGACACTGACTGTCAAGTACTCTACCTCCTGAAAATTCAAGAAAACCACTGCCATATAATACACACATCTCTTAGATCTGTCAGCCAGCATCTCTACCAATTAAAAATGGTTTTCTCCTAATTCTGTAAATAAATCGCTGCTTCATTCAGGTGAAATATGTAAAAGATTCTTACTAGGAACATCATGTATTCTTTTGGGTGCAGTGAGCTGAATTAGTACTTAATGAGTATATTTTATACAGGGGGATTACAATTGTAATTGACTGGTGTTCTTGGAGCCCTGGTGGCACAGTGGTTAAGAGCTAGGCTGCTAACTAAAAGATCGGCAGTTCAAATCCACCAACCACTCCTTGGAAACCCTATGGGGCAATTCTTCTCTGTCGTATAGGTTGCTATGAGTCAGAATTGACTCGATGACAGTGGGTTTTGGTATGGTGTACTTCAGTATTACATCTTAGCTAAAAATTGTTAACTATCTATACCTAATTAACTCAAACATGTATTTTTTTTAAAAATCACTTGAGTACAAATTTATTCTTAAACATGGTTAACTACCAAAACTTGAAAAGAAGCACTTAGACATCAGTTTTTTTGTTTTGTTTTTTTCCCATGTGCTTTGTTTTGCTTTATAATGGTTAACCCAGAGTTAAGAGAGTTGTATATTCATAGAGACCAGGAACATCTGGGAGACATTTTTTGAGTTACTGGGAAGAGCCGAGTCCTGCTGAATAGTGTTCTCTGCCTTCCTCTTTTGACATTTAATGCCTTTGAGGTCAGCTCCGTCAGTTGCCACTAACCAGGCAATTAAGATGAGCCAGAAGTAGATGGATCCCCTCCTCACCCAGCTTCCTATATCCTAGATTTTTTGTTGCCTCAGCTTAAATATCTGTAAAACACAAGACCATTTTTAAGTGTTTAGATTACTTTAGGAACAGTGTCATATATAAAATATACTTAGCTTTAATATATAAAAAAAAAAACTTTTTTTTTTTTTAATATATAGGTCTGTATTAATATCAAAATCATACTTTTATAACAGTGAGAATTTTTCTTTAAAGATGGAGCTAGTTTGGTATGTATAACCTATAGAAGAATTGTTGCATATGAGTGTTGTTAGGTGCCATCGAGTCAGTTCTGACTCATAGCAGTCATTGCACTGTATCCATTTGTTGAAGCATCTCCATTTGTATTCCATCATTTCTTGGAGCATTGTTTTCCACCAGTGCCTTCAGTGCAGCTTGGCTTCTTTCAGTACCATCAGTTCCTGCTCATATGTTACCTCCTGAAATGGCTGAATGTTGACCAATTCTTTTTGGTATAGTGACTCTGTATTCCTTCCATCTTCTTTTGATGCTTCCTGTGTCATTTAATGTTTCCCCCATAGAATCCTTCAGTATTGCAACTCGAGGCTTGAATTTTTTCTTCAGTTCTTTCAGCTTGAGAAATGCTAAACACATTCTTCCCTTTTGGTTTTCCATTCCAGGTCTTTGCACATGTCATTATAGTACTTTGTCTTCTCGAGCCACCATTTGAAACCTTCTGTTTAGCTCTTTTACTTCATCATTTCTTCCTTTTGCTTTAGCTACTCAATGGTTAAGAGCAAGTTTCAGAGTCTCTTCTGACATCATTTTGGTCTTTACTTTCTTTCTTGTCTTTTCAATGACCTCTTGCTTTCTTCATGTATGATGTCCTTGATGTCATTCCACAACTTATCTGGTCTTCGGTCATTAGCGTTCAACACGTCAAATCTATTCTTGAGATGGTCTCTAAATTCAGGTGGGATATACTCAAGGTCATACTTTGGCTCTCATGGACTTGTTCTAATTTCAGCTTCAACTTGAACTTGTGCATGAGCAATCGATGGTCTGTGCCACAATCGGCCCCTGGCCTTGTTCTGACTGATGATATTGAGCTTTTCCCTATAACCTTGGGAATTGTAATCCCACTTTTTTTTTTTTTAAATGGAAAATTACCTATAAGCACAATGATTTGTAATTTATTAAAATATGTGATAGGAATAACAGTAAGGGTGATGGGGATTTTTATTATTTTAAGTTTTTGCCCCCAGAAATAGCTGATGGTGCTTTATGGATGATAAGCAGGTAGAGCAGCTAGAAAATTGTTAAATCATTTTATTATTATCTTTAATTTTATGAATGAAAGATAATGATTTTATTTTATAGCTTTTTTAATAAGCTTCATGACCAAATGAAGTTATGTTGACTGTAACTTCAATTAATTTAGATTTTTTCCCTGAGCTTCTACCCACCAGCAGACACAAGAAGTAATATGGGCTGGCTAAGTCTTAGACTATACAACTTAGAATGAATAGCAAAAAAAGCTTTGCATATAAATCAGATACTAAAAATTGAATTATTTTTAGCATAGAAGTAGAAGCTGTCAATATGAAAGAATCTGGTAATAACTTAGTTTCTTCTAAAACAAAAAATGAAAGGCAGATAATCTACTATGTCATTTAAATTTATATTTTCATACATAGTATCATTTTGGTTATCTAGAGAAGGCAGCATTCTGGTTAAGAGAAGACCAATAAAATTATATTTTTAGGTCTGAAAATGTATCATAGCAAAAGTGGTTTCTACTGGCAGTCACCTAAGATGTTCTAATGTCAAAATATTTTATCATGACAGTAGACTTCCCAAAGTTCAAATAAAAATATCTTGTCTACTTCCACACTTGCAAAGTATAAAATTCATTTTAGTCTTTATTTTAAAACAAGAAAGAAAATACTTGGATTTTCCTAATGTCCTTTATAATAGCATTAAGTTAATAGCCCTTGCTATAATATATTCTGGTATTCTTTCACTCATTTGTTTTAAATGTAGAGACTGTGATTGTACATTTAAGGACTGTGTTGTGATGTAATAGAATGCTAGACTAGCATTTGTTCTGGTCTTGATTCTACCAATTCATAAAACTGTTGACCCTAGGACAGGTAAAATATATCATCTTTGGCTGTTTTTCTTCATTTGTAATATGAGAATGAGAATCTTTTCATAATTTTTGCATGTATCAAATTAGCTAATACTTAAAAAATCATAGTGGAAACCCAAAGCGTTAAAAACAAATAGATAATGATACTATTTTGTGTGAGACTTCCAGAGCATGACTTTCCAAAGTGGAGAAATTTTATTTAAACTTGTAATATCTTTTCCTAAGAATTTTTCAAGCACTTTATTTTTATCAGCTGTTTTCGACCCTCTGCCCCCACTGGAGTTCTGATGAATCTTTCCTTCATTAGTGCTTTCTATATGCCAGGCACTGTGGTAAGGATCCAGAATCTCTATCGTTGAGGAATTCATAATCTAGTGGAGGAGAATCATGTATTTTTAAAAGTGACATCATAGTGCCATATATTAGTATAAAAGTCACCAAAAATCTCCAGAACAGTTGCCATCAAATCGATTGCAACTCGTGGTGATGCTGTGTGTACAGGGTAGAACTGTGACCTTTTAGAAGGAAGTCGCCAGACCTGTCGTCCGAGGCAACTCTGGGTGGATTCAAACCACCAACCTTTTAGCTAGTAGTCTAACACCTAACCATTTGTACCAGCCATGGACACTTCAGATGAAACTATAGTAACTCACCATTAGCTAGAGCAATACTGTGGAATAGAACTTTCAGTGATGACAGATATCGAGTTGCCACTAGCCACATGTGGCTACTGAGCTCTTGAAATATGGCTAGTGTGGCAGAGGAACTGAATGTTTATTTTATTTTAATTTAAATTTAAGTAACCACATGTAGACGTAGGTGAGCTGCATTCCTTTCCTACTGTCCCAGGAGCTCACAAACAGTGCTAATTAGCCATTGTCCAATTGCACTGAACTGTGTGCCGTGAATAAGTTCCCAAATAGGTTACTCAGACCCTGATGATTGAGAGTTGAAAATATATTACACAATAATGCCAGTAATTCTAGGTTTCATACGCTCAGAATTTAAGTTTTCTTTCTCTCTCTCTTTTTTTTTTTCCCTATAATATTGCAGTTTGGACCAGAAAATCCCTTTAGGACACAGCAGATGGCTGCCCCTAGAAATATGCTTTCTGGATATGCTGAACCAGCTCATATCAATGATTTTATGTTTGAACAGCAAAGGAGAACTTTTGCCACATATGGTAAGATGATAAAACTTAAAATTTCATGGTTGACCTTCTTAGAAGTGTGGTGTGTGTGAGGAGATAATCTGTTTTATCTTCTGACTGTTTTAATTTATAAATCTCTATTCCTTCAAAAAGAATAGTGTGTTTCCTTATACATATCTGTAAATATTTATACGGAATATATTTATAGTTCACAAATGGGAAGAGGTGATATTTTTAACTGTCATTCAAAATCTGCCAAAATTTCTAAGTAGTAGAAATTATCTGTGATCTTAAAAAACAGAATATTCTTTGTTGTTGTACCTGGTAATGAGCACTTGTAATTGAATGCCCATTATATAGTGTGCAGATTGCTGTTGAAGTTGATAAATGAAAGGATAGTGTAAAGAGGTTACATTTTTTATCTTACAGACTAATTTTACTCTGTCTCTTAAATCTTTGAAATGTTTTTTATTGATCACTGAGGGACATCAGAAAATAGAATGGTCACAAATTCACTGTGAAAAAATGATTACACCTAATCAGTGGTGGGATTTAAGAAAGTTAATGTGCACTTAAAGCTGGGAATCCCTTCTAAAAGATGATCTTTATAATGTCTATAGATGATCGCCCCTAATTATTTATACCAGCATTGCTCATATGTGCCTTTCCTTTCTATCTTCCTCTCTTGCTACAATCCACATCTGTAGGCTGACAGATGCACTGAACAATTTATGCTTTGAAGAACTTTATGGCAAGGGTAGATGAGCAAAGTAGATGGGAACGTTTGTTTATCTGTTGTAGTTGTGATGTTTTTTATGCATCCATTACCTGTCCTGATGTTTCTTTCCCAAAAGAGTAATTGAAGAAAAAACTTTGAATTTTTTTTACAACAGATTTAATAATCGCATTTGTAGACATGTACAACATTGTCCCTTCACCCCCTTTTTTTTTTTTTACAGTTAAAATTTAAGTGCATCCTCCTTAGTATTACTTACCTTAGTATTAATCATTTTAAAAAGCTATAATTATAAAATTGACATGATTAGGTCAATTTCAAATAAGACTAACAAAAGGAAGAAAGTAGATATTAACTCTAGTAAAAAATAAGATGGAAAATAAGCTTCAGGAAGATAGATGTGAGTAAGAACTAAAATGCAGATACAGTCATTTATTTGAAACACAATAGTAGAAAATGAATTGGGTTGAAATTTTGTAGTGTTAGAGTTATATGTTGTTCTGTTACTGGCTGACTTGTAGTGAGACTGTGGCTAAATATCTAACTTAGAAGTTAAATGGTGATGAGTGGCAATAGTAGTGATGGTGATAGTAACAGTAAAGATTGTATTACAGAGGGTGTGGAAAAGGAGGAGAGAGTAAGTCCTTTTCCTCAGAAACAAGAAAATGGCCACGTGACATGAGGATTGGCTCTTACACAGGGGAAGGACCATAGATACCCTCCCCTTTCAGTCTTCTTCCCTTTTTCCCTAAGCATATTATGCAGTGTCATTTAGGTAGACATGAATCTACTTTCAAGGTAGAATTTACATTCTAGATAAGATTTTATGGTTGAGATGGTGATTGTTAACTTAGAGAATATTAGTCTAAATTTGTATGAGCTTCAGAAATGTCTCATTTAAGAAAAATCATGTAGAGAACACTATTCTGTACATCGAAGAGATGAAAGATAAAATAACTCATGGGAATTGAACCTGTGATTTCAGAGATTCTACTCCAAAGCTGCTTTTCTGCCATCAAATTTTCTCCTCTGGCTAAGAACATATTTTAATGCTGAAAAACTATATGCAAAATGAGCTAATAGCCAGGTGGTTGGTTCTATTCTAGCATATCACAAGGGTGAGTTGAGCACCTACATCCTTAGCTTGTTTGAAAACTATGTTTGATGACAAATCTTTTTTTGTTCCCTAAAAGAAGTTCTCTTTCATCTTTAGCTGGAAAGTAAAAATGTTAACTATATCCACTAGGATGTGCCCTTTTAAAAGAAATGGGGTAGTACTTCTTATATATCCCATGATTGTTCACGTGGGTTGTAGGCCATAGACTGATCAATGATCTAGCTGTCTTCCGTGGGTCTGCTAGATTATTATTAAAACTGATTTTGCCAAACATTTATTGTGCTAGCACACCCACTTGAGGAAAACCTGACGAGTTAATATCAGTTTGTTACACCTTTCTTTCCTTAAGTTCCCATAGACTGCTGAAGACCACATTTATACGTAGCTACGTACGTTGTAACTAGTTGAAAGGGTTTATTCATATGCTAGTAAATATCCTTGCTTATTTCTCTTACCAAGGAAATATAAACACAGAATGATTTATAAAGTAGTAATTTATTATTTTAAGATTGGGAGAGAAGATTGTCCTTACTTAGAATAACATTTTTAAAATTTGTAGCTAGATTTTATGTAATTCTCCTTACTCTTTTTTTTTTTTTAATTTTAATTATTTGTAATATGATAAACTAAGCCCTGTAATGTCTGTTACCAAAAAGAAAAAGGAAATGGTTTCGGAATTCACTAACGTTTAATGTACGTATATTTTTAAGCTCTTAGAAACGTTAAAGACTGAAGTTTGAAATCTTGGCCAGAAAGGCTCTTAGTAATGTAATATCAGTGTGCTAGATTTAGTCCATCGCATAGTTCTTATTCTTCTGAAGTCGCTCATGGTCCACCTTAAGATGTGGGTTGTTCTAAATAGAAACAGAGCTCAGGAAAGAAGAATTAATACTAAGTTAAACCATTTTTGACATGGGAGAGGAAAAATGTGAAATGAATGGATCTGTATAATAATAAAATGAATTGTAAATAGCGAAAATGGAGTTAACAGTTTGTACTTTTTCTGTTTAGGTTATGCATTGGATCCTTCATTAGACAGTCATCAGGTGTCTACTAAATATATTGGTTCTGTAGAAGAAGCAGAAAAAAATCAAGGTAATTTAGTTGAAATGTTTGATATCAAGTATATATATACCTGTAAATGCTGTCTTCCAGATTGACTTTAATTAGACTGTAGTTAAAAAAAAAAAAAAAACTTATATCTAATTCTATTTAAACCAAAAAAATCCCACTGCTGTCATGTTGATTCTGACTCATATAGACCCTGTCTGTAGGACAGAGTAGAACTGCCTCATGGGGTTTCCAAGGCTTTAAATCTTTATGGAAGCAGACTGTCACATCTTTCTCCCACGGAGCAGCTGGTGTGTTCAAACCACTGTCCTTTCAGTTAATAGCTGAGCACTTAACCACTGTACCACCAAGTTTACTTAATTCTGTTTAGCTCTTGAATTTTTTTTTAAAGGTGATGCAATAGAATAATATAGTTCAGAGCAATATAGTTTAGAGCTATTACAGTTTAGACCTCGCTTTTGTGGCATACTAGCTGTGCAACCTTGTAGGGAGGATAGTGGTACCTAGCCTTTGGATTATTTTGAATACTTGGCTCAGTACTGAATCTTAGAAACATTCAGTAGATTTTAATTTATAGCAAATTTTGGCAGTTTACTTTTTCAAGCTACATCTTAACAGAACAGAAAAATTTCATTGTCATTTCTGAAGAGTTTGTCTATGAAGGATTGCTTTGAAGATTGAGTAGTTTTGAGAGCTATTTGAATATATTTGTTTTAAAATACATGTATTTCTGCTCATATTCATTTTGTACCTATTATTTTAAGATAAAGCATCATACTCTAAATTCTAACTTGTCACAAAGCTCATCAGGCCATTGAAATCTTATTCATAAGAATGGTCATTAAAAAATGAACGTACCAGTTGTATAAGGTGAATCTTCTTAATAACAATAGATCATATGTGATCAAGCTGCCTTCTGTGTATGAGCTAGAATATTGTTCCCACTGCCATTGAGTCGACTCCAGCTCAAAGAGACCCACCCTATCAGACAGGGTACGACTGACCCATAGGGTTTCCAAGGCTGTAAATCTTTATGGAAACAGACTGCCATGCTTTTCTTCCGAGGAACAGCTCATGGGTTTGAACTGCTGACCTTTTGGTTTGCAGCTGAGAGCTTTAACTGCTGCACCACCTGGGCTCAGAGTATTGTTAAAATAAAATTTAATAAAGATTTTGTTGTAACACAGCCTAAAAGAAACTGATTTAAATTAATATAGACTCTTTTCTTTAAGTTAGACGTCTACAACCCACACCTATATGTAACTAGATTTTCAGTTAACAGTTAACTTAAAACCATGATTTCCATGAACTTTTCTTTTTAATGATATATACAGAATACCACTTGCTACTGAATAAGTCAAAGTCTTAACCAGAAACATCTGCTTCGCTCTCTTCTTTTTACTCTTAAGATTTATTTTAGAGATCAAGTTTAGATTGAGAACACTTGGAAAAAATACCACATTCTTATTGTGAAAGTTTATTTAACTTATAATGTGTTACAAGGGAAGTAAAGATAAATTATTAAGTACTTAATGTAATTTAATATAATTCAGTTGTAAAATGATAAATTATAGTCTCTTCTTACTTTCAAAATAACTTTATCACTATTTGGCAATATTAAGTCACTGGGTATTATGGGATAAACTGTGTCACCCAAAAATATGTGTTGTGAATCCTAACCTCTATGCCTGTAGTTATAACCCTGTTTGCAAATGGGTTGTCTGTTATGTTAACGAGACAGGATTAGTGTAGGGTGTATCTTGAGCCAGCCTGTTTTGAGATATAAAAGAGATCAAACAAGCAAGCTAGGAAGCAGAGATGGGGGAGGAAATGCCAAGCACACGAAGATTGCCCAGGAACAGAAGCATAGAAGAGACAAGGAACTTCCTCCAAAACCAACAGAGAGAGAAAGCCTTCCCCTGGAGCTGGCACCCTGATTTCGGACTTCTATCCTCCTAAGCTGTGAGAAAATAAATTTCTGTTTGTTAAAGTCATCTACTTGTGGTATTTCTGTTACAGGAGCGCTACATAACTGTGATTGTTAGGGTTATGTATCAACCTGCCTGGGCCATAATTCTCAGTGGTTTGGCAGTTATGATGTAGTTTGGCAGTCATATGATGATGTGATCACTTCCATGATAAAATTTGATATAATGTGATCACCTTCATGATAGGATCTGCTGTGAGTAGCCAGTCAGTTGAAGGGGGGTTTCCTTGGGGGTGTGGCCTGCATCGAATATAAGCAGACATTCTGGGAAGGCTCGTGGGCTTTTGCTTGTTCTGAATCCCGTAGCTGGCTCCTGTTCGTCTGACCTCCAGTTCTTGGGACTTGAACTAGCAGCTTTCCTGTGGTCCTACCTGCCAGTCTTGGGATTCATCTGTCTTCACAGCCTGTGGGCAAGAGCCCTACTGTGTGACCTGCCAATCTTGGGTTCTCCAGCCACTGTGGCTACACAAATCAGAAGCCTCCAGCCTGACCCTCGGATTTGGGACATTCCAGCCTCTGTAGCCACGTGAGCCATCTTTTGATAGACATCTCTCTATGTAGAGATTTATATGCATTTCTGGTTTTTTTTCTCTAGAGAACCCAGCCTAAGACAATAACTAAGACAGAATCTGGTACCGAAAGAGTGGGATGCTGCTATAACATGTACCTAAAATGTGGAAGAGTTTTGGAATAGGGTAATGCTTAGAGCCTGCAAGAGTTTTAAGATCCAATAGTAAAAGCCTAGATTGTCTAGATATCCTTTTACCATACTTACTCAATCTCTATGCTGAGCAAATAATCTGAGAAGCTGAACTATATGAAGAAGACCGCAGCATCGGGCTTGGTAGAAGGCTCAGCATTGCTTGCTGAAAGTGAAGAGAACTTGAAGCACTTACTAATGAAGATCAAAGACTGTAGCCTTCAGTATGGATTACACGTCAACATAAAAAAAAACAAAAATCCTCACAAGTGGACCAATGAGCAACATTATAAGAAATGGAGAAAATATTGAAGTTGTAAAGAATTTCATTTTACTTGAATCCACAATCAGTGCCCATGGAACCAACGGTTAAGAAATCAAAAAAAGCATTGCATTGGGCAAATCTGCTACAAAAGATCTTTTTAAAGTGTTAAAAAGCAAAGATTGGATACAGACTAAGGTGTTCCTTACCCAAGCCATGGTATTTTAAATCACCTCATATATGTGTGAAAGCTGAGCAATGGATAAGGAAGACTGAATAATCAACACCTTTGAATCATGGTGTTGGCCAAGAATATTGAATATACCATGGACTGTCAGAAGAACTAACAAATCTGTCTTGGAAAAAGTACAGCCAGAATGCTTATTAGAAGTGAGGATGGTGAGACTTCATCTCACATACTTTGGACATGTTACCAGGATGGATCAGTCCCTGGAGATGGACATCATGGTTGGTAAAAGTAGAGGGTCAGCAAAAAAAGAGGAAGACCCTCAACAAGATGGATTGACACAGTGGCTAGAACAGTGGGCTCAAGCAGAACAACAATTGTGAGGCTGGTGCAGGACCAGGCAGTGTTTTGTTGTACACAAGACTGCTATGAGTTGGAATCGACTCAACGGCACCTAACAGTAACAGATTGCCTTGATGAGACTGTTGGTGGAATTATAGACATCAAAGGCAATTCCGGTGAGAGCGCAGAAGGAAGTGAGGAGAGCTCTGAAGCCTCTGTTGTCTTAGAGAGTACACATGGCACCAGCAGCATCATGTTGCTAGAAATGTAGACGTTAAATGTGCTGCTTCTGGTGAAGTTTTCAAAGGAAATGATGAACATGTGGTTGGACAATGGAGTAAAGTGGAGCTTTTTATTCAGCGGCAAAGAACTTGTCCAAATTATGTTCACATGTTTGATGGAAGGTAGAACTTGTAAGTGATGAACTCGGATATATGGCTGATGAGATTTCTAAGCAAGATCTTAAAGGGGCTGCATGATTTCTTCTTGCCACTTAAAAAGCAAGAAGAATGAGATGGACTTAATGAACTGTGCAAAATGAAAACAGAACTTAAAGATTTGGAAAATCCTATTGTACAAACTAAGGACACAAATCCTGGAATGTTCAACAAGGACGTGGCTACACATCTTTTGTTAAAGAGATTAAGCCTGTGACTGATGGATCTAACCAACTACCCACAGCAGAAAACCCATGAGCTTAGACTAAAGGGGACAGAGTGAAAACAAAAGAACACCGTCTACCTCTTGGAATTCTACAGGCAGGAAACAGGCCAAAGAAGCTACATCTTTTATCCTGCAAAATAAGAAAAGGAACTTCCCTGGAGCAGCACACAGATCAGCAGAACTCTTGGAAGGAGCAGGGGAAGCAGGGCCTTCTGGGTTTCAAAGGGTGAGGCTACAGTCTCCTGGATCTCAAAGGATACAGCCACGGCTTCCTGGGTTTCAAAGAGTCAGATCTTCACCAACTGAATTCCTGAGTGTGGGGCTGCTGTTAAGTTTTGCTAGGAGGATGGAGCCCCTGCCTAAAGCTGAAGGGGTGGGGCTGTCATGCCCAAGGGGCAGAAGAACAAAACCTTCCAGGGCTGAGGGGGTGGAGTCACCATTTAGATGCCTTAGGAGATGGTGCCGCCTAAGAGGGGAGGGTTGCCATCCCAGAGGGCCTAGCATGCAGAACTGAATGTCAGGGCTGAGGGACTCCCACCCAGATGGTAGAGGGCAAGCCAATTGCCCAGGTGATCTCAGAGAAGAGAGGATTATTTTCAAGCCTTGAGAACTAGTATAACTTGTTCTGCTGGGTTTTGGATTTGCTTAGTCCCTATTATCCCTTCTTTCCATCCAATTTCTCCCGTTTGTAATGGAAATGTCTACTTTGTGCCTATTCTACCCTTGTACTTTGGAAGCAGATAACTGGTATTCCAGATTTCACAGGTTCACAGATGGAGAGTTTTGCCCCAGGATGGAATACACCTAACATCTCACCCATATTTGATTTAGATGAGTCAGAAGATGAAATTTTGGACTTGGAGTTGATTTAAGATTTGGGGGATGATGTGATGGGATAAATGTGTTTTGCATGTGGGAAGGATGTGAATTTTTGGTGTGAAAGGCTAAAATATTACGGATTGAGCCACGTCCCCCTAAAATGTGTTGTAAATCCTAACCTTTATGCCTGTGGTTATAATGCTCTGAAGGAAGGACCTTGTCTCTTCTGAGCTTCAGCTCCTAGGTGATCTCCATTTGACTCGGCATGTACCTTCCCCCATCTCTACATGGTAGCTTTCATTTAATTTCTTTTATATTTCAAAAGAGATGTGATTCAACATTAACCTTACACTAATCCTGTCTCATTAATATAACAATGACACTGGGTTACTTTAAAAAGTAGTAAAATCCAGTTACATAGGTCTAGGATTCATTAAAACAATTGTATACCATAGTAGGGTTACATATCTGGGTCTTTTTATTAAACTTGGGTTATCTTTAAATATATTAGAATTTGCAAAATATTGCAGTGGTAGAAAGCTTCTTTGTCCAGAAGGTTGAATCCCTCTTTGTGTAGCATGAGTTGCTATGTCTGGCAGATTCATACAGCTTTTGTTTTGTGTTTGTTGATAAATCTTTAATCACTTTAATAATCACCTGTCTTGAGCCATATAAAGTAAAATTCATATATGCCGATAACTTCTTTAGAAAATATCCACATTTGTAATCTTTTTTTTTTAAACGTAGGTTTAACTGTGTTTGAAACTGGTCAGAAGAAAACAGAAAAGAGGAAAAAATTCAAAGAAAATGATGCATCAAATATTGATGGTTTCTTGGGACCATGGGCAAAATATGTGGATGAAAAAGATGTAGCCAAACCTTCAGAAGTAAGCTTTGATGTTTTTCATTGTCAATTCAGGTGTACAGTGGGTCTCTGTGAAGGATATCTCTGTTAATAAGCTTGAGATTTCCTTGGGGAACAAATGACTCATCAGAATTTTTCAACTGTTGTTTGAGAAAATAAAATAATTTTTGTTTGTTTTTCTTTGAAATATTTTTATTTAATTATTAGTTTACTTTTAAATTTCTGACAGCGTAATACATCCATATTGTTTTTTAAAAAATAGTACAGGCAGTCCCCGGGTTCCGAATGGCCAACTTACAGACAATTCCTGCTTGCCCTTCAATATTATGTAAATTTGCCCTCACTGTGAAACAGCTGCCCCAGCCCCTACTTGCACCAAATTCTTCATCACAGTCACCTTCATTTGCTGCGTGTATAGCTTTTAAATTATTGAAAAGGTTTTGAGCTTTTTCTTGCACTAAATTAAGGCTAAATAAGAACCATATGTACCTGTCCCGATTTACCCACACATTCAACTTAAAGACACACTTAGGAAAGGATCACTTTCGTAACCCAGGAACTGCCTGTATGTATATATGTACACATACCTATACATACATATATACACACATACACTGCTGTTACTTTATTTTAGACTCTATCTATTGATTTCTTTGTTATTATCAATAGAGATGTACTACTACCCTACATTGCCTCCCCAACTCCTCCCAAGAAAATTGTAGTCATTGCTTATATCCTTAAGACTGTATGTAAAATCTGTTTACTGAAGAACCAAATCATATGTTAAAATTCAGTTTCCTTTCCGGTAATAGATTTTCTAATTGCCTCACGTTTTTACTTGCATAATTTGCATAATATGTTACAGATTTTCTAGGAGTTCCAGAAAGGATAGGTTCTGTATAAAATCAGTTTAAAAATATTATCTAGTACTCATGTATTTAATGCCATTTTGTAATCCATGGGAGAGGTAATCAGTCTCAGCTTACGGAAAGGTTGAGATTGTTACCCTTACAGCTATTGCTTCACCAAAAGAATAGACTCCATTATAAAGAATTTATAACTAACTTTGTATATGGTAGGGTTCTAGAATATTCATTTTAAAGTTCACTCTATTTCCTTAGGAAGAACAGAAAGAATTGGATGAAATCACAGCAAAGAGGCAGAAGAAAGGCAAACAGGAAGATGAGAAACCAGGAGAGGAAAAGACAATCTTACATGGTAATATATTTTTTATATTTCTTCATCTTTATGATAAACTGTAGGATGTTTACTCTGTTCACATAATATCAATTGCCCTTACTGTCAGCTGCTATGAAGTCATTATATTTAGTATGATTATATTGGACAATTTGTACCCTAAATAAATCACAGCAAATTCTTCTAGGTAATGTGCTAATAAAGGAGAAAAAAATAGCATGATTAATAATAGCCACAGATAATTTTTTTTCAAGTATTAGTGAGTAAAAAAAGTGGTAAAGAAGAAACCTGAATGGGCCACAATCGGTTTTTCCAAGCAAATTGAGTTCATAGAGCCCAAGACAGTCATTTTAACCTAAATATTTTCTAGGTATTCTCATAGTTCCTAACTGCTACTAAATTATACTTTAAAAGAATATTTTCTTTCATTGGAGATTAAGACTTTCGTAATTATTTTCATTTGTAGAAAGAAGTATGTATTCACCAAAATAAATTATAAATATTCTAGAATGTCCCTGGTTTGTTAATAATTAAGTATATTTAGGAAATATGTAGTGATCATCTGAAACAATAAATAATTTAGCACTGATAGTGTTGATTATTCTAATGTTGCATCATATAGCACATATTTAAGTTTAATGAGGCCATATTTGGTTTTTAAGCTCCAAGTTTCTCTCTAAAGAATCTATTTAGTACTATAGTGCCTGCAACCTTAACAATCAACAGTCAATGTTTATCGAGTAATTACTCTGTGCCGGACATGCTGGTAAATGTTATATATAAACTATGTCATTTAATTCCCGCAAGTTACTTATATGATAAAATTTATATGACAGTGGGAAAAGAGAAATGAAAAAGGAACCTGGAAGAGCGTAAGAGGAAAGCAGAGAAAAGGAATAGTTGATGTTTTTATTTTTTTTTTGTTTGTTTGTTTTATTTTAACTTCCCACATATCCTGCTTTGTTTCTCATTCTTTGCCAGCGACTCACAAGGTCCAAGTATTATTCTTTTCTTCTCTCGTTGTAATTGTACTTAATTGAAGTCTTTCTTACATATCTCTAAAATGTGTAACTGAGTAGAAGAAATATAAATCTTACTTAAAGGTCTAATATTCCCTGGGTATTTAAGAATTCCAAAATACTACTCTTATTGTAAATAATAGAAATGATTTCAGGCTGCTAGATTTTGACTGACCTTTGGTCTTAACATCACCGGAATATTATTACCTAAACCTTAATACAGAATGGTATTCCTAGCAATAAAATGTTTGTTATTTTAAGCGTATAGATTTCATAGCTATGGCTTATATTTTTGTTCACTGACATTTTTTTTGGCCTTGTTTCAGTCAAAGAAATGTATGACTATCAGGGCAGGTCCTATCTTCACATACCTCAAGATGTTGGTGTTAATCTCCGGTCAACTGTGCCACCTGAGAAGTGTTATCTCCCAAAAAAACAAATTCATGTGTGGTCCGGGCACACAAAGGTAGGCAAGTTGGTTGTTTTTGTTTGTTGTAATGTTATAATAAAAAAGCCAACATAAAGTTTCAGTTATTAGTGTGGAACATTCAATATTTCTGGTAAAGATGACAGAACAGGGAAGTAAATTGAAGAAAAAGTTCGGCTTTGGAGATACCCACACTTACCAGTCACAATGACTAGTCTTCAAAGCCATTTGGGTTGGCCATGGCATAAGCATTCATGGCTTGGTGTTCTGTCCCCTTTTTGCAGCCCAGGCCTTTTAGCACAAGCCCTGCCACAATCTGCTTCCTCTTGGCCACTAAGTCAGTGAGTAATGGGCTAGTACTAGAACCAAACCTCCTGCTTAGCCTCAGTAAGTGTGCCTTAGCTCTTGGGGTTATCATACTTCAGAGATGATTAGATGCTCCCTGGCTTATAAACTATGGTAATATATAAACTAAGGCAGAGACAAGATACTTGAAAACTTTTGATATTGAAATTCATTGTCATTTGCACTATTCCAACTGGCAGTTTTCAGCTCTTTGCAAAGAGGTATCAAATCTGTTGAAGAGGCTGTGTAAAAGAAGGAAGAGGAGTGATTGATTCAGGATTCCTTTGGGTGAGGAAGTCAACATTAGAGGCTAAAAAAAAATCTTCAGAAGATTAGTGTCAAGAAGAGCTGCTCTTAGAATACTAATGAAGGTTATTCTGGGGTATGATTTTTGGAATGAAGAAAAACAGTAAATCAGATTGCTTAAAAATACACTGTCTTTTTCTTGTGTTTAATTTTGGCTGATAAATAGAATGCTTCTGACTGATAACTGTAACACCTTTTTATAGGGCGTCAGTGCAGTCAGATTGTTTCCTCTCTCTGGCCATTTGTTGCTCTCTTGTTCCATGGACTGTAAAATTAAGGTGAGTTTTCAGTAACAGAATAGAGGTACTGCAAAGCTAGTGGTTTGGTTAAATCTATTTGGCTGATTATAAATATATTTGGGTTTGTTAGGTAATTAGAGTAGATTATTTTCTCTTAGGCCTTGTGAATGCAGGAATTTATGAACTGCTTCCAAACATGTACATAGATTCAAATACGGTGCTGTGGCTCAGTTGGCTAGGCTCTTTTGTAAGCTTAGATAACTGATTAGGACATAATCCAATCACTTTGGCTTTAGGCACATAAATATTTTTTCACTAGTAATGCATTTTTATAGTGGTTTTGGGTATGTAACTAAGTTCATTTGTTCCTTAGAACCTTACAAGGAACAGAGGGCATGTGATAAAAATCCCTCTTTTAGAGAGTACACAACTGAGTTTTGATGTGTTTGTTGTCTTTTTTTGGTTTGTTTTTTGTTCAAGGACATAGTATTCATAAGGCGCAGAGCCTGACCCAGAAGCGAGATCTTCGGATCTAGTGGTTCTTGCCTCCTCTTTCAGCATGTATTTTAAGATGGGACAGGTAAAGGGTTAGAATGTAGACAGTGGTTTTTCAGCTGTGGTGCAGGGTCCTGAGGTCCCGCGGAGTTAATTTACAACTGCCGTGAGAGAGGGGCTGTTCAACCACAGAAGCTCTGATTTTAATGTTTTTATATAAAAAGTTTACAAATAAGACTTCATTTTGAAAAAAGATTCTACTGCTTTAAAAAAAATTGTAAAACACAGACATGGGGGTGGGGTGGAGAAGCACCCATCATGATGTGGTACTAAGCTATTTCTTATAGAAACTTTTATTTTCATTTATTTTTTATTTGTCTTTAAGAAGAACTTTCCTCTTCATATATGTTACTTTGAAAATTAAAACAACTTGGACATAGTGCATGTATTTGGTCTCTTTTCCTACTATCCGTTCCAGCTTTTAGCCCAACCAGATTTGGAGCTCTGGTTTGTAACATACCAAAGAAAGAGTATGTTCTCCACTTTTATTCGTATGTTAAAAAATTAATGTCTAATTCTTGTTTACATGCTTATTTTTGTAATACTGCAAAAATATGCATCGTATTGATATTATTGGTTTTAATTTTTTGTTTTAATAATTAATATTTACATTACTTTTCCATTTATCTTTAAATGATTTTTTGTGTTATTGTTGCTAAAGATTGTGTTCTCTTCATCTTATTGCATGAGAACAAATGTACATTATGAAATTTAAATACTCATTTCCAGAAAAAAATTTAATTTGGTATAATAATGTAATAATGTAAATGATCATGTAAAATATAGATTTTTTTTTAAATGTGATACAGGATAACTTCTGTTGAGAAGTACCATCTTTTTTTTCAAAGATCATTGAAAGTTTATATATGGTTTTACATTACAAATTATATTCAGTGTTTGTCATTCCATTTTCATTTTTTTAAGTTTATTTTTCTGCTGTATGTATATTACATTAGAGTAGTGTTCTCTTCTTTCTTAAAGAGTTGGATTTTAATAAAACTGGTAGAAAAAATTTTAGGCCTTTTAAAAGAGATTCTTTTTCCCTTGACTGCTTGGTTGGTTGAAGTGGTAAATGAAAAAAGAATCATGGTCTAAATACAAACTGAGCTAACTCTTCAAAATGGCTTTACTGAATGTATATGTGCAAAGATAAAACTACAAGTAATATCATCCCAGTATTGTTCATAATAGCAAAAAAAAAAAATTGTAAAGATTTTGAACTCTTTAAATGATGGGGATTTATTAAATAAATGAGTATATCCATATAACGGAATAGAATTCTTTGTAGCCATTCAAACATGCAGGAGCATGTATTATCCTGGAAAGTTGTGCACACATGCGTGTGTGTGTGTTTCAGTGAATAAAGGTAATTCCAATTTTATATTTAAAAAATCAGTGGTTATGTTTGTGTGGTATAATCATAGGTAATTTTAGTTATTTGCATTTTCTTATTTTTCTCAATTAGCATGCGTTACTGAAATAATTTTTAAAAATTTGAATAGGCCGAGTTTGTTAGTTCCCCTGAAAACCATCCTTGTTTATAATTACAGCTCTCTTTATAACTGTCTCTTTATAATACATTAGCCAGGGGAATTTTACCTTCTCTATTTCCCTTTTCTTTTTATCTTTAGTACTCTTCCTTATATCTGTAGCTAATACTTTCTATTTCTCTTCCACATTGTTGAACTTAGCATTTCTAGGTATCACCCTCATCATTTTAGCAATTACACCATATTTCATGAGACCTAAGTAAATCTGGTATATAGATCAACACCTGAGTTTTACTTAAAGTGTCAACTGTACTCATTATGTAATTCATGATTTTTCTTAGCAGGAATATTCCCAGCCACTTCTCCCAGTTCGTATAGTCTTAGAGAAGCTCACAATTAGCTGCTGTTCAGCGGGAGTCGGGAGTGTGGTAGAAAAAACTCAGCTGCTAGTACATGTCAACTTCACTATGGGAAAAGCCTTTTTAAAATCTTAAATCTAAAAGAATAGTTCTTATTTTTTGCATATGTTATCTCTGGATTGGTATGATGGTTTGATAAATATCAACCCTGTAGTGCTTGTGGGACTTGGAAAGTTGAATCATTAAAATTTTATCTTTTGTAAATAATTCATGATTATTACCAATATATAAAGAGAGCTTTTTTTGATGAGAGCAACCGTTTAGGCTTTTGTCTCTAGTAGATTAAAATGACAAGCCAGTAGTTTGGAATAAAGACCCTTATTTCCTTTAACTTTTACTTAATTAAGATTATGGTCTTCTTTTAGACCAATTTAAAAAAAACCCTAGAATTCAATTTAGTTCACTTCTATAAACATTTGTTAGGTGCTGATTATGTGCTTGGGCCTTTGGGATGATCATTTCATTATGATGATCATTATAGAGACATGCAGAAGGTATTCTGATTTTAAAAAGGAAGCACAACTCACCTAGCCTGGGCATTCAAGGGGAGATGAGCCTCTAGGGAAGAATAGGAGTATTAACTCAGTAATGGGAGAGATGGAAGAGGGGTGGGGCAGAGAGTAGAGCATGGTGTGTGCTGAAGACTACAATGGTTTTTTGGCTATTGGAGCCTAAAATCTTAGAGACACAGAATAACTGGAGTCCTAGGCAAGGGACCATGCCTTGCTTGCCTGCTGTGCTGTGGGAACTGAGACTTTTTTCCTTTGGCACTGGGTAGCCATGGACTGCTTTGTGTTTTAGAGTACTAGCAACATTGTAAGGGATTTTATTTCAGGCAGGCAAGACTAAAGGTAGTTTTGAAGTTGTTGTATTTATCTATTCTAGATGTAATAAGCATTAGGAGCCTGTTATATTTCAGACTAGATCATCATGTTTATACAGTATAATACTTGTTACTTCAGGGAAGGAAAAAAATTGTCAGCATCAAAATGTTATGCATGGCAGTTTTAATAATTATTTTTAAAATTAGTTCGTGCTATTACAAAAATTGAAGCTTTTCATCATAGAAAATATATAATACAGAAAAGAACAATAAAAAAAATCACCTATATTACCTCCATCTACAGTTCTCTTGATGTTTTGATGTATCTTTCGGTATCAGATTTTTAAGTTTACTGGTAGTTTTAATGGATGGATGGCTATATGGTGTGTGTGTGTATGTGTAGTTCAAATAGTACAACACCTAAACTAGCAACATTAAGCAATAGCATTATACACAGTATGCACATATACAGCCATCATATGACTGTTATTGATTGAAAATTGTCATCTTACTGAAGTCTTGTATGAAATTTATTATTTCTGTATGCTGTTTTTTTCCCCCAGTTATGGGAGGTTTATGAAGACCGGCGCTGTCTGCGAACATTTATTGGTAATGTTTCTTTTCTCTCTAGCTATAAATCTGTTTGGGAAGACTTTTTCTAACTAATATGATATCACTAACAGTAATTTTCCGACACTAATAGGAAGGAAACTCTTGAAGGGTGAGTCGGGTTCCCTGCGTAGACAAAAAAAGGGAACTAGGAAGTGTGAGTAGCAGAAGTAAAAGCAAAAGTGGTATGAGAAGGCATGCTACTTCGGGAAAACCACATATATTCCAGAACTGCCAGGTTATGGGATTTGGTGAGAGATGAAGTTGGAGAAAAGTAGTCAAAGGGCGGCTGGAGCATGAAGGACCTTATGTGCCATTATAAGGAGTTTAGACTGTATATTGAGGATAGTGAGTAGCCATTAACAGCAAGAAAGCAAAATGATTAGATTGAAGTTTATGAAAATCACAATGGCCATCTGGAAGATGCACTTGTAGGCAGGCCTGGAAGCAGGGAAATGAATTACAAGTTTATATCATTCTTCTGGATTAGAGATGATGAGAGCTTGAACCAAAACAGTGGAGACAGAAAGGAAGGGAACGATCAAGAATTAAAAATCAGTGGGATTTAGTAACTGGATGTGAATGATAAGAGCCAGCCAGGAATCTAGGATGACGCCTCCTTGGCTGGATGAATGGTGGTGCCATTCACCAAGATAGGGAACATAACAGGATGAGGTTTTGTGCTCATTGAATTTGAGCCACCTTTTAGATGTTATTGTCTGATGCCATGGAGTCCATTCCAAGTCATAGTGACCCCATGTGACAGAGATGTCAAGCTTGGAAGAGAGATTGGGAATTGGCAGCTAAAGTATTAAAGGATGAGATTTAGAGAACTCCTCGAAGGAGAGAAGAAGGTCAAAGAGAGGACAGTCCTGGGACCAGCCGTTTTTGCTAAAGAATTGTTTATTGCATGTCAGATTTCCTTTGAAGGCTAGTCATCGTTTCCAAATAAACTGTATCACAGTGAAACTCTATTTGTGTGCATCTTGGTGGCTCTGTTTTTAGCTTTGCTATGATTTTAGGACCACATTTGTAAATACCGCTGCACAAATAAATACTGCTGAAGACACTGCTGTGGCGGCAGTAGCCAAAAGGAAGTCTTGTGGGAAGGCTACCAGCCATGTTCAGGGGAAGAAACATCTCCTTCAGATACAGTGGATGTGGTCCCCATCTGTCTCCCCTGCACTGGGAGGCCGTTTTTCAGTGATGTCCTTGGGAAGATGATAGCACCTCTGACTGGGACTTCTGCTGCAGAAAAGAATGCCTGACTGCCATGGCACATACTGCCTGAGTGGAGTTCACTGATGGTGGTGGAGGTTGAGGGCTGCTGTGTACGGTTGACGGTTTGTTCCATGCACATTTTGTACAACTGTACATGGCAGTTTGGTCATGGTGGGGGAGTTAAAAATAGGAAGGTTTCTGCTTTCATTTAGCTACATTTTATTTGTCCCTGTAACTTTCAAAAGAGTTGATTGGCTCTAGCAAGATTGATTTCTAAGTAAAGCATAATCAGCACCTTGAATTTAATTTACTGTCAAAATGCCACCTTAAAATAGAAGCCAACATTTGTTTTCAAAAAGGCTTAGTCTCTGAAATTCTGAATCAGTGTCTGTGAAATTTGGTAATGTGATCTCAGAAATATACAATCATTGAACAAGGGCTACAGTTTCTCAAACTTGAGGTTTAGATCACTTTGTTTTCATTTCCAGCCTGGTGAGCAATCTGAGTGACCCACCAAAATGTCAGCAGTCGCTTCTCTTTCATTGGCAACAGTTGGCCTATTATGTTTCCATAACTTCTTGGCTGTTTAGTCATCAGCTGCATGTGCTGCATGTTAAGAGATTGCCGGGACAAACTTTAAAAAAAAAAAATTATACCCTTTTTTTTGGTTCTTACCTAAATGTTATCTATTAAAATCTTCTGAGGAGCTTCTTAAAGGGGAGGAAAAAAACCAGCATTCCAAAATGCATACAAGAAATCAGAGGATGGAGTTCCAGTGATTTTGACTCATAGCCTGCCTGAGAGCTACTGTTTAATGCTGTTTCCCTTAGGGTGTTTATGTTTTAGCAGAAGATACTCCACCTCACCTTCAGTTCTGTTGTCTTTGCCCTTAGGTCACAGTAAAGCTGTTAGGGACATCTGCTTCAATACTGCAGGGACACAGTTCCTCAGCGCCGCTTATGATAGGTATCTTAAGCTCTGGGACACTGAGACAGGTAAGAGGTTAGGCTGATACATACTTATAAGTTAGCATTTATAAATGGAGCAATGTGAGTAGTCTTTTGTGACAAAATGGTACCATCTCTTAACTGCTGGTGTTCATTCTTCATAGTGTGAGCTAACAGCACAAAATGTTTGTAGAGATGAAACTCAGCTATATAAGTAGCTCTTTCACTGTGAAACTTTTTTCCACCAAGTATAATTTACAAAGCGTACATGTTGATAGACAAGCAAATTTGAAATCTTCCATATACTTTCTAATTGATCTTTTTCTTCCCCTACATGACCTAGCACAGTACATTGCACAAAATTAAAAAACACAATAAAATGCCTGATGAGCAGAATCAAATTTAACTGGTCAAATTGGTTAAAACGTAGTGCTAATCCTCCACAGCCAGTTGCCTTTGTATGTCCGCAGCCATACTAATTGCATCTGTTTGTTGTGGCTGATACAATTTTATATAATTAGAAAACTTTCTTTCATTTTACTGATTTTTAAGAGTGGTGATAGTAGCTAATATATATTGAACACTTACTGTTTACCAGGTATGCCAAGTACTTACAAGCAGTATCTCATTTAGTCCTTAAAATACCTCTATGAGTTAAGTACTGTTATTACATAAAAACAAACATAAAATACATTGCTGTCGAGTCAATTCCAAGTCACAGCGACTCTATAGGACAGAGTAGAACTGCTCCATAGGGTTTCCAAGGCTGTAATCTTTATGGAAGCAGACTGCCACATCTTTTTCCCGCAGAGTGGCTGGTGGATTCAAACTGTGATCTTTTGATTAGCAGCAATAGCTCTTAACTGCTGCACCACCAGGGCTCCCCTTACACGTTATAGGTAAGGAAATTGGGGCTTGAAGAGGTAACTTTTCCAGGGACACAGAGCTTTTAAGTGACATAGTTGGGATTCAAACCAAGGTCTCTCTGATGGCAAAGCCCACGCTCTTAACTTCTTTAGTTGTGATCCTCAATTCTGACTGTACAGTTTCCTGGTTAAATATTACTGATGCCTGGGTCTCAGCCCCAGAGATTCTTGTGTAATTTGTTAGGGTGTGGCCAACACTAAGTGATTCTAACATGTAGGCAGGGTTGAGAAACCATGACTCTACGGGCTTTTTTTAAAAAAATCAAAATGTAATATATATATTGTACAGTGTATGAAATGAATAAATCTTCAGTGTTTAACTACCACCAAGATGAAAAAGTGAAGCATTTCTGGCATCCTGTATGAGTTTCTTCTGCCCTTTCCCAGTCTGTAGCCACTGTCCTGACTTTTGTCATTATGGATTCATTTTGCCTGTTCTTGAACTTCCTATATATGGAGTCATACCATATGTACTCTTTGGTTTCTAGCTTCTTTCAGTCAACATAATATCTGTGAGATTCACCCATGTGGCTTACATATGAGTAGTTTGTTCTTTTTTATTGCTTGTAATATTCCATTGTATGAGTGGGACATACTATAATTTATCTATTTTGCAATTGATGGTACAGATTTACTTACGAAATTTTTTTTTATTTATAATCATTAAAAATTTGTGAAAAGGAACAATGAACATTATACTCAGGAGCAGGCAGGCTACCCTTTCTCAAAATTTATTATGCAGATGATCTCTAGATCTAAATCCCAGGGTCACCTTTAAGTGCTCAAATTTAGTTTTACCTATATAACTTTAGTCTTTGGTTTTAGGACAATGTATATCAAGATTTACAAACAGAAAAGTACCCTACTGTGTCAAATTTAACCCTGATGAAGATAAGCAAAATCTATTTGTGGCCGGGATGTCTGATAAAAAAATTGTACAGGTAAGTCTTTTCACAATATTTTTATTTATATTCCTGAATTTTATGTTGTATCAGGGAATTGAATATGAAATATTAACTTGTTTAATGTTTGTTACTTTTAGTGATTGCTGCTCTATTAAGTAGAAAACAGTAAATTATAAAAACACTCCCCACTTTCCAGAATTATGATCTTTGTTGGTTTTCATAAATCTACTCTGATCCTGTCTTGTCTTTTTCTTGTTTGATATACAGTGGGACATTCGAAGTGGAGAAATTGTGCAGGAGTATGATCGGCACTTGGGAGCTGTCAACACCATTGTTTTTGTTGATGAGAATAGGAGATTTGTAAGCACATCTGATGATAAGAGCCTAAGAGTTTGGGAATGGTGAGTTTCCACCAGTAGAAAATATGATTTATTTATATAAAGCAAGCCATTTAGAAGTTTATAGCCAAAGACAAAGCCTGATAATATGCCACCATTTGAATATTTTTCCAAGTGTGATCTCTGGCTTGCCAAAGTATTTTAAGAACCCACACTGTAGAAATAAAAATTTTCATATTTTACTTTTAAAATTTTTATTTTTATTTCTTTAGCCTTTGAATAGTCTGTCCAAAGGATATGTATGTAGTGATGTTTTTCTTGCAGTTGTGCTAGGTTTGTATTGTGCTATCCTACATTCGTTTTAGTATCTTACACGTCTTTACAAAATGACTAGCAAAAAATAGGAGCCACAAATGTACAGACTGTCTTGATTACCCTAAGGATTGAGCATAAGATCCTGGCCTCAGAACCAACTCAAACAAAATGTTGATACATCTTTTCATTTTTTAGATGTCTTCTTTGTAATTATTCAGTGCTGAAAATTGCTCCAAATCATTACCCCCTGACCTACCATTCATAACCTGAAATGGCAGAAAATGCATGTTTTACTTGTAGAATAAACAGAATATGTTAATTTTGCTTTCCGGAGAGGGGGAGGGAAGAAGACACTTCTAAAACTAACAAATGTTAAAGCTTGTTTCATTAAGTATTATGTTTTATAATTTAGTTGCAATGAAATGCATAGTGATCTTTTTGTTAAAATGAATGTTTGGATGGAACTCAGCTTATTTTTATAATCTCTTGTGAAGCACAGCTCAACATGGTACAGCCTTGCAGAGACTGGAAAGTGGGTCTCCCCACTGCCAGCAGTCCTGCTTTAAGAAGAAACGGGAAGCCTCGAACCACAGCTGTTGGCTTCCTCTTCAGACTGAGTCCCTTCAGGGAGTTGAGCCAGGTCCCTGCTGTATCTAACCATTTTCAGGGCAATTTGGGAAATGGAAGATTTAATGTAATTTAACTGTGGCCTCTCCCACACTCTCCACCTCTAGTACACCCCTACAAATTACCCCCAATTAATAGCGAATTGAATATATATAGATATATAATGGTCTTAACATATAACATCATCCTCAAGGTCCATGGTTTGAGACTACCTCAGAATTAAGATCTTTCTTAATTCAGAAATGATATTCCATGCTGAGATTCTGTGTGGACACTGTTTTCTGTAAGCCACCTTACATCATTTGCACAATAGTCTGTAGATTAAACATACATATATGTGTTTTGTTTTGTCGATACTACTGTTTAATCTTTCATCCCTAAAATTTCATAGGTTTCTGGTAGTTTTGCTAATGAATTCGTTTCCAAACTGAAAATCATTTACAACACGAGTTACTTAGTGTACGGAATTATAGTATCTTAATTAGAAAATAGTGCTGTGTTCATTAAATATAAGTATGCCTAGCAGACATTTTTGCTGGAAACAATGAAGTCCCCAGGGTCACTTAGATTCATTTCTTGTTCTAAAACTTGCTGAACCAAGAGTTCTTGTTCATTAGAACTCCTTGTTCATTAGAATTTCTTTGTTTTTAGTAAAACATGATTAATATGAACCCGGACTATGATTAACTTAATTTAGAAATGCTCTATGTTTTAATCCATGTTATAAAACTATTACCCATAATAATAAATGTGTGGAAGGAAAAACAGTTGAACCTTTTTCAGCTTAAGACTCTTTCTATATATTTGGGTCATTCTGAACGTCAGTTCTTGTCGATGGCCTTGTTCTCCAGGTTATACTTGAAATTTTTTTTCTTTCACCAAACCCTGAAATTTTTCGTAATCATTTGCTTCTTTGGGATGGATGGATAGATGGATGGGAAAAATCCTTACATCAAGGCAAATTATTATTGTTACTGTTATTTTCCAATTAATCAAAGTATTGAAACTTAAACCATACTTTGAAATTGCTGCTTCATATTCTGTGTTGTTCATCAGATTACAGTTCCCACACAGTACTCTGAAAAAAACACTTCTGGTCTCTCACAAAAGCAGCGAGACCAAAAATCCTTTCAGGCACAAATACCAGAAGAGAAACTAGAAGCTGAGAGCTCCTAAAAATCAAACACTTATGAACTCATCAAAAGAGTAAAAAGACAACCTACAGACTGGGAAAAAAAATTTGGCTACAACAAATCTGATCAGCATCTAATCTCTAAAATCTACAGATACTGTAAACCCTCAACAACAAAAAGACAACTCAATTAAAAAAATGGGCAAAGAATATGAACAGGCACTTCACTAAAGAAGACATTCAGGCAGCTAACAGATATATGAGGAAATGCTCAACGATCATTAGCCATTAGAGAAACACCAATCAAAACTACAATGAGATATCTCATCCCAAGAAGGCTAGCAATAATCCAAAAAACACAAAATAATAAATGTTGGAGAGGTTGTAGAGAGACTGGAACACTTATACACTGCTGGTGGGAATGTAAAATGGTACAGCCACTTTGGAAATCGATTTGGTGCTTCCTTAAAAAGCTAGAAATAGAACTTCAATATGATCCAGCAATCCCATTCCTTGGAATATATCCTAGAGAAATAAGAGCTGTCACACAAATAGATATATGCACACCCATGTTCACTGCAGCACTGTTCACAATACCAGAAAGATGGAAATAACCTAGGTGCCCATCAACAGATGAAGAATAAACAAATTATGGTATATTCACACAGTGGAATACTACACAATGATAAAGAACAACAGTGAATCTGCGAAACATCTCATAACAACATGGATGAATCTGGAAGGCATTATGCTGAGTGAAACTAGTCAGTTGCAAAAGGACAAATATTGTATGAGACCACTATTACAAGAACTCAAGAAAAGGTTTAAACACAGATGGTTTGATGGTTATGAGGGTGGGGAGGAGGAGAGAGGGGTATTCACTAATTAGGTAGTAGATAAGAATTATTTTAGGTGACGGAAAGGACAACAGACAATACAGGGGAAGTCAGCACAACTGAACTAAACCAAAAGCTAAAAAGTTTCCTGAATACAACCAAACACTTCGAGGGACACAGTAGCAGGGCGGGGGTCTGGGGACCATGGTTTCAGGAACATCTAGGTCAATTGGCATAACAAAGTTTATTAAGAAAATGTTCTGCATCCCGTTTTCGTGGGTGGCGTCTAGGGTCTTAAAAGCTAGTGAGCAGCATCTAAGATACATCAATTGGTTCCAGCCTACATGGAGCAAAGGAGAATGAAGAACACCAAAGACACAAGGAAAATATTAGAAAGAAAATATTAGCCCAAGAGACAGAAAGGGCCGCCTAAACCAGAGACTCCGTCAGCCTGAGACCAGAAGAACTAGATGTTGCCCACCTCCGACCAGTGACCACCCTGACAGGGAACACAACAGAGAGCCCGTGACAGAGCAGGAGAAAAGTGAGGTGCAGAACTTAAATTCTAGTAAAAAAAACAGACTTAATGAGACAGGAGGGACCCCGGAAGACGTGACCCCTAGACTCGATGTTAGCCCAGAACTGAAACTATTCCCGAAGCCAACTCTTCAGACAAAGATTAGACTGGACTACTCGTGAAGAGAGTGCTTCTTAGCTGAAGTAGACACATGAGACTAAATGGGCAGCCCCCTCTGGAGGCAAGATGTGAAGGCAAAAGGGACAGGAGCTGGTTGAATGGACACAGAAAATCTGGGGTGGAAAGGAGCGTGCTATCACATTATGGAGAGAGCAATGAAGGTCACATAACAATGTGTGTACAAGTTTTTGTATGAGAAACTAACTTGAACTGTAAATTTCCACTTAAAGCACAATAAAAAAAGAAAAAAATCCTTTCAGAATTACAAAGAATTTTTATTGTTAATATTAAGTGTTAAAATATTAAAACTAAATAAAAAATAATAGTAAAATGAAAAAACAACTTTTGGTGGTTCTAGATTTAGGTGATTAGTTTTAGATTTTTGTTCGTTTGATCCTTTATATCATTCACAGGAAATTTGTTTAATGCTTTTTATCTTGCACCATACTCATGCAGAATACCTTATTACATGCAAACTGAAAATAGAAGATGTCTATGTGCCAAGCACTTCGTCTTCCTGGCTTTGATCATTAATTCTGGATGGGCTGATCAGCCCACAGATCCCTGTACAGCTTTGCCTGCCATTCTTTTGCATTGCTAAGGACTCTTTAGCACCACTACCTACTTGCAGGGTAAAGACAAGTCTAGGTTGACTGGTAGATAAAAATAGTAATACTTCCTGTAAGCTGGAAACCCTGGTGGTGCAGTGGTTAAGCGCTACAGCTGCTAACCAAAAGGTCAGCGGTTTCAATCCACCAGGTGCTCCTTGGAAGCCCTGTGGGGCAGTTCTGCTCTGTCCTCTAGGGTCGCTATGAGTTGGAATCAGATGGATGGCAGTAGGTTTCGGTTTTGGTTTTCCTCTAGGCTTGCCTGAGACATCTTAGTTCTGCCTGCCATGGTACATGTGTAAATGAGCTCCTTATTAAAGAACTTTTAGTAATAGATTTTTTTTTAACATAAAGGCCAAAGTTCAAATCAAAGAGAGAAAAGTAAATCACTGATGCTCTTATAATTGTCATGGAAAATCACTTGTGAAGTAAAAGATCTATAAGAAATACAAGTCATTTTGTGATTTTCCTTTTTCCAGGAAGTTTCATGAAAGGTTTTTTCAAATATATATTTCTGAAGTTTGCTTTTTATTTGGTTATTATCCCTTTGTTTCAGAAATAGTTCTTCTAAAAGGTACTTTTAAACATTACCCATTCTGAAGTGCTATTTTTAATTTTTAGGGATATCCCTGTGGATTTCAAGTATATAGCAGAGCCCAGTATGCACTCAATGCCTGCCGTGACTTTGTCTCCAAATGGTGAGTTAGTACATAGAATGTGTTTTCACATGAGCTTCTAAGACAGAGTGTGATTTCTGTGTTCAATGGAAGCGTGGCCATTCCCTTCTTTACTGTCATAGTGCCATACTTTTATAAGGAAATACTTTCAATATTAGAAATAATCACTGGTTTTATTATATTAGTCACCTCACCTACTCCTGCTTTTAAAAGCGTATAATAATAAACAGTGATTTACAGCTAACATCAGCTGAGTATCAGGTTTTTTTTTTTTTTTAATAATTCTTCCAAGTCATCATAGTCATCAACTTAATGATTTATTGTGAGCTTCTTTTTTTTTTCAGGGAGTGGGAAATTGAGGTCTGTTTCCCTATAATAAAAACACCTATAACTTCACTATAAAAATTTTCTCAGGCAAAAGATAAAAAATTTAATTTTTTTAATACTATTTAATACTGTTCCCATTCAGTAATCTGTTGCCTTTTAATTACAAGGTAATTTATGCTGCAGATATACTGACAATATACTGCTATACTTACAGCTCTTAAATGAGGGTATTAAAGTGGAGGGTCTGATGTTTGAGTCCCTCAGTTACTGAAGTGTAGGGCAAGGAAGAGGAGGCAAGGACGAGTTTGCTCTTCCGTCAGGGCATCTGGCACAGGCAAATTAGGGATTGTTATCAAATGCCCTGTGAGTATTATGGGGGAAGAGCAACCCAACTGGATCTTGTTTTGGTAATCATTAAATTGTATACATTGTCATGTTACATCTATACTTTACGTAATGTGTTTTTAAACAATTACAAGCATTGTGGCCATCTTGAACAAGCCTTGGTGGGACCATTCCCTTAGTTGTGTATGCATGTATAGACCGCAGTTTAGGCTCTAGGGGCTTCGTGAATCCTGGGTAGGTGAAAGCCACATGGCATTTTAAAAATGTACTATCATTTTTTAACCTTTTTTTTTTTTTAATTGTAGTTTTATGTAATAACCCTAGGTTTTCTCACCAAAGTTAATCATTCCTTTTTCCATAATTAACACACTAGGTCTTCCTTCCCATAGTTCTATTGTCTTTACTTCCCACAAATTAATTTCATTTCATAAAATTCTAGACTTGGAATTTCTGTACCTTTTAAAAGTTTTTCTGTGGAAAATGTTCAATGATAAAAGATTGTATGAGCAAAATTCATTACTTTATATGTAAATATCTCTTCCAGTGAGGCAGGTGGTATGGTAAATGTATTTCTTATTATAAATAGTTGGAAAAAAAAAGAATATTAATGACAGTGAACATATTTAAAATAAGGTCTTTAAATTTTTCAGTCTTTCTCTAAAATGTCTCATTTATTGAATTTACAGGGAAATGGCTAGCATGCCAATCAATGGACAATCAAATCTTAATTTTTGGAGCACAGAACAGATTTAGATTAAATAAGAAAAAAATTTTTAAGGGCCATATGGTAGCAGGATATGCCTGTCAGGTGGACTTTTCACCAGACATGAGGTAAGTTTCAATCTTCTAATCTATTATATTCAAATATGATAATATAAACTTTTATACAGGAACACTTTACAAATCATTTTCACATATATAAATAGTATAAGAACTCTGTAATATGCCTAAATGGTAGATATAAAGTCAGGAACAAATTATGAAAATTACCTTTTTTTTTTTTTTTTTTTTAATTCTTACTTCAGTGTATCTCCTTGTATTGCTTAGTCCTGTGCTTTTTAACTACATAGTAAATCCCTGTCTATATGACCAATGCTGTATTTTCTCTCTGCTTTTCTAAGCAAGGCTATGAGGACAATAATCACTATATTGCTGTAATTGAATGAACACCAGAATAATTCTGTATTGCAATGTTCAAGTTAACAGCTTAACTACAGCTTGTCTGTTTTGAAACCTCAAATCCAGCTTCTGAATATTTCTGGGTCACAGTGGTTTTGTGAAGCCTGGAATCTTTCTAAGAGTGAAACTCGACATCCATTCCCTCATTCGTAGTAAAAATATATAGGTAGGAGTAGTTTAGAAATCTCTCTTACCTCACATGTTTAGTCTGGTAATTGAGCCTTAGAGTGCTACCTCTGGGTCAGTCTTAGACATCTTTAAAAGATGTTGGAGCCAAAAAATAATTATGAAATTGGTAGAATGTACTGCAGTAGAATGAGTCTAAATGTGTCTACTGGCCATATGTCACCTTAATTCCCCTACACTGTTTAGAGACATTGTCTGGCTGTCTAAAGACTGATTGTGGTAGTCATTCATTGTGGCTCCTGGGACTCCCAGTCTTCCATTGGTAGCTAAATGGGGAGTTGTTTTTTTTGTTTGTTTGTGTGTTTGTTTTTATTTTTGGTAGAAGTTTAAATTATAGACTGCTTCACATCTATAATTTAGATGTGGATATTCACATTTTTTTTTTTTTATGTTAAGGTGAAAAAGATAAAAATCTCTCTCTGTTCCGCATCCTGCTTTACCAGTTTAAGATATTTGAGTAATTTGAATTTTTTTCTTCCTGTTATAGCTATGTGATTTCAGGAGATGGAAATGGAAAATTAAACATTTGGGACTGGAAGACTACAAAACTCTACAGTCGGTTTAAAGCTCATGATAAAGTGTGTATAGGTGCAGTGTGGCATCCTCATGAAACATCTAAGGTCATAACCTGTGGTTGGGATGGTCTCATTAAATTGTGGGATTAAGAGGATTCTCCCTTAAACTAGGATCCTTTTTGATCCAGTGTCATATTTAACCTTATTTAATTATTAAATGTTTTGGGTGATGACTTGGTTTACAGATGATGCTTCCCTTACGTGGCCTTATGAAGTTGGCCCGTTGTTCTAAAAAAAAAAAAAAAAAAGCTTTGTAAATTTAACTTAAATAATTTCATTGGCATCTTGTTTATACAGGGAATGATCATTGCCTTTATTTGACAACAAGTAGTTATCGTTGGTGGGAAGTTTGTGTTTACCTCCATACTGAAAGGATCCATTTAGGGTGATCCCTACTGGATTTGAGGCTCTAGAGGAGGTAATGTAATTAATGAACAACAGTTTGGAAAGGTACCATACTCTTACCTCTTCAACAAAAAGGGCAGTAAAGAACAGTGATGATACAGTTTAATATAAATCTGAAAGCAAGACGCAACCACCCAAAATTTCTGTTCCTGTTATTTTTCAGTGGGTCAAGTTCTAATCTTTTGGCTTTGTGAGTTCCACTATTTTTGATGACATATGTTGTATATTTTTAGTTGCATATCAGCAATCTTCTTTAAAGCATTCCTCTAATTATTAAACAATGTAAAATAAAAATCAGTCCAAAGAGTTTTTTCTTTGACTTTCTTCCTGATCAGGACTATATATATATTCCTGAGTATACAGTTTTTCAGAAGATGGAACTCAAGAGAATGAGCCAAGACTTTGAATTTTATTTTGTTCACTGTCAGTAAGGACCTGGCTGCACTTTCAGAAATCAGGAGCTCCTAGGTCATTGCTTCATGGATGTTACTACTGAAATACTCCTTATAGGAGATAGGGTATGAGGGCATAGTCCAAGATGTCAGCTTGTAATTTCTTTGAAGTCATATGTTTTATCTTTAGTATTATTTTGGATTTTGTTTTTTGTGAGTATATACAACAGAACTTTTTAAGATTAGAAAAATTTTAAACTTCTTTCCAAATCTTTGAATAAAATTGATACTCCAGGAAGATAATAGGGTTCCCCAGATTGAGAAGCAATGACCATGGTAAAAATAGTTTTAAAACTTCAGATTACTAATTCAAGAGAGCCTCTTGAATATAGTAACTAATAGCACTTTACTTTGACAAGTTATTTCTCCTGTTTTATTACAAATCTGTATTAGATGTTTGAATGTGGTTTAAAATACTTTAGTACCATGCTGAAACAGATTGGTAGATAGCTGCTTGAGGTGTTGGCTTGGAGACCAGAATCATGTCGAGTGCTGTTGATATCCTAAGAGCATTAAACACTGAGTCCTGTGCCATCTATAGCAGTGCATGTTCCTTGCCCTTAAAGAATTCCCATTTTATAAAATCAAAATTAAAACAAAAAAAAAAAACCCTGATATATGACCAGGCCCTGTAGCCACACAGAAATAAATTTCAAAGGAGAAAATATTGGAGGAGATACATTTTTGGACACACAAGCATACAAAAAAGTGGGAACACACTGCCTAGTTACTGCCATTTCTCTGTGTGCTAGGAAGGATGGCAGATTCATAAAGAGGAAAAGAATCAGACAAGACCCTTTCTTTAGTCCCAATCACTGGTTTTAACAAATGTGAATTATTAAAAAATGATGGGCAAAAAGAATGAATCACGGATTTAAACTATCTTCTTCAGCACCAGTATCATGTATGTTACAAATCATAATTTCTAAATCTGGATTTATTTTGTTTTGTTTTTGACTGTTTTCTAAACTAACTGTATATAAAATTGTCTCTTTTTAAAAAGACTGTATTTTTAAATAAAACATTTTTTATAGAAAATGTTACTGAAATGTTCATCTTTATTCTCCTTTTAAGTCTTAACTCTGCTGAGACACCAAATTAAACCATTTGCAGATTTTAAATGGGCATGGCTAGAGGCAGGTGTGGTGTGTTCAGGTATATTAATGGGTTTTTTCTACTTAAGAAATTAGAAGGGCAGTGCCCTCAGAGCACACAAATTAAGTCTAAAACATTGCATATTTATTCATTTAATATAGGTCATAATTGCCCACCACTTTAAAGTATACAAACGAGGGGTTCTTTTGCATCATAAAAGAAGTCTTAAAATCATGTTGCTATTACTTAAGTATGACATCTTTTCCTTGCTGCAACCCTTCTGTCACCCTCAGGACAGACTTGCTTTCTAACAACTAGAATAAAAGTGATGCTTTAGTGAAAGGTTTAATGGAATGGGTGTTTAAATACTGAAGCACAGCTGGGAATATTCTGTCCTAAGTAAGGAGCCAGTTTAAGGTAAGGAACAGAAAGTAGCATCAAACAGGTACTTTTCTAAGTAGAAAAGTATAGAGTGATTCTCAAGAGTCCATTGTGGGGCTGAATGGTGCCCTTGGCATGTGTATAAATTATGTGGAAGAGAACACTGACAGTGAAATAGCAAAGCCTTGGATGACTACCATAAGGGTTGCAACGCTAGTCACAATTACAGAGGCTGTCCTTGAAGAACGGTGTGTCTGAGTGTGAACTGAGAGTCACCTGCATCAGAGTCACCTGGGGATGGTGTCCCTTACTGAGGTATGGAATTGAGTAGTTGGGAGACCCCTGATGACTTCAAGTACAGGGAAGGGAAGTGTGAGGTGGTATCCAGGTCAACGTATCAATCAGTAGTATTAAACGTGGGTCTCAAAGTAAGACCTAGGAAACACTGATGTCGTATTGTATCAAAGATATGTATTTTTCACATTTTAATATCTGAAATGGGGCTATATTTTAAAATCAATGATATGTCATAGTTTAGTTGGCAGCATTCTTAATGAATCACAGAACAATTGAAATGCAGTATAAACAAGGTCTTGCAGGAGAAGAGCTACAGTGAAAGGAAAATCTCTATCACAGCACTTGGTTTAAATTCATCTTACCAAATGTTTATTTGACCAATAGGTAAGTAAGTAAAATGAATGAACAAACAAAAAAGTACAATGAAACATGTATCTTTAATTATATATTTATACCATGCACTTGTATGTTATTCTGACTCATAGCGACACTATAGGGCAGAGTAGAACTGTCCCATAGGGTTTCCAAGGAGTGGCTGGTGAATTTGAACTGCCAACCTTTTGGTTAGCAGCCGAACTCTTAACCGCTATGCCACCAGGGCATGTGTATAGTCACTAATAATTGTGGAAGCAACTTTCTCAAGTCACAGACTTGGAATCAGAGCTCCTAGAGTGACTTTTTTAATGACATAAGATATTAGTCCTTTGCTTGTACAGCTCCTTATACCCAGAGTAGCTGTCTACAGATGAATTTTTAGTTCCCATCTGTCACTCTCCAACCTCCAGCATTTGAGATCGGGGGCTAGCTCAAATCTCAAACATTTTTTTTAGTATGATGTTTTAGTACAGTGCCACCTAATAGAAATATGTGAGGCATATATGGAATTTGGAAACCCTGGTGGCATAGTGGTTAAGTGCTACGGCTGCTAACCAAAAAGATTGGCAGTTCGAATCCACCAGGTGCTCCGTGGAAACTGGGGCAGTTCTACTCTGTCCTATAGATAGGGTTGCTATGAGTCAGAACCGACTTGATGGCAGTGGGTTTGGTTTTCTGAGATATGTAGTATTAAATTTTCTAATAGCCACATTTAAAAAACATGAAATTAATTTCAATAATGTGTTTTGTATAACATATCCAAAAATTCTTTCAACATATGGCCAATTATTTTAAAAATTAATGTTTTACTATTTGTCATACTAAGTCTTCAAAATCTGGTATTTTACACTGAAAGCACATCTCAACTTGGATGCTAAATTTTTATCAGAAATATTTGCTGTTTCATAAACAGATTTACATGTCCAAGTTGTTCCAAACATACTTAAAAGTTTTCTTATAACTGAATTGAGTATAAATTTTTTAATTAAAAGTGAATATAATTAAAAATTAAGTACCTCAGTCACCCTAGCCACATTTTCAGTCTCAAGAGCAACACATGGCCAGTGGCTACCATATTGCATGCTGCAGTTCTAGGATCATCTTTTACACAAGAATGGCTCAGACACTCAGTTTTATTGCCCTGTCTTCTGAAAGACATCCTAAGGTTCAAACTACTCATATCTCAATTAAAGAATACCAGTGCTTGTGTTTTTCTATGCTACATTTTTTAATAGTTTCCTCAGGTCTATTTACCTGTTTTTAGTGTCTCATTCTTTTCTTATGGTTTCTATATTGTCATTTATGCCTGTATTCATTTTAGACAATTTATATTATACTTTAAGATTGTTATTCTGTTATTTCAAGTCCTTGAGTTGAAAATCCCAGTGTTCATTGTATGTTTACTCTACCTCATGGTAGATCATTTCCTTGTGAGTTGTAATTTTTATTATGAGCTCATCTTAAGTGGGTCTGTTTTTCTAAGGAAATCCTTTGCGCCCTGGGTTGGTGAAGAGTCCCTTCTGAATGGTCTGCATTTCCTCCTGCCATGTATCACTCCCTAGAACCAGTTTTTTATCTTAATTACTCAACTTTTGGTTTTCCTCATCATGTGATTAGTGTAAGTGCAACTCCTTGCACAGGCCTGAGGTTTCTCTTTCTCATGAGAAGCTTTTATTTTCACCCAGACTTACATCACAGATAAGCTTCGTTGTGTAGGTGAGTGTGAATTTTTTAGGCTTCTCTTTCACTGAGGTGGCCTTCCACAGGTCCTGCTTTAGCAGCAGAGTCTCAGTCCCAACTCTTTCCCCCAACACAAGTGCTTTCTGTAGTATTCTAGGCCCTACCACTAAATTCCTAGCACTACACAAACCACTAAATTCCTAGCACTACACAGTGTAGGTTCCTGCTCTGCCTCTCTGGCTGTAGGCTCCACCTAGGCTTTTGGGTCTGAAGATTTTTCTTTCTTGGGGTTTCAGATATATAGATATACACACATATACATACATACACACACATTCTTGTTGTGTGTCTTTGAGTCCATTCCAACTCATAGCAACCATAAAAGAGTAGAACTGCCCCATGGGGCTTCCTAGGCTTTACTAGGCAGATTGCCAGGTCTCTTCTCTCTCACAGAACCTCTGGTGGGTTGCAACTTGTGACCTTTCAGTTAGCAACCAAATGTTTAACCATTGCTCCTTACATACACATACACACACACACATATACATACATAGGAAAGAATCTTAGTGGATATGTATCATATATAATCTAGTATTCTTTAGATATTGCCATTCTGCTGGTAAAATCTAAAGACATAGAAGTATAAACTAGTGCAGTCCATGCAACCTTCATTCTGTTTCTAGAACCATGTAAGTTTAAATATTTTACTCTAAGAGGGACTTTTCCTACGGACACTTCACTTGATGACTAGAGAGCCATCATAAAGGATTCACCTTTTATCTCAGCTTTTTCTTCTGAATAAGCACATTATTTGGATTCTTCTGAATTTATCCTAAGACTTCTTACAACACAGAAATCATCCTACCACTGTCTAAGCCTTATCTAATTGCAAAAGTCTTGAGATATTCAAGCCAGAAGAACCTTAGAAATTATTCTAACCCAAGATAAGAAAATAGGCAAAGAAAGGTAAGGACTTGTTGATACCACACAGCTAGTTAGCAGCAGCACCAAGATTCCCTTACTCCTTGCATCCTCCCTCCTCTGCATATCCTCTACATAATGCCACTTAATTGTGCACATTTAAAACTGTCAGATTTGTGTTGTAATCTTTGTGGCTCTCTTGGAGTTAGGCAGTTTAAAAGAAATACTCAGCTATTTAGATAGTGCTTATTTCATCCTTTAGTAATACAGAACCTGTACCTAAAAATGTTCCTTTCCACTAGAGTTGGGCCCCCATTGCTTTCTCTCTCATCGTTGTACCTACAAGGGGTTTTACTGGTTCATACTTTGGTCAAACAGTCTTGAGAAAGTAATACCTTTCCTAGCTTGTTTTTATTATCAACAACTATGTCTTTATTATCCATTTTGTGCTATGAAAACAATGTGGCTGTAATCATTTTTGTAGAAATACCAGCCTCTATACTTGGCAGCCCCGGTGGCACAGTGATTAAGAGCTCAGCTGCTCACCAAAAGGTCAGAAGTTTGAATCCACCAGCTGCTCCTTGAAAACCCTATGGGGCAATTCTACTCTATTCTATATGGTTGCTATGAGTCAGAATCAACTTGATGGCAACAGGTTTGGTTTGGTTTGTTTTATATTTGGCAGAAATAGCCTCACATCATGATACCTTCCTTCTCTCAAACTGAAAAAAAAAAAAATTCTCCATGTAACTAAGAATTATGGTTTTATATACTGACTTTAAAAATTGTATTTGCCAACAACAGAGAACCCATGAGGGAGCAGGAGATCAGTGGGATGCAGACCCCAAATTCTCATACAAAGACCATACTTAATGGTCTGACTGAGACTAGAGGAATCCCGGCAGTCATGGTCCCCAAACCTTCTGTTGGCCTAGGACAGGAACCATTCCCAAAGACAACTCATCAGACATGAAAGGGACTGGACAGTGGGTAGGAGAGAGATGCTGATGAAGAGTGAGCTAATTATATCAGGCGGACACTTGAGACTGTGTTGGCATCTCCTGTCTGGAGGGGAGATGGGAGGATAGAGAGAGTTTGAAGCTGGCAAAATTGTCACGAAAGGAGAGACTGGAAGGGCTGACTCATTAGGGGGAGAGGAAGTGGGAGTACGGAGTAAGGTGTATATAAACTTATATGTGACAGTCTGACTTGATTTGTAAACGTTCACTTGAAGCTCAATAAAAGTTAATAAAAAAAATTGTATTTGCCAAGAACTGGGCAAAAGAAAGGACAATGAACAATAAGAGGAAGTTTAATGCCCTAGGACTTTTACATACCTTCCAACAATAACTGAGCTTTTAACCTGCTGGCTCTCATGGCAAGGTCAAGAAAGATCTCCAGGTTCGCATCCTTTAATCAGGAACAGGGACTACCACATGCAGTGCAAAAATGCAACCATGTTAAGAAAAGGATAAATTGTGCCTAAATTTAAATTAAAATGAAAGACAGTAAAAAAAAAAATATCTAAATTCCAAAGGTATTATTAATGTCAGAAAAAAACTTCAATAACAAATGATGAAATCATAGCATAGAAAAATCCTATGTGATATAGCTTTCTTTATTCATATTCAGCAACTATTTATTGAGCACCTTTTATCTAGGAGGCTCCATGTGAAGCCTGGGCCTACAGACATGGCCCTTACCCTCATGGAGCTTACAGTCTGCTGGTGAAGACAGACATTATACAGGCAGATACATTAAAGTTCAAGGAGTATGGAGATAGGGAGAATAGAAGGCATTGTAGGGACACACAGCTAAGGGCCTTAAATAGGGAAGTCCCTGAGTGTCTTAGGCTGGGTCCTCCAGTGAAATATATATATATATCTGGAGAGAGATTTATCTCAATGAAATGGCTCACATGGTTGTAGAGGCTGGCAAGTCCCAAGTGGGTCAGGCATCAGGCTGGAGGCTTCTCCTGACTCACGTAGCTACAGGGGCTGCTGAACCTAAGATTGGCAGGTCATACAACAGGCCACCGACTCATGGGCTGCAGAGGCTGACAAATCCCAAGATCATCAGGTAAGATGGCAGGCTGCTAGCTCACAGGCTGCAGTGGCTGATGAATCCCAAGATCGGCAGGTAACACAGCAGGTGCTGGCTCAAGTCCCAAGAACTGGAGGTCCGATAATGAGCTGGCTGCAGGAATCCAGAACAAGTGAGCGAGCTTTGCCAGAATGTCCATATATTGGATGCAAGTGACACCCCTGAGGAAACTCCCCATGCAACTGATCACATGATGGGGATGAATGCATCATTACATAACTGTTAGAACCACATCATTATATAACTGCCAAACTATATCCTACATAACTGCCAAACCACTGAGAATCACAGCCCAGCCAAGATGACACACAACCTTAACTGTCACACCAAGGAAATGATATTTGACCTGACATCAAGTCATTGAGAAATATTTTCTTCTACAGATAATTAATAGCTTATTTTTATTAATACATAATTGTGATTTCTCATTAATGTTATAGAACCCACTTGGACCCTTATTTATTATATACACCTACCCAAGGATGATATTCAAAATATCCAATGACCAGTAAGGCAGGAATGCAGATGAGTTAGAACAGAAACTAACCACAGTGCTGTGTCTGGGTCCTGGAGGCTACCTGTTAGGCTGTGCATTAACCTTTTAATTACTCAACGATGGGGAGGTCCAGGGCTATCGTGGGAGGAGCTACAGAGGAGGGGGCCCACTGGGGAACTCAGGACCACAGCCACTTACCAACCACTGTAACACTACCAGTACACACTGACTGGTTATCAACTATATAGATACTTGGTGTCTCTGTTGAAAGAGTCCAGATTAGAATTCAAACTTAACAGAAAAACATTCTCTTATTATTTCAAACTATTTCATTGCACAAAATCAATCACTAAGAAAAACTTACAATATTTGAGAATACAAAGTTGTGGCTTTACAAAACATTAGTTTTAATAAGTGTTGAGAGCTAGTAATTTTCCATATTCTTCTAGAGTTTGATAACATTAAGCATTCTTGATATATTTTTCTTAAGGACAGACATACAACAAAACTTTATTTTTAAAATTTCAATTATCTGTAAATTCAGGCAGTTTAAGTTATACTGGATGTTTGGGTTATAATTTCACGTGATAAATTCAAACATCTCTTACACTATAAACAAAAGGGAAGCCATTTTAACATAAGGTTAAATGTATTACTGAATTCACAAAGTACCACCAATTGGCTAGTTGCAAAAAGAATTACGTTATTCCTTAGTAAACAAACATGAATTCCTCTCCAGCAAAAAAGAACAATTACATTAATTGAGTTTGGGGATACTCTTATTGTCAAGTATAATATCTGGCTAATTAATGTCTTCATTTTTAAACTGGCAAAATATGATGAGTCTGGCTTCCTGGTATTAAATCCAAGCTTTGCAAACTCCACACATAATATTTAGTAAATGCAAATCCTGTATTTACTAAAAGATCTTGTAACCAAGGCAGAAAGGCTTATATGAATAACTGATTTGGACGAAATGCTGTAAATTCATGAATTTTTTCTTGTTCTACCTTGATGTAAACATTAGTGGACCTTTAGTCAATTCTACGAGAAATTTGTTCATTTCTTCCTGGCTCTCTTCATTTGAACATGTCAAATTGTTACAAATATTTATAAGATAACCTATTGCAACTGAATCAAATACAATCACTCTAAGAAAAGGTGTAATTACTTTTCTTTGACTTTTATCTCAGATTGTGACTAAGAGTTGGGAAGCAATTTCAGAGTATTGCTGTACTAAAAGGTGACTTCTGAACCTCCTATTCCCTCCTATGTCCTTCACCTAAAAAAGAATAATTCTAGTTATCATTTGCTAAAAGCATTATTAAATTTGAATTTTCAGAAGTATCTATGAACACGACTCTGGTAATAGTTATTAAGGAGATGTCCATCACAGACATTTACATCTTAGCTCATTTATCTGCAGGTCAAAGATTAGATTGTGCCTTTTCTAAAACTCAGGGGAAAGTGCCAAGTATCAGGACAAACCAAGTATTAGAGACCCCTCCAGGCCTTGCAAGAGATTTTCTGGCAGCCTAAATATACTGACAGAGGGGTTGTTGGGTCCCATATTTCTTCAGTAATCCTACATTTGGCAGGCATATTTTAATTAAGTAGATTGTTTGAGCAAATCTCTATGCTACAAAATGATTCCAACTCCAACAGATTTATAAGTCTAGTCTAAGCATATTTGTAGGATTCCCCGCCCCCCTTACAAGTAAAATCCAAAAAAACCAAACTCGTTGCCATCAAGTTGATTCTGACTCATAGAAACACAATACGCCTGAGTAGAACTGCCCCATAGGGTTTCCAAGGAGCAGCTGGTAGATTCGAACTGCCGACATTTTGGTTAGCTGCTGAGATCTTAACCACTGTGCCATCAGGGCTCCCTTTTACAAATAGGAAGGCAAAAATATGTCCTTTATATGCAGCATCTTAAATAAAGTCTACAGAGGTAACGTTGTGGAGGGACCGAGCATGGGTTTTGGGACCTGACAGAAATTAGGATTCCTCCTCCACCATTTTCTAGTTATTAGAATAAGCTATTTAAACTCTCCACAACCCGTCTGCCAGGTGGTCATACTATGGTGCTTGTATGTTGCTATGATTCTGGAAGCTAAATCACTGGTATTTCAAATACCAGCAGGGTCACTCATGGTGGACAAGTTTCAGAGGAGCTTCCAGACTAAGGCAGACTAGGAGGTAAGACCTGGCAATCTACTTCCAAAAATTAGCCAATGAAAACCTTATGAATCACAACAGAATGCTGTCCGATATAGTGCTGGAAGATGAGCCTCCTAGGTTGGAAGGCACTACACAATAGCCGTAACAATAGACTCAAACAGCAAAGATCATGAAAATGGCACAGGACTGGGTAACATTTCATTCTGTTATACATAAGGTCACCACAAGTCAGAGCCAACTCAATGGCAACTAACAACCATTTAACCTCTCAGAGTTTCCTTATCTGTATAATGGGGGAAATTATCACAGAGTTGTTGTGAGAACCAGGAATAATCTATGTAACACACCTGGCACATAGTCTCTCAAAAGATAGTAGCAATTGACTTTGTGTTGCTTTTGTGGTAGTTGTGGTGGTGATGGCTGTTATTTTGCCCGTTCCCCACTGGGGGGTTTGGGAGCCTAGGCCCCTTCTTTCTCATGGCCTACAACAATGCTTCTCCACGCAGGTGATTTTGCCCCCTCAGTGGACATTTGGCAATGTCTACAGACATTTTTGATTGTCACAACTGAGGTGAGGGAGGTGCTACTGGCATCTAGAGGGTAGAAGCCCGGGACGCTGCTTAACATCCTACAATGCACAGGACAGCCTCCAAACGAAGAATTATATAGCTCAAAATGTCAGTAGTGCCAAGGCTAAGAAACACTGGCCTACACACAATAAGCATAATAAATTCTAGAGGCAGGGAAACCATAGCAACAGTCAGAATATCCATCATAAATTTCCAACTATCCATGAAAGAAATCAAGGACAGTAGTAGAAATTAGCATAAAATTAAAAAAAAAAAAAAAAACTATTGAACAAGCCACCTAGGAGGTGGGTGTAGCTGTAGGTATCTGAGATTTATTTGAGTTTGCCTTTTTTTTTAACAGTACCCCCCATTCTTGCTTCAGATATATATATATGTTATGTACATATATATGTGTGTGTGTGTATATATATATATTTTTTTTTTAAACAGTAAAACCTGTGAAAGCCAGAAACTGTGTAAGGAAGAAACCTGTCAAGATTTCCACTAATAGAGAGCAATAAAAAAAGGTAAGACTGCACCCTGTCAAAGGTGGAAAACATGCAAGACCCAGAAGAACAAGGCAACACTGCTGAGTTCCAGCTCTCACAGGTTTCACTGTACATAGTATGATGGACTCAATGTTCTGCACCACCAATCTGGTTAACTCGCCCTGTACAAAGAAGGCTTTTGGTAATGCTATAAATCTTCAATTCCATGAATCAAGAATCTTGATATGGGTCTGTACACATCCAAAAACTTATCAAACTGTACATTTAATTAGTACGCCTTTCATGTTTAGTATACAAAAAGGTTTAAAAGGTTTAGTATATAAAACGTTTTACGGTACACCTACTCCTCACTTCTTGACTATCTCGTTATCCGATGTTTCATATTTACAATAGTAAAAAATCTACTAACTGATTATTTTGCACATTAATGACATGCAACTGTCAGTAATGAATGCCCAGGTATGAGACAAGTAACGCTGGCTGTGATGGTTAAGGTTATGTGTCAACTTGGCTGGGCCATGATTCTCAGTGGTTTGGCAGTTATGTAATGATATAATTTGGCAGTTATGTAATGATGTAGTCATCCTCCATTTTGTAATCTGATGTGGTCATCCTCCACTTTCATATAATGCCAATTTTTGCCTTATGACCTGGTCTTTGAACCCTAACCATGTCAGTAAGTGAGGCGTAGGTGTATATAATTTACTGTATAAGCTTTTTATTAAAAAAAAAAAAAAAAACTGTGATATAATCTAAACAGGAGGCTAAAGTTAACTTTGTTTTGAGATTACACCATGCAAACTAAAAGTAGAAACTATTTTAGAGTTTTTACAAACCCTGCCATACTTTTAAAATACCTAGGTACATTGAAAGCAACTGAACTGCTGTCTCAAGCTATACTTATTTAAGCAGGTCCTCTCAGCATAATGACTTTAATTAGTGTACTGTGCTTTAAAAGAAAGATGTCATTTATATTTTTAATCATCAATATTAATTCAGAAATTCTTGTTCCCTTTTGAACCTAGGTTAGCAAGACCATTCTATTTCTAATACATTTTGGCTTCTCATTTGAAGAATGACATTCTGAAACCACTACAAAAAATAAAGCACCAGCCCAGAGAATGTCTCGTGATAGAGGTAGGTAAAAAATGGGGAGAAGGAATAAAGTCTAATAACAGTAAGAGTTCTACTCCCTCTCAAAATTTTTTTGAATTAAAAATGTACACATAGTTTTCATGTTCTCTCAGGGTGTAAAAAGAATGTCAGAAAGCATACTTAATTTTAATAAGGTAATACTTTTTTTTCAAATAGGAGCCCTGGTAGTACAGTGGTTAGGAACTTGGCTGCTAATTTAAAGGTTGCTGGTTCAAACTCATGGGAGAAACTGTGGCAATCTGCTCCCATAAAGATTACAGCCTTGGAAACCCTATGGGACAGTTCTATTCTGTCCTGTAGGGTCCCTATGAGTCAGAATTGATGCAACAGCAATAGATTAATAGTTTTTATTTTTATACTATTTAGTTAATTTATTTGAACTAGGATTTTTAAAAATCATTCATAAGGGTAAGTGTCTAATCCTTGTTGCTGTTGTTGGGTACTATTGAGTCTATTTCAACTCATAGTGACCCCATAAGACGGAGCAGAACTACTCCATAGGGTTTTCTTGGCTGTAATCTTTACACAACCAGATCGCCAAGTATTTCTCCTGGGGAGCCATTAGGTGGGTTGGAATCGCCAACCTTTCAGGTTAATTCACAGCTGAGTGCTTAGCCATTTGTGCCACTAGTGCTCCTTGTCTAATCCTTAGGCACTTAGAAATGACAGATATCATTTGAACTATTGAGAACCCTCACTCTGTGCTTAAACAAAAAATGGGAAAGGGTTGGTACAACTGAAACAAACACTGTCTAAACATCCCAGGAAAAACAGGGACTGTGACACTGATACCAACTGGCAGTAAAGAAAAATTCGCTCAATATTTTGGACAGTATATTTTTTGAAAAAAGGATTTTACAGCATGGGCAAGTCAGTGGTTGGGAAATCAGGACTGAAGTCCGAAGAGGCAACAGTAAATTCTGCTTTGTGCTTAGTTTCACAGGAACAGAAGGGGATTTATGGCTAAGCATGAAGGGAATCTTGAGGTGAAGCTCTTGACAGTCTAGAGTTTTGAATTCAGGGGCAGAATTTGGTGTGTCTGGGTCCCCAGAGGCCAGAATCAGCAGTTCTTATGAAGCCACAGCACGGGCCTCAGCAAAGGTTTGTGAGGGATGATTGAAATCCACGCTGCTGTAAAGGGTATTGGACACAGAAAAACCCTGAAAGAGCTGAGGTAAAGTCAAATGAAAAGGAAGCCCTATTTTTAAACAGTAGGCAACAAATTTAAGAATCTCATCAACCTAGTCAAAACTGAAAACGTATATAGTTTCTTTTTAATGTTGGTGAATTCAGGGATTATAGGTACATAATAAATGTTAGGGAAAACTGGAATGAGCTAAAGTATAAACCTTTCAAAATAGGAAAGTATCTGTCCCAATCTGTCATTATTTTGAAGGCTATGGTTCCCTGGGGATGTCCGTTTGAACTGGCTCACTAAAGGCAAGACCTTCACGGTGTTTACAGCAAACATTAAAAATATGCCACTAGTTATCAGGGATGCAATCTCTCAACAAGTATTCAATCTGCATCATTTCCTTTCACTTATAATTACCTAACTTGATGAAACAATTTCCAAGAATTTTTAAAGCTAGCATATCCAAATTTAAAGGCCATGCTTGGCCTATATGAGCTAACTTTTATGTAGAAACAGTTATGCTGTACTATAACTCTAAAGGACAAGGATCTTCCCTCTGTTAGAGGCAAAAGGCAAAGGGCCCAGGTCTGGGTGGATGGAGGTTGATTCCTGTGGCAATTCCTACATTCATCCTTTTACCAAGTATTTACTATGTCGCTACCCACGTATCAGGTACCAGGCTACTACACATACTATAGGCAGTAACAAAAACCCTGCTTCAAGAAGGTAACCGGCTACTGGGAGAACAGGCAAGTAAACAATTAGAATCATGCCCATGCTGCATTCTGCAAATACTTCCTTGAGTTCTTAATGAGGTCGCACAAACTATTTCCATCTCGTGTTCACCCAACTCAGAGTATAACAGCTACTGGCATTGAAAATGTCTCTCTTCAAGAAGAGCTGAGGCTTAGATAAGTCTTTGTAACTGTGAAAAAGCCTGAAATCCTTTAGTTCTAACTCTTTGAGGAGACTGTACCAGAACCGCACGACACTGCTGTCGCTGCCACTGACCTCAAACCCAGGCCAGTGGAGATGGATCTCAAATACGAGCTGTCCAATCTGCTCAAGGACATTTTCCAGAATGATATTTTCCAAAACTTTCCATTCCGCGCTTTCCAGGTCAGCCTTGAGAACATCAATCTGTAACAAAAAGATGAAATGAGATTAGCAGACTTGATAAATTGCTGTTAAAAATACCATCTTGATATCAGGAGCCTCCCTTTATACTACCTTCCAAGAAAGCAATTTTTTTTTTTTTTTAATTTTAGAGTTAGAGGTCTTTTTTAAATGACCATTTATGACATGAATTTCTAACCTCACTCCATGCCAAATGTTAATATACAAATAATGAATGCTAGGCAGAAATCAATGCTAGGCAAAAAAATGAACAAGTCTGCCTTGGAAGAAATACAGCCAAATTGCTCCTTGGAAGTGAAGATTGTGAAACTTCGTCTCACGTACTTTGGACTTGTTACCAGGGGGCACCAGTCCCTGGAGAAGCATATCACGCTTGGTAAAGTAGAGGGTCCTCAAAAAAGAGGAAGACCCTCAATGAGATATATTGACGTAGTGGCTGCAACAATGGGCTCAAGCATTAAAAAAAAAAAAAAGCAACACCATATTCTGCAAAGAAAAAAAAGAACACAAGTACATATCCCAGGTGAGATGGGAAACAAGAAGAGTTGGGTGTGAGAGAGAGATGCTGCCATTAATTAAATCATGGGAATCAGCTTCTTTGTGCTGGTTTTGCATAAAATCCATTAGAATGACAGACCCAAATAACTCCAGGAAGACAAGAAAGCTAGTATTTACCAAGTGCTTTGAAGCCCTGGGGAAAGCGAGGTTGCGCAGTGGTTAAGAGTTTGGCTGCTAACCAAAAGGTTGGCAGTTCAAATTCACCAGGTGCTCCTTGGAAACTCATATGGGACAGTTCTACTCTGTCCTGTAGGGCTGCTAAAAGTCAGGATCAACTCGACAGCAACAGGTTGGAGCCCTGGTGGCACAGTAGTTAAGAGCTCAGGTTGCTAACCAAAGGCTGGCAGTTCGAATCCACCAGCTGTTCCTTGGAAACTCTATGGGGTAGTTCTACTCTGTCCTATAGGGTCACTATGAGTCGAAACAGACCAGTTTGGTTTTTGTTTTTGTTTTTTGAGTACATATACCTGACAGTGTGTCAAATGCTTCACCTTGCAATATCCCTCTCAATAATTCTGTGGAAGTGGCTCTGTTGGTACCTCAATTTAAACATTAGGAAGCCAGATTGGGAGAATAATGGACCCCCAGTTACATGGCTGGAGGGTCAGTGGTGAAACTTGAACCTAGCCTGTTTACAAAGTCCCTGCTCTTAACCACTAATGATGTTTCCTCCCCAGTACACAGCAAGAGCAAAAATGGTAACTCAGAGTCTCTAAGAAGCTTTTGGTTTGGAAAATAAGGTGGTATCTGGAGAGTGAAAGAGGGTCAATGAGAACAAATATCCTTAACAACATCACCATTTTATATTTGCAGAACACACTTCAGCTTAAAGAGTTACTGTCTACACACATTATCTCAGCAAAGCATACCAATAGGCAGACAAGGATTTGATACAAATGAATTTCTACTTCTAAAAAGTAATGGGGGGAGTACCAGGAGGGAGAAAATTCCACCACACAGAAGAAAGCTGACAGCATTCACACATAGATTGGAACAGTTAGAATGGAGGGAATCTCTGTAGAGGCAAAGGCTGTAGCATGAGAGGTGACAGCAGAACTTTAAATAGCTCTTGGGGAAGATTTCAACTGACGTCACCAATATCTTGTTCCATGAAGGTGAAATATCCTAGTTTAGAAGGATGCATTAGCAATGAGACCTACGCTGCCTCAGCTTCTCTCTCTCAGGGTATGTGTTCGATAAATTATTCATATGAGGCTGAGACTTGAGGCAGCCCTGGGTTAAGGAAGGGGAAGGCTATACCAGTGGCCGCCTGGCACACTAGGCTTAAAAGGCTTAAGGGGACACCAAATTCAATATGTCAAAAAATTAATTTGATTAAAATATCAAAACAAACTAAATATCAAGTAGTTAACATAAGTTCATATTAAAAAAAAGAAATTTCCGTTGAGTCCATTCTGACTCATGGAGACCCAATGTGCGTCAGAGTAGAACTCTGTTCCACACGATTTTCAGTAGCTGATTTTTCAGAAGTACATCCCTAGGCCTTTCTCCCAAGGCACCTCTGGGTGGACTCAAGCCTCTAGCCTTTCAGTTAGCAGCTGATCACGTTACTGTTTGTACCACCCTGGGCCTCCATAAGTGTCTACTGATGTTACCAAACTATGCACCATGGTGCAGTAGCCTAGTAAGTAGGGTGCGGGAAAACCCTGCTATAATAAAATAACTCTCATGTTTAAGAAACTAATTACTGCTTTACTCTCGCATGAAAAGCTCACCACTATGCTAGGACGACTCCAGACAACTTATGAGGCTGCATCGCAAGTGGAAGCCCTATGAAGGGTTGAGAAAGCAACTTGGACAAAATTGGGTGCTCCACATGACTGACCGCCACACCAGTTAGGCATCGGAAGCTCTTAGGAAGCATTAATTGACACGGGTCTGCGTATATTTTTATTACATTATCTTCTTCAATCTGTCAATTTGTTGTTTGTTGTTGCTATTACATTAAAGGGTGCCAACGCCCTCTGCCTCGGGTTGGGGGTGAGGGGTGCAAAATTATTTTGGTCAGGCCCTGATTGGAGGCTCTCAGTATCACAGAAACGGTCTTTGTGTGGTTCGAGATTTGGGTGGAGGGGAAAGTGTATGGAATTTAGATATAACTTTTGCTCCAAGAAAGCGGGCTTTGCCCAGACATTCTGACTCTGCTGGGAGATGCCTTCACTCCCTGACCTTGGATAATACTTCCTTGAACACCAAGGAAGTTGTAATGGTAACAACCCCAAATACTGAGAGGCCTTAGAAAAAGGTTAGAAATCTATAAACCAGCCTGTTGGTTCGACAGTTCCAAAATCAAAGAGAAAATGTTTAAAAAAAAAAAAACTTTCTTCATGAAAAGAACTGAGCCAAGGCAGGTCCAGTGTGAATACATACAAGGGTGAAATAGACCTTGGGAATGGGGCACCGTGGATTTAGCTCACTCTTTCCATCTCTGCTGCCCTGCTACTTTCATGGCTTTGTTTCATCTTTGAAGTTGTGAACAGAATACTCCCGGATTAACGGTAAGTAAGCTGCCAAAAGAAATAATCAAAATCTCACAAAACTGTCTGAATGGTAGAGAAAGTATCCCAAACTCAAAATCAACATTTGCTGTGTCAATTCACACAGCCAAGAATTTCTTCTTGGGTTTCTTACAGTTTCATTTTCGCTATGGTTTTCTGTGAGTTTACATATAAACATTGCACTTATTCTATTTATGTTGAATTTGATCAATAAATCAAGGTATTAAAGGTATAAGGTAAAGTTACTCAGCCTAAAATTGACCTAAAAACTATATTGGTAAGGTATAGAAACTACACTGTGTATGTATAGAGAGAGAGAGAGAGGGAAAGAGTTCCTGGCGAAAGGTTGGTGGTTCGAGCCTACCCAGAGGCACCTCAGAAGAAAGGCCTGGCAATCTGCTCCTGAAAGGTCACAGCTCTGAGAACCCTATGGAGCACAGTTCCACTATGTAGCACATCAGGTCACCATAAGTCAGAACGGACTCAACTGGTTTAATTTTTGGTTTGGATGCTACAGATGGTTAATCACTGGGATACTAACCAAAAGGCTAATGGTTCAAAGCCACCCAGAAGCACTTCAGAAAGAAGGACTGGTGATCTGTTTCTGAAAGACAATAACCATGAAAACCCTATGTAGTGCAGTTCTGCTCTGAAACACAGGGTAGATTCTGTTGTCAGAACTGACAGGGCAACAACTGGTACACTATGGTATGTGCATCGGATATTTCAGATACAAGGAAAAGGAGATATATATATATACATATATACATATGTGTGTATACACATACATCTATCACATATATATATGCCAAAGGTTTTTTAATAACTATCAGAAGTTATGAGCCATTGGAAAAACACCAAATTATTAGGCTGAATCATAGCAAATTATGTTTCTTTGAGAATCCAATTCTCATTTACAAAATGCTGATCGTTTCTAAAGAGCAAAAAGTCCTTTCAAACATCCCCACACATATATCCAGTCACTGAGAAGTCCTGCTTCAATCAGCATTGGCTAGACCGAGCCACACTGTGCAGCCCAGGGCTCCCTGCATTCCGGTCTGAGAGCACAGCCAGCCAAAATGCTGTGAATAAAACATGGCTTTCTCTTTGAGTTTGCCTTTTCTATGAGCTATGGCCATACATTTCAGAATGTTCCATTACCACAACTATTTTGCGAATGTAATTTCCATTATTACTGCATAACGCACCCAATATTATTGTTATTATAAAGCACTAAGCATCTCTGAATAAGATATACTGCTTTTAAGATTCTAATATCCAGCTTTCAACAACTATGGCACTGAAAATCATGCACATAATTATATTGGAATAATAAAGTGCCAATCTTAATATAGCTAAAAGGTTAAATCAGGTTTCTAGTGAAAAACAACTAAGGGTTAACTCCAGTAAGCTCCGGAGTAAGTGAAGACGTTTTCTTGGGTGGAAGAGTATCATAGAAGGTTGATGAATCAACCTGTGTGGAATCGTTTCAGAGGTATTAAAGGGATTCCGCTATTAAAAGGTATCTGCTTTTCCTTGTATCTGAATATTCAATAAATAGTCTTTCACAGAACTTTTTGAAGAAATGAGAATTTTAATTGTAACTGAATTCAGGTGTAGTGTTCTCTGGCAACTTCCTAAGCCCGGGCTCAAGTTTATGCCTGTGCTGATCCACACGAAACTACAGAGACGGGAAGAAAGGGAAGGTAGGGGCATGGGTGTCCAAGGCAGCTATCACAATAGGGCTTTGGTGAGGCACTGCATTTTCCGGGTGCCAATTCCTGGGCCAATGCTTAAGAAAAGTATCTTGAAACAGAGACACAAAGACCAGCAACTCTCAGCATGTGAGGCACTACTTTGGTGGACTGTGGCCTGTCAGCCCTTGCATCAGTTGACACTATCCAGGGCAAGTCAACAAGCCACCATTGTGAAACCCCTGGACTGCATTCCTTGGTACATCTCAGCCACACACCGGGCCCAGCAGCTGCATTGTGTCTTTGGCACCCTCCTATTGCTTGTGGGCATCCCTCTGGCCCTCCTTCAGCCACTCAACATCCTCATGCCGACAGCTTCCCACCCAACCTTTCCTCCTTTAAGGGGTCTCTCCAGCAAAGAGCCAGAATTCATTACATGCTGACTGGCTTTCAAGACAGCAAAAATGGAAGCTGCAAGACCTCTTAAGGCGTAGGCCCAGGAGTCATACAGCATCACTTCCCCTGTGTTCTGTTGTTCAAAGCAAGTCTCAAGGCCAGCCGAGATTTAGGGGTGGGGGTGGGGCAAAATGTGGTCTCGCTCTTGAAGGGAGAAGTGGCATGCACATACAAGATGAAAGGAATTGTTCACGGCCATCTTTGCAGGTAACGGACCCCAGCGATTAAAAGCAACATTACATTATACGAATACATAAAGGAACTCCAGTATCGCAGTAGTAATTACTGGACGCAAGCTACACAACAGGAAAAATAAATAATAAAACCTTTATTCATTAGAACAGAATATTCTTAAAGAAGGAACTTTAATGAAAATATGGCATTTGCCATCAGACTTGGCTTTCCTTGGAAGCTGACAGAGAACCTTGGGATATCCAATGGATTAGAATGGCTAATAAAGAAAACACTTAAAAAGGGCAACTAAAGCAAATATTTGTAAGTCTTAGATATCAGGCAGGTATTTTTGCTACGGTCTATTTAGAGGCAACTACCTTCACCACAAACAGTTTTAAAATACATCCCTGTTAATGATTGGTTGTTCTTATTTTAAGCCACTAAGCTTTGGTAGAGATTCATTATGTAGTGCTGGTGGCACAGAGGTTAAGCACTTAGCTGCTGACTGAAAGGGTGGCGATTTGAAACCACCAGCCATTCCACAGAAGAAAGATGTAGCAGTCTACTTCCATAAAGATTACAGCCTTGGAAACCCTATGGGGCAGTTCTACTCTGTCCCATAGGGTCACTATGAGTCAGAATCAACTAGATGGCAATGGGTTTGTTTTTTTTTGTGTGTAGTTAAGTAAAAAGAAAAAGGATTAAAATAATCATCATCTAGTTGGGGGTCCCTGAGTGGTGCAAATGGTTAAATACTGAACTACTAACCGAAAGGTTGGTGGTTCAAATCCACTCAGAGGTACCTCAAAAGAAAGGCCTAGTGATCCACCTTTGAAAGAGAACAGCTATTGAAAACCCTGTGTGTCAGTTCTACTCTGACACACATGAGGCCACCATGAGTCAGAATCAACTTGACAGCAACTGGTTTATAATCCAGTTAGCTCCTGGTGTATTTCTTTCTAAACACTTTCTTTGCCAGAAATATGCACAACATATAGATTATAGCACACATGGGCATAACTCAAACCTACATGTTTTTACAAAATTGGAATACACTGTGTTTTCAAATCTGCTGTTTTATGTAACATACCATGAATATCTTTCCATATCAATAAGTTTTCATCTAAAATGTTCTCTCAAACACTATTCCTTGGAGCTTTTACAAGCATTTGATGTCAAGGAGGTGAGGCTCCAGATCCCTCATCTCAGTTCAACAAGAGCAGCTCCTCTTTTTTCTCTCTCTTATATATTTGGAATCCCTCACAAAATTTCATTTGAAAAAAGAGTTCTCCTACTTAAAAATAAAAGTTTTGAAAAACTGTCTACAGCTTCTTTTTAAAATGACTTTTGAATCAGTTTATTTACTCAATCCCCTTTCTGATGGACAGTTAGGTTCTAAGTCAGTTAGATGATGTTACAAGCCTGTGATCAACAAACTTGTAGCCAAATATTTGAGTAGAAGAGCAGGTTCAAAGGACAGGCACAATTTACAGCTTTTAATAATTTTTCTAACATGTAGATCCTTTCTGACCCTGCTGTTGAGAACTGAAGACAAGCCAAGTTGTGCTGAGGCTAGGAGCCCTGCAGAAAGGCACCAGAAAAGGCTCCTTCACTGTCGTGAGCCCAGTCAACACCTGGCTGGTTTTCTTACTCTAAAGCCATGTGATACTCTGCAGCATTCATTATCATTACCTCCACTTTTATGCCTGAATAATTCTCTAGATTGGGCAAAAACCTACATGCCATTTAAAGAAAGAGAAAACAAAACAAAATGATTTTAACTACCAAAAACAAAACAAACCTGTTGCTGTCAAATCGATTCCAACTCATAGCAACTCTATAAACCCGTTGCTGTCAAGTCGATTCCTACAGGACAGAGTGTAACTGCCCCATAGGGTATCCAAGGAGCAGCTGGTGGACTAGAACTGCTGACCTTTTGGTTAGCAGCCTTATATAACTTTTCATTTAAAATGGTGTGATGGCTTATGTGTCAACTTTGCTAGGCAATGGTTCCCAGTAGTTTGGCCAAACACTAGTTTATTTGCTGTTCCATATTATAATGGAATGGAATGGAATGAAACATAATATAATGTTACCACCTTCCAACGTGATCTAATACAATCAATCAGTTGAAAAGGAAGTTTCTTTAGAATGTGGTCTGTCTTCAGACTATAAACAGATATTTTGGCAGAACTTGTTCTCATTTTTCACTCTGTACTCTTTCAATCTCCTGACCTATGAAACTTGGGACTCAAGCTTGCAAGAGTCTCCAGCCTACCACGTGACCTACGGAATTTGGACTTGCCAGCCTCCCACAATTATCTCTCTCTCTCTCTCTCTCTCTCTTTCTCTCTCCTCTCTCGCCTTTCTTCCTTCTTCCTTCTCCCTCCCTCCCTGTATGTATGTATGTATATATGTATATGTGTATATATATGTATGATTCTGTTTCTCTAAAGAACCCTAAGACAAACAGTTTAATAAAAAAATGCTTTAATCTATTGTTTTATATTTAATCTTTAAAAGGATATAGGTTTTTTTTTTTTTTTCCTGTCCGGAAAATTTGAGTACGAAACCTTAAAACTGGCTATTCTTACCAATTATAAAGATAGTCATCAAATTAATCAAAACCCCTGGCTAAGATCCAAAGTAACACCAATAAAAAGCCAATATTAAGCATACAGCTTATAAATCAACAATCCCAGAACAATGGACTTTCCACCCAGGCTGTAACTGGCTGGCAAATCCAGTTGCTTGCCTCCATATCAGCTGTCCATTTGGGCCAGAATCATATACTCTCTGGCATTTACAGATGCACCTCACATTTTTTAAAAGACAAATTCCTGAAAAGGAGGGTGGAAACTGAGTCTTGTCATTGGACTCATGTTTTTAAAATTATTAGTTATTTGATCATACCACTAGCTATTTATGAAAAACTTTTTAAAACTAAATTATCATCAGTCACTTGTCACCCCAACAAATCAAGCTACATTCATTCTCCATATGCATTATAGTTTGGACAGATATAATTTTAAGATAATTGTGCTAATACAAGTTTACCCCACTTTTTACTTTAAATTGGTTGTGAAAAGTTGTCATTTAATATAAAGTAAATGCAGGCTTTTAAATATCAAGTCTACTTAAAGCAAGACATAGCTACACCTACAAAACTAGAAGCTGAACACATTAGAAAGAAAATCTCTGTTTTTACAAGTTAATCTATTAAATGAACAAGAGGTTAAATAGTCTCTTTAAGAGCGTAGGCTTTAAACACATTAAATTGGACTCTACTGTCAACTGGTAGAAATGTAACATTACAAGATTTCTGTTACCACTAGGGAAAGAAGACAAGGCTTTCCTGCATATTATGAGAAATATGAAGAGTCATTCTAAGCTAATGTAGGACCAATGCTCAACTAATAATAAAAAAATAATTTATATATACTCAGCTCATCGAAATAACCTTGACAGAGAGACACATTCTACAAATGAATTTAAAGGAAACATTTACAAATAAGACTTTTCCCCCAGACATCTAGCCTATAACCAAAGAATCCAACTTCAAGCTGCTGGACAAGAACCTTCTGGGCTGGGTGAGGTGATGTAATTAATGCACAGCCCCAGAAACTCAGGTTAGCGACAGGTAATTGCTAAGCTCATGACAAGTCAGGTAGTCAGAATTCAGTAGGACTATTAGCAGCAAGTACGGAGCCCTGGTGGTGCTGTGGTTAAGAGCTTGGCTGCTAAGCAAAAGGTTGGCAGTTCGAATCCACCAGCCACTCCTTGGAAACCCTACGGGGCAGTTTTACTCTGTCCTATGGGGTCGTTATCAGTCGGAATCAACTCGACTGCAACGGGTTTGGTTTAGGTTGTTAGCAGCAAGCAACAGCAATGAATCAGGCAGTGCGGATTTAGCCAGGGTTGATGTGGTAGTAAGGGACCTGGCCAAGGGCAGAATCAGGCCTATGGCATTCAGATCAAGAGGCTAGAAGAAACCTCAGGCAGTTGCAGGACCAAGGACAGCACCAGGCAGCTGCTTTTATTCCCTTCATTCCTTTCCAGGGCAGCTGAAAACAACATGGAAGCCTCTGACCTTAAAATCAGAACCCTTTGCCGAAGCTACATTACCTGGTTAATTTATTTTTCTGGCCTAACCATAAGTATTCTCTAGTATTTCTGCAAAGAGATGGGTTATAAAATATGTGCATATACATCCATAAATGAACAGATGTATAAAATAAATAACCAAGCAAACACCCAGATAAAATGTTCTTGAGGCAGACATCTTAAGATTCAATAGGAGAATCTTTATCCTTAGATGGGACTGGTTCAATCCCAGAGCATGGTGGGGGCAGCAATGTAACTTAAACCACATAAAATATGGTGCAAATGCAAAAACAAGCACTAATTTAGAGGGACACAAAATAAACTCATTGTGCTATTTCTTTAAAAAAAAAAAAAAAATGACCTGAAATCTAAGTGAGAAGAAACACTGCTCTGGGGGTGAGAGTGATGAAAGGATCAGCAGTGAGTGGGGGCAAGTGTTAAAGGCTAGAAATGAGAGGAGAGGAAGAGGGAAATTTAAGAGGTCTCAGGGGTGTGTGTATGCACACACACACCCCACGCACAACTGAAGATGGCTACTTCGAAAAATTATATCAGAAATTATTTTCACTACCTAGCCTTGCACCACCTCAAACCTTAGTATCACCCCAATTAACCAACCTCCAAGTCTCAAAGCTCTGAACATCCTCTCTCCAATTACATGAGATGTGAATCCCAACGTGTCAGTTAACACCATCACTACTTTCCCAGTAACTCACTTAGATACATAAGGATCATCTTGGTGCCCTCCATTTCCTGGACCCTGTACAGAACTCCATGGAAGCATATAGCATAGTTTGCACTTTTCTGTCGACACGACTGATTCCCTCACCTAGGCTGGAAATTCCTTCAAGGCAGAGACCTAACTTCTTTTTTGGGTATCAAGTTTCTACCAGAGTTCCTGGCATGTAGTAGGTATAATAGTATCTTATCACACAAGAAGTACTGTCCATCTGCCTCTGAAACATCTTATACATGGCCTCTCCTTTCTATTCCTTCACTGCCACCACAATCATCAATTTGGTTCAGGTCCCAATGATTGAAAGAGGAGAGAGGAGTCAAGGGTTGGAAGTTAGGAATTGGAGTAACTACAGAATCCATCATCCCACCCTGAACAAATGGTGTCAGGGTCTTAGTTTTCAATACTTTATAAACCCTGCACTTCAGCTAAATGTAATTTTTTGCTATTCCTCAAAGTGCCATGAACTTTCCTGCCCCTGTTCTTTATTCACGCTCCTTTCTCTGTATGGTACACCAAAACCTTCTGTTGATCACCACCTCTCCCCTTTACCAACATACAGAGAAACACAATCGTCCTTCAAGTTCAGGCTAATTTCATTTTCTTTAAGAAATTTTAGCTGTTGGGTTTATTCTAAAATTCTTACCCTCAGGATCTCAGGGACAATTACCTAAGAAAGTACTACTTACCATAATTCTGACAGGACTTGGAAATACATACAAATTATTATTCTCTTATGGAATACTTCACTGGGATTAAATTGCAACGACCCCAACTCAAACACTTTTTAGTTCAATGGTAACAACACTGGAATAAGGAAATAGATAATCTCAATACATAATTCTCTAAAAATTTCACTTTTTTTTTGTTTTGTCTAATGTAGTGAATAGTTCAAATGTAAAGGCACAGGAATGCTTAGCAATACTACAGAGCTGTACTATGCTATATGAGAGCCACTAGCTACATGTGGTCATTTAAATTAAAATTAAATTAAAATGTCAGTTCCTCAGCCATACTTCACGTGTTCAATAGCCACATGTGGCTAGTGACTACCATACTGGATAGTACGGCTATAGGATATTTCCATTGGACAGTGCTATTCGGAGTATCGCATATATCACAATCACATGCTGGGCTTGTCAATCAGTTTCTGATTCAGTAGCTCTGGAGTGGGACCTGAGTATTTGCCTTTCTAACAGGAGCCCAGCTGATGCTGACCATGGACCACACTTTGAGAACCACTGGACGTGGCTGATGACACTAGGTGAGCTTTTTGTGGTATGTCTGTACAGGATTTCCAGCCTCAGCACGGCTGGCCCCATCCCCTTTTCAAGAGCACAGGCAGGAAGTATCCACATGTTGGTAATCTTTGGCCTTGTAATCTTGGGCTGGTTTTTCAGTATCAGATTGTCACGGATTGAATTATGTCCCCCAAAAATGTGCGTATCAGTTTGGCTAGGGCATGATTCCCAGTATTGTGTGATTTTCCTATATGTTGTAAATCCTGCCTCTATGATGTTAATGAGGGAGGATGGGCGGCAGTTGTGTTAGTGAGGCAGGACTCAGTCTACAGGATTGGATTGTGTCTTGAGACAATCTCTTGAGATATAATACATAAAAGCAAGCAGAGAGACAGGAGACCTCATATACCAAGAAAGCAGTGCCAGGAGCAGAGCATGTTCTTTGGACCAGGGTCCCTGTGCAGAGAAGCTCCTATTCTGGGGGAAGATTGATGAGAAGGCTGACAGAGGGAGAAAGCCTTCCCCTGGAGGTGACCCTCTGAATTTGGACTTTTAGTCTACTTTACTGTGAGAAAATAAACTTCTCTTTGTTAAAACCATCCACTTGTGGTATTTCTGTTACAGCAGCACTAGATGACTAAGACACAGATGTTTTTCTTAATTAGGCTCCAATAAGATCAGAGTTTACCAAACACATCACCAAGGTTTTGGTGAGGCTGTACTCCGTGGAATGGTGTGCGAAAATGCGTGTTTGTTCACATGTGCACTTTTCCAGGAACAGTGTGGTCACTGATTGTCCCACCACATGAGTCTGGGGCAGGTAATTTAGCCTCTCAGTGGCTCAGAGGAAAGCAACAGGGGCTACTTCACTGGGCTGTTTTGAGGATTACAGTAGAAATGCATGTAAGGAACCATGTACTGTGCCTAACACAAAGTAAGTGTTCCAGCAGAGTCAGCTGTTATTATCTTCACCAATTCTCAAAGAGGACCATGATTTAAAAAAAAAAAAAAAAAAAAGGATTATCCGACTTAAGCTAATATCAAAATGTCTGTGCACCACAGTTGCTAAGTTTTGGGAGATGGCTTAGGAGAAGAATTACAATTTGGTGCAGGAAATATACAGAGGTATTTCAGACATGAAACTCTAGAACCCTCTATATACAGTCCATTGGCAGGCCACGTGGAAAACAGAGTTTCTTCAATTGTACTTTCATCTGACAAGAGGCAAAAGAGGTATATTCCCTGTGCCTTAAACTAGGTTAGGAGCTCTAAGAAGTCTGATAATTTATTTATTTTTTAATCTCTAGCCCCTAGCATACTTTGTGGCACTTGGTAGGTGCTAAAAAATATTTGATAGATGGGATGATTGGGTGAACGTTTAAATGAACCTCACAATTTCCAGGTTATAGAAGACAAGATAGAGCAAGTAGCCTTTTCCAGTCCAACTAGTTCATTTCGCAGACAATGAAAATTGAGTTAAATGATTTGTCCAAGATCACAAAGTAATTTAATTAGTATAGAAACCACATATTTCAAATATCACTCCTCTGCTCTAGGTCTTAGACACACACTCATCACACATCAACACATCTTTAAGGCAAGTCAACAACTCAAAGCCTCATTCTCCTTGGAATTTAAGGACTAGCCAGGTGGTCACCTTAAGAGCTGCTAGGATATTTTACAAAGAACCACAGTCCCTTTTTTCTCCCAATATTCTTCTCTGCCAAGAATGTCTTTGCACCAGAAATACTTAGAAAAGCACAATCTGGCTTTCCTCTAAATTTACTGCTGATCAATACCAGTTCACTCCTAAGCAGGTTAATACAAATTAAGATCCTATAAAATGCTTGGTTCTTAGGAAGAGAAAAATAGCGACATAAGATTATCTAATTTAAAGGAACTATGTTTTTTTTATGGTATAGCACTAGTTTTTTTTTTTTTTTTTTTATAGCATGGCAGTACTGTTGCTTGCCCACGTATCAATTCTTTGTTCCTCAGTAACTAAACTCTGATTTCTAGTAGACCACATTGCTCCCCAGATACAAAACTGTATTTTCTAGTCTCCTTTGTGGCTGTGTGACTTAAGTTTGACCACTAAGATGTAAGTAGAAGTGTCATGTGGTATTTCCAGTAAGTTTCCTTAAAGAAAAGGGCTGCACTTGGTGCTTCTCCCTCCATTCTTTTGCCTGGGGAGAAGATGTGATGGCTTGAGCTCCAGTAGCAATACCGGATCATGAGAAGAAGGGTTATACCCTATGGATGGAGGAGGGAAGAGCTGGATGGAGCTTGGGTCCCTGATGACTATGGAGACTCCATATAAGACTTGTACTGCCTGCCTCCAGACTTATGTAGAAGAAAAAAAAAAAAAACTTTTATGCTGTATAAGCCCCATAAAGGTTCCAAGGAGCATCTGGTGGATTCAAACTGCCGACCTTATGGTTAGCAGCTGTAGCATTTAACCTCTATGCCACCAGGGTTTCCGAGCCACTTTTTTTTTTTTTTATATATATATGCAACTCAGCCTAATCTTAAGACAGTAAACAAATTCTAGAAAACTGGTATCCTTGACTACTTATAAAGAGTGGTGTCCTTACTGAAAAAGTTATCCAGAGCTGAAACCTTCTGTGAAGAAGTGGTTACTGGCAGTGCAATATACCAGCAACTTATGCCTATTGGATGTTAAAGGCCCTGACTAAAAGTTCACTATTCCTGTTCAGCACTTCCTAAATTGATAAGCAATTTTCTACTTCTGGGATATCTACTCTTCCTCCAGATTCCCTACATATTTGCTCCTTGCCTCCCCCTTTTCTCTAGGACCATGACAATTTGCCTGTCAGAATTCTCCCCTTCCTCTTAGCCCAGAAGTTTACAATGCCAATAAAAGTAGGCTGCGAAATCACACTTCCTCAGTTCCTTTTGCCTCCAAAATCCAAGTTTGAGGCATCATCAAGTTATGTCTTGATCAAAGTCACTGAATTGTACATATAAAAAATGTTGAATTAGCAAATGTTTGTTATATATATTTTTACCACAATAAATATCTATTCTATTAATTTGAAACTCTAGCATATACTTAAGATGCCAGATACTGACTTATTATTTAGGCCAGCCAATGGATTCTACCCATTCCTATCGCCATCTAGTCGTTTCTGACTCATAGTGACTCTATAGGACAGAGTAGAACTGCCCTGTAGGGTTTCCAAGAAGCAGCCAGTGGATTCAAACTGCCAACTTTTTGGTTAGCGGCCAAGATCTTAACCACTGTGCCACTAGGGCTCCAATGAATTCTAAAGGTTACGTGTTTTTTAAAGGAGCCCTGGTGGCACAGTGGTTAAGTGCTCAGCCATTAACCAGAAAGCTGGTAGTTCAAACCCACCAGCCCCTCCAAAGAAAAGAGATGTGACAGTCTGCTTCTTTAAAGCTGACAGCCTTGGAAACCCTACAGTGCTATAGTGTCTGTCCTACAGGGTCACTATGAATCGGAATCAACTTAAGGGCAACAGGTTTATATTTTTTATAAAAGCACAGATGTTCTTCCTTGAAGAAATAAAGCAAAATTTAGTCAGGACCCCAAGTGGAAAGATATCCTTACTCTCACAATATTCCCATAAGAACATTCACTTTAGACCATTTGTCAAGGCTTTCAACAGCAAAATAAATGTAACTTACAACCAGGCCAGATCCAGATTGTTCTTTGAGATTAAAGTTTATTTAACTTGGAGACCCTCTTTACAAAAAAGAATAGAAAATTGTGAATACAAAATTAGGTGCAGGTGTTGGAAGAGGCCTGTGGTCCATAAAAATGAGAGGCCTTTGAAGCTTGAGTTTCATTAGCTTCATAATAGTCACCTATGCTATAATCAAGAAATATATGCAGGAGGCGGAGCCAAGATGGCGGAATAGACAGGCGCCTCCGGAGAGCCCTCGTTACACCAAAGACCCGAAAAAACAAGTGAAACGAGTATATTTGTGACAAGTTGGGAGCCCTGAGATTCAAAGGCTAGCTTATAAAATGAACTGAGGGGCAGGGGGAGGAAGAGACCGTTCAGAAGCAGAGAGGAGTTACCAGACCTGAATCATGGGGAGCCCTCAGGCACCATTCCCGGAGCAGTGGCAGCAGGCTGGTACTAGCGTTCAGCCGCAGTTTCCTCAGGGAGAAGCAGCCAGCCACACAGCCTGCTCACACCTCCGGAACCTGAGACGAACAGCACTCTTGGCAAAGGCTAAGTACTTGTGTATATTTTACTGCGCCCCCCCACCCCCAAGCCGGCTTCTGCGGCTGAATTCCCTGGGCCTGAGATAGGTGCTGTTAAGCACCTAGAGCCATTGTCCCAGCCTTGGGGAAGGAAAAAATTTGCAATTGGGGAAAAGATAATTTGCTAGCTCAACTAACTGGGGAGCTCAGGACAGAAGCAACTCCTCTCCAGGCATAAAAGGTCCAAGGACTTGAACACCTTTCCCTTCTGTACAGACCTGTGTAAGCCTATTCCAGGAGAATAGGCCCTTGTTGGCAGACTCCAACCATTTCAGCTGTGCAGGTGAGAGGTGGATGTTTGAGGTTTGAAATTGCTTTGCCTATTAAACAAGGTCCTCACCTACCCATATCAGTGATCTCAGGACTGCTAGCTCCACTCAGGTCAGCCAGCCACCCATGAGAGGGGTCCAAGGATAACTGATACCTCCCAGTCCTTAAAGCCAAAAACTTTGGGTGCCCATAGTCCATCTGCAGAGCTCACCCACCTGCACGCTCTAGGGAACAGGGATGTGCTTTCCTCAGAGACACTCGGGGGGCAGTTCTCAGCCCCCTGCCTTGTTCAGAGCGTGACCCCTTGCTGCAATCAGGTACTGGTATATACGCCAATCACCCCTGCCCCCCTAAGACTGTAGAACAGATCCTGTACCACACACTTGATGATCATCTACCTGGAAACCTGAGCTGAATTCATACAAGAAAACTGAATGGATTCCTAGACTGATATACCTGATAACAGCTCTAGCCATCTGGGGACAGGACGTCAGAGCTCCAAAGGCAAAAATAATCAAGCTAGCTCACTCAAGCAACCCACTTGGGTATACCAAAACAAAACAAAGCAAGAAGCTACAACACAGTAAGCAAGCATAAATTAATATGATAACTTACAGATGGCTCAGAGACAACACTCAATATCAAGTCACATAAAGAAGCAGCCAAAGATCACCTCAACAGGCTCTCAAAACAAAGAACACAGGGATCTTCTAGATGAAACTGCATTCCTGGAATTACCTGAGCCAGAATACAAAAGTTTAATATACAGAACCCTTCAAGACATCAGGGAGGAAATGAGGAAATATGCAGAACAAGCCAAGGAACACACAGATAAAGCAATTGATGAAATTAGAAAGACTATTCAGGAACAAAATGAAAAGTTTAATAAGCTGGAAAAATCTACAGACAGCAATCAGAAATTCAGAAGATTAACAATCAAATTACATAAGTAGACAACTTAATAGAAAGTCAGGGGAGCACAATTGAGCAACTAGAAGCCAGAACTTCTCAACTCGAAGATAAATCACTTGGCACTAGTATATTTGAAGAAAAATCAGACAAAAGAATTTTTTAAAAATGAAGAAACCTTAAAATCATGTGGGACTCTATCAAGAGAACTAACCTACGAGTGATTGGAATACCAGAACAGGGAGGAATAACAGAAAACACAGAGAAAACTGTTGAAGATTTCTTGACCAAAAACTTCCCTGATATAGTGAAAGATGAGAAGATATCTATCCAAGATGCTCATCAAACTTCACATATGGTAGATCTTAAAAGAAAGTCACCAAGACATATTAGAATCAAACCTGCCAAAACCAAAGATAAAGAGAGAATTATAGGAGCAGCAAAGGATGAACGAAAAGCCACCTACAAAGAAGAGCCAATAAGAATAAGCTCGGACTACTCGGCAGAAACCATGCAGGCAAGAAAGCAATGGGATGACATATTTAAAAAATTGAAGGAAAAAAACTTCCTGCCAAGAATCATATATCCAGCAAAACTGTCTCCTAATTATGAAGGTGAAATTAAGACATTTCCAGATACACAAAAGTTTAGGGAATTTGTAAAAACCAAACCAAAACTAAAAGCAATACTAAAGTGAGTTCTTTGGTTAGCAAATCAATAATATCAGGTATCAACCCAAGACTAGAACACTGGCCAGAGTAACCAGAAGTCAACCCAGGCAGGGGAATCCAAAAGACCAAAGCAAGATTATAAAAAAAAAAAAAAGCTCAAAACAGGGTAACAGCAATGTTATTACATAAAAGAAGACTACATTAAAATAATAAAGAGGGACTAAGAAATGTAGTAATACACCTTCCATATGGAGAGGAAGATAGAGTGATACAAAGAAATAAAAGGTTTCAATTTAGAAAAATAGGGGTAAATAATAAGGTAACCACAAAGGAGATAAACTATCCTACTGATCAAAATAAAATACAAGAAAAAAATAGAGACTCAGCAGAAACAAAATCAACAACAACAAATATGAGGAAAGGACAATACATAAAGATAATCTACTCAGCACATAAAATTAAGTGGGAAAAAGAAACTGTCAACAACACACAAAAAAATGACATCAAAATGATAGCACTAAATTCATACCTATCCATAATTACCCTGAATGTAAATGGGCTAAATGCACCAATAGAGACAGACAGTGGCAGAATGGATTAAAAAACAAAATCCGTCTATATGCTGCCTACAAGAGACACACCTTAGACTTAGAGACACAAACAAACTAAAACTCAAAGGATGGAAAAAAACATATCAAGCAAACAACAATCTAAAAAGAGCAGGAGTGGCAATATTAACTTCTGACAAAATAGACTTTAAAGTTAAATCCATTATAAAGGATAAGGAAGGATAATATAATAATGATTAAAGGGACAATACACCAAGAAGATATAACCATATTAAATATTTATGCACCCAGCGACAGGGCTGCAAGATACATAAAACAAACTCTATCAGCACTGAAAAGTGAGATAGACAGCTCCACAATAATAGTAGGAGACTTCAACACACCACTTTCAGTGAAGGACAGGACATCCAGAAAGAAGCTCAGTAAAGACACGGAAGATCTAAATGCCACAATCAACCAACTTGACCTCATAGACATATACAAAACACTCCACCCAACAACAACCAACTATACTTTCTTTCCTAGTGCACATGGAACATTCTCTAGAATAGACCACATATTAGGTCATAAGGCAAGCCTTAGCAGAATCCAAAACATTCAAATACTACAAAGCATCTTCTCTGACCAGAAGGCCATAAAAGTGGAAATCAACAACAGAAAAAGCAGGGAAAAGATATCAAACACTTGGAAACTGAACAATACCCTGCTGAAAAAAGACTGGATTATAGAAGACATTAAGGATGGAATAAAGAAATTCATAGAATCCAATGAGAATGAAAACACTTCCTATCAGAACCTTTGGGACACAGCGAAAGCAGTGCTCACAGGTCAATTTATATCAATAAATGCACACATACAAAAAGAAGAAAGGACCAAAATCAAAGAATTATCCCTACAACTTGAACAATAGAAAGAGTGCAACAAAAGAAACCCTCAGGCACCAGAAGAAAGCAAATAATAAAAATTAGAGCAGAACTAAATGAAATAGAAAACAGAAAAACAATTGAAAGAATTAAAACCAAAAGCTGGTTCTTTGGTCTTTGAAAAAAATAACAAAATTGATAAACCACTGGCCAAACTGACAAAAGAAAAACAGGAGAGAAAGCAAATAACCCAAATAAGAAATGAGATGGGTGATATTACAACAGACGCATTGGAAATTAAAAGAATCATATCAGATTACTATGAAAAATCGTACTCTAACAAATTTGAAAACCTAGAAGAAATGGATGAATTCCTAGAAACACTATCTACCTAAACTAACACAGAGGTAGAACAACTAAATAGACCCATAACAAAAGAAGAGATTGAAAAGGTAATAAAAAAAAAAAAACTCCCAATAAAAAAAAAAAAACGCTGGTCTGGACGGCTTCACTGCAGAGTTCTACCAAACCTTCAGAGAAGAGTTAACACCACTACTACTAAAGGTATTTCAGAGCATAGAAAAGGACGGAATACTACCAAACCCATTCTATGAAGCCACCATATCCCTGATACCAAAACCAGGTAAAGACACCACAAAAAAAGAAAATTATAGACCTATATCCCTCATGAACGTAGATGTAAAAATCCTCAACAAAATTCTACCCAATAGAATTCAACAACATATCAAAAAAATAATTCACCATGACCAAGTGGGATTCATACCAGGTATGCAGGGATGGTTCAACATTAGAAAAACAATTAATGTAATCCACCACAGAAATAAAACAAAAGACAAGAATCACACAATTTTACCAATTGATGCAGAAAAGGCATTTGACAAAGTTCAACGCCCATTCATGATAAAAACTCTCAGCAAAATAGGAATAGAAGGAAAATTCCTCAACATAATAAAGGGCATTTATACAAAGCCAACAGCAAACATTACCTTAAATGGAGAGAGACTGAAAGCATTCCCATTGAGATCGGGAACCAGACAAGGATGCCCTTTATCACCACTCTAATTCCACATTGTGCTGGAGCTCCTAGCCAGAGCAGTTGGGCTAGATAAAGAAATAAAGGGCATCCAGATTGACAAGGAAGAAGTAAAATTTCTCTATTTGCAGATGACATGATCTTATACACAGAAAACCCTAAGGAATCCTCAGGAAAACTACTGAAACTAAGAGAAGAATTCAGCAGAGAATCAGGATACAAGATAAACATACAAAAATCAGTTGCATTCCTCTACACCAACAAAAAGAACATCAAAGAGGGAATCATCAAATCAATGACATTTACAGTAGCCCCCAAGAAGATAAAATACTTAGAAATAAATCTTACCAGAGATGTAAAAGACTTATACAAAGAAAACTACAATACACTTCTGCAAGAAACAAAACAGACTTACATGAGTGGAAAAACATACTTTGCTCTTGGATAGGAAGACTTAACAGTATGAAAATCTCTATTCTACCAAAAGTGATCTATACATTTAATGCAATTCTGATCCAAATCCCAAGGACATTCTTAATGAGATGGAGAAACAAATCACCAACTTCATATGGAAGGGAAAGAGGCCCCGGATAAATAAGGCATTACTGAAAAAGAAGAACAAAGTGGAAGGCCTTACTTTACCTGATTTTAGAACCTGTTACACCGCCACAGTAGTCGAAACAGCCTGGTACTTGTACAATAACAGATACATAGACCAATGGAACAGAATTGAGAATCCAGACATAAATCCATCCACATATGAGCAGTTGATATTTGACAAAGGCCCCAAAACAGTTAAATGGGGAAAAGACAGTCTTTTTAACAAACGGTGCTGGCATAACTGGATACCCATCTGCAAAAAAATTAAACAAGATCCATACCTCATACCATGCAAAAAAACTAACTCAAAATGAATCAAAGACCTAAATATAAAATCTAAAATGATAAAGATCATGGAAGAAAAAATAGGGACATGAGGAGCCCTAATACATGGCATAAACAGTATACAGAATGTTATTAAGAATGCAGTAGAAAAACTACACAATTGGGAGCTCCTAAAAATCAAACACCTATGCTCATCCAAGACTTCACCAAAAGAGTAAAAAGACTACCTGCAGACCGGTTAAAAGTTTTTAGCTATGACATTTCTGATCAGCACCTGATCTCTAAAATCTACATGATACTGCAAAAACTCAACTACAAAAGACAAATAACCCAATTAAAAAATGGGCAAAAGATATGAACAGACACTTCACTAAAGAAGACATTCAGGTAGCTAACAGATACATGAGGATATGCTCACGATCATTAGCCATTAGAGAAATGCAAATCAAAACTACAATGAGATGTCAACAAGGCTGGCATTAATCCAAAAAACACAAAATAATAAATGTTGAGAGGCTGTGGAGAGATTGACACTTATACACTGCTGGTGGAAATGTAAAATGGTACAACCACTTTGGAAATTGATCTGGCACTTCCTTAAAAAGCTAGAAATAGAACTACCATACAATCCAGAAATCCCACTCCTTGGCATATATCCTAGAGAAATAAGAACCTTTATACGAACAGATATATGCACACCCATATTTATTGCAGCACTGTTTACAGTAGCAAAAAGATGGAAGCAACCAAGGTGCCCATCAACGGATGAACGGATAAATAAATTATGGTATATTCACACAATGGAATACTACGCATCAATAAAGAACAGTGATGAATCTGTGAAACACTTCATATCATGGAAGAACCTGGAAGGCATTATGCTGAGTGAAACTAGTCAGTTGCAAAAGGACAAATATTACATAAGACCACTATTATACTATCTTGAGAAATAGTTTAAACTGAGAAGAAAACATTCTTTTGTGGTTACGAGAGGGGAGAGGGACGGAGGGTGGGAGAGGGGTATTTACTAATTAGATAGTAGATAAGAACTACTTTAGGTGAAGGGAAAGACAACACACAATACGGGGAGGTCTGCATAACTGGACTAAACCAAAAGCAAAGAAGCTTCCTGAATAAACTGAATGCTTCGAAGGCCAGCGTAGGAGGGGCAGGGGTCTGGGGACCATGGTTTCAGCGGACATCTAAGTCAATTGGCATAATAAAACCTATTAAGAAAACATTCTGCATCCCACTTTGAAGAGTGGCATCTGGGGTCTTAAATGCTACCAAGCAGCCATCTAAGATGCATCGATGAGTCTCAACCCACCTGGATCAAAGGAAAATGAAGAACATCAAGGACGCAAGGTAATCATAAGCCCAAGAGACAGAAAGGGCCACATGAACCAGAGTCTACATCATCCTGAGACCAGAAGAACTAGATGGTGCCCGGCTACAACTGATGACTGCCCTGACAGGAAACACAACAGAGAACCCCTGAGGGAGCAGGAGAGCAGTGGGATGTAGACCCCAAATTCTCATAAAAAGACCAGACTTAATGGTCTGACTGAGACTAGAAGGACCCCAGTGGTCATGGCCCCCAGACCTTCTGTTGGCCCAGGACAGGAACCATTCCTGAGGCCAACTCTTCAGACATGGATTGGACTGGACAACGGGTTGGAGAGGGATGCTGGTAAGGACTGAGCTTCTTGGATCAGGTGGACACTTGAGACTATGTTGGCATCTCCTGTCTGGAGGGGAGATGAGAGGGTAGAGGGGGTTAGAAGCTGGCGAAATGGACAGGAAAAGAGAGAGCAGAGGGAGGGAGTGGGCTGTCTCATTAGGGGGAGAGTATTTGGGAGTATGTAGCAAGGTGTATATAAGTTTTTGTATGAGAGACTGACTTGATTTGTAAACTTTCACTGAAATCACAATAACAATTATTTTTAAAAATAAATACAAGTCTCAGAAAAGGAAGGACTGAGTAAAAGCAAACTATTAATAGCTGTGTGGCTAAAAGCCAGAAAATAAGAAAAAAGAAAGGAATTAAAAAAAAAAACTGCAGGAAAATATACAGTCATTACTAGTTTTGAACTTTCTGTTAAATTTACGTAGCAGTTAGAATGAGGGGAAAAAAAACTTTTTTTTTTTTTTACGCACAAGATCAGTACCTGACTACCACATACACATATTACCCATATAATGCCCCAACAATTGTGTTAGATACTCAGATAAAGATTATATCTAAAACCCTCATTTAGGAGGAATGTTCTTAAGACGATGACTTGCAGAAATAACCAATCATTGGCAGCCATTGGATATTGTTCTTCTCTCACTAGACCTAATATTTGCCTTAGATGTATATTCCTCAGAATACAATGTTAACCTTTGATCTTGTATTTACATTAGACAAATATCTAACTGCAAAACTAATAGCCAACTTTGAGTAACCATTTGTTACGTGACCTGCCAAGCAGCATGCTAAGCACAGTACAAGGAATGCCTCAATTAATTCTCAAGCAAGAAAATAAAATAGATGTTTTTATTATTTCCATGTTACAGATGGGGAAGCTGAGGTCTAGAAAGATCGCACAGCATGTGAGAAGCGAAGCCAAGGCCAGGCCCAAACAGTTTCCACAGAAATCCCAGATTCAAAGAGGTTAACCAACCAACCAAGGTGATACAGCTCTTAAGTGGCAGAATCAGGATTCTAACCAGGTCTAACCTTAAAACAGGTGTTCTTACACATGCTGAAAAATATTAAAGGATCCAAGCACAAAATACAAAAGCACTGAGCGCTTCTGACTTAACAGTTTCTCTTTAGAAAATGACAGAAAGGAGAAAGGCAAATGTGGAGTATTTATTAATATAATAAGCTTTTGTTGATTGTCTAGCATGTGCATGGACCAGCTGCTGCCATACCTGAGGGTAAAAGGCTGTAGTCAGGCCTGGCTTCAGAGAAATCACACACATTTTGGCAGTTGTAGCTTATTTTATCATTGGAACTATATAATACCAACCCTCCTTGTTCCATGTGCTATTTCTATTTATATTGATTTTATAGCTTCCCTAGGACCAAATGGGATAATTTGGACCTGGGACATTTTCTTTACCAGCCATGTTTTATAAAGTTTTGTGTAAACTAGTAAGAATAAATAATAAGAAGAAAACTACCACCTGCGTCTGTAGAAGGTGGGATAACTATTATAAGGCCCCTGTTCCTGCTACAGAAGGGTTTCATCCCACTAGTCATCTTCCTGGACGAGATAGATTGACACAGTGGCTACAACAATGGGCTCAAACATGGCCACAATTGTGAGGATGGTGCAGGACTGGGCAACGTTTCCTTCTGTTGTACATAGGGCCACTATGATACATAAAAATGCATTAAGTTATTCCCTTCAGTTTCTAAATTCAAGTTCAGGTCTAGTTGGAAGGGGCCAGGTCTACTGTTGACATTATACCACACGTTAAACCATCAAAAAAAATTGAGACCCAACATACCAAGAAACAAACATAAGACCTCCCACCCCCACTCCAGGCCTCTGTAGTCCCTAGAAGGGGTAACCGTTTGGGAAGCTGTTTCTTTTACTTCAGTTTATAAAATCAGGCATGGTCATTGTTAAAAACTAGAAAAGTCTAAAAAAGAGCTGGTATTTTGGATAATTTTTTTTGGCTATGCCTTTTTATACTTTCCCAGTTTTTAACACTGCCACTGTATTTCTTACAGTGCTTTATAATTTCATTTTATAAATAATTATGATCAAATAGTATATATAATTCTGTTTCTGTTTTTTTGTTGTTGTTTCACTTAAAAAGGCCATCTGACTTCTGATGGCACAGGACAGGAACCATCCCCGAAGACAAATCATCAGGCATGAAAAGGAATGGTCAGTGGGGGGGTAGAGAGATGCTGATGAAGAGTGAGCTAATTAAATCAGGTGGACACGGGAGAATGTGTTGGCAACTCTTGACTGGAGGGGGGATGGGAAGATAGAGAGAGAGGGAAGATGGCAAAATTGGCACGAAACGAGAGACTGGAAGGGCTGACTCAATAGGGGGAGAGCAAGTGGGAGAAGGGAGTAAGATGTATGTAAACCTACATGTGACAGACTGATTGGAATGGTAAATGTTCACTTGAAGCTTAATAAAAATTAAAAAAAAAAAAAAAGGCCATCTGTTTAATATTCATGAACAGCTCCCTTTATTTCAAGCAAGGATCAGTTCAACATCTTGCATGACTTGAGCATTCTAGAGAATGCAGCAAACAGCATGAACTTCTCTTAGGCATAATTCATTAGGCTGTCTTGGGACTTTGATCCCATAGTAGTGAGGATACGCCCAATCAATTTAACCTATGTAAGGTTATGTGACAACATAAGAGCTGACCTTCCTGAAAAATACGAACTGTCATTGTATTTTCATGCTAATATGAATGTAGTGAGGTTTAGATGTTTCACAACATTAACTAATTTATACTTGGCTATCTTTTTTTTTTTTTTTTTATCTTTAAATTAGGAGTCCTGGTGGCACAGTAGTTAAAATACTTGGCTACTAACTGAAAGGTTGGCAGTTCAAAACCCACCAGCTGCTCCACGGGAGAAAGAAGTGGCAGTCCACTTCTGTAAAGATTTACAGCCTTGGAAACCCTATGGGTCAGTTCTACTCTGCCCTGTAGGATCGCCATGAGTTGGAATCAACTCTACGGCAGTGAGTTTGGTTTTAGGGGGCGGGGGGTATCTTTGAATTGTACAAGTAGGATCCATTGCAAATTCAAAGGAAAGGAAGGGATGTGGCATGTATGGAGGAGTGGAGGAGTCATTTAAACATTTATCAAGATAAAGAAGGAAGTGGAGGAAGAGGATTTGAAGGAGGAGGGGGAAGAAGAGGGAGGAGAGGAGACTCAGCTAATCCTCCAACGTGTGCTCTAGAGGACTTCTGGTTCAGGTATCGCCCCTCTGATCGCTCCAACAAGTTTTCTTATTCCTTAGTCTCACAAGAAAGAGAATAATAGAATGGCTGCCTAACAGTTAAAGTACAAAGATATTTTGTTTGATATTAATTGACATGTGGGCATTTTGGCAAAAGATTATCCCTCGAAAATGATCCAAATCTAAACATTTCTAACTGAATCAAAAAGATCAATATATACAATGGATTTTTTTTTTTAAGTCTGCGTGTTGGCCTAGAACAGGGAGAGTGGCAGTAATTATTAAAGTTTTATGGGTTGTCACCTAGGGACTTCATCATCTTGCTTGATTTCAGTGGTGGCCATTTTTATAATTTTTAAAATGAAGTTTCCAGGATTCTCTAACCTCTTATTGATCTTCCTTCTTTAAAAGAGTTGCTGATGCCTCTGAGGCTTCAGTCATGAGGCAATGCAGTTTTATTGGAGCTGGAGTAGTTTTCCAAATGGCATTTTTTCAAAAGAAACAAATGGGAGTCTGCAGCTTCCGTAACATGCATATGGAGCTTGGCAGCCAGTTGATTGTTCACCTGCTGCCATGAACACCTGCCCTAAAATGTTGTTCTGTACTTCAGGGAGCCCTGGTGGTGCAATGGTGAAGAGCTGGGCTACTAACCAAAAGGTCGGCAGTTTGAATCCACCAGCCACTCCTTGGAAACTCTATGGGGCAGCTCTACTCTGTCCTATAGGGGCACTATGAGTCAGAACTGATTCCACAGCACATCACAACAACAACAACTGTATTTCAGGGAGTGGGTGGTTTCCAGCAGACATTTTGTAGGCATGAAGAATAAGAATCATTACCTCACAGCCTTACAGCTTCTCCCCTGGATAATTGATAATATTTAAACATCCTGAAAGGTCTATTAGCAGGTTTAAGTTATTTTAAGTTCTTTAAGTTACTAATGATTCTCATACCAGTGTTTTCCTTAAATATCTTAAAAGAGACAAACCTGTTCTAAGTGTCTAGTCTCACATGCGAGAGGGAAAAGCAGCACCATCTTGGTTCTTCTGAAGTCGGTTGCCAAATTTGGTTGACTTCCTTAGTAATTAGGTGTTTAATTAATGAGCTCATGCTGAATACAGATTCTTAATTTTTTAATTAAGAGCATGCTTTTCAACTTGTTGTATCCAACAAACAGTGTGGTGAATGAGGCTGTATCAATCGTGAAGTTCTTGATCTATGTGTTGGAAATTTTCACCCAAGCACATATTTTAACTTGAAAAAACAGCTCATAGGAAATGATCAACAAGAGTATATAAAAAAAAATAACCCGTTGCCGTTGAGTCAATTCTGACTCATATCGACCCTACAGGACAGAGTAGAACTGCCCGTATAGTTTCCAAGGAGCACCTGGCAGATTTGAACTGCTGACCCTTTTTAGGTTAGCAGCCATAGCACTTAACCACTACGCCAATAGGTCATGTTAAAAAAAAAAAAAAATATATATATATATATATACACACATACATACACACACCCACATGACATTTTAAAAAAAAGCAATTCTCAGTTATCTATGGGGTGATTTCCCACATTTAAATGCAGTTATAAATACATAGTTCATAGATAAATATAAAATATTTACATAGTTATCTATAATTTGAATTAACTACATCCCTGGAAGAAAGTAATAAATTGCTGATCGTGCAAAAGGAGTTTTTGTTTTCTATGAGAAATGTGACATATTTCCATTTTCATAGGCAAAAACCCAGTTCAAATTTGTTTACAGCAAGGCCCAGAGGAATTTTTAAATGCTTTAGTAATGAATATTTCTTTTGAAAATGTATTATTAAACAGAGTTTTAAAATGTTTTGTACTGCAGCTTTGATTTTATTGTAGTGGGATTTGCCTTTTTTTCAAAAATAAATTTGTTTTTAGTTGTTATGAAAACGCAACTAGTAAAGAAATGTATAAAACAGAAAGTAAAAGTCATTCAATCCCACCCACATTTTACGTTTTGGTTGTGATTAATAGATAGGATAAACAACAACAACAAAAAAAACCCCAGTGCCGTGGAGTCTATTCCGACTCATAGTGACCCTGTAGACAGGGTAGAACTGCCCCATAGAGTTTCCAAGGAGCGCCTGGTGGATTCGAACTGCCAACCTTTTGGTTAGCAGCCGTAGCACTTAACCCATAGCTATTGCTAAAATGCCAAGGCTGACTAATGTCATCTTCACCAACAATGGCTATTATCAATCTTTTTAATGTCTGCTCACCCAGTGTTTTTAATAAAAATATGTCTATTCACAAGAGATCTTAGCCTTGAATTGTCCATCTTCCCTGGTGTTTCCAGAATTATCTACCTAATTTACAAAGCTAATTATTAAGTCCTTTGCTACAGGTCCTATTCTGGTTGCCTGCAGCTACATAAAGAAATCCAGGCTCCTTAACAGGGCTCACAGGGTCCTTCACTACCCATGCCCAACTTCCCTTGCTGGCCTCATGTTCTCGCTGCCTCCATAAATCCTCTCAGTGACAACTACACTGAATTTTTTGCCTTTCTCGACATTTGCCATTTTCTTTCTTACCTCTAACCCCAACACATTGCATTTACTATTTCCGGTCAGAAATGCCCCTTCCTTCTTCTTCCTCTGGTAAACGCCTATTCAACTTCCAAGAGCTAGCTGAAATATTGCCTCCTCTGTGTACCTTCCCTGAGGAAGAATGAACTGCTCCTATTCTGCTTCTTTTGTGGTTGAACTTAGTACATGATTACCTGATGTTTGTGTAAATGTTTAACATCCCCTCTACAATGAAAGACAGCAAAGATCTTCATCATAAATTCCTTGCCCTTGGCTGAGTTTCTGATATAGAGGAGACCCTCAAAGAGTGCTTGCTGAATACCTAAATGGTTTTCAATATTGGCCAGCAAAAGCAAAAAAAAAAAAAAAAATCCATGTATCTATAGCATGAAATATGAAATATCTGATAATAGTACATAATGAGGAATCCCAGAGTGTGCAAATGGCTAACACACTTGACTGCTGACAGAAAGGTTAGAGGTTTACATCCACCCAGAGGCACCTCAGAAGAATCCCCCATGATTTACTTCTGAAAAACTAGCCATTAAAAACGCTATGGAACACAGTTCTGTTCTGAAACACATGGGGTGGCTATGAATTGGAATCAACTCAACAGCATCTGGTAGTACCTAATAAGCATTAGCAACCCATACTTTCTTACACAAGGGAAGTATCCCATGAAGCTCTGTGGGGTGGGCACTTCCACAGCCACAGCTGAAACTGCAAAGAAGCCAAACTACACCCAAGTGTATCCCTTCCCCACATTCCTTCCATATTTCTCTCCCACCTTCTATGATTTCACACCCCCAGTATTCACTGCCACATGCCCTCTGGCTGCCCAAAGCTCCTTATTAAAGAAAGGAGCTAAGAGAAACAAGCCATACTCAAAAATTCATCCCATCTTCTCCATCTCAGCCAACTTCCATTCCCTCAGTCAGGTTTATCATGACACAGCTATGTGAGAAACCAGTAAGATTGTATCACTCGAGTGCTGATGCTCAGACAAGAATTAGCTCAACCTTCCAGAGAGGAAATGTCTTTTTAGAAGATCTTTTTAAGAAATTAGCTAACTAATCCTGGGAGAATTAACCGAAGAGATATTTTTATTGCAAGTCCTCCCAGAAGTCTCTTGGACTTTCTTGGTCACCAGATACAACAAAGGAGCCCTGGTGGCACAACAGTTAGGTGGTGGGCCGGTAAGATTACAGCCTTAAAAACCCTATGGGGTATTCTACTCTGTAGCATGGGGTCCCTTTAAGTCAAAATCGACTCCAGGGCACATGGCAACAACAACAGATACTACCAGCCCTAAGATGCTAGAAGAAATGGTGTCAGTGACCAATCTTCCATTTCTGAAAGGTTGTTTCTATAAGGTCGCCTTAACAGACATTTCCCAACGCACCTTCCTTAGGTCAGTGCTCAAAAGATCACAATTGCTCACCGTGTTTAAAAAACAAATAGAATGAGGGCAAGTAGAGCAAAGGGAAAGAAAGTTGAGAGAAGGATGACAAATGAGAAAGGATGTCAATTTTGGAGCAACTACACAGAAGATATCATCCTAAAAAGATGACAGTTGGAGTTCACCACACAAAAAGCCTACTGCAAAAATCAGAAACGTACGCATCTCCAACATTTTTTTTCTATTTAAAGTGTTTTTCCTCCTAAAGAAGCTGAGTGTCCTATCTAACACATTGGTTAAAAATTTTCCCATAAGATTGAATGGGTCAAAAAAACTCAAAGTACTTTTCCTCATAAAATTATGTAAGTCTAACAAATGATGAAAAATGTTTCTGCTGTACCCTCATTTCTCAGGTTATTAGTTTCTATCCCCAGTTTGATTTTATATCCAGGGCGGCCAATTCCTCTTACAGCCACACATGCTGAGATCAAAGGATGAAGAGGCTGTTACATCCCAAGACTAACATTACAAAGAGAAGCGTTGGAAAGGACCCAAACTTCATAATATAAAAGAATAATTTCAAGGGATAAAAATGAAACCAAAAATAGCAGCTACTTTAAACTTCATTTTAGGAGCATGAGGGATGTTATACCCCTCCATGTGGTTGCCTAGGGAACAGGATCTTTTGCTGCCCAATAATTTCTTGGAAATTGCTGCCTTATATTATATCTATGCTTGTTAAATTCACTCTTAAGGAAAAGCCCCTCCAAAAGCACAGTTTAAGTTATAGCAATGGAATCTTTGTTGGGAAAATGCTATAGAAAGCTAAATCTCCTTTAATGTCTTTGGCTGTCCCAATAAATTATCATTCTTCTATTTGGATAGGAGACTTTCTTATCCATAATATCTTATTCCTCATTTTGAGTCCTGAAAGTGGAGTCTTCTTATAGATAAATGAAACTGACTTGATTAAACACACTTATCTTGGCATGTCAAAATATATAAACAGGAAGATTGTAGTCTGAATTAAACCATGCAAAATTATTCTGACACTTTCCCCAAGCATTCAAGAAAGAATACCCTTGATAACAGAATGTCTAAGAAGCAAAAAGAGTGATGTTGGGCTTTCTTCACATGATAAATTTTCCTCAACTTTGTCTGTTATAGGTCCCAACCATGAGGCAGAAGAGCTTGGTTAGCTGTCATGGGGAGGCTTATTGGAAGTGCCATTAATGATATTAGTGCATCTTTGTTTTACATAAAAACAACACTGCTGGTCAAATTTCTATCCTTTTTTCTACTTCCTGTAACTCTGGTTAAGATAATCATTTTTCTAAGCATGCTGAGGCAGATCCTCTGTGAAGTAACGGAGTCAAATTTGCACAGTTCCCTTTCAAGGCTCTGGAGCCTAGCCACATGTTCATATGGTCATATGGCCTTTTGTATACCCCCAAAATAAGATATTTAATCACAACCAATTAAGACCATTTTCTCTTCCAGCTCTGACTTTTCTTCCTTCATACTTCCCCGTCTTGGTTATCTAGTACTGCTATAACAGAAATACCACAAGTGGATGTCTTTAACAAAGAGAAATTTATTTTCTCACAGTCTAGTAGGTTACAAGTCTAAATTCAGGGCATTGGCTCCAGGGGAAGGCTTTCTCTGTCAGCTCTGGAGGAAGGTCTTTGTTCTCAAACTTCTCCTGGTGGAGGAGTTTCTCAGGCGCAGGGACCCCATGTCCGAAGGACACACTCTGCTCCTGGTGCTGCTTTCTTGGTGGTGTGAGGTCCTCAAGTCTCTGCTTGCTTCCCTTTCCTTTTAGATCTTGAGAGATAAAAGGTGGTGCAGGCCACAACCCAGGGAAACTCCCTTTACCTTGGATCAGGGAGGTGACCTGAGTAAGTGTGGTGTTACAATTCCACCCTAATCCTCTCAACATAAAATTAAAATCATAAAATGGAGGACAACCACACATGGCCTAACCAATTTGATACACACATTTTGGGGGGGACATAATTCAATCTATGACACCCTCCAATCAGGTGCTGTTGGAGAGGTCACAAACATTTTCTGTGAAGTAGAGTAGAGGATACACTCAGTTTGGGTTGTTGTTGTTATTAGGTGTACATGAGTCAATTTTGATTCACAGCAATCCCATGTGACAGAGCAGAACCACCTCATAGGGTTTCTAGGCTGTAATGTTTACCGGAGAGCCCTTGTGGCACAGTGGGTAAGAGTTCAGCTACTAGCCAAAAGGTTGGCAGTGTGAATCCAAGAGCTGCTCCTTGGAAAGCCTATGGGGCAGTTCTACTCTGTCCTGTAGGGTCACTATGAGTCAGAATCAACTCTATGGAAACTGGTTTTAATCTCTGCAGGATCAGATCGCCAAATATTTCTCCCGAGAGCTGCCAGGTGGGTTCAAACTGCCAACCTTTCGGTTAGCAGCCGAGCACTACCGGGACTCCTTTTCAGCTTGAATTAGTGATACAGAGATAAGTGCTGTAGTAGTAACATCAAAAACTGTCTAACTTCAGGAGAGATACCGTAAATCAAGATCAGCCCAAGATTGATTCCCATGAGGTAGAGGTCAGACATACCTGCATTCTCCAAACTTTTAACCAATTCTGAAACCAACCATCCCTCAGCACTCTCTACTTCTTTTCTGGGTCAGATAATCCATTCCAATGGCCACAGAGAACTCACTGACCATACATACAGTTAAATAGTTTATTAAGGAACAGGGTACAACTCGGGATCAAGATCAACAGAATACAACTCAGGAATCAGCATTAGGAAGCATGTAGGCAAAGCTTTCCTTCCTCAGTGTAGGAGAGCTCTCTCCATTCCTCTCAACCACGTAGGCTCCTCTCAGCCCCTCAGGGCAGGATCCTCTCAGCTCTGCCATCTGTCATTCTGGCTCTGCCACTGGGCCCCATCCAGGCCTCTTGCTGTCTTCAGTGTTATAGCCCTTAACCTTTGTTACAGTTCTTTTATTTATTTATTTTTAATTTAAAAATAACCATATTCTTTATTATTATTATTATTGTACTTTAGATGAAGGTTTACAGAACAAACTAGCTTCTCATTAAACACTTAGTACACATACCGATTTATGACATTGGTTACAAACCCCACGACATGTCAACACTCACCCTTTTCGATCTTGGGTTCCTTATTACCAGCTTTCGTATCCCCTCCTGTCTTCTAGTCCTTGCCCCTGGGCTGGTGTGCCCATTTAGTCATGTTTTGTTTTATGGGCCTGTCTAACCTTTGGATGAAGGGTGAACCTCAAGAGTGACTTCATTACTGAGCTAAAGAGGTGTCCGGGGGCCATACTCTTGGGGTTTCTCCAGTCTCTGTCAGGCCAATAAGTCTGGTCTTTTTTTCTAAGTTAGAATTTTGTTCTACATTTTTCTCCAGCTCTGTCCAGGACCCTCTATTGTGATCCCTGTCAGAGTAGTTGGGTGGTAGCCGGGCACTGTCTAGTTGTACTGGACTCAGTCTGCTGGAGGCCGTGGTAGCTGTGGTCCATTAGTCCCTTGGACTAATCTTCCCCTTGCGTTTTTAGTTTTCTTCATTCTCCCTTGTTTCAGATGGGGTGAGACCAGTGGAGTATCTTAGATGGCTGCTCACTGTTAAACCTCTTTTAGGAGATTTCTTGCCTCCTCTCTCTCTGCTCCTTTTCTCTTCTTTCTGCTTCTTCCCGCTGCTTCTCTTCCTGCTTCTTTCTGCCTCAAAAACCTCTGTGGTGTTGGCTGTTTATATACTCAACTCCTTGCCAATTTCCAGGAATGGTCCCTCCAAGTGGGGGGGAGGCACAAACTGACCAATCCCCTTTCAGTAGACCACAGACACTTCATTTCCATCTTAGGCTAAAACTCACCTCATTTGCGCAGTCTATTGACCAATCCTTGCAAGCTGCATACCAATCACAGGGCAGGGTGGAGCCCAGGACCAGATAAAAAGTATCAAAACCAAGTTGTTTACAGCTTACCCAGGATATGTCAATCAATCTGGACAAAAGTTACAAATCCTCTGGGGTAGAAAACTACGGCAAATGTAACTCCAAGGGGTTAGGGGGAAAATCTGTCAAGCTGTTCTTCCAAAGAGCCGAGGCAAAAGGCCACATAAAGGAATTCATTTCACCAGGAGTACAGATATAGACATATAGCTACAGCACAGTGACTTCCATGTATAGATAAAATTGTTGTTGTTGTTATTAGGTGCTGTCAAGTCAATTCCGACTCATAGTGATCCTATGTACAACAGGATGAAACACTGCACAGTCCTGCACCATCCTCACAATAATACTTGTTACGCTTGAGCCCATCATTTCAGACACTGTGTCAATCCATCTCATTCAGGGCCTTCCTCTTTTTCTCCGACCCTCTACTTTACCAACCCTGATGTCCTTCTTCAGGGACTGATCCCTCCTGAATAACATGTTCAAAGTATGTGAGGCAAAGTCTCACCATTCTTGCTTCTAAGGAGCATTCTGGCTGTATTTCTTCGAAGACAGATTTGTTAGTTGTTTTGCTGTCCATGGTATATTCAATATTCTTTGGAACGTAATTCAAAGGCATCAATTCTTCTTCAGTTTTCTTTATTCATTGTCCAGGTTTCACATGCATATGAGACAACTGAAAACACCACAGCTTGGGTCAGGCACACCTTAGCCTGCAAGGTGATATCTTTGCTTTTTAACACTTTAAAGAGATCTTTTGCAGCAGATTTGCCCAGTGCAATGCGTCTTTTGATTTCTTGACTGCTGCTTTCATGGGTGTTGATTGTAGATCCAGTAAAATGAAATCCTCGACAACTTCAATCTTTTCTCCATTTATCATGATGTTTCTTATTGGTCCAATCGTGAGGATTTTTGTTTTCTTTATGTTAAGATGTAATCCATACTGAAGGCTGTGGTCTTTGATCTTCATCAATAAGTGCTTCAAGTCATCTTCACTTTCAGCAAGCAAGGTTGTGTTATCTGCATAACACAGGTTGTTAACGAGTATTCGTCCAATCCTGATGCCAAGTTCTTCTTCATATAGTTCAGCTTCTCTGATTATTCGCTCAACATACAGACTGAATAAGTACGGTGAAAGGATACAACCCTTATGCACATCTATCCTGACTTTAAACTACTCAGTATCGCCTTGTTCTGTTTTTAACAACTGACTCTTGATCTATGTACAGGTTCCTCATGAGCACAATTAAGTGTTCTGGGATTCCCATGCTTCGCAATGTTATGCGTAATTTGTTATGATCCACGCAGTCGAATGCCATTGCATAGTCAATAAAACACAGGTAAACATCTTTCTGATATTCTCTGTTTTCAGTCAGGATCCAACTGACATTAGCAATGATGTCCCTTGTTCTACATCCTCCTCTGAATCCAGCATGAATTTCTGGCAGTTCCCTGTGGATGTACTGCTGCAGCCGCTTTTGAATGATCTTCAGCAAAATTTTACTTGCGTGTGACATTGTTCCATAATTTCCACATTCTGTTGTTTCACCTTCCTTTGGAATAGGCATAAATATGGATCTCTTTCAGTCGGTTCGCCGGGTAGCTGTCTTCCAAATTTCTTGGCATTGATGAGTGAGTACTTCCAGTGCTACATCTGTTTGTTGAAACATCTCAACTCGTATTCTGTCAATTCCTGGAGCCTTGTTTTTCACCAGTGCCCTCAGAGCAGCTTGGACCACTACCTTCAGTACCCTTTTTTTTTCCTCCTGAAATGGTTGAATGTCAATCAATTCTTTTTGGTATAGTGACTCCTTCTATCTTCTTTTGATGCTTCCTGTGTCGTTTAATGGAAACCCTGGTGGCATAGTGGTTAAGAGCTACTGCTGCTAACTAAAAGGAAGGCAGTTCAAATCCGCCAGGCACTCCTTGGAAACCCAATGGGGCAGTTCTACTCTGTCCTTCAGGGTCGCTATGAGTCAAAATCAACTCAGTGGCAACCGGTTTGGTTTGGTTTTTGTTGTCCTTTAATATTTTCCCCATACAATTCTTCAGTATTGCAACTTGATGCTTGAATTTTTTCTTCAGTTCTTTCAGCTTGAGAAATGCTCAGTGTGTTCTTTCCTTTTGGTTTTCTAACTTCAGGTCTTTGCACATGTCATTATAATACTTCACTCTGTCTTCTTGAGCCACCCTTTGAAATCCTCTGTTCAGCTCTTTTACTTCATCATTTCTTCCATTTGCTTTAGCTACTTGACAGTCAAGAGCATGTTTCAGAGTGTCTTCTGACATTCATTTTGGTCTTTTCTTTCTTTCCTATCTTTTTAATGACCTCTTGCTTTCTTCCTGTGTGATATCCTTGATGTCATTCCACAAGTCGTCTGGTCTTCGGTCATCAGTATTCAATACATTTCATCTATTCTTGAGGTGGTCTCTAAATTCAGGTGGGATATACTCAAGGTTGTACTTTGGCTCTCATGGACTTGTTCTCATTTTTCTTCAGCTTCAATTTGAACTTGCATATGAGGAACTGATGGTCTGTTCTGCAGTCGGCCCCTGGCCTTGTTCTGACTGATAATTTTGAGCTTTTCCATCGTCTCTTTCCACAGATGTAGTCAATTTGACTCTTGTGTATTCCATCCGGTGCAGTCCACGTGTATAGTCACTGTTTATGTTGTTGGAAAAAGGTATGTGCAACGAAGAAGTCAATGGTCTTGCAAAATCCTATCATGTGATCTCTGGCATTGCTTCTATCACCAATGCCATATTTTCCAAATTCCGATTCTTTTGTTTCCAATTTTTGCATTCCAATCACCAGTAGCTATCAATGCATCCCAGTTGCATGTTTGCTCAATTTCAGAGTGCAGAAGTTGGTAAAAATATTCAATTTCTTCATCTTTGGCCTTAGTGAATGCTGGGTAAATTTGAATAATAGTCATATTAACCGGTCTTCCTTGTAGGCATATGGATATTATGCTATCACTGATAGTGCTGTACTTCAGGATAGATCTTGAAATGTTCTTTTTGATGATGAATGCAATGCCATTCCTCTTCAAGTTGTCATTCCTGGCATAGTAGACTATATGATAGTCTGGTTCAAAATGGCCAATACCAGTCCATTTCAGCTCACTAATGCCTAGGATATTAACGTTTATGCATTCCATTTCATTTTTGATGATTTCCAATTTTCCTAGATTTGTACATCATACATTCCAAGTTCCGAATTATTAATGAATGTTTGCAGCTGTTTCTTCTCATTTTGAGTCATGCCACATCAGCAAATGTAGGTCCCAAAAGCTTGATTCCATCCATGTCATTAAGGTTGACTCCACTTTGAGGAGGCAGCTCTTCCCCAGTATTTTGTACTGCTTTTCAACCTGAGGGGCTCATCTTCTGGCACTATATCAGACAATGTTCTGCTGCTATTTATAAGGTTCTTACTGGCTAATTCTTTTCAGAAGTAGACTGCCAGGTCCTTCTTCCTAGTTTGTCTTAGTCTGGAAGCTCAGCTGAAATCTGTCTGCCATGAATGACCCTGCTGGTATTTGAATACTGGTGGCACAGTTTCCAGCATCACAGCAACATGCAAGCCCCCACAGTATGACAAACTGACAGACACATGGGGGATAAGTTAAAATTACTGCTAGTTATTCCAGTGGAAGAATGGCTTCTGACATCTAGGGCTCCTCATACTGCCCAACTGGGCCAAATCACTGGGGATCATAACATTAAGGTATAGGGCCAGATGTCATATGAATGTGTCTTATGGTGCCAGGGCACTGGAATATGTGGGCTGTGGAAGAGAAACAAGGTTTGAAATGTATACAGCCAGAAACTAGTATGAAAAGTCTTTTGTTATGGATCTAATTGTGTTCCCCCAAAATATGTGTTGTAAATCTTAACCTCTATGTCTGTGACTGAAGCCCTGGTGGCTCAGTGGTTAAGAGCTTGGCTGCTAACCAAAAGGTCGGCAGTTTGAAACCACCAGCTGCTCCTTAGAAACCATATGGGGCAGTCCTACTCTGTCGTATAGGGTTGCTATGAGTTGGAATCGACTTGACGGCAACAGATTTTTTCTTTTTTTTAATGCCTGTGGTTATAATCTCATCTGGGGATGGGTAGTCTTTGTTATGTTAATGAGACAGGATTAGTGTAGGGTTTGTCTTAAATCAATCTCTTTTGAGATATAAGAGAGATTAAACAAGCGAATAAGCAGAGATGGGGGAAGACACAGGCCAAGCCACATGAAGATAACCCAGGAGCAGAAGCTCAGAAGAGACAAGGACCTTCCCCCAGAGCCGATGGAGAGAGAAAGCCTTCCCCTAAAGCCAGCACCCTGAATTCAGACTTCTAGACTCTTAAACTGTGAAAAAATAGATTTTTGTTTGTTGAAGCCACCCACTTGTAGTATTCCTGTTACAGCAGCACTAGATAACTAAGACATCTTCCAGTCTTCAGATGTGTAAAATTATAAGCATGAACCTGTTTCCCAAAGATGTCTAGACGGAATGGAAATTCTCACCCTGAAAGCAGTGATAGCAATTCTAAAAATTTACATGACATTAGTAATAAAGAGTTGTGAAGCTAAACAAAACTTTTCAAAACAATCAACAATAAATAAAAAAACATTTCAACTGACCATGTTAGGTTCTTTTCTATAGAAAATGATACACAAAATTGTTGTCATTTAAGGAGGCAATCAAAGAATACACAGCCAAAAAAAACAAAGGGAAAAAGCATTATAATGGATTTCGTGACGTTTGTGATACATTTGTTAGTTTGTTAAAATTTGTAATTTGTTTGACTTTTTCTCATTCTAAAATAACATTTACTTTCCAGATTTCATATTCATAGTTGTCATCCAGATTTATCTTTTTTTTTTTCCTTATACAGAACCCCCAAAATTGTATAAGCTTCAGGCACCCCCAAAGCCTGGACTAAATCCTGCTGAGCAGACAATGGTAGAGGAAACAGATGGGCACTTTTTTTTTTTAGGAAACCATCCTTTTCCTTTTCCCCTCCCTACAGGACATCCTCCCTCTGTCTGATATGGTTCACCCTTTCCATTACCCTACTCCTTTCCCCACTTGCCTAACTCTTCATTATCGTTCAAGACTCAACTTAAGCTTCATTGCTAATATCTGTTCCACCTGGTTGCTCCCACAGCCCACTGCAGACACCACACTGTAAATACTTACAGGCTTCCCTGTTTTTTCTCCCATGCAGTAAGTTCCTTGATGATAGGGTCTGAATTGTTCATTTTTGTTCCCTTGTTTGCTAGAATGAAGTCCATTCTAAGGGCTGGCTCTCCAACAGGTGGAATATTCCTTCTGTTTATGCTCCTTGCTAATGCTTTTGGCTATTTCTCTACTTACTGTCACTTTTTATAAGGAAGTTAGACAAGGCTAAACTTTATCTCTGTACTTTCCTCTTTGAAATAGCTTCTGTTAAAAAACTAGACTGAGGGAAGAAACTGAGACCAATGGCTAAAGAAGAAGGAATAAGTGGTTTGGTAAGTTCAATTTTCTATGAAATTTTCAGAGCCTGGCTATACTCTGCTTGAGACCAGAATCTCTGCATCGCAAATGCACATCCTCTAACCATCTCTGAAATAATAGCCATTAGCTAAATAGCAAAATCTCAAGCCAACTAAAATTCTCAACCAGAATTTAACCACAAGAGGAAACTTCACACATGTAATAAAGTACTGTCATGGGCACTGTGGAGCCTAAAAATTATTCCAAAATAACTTTTTTCTGCAGATAAATTTTAATGGAGTTGAGTTATAAGAGAAAAAATCTATATAAGAAATCTTTTTTTTTTTTTTTAATGAAAATAGCTTGCAGGGAAAGTTCTAAGATGAGTCCATACCCAGTTCTATCTTCTACAATGAATTACTGCACCATGAAAGTGAGGTTCAGAAAGACTTTACAAGATTGTTGAATACTCAATTTGCTCAATCTGCTCTATTTGCTCTACTCAGTAGGGTTCATTAATGATTGTTTTAGGCTCCTGTGGAAGACTGAATCAAAGTGTTCAAATACTGCAGTCAATTAATGATGGTGGTTACTTCCCAATTTGAAAACAAGTTTAATAAACACAATCTTAACAATTTCAAGTTTTAAACTTGTATTTTTTTTTATTCTGTTGGAGACTATTCACTTCTGCTATAGAAGATGAGAAAACAAATGGGATGAGTAAAACTTATAAGGTTTGATAAGTATAGATAAATAAGTAACTCATGAACATATTGGCCATAAATAAAACAAGTAGAACATAGAACGGGATGCAAATGCTAAGTAGACATTACATTTTTCAATAAATATTAAATATGCATGAGGCAGATTCCCATTGCCTTCAAGTATATTATGACTCGTATTAGTCACTCAATATTCATGAAGTCTTCAATTGGCCACCCATTGATGGCACCCATTCTGGCCCCAAGTATACTCTGCCAGATAAAACGGACAGCTGCTCAAAGGCTAATTTGTCAGCTTACAGTTGTGGCCAGACACATCTGTCCTTGTACCTTTCCAGTGGCATTTCCTTGCTCAATCCTCAACTCTGGTCTGGGTAACCACATCATCAGTAGGGAAGGCAGATGGAAAGAAAGACAGACAGAGAGAAAGAGGCAGTGAGAGAGAGAATGAGAGAGAGAGCACAAAATATATGAATGTTAAGTAATCCAGATAAGGCACAGGAGCGGTGGTCCTTCCACCCCTCTTCTACCTTATCCTAAGTATGGTAATCTACTCCATCTCTTTCTCCCTTGCTTCTCACTGTACATTTTAAATTGGTCCAATAAATCGTGTGACTGAAGCATCTTAATTTGTGATCCATAACCTCTGGGATAGCTTACCTGGTAGTTAGTACATGAGTGGGCTACATTTTATCAACGTAATTTCCCACATGACAAAACCTATCCGTATTTCTTAAACGTCACAGTGACTGCTAATTGTCTACCACCAAGCACCAAAGAAGTGGCAAACAATTATTAATGGGAAAACCTGAAGTAATCAATCCTTCTTACTTCTACAGCTAATTTTTACTCACGGTCTTTGTTGTGAGTTTACATTACATAAATATAAATAGTCATGTTTTCTGTTGATAAAATTATCCCTAACTCAAATCATTAAACTACAGGCATTGGTATTTCATGATGTTCCACAAAGATCCTAGTGGTCTATAGAGACGACTATGACTCTAGGATGCTCAGCCAGCTGAACAAGTTTCATTTACCATTATTTTGGAAAGATGCTCACCAACAGTGAGAAACTAGCTCACTCAATGTCCCCAGTATTTCTTTACTGCACATTTCACACAGACCAAATGCTGTGCTGTGTGCTGTAGTGGAGAAAAGGCAAAAAGTGAGAGTCACTGTTTTGGGGGTTTCATACAGCATCAGAAAGGTAAGTGTTATACTATGGAGATACACTAGGGAACCAGGTAATGATGGCACAAGGAGCTAGCTAAATTCCATAAAAGACTGCAAACAAAGTTTCGTGGGAATTCAAAGATGTAAACAATCACATCCACTGGAAAAATTCCAGTGCAGGAAAATGGTATAAACTCTCTTGAGGGCAATGTAGCAACATACATGAGACGAATTAACACTGCATGCCCAGCAAATCCATGTTTAGGAATTTGTCCAAAGAAATAATCACGTATGTGATCAGCTACAAGGAAGTTTGTCACAATACAGTTTATGTTGTTGTTAGGTGCCACTGAGTCAGTTCCAACTCACAGCAACCCCATGCACAACAGAACGAAACACTGCCAGATTCTGCGCCATCCTCACAATTGTTGCTATGCTTCAGCCCATCGTTGCAGCCACTGTGTCAATCCATCCTGCTGAGGGTCTTCTTTTTTGCTAATCCTCTACTTTATCAAGAATGATGTCCTTCTCTAGGGACTGGTCCCTCCTAATAACATGTCCAAAGTACATGAGACGAAATCTCACCATTCTCGCTTCTAAGGGGTATTCTGGCTGTACTTCTTCCAAGACAGATTTGTTTGTTCTTTCAGCCGTCCATGGTATATTCAATATTCTTCAACAACACCATAATTCAAAGCCATCAATTCTTCTTCAGTCTTCCTTATACCTTGTCCAGCTTTTGCATACATGTGAGGTAGCTGAGAATACTATGGCTTGGGTCAGGCATACTTTAATCCTCAAAATGACATCTTTGCTTTTTAACACTTTAAAGAGGTCTTTTGTAGCAGATTTGCCCAACAGAACACACTGTTTGATTTCTTGAGTGCTGCTTCCATGGGCACTGATTGTGGATCAAAGTAAAATGAAATTCTTGACAACTTTAATATTTTCTCCATTTACCATGATATTGCTTATTGGTCCAGTTGTAAGGATTTTTGTTTTCTTTATGTTGAGGTGTAATCCATACTGAAGGCTGTAGTCTTTAATCTTCATCAGTAAGTGCTTCAAGTCCTCTTCACTTTCAGCAAGAATGGTTGTGTCATCCGCATAACACAGGCTGTCTGGCTTCTCAGATTATTTGCTCAGCATACAGACTGAATAAGTATGGTGAAAGAATACAACCCTGACACACACCTTTCTTGATTTTAAACCACACAGTATCTCCTTGCTCTGTTGGGACAACGGCCTCTTGGTCTATGTGCAGGTTCCACATGAGCACAATTAAGTGCTCTGGAATTCCCATTCTCCACAATGTTATCCATAATTTGTTATGATCCACACAGTCTAACGTCTTTTCATAGTCAATAAAACACAGGTAAACATCTTTCTGGTATCCTCTGCTTTCAGCCAAGATCCATCTGACATTAGCAATGATATCCCTCATTCCACATCTTCTTCTAAATCTGTCTTGAATTCCTGGCAGTTCTTGTCAATGTACTTCTGCAACCATTTTTTAATTATCTTCAGCAAAATTTTACTTATATGTGATACTAATGATATTGTTCAATAATTTCCATATTCTGTTGGATCACCTTTCTTTGGAATGGGCAGAAATATAGATCTCTTCCAGTCAGTTAGCCAGGTAGCTGTCTTGAAATTTTCTGGGCATAGATGAATGAGTGCTTGCAGTATTGCATCCATTTATTGAAAAATCTCAATTGTTATTCTGTCAATTCCTGGAGACTTATTTTTCACCAATATCTTCATTTTAATAGTTTACTATTAAAATGCAATTATATTTTTTCTTTCTTCCTTCATTATCATTGGTTGTTGATCACATGCTACCTCCTGAAATGGTTAGATGTCATATCAAAAACTGGAAACCATCTATACATCCAACATTTGGGGAGTGGTTAAATAAACTATGGCATACCCATTTGTTAGAATATATGCAGTCATTAAAAATGACATTGTAGATAAGTACTGCATAAAACTTAATGGACAAGTATAAAGTGCATGTGGTTTAAAAAAAAAAAAGTTCGAACCCTTCAAAGGACATCCAATGAAATGTCTTTATTTTTCACTCTAAAACCAAAAAACCAAACCAATTCCCATCAAGTAAATTCCAACTCATAGTTACCCTATATATCTCACTCTAGAACCCTCAATAACTTTCCCCAAAGAAGCCACTGTTTTATGTGCATATATTTGTATGCACACCTTTTTATTTTTATTCAAATGATGAGCATAATATTATACCCACTGTTTGGCACTTAACTGGGTCCTTAACAATTTACCTTGGAGATCTTTCCACATCAGCAAAATACAGATCTGTAGCACGTTCTACAAGTCACAGAGTATTTGATTCTAGGGGTTTTATCATATTTGATTACTTAGTTTACTATTAAAATGCAATTATATTTTTTCTAGAGCTTTGCTATCCTGCAAACAATTCTGCAATAGATCCAGATAAAATGTTTAATAATATGTTGAAATATTCAAGATATTTGGTTAAGTAGAAAAAGCAGATTATAAAAGTGTATATAATGCCACTTTAATTTAGCGGTAAGTCTAGAAGGAGAGACTGTATGTATTAATAGCATCTACCTCAGTGTAGAATAACAGGTGATTTTAATTTTTATCCCTTTATTTATGTGTTCTCTATTATCTAAATTTTCTACAGTGAACATATGTCACTTACATAATTAAAAACATTAAAATAAAAGGTTTTAAGAAAAGTTTTGTGGAAGAGGTAGCATTTGGGATAGGACTTGAAAGACAGGTGGAATTTTGACTTATTCAGATACATAGAAAATATCTAGAGATAAAAGGAATAGTGATTGAAGCTACATGGGGTGAGAAAGTTTAGGCAAGTTGGAGGTAAAACCATCTAGTTAGGTTAGAACATAGAATATGTATAAGAAAGTTGTAGAAAATAAAGAGATTGGAAAATTTAGTTGAGGCCTTGCATGTGAGATGTATTTATATTAACACAGTAGGTAGTACAGGAAAACAGTAAGACAGGGATGAACAAGGGCACTTCTATCATTTACTCAAAAATTTTAATTATCCAGAATATTCTTGAGCAGTTAGTTCAGCCAATAGTTGGTACTATATTTGATATGTCCCCATAAAGAAGTCAAAATTATATGAGAGATTTTTCAGAGAGGGAGTCAACCTAGAAGGAAAGAAAATGTCAGAAGGCAAATAGAGTGAAAAGTATTAAAGAAATACCACTATATAAAATGAGACAGTGGTGATTCAGTGGTAGAATTCTTGCCTTCTATGTGGAAGACCTGAGTTCAATCCCAGTCAATGTACTTCAAGTATAGCCAACACTTGTCTGTCAATGGAAGCTTAAGTGTTGCCGTGATGCTGAAGAGGTTTCAGCAGAGCTTCTAGACTAAGACAGACTAGGAAAAAAGACCTAGCGATCTACTTCCAAAAATCAGCATCACAATGGTCCAATCCATTTGTGCATGGGGCCCTTCCCATGAGTCAGGTCTATCTGAGAGTAGTCAAGAACATCAACACCAGCTATATAAAATATCCTCAAAATCATCAATACTCACCATCCAAATAATTTCACAATAAGATACTCAAAAATTAAGTACTTATGCCACAAGATGCAGATGAGAAAGATAGCAAAATTTTAAGATTTCTACCAACGACGTGAATCAGGTGGACTATTTGAAACACACACTAATATACGTTCATGGTTATCACTGCAGAAAGCTAGTTTCCAAGGACATTGAAGGGGTCACTGGGTATCAGATTCACACTGCTGCTGTTCTAAACACTTCCAAAATCCAACCCAGAATATGACTCTTTTTAATGTTTTGTGGAGTAAATGAATGACACAATGGCAGTTCCCACAATCATCAGAAAACCAAAAATGCAATAAAATACTTCACATGGTCTCATCATACCCCATCCAAAGAATGTGAGTATTGATCTAAAACAATTCAAATTAATCCAATTCAATAGCTATCTAATAAACAGATCCTGTGGATCAACTGGTCAGGCACTATACTAGGTTCTTTATATACCTTTTTGTCTGTAATGATCTTGACAGTCTTGCATGGAAGATATCATTATCATACTCGTTTTGCAGAAAATGACTCAGAGGGCTTAATTCACCTGTGCTAGCTCACACAACTAACAGGACTCTTTGATTGAGAGCCAGTGGCCCTTCCACTGGGCAGTACTGCCCAAACCTTGCCAACCAAACCAAGCCCGTTGCCATCAGGTCCTGCCCAAAATACAGTATCCTGAAAATGTTATCAACGCTGTTCTCCTGTGGCAACACCAATATCAGAGAAACTGTGAGAAACTCTCAGGACTCATGTCAAACATAGAGCTAAATTTCTTGAGCTAATCAGAATACACAGCACTGTGACAAACAACAAAAACAAAAATTTCTAAAGAAAGAATTGTGCCAAATATTTTTGTGGCAAGCCTCTTTCTTTGCCTGAATTTGCTAGCAAGATAAAAATTGGACAGAACAGTAATGGAATAATAACCATGTTTTTCACTGATTTAGGAATCAAACAGGTTCCTTTTTATACCAGGAACAAGTAGTTTAAGTCTTCAAATACAATACCTACATATTTTAAATATCTGAAATGCTCTTTTAAAAATCTCAAGAATTAACTTGCAATTTAAAATAGCTATAAATAGCATGGAACTGAGCAAAATGTTACTGATTTAAGCCAAGTGAGAAAAGGAACAAGAAAGAGGCTGTCTTAGTTATCTAGTGCTGCTATAACAGAACTACCACAAGTGGGTGGCTTTAACAAATAGAAATTTATTTTCTCACATTTAAAAAAAAAAAGCACACTGGGTTTTGTTTAGAGGTCTGAATTCAGAGCTCCAGCTCTGGGGCAAAGTCCTTGTCTCTTCAGCTTCTGCTTCCTGGTTCCTTAGAGATTTCCACGTGTCTTGCCATCTATCCTACCCCATCTCTGCTCTGCTTGCTTGTTTAATCTCTTTTATGTCTCAAAAGGCAGTGACTCAAAATACACTCTACACTAATCCTTCCTTATTAACATTACAAAGACAGCTCATTCCCAAATGAGATTATAACGACAGGCATAGAGGTTAGGATTTACAACACATATTTTGGGGGGACACAACTGAATCCATAACAAGGCCCTTTTGCTATCTTTATAAAACCAAATTCCTTAGGAAAGAAAGACAATGTTCTAAGAATAGAAAGAACATTTTCTTCCTGAATGCCCCACAGTTCCTAATAGCACCATCCTTTCATCATACCTCCATAGGCAGCTTCCTTTCCCCCACCCCACAAAATAAAAGGCAGCGACATATCTGGTGGAAATAACTCAATATCTCTGAATATTTGATCATATACAGAATGAAAAAAAGAACATTACTTGGAAAATGCTTTTCATAATCTCCCCTGATTGCCTCAATAAAGGCAACCAAGGAAAAGCTGATACTCTATTAGCAAATGCTCCCATTTCTCTCCAGCACCATTCCCGTAGAATGCAGGACAGGTGAGTAGAAAGAAGGAAAGAAAGGAGAGGGGCCAAATTACCAAGGGTTGGGATGGCTCACTACCCAGCAAACATTTATCAAGCCCCAACTATGGGGAAAGCATCAGGATACAAAAATAAGTAAGACATACTGGATTGAATTTCCCTGTTAAGCACCATCATAGCACACTGTACTTCTCCTTAGTAGCACTCATTAAAGGGTCACATTTCTGTCTTCTGAGTTACATGTTAAATCTTAAGAGACTTATTTATCCCTGTATCTTTACTATTTAAGTACAAGACCTCACATATAGAAAATGCTTTAAAAAAAAAAAAAAAAGCTGTTGTCATTGAGTAGAGTAGAACTTCTGCACCGTAGGGTTTCCAAGGAGCAGATGATGGATTCAAACTGCCAACCCTTTAGTTAGCAGCCGAGCTCTTAACGACCGCACCATCAGGACTCCTAGAAGATGCTTGGTAAATATTTATTGGATGGACAGATGGACCGATGGATGGGTGGATGGATGGGTGGGTAGGTGGATGAGTGGATGAGTGGATGGGCATGTGAACAGAGCTGTGATATATAAACTGGTAATTACTACGTGTTTTTTTTGTTTTGTTTTGTTTTTTATGGATTGAATTGTGTCCCCCCCTGCAAAGCCCAGAAGAATCTTCCTATGGGGACCTGCTGGGCTAGGCACTGTCCTGCCTTCCCAAGGACCTGGAGTATGTTCTCCGGAGGGTGATGCCTGTTAGGCCAGGCCACAAGCAACGTCTAGCACAGGTGTTCCCATAAGGTATACTAGAGTGACCAGGAATCCTGTGAGCAGACAGACTTGGGCCCTGCCTTCTCAGAGCTCTGACTCCAGAAGGAAGTCAGAAGGATAATGGCTAAATATTGCTGAGCAAGTACTATGTACAGACACTGGTCTGGGCACTCCCATGCTTACAGCTTGCTTGTCCATGAAGGAGGGCATGACTCTGCAAAGGGGGCACTATCTCTAATCCCATATTATAGATGAGGAAGCCGAGCACAGAGTGCTTGAGTGACTTTTGCTGATTACTTAACACAGCTAGGCTCTAGGTAAGAAAGGGTGGGAAGGGCTGAGATGGGAAAGCGCAGAGCAGCCTCCTGGCGGGGGGTGGGGGGGGGGGTGGGTGAGGTTGCTTCCTCCAGAAGGGCATCCAGATTTCCTCCAGCCCAGGGGCTCCTACAGGGCAAGAGGGCAAGCTCCTGAAGGGCAGGATGTCCAGGCTAGGTTTGCTAGCACATTCTGCCCATTTCTCAGTTCCAGTCCTTCATTCCTTCTTGGAACATGTATTTATTGAGCATCTCCCGTGTATCAGGTTCAGTATTGGGCCCTGTGAACAAGACAGACATGGTTCCTGCTTCAGGAAGCCCATGGTTTTTTAGGGGAAGATACAGATGGGGCCAGCTTTATGGATTGAATTGTGTTCCCCCAAATATGTGCTGGAATCCTAACCCCATAAAAAAAAAAAAAAAAAAAAACCCATACCTGTGATATAATCCCATTTGGGAATAAGGTTTTCTTTCTTATGCTAATGAGGCCATATACTATAAGGTATGTCCTAAACCTAATCACTTCTAAATTATAAAAAGAGCAGATCAGACACAGAAAGAAGCAAGCAAGCACAAATGGGGGAAGATAGATGCCTTGTGAAGATTGACAAGGAACTGAGGAATACCAAAAGAGACAAGGATCTCCCCCAGAGTTTGCAAAGAGAGAGCCTTTCCCTAGCACTGATGTCCTGAATTCACATTTCTAGCCTCCTGAACTGTGAGAAAATAAATTTCTGTTCTTTAAATCCACCCACTTGTGATATTTCTGTTACAGCTGCCCTAGGAAACGAAGACACTATGCCATGTGAACAGAGGCATGAACAGAAGAAAATGGGCCCTGTGAAAATGAAGGAGTGAAGATGGCTTATTATGGGTGGATTTGATTTTCTTTTACCCACCACTACAAAAAAATAATATAGATTTAGTTCAATCTAATTGAATAATTCTTACTTTTTATCTTATTTCTCTTCACTGCAGCGTCATCTGTCTTCTGACCTAGATGAAATTAAAACAGTGAGAAGAATCCATTTTCTGTCACCTTTGCACTTTCTAGCACCTCTCCTAATCGAAAAGGATAATGTAAAATAAAGCTTACACTCCACTCTACAGAAGATGAAAGCAGGTGATAAGTTGCTTGCCTGCAGGTTATTAATCAGCTGTCCTCTGGGGTGTGGTGTTACGAAGCTGTGTCGTGTAATAAACAGCAGGCAAAAAGAATAATCTCAATTTTCTGACTCTGAAGTGCAGGCATGTGCTATAAAATTAAATTGACATCTGTTAGCAGGCTTGTCACATGGACGGTTTTTTCCTGCAGAATCTGGAATAAATTAAACCTTAAAATAAAACTGGGAACCGAGAGGCTGCTTTACATAATTCCTTCTAATGGTGTGCTGAGAACCCCTCGCACTGCCTTTAAAGAGTTCTCCTAAGAAATGTTTCATTATTTTAATTGCAAAACTGTTGAATGCCAGTCCATGCCAGAAAATTTTGTTTTTTAAAAGATCCTTGTGTTTTTAACTCAAAAGTAGCAAATGAAACTTTCCTAATATATTCACTGGCTTGAAAATAAATCAGATTTTTTGTTTGTTTGTTTTTTACCTCCAACTGAAACTATAACCACCTTTCCCCAGCACCTGGAGTCTGTTTCATGGGTGTTGGTCTGTTATGCTTGGGCATCTCCGAAAACTGGCACGGCTGAGCTCCCGAGGCAGAAATGGCCGGCAGGGTATGACCTTGCAGGATTTGCTCCGGAACACATTCCCTTAGAGCATTCACTAATAGGATAGTCAGTTCTCAGTGCTCTTCCTGTCATAAAGCATTAAGCTTTTCTAACACACATAAATGAACTTGCGCAACCCTGTGAATCTGAGCTGCACAGCACTGCGCTGAACATAACATCCCTCTACCAACTTACAGTCTCCTTCAGGAGAGGAAAACACACAAAAGGGGTCAAGGGACCTTCGTGGAACTTATAGCTCCTCTATGCCCTCAGATTCACTTGGCTCTCATTCCCAGAACTTCATCAACGCAACAAGATTCTCAGACAAACGCGCCCACCTCTGGTGCACAGCTACTAAGAAAAAAAAATGCCAGCTCCCTGGACGCTAATTTCCCTCATATGTAAAATCTTCCCCTTTTGTAATAACACTGGGTTTGTCTGAAGCTCTCAAAGAGGCAACGGCCAGTCCTAACGCTCCACAAAATAAAACACAATCTGGTCTCGTGAAAACTCATTCACTTCTCTCACTAGTCAGTTCATTTGCCTACACAACATCCTCAAATGGAAAGAGTTCCTATCATCCACCTCACAATAGGGGAAACTGAGGAACGGGGGACACAAAGACTTGGTGAGGAGACAGGGAGGTGGCAAGCAGGAGGTGACAACTACCCCTTCTTGGTTAAAGTGATTTTGCAAACAGTTAAAGGGCTGGTATGAACAGTCATAAACAAAAGCCTGGAGATTTGAGTTCATCCAGAGGTGGCTCAGGAGACCGGCCTGGTGATCTACTTCTGAAAAATCAGCCACTCAAAACCCTACGAAGTACAGTTCTACTCTGACACACATGGGGGCGCCATGAGTGGGATCAATTCAACAGCAAACTGGTTTATGCACACAAGAGTGTAGAGAGATTTGAGAACGAAAGGCTGAGTCACCAAAGTCCTTTCTATACGAGGAGGTTCCTCAGAGGGTCACGTTCATATCACCTGATCACAATCGCCTCAGGGAGAGCTAGAGGGTTCCTGGGCTCCACGCACAACCAACTAAATAAGAATCTCTGGGATTGAGCCTGGAACCCCGGTGGTGCAGTGGTTAAGCGTTCAGCTGCCAACCAGGTTAGCAGTTTCAATCCACCAGCTGCTCCTTGGAAATCCAACGGGGCAGTTCTGCCCTCTTATAGGGTCACTATGAGTCTGAATTGACTTGATAGCAATGGGGTTTGGGGGCATTGGGCCTGGGTTTGACAATTTTAATCAAGCTCCCTGGGTGATTGCAATTCTCTTGTGGTTGTGTTCCTGGTTTGTTTTGGTTTTTTTTTTTTTTTTTTTGGTGTTCCCAGTTTTAACCCTAAATTTTAAGAACTACTCTGTTGTACAGTTGGGAGTGGGTCTCTGGATTCCACCCAGGTTCACACACAACCCTGCCAGTCACGCCTTCTGCCCAAGGGAAACTGCGTGGAGAATGTACTGAAGAAAACACAAATTGCAGCTAAACCCACATGCGCCTAGTTCTTTCATCACTACGACCTGTTTTATCTACATGCTAGCTAATTACCGAATAATTGAAAAATCATTGAGAAGAGCCGAGACTTTGCTAAAGAGCAAATGTGACCACTATACATGAGTAAAAAGAATAAAACACCAAAGCTCATTTCCTAAACGTTGAATGTGGCAGTCCTAGACTCATTTTCCCAGAATGGCTCGTCCTTAGGGTCCACTGTAGATTGATGGAGACAGAAAGATGTCTCTGCATTTCAAATTTCAATTCAGTACCGTGAATGACTCATTACAGCTAAATTGCCACTGGCTTATTTCACAGAAACACAGCACCATCATGATTAAATAAATAGCAATTCCACAAGATGAAGGTGCCTTCAAACACACAGAAAGACACAAAACTCTTTGAAAAAGAAATATAAACCAATTTAGGTAGAAGATTGTACTAGGATCTAAAAGAATCAGCTGAACTTCTACCTTTACCACAACATACATTATTTTGGTATGGTTTTCCACCCAAACTTTCTTCTGAAGCATCAGCACTAAGGCCTTTGGATGCTCTAGATTGCCGTTTATTAATTCCAGGGTTAAAAACCAAAACAAACTGGTTGCTATTGAGTCAACTTGGACTCAAGACAACCCCACGTGTGTCAGGGTAGAACTGCTCCATCGGGTTTTCAGTGGCTGATTTTTCAGTTGCATATTTCTAGGTCTTTCTTCTGAGACACGTCTGGGTAAACTGGAACCTTCAGCCTTTCAGTTAGTAGTAAGCAAGTCAATCATCTGCATCGCCCAGCGACTGTAATTCCAGGGCAGTTGGTGTCAAATGATGAGGTATTCAAATCTTGATGCCTTGCACATTTGATTTTGGAAGGTATTGGGAGAAAGCCAAGCTGACAAGTATCTTTTGTATTTCCCAAGGCTTTGAACCAGTTTGTTCTGGTTCACACACCTGCTGAGAATCTGCATTTCTAACAAGTTCCTAGGTGATGTAATGCTGCTAGGGAGTAAGGACCAATTCTGAGGACCACTAGTAGAGCAGCAGTTCTTAAGATTTATTATACTAAGAGTCACCTGGGGATCTTGTTAAAATGAAGAGTCTGATTCAGTCTGATCCCCAGGTGATTCTTATGTATAATAAATTTTGCGAACCTTTGCTCTATTAGTGGTTCTTAGAATTGGTCCCTACTCCCTAACCTGCAAATTAGCATCGCCTGGGAACTTATTAGAAATGCAAATTCTCAGCAGGGGTACAAGCCCTGGTTTCCTGAGGACATTGCTAGGTATTTGGGATGAGATTTCATATGCTAAATGGTCCCCGCCCTTGAGGTACACAAAGCTTAGTTAAGAACACACATTTGAGAATCAATGTCAAGCTCAAGGGTATGTAGTTTACATACACATTAAATTTGAGAAATATTGACATAGAATCTGACTTCTTGTTCTTATTGCTGGTGTCACTGAGTCAATTCCAACTATGGCAACTCCATCTGATAGTGCAGAACTGCCCCATAGGGTTTTCTTGGCTATAATGTTTAGGGGCCAGATCACCAGGTCTTTCTCCCCTGGAGTTGCTTGATGAGTGGTTCAAACTGCCACCTTTTTGGTTAGTAGTCAAGCACTTAACTGTCTGCACCACTAGGGCTCCTGGAATCCGATTTATGGCAATAAAAATAAACATTTCAAAATCTTAGGTAGTTTTAATATATGTTAGAAAAAATAACTAGGACAGCTAACTCTTGAGTCCATGGATTCTAGTTCTCCAGATAATCCTAAATAAAATAGGTGAATCGATTTAAAGAAAATTATGAAGGCAAGATGTGCCCCTTCTATGCCTTTGAGTCAATTCTGACTCATAGTGATTCTATACGACAGACTAGAACTGCCCCATAGGGTTTCCAAGGAGCACCTGGTGGATTTGAACTGCTGACCTTTTCGTTAGCAGCCTAAGCTCTTAACCACTTGGCCACCAGGGCTCCATATATGTATGTGTGTGTGTGTGTGTGTGTGTGTGTATAAATATATATATACACACACACATACGCACACAAAAACAAAAGCAGGGCTTGAAAACAAGATAAACATCTTTATGGACTAGAACACAGCACTGAGCAGCAGGGCTGAAGCCAGGATCTGCTGGGTCCCTGTACTAAAGAATGAGGCAGCAGTGGTGTGGGGTTCAGCTCCTACAGGGAACAGAACTAAAAGTGCTCTCTTGAGAGAGCGGCCAGAGCCAGATTTGTTGATTAAATTCAAGGGCTGGAGTGGAGCTCCCTGACTCCAGAAAGAAAACATAAATAAACTGCTGACAATCAGTGGCTGGGGCTCTGGCTTAAAGCCAGCCACTAGCCTAGGGAGATGGGAGGAGAAAGACTCATCCTAACAAACAACAAATGAACCAGATCCCAGGTGGTTCAGTAACTGAATATTTTCAATATCACTGGGGAAGAAGAAACTCTCAAACGCTTATATAAGACCAGGTCCTGAAGCCTATTGCAAAATTATTAGGCAAGGAAGGACAAAACAAAAAAGGAAAGACAGAAGCAAAACCGAACCAAAAACCTCACATGTAAAATGAGCCAGTGTCATGGATTGAATTATGTCCCCCCAAAAAATGTGTGTATCAACTTGGTTAGGCCATGATTTCCAGGATTGAGTGGCTGTCCTACATTTTGTGATTGTAATTTTATGCTGAGAGGATTAGTGCGGGATTGTAACACCACCCTTACTCAGGTCACCTCCCTGATCCAATGTAAAGGGAGCTTCCCTGGCATGCGGCCTGCACCACCTTTTATCTCTCAAGACATAAAAGGAAAGGGAAGCAAGCAGAGAGTTGGGAACTTCATACCACCAATAAAGCAGGCCAGGAGCAGAGTGTGTCCTTTGGACCTGAGGTTCCTGCGCTGAGATGCTCCCAGACCAAGGGAAGATGGATGACAAGGATTTTCCTCCAGAGCTGACAGAGAGAGAAAGGCTTACTCTGGATCTGACCCCCTGAATTTGGACTTCTAGCCTACTAAACCCAAAAACCCAGTGCCATCGAGTCAATTCCAACTCATAGCGACCCTATAGGACAGAGCAGAACTGCCCCATAGAGTTTCCAAGGAGCGCCTGGCGGATTCTAGCCTACTAGGCTGTAAGAAAACACATTTCTCTTTGTTAAGGCCACCCACTTGTGGTATTTCTGTTACAGTAGCACTAGATGACTGAGAGAGCCAGCAAACCAAATTCCAAAATCCACACAGGAATCAAACGATGAGAGAAACAACCAATCAAAGCAATAATTAGAACATTATTTCATTCCAAGATTAAATTAATGTTGTTAAACAGTCTGACAAAAGTTTGAAGCAAGTGTGCTTAGGATGCTCAGGCAGTCAATAAGGATAATATCTACTGTCAGAAACATACAAGCAGTGACAACACATTTTGAAACAAAAACATGAATAACTGAAAAAGGACAGACAGAAAAAAATATCCGTTAAAAACCTTGCAAGTGAAAAATATAGTCATTATAATTTTAAAAAATATCAATAAATTGGATAAACTCTAGACCGAACACAGTTAAAAAGAAAATTTAAGATCTAAAAGCATCAAATCATACTAGACAGGAACTGACCCAGAAAGTTAGAGAGATCAACATTTTAAAATATGGAAAAGCATTTAAGAGACAAGGAGTATAGGCTGAGAGTCTCCAAAATACACCTAAAAGAGACTCCAGAAGTAGAAAATAAACAAAATGGGAAAGAAGCAATGCACAACATTTTATTTAATGTTTTCAATATTCACAGGGTACAAAATTCAAAAGCTACAGAGAGTACACAGTCCCTTCCTCAGCTATCCACTTCTTCTCCCTGGAGGCAACTAGTGTAACCAGTTTCTTCTGTATACTTTCAGAGAGATTCTATACATATAAATCATGTGAACGTGAACGGTAGAATGGTAGCAAGCTGCATAACTTGCCTATATTGAGGTATAATTTATATACCGTAAAATTCATACATTTTAAGTGTATAGATCAATGACTTTTGACATCTGTGTATACTCTTGGAGCCAACAACACACTCAAAATATAGAACCTTTCCATCACCACAAAACTTCCTTTGTGGACCTTTCCACTAAATCCCTACTCCACTACCCTATTCTCCAGGTAACCACCACTCTGATATCTATCACCATGAATAGTTTTGCCTCTTCTATTCATATAAATGGAATCATATAGTACGTAGTCTCTCGTGCCCGGCTTCCTTCACTCAGTATAAAGTCTGTTAGATTCATCCCTGTTATTTGTATCACTAAGTTTATTCCTTTTTATTGCCAAGTGGTATTCTATCATATGAATATACCATAACTTCTTTACCCATTCACCTGCTGATGAACATTTGGGTTGTTTCCAATTTGGGGCTATTACGAATAAAGCTGCTATGAACATTTGAGCACAAGTCTTCGTGTGGGCATACATTTTCATTTTTCTTGGGTAAATGTCTGTTGTTTTTGTTGTTAAGTGCCATCAAGTTGGTTCCAATTCATAGTTACCCTGTGTACAACAGAATGAAACACTGCCCAGTCCTGCACCATCCTCATAATTGTCGTTATGCTTAAACCCATTGTTGCAGCCACTGTGTCAATCCATCTTATTGAGGATCCTCCTCTTTTTTGCAGACTCTGTACTTTACCAAGCAAGATGCCCTTCTCCAGAGACGGATCTCTCTGACAACATGTCCAAAGTATGTGAGACGCAGTCTTGCCATCCTTGCTTCTAAGGAGCATTCAGGCTGTATTTCTTCCAAGACAGACTTGTTCATTCTTTTGGCAGTCCATGGTATATTCAATATTTTTCTCCAACACTGCAAATTAAAGGTCTCGATTCTTTTTGGTTTTCCTTATTCATTGTCCAGCTTTCACATGCATAGGAGGTGACTGGAAACACCATGGCTTGGGGCAGGCACACCTTAGTCTTCAAGGTGACATCTTTGCTTTTCAGCACTTTAACGAATCTTTTGCAGATTTGCCCAATTCAATGTGTCTTTTGATTTCTTGACTGCTGCTTCCATGGCTGTTGATTGTGGGTCCAAGTACAAAGAAAACCTTAACAACTTCAATCCTTTTTCCATTTACCATGATGCTGCTTACTGGTCCAGTTGTGAGTATTTTTGTTTTCTTTATGTTGAGGTATAATCTATACTGAAGGCTGTGGTTTTTGATCTTCATCAGTAAGTGCTTCAAATCCTCTTCACTTTCAGCAAGTAAGGTTGTGTCATCTGCATATCGCAGGCTGTTGAATGAGTCTTCCTCCAATCCTGATGCCCTGTTCTTCTTCATATAGTCCAGCTTCTCAGATTATTTGCTCAGCATAGAGATTGAATTGGTATGGTGAAAGGATACAACTCTGACACACACCCTTCCTGACTTTAAACCACGCAGTATCCCATTGTTCTTTTGGAACCACTACCTCTTGATCTATGCACAGGTTCCTCATGAGAACAATTAATGTGCTAATAAATGCCTAGGAGTGGGTTTTTTTAGTCAATTGGTAAAGGTACATTTAACTTAATAAGCAATTGTCACACTCCTTTCTGAGGTGGTTGCATCCCTCCTCCCCACCAAAAAGAAATATTTGAGAGTTCCAGTTACTCCACACCCTCATCATTGCTTGGTATCCTCAGTCTTTTTAATTTTAGCCATTTCAATGCTTGTGAAGTAGTATCTCATAGTGGTTTTATTTCTCTAGTGACTAATGATATTGAGCCTCTTTCCACGTGCGTATTTGCCATCTGTGTATCTTCTTTGGTGAAGTGTCTGTCAAATCTTTTGCCTATTTTTTAATTGAGTTGTTTGTCTTATTTTTTATTTGCTAGAGTTCTTTATGTATTCCAGATACAACTGCTTTGTCAGATACATATGTGGTAATGTTCTCTCCCGGCTTATATGTTCTTAACAATGTCTTTCGATGAACAGAAGGTTTCAATTTTTATGAAGTCCAATTTATCTTTTTTTCATGGTTTACGTTGTATCCTAAGAAATCTCTGCCCTCCTCAAGGTCCTGAAGATTTCCTCCTATATTTTCTTCCTAGCAGTTTTATAGTTTTAGCTTTTACGCTTAGTTCTATGTTCCATTTCGAATTAATTTTTATGAAGATGTGTGGTAAAGGTCAAGATTCTTTTTTTTTCCCCGTATAAATTTCTAGTTGTTTCACACCATTTGTTCAAAAGACTTTCATTTCTCCCACTGAATTACAGTGGCACGTTTGTCAAAAATCAATTAATTGTATATGTGTGTCTATTTCCAAATTATCTTTGTGTTCTATTGATCTATATGTCTATCTCTTTATCAATACCATACTATCTTCATTGCTATAGCTTTACAGTCACTCTTGAAATCGAGTACTGTAAGTCCTCTAACTTTGTTCTTTTAAAAAATTGTTTAGCAATTGCCTGGCATTGTAACTTCCTTTTCTTAAAAATATATCTCAAAAATTGTTCCTTATCAGTATACAAAGATTTGCTTTTTCCTTTTTTCATCAGCATAATAAGTAGTCCATGAAAAGATGTACAATGGTTTATTTAACCACTTTTTTTTTTATCCACAATAGTAAATATGTAGATTATTTCCTATCTTTTGCTATTACGAGCAATGCTGTAAAGTAAATAACCTTATTCATATATCAGTTCACACATATGGGAGTATAATTGTATAGCAAATTCATGGAAGCAGAATTGCTGGGTCAAAGAGTATTTGCATTTCCTTTTATGATAAATATTGCAAAACTGCCCTGCATACAGATTTATCAGTTTACATTCTTGCTACTTTTTGTCTTTGATAATCTGATGGGCGAAAACATTGTCCTTACACGTAGTTTTATTTGCATTTCTGTTACTAAGAGCAACTTTGAGTACTTTTCATATGAGCCATCTGTATGTCCTTTTCTGTGAACTGTTTCACAATCTTTAATTTTCTATTAGCCCTCTGTTTATGAAAGGAGTTGTAAATATTTCTCCCAGTTTGTTATTTGTCTTTTAATTTTGCTTTTGGTAGTTTACTATGTAGAAATTTTATATTTATATGTAATTAATCATTCTTTTTTAAAAATACAATTTGTCTTTTTTTGTTGTTAAAAATATACACAGCAGAACATACAGCAATTCAACAATTTCTACATGTACAATGACACTGATTACATTCTTCAAGTTGTGCAACCATTCTCACCCTCTTTTTCTGAGTTGTTCCTCCCCTATTAACATAAACTTTCTGCCCCCTAAGTTTCCTACCTTTTATGAGTTCCTCACTCAGGATTATAAAAAAATTACTCCATAGTTTTTTCTGGTACTTTTATGGTATCATTTAAAAAAGAGATAATTTATTATTTGATCAGTTTGGAATTGGTTGTTTTTTGTTGTTTTGTTTTGTTTTACATAGAAAGCATCAAGTATGGATCAAAATTAATTGTTTTACAAATGCCTACCTAGTTGTCCTCATACTTTTTTTTGAAATATCCATCTTTTCCCACTGATTTTTGATGCCACCTTTAAAAAAAAAAAAAAAATCTGCATATATTTGGCTCTCTTTCTGGATTTTTATTCTGCCCATTGATCTGTTTGTCTACTCATGCAACAGTGCCATTTTGCTTCAATTATTATAGATTTATAATAAGTTTTAATATATCATAGTGCTAGTCAGCCTCCTTTATTACTCTTCTTTGTCATAATTTGGCTTTTTTGCTGGTTAACTTTGATATGAATTCTACAATCAGCTTATCTAGTTGTATAAAATAAATAAGAATCCTATTGGTAATTACAGTGAGATCATACTAAATGAACAGATTAACCTAGGAAAGATTAAATCATTATGATAGTGAATCTTCCTATCCTTCCTATCTTTGAATTTGTTCAAGTGTTCTTTTAAATCCTTGAGTGGTTAGTCTTCTCATAGATGTTGTACCTTTCTTAAGCTTATTTTTATATTTCTTGTTGTTTTTATAAATAATGTTTTTCTTCCTTTTATATTCTAACTATTTATTTATAAAGGTGTAGTTTTCAAATTTTTGTGTTACACTCAGACAATTCATTAAATTATTTTATTGTTTGATACTTTTCCATTGGATTCTCTTGAGTTTTTCAGATATAGAATCATATTATCTGCAAATAAAATAATTTTACCCCCTTTTCATTCTTACACCTAAATGTCTTTACTTTATCTAATTGTGTTAACTATTATCTTAAGAGCTATGTTAGTTAACAATGGTAACTACATACTGTATGAGTCTATTTATATAACATTCTTGAAATTAAAAAATTATAAAAATTGAGTGCAGATCAGTGGTTACCAGGAGCCAGGGATGAGAGCCAGAGGAGGGAGGTAAGTGTGGTTATAAAAGGGAAACACAATGGATCCTTGTGGTGATGGAAATGTTCCTCATCTCTACTGTATCAATATCCTGGTTGTGATATCATATTATAGGTTTGCCATTGAAGGAAAAGAATCTCTCTGTATTTCTTACAACTGCATGTGACTCTACAATTATTATAAAAAGAGTTCTAATGCAGTTTAAAAAAAAAAAAGATGATGATGATAGAATCTTTGTTTTATCCTAACTTTAGTATTTCTATTGTTTCCACATTAATCATGATGCCAGCACTTGGGCTGAAATATACCAAAGTAAGAAGAAAGAAATTAATCCAAATATATCATTGACAATAAATGTGAATGGGTTAAACTCACATATATAGATACATATGTGTGTTATGGAAGTATCTATCCATCCCTTTTCACTGAGTTTATTATTATTATTATTTATAGGATAATATTTGAAAATTTTTCAGGAGAGGAAAGACATGCGTCCTAAGATTAAGAATGTACTTTAAGTGTTAAGCAGAATGAATACAAATAAACCCACATATAGACATTTCAGTGGAACTGTAGAACACCAAGTATAAAGAGAAAACCTAATAGGTAGCAAAGAGGCAAATTATATACCAAAGAATTGGAACTAGACAGATGATTTCTCACCAGCAATAAGAGATGCCAGAATACAGCGATAATTCAAGCCATGAAAAGACATGGAGGAACTTTACATGTACATGCTAAGTGAAAGAAGCCAATCGGAAAAGACCACATATTATATGATCCGAACTATTTGACATTCTGGAAAAGGCAAAACTAAACACACAGTAAAAAGAGCAATGGTTGCCAGGGATTCATGAGATTGGGGGAAGGAATAAATAGACATAGTACAGTGGACTTTTAATCCAGTGGAACTATTCTGTATGATACTGTAATGGCGGACATGTGACATTATGCATTTGTCAAAACCCACAGAACTCTACAACACAAACAGTGAACTTTAATGTAAACTATGGACTTTAGTTAGTAACAATGTATTGATATTGGTCCATTAATAGTAACAAATATATCCCACTAATGCAAGACGTTAATAATAGGAGAGAAACTATGGGGGAGAGGTACATGGGAATTCTCTGTACCATCTCCTCAATTTTTCCATAAACATAAAACTACTTTAAAAAATAAAGTCTACTAATAAAAAAAAAAGTACAGAAAAGCAAAAGCCCAACTTAAGGAATACAAATTAGTTCAAATATACCAGTAATCACAATAAATATACTTGAATTAAACTCACCTATTTTTTATTTAAAGACATAGATTATCAGGCTGGATTTAAAAAACACGATCCAACCATATATTGGGTACATATTTTATACAGATAAACTCAAACTATATCAAAAGAATAAAAATAAAGGACTCTAGAATGACAAACACTGTATCAAAAGAAAGCTGGTGTGGCTAATATCAGATAAAATAGAATTTAAGGCAAAGATTTCCAGAGATAAAAAATGACATAATATATACATATGGTTAAATTTTCTTCCTGAAAGAGCATATCATGTTCCATTTCTAGTAGCAATGTGTATTATTCTCAAAAAGCATTCCAGTACAGGGTAGTATCAATATCTTATTTATATTTGCCAATTTCATAAGCAAAAAAAAAAAAAAAAAAAACCAGGAATCATCTGTAGTTTAATTTTAAAGCCCATATTCTCTCAAACACGGCAACCACACAACAGAACTGATGTTTAGTAATCAATGGGGTGCTTCCAGCTCAGGGAGGCAGATTAGTACTCATGAAAGGGTCCAAGTGGACACCTGAGCCACAGGGGCTGGGTCAGTGGACAAGTCCTGAATCTGAAGAGGCTAGAAGTCTGGCTCCACCCCAGGTGCCTGACCAGCAATCCCTAGCCACTGTGGTCCACATATGCCCTGTGTGGAGTGAATTCCAATTAATTCTCAGCAGCTTATTTAATTCCTGTACAGCATAGTATTTACTTTCTATACAATCACCAGCAAAGCTGTTCAGTGTCTGAAGCAGCAAACAATAATACTTCTCTAGAACCACGTCTAAAGGACCAACTGCCCTTCAGTTTCAGACAAAGCTTTCATGAAAAACTCTTGACTGGAATTAGGTGCAGATAGTAATTTCCAGAGGAATCTCTGAAAATATTTTCCCGACAAAGAAATGTTTTCTATAAAATTTAGTAAAAATTTACTAAAATTTTAAGAAAAATTCAATTTACTGAAATCAGCTGAGTGACCAATTTGTGCTAGGCACCTTGCTGGAGGTATGCTCTGATCTTATTCTCAAAATAATCTTTTGAGGTAGATATTTTGTCCCCATCTTACTGATAATCGAATTTGAGGGCCAGGGAAGTTAAATGACTTGTTCACAAGGGGATCCATGACTTAAACCAGATTAAAGAGCTTGCAGAGAAAAGCACTACTGCAGCTCTGTTATTCTTAGTTAAGATGGGTGGCGGGGGTAGTCCTCATTAACCAGCCTGGATCATTTAGGATACCCCGAGTGTGTAACAGACTACAGGAAAAAAAAGTATACATTGTGACTAGCATGAGCAGAAACTTCTGATTCAGTATTTCCAGTCACATTCTAGAAAAATTATGCTTAGTTACAGCAACAGCCATTTCAGCAAAGAGCAAACAGTTCATCATTTCAAGTAATGCCGGATCCAGGTGATTATTATTCCCTGACAGAGTGGGTTTCTGGTTCACATGCTTTTGCTGATACAGCTGCTCTCCCTTGAAGCTTTAGAAAGGTTTTTTGATTTATAGTTTGAAGTGAAAATCATCAAAGAGTTTTAGAAGCAGTAGGAGAGCCATCTGCATCCTTCTGTTACCGTCTCAGAATACTGCCTTTCATTTTTGCCTACATTGCCTGAGTGGCTGGAATCTAGATATGGATTAAGAGGAGAAAAATAGCCTAACGTGGAAAGCATCACAAAACAATATGAGCTATTTTAAAGTCATGAAGGCAACAAAACAAAACAAAGCAGCAACTAAAAACTCTTTGGTTTCCATAGTCACTTCCAGAATAAAAGACGGAAGATGGCAAGGCAAAAGCACTGACATTTTTTCATGGTTTTTTTTTTCTATTTGCTCTCGCTGCCAAAACCACGTCCTACTTACCAGCGTCTGTACACATGCAGAAAAAATGAAAATAGACAGTGCTTGCTACAGGCTACAAACAAGGCTTCCTTTTATCTGGCACCGCATTAGCTCCCAGAAGCATCTTCCTAATGGAAGCAATCACTCACGGATGGGCTTAGATTTTGTTTTCGTTTTAAACCATTCACCAAAAAAATTTCTACAAACAAATGTCAGTACCTTTTAAATTCTGCAACAAGGGATTTTTTTTTTTTCTTTAAGTGGCAATTACATGCCTGGCAATTCTGAACCAGGGTTCTTTCATTATTAATGTTTTTAATAAAAATAAGTGGCCTTTGGAATATAAGCAATCCTTTGAAACATCTCTCTTTTTTAAGGATCACTGTAAATATCCTCTGTTTCTCAGGAGCAGTGTTGTAATAAGGCTTTGTCCTTCAGGCTCAACATAAAGGTGTGGCCAGTGCAGCTCTTCGGGAGCTGAACATAGTTCAGGCACGTACCTGGTTATCTGAAAATATTTCCCACAGGAAATGTAGCTTAGATAAATTTTATTCACAGATTTTTTTTTTTAAGTCTTCTTTTATCCTCGCCTTCACCAAATCTTTTGTTAAAATATTATTGAAACAAAGCAAAATGGCTTTGAGTTTCACCTCTTCCCTCTACTCAGTCTTTCCTTTGAAAAGTGGGGAGTGGAAGGGAACAGGATGTGAAAAGCAATAAAGGGGAGCAGGAGGCTCCTAAGTGAACACAAAGAATCAGTATTTAGCTCTTTGACTAATCTAGAGTTGACGTATTAGAGAGTCAAGCCTGTAATTTTCAGCTGTAAAAACCAGGTCTATGATGGTAACGAGTGGTAGAAAAAAATGAAGTTCTGAAAAATGCTCCCCACTTCTTCCCACACATACCTAAAAAAATTAATAGCACGTTGAAACGGGTTCGGATCATAGATTTTACTCTCCTCCACTCAAAAATCCTATATATGTTTCATTAAGGCTGTTGTTGTGTGCCATCAAGTTGATTCCAACCCATAGCAACCCCATGTGACAGAACAGAACTGCCCCCACACGGTTTTTTTTTTTATTATTTGGCTGTAATCCTTACAGAAGCAGATTGCCAGGTCTTTCTCCTGAAAAGCCTCTGGGCGGGTTCAAACTGCTAAGCCTTCGGTTAGCAGCCAAGAACTTAACCACTGCACCACCAGGCCTCCTCTCATCAAGACTACAGACCACTAAGGGCTACGTACACTTGGCGGCCAAGCAAAATACTAACCAATAGTTAATCATATGTTAAAAGAACAGCAAATTTTTTGAAGTTGCTCTTGAAGAAGCTCTTGCTGTTTAATAATGGGAGTTTAAAAAATAAAAGAAGAGGAGGAGAAAGACCAATACAGGGGAAAAGCCCTTTTATTAAAGAGCAAGAGCCAACTCAAATTAAAAATAGAGTCCCATGCACACTGTTTTGGATAGAAAAACACATTCTGACATGTTCCGAAACAACAGGCCAAGTCCAAGTAAAGATTGGAGATCAGACACAAGCCAACTGCAATCAGAATTTCTCTAGCTTTGCCTATATAGGATGCAATTAGCTCAGGTCTACTGCACTAAAAATCGCTTTCAAGGAAACAAAAAGTCCAAGGACTGTGTTTCCTCTTTGCTGTCCATTCACTATAAACTATTTGCAACGATTTGATGTTCTTTAACATGATTATATAAATTTCAGGACACATAATGTCCAGTCAATTTTATAAAATACACTTAATCAAAGCTACATATATCTTCTGACCTTTAAGAGCCAGAAGGCTCAAAATAATTGTCACAGCAATGAGAAACATGATACAAAGCAACCTCTTATCAAATGTAAACCTGGCTCTGATTATTTTTCATATTTGAGGTCAACATATGTAGTTTGCATAGTCTGGGAATTTTAAATCAATTGCCAAACAGAAGTGGTATTCCTGAGCCCATACTAGAAGTAGGTTTCTCAGTCTCTTTGTCTGGTCTTGACCAAGACCTTAGTACTACTCAACAGCAACTAAAATCCTCAAAGCAATTTAAACATCATCTCTATCCTTGCCAAAACTTTACATCTACAGTATTAACTCTATAAATAATGATGGTGATCATTTAGGTTAAAACTAGGCCTTCAACTATCCCATGTTGTTATTCCTGGTTTGAGCTGAAAAAAAAAAAAAAAGCAGCTTATAAGTTTGTTAACTTTATTTATAAAACCAAATGTAAAACTCACCTTGTGATGCCCAAATTCATTCAAGATGGTTCCCAGCTTTCTGGTGTTGCTATGAGGTTTTTGGGCGGCAACAGCTGGATGGCGGTCTCGCCAGTCAATGGACAGGCGGTGATACCAGAGGTGCTGACCCTCCAGAATGTGAGCTGATTTAACACTAGGATCAAAACGATGCACTTCGCACCCGTTGTTGGCCATGCTAACCTCAAAATGGGTATCCTCATTTCCTAGCCTGTAAAGAAAGAGGATGAAAACCAATGACAAAATGAAAGTAATGAGGCAAAGTGTAAGACTGACACAATGATAGTTTCAAGGCCAAGGCCAAGGCCACTTTTCTTTGTCATATTAAGCCTTCTCCTGTTTTAACACATGGCTAATTGTAAAAAGGAAACCCTGATGGCATAGTGGTGAAGTGCTATGGCTGCTAACCAAAATGTAGGCAGTTTGAATCCACCAGGTGCTCCTTGGAAACGATATGGGGCAGTTGTACTCTGTTCCACAGGGTCACTATGAGTCGGAATCGACTTGACAGCAAAGGAAGTTTTTTAACTGTAAATACTCGATGAACTTTATTTTGCAAAAAAAATTACACCTAAAAGCTTCTTGGATAAAATAGAGAAATTATCTGCTAAACACAGACCAGAGAGGCAGATGTTTAAACATGTAGGTTGGTTTTTTTAAAGATGTAAACCATAATTGCAATGCAACAAAGAAGAATTCAGTAGTCCAAAGAGATTTTCTCAGAATATGTCGCAAGTATACACCTCAGGATTAGTTTCCTTTAGGAGAGGTGTGTTCTACAGATGAGATCATTTGTCTTCATTCCTACAGGCCACAGTGCTGTACATGCTGTTTGACTTAAAAATGACAGATTTTTTTTTAAGTCTGAGAACAGCAAATATTTTTTCTTCTTTTTTTCTTTATTGTGCTTTAGATGAAAGTTTACAGAGCATATTAGTTACTCATTAAACAATTAATACACATGTTGTTTTGTGACATTGGTTGTTGTCAACCCCATGACGTGTTAACACTCTCCCTTTCTCAGGACTGGGTTTCCCATTTCCGTTCGTCCAGCTTTCCTGTTCTCTCATCCTTGTCCCTGGGCTGGTGTGCCCATTTAGTCTCATATGGTTGAGCTACATGTATTACTGTTTGTTTTATGGGCCTGTCTAATCTTTGGCTGAAGGGTAAACCTCAGGAGTGACTTCAGTACTGAGTTAAGAGGGTGTGCAGGGGCCATACTCTCTGGGTTCCTCCAGTCTCTGTCAGACCAGTAAGTCTGGTCTTTTTCTAAAAACAATAGATGTTTTCTTAGAAATGGAGTGTATTTAAAAATAGTACAGCTTTTTGTGTGTGTGTGCTTTAAGTGAAAGTTTACAGTTCAAGTTAGTTTCTCATAGAAAAATTTATACACACCTCATTATGTGACCCTAGTTGTTCTCTCTATAATGTGACAGTACACTCCTTTCCACCCTGGATTTCCCGCATCCATTCAACCAGCTCCTGTCCCTTTCTGCCTTCTCATTTCACCTCCAGACAGGAGCTGCCATTTCAGTCTCATGTATCTACTTGATCTAAGAAGCACACTCTTCACAAGTATCATTTTATGTCTTATAGTCCAGTCTAATCTTTTGTCTGAAGAACTGTCTTTGGGAATGGTTTTAGATCGGGGTTAACAGAGAATCCGGAGGCCATGTCTTCCAGAGTTCCTCCAGTCTCAGTCAGACCATTAAGTCTGTTTTTTTTTACTAGAATATGAGCTCTATACCCCACTTTTCTCCTGCTCTGTCAGAGACTCTCTGTTGTGCCTTTTGTCAGGGCAGTCATTGATGGTAGCTGGGCACCATCTAGTTCTTCTGGTCTCAGGCTGATGGAGTCTCTGGTTTATGGAGCTCTTTTGTCTCTTGGGCTAGATCATTGTAACTTCTACCCCAATTTCTCCCCCAACTGTCCATTCTCTAACATGACTTGGTAGAGTCCCTGAGTGGGGCAAACACTTAAGCACTCAGCTACTAACTGAAAGGGTGGCAGTTCAAATCTACCCAGAGGACCTCAGAAGAAAGGCCTGGTGACCTACTTCCAAAAGGTCTGAGCCACTGAAAACCCTATGGAATGCTGTTCTACTCTGAAACACATGAGGTTGTCATGAGTTGGAACTGATTCAACAGCAACTGGTTGTTATTTTTTTAACATGCTGTGGTAGATTAACTAGTTAGCCTTAATTTTTCATCCCTTCCTGCCTCTACACTACTGCCATGCTAATCATGAGCAGAGTATCCTTGCCTCCCCCCTTGATTTTTATGCTTGTGGCTTGCTTTGTAGGAGGAAGTGGCAGCATACCAGTTCTGATTCTAGGCCTTGAGCACTTCTGTTGACTCTTCTGCACCTCTGCTATCATCATGAGAGGAACATGCCCTGGCTAGCCTCAGAAAAATGAGAGAATTGAGGAGCAGATCCACCCCAGCCAATCCACAGACTTTCTATGAAAAGCAGAGCTTTCTTTAGCCACCTTGGCCAGAGGAACAGCCTCCCAGCTGAGCCCAGCATGGACCAGCTGAAGCCCAGATGTCCTACAGACATGGGAGCAATAATAAACAATGGTGGTTCTAAGCCACTAAGTTTTAGTGTGATTCATTACAGAGCAATAGCTAACTGATAGGTATTAGATATGAACCCAAGAGCTGCAGTAGAAACAACAAAGCATTTTTTAGTAGACATACTTGTTTTTATATAGATCAACAAGTAGAACTCACCTGCCCCCAAGGGATTTTTCACTTAACTGAATTTGTTGAAACTAGATGAGTAAAGCAGTGATCATGGGTCACTCACTGGAAAATGGCAGTTTTGTAGCTTCCCTAAGAAAATACTCTGTCAGAAAGTACTCATTAAATATAATTTGTATATGAACCTTATAGAGTAAAAAAAAAATGTGAATAATTTCTTCCTCTATGAATTTTCAGAATATTGTTTCCCGAAAAACATTCTTCATTCTAAAATCTGTATTTATTTTTATCAAGACCTTGAAAAAAATTTAAGAATTAAATTAGCCACATATAGTTCTGCAACTTATTAAATCTGGTCAGGAACTTTATTATATATTCATGTTTTTAATTTAAACTAGCTTCTTATCATTAAAAAAATAATAAATACATAGGAAAAATTCAAATAGTAAAAAGTATATATAATGAAAACTAGAAGTTTTCTACTGCAATCCTTAACCACTAAATTCGAGAGATAGCCAGAGGTAGCAGTTTTTTTATGTGTCCTTCCAGAAATGTTCTACAAATATACAAGTGTTCTTTACTATAAATATCATAAGCATACACATACCTGTATAAATTAATCTTTCAACAGTGAAGAACTATTGTATAAAAAAAAAAAAATACACTAAATAACATGAAACTATTGTAAATTGTAAATAATTTGGTTATTTTATTTTTTTACTAAGTAGAATCCATTTAATCTTAATACATAATATGTACTGGTGCAAACGGTTAAGTGCTCTACTACTAGCCAAAAGGTTGACGATTCGAACTCACCCAGAGGCACTCAGAAGACAGGCCTGGCAATCTGTTTCCAAAAGGTCACAGCCTTGCAAACCCTATGGAGCAATTCTACTCTGCACACATGGGGTCTCCATGAGTCAGAATTGACTCGACAGCTACTGTGATCATTGAGGTTTGTGTCAACTTGGCTGGGCCATGATTCTCACTGGTTTGGTAGTTATGATGTAGTCTGGCAGCTGTGTAATGATGTAATCACCTCCACGATGAGATCTGATATAATGTGATCACTGCAATGATGGGATCTGCTGTGAATAGCCAATCAGTTGAAAGGGAGTTTCCTTGGGGGTGTGGCATGCATCCAATATAGATGAACTTTCTGGCAAGGCTTGTGGTCTTTTGCTGGCTCTGGATTCTGCAGCTGGCTCCTGTTTGTCTGACCTCTGGTTCTTGGAACTTGAGCTAGCAGCTTACCTGCCGTCTTGCCTTCTAATTTTAGGATTGGTCAGTCTCCGCAGCCTGTGAGCCAGAAGCCTCCAGTCTGACCCACAAACTTGGAACATTCTAGTGTGTACAACCATGTGAGCCACTTCTTGACATAAATCTCTCCCTATATTTATCTATATGCTTTACTGGTTTAAAAAATTAATAAATAATAAATAGCACTACTTTACCTAAGCTCTAAAGCTATTCTTGCTTCTAAAGCTCTTACAAGACACAAGGAAGAAAAAGGAAATAAAAACCTATGGGAACACTGAGTCCAATGTTCTCTATTCTCTTTAAGAAAGGATAACAGAGTCCAGAAAAATCCCAAAAGCTACTACACGTAGCACTTCCACCATAGTTAGTGAGCTAAGATGTGCCTTATCTCCCCAAAACAGTTGCTGTCAAGTCAGAATCAACTCATTGTGACCCCATGTGTGTCAGAGTAGAACTCTGCTCCATAAGGTTTGCAGTAGCCGATTTTTTGGAAATAGATCACCAGGCCTTTTTTCCATGACATCTCTGAGTGAACTTGAACCTCTAATCTTTCAATTAGCAGCCAAGCATGTTAACTATTTGCATCACCCAGAGACTCCTGTCTTATCGTAAAACCAAAAAAACCAAACCTGTGGCCGTCGAGTCAATTCCGACTCATGGCAATCCTGCAGGACAGAGAAGAACTGCCCCATAGGGTTTCCAGGGTCTAAATCTTTATGGAAGCAAACCGCCACAACTTTTTCTCACTAAGTGGCTGGTGGGTTCAAACCACCGACCTTTCAATTAGCAGCTGAGTACTTAACCACTGTGCCACCAGGGCTCCTTGTCTTATCCTAAGCTGGGTCAAATAATTGTTGATTGATTTGCTGATTTGGGAAAAAAGTGAAAGCGTTACTTTCATTTTAATTTGATTATGATATTTCTGAATCAGGGCTGAGGCCATTGGAAGGAAATTGGGCATGACTGCTACTAGGCACAGGGTTTCTTTTTTGGAGTGATAAAATGTTCTAAAATTGATTGTAGTGACTAAAAAACCATTGAATTGCACACTTTAAATGAGTAAATTATATGGTATGTGAAACATATCTCAAAAAGGGGGCCTTCACGGCACAGTGGTTAAGTGCTTCGCTGCCAACCATTCAAACCTCCCAACTGTTCATGGGAGGAACTCTGCTTCTGTAAAGATTACAGCCTTGGAAACTCTATAGGGCAGTTCTGCTCTACCTTATAGGGTCTATAGGGTCACTATGAGTCACAAGGATTCAATGGCAATGGGTTTGGTCTGGTTTAAAAGCTGTTAAAAAAAAAAAAAACTAAAAAACAATAAAATAAGAGCAGACACAGGGAGAGTTTTAATCTCCACTGGTGTGAACAGAAAGGTTGGAAGGGCTAAGAAGACAGTGTTTCTCCCCAGGAGTTTCAGGAGTCCATTCTCCATGCCGGCATGAGCCAGAGAAGTTGGCTAAATCATTATCTAGACCTGTAAACTGTCGACTTCTAAACCAAAAAAACGAAACCTGTTGCCGTCGAGTCGATTCCGACTCATAGCGACCCTACAGAACTGCCCCATACGGTTTCCAAGGAGCAGCTGATGGATTTCAACTCCAGACCTTTTGGTTAGCAGACAAGCTCTTAACCACTGTGCCAACTACTAGGAGGAGAAATAGGTCTTTCAAAGCATAAATGATACCTAATAAGAGGAAAAACTTTTTAACTATTAATTTTTATTAAATAACTAGGCAGCAAATGACAAGAATTCATCTAGAACATGCATTCTCAGCGGGGATGATATCACCCCCAATGGGGGTGAAAACTGGTTCTCGGGGGGATGAAAAAAATCTTCTTTTAACATATAAAGCACATATATACATGTATTACATGAACAGATGTACAGTATGTCTACGGTATTAAATTTTCATGGGAAGGTCAACGAGAGGCAAAAAAAAGTCTCAAAAGGCTCCTTTGTGGGGAGTGATAATGAAAGAAAGGTGGATAAATACTGATCTAAAAAGAGAATTTAGATCTAATATAAAAGCCACTGATAAGTTATCCAATTATTAAAAGATTTTAATGAAAACAGAAGAATTAAAACATTTACTGAAGCCCTCCTGTGTGACAGGCACTAAGCTAGGTCTCTAAATATATGAGCTCATCAACGGTTAAGCACTCAGCTGCTAATTGAAAAACACTGGCGGTTCAAACTCACCCAGCAGCTCCACAGGAGAAAGGCCTGGTGATCTGCCATAAAGATTACAGCCTAGAAAACCCTATGGGGAAGTTCTCTCTGGTACATGGGGTCACTATGAGTTGAAATCAACTCGACAGCACCTAACAACAATAATTTTCACAAGGTAGTATTATCTCCACCTTATAGGACAGGAAAGTGAGGTTGAGAGTGCTAACTTCCTGAAAGTCACTCAGATACTAGGTGGGAGACCTGGGATTTGAATTCAAGGCTGTGACAACAAAACCATGAACTTTCCTGCTGTATGCCCTGTGCTGCATGCTTAAGACTTCCTTGATTTTCTGATTCTTCATTCATGCATACTTTAGGCTCAAGGTGAACCCTGCCTGCTGTGTTAAGGGAACCATTTTAAGATTAAAGTATTTACATCAAAGAGGAAATCACCAAATCAGTGCCATTTACAGTAGCCCCCAAGAAGATAAAATACTTCAGAATAAATCTTACCACAAGTGTAAAAGACTTATACAAGGAAAACTACAGTACACTTCTGCAAGAAAGCAAAACAGACTTACATAAGTGGAAGAACATACCTTGTATACAAAATGTTATTAAGAATGCAGAAGAAAAACTAGATAACTTGGAGCTCCTAAAAATCAAACACCTATGCTCATCCAAAAAAAAAGACTTCACCAAAAGAGTAAAAAGATTACCTACAGACTGGGAAGAAGTTTGTCGCTATGACATTTCTGATCAGCGCCTGATCTCTAAAATCTACATGACACTACAAAAACTCAACTGCAAAAAGACAAATAACCCAATTAAAAAATGGGCAAAAGATATGAACAGACACTTCACTAAAGAAGACATTCAGGTAGCTAACAGATATATGAGGAAATGTTCACGATCATTAGCCATTAGAGAAATGCAGATCAAAACTACAATGAGATTTCATCTCACTCCAACAAGGCTGGCATTAATCTAAAAAACACAAAATAATAAATGTTGGAAAGGCTGTGGAGAGATTGGAACACTGCTGGTGGGAATGTAAAATGGTACGACCACTTTGGAAATCAATTTGGTGCTTCCTTAAAAAGCTAGAAATAGAACTACCATACGATCCAGCAATCCCACTCCTTGGAATATATCCTAGAGAAATAAGAGCCTTTACATGAACAGATATATGCACACCCATGTTTACTGCAGCACTGTTTGCTATTGTTTACAATACCAAAAACACGGAAGCAACCAAGGTGACCATCAACAGATGAATGGATAAATAAATTATGGTATAATCACACAATGGAATACTACACATCAATAAAGAACAGTGAGGAATCTGTGAAACATTTCATAACATGAAGGAACCTGGAAGGCATTATGCTGAGTGAAATTAGTCAGTTGCAAAAGGACAAATATTGTATAAGACCACTATTATAAGAACTTGAGAAATAGTTTAAACTGAGAAGAAAACATTCTTTTGTGGTTACGAGAGCGGGGAGGGAGGGAGGGTGGGAGAGGGGCATTCACTAATTAGATAGTAGATATGAACTACTTTAGGTGAAGGGAAAGACAGCACACAATACAGGGGAGGTCAGCACAACTGGACTAAACCAAAAGCAAAGAAGTTTCCTGAATAAACTGAATGCTTCGAAGGCCAGCATAGCAGGGACAGGGGTCTGGGGACCATGGTTTCAGGAGACATCTAAGTCAATTGGCGTAATAAAACCTATTAAGAAAACATTCTGCATTCCACTTTGAAGAGTGGCGTCTGGGGTCTTAAAGGCTAGCAAGCAGCCATCTAAGATGCATCAATTGGTCTCAACCCACCTGGATCAAAGGAGAATGAAGAACACGAAGGACACAAGGTGATTACGAGCCCAAGAGACAGAAAGGACCACATGAACCAGAGACTACATCATCCTGAGACCAGAAGAACTAGATGGTGCCCAGCTACAACTGATGACTGCCCTGACAGGGAACACAACAGAGAACCCCTGAGGGAGCAGAAGAGCAGTGGGATGTAGACCCCAAATTCTCATAAGACCAGAATTAATGGTCTGAGACTAGAAGGACCCCGGTGGTCATGGCCCCCAGACCTTCTGTTGGCCCAGGACAGGAACCATTCCCGAAGCCAACTCTTCAGACATGGATTGGACTGGACAATGGGTTGGAGAGGGATACTGGTGAGGAGTGAGCTTCTTGGATCATGTGGACACTTGAGACTATGTTGGCATCTCCTGCCTGGAGGGGAGATGAGAGGGTGGAGGGGGTTAGAAGCTGGTGAAATGGACATGAAAAGAGAGAGTGGAGGGAAAGAGCGGGCTGTCTCATTAGGCGGAGAGTAACTGCGAGTATGTACCAAGGTGTATATGGGTTTTTGTATGAGAGACTGACTTGATTTGTAAACTTTCACTTACATCACACTAAAAATTATTTTTAAAAAGATTAAAATATTTGTCTTTGGAGCTCATTCATTTCTGTTGAAATGCTCATGGAAACTGGGAGTTCCAGATTTTTTTATATAAAATATTGGCTCTTGTTGCCATGTGTCCTTAAGACATTTTCTACTGTCTTGTACTGAGAATTTATGGTTTGAAACCAAACAGCACAGCCTAGCCACAGAACTAAAGAAGAGGTGAAAAATATTTACCTACGATTAGTCCTTCTCAAGTCTTCCCTTCCACTCCCACTCCTGCCTGTAAAATACAATCTTCGTTCGACATGAAGAATGAAATAGGTGCCTTTTCCTCCTTCACTTTATTGAGCACCTCCACTCCCCACCCTCCCCGCCATCTCCTCACCATCACAACCCCCCCCACCACACACACACATACAAGAAGCCTTGCAGGGCAGGCCTGTCCGAAGTGGTGAGGCAGGCAATATTATCATCTGCACCCACAGCCTCTCCTCATTTCCCTTCTCATCCCTGTTCTTCGTAATATATACCTTCCTTTTCAATGCCTGCCCCTATCTTAATTAATCTATCCTACCCCATTTCAAAACTGAAAAGGATCTGACAGATTCTAATTTTCAGCTGAACTTCCCACGGAGTGCACTCTTCCAGACAAATGTCTTTTACATTAGCTCTGGAATAAAAGCTTTGACTCCTATTAAGGGAATGTCAGACGCCAGAGAGAGGGTGGAGGCAATGCCTGCTTTAGTTATTGGGGGTGGAGGAAAGGAGGTGAGACAGATCAGAAGGTAGGGCACTCAGCCTTTTTCTTCTGACTCCATATGTCTCAGACGCCTCTCACCACCTCACTCCAAAACTACCCCCAGTTGCGGCTGCATCGTCATCCTAAGTTTGCATGGAATTTACTGGGTACAGTGGTGGCATTGTCTTGTTGCTGCCATAGCTCTGGGGCTTGGGGCACATATTGCCTAAATGTAGGGGCCACACAACTCCCCTGCCACTTGCCATTCCCACCTGTCTTGCAAGTGTCCAAACACTCCCAGAAGCCGGGAATCTGGGGCCCGCTCCTGTTCCTCATTTCAGGACCACCACTTCTAGCCTGAGTCTGCCTCTTACCCCAGCTGCGGTTACATCCAGCTATCTACCTGCCCCACAGGCAAGCAATTACCTGGAAGGAGGGACACTTGTCAGGATTCCCAATCCTAAGTAACAGTGCCATTGACATATACATATACACAACCCACAGCATCTTTTTTTAACCTTCAGAAATACTTCCTTTAGTCTCCAGTTTTCAATTAAGCCTTTTCATGTTTTGAATCAAATGTTGGCTCTGATAATCTAGTCATCTCTTTTCCCAATGGAATTCAGCTGTTCTTATCCGCCCTTTACAAAGTTGATTTTGAATGGGCAACATTTAAATAAAAACAAGAAACCATCTTTTCACAGGTAATAATCTGCAATCTCACAGCTGAACTATCTCATCTAATGGCTTCTGAAGTATAAGGAAAGCAAAAGGAATTGAAAATTCTTCCCCAAAATCCGCTTTCCCAGTTTCATTTTACTCAGTACTATGCTTTAAATGAAATTATTCCAGAGTGTAAAATATTAAGTGAAATATACAGGCAGTTTGGAGCAAGAAAACAGGACCAAGCTGAGATTTCCAATTTGCGTGTGGTACTATGCCATTAATTTTATGACCTACTTTCATACATTTTTATTATGATATGAAATAAACTCTACTGTCATACAGTTTCTTCCTACAATCTTGAAGCATAGCTGGTGGACTTCCAGAAAAAAAGCTCTGTTCTAATCAACTAGCTGAGCAACTCATTTTCTACTTCACAGCCTCCAAGTTGAAAGCACAGCATGGCTAGCTTCCCTCCCTAGTCTCCTCACCTCAAGCAGTCATTTCTGTAGCAAATATGTATTGAGGGCCTACTGTGTGCCAAGCTCTACCGATACAGACCATCGTTCTTCATTTAACCCACGTAAGAATGATTCTGTTATCTTCAAACCCTTTTATTTTTTAATTCCATGATGACTAATAATTCATGTTTGCTATAGTTTGATGGAGCCCTGGTGGCGCATTGGTTAAGTGTTAAGGCTGTGTAACTGACAGGTCGGTAGTTCGAGTCGACCAATAGCTCTTTGAAAACCATGTGGGGCAGTACTGTTCTGTTCTATAGGGTTGCTATGAGTCGGAAATGACTCGACGGCAGCAGGTTTGGTTTTTGGTATAGTTTGACAGGGATAGTGATCCTCTCTACCCATTGACACCTTTAGGTAGGCCAAGTATCTACCCCTAGACCTACCACGTAGGATTCTGGTTGGGCCTGAATGTGAGCCACATAAGTGAAGAACCCTATAGGTGAAGAACAAGGATGTGATGTTAGCTGGGGTCTCCAGTACTATTTGTAAAGGCTTCAGGGGTCTAGCCTGAGAACCCAGCACACAAATTCTATAAGGAGTTTATGGGTGTTCCAAACAAAAATAATTTCCCCCGCCTTTTTTTTTTTTTTTTCCTTGAGGCTTACCTCATTTGTAACTATTTATATATGAGCACTGGAGCCCTGGTGGCATAGTGGTTAAGAGCTCAGACTGTTAACCAAAAGGTCAGCAGTTCAAATCCACTAGCCGGTTTCTTTGGAAACCCTATGGGGCAGTTCTACTCTGTCCTATAGGGTCGCTATGAGTTGGAATTGACTTGACAGTAATGGGTTTACTGGTGTTATTTGGTGACATACTATTCTTATTATTTTATATTCACCCTTTTGCAAAATGTTGTCTAAATCCACTTGTATATCTAGGGCATTTTCAGGATCAATAACTAAATATCAATTTTACCCAAACAAATTTAATGAAATCACATGGTTTTCCTAAGAGTTTCCTTTCTTTTTTTAATGTAAAACTACACAGATTTACTATCAGCACAAAACATAAAAATCCAACAGTGGGCATTTGTCTTGGGTCATGCATCATGTTGTTGTTAGCTGCCGTCACAATGGCCTCCAGTTCATGATGACCTCATGCACAGCGGAACAAAATGCTGCCTGGTCATGTGCCATCCTCATGATCAGTTGCAGATTGGACCATTGTGATTCATTGCCAGGCCTTTCTTCTTACTCCATCTTAGTCTGGAAGCTCTGCTGAAACCTGTCCAGCATCACAGCAACATGTAAGCTTCCATTGACAGATGGGTGGCGGGTGCACATGACATGTACTGGCCTGGAATCAAACACAGGTCTCCCACTTAGAAGGCAAGAATTCTACCACTGAATCACCATTGCCTCTCACCCATCATTAAGAAAAAAAAATCATTACTATGTATAAAATGTCTAACATAAAACACCAAAAAACAAACCAAACCCAGTGCTGTCTCACCGTTTATTTTTTTCTAGCTGTATTCAATATTCTTCCCTCTCTTTGTAATTAAAAAAAAAAAAAACCCAATGTCATGGAGTAGACTTCAAATCATAGGGACCCTGTAAGTCAGAGCAGAACTGCCCCTATACAGTTTCCAAGGAGTGGCTGGTGGACTCAAACTCCTGACATTTTGGTTAGCAGTCAAGCTCTGAACCACTGTGCCACCAGGGCTCCCTTTATAATAAGGATATTCTAATTCTAGCTGGAAATCATTGGCATCACCAAAAATATCATCCTCATGCTGAAAACTGAAGTGCCAATTTACTGCCAGAAGAATGGAAAGAAAAGTGGCCCTCATCAAGGAGACCTCCATGGCCCTGCAAGTGCCTACAGTTACCCACCAAACAGATCAGTCTGTAATGGTGGCAGGAGACAAAGCACAGCACCTGTTACACACTGCAACTCTTCATAATCTCGTGTTGCTGAAAAGCCTAGACTGCTTGCAGGAATTTTTGTTTTCCTCTGCTGTAAAATGTACTTACCCCAAAGAGTAGAGGCGGCACTGCTTGCTTTGCATTTGATGAGCTAAGCCAAACCTGTCATCAAGACAGACCAACCAGGGCTTCTTTGCAGGGCTGGAGTCAGTAACCAGGCTATCTGTACTCATGTGATCGCATGCAATCTGCAAGAATTGGAAATCAATGTGGATAATTTAAAACACTGGATGATAAATGGCAGCTAGAGACTTACTGTTTCCCCAGTCCCTGAAAACCACAATAGAAGAGTTATGTCCTTCTCCACTGCTAACTACTCTCCTTTCCAGGCGAACATAAGATTGCTATAAAATGTTTGGAAGAATTTAAGATACAGATTGTCAGTGACCTAGTGGAGACTATAAGCAGGGTTGGAAGGAAGTTAAGATCTGCTGATTTAGTGGTGCCTGGGTGGTATATGGAAACCCTGGTGGCGTAGTGGTTAAGTACTACGGCTGCTAACCAAAAAGGTCAGCAGTTCGAATCCACCAGGCACTCCTTGGATATTCTATGGGGTAGTTCTACTCTGTTCTGTAGGGTCGCTATGAGTCGGAATTGACTCAATGGCAACGGGTTCAGTTTGGTTTCGGTTTGGGTGGTATATATGCTAAATGCCCTCAGCTACTAATTGAAAGTTTGGCAGTCCAAGTTCACCCAGAGGCACCTCAGAAGAAAGTCCCAGTGATCTACCTCTGAAAAATCAGCCACTGAAAACCCTGTGGAGCACAGTTGTACTCTCACACACATGGGGTCACCACGAGTCAGAATCGACCTGACATCAACTGGCTGTTTTTTGTTTTGTTTTGTTTTGTCTCTATAGCCATATGCACAGGGCGTGGAAGGGAGAACAAATCAGGAACAAAGATGGGCAGGGAGAGGGGCCAGGAAAGGCTTCAGAGAGGTATGTTAGTGTTGTAGAATGAACAGAAGTTGATCAAGAGGCTCAGACCAGGAAGGGCATTCCAAGCGTAGAGAACAGTGCTGGCAAGGCATACAGGCTTTTGTAATCCAGTGTCACTGTCACAAGATGTGAGATACAATCATGGGCACATATCTCAGAACACTCACAAAATTGTCTATACCTTATCTCAGGCAAATAAGGTGAGGCCACTAAGGTCCAGAAAGTTGGGCTGTATTACCCAAGGTAAATAGATGATGAGTGGTCAAGCAAAATGAACGTGCAGTTCCTGCCAAGAAGACAGTATTCCTCCTGTCTCCTAAATGGCTCTAACTCATTTCCTCCCCGGAAAAAGGCCAAAAGCCCCAGGCAGAAGGCTCTTCCTCAGCTACTCAAAGCACTTCTCTTAACTCATTCATCAAAATTAGATAAGAAAACCAAAAGGAATGTGTATCTAACTCAAGCAGAAGCAAGTCTCTAATTGCAACTACACACTGAGCAGAAATACTTAGTAAGGGATTCTGACTTGTGTTCGAAAGCAGGCACAGTTTGCATACTCGACATTTCTCAAGCTGAAAGAACTGAAGAAAAAATTCAAGCCTCAAGTTGCAATATTGAAGGATTCTACGGGCAAAACATTGAATGACGCAGGAAGCATCAAAAGAAGATGGAAGGAATACAGAGTCACTGTACCAAAAAGAATTGGTCGATACTCAGTCATTTCAGGAGGTGGAATATGATCAAGAACTGATGGTATTAAAGGAAGAAGTCCAAGCTGCAATGAAGGCATTGGCAAAAAACAAGGCTCCAGGAATTGACAGAACACCAACTGAGATGTTTCAACCAACGGATGCAGCGCTGGCAACACTCACTTGCCTATGTACAGAAATTTGGAAGACAGTTACCTAGCGAACTGACTGGAAGAGATTCATATTTACGTGCATTCCACAGAAAGGTGATACAACAGAACGTGGAAATTATTAAACAATATCATTAATATCACATGCAAGTAATACTTTGCTGAAGATCATTCAAAAGTGGTTGCAGCAGTACATCAACAGGGAACTGCCAGAGACTCAAACTAGATTCAGAAGAGAACATGGAATGAGGGATATCATTGCTGATGTCAGATGAATCTTGGCTGAAAGCAGTGAATACCAGGAAGATGTTTACCTGTGTTTTATTGACTATGCAAAGGCATTCGACTGTATAGACCGTAACAAATTATGGATAACATTGTGAAGAATGGGAATCCCATGACACTTAATTGTGCTCATGCAAAACCTATACATAGATCAAGAAGCAGTTGTTGGAACAGAACCAGGGGATACTGCTTGTTTTAAAATCAGGAAATATATGCATCAGGGTTGTATCCTTTCGCCACACTTATTCAATCTGTATTTTGAACAAATAAGTCAAGAGGCAGGACTATATGAAGAATAACGTGGCATCAGGATTGGAGGAAGACTAACAACATGCGATAGGCAGTTGAAACCACCTTGTTTATTGAAACTGAAGAGGACTTGAAATACTTACTGATGAAGATCAAAAACCATAGCCTTCAGTATGGATAACACCTCAACATAAAGATTCTCACAACTAGCCCAATAAGCAACATCATGATAAATGAAAAAAACACTGAAGTTGTCAAGGATTTCATTTTACTTGGATCCACAATCAATGCCCATGAAAGCAGAAGTCACAAAACCAAATGATGTATTGCATTGGGCAAATCGGCTGCAAAAGACCTCTTTAAAGTATTAAAAACCGAAGATGTCACTTTGAGGACTAAGGTGCGCCTAACCTAACCCATGGTATTTTCAATAGCCTCATATGCACGTGAAAGCTGGACAATGAATAAGGAATACTGAAGAAGATTTGATGCCTTTGAATCACAGTGTTGGCAAAGAATATTGAATATTCCATGGACTGCCAGAATGAACAAATCTACCTTGGAAGAAGTACAGCCAGAATGTTCCTCAGAAGCAAGGATGGTGAGATTTCGTCTCATGTACTTTGGACATGTCATCAGGAGGGACCAGTCCCTGGAGAAAGGTATCATGCTTGGTAAAACAGAGGGTCAGCAAAAAAAAAAAAAAATGAAGACCCTCAAGGAGATGGATTGACACAGTGGCTGTGACAATGGGCTCAAGGATAACAACAATCACGAGGATGGCACAAGATAGGGCAACATTTCGTTGCTGTACATAGGGTCACTATAAGTTGAACCAACTTGACAATACCTAACAACAACAGTTTGAACAGCCAAGGCTGCTGAAACCAAAGAAAACAAGTGCGGTAGCCAAGATTACCTTACCAAGCAACAGTAAACCAAAAAAACCAAATCTATTGCCGTCGTGTCGACTCTGACTCATAGACACCCTGTAAGACAGAGCAGAACTGCTTCATAGGGTTTCCAAGGCTGTAATCTTTATGGAAGCAGACTGACACATCTTTCTTCCATGGAGTGGCCGGTAAGTTCAAACTGCCCACCTTCCAGTTAGCAGTTGAGCATCTCCCTCCCCCCAATTCCTCAAAACTCTCATAGTCATTAGAATACTTCACTAGGGGATACTGCTTGTTTTAAAATCAGGAAATATATGTCAGGGTTGTATCCTTTTACCATACTTATAAAATCTGTTTCTTTAACAAATAATTCAAGAGGCAGGACAATATGAAGAATAACGCAGCATCAGGATTGGAGGGAGACTAACAACAGACAATAGACTACTCCAGATGCAAAGGATGTTTTGAGGTTCACTGCCTTAATGGTCTTTGAAAAACATCGCATCAATTAATTTTCTTCTTAAGAAAATATTTTAAACTTGCCCAAGCTCTTATTTCATTCATTTTTCAAAAATTTTAATCAGAAAATAGCATATTTTATGGAGCATATTCAACTAATGGGAGTCCCTAGGTAGAACAAACTGTAAAGCCCTTGGCTACTAATGGCAAGACTGACAATTTGAATGCACCCTGAGGTGCCTCAGAAGAAAGGCCTGGTTTTCTACTCCTGAAAAATCAGCCATCAAAAACCCTATGGAGCACAGTTTTAATCTGAAACGCATGGGGTCACCACGAGTCAGAACTGACTTGATGACAATCGGACTTGTGTGTGTGTGGTTATTCAACCAATACAGCAACTGCATTATGCTGGCTATAATCTAGGGCTGGCTTGGTGTCATGGATTAAATTGTGTCCCCCAAAAATGTGTGTCAACTTGGCTAGGCCATGATTCCCAGTATTATGTGATTGTCCACCATTTTGTCATCTGATGTGATTTTCCTATGTGTTGTAAATTCTACTTCTATGATGTTAATGAGGCAGGATTAGAGGCAGTTACATTAACGAAGCAGGACTCAATCTACAAGATTAGGTTGTATCTTGAGTCAGTCTCTTTTGAGATATAGAAGAGAGAAGTGAGCAGTGAGACAGGGGGACCTCATACCACCAAGAAAGTAGTGCCAGGAGCACAGAGTGTCCTTTAGACCCAGGGCCCCTGCGCCGAGAAGCTCCTAGATCAGGGTAAGATTGATGACAAGGACCTTCCTCCAGAGCTGACAGAGAGAAAGCCTTCTCTTGGAGCTGGTGTCCTGAACTTGGACTTCCAGTCTACTAGACCATGAGAAAATAAACTTCTGTTTGTTAAAGAAGTTGGTATTTCTGTTATAACAGCACTAGATAACCAAGACACTTGGCAAAATCATCCCAGCATTACTTACTAGTGATTGTGAGAACATCTTTTACTAGGGTTTGGGCATTTTTAGAGAAAAGCTTAAAAACTGAAAATTCTATATATTTATTCTTTTCCTTTCAACCCAGTATCTTTCTACTTCTCTATCCTCAACTGCTGCTGAAAAGAAAAAAATAATTATAATAGAAGATGAATTTGAATCTTCTGTCAAGCAACTAGTACAGAATGCATTTATTAACTGGGTGCCTCAGCGTGTTACTTTGTACAATTCATCTCCTACTCCTCTCAGACAGATAAATGGAAATTATACTTCCACCTGCCCACCTCCTAGTCCCCAGCAATCCACCACCCACCCCACCCAAGGGAGGAGAAGGTGCTAATCTAATTAGAAGGAGCTCATTGTGTTCACTTCACTGGGCCATGTTTTACTGGTGGGTCAGTTATTGTGCCTCGTTGTTGTTGTTAAGGCTTGTGTTCTTGTTGAGTATACCCCCAATTCACAGCAACCCCATACACAAGGGAATGAAATGTTGTCCTACCCTTTGCCATCCCCATGATCAGTTACAGATCAGACCGTTGTAATCCATAGGCTTTTCATTGGCTGATTTTCCAGGCCTTTCTTCCTAGTCTGTGTTAGTCTTAAAGCTCTGCTGAAACTTGTTCAGCATTCACTGACTGATGGGTGGTGGCTGCACATGAGGCACATTGGCCAGGAATTAAACCCAGGTCTCTGCTTGTGAGGTGAGAATTCTACACTGAACCACCAATGCCTCTATTGTGCCTTAGACACCAGCATCTTCTTTGACGTTCTGTTCCATGCCCGGCCTCCATCAGGCACTTCATTAGGCCGGGGCTGTTCTGAGGGCCCCCAAAGCATGCCTGAGCCTCAAAGCTTAAGCCATCTGCTCCAGGGCAGTTCCTGGGGTACTTTCATTAAAGCAGTATGATGATTCCTGTTTGCTATCATTCTTTATGTGTACCTGTCCCTAAGCATCTCCATACTAGCAGGTCAGAATATGGATGTGCACAGGTCCCTCTTTAGAATTCCATCCTAACACCATCAAAATCTAACTCTAGCCTCTTTTGTTGTACTTCTCAAGGTGTGGTCCACCTACAATAGAATCACCTGGGAGGCACTTAAAATGCAGATTCCTAAGTCCCACTCCAACCAAAAGCCAAACTCATTGCCATCAAGGCGATTCCTACTCATGGAGACCCTATAGGACAGAGTAGAACTGCCCCATAGGGTTTCCAAGGATCAGCTGGTAGATTGGAACTGCCAACCTTTTGGTTAGCAGCCTGAGCTCTTAACCACTGCACCACCAGGACTCCAAGTCCCACTCCAAACCAGAAAAACCAAACCAAGTGCCGTCGAGTCGATTCCAACTCATAGCGACCCTATAGGACAGAGTAGAACTGCCCCATGTGGTTTCCAAGGAGGACCTGGTAGATTCGAACTGCCAGCCCTTTGGTAAGCGGCCGTAGCACTTAACCACTACACAACCAGGGTTTCCAGTCCCACTCCAGATCTGCAAAATCAGAATCTTTGAGGCTGACACCTGGGATCATGTACTTTAATAAGCTCCCCTACATGGTCCTGTGAGTTTACTGGAAGCCTTTCGTAAAGTCCCAGCAAAATGTCCCACTGCTGGTGGGAATGTAAAATGGTACAATCAATTGGAAATCGATTTGGCACTTCCCTAAAAAGCTAGAAATAGAACTACCATATGATCCAGCAATCCCACTTCTTGGAATATATCCTAGAGAAACAAAAGCCCTCACACAAATAGATATATGCACACCTATGTTCACTGCAGCACTGTTTGCAATAGCAAAAAGACGGAAACAACCAAGGTGCCCATCAATGGATGAATGGATAAACAAATTATGGTATATTCACACAATGGAATACTAAGCAAAGATAAAGAACAACCATGAATCTGTGAAACATCTCATATTACAGAGGAATCTGGAAGGCATTATGCTGAGTGAAAGTAGTTGCAAAAGGACAAATACTGTATGAGACCATTATTATAAGAACTCAAGAAAAGGTTTAAACAAAGAACAAAACATTCTTTGATGGTTACGAGAGTGGGGAGGGAGGGAGAGAGGTATTCACTAACTAACTAGATAGTAGACAAGAATTATTTTAGGTGAAGGGAAGATCAACACACAATACAGAAGTCAGCACAACCGGACTAAACCAAAAGCTAAGAAGTTTCCTGAATACAACCAAATACTTCAAGGGACAGAGTAGCAGGGGCAGGGGCCTGGAGACCATGGTTTCAGAGGACATCTAGGTCATCTGATATAACAAAATATATTTTAAAAACTTTCTTCATCCCACTTTGGTGAGTGGCATCTGGGGTCTTAAAAGCTAGAAAGCAGCCATCTAAGATGCATCAGTTGGTCTCAACCCACCTGGAGCAAAGAAGAATGAAGAACACCAAAGACATAAGGAAAATATAAGCTCAAGAGACAAAAAGGTCCAAATAAACCAGAGACTCGATTAGCCTGAGACCAGAAGGACTAGATGGTGCCCAGCTACCGCCAATGACCGCCCTGACAGGGAACACAACAGAGAATACCTGATGGAGCAGGAGAAAAGTGGGACACAGAACTCAGTTTCTACTAAAAAAGACCAGACCTAATGGTCTGACTGAGACTGGAAGGACCCCAGAGGACATGGCCCCAGACTCTCTGTTAGCTGAAACTAAAACCATTCCCAAAACCAACTCTTCAGACAAAGATTAGACTGGACTATAAGACTTAAAAATGATACTGGAGAGGAGTGTGCTTCTTAGCTCAAGTAGACACATGAGAGTATGTGGGCAGTTCCTGTCCAGAGGCAAGATGAGAAGGCAGAGGAGGACAGGAGCTGGGTGAATGGACACAGGAAATACAGGGTAGAAAGGAGGAGTGTAGTGTCACATTATAGAGAGAGCAACTAAGGTCACATAACAATGTGTGTATAAGCTTTTGTATAAGAAACTGACTTGAATTTAAACTTTCACTTAGAGCACAAAAAAGAAAAAAAATGTTCCAGCCTGGCCTCATCTGTCCCTTAGCAAAGTAAGAGAAGAGGCTACATTTGAGCCAGAATTTCACACTGAAACAGCAGCCCTTCCCAGCCCACCACTAACAAAGGGCCAGAGGGTTGGTGCCAACAATTAGCCAGAAGTCTCTGGTTCAGTGCTAGAATTTTTGCTTCCACGTGGGAGACGGGAGTTCAATTGCTGGCCATGCACCTCATGCAAGGCCATCACCTGTCCCTCGGTGTAGGTTTGAGTGTTATTATGATGCTGAACAGGTTTCAGTGGAGCTTATGAAAACCCTATGGATCACAACTGTCCGGTCCCCAACCTGAGTGTGGGCCAACTTGATGGCCCCTAACGTCAACAACTCCAAGGGTCAGGTAATTATTAAGGGCCAAGGGTCAGGGCTTTGAGGTCCAGCTGCTCTTCCTTTGACAACACTGGGAGCTACAGTTTTATTCTATTAAAGATGGCACTTTCTTTAAGTATGTCTTTTTATTCCACAGATTTTGTCTTGCACAGATATAGGCAAGATGTTCTTTTCCATTCAATCTCTTTGCTAACTTCCCCTTCCTCTCCCAGCTCAAAAACAAAACACAGGAGTTTTTCAATCTTTAACAGTTTATTAACCACCTCACTGATAGACATTAGCTTTTGAAAACAACTACAAGTATCCAGTAAAATTCTGCTCCTAAAAATTAATTATTGATTTTTTTAAACTTTCTTGTTAAGATATATGACCAGGATGTCAATAAACTCTCCTGCAAGCAAAATAACTGAGGAGAGTAACTCCTAGCTAAGCTCTAACTGAAGTAATTCGTTTCTGTCTCTAATTTCCCTTGTAATTCCAGCCATATAAAGGGAATTAGACCTGGACAAAGGAAAACAGGCCAGGAAAAGCAATGTTTTCTGAAATGGCTTTTTAGTAATTTAACTTAAAGGGATCTAATTTATTTTCATTTCATGTTGTATTCCAAGAGGTTGAATGGCATTTCTGCCAACCCGTAAGTAGAATCTGGCAGAGGGAATTGGGAACCCTTAAAATTTGGGGGCTTTTGGCAAGAATCGCTTCAGTGATCAACTGTATGTTTACGCAGTACGGTTATTTTGAAAGGCTCAAGGACAGAGTTGTATCTGCATTGCTTTTCCCCCAATTTCATATGGGGGGGGGCAGGCAGAGAGGTGGGCAGATACAGACATAGATTTTAAGACATTTTATTTTTTCTTTTTTAAAACAGCAAATGTTGCTTTGATTAATTTTGTACTGCAAGGCAAGCTTCTTGGAGGCATATGGTTCGGGGGTTGCCGTAAAAAGCTGAATCTGGAGCCTTCCCTTAGAACAGAGCACTGTCTCTGATTTAACCGTTTCTTGTTGACAGCAGTGTATCATCGACTCCAGAACTCTAAGATTATAATCATGGCCTTTCACATTAGAAAACAACAGTACCTAGTTAAACTGGCACTGATGTTCTGCACACACTACCCCGATACCTCAATGCATCCTCTGGTATTTCATTAAAAAATGTAGGGTCCCAACCATGCCATCAGGGCGTACTCCCACTGCAGTCTGATGCCATACCGCCTCATGCTCTGTGGCTCTGTGGCTCTGTTCCCCAGCTTCCCCAGCCTCAGGAGCCTTCCCCCGCCCATCTGCCATCCCTCTGTCAGAGAGCACAGAACTCTTTTGCACCCTAGCTGTTTGTGAGTGTGTAGGGGGTGGTATTCAGCCTTGATATCCCAGTGCCTAGCACAGTGCCAGCCACAGACCAGGTGCTCAACAAAAGTTTGATGAATTGAGGAATGAATAAATCAATAATGAACATATTAAATGCTGGGCCTTGCTGTGCAAGCTTGAACACAGGTTCGAAGAAAATCATATTTTCTTTTTAAAGCAACATAAGAGGATGGGGTGGAAATCGCTTTAGTGCCTTCAGAGGTTTTTTTTTTTCCTCCCCCTTGCCCATTATGACTCACTTCTGCTAAGTGAGAATTTTAGGTAACAGTGACTCTAATACTCTGCCAGTTTTGCAGGCTTTCACTGTGAAGATGAGTTCTAAAGGAGGCATAAGCCACAAATGCAGCGAAAAAGCTCTGCATTCCACAGAGAGAAAGATGGGGGCACTGGTTAGTAGAAGATTCTGACTCACCAAAACCAGTTTGTGTCATCTTTGATGGGCTCCCACCTGCTGGCCTCCTATGCACCTGACAGTACATAAAAGCACACTTTACCTGAATAAAATGACCCCTGATTAGAAAGCCTGGGGTCTTGGGACTTCATCTCATTCTTTCTCAAGGACAAAAATCCTTCTAGTGAGCTTCAACAACCAAATCTTTAATACTGCATTCATTAAGCTGAATAATAATTATACGACCATTTTTCTTCTTTCCCAGCTAGTTTGAGGACAGAGACGGTATCCCCATGGCCTAAGCACAGTTTCTGGCACTTCAAAAATACTTAGTAACAATCCTACACTATTCTGGGCACAATGCAAGCTCACAGAACTAGGAAGGACCTTAAAAATAATTCAAAACGATCTCTTCCTTTTCAAGATTAGCACAGTGAGAGCCAAAGAAACAAAATAAACTGCCCAAGGTTATAACATCAAGCTACATCAAAGGATGCTTTGGGTTTTTTTTAGAAATTTTCTCCTCTCAGCCGATAAATGATCCTTTTGTGCCTCAAGAGCTTCTTCTTGGTAAATATGCCTTTTATGATTTAGAGAACATTAACCTGAAAATACACATAAGATAGGATTGGGGGATTGCACATGGTGAATTTATTTTGGAGGGTAGTGTTCATAGTTCTCAAATTAAATTCATCAATTTAACACATTTCATTTTTCTCTGGGGTCTTTCAGGGCTTTTTAAAGCAGGGCTTCAAACCAGTTCGTTCCAGTTTGAACCCCTGCTGAGATTTTTTATTTCTACTCCAGATACACTGAATCAGAATCTGCATTTTAACAGGATCCCCAGGTGTGGGTTCTGATTTAGTATATCTGGGGTGGAAATGCAAATCTCAGCAAGGGTTTGAACCAGAATGAACTGGTTCGAAGCCCTATTTTAAAGTCACAGCTAAGAGGTCCAGTTTTTTATCTCCTGTGTAATATCAAACTATAAAATAATGGATCTATTGAGATTAAAATTTCAGCATTTTATTTAAGTCTGTATAAGTCCACCAAATTAATTTGCAGCAACAAAATAAGATGAAATTATGTAAAGCATAGGGCCCAATTTATCATCCCATTACCCATGACTAATTCCACAAACTTTTACTTTCTTTTCCCCCTAAACTAGCCTCCTACAGATCTAGAAATATATTCTCTCCTATGGATGAAAAATGGGCTTTGCTGACAGGGATGTTTGGGAGGAGAAGAACCAGTGGGCTGAAGGAAAGTAAAAAGAATCCAGGATTGCCAGTGCCATACCAGATTCACAAATGTGTTTTCCCAAATATGGCTGTGGTTGGTTCAGTCTATGTTCCTAACTTACAACGACTTCTCAATTCAACGGTTAAGTTTTCCTTGGGACTTAATTTCCTCTTATGTCTCTCTTCCGCTCCTTCCAAGATCAGGTACCTAGAGAAAGGGAACCCCTGAAAAATGTGTTAAGAGCCATAACCAAACCAAACCCACTACCCTTGAGTTGATTCTGACTCATAGCGACCCTATAGGTCAGAGTAGAACTGCCCCCCTAGGGTTTCCAAGGCTGTAAATCTTTGCGGAAGCAGGCTGCCACATCTTTCCCCAACAGAGCGCCTGGTGGGTTCCAACCACTGACCTTTCGGTTAGCAGCCGAGCACTTTAACCACTGCGTCATCAGGACTCCTTGACAAAAGCCATAGACTCTCCTTAATGGACAACCTCTGTGCCTGGTCAGGGCACTGACTCAGCTGGTGGAGTAGGGCAGGAGCTGCCACCATGTGTTAAGTTACTAATAAATGCTGGGTTAAGTAATGATTTAAAATTCTTTAAGGACAGATGACCCTCGGATTCATTAACTTCTCATCACTGTGCCTGCAAAGGCTCCTCTGCTCTCTTGCCTAGCACATCTCCGTCTGCCAAGCATCTGCGGCAGAAAAGGGAAAACGCAGATTCATTCAAATACAAAATGGAACTTTAGCCTCCAGATGATGGTTTTTGTTTTGTTCCACACTTGACTGCCTACTCACAGAGATCAATCTGTTGCTTCAAATGATTTTCCAAAGCATTTTTTTCTAAAATGGGTCATTAAAACACTTTTAGATGAATCATTAAAACTTTTCAGGATGGCAGTACCCCTGCAAGGAAGAAGATGCTGAAGCAAATGGAAGGCATCTTATCTGCCTCTAAGTGAATGGATACATTTAAGGAGCAAGACCTCAGAACCCAAGTCCCTAACTCGAATCACTGAGAATCTCACCACCCCCTCCCTGAAAAAATTCTTTAAAAGGTGCAATTAGCATCTTTTACAATATCTCAAGACCCACTTGAGCCTGAAACATAACCTGAGTGGTGCTGATATATCTCAGGAACCTCATGGCTTCTTCATCCAGGGATTGAGTGGGACCTGCCCAAGGCTGGAGATCTATATGCCACCGGGGACCCTGTGAGAGACAGAAAGCACACGTTGGTGTATGAGTAAATGAGGAGCTTCCAGGGGGAATGGGAAGGACAGAGAATATCAGATAGAGGCTGCAGGGCTGCTTTAACTGTCAGCAAAACAAATACTCTGCACACAGGCAGCAGGGAGCTGGTTTGGAGTTACTGTCATTAAGGCCACATCAGTCACAGAGAGACAAATGAAAGTCCAGCTTCCAGGTTAGTCATGAGATCACAAAGGCTCAAGGGACCATGTGACTCCGCACTTCTGATGAAAGGCAAACTCCACTTGACCCCATCTGACTGGCTCTTAACTGTGGCTTTTTATTACATGATGCTGCTCCCATTCAGAAGAAAAACTCCCTTATCTACTATGGTTTCCAAAGCTTAGAGCTTTAGAAATACGTGCTTCCCTAAGGGCCAGTATTGTTGTCTGTGGTACCATAAAGCCTGAGTCTCGACTTTGGGGGAAGAAATACTCAAGGGACATGGTGGGCCATTTCCTCAGCTCAGGAAGATGGGCGGCACCTCTTCAAAATCTCAGACCATGCACCTGTGGGGCAAGGACGCCATAGCTGTCAAGACCAGGGCTGGAAGGGTGGCTTTCTTAGCACTGTGAGTCAGAGTCCCCCTTTCAGCAGACAACATGAAGAACATATACAAGCTGAGTGGTTAGGATGAACCCGAAGCCCCCTTCGTAGCAAGGACAGGGTGGATGAAGGGTTGGGAGAAGGCAGTGTTCTGCAAAACAACAAAAATACGAAACCCTTTAGTCAAAAGGAAGGAATGAATGAAGTCCTTTATAGAGCTCAAAGTTCCCCACCTGTACATCTCAGAAAGACCACTTGTGACCACCCAGAAACTTCTGGAAGGTTCACTATGATTCTAAGGGGAGGGTATGACTCAGGGTACAGGGTGCAGAAGGGCTGGGGGGCAGGGAAAAGCTCCAGCAGCTAACTGTCTGGCATCAGGGAAGATTTTGGGCATCATGGCACAGGGATTACGGCAGAGGGGTTAGTGTGGCCCTCTAAGCACCCTCTTATGACAAGGAAGGGTGGGAGGGGAGGGGTCTGAGGACAAGATAAAAGGACCATTCGTGTACAAACATTGTTCTTCAGTCAGGTATGATGCCAGGAACTGTCTGGCACCCAAAAAAGAAACATCTAAACAGGCTAGTCCTAAAATGATTTAGAAAAAACCTGATTTGCTGCTCTAGATAAGATGGCCTAGGTGACTCTGAGCTAAACTCAAAGCAAGGGGGAATTGGGGAGCAGTAGCTCAGTCAATGTGGAGCCAGATGTCTCGGCTTGGGGAGGAGGCACACACTCTGGTGGGAGGATCTGAGATAAATGCAAAGGCATTGTAAATGGTAAAGTGTCATTCCAGTGTTAGGTATTATTAGGCTCATACCACTGCAGAGTCCCTGGAGCAACTCAACAGGTCTGTACCACCCTTGTAGTGACAGAGAGCCATCCAGCCCCTCCACGTTTAAAGAACCCCCTGATTTCCTGTAGGCTGCCTTTTTCTCAGGGCTCCCTAAGGCGGGACCAGCTTCATGGGCGTGCAACCCACACAGTCACACGGGGCTCCACAGTTAGAATAGCCCTGACCTTGGCTTAAGGCTCTGCTCTCTCTGTCTCCAAATTCTTAAATTCTTGGATACTTTTTGAACAAGCAGCCCTGCATTTTCTTGTTGCATTGGGGACCACAAATTATGTAACAGGGCCTACCCTCAGGGGTACCCTTGCCAGGAGAGGAGCTTTTTCTTACAGCTGTTCTTGTTCGGTGAAGGTTGAGCAGGCTGAGACCCCAGCGAGAGAGCCTGACAACGTTAAATAAAATACCTCCCCAGTTAAGGCTTTTTACCCCTTATTTCTTTTGTCCTCTGAATGAGATGCTGATTACCATTTGGTCAAACAATATTTATTGAGCATTCACTACTTTGTGCCAGGCACTGGTAAAAACAGATATGGTGGGGGGGACCCAGGCTCTCCCAAGAGGTGCTCACAGTCTGAGGGAGAGACAGACATGTGCAAAATCGCTTTGATAGAGAAACGCTAAAACACTAGGGAAAGTCATTCCATTCAGGAAACAACTTCATTCTGAAATCATAAATTATAAACACATGTAAACACAAACGCCTCCTAGTTTTGCTTGGTCACGTTCTTTTTGCATCAAATGAACAAAGGAGTCCCTTCCCAGGCTGCCCAGGCAGTGAGCACAGCAACAGCAAGGCTTCAGGAAAGCTTCTAGGTCTGGGGTTTAAAACTTCACACGTAATTGTCACGGGCTCACTCACAAATACCCCAGCATTGGTCCCAGGAGCCTCTTAATGAAGATGATAAAGCTCACATGTCCTGTTTTTCCTATCAGGGATCAGCAAACTTTTTCTGTACTGGGTCAAATAGCGGAATAGTTTAGGCAAAATACTTGCCTCCCATTGTAGTGCAAACGCAGCCATAAACAGTATCAACCAAATATTCCTATAAAACTGCATTTACAAAAAGAAGGAACTGGCTGGATGTGGCCCAGGGGCTGTAGTTTGCTGACCACTACTCTAGATAGAGCCACTAGAGATTTACATGTGAGTCTAATTTGGAGGTAGCCTGGCCTAGAAGAGGGTACATACATGAAATAATGCAAGAGAGACAGATTAAGCTATCTAGATCATAACCAACTCATCAAGCTGTGCTGAGTGACTTGGGCAAATATCAGGGTCCCAGCAAGACACAGAGGGCTCCTTCAAACTGGTTATTTTGAGAATTCAATAAAGAGATTTGTTACGGATTGAATCGTGTCCCCCAAAAAATACGTGTTGTAAATCCTAACCTCTATGCCTTTGGTTATAATCTCATTAGGAGTGGGTTGTCTTTGTTATATTAATGAGGAAGGATTAGTGTAGGATATATTTTAAGAGATTAAACAAGCAAGCAAAAGAAGAAGAGACGGGTAAGATGCCAAGCCACGTGGAGATCTCCAAGGAAGCAGAAGCTCAGAAGAGACAAGGAACTTCTTCCAGAGCCAACATAGAGAAAAAAACCTTCCCTCAGAGCCGGTGCCCTGAATTTGGACATCTAACCTCCTAAACAGTGACAGGAAGCCCTGGTGGCGTCGTGATTAAGTGCTACAGTTGCTAACCAAAAAGTCAGCAGTTCAAATTCCACCAGGTGCTCCTTGGAAACTCTGTGGGGCAGTTCTACTCTGTCCTGTAGGGTCACTCTGAGTCGGAATCAACTCGAATCATGTTTGGTTTGTGTTTTAAACAGTGAGAAAATAAATTTGTTTGTTAAAGCCACCCACTTGTGGTATTTCTGTTATAGCAGCACTGGATAATTAAGATAAGACTATTGACAGAGGTGCATGCAGGGTTAAGGAAATCAGTAAGAAATAATGCAGTGCCCAGAGCTGATATGACCAGAGAGCCCTTACAAACCTTGGGTCTGAAAGAGCAAGGGAGGAGCAGAGATTTCCAGAACCAAGAAGAGGGTAACTGTATGGAAAGGGTAACTGTACGGTGAGGGCCTCCTGATAGAAGCTGTGGCCTTTGATAGAGGAATATAGCCAATCCTATTACATTTCCTAATCTAACTTTTTTCCAACCAACCAATCTCCTGCTCCCATTGGCCAAACCAAATCCAGAGGGCAGGGGAGTCATTGTTGGCCTACATGGGTCAGCCTTCCAGGTGCGGAGGTGGAGGGTGGGTCAGAGGGGCAAACTGAAGATCTCTTTCTTGTACAGCATTTTCTAGAAAGATGCAGTGATATATGACCAGAGTCATTCATTCATTCATTCAATGGGCATTTGTGCCTTGGGCCAGGCTCTATAATATGGTTTAATAAAGGACACATCTGTCCAAACAAATAAATGCAATGACGTGCTATAGGGGCTCTGACAGAAATCTACATAGGCTAAGCAGGGACACAAAAAGATGAAGGATCTGAGTATCATTCCAAAATAAATCCAGAAAATACAAATGCAGATTGTGGGAAGCAGCCTCCACTGCTGGAAGCAAAAAGGCAGATCAAGGGTCTTTCCAGCACTCTTAGTGACATCCTGAACACAGTAGAAGCATTTAACCCAGGCTAACACATTTTTTTTTTTAACACATGAACTAGCTTCACTGATCAATAAATAGGTGAAACCACAGAATTATCTTAAGGATTCACAAACAGTAACTTTCTTGCAATCTGATATTGCTCATTCCTGTGCTAACCAAGAGGAAGCTGAACACGGCAGGTGAACAGTGGATAATACAAACTGAGGAGTCTCAGATGGGGGTACGATAGAAACATACAAGTAGATGGCCTCAGAAACGCTCTGGCTTAATGCTCCAGTTTAGCTGTTTAAAAAACATTTTACATAAAGCAATGTTCTTATTGGAATCCGCCTGACAGCAGTTCATGATTATTTCCCCATGGAAACCACTAGATTTATCATCTCATTCAATTACCATTTGACTTAACTCTCTACTGCACACATCAACATTTTTCCTTCCAAAATTCCAGCAAACAAAAAAATTCTCTGAGTACCTTAAAACAGCAAAGGCAGGTTTAATAGAAGGTCAAAAACATCTTTATTATTCTCGTTAAAATTTTTCTATCATTATGACTTTACCTCCAAACAATTCCCTAAATGCCAGGGTACCCTACATGCCTAGTACCCATGTGCTCCAAATATCAAGTGGCCATAACACTTCCCCCATCACTCCTGGGAGGTGGGAATGTGGATTCTGAGTCCTGTCCGCCACCCACACTTCCTCTTCAGACTTAAAGCAGTAACTCAAGCTGAAGGGGCTCAGAGCTATAATCATTTAGGGTAAGTCTGTCTAGCCCCAACAGGCATGAGCCAGAATGTCAAATGGAACATTACAATGCATCACCACATAAAAGCAGCCATGGGCACCTCTACCAGTTAACTAGTTACCCTCGAGTCGATTCTGACTGTTGGAGACCCCCTGTGTGTCAGAGTAGAACTGTGCTCCACAGGGTTTTCAATGGCTAATTTTTTGGAAGTGGATCACCAGGCCTTTCGTTCAATTTGCCTTTGGGTAGTAGACTCGAACCCCCATCCTTTCAATTAGCAGCTGAGCACATCAACCATTTGTACCACCCTTGGATTCCTCTACTCCCTTGAAATCCGTGTTCCTGCTTCCTAAAGCACCGGGCCACTCATCTAAAGGAGTCCCTACCCTACCATGACAAGTACACTTCCAAGGACCTTTTGGCTTGAAAGGAGCCCTTGTGGTGCAGTGGCTAAAGCACTGGGCTGCTAACCAAAAGGTCAGCAGTTCAAACCTACCAGCCACTCCTCGGAAGAAAAATATGACAGTTTGCTTCCATAAGGATTAAAAAACCCATAAGGATTACAGCCTTGGAAACCCTGTGGGGCAGTTCTACTCTGTCCTGAAGGGTCTCTATGAGTCAGAATCAACTTAATGGAAATAGACTTTTTTTTTTTGGATGAGGGGGGATTTGCTTGACACTTAGTCTAGGAAATGTACATTGAAAAGTGTACCAGCTTCTAATGAAAGGCAAATGTTTTGATTACAGAGGGAAAAAAAATCCAAAAATTAAGGTTAAGCACAGCAGAAGATGGTATAAACAACTAACTCATGTTGTCGGGGCTATTTTATAGACGTCTGAGATTCTACTTCCCAAAAGGGGTTACTGAGTTATTCCAAGCTGGTGTATGGAGATAATCTGATTCAAAAAGACTGCAACAAGAACAGCCATGAGGCTTTTGGATGTTTTTATAATTTATTATTCAGGATTAAATTTTGTTTCCTGAAAAAAGAAATGATTCTCTTAAGCCATAAAACTGAATTCTAAGATTTTACTACTAAAAGAGAAAGCCAAAAGAAATCTTTTAAAATACTCTTTTCTCCTACCAGTCTACACTTATGCACATAATAGAAATAGATTAATTCAAAACTATAGCCCTAAGCAAAGCTGGCAGTGTTAAAAAAAATAATAATAAACCTGGAAAACCAAATCCATTCCTGTTGAGTGGATTCTCACTCACGGAGACACTGCAGGACAGAGCAGAACTGCCCCATAGGGTTTCCAAAGAGTGGCTGGTGGATTCAAATTGCCCCAACCTTTTGGTTAGCAACTGAGCACTTAACAACTGTACCATCAGGACTCCAAATAATAATAAAGAAAAAAACAGACCCACTCAGGACTTAGAAAAGAAAGCTATTTATTCCGCCTTGTGCAAAAGTTTTCTTTGTCCTGAAATTTAGAGTAACAGCTTTCTTCTTCATAGGTAGCTCCCTACACCCATGAGTGACCACACACAGCCCACAAAGAAATCATCAAACTAAGAGTGGTACTACCATAGGCCATATAAGCAATATTTGTACAAACATTTTTTATCTATTTTTTGTATAAAAACAAAATATATAAGCTAAAAGAAGGTGCCTAATGGCCCATTCCTCTGTGTTTCAATGCTACAGTTCTTTTTAGGATGAAATTGTAGGATGAATAGTATAAATGATCAGTTTCTTAATCATGATTGGTAGAAAATTTGGGATAGTTTGATAAAGTTTCAATACTTCTAAATACACATTCCCATAGCCATGAAGATCCTGAGAAGTTTTAGGGCCAGCTTCTCTGCTGTGGAAGAAGGCTAACAACTGATTCTCTGCGTTATGGTTATACCCATGGAAAAGAAGGTTGTGAGTACTTGACTAAAACAAAACAATCCACTCAGTGTGTGTTGATGTGGGCTAAGCCTAAACTTTCTGGGAGAAGCAAATTCAAAACAAGTAAAATATATTTAGTAATTTTGCTGCAATTTTTTTTCCTAATTAAGAGCATCTGTTAGTGGGCAGAAAACAATGACTGGAGGAAATAGCCTATTTCGTTTTAGAAGGAAAGGGAGGTTGTGAGAGTCATTAGGGGCACAAAATGCAGTCTGGACGAAACATGAACCCATCCACTGCTGAGAATTTACGAGGATCAGCCACTCCATTGCTGGAACTGTCTTAGATGGTTGTGGATTTTAGGCCTTCAGTCAATGTCACCAAGGGCTCTGAGAGTCTCCAGGGTGGCAGTTCACGTCTTCTGCTCAACAGTCTCATGTAATTGGTCTTTTTCTCAGAGTCAGCTCTGTCTCACAAAGAGCAAGAGTCAATTACACATTTTATGGTGGCATTTAACATTCAGATATCTCAAGCAAAAATTTTATTTAAAAAAAAACTCAGTTTCAGCTCCAGATAAGATGGAATAACCACATAGCACCTTGTCTCTCCACTGAATGAAGCAATAAAACCCAAATGGAATGCACAAAGCAGCTATTTGAGGAATCTGGAAAGTAAACAGTAGCAGGTAGATTGGGGAAGAAGAGGAGAATTCAAAGTACCATGAAACTGGCAGTGGGTTTACCACTATTTTTTCTGCTGGTATTCCTCTGGCTGGACTCAAGGTAGCCAGACACCTGGAAGTGGACATAGTGCAGACAGAAATCTCCAGGAGAAGCCTTTTAGTTCAGGCTCAAGGAGCAGAAGAGGGTCTCCTAATGCTCAGAGTAAATGGAAGAAATCCCTCATTTTCCGTTTTTGTTTTCTTTCTCTCTTTTTGCACCCCAACCCCCAAACAATCCTACTGCAGTAGTAGAAATGACAGTGGGACCTGCAGGCATCTAAAACTCTGAGGGAATGGAAATTCTCTCTCCAGTCAGAGGCTATATGGCCCCAAGAGAATGGGGTGAAAATTCCATTGTATTTTTCTGTCTCTGTCCACCCTCAGTTTGGCCTTGGACTCAGGCACAGTCGTGGGAAGTGTGCAGCAAAGCATGTGGCAGAGTGGGGTAACTAAAGCCCAAGCTTTGTGACCAGAGGGTCAAAAACCACAGGGAACTGAGGAACGAATGGAGAACTCAGGAAAGTGACCCCATAGAGTTGTTTATGAAGTCCTGAGCTCACCCCTGAACTGCACTTGTGAGGATCTAATCCTAATTAGCACAACAAAGACATTGAGAACTGAGCTAACAGATATATGTCCACCCAGGTCCCAGAAGGGTGACTGTATAGCATGCATACAGGACAAATCTGAAAAGCACTGCAAAGGCTTTGAAAATGGAACTGATGCTCATGTAACTAGTCGGAACATGCAGCCTGAACCCAACCAGTCAATTGTTTACTAAAACAAATATGTCAACATTCTCCACAGTATTTAAATAAGACTCTGAGTCTCATACATAATATTGAAAATGTCCAGGATATAACCCAGAACTCTTTGGCAAATGAAGAATCAGGAAAATCTCAACTGGCATGGGAAAAGACAATCAAGAGATGCCAATGCAGAGATGACACAGACACTGGAATTACTTGACAAAGACAGATAATTTAAAGCAACTATTATAGGAATACTCCAAGCAGTAAGAGGGAACACTCTTGAAATGAATGAATGATAAAAAAAAATTTCAGCAAAGAAATAAAAGCCATAAAGAAGAGGTAAATAGAAGTTTTAGAAATACAAAAACACAAAACAAACAAAAAGTCAGTGGATGGGCTCAACAGCAGAATGGATATGACACAGGAAAGAGTCGTTGAATTTGAAGACAGGTCAGTACAAAGTATCCAATCTGAACAATGGAGGGAAAAAATGACTGGGAAAGGAAATGAAAAGTGCATTAATGACCTGTGGGACAATATCAAAACGTCTAATGCTTACACCATCAGAGTGTCAAAATGGGAGAAGAAACAGTGCTGAGCAGAAAAATATATATATTGAAAGAAACAATGGCTGAAAAATTATCAAATTTGGCAAAAGACCTAAACTTACAACTTCAAGAAGCTCAGCAAACCCTAACCAGAAAAATCCAAAGGTATTCATGCTCAGATACATCATAATCTAACTGCTAAAAACTAAAGACATCAACTAAAATAGCTGGGTCTATTAATCTTAACAGACCTGATACTGAAAACCAAAGCAAAACCAAACCCGTTGCCGTCGAGTTGATTCCGACTCATAGTGACCCTATAGGACAGAGTAGAACTGCCCCATAGAGCTTCCAAGGAGCACCTGGTGGATCTGAACTGCCCACCTTTTGGTTAGCAGCCGTAGTACTTAACCACTACACCACCAAGGTTTCCACGTGATACTGGGCAGAGTCAAAACGGCTAGGTGAGGAAGGTCAGAGCCAGCCCATCCTCTAGGGGCCCTCTTACCCTGAGACCCCCCTCCCTGTCAAGCCCAGTTCCACCCCTCCAAGCCCATCTGCTCAAAGTCTCTGGTAGCAGACAGCATGGTGCATGCTCAACTCCAAATCCAGAGCAGCATTTGGAATCCTTCCCCCATCAATCTACCGCCTCTGCATCATTACACAGTATGTAGGCTGGGAGGCAAGGGAACCAGAAATCAAATCAACACTGACAAGGAAAAATGCACATAACTCAAACAGGCTCTGATAGCTTTTAGGGAGGAATAAAAAATACAGGACAAGGAAGAATAAAAGCACAGCTCTAGATTTATCTCTAAGTTATCCTGGGAAGTTGGAAAGAGTGCCAAACAAATTTGAATTGGTTTTGTTCTTAAACCGACACCTTTAAATTCACCAATTTCTCTGTGTGTCAAAATAGTTCGTATCTGGGTGAAAATGAAACACACCAGGGATGGCTGAGAGAATAAAACATAATAAGGTTTTTATCATAGACAGTAGAAGGAGAAGCCAAATTCCTGGAATAGAGCCAGTGAAATGCAGAGGTTCCCATTTGTTTTCATGATGTAGAAACTATACAGTGTGGCAGTACATACTAAGTACTCAAATGTCAAATGCATGATTTCATTGAGGTAACACATGAACCAAGGGGCCTTGGTGGTGCAATTGTTAAGCTCTCGGCTGCTAACCAAAAAGTCGAAGGTTCAAACTCACCAGTGACTCCCACTATCTGCTCCAGTAAAGATTACAGCCTAGGAAACCCTATGAGGCAGTTCCACTCTGTCCTATAGGGTCACTGTGAGTCGGAATCAACTAGATAACAAACATCACATCAATCAGGAAAAGAGGTGAAGTTTTATTCATCACATAAAAGTAAGTTTACGCATGATTTCTTTCTTTCCTTCTCTGTCTCTCCCTCTCCCTTTTCCCCCTACTCAACAGCATATACACCTTATTCAAAACATACAAGGTACTTAGACGTTCTGGAACTCAGAATTCTAGTAGCTTAACATTGTCCTAAATCAACATCAATCTGCTGTCAGTCCGTGGACTTACTTCAGTCAGAAAACTTATCTCCCCCCAAACATTTACCAGTTTCCAAAATACCAGCCTCTCTGGATGGAAGGTCTACAGCACCCCTATAAACCCATTTCAAGGATGCTGGGAATCCTGCCAAAGACAAAGGAAAACTGGAGTTAGCAGAGGGTGTGGAGAGCAGAAAAGCCATCTGGAGGGAGGAGGGGGAGAGAAAGGGAGGCAGAAAAAAGGGGGCAGTAGAGGAAAGAGATGGAGTTTTCTCCCTCAATACCTGCACTGAAATCTCCATCTTCCTACAAGTTCACCTGGGACCCAGGGTTGGCTGAGCTCTTAGCCCATGTCAGTGCTCTAACCTCATGCCAAACCACACATCTGCCCTGTGGGTGCCCTCACCATGACCCTGAGACTATCTGGTCACATCCATGCAGAAGCCCGACTATACAAAGATTCTACTCTCAGCCTTCTCCAGCCTCATCCATAGAAGAAAACCAGAACCAGCTGTTTTCCTTGACAGTTTACCAACTAGTATACTAGTCTTCCTATTGAAAAATGCCTGTGTGCCCAGAAGTCACATCTCTAAGGGGAGCCTCCTTGTCTCACAGGTTCCACAGGTTAAACTAGGGCCTTCTTCTCTGGGATCATAGAGGAGGGGACTCATTATCATTTGCTCCCCTGCCCTTCCCTTCCTCTCCTGCCTTATCTCCCCTGAGCCACAGATGCAGGCCGCTGAGCCCTTGACCTACCTGGCCCAGGGTTCTGCAGAGGAATGGACCCAGCACAATAAGGAACATAAAGCCTTTCAATGGTGCAGCTCAGCACTGCTGAGCAGTTTTACTGCGAGAGTGTTTCAGTTTTGCACTCTAAACAGGAAATGATTTTTACCACCAAAAAGAATTAAAGTGTCCCACCAGGAGTCGCCAAGTGCAGAAGAACAGAGATTATGGCAGAGAGAATGCATCCCAGGGCCACACAGAGCTTCTGAGACATGCAGCTGAAGCATCCAACAGCTGCCCTGAGGCTAACAAACAGAAAAGCAGCCACAGATAGCACAGGACATCAATGGGAAGCAGAGCCATGCTTGGAAATCAACTGTAGGGACTGGATGGTACTTTGATAGTCTTCCCTGAGAAAGGACATAAGCAACCAAGACATAAGCTGCTCTCTCATGAGTAAGACAGTTCTGGGTGGGTGGCAGGGAAAGAGCGAAGCATGGGATCCAGGACCCCAGCCAAGCCACACACCATTTAAAGGATGCTTAAAAGATATGGCCAGTTTCCTGATGAGGCTGTCACATCCCACTGAATACAAGTTATCCTTCATTGCACATAACTATGTATGTATGTAGGTAGGCAGGTAGGTATGTTCAGCATGCATACATTCATTATTAGCTATCGTCATGTTCATACTGTCTATGTTTCATACTGTCATATTGTTCCCCTCTGGCCCTCTGGATAGTGATATAGTATTTGGTAGCCAGCGTGAATCCCACCTGAGCTAAGATCCTGGTTCCAGGACATTTCTTGCATGACTTGATATTTATGGAATACTTTTCTGCCTGAATGCACTATAATTTATAGTTCCTGACAAAAAGAAGGAGGAGCCCCCTAAGTGTTTCTTTTTAGTGTGGGAAGCTGTCAGCAGTAGAAGACAAGGCAGAGAATGTTGGCTAGACTCCTCTGGAACCAAAAGCACTTAAACCTCAAATCTAAATGGAAGGAAATCTCTATAGTCTTTATCACTAAGTGGCCCTTCTCAGGAGCATGATGAATTGTTGAAGGAGGTCAATTATTATTGGCTTTACCACTGTGTGATTCTCTGGACTCTGGTGAGTGGGAGTGAGAATCTCCAGGGTTAGAAGTGGGACTGCCAAGGTTGGCAGCTGACCTGGGCCCAGCCCCCTTCCCCATTTCAGACAGGAAATAACAAAAGAGGAAAATATGTGCAAATAAACATGACAGACCTAAGCTAATAAAATCTGACCATATTTCTTAGTTATAATAGAAAGGAGAACAAATAATTCTTGCATTAAAGAAAAACAAACTTCCTTCCACAAGAGAGAACTTAAAAAAAAAAAAAAAGTTATAAAATCTACAATACATAAGCTATTTCTAGCTTTAAATTTTTTTTTTTTCATGCTTGTCGAGAATCATTGTACTGAAAAAGACCTTAAGGATGATCTAGGCCTACCCCTACATACAACTGAAGAAAACGAGACTCAGAGAGGCAAAATAATACACCATAGTCACACAGGTAGGAGGCTGAAGGGATGGGACTAGGACTAGGGCATGTAGACGGCTAGTCCCACGCTTGCTCTCCTACACCATGCTGCCTCCAGCCCAGGTCTCTAGAGCTACCTGAGCCCTGGTAGTGCAATGAGTAAGCACTCGGCTGCTAGGCTAAAGGCTGGTGGTTTGAACCCACCCAGCGGCTCTGCAGGATCTGTTCCTGTAAAGATCACAGCCAAGAAAACCCTATGAGCAGTTTTACTATGTCACATGGGGTCACTATGACTTGGGATGGACTCAATGGCACTCAACAACAACATACCTCGTTTTCCTGTTTGCGATGTAGACATTGCAACTTTGGTTCCCAGGTGAAAGCCCCAGTGGCCATCTCGTGCTGACACACTCACAGATGCAATGGGTAATAAATTTGTAAAATCCTTCATCCATAAGATGTGTAAGACACTAAAAGATCTGGCAGGAAATGTCACAGATGATGAGTCCTTAGTGAGTTAAAAAGGAGGATTAGAATATGTCAGAGGACAGGGAGCACAACAGAGAACCCCTGAGGGAGCAGGAGATCAGTGGGATGCAGACCCCAAACTCTCATAAAAAGACCAGACTTAATGGTCTGACTGAGACTACAGGAATCCCGGTGGTCATGGTCCCCAAACCTTCTGTTGGCCCAGGACAGGAACCATTCCCAAAGACAACTCATCAGACATGAAAGGGACTGGACAATGGGTAGGAGAGAGATGCTGATGAAGAGTGAGCTACTTGTATCAGGTAGACACTTGAGGCTGTGTTGGCATCTCCTGTCTGGAGGGGAGATAGGAGGGTAGAGAGGGTTAGAAATTGGCAAAAGTGTCACGAAAGGAGAGACTGGAAGGGCTGACTCATTAGGGGGAGAATAAGTGGAGTATGGAGTAAGGTGTATATAAGCTTATATGTGACAGACTGACTTGATTTGTAAAAGTTCACTTAAAGCTCAATAAAAATCATTAAAAAAAAAAAATATGTCAGAGGAAAGGATTCAGGCCTTTCAATGAATGGCAACAGTACGTGTAAGTAGAGACAAGAGGGGCAGATTAACCAGTAAGCAAGATAAGCATGGGTTTACTTGTGCTTTCTTACTTATCTGCAGTGCAGGATTTCACCTGTTGTTCAATGTGGTAAAAAACAGGTGAAATTGTGTGCTACAACTAGTAAGTAAGCACAAGTAAGCCCATGCATACCTTCCTTATTGGGTAATCTGTCCCCGAGGGTCATGCCTAGCCTAAGTCCCTGAATGACAGCAACAAGCAGAGACCTGGCCTCCTACCCCCACCAACCCACACTCAACGTGCAGCATGAGTGAAAAATCAGTGTTTGCTATTTTAATCCACTGAAATTTGGAGGGTGTTACTTCAGCATAACCTAACCCATTCTGACCCATGCAAGCACCTGAACCAAAAAACCAAACCCATTGCCATCAAGTTGATTCCAACTCATAGTGACCCCATGTGATGCAGAGTAGAACTGCTCCATAGAGTATTCTTGGCTGTAATCTTTACAGAAGCAGGTTGCCAGGCCTTTCTTTTGCAGTGCCACTGGGTAAACTCAAACCACCAACCCTCAGGTTACTAGTCGAGTATAAACCATTTACGCCACCCGGGGAAAGCATCTAAAAGGACTCAATAAAAGATGATTATCATTATTATAAAGGAGCCCTGGTGGCGCAGTGGTTAAGCACTCAGCTGCTAACCAAAAGCTTGGCAGGAGAATGATGTGGCAGTCTGCCGCCGTAAAAATTACAGCTTTGGAAACCCTATGGGGTAGTTCTGCTCTGTCCAATAGGGTCTCTATGAGTCAGAATCGACTTGACAACATGGGGTTTATCAACATTATAAACCCATCCCTTCCCCATGCCACACATCAGAGACTGAATGCTAGGCTAGAACAGACTGCTGGTCTTATGGGGAGATTCTCCAGTAGGAAAAGAAATGTAACCAAAGACAATTCACTGCCAAGGTAAGATTCAGAGAAGCTAGAAGTGCTCAGATAAAGCCCACAAAGAAATTCTGATTACAAAACAAATCCTACCCTCTGGCCTGTTTCCTATTTGTACCCTGTCCCTAATATACTGCATCAGATCTTTTTTCCTCCTACCCAGAATTCTCTCCTTCATTCACCATATCAGTTCCACTTCCACTTACTTGCCAGGGTCCAGTTTTAGTCCAACGTATGATTGTTGTTGTTGGGTGCTGTCAAGTCAATTTTGACTCATAGGGACCCCATGTGACAGAGTAGAACTGCCCCCATAGGGTTTCCTAGGCTGTAATCTTTATGGGAGCAGACTGCCAGGTCTTTTTTCCCAAGGAGCTTCTGGGTGGGTCTGAGCCGCCAACCTTTCGGTTAGCAAAACAGCACTTAACTGTTGCAGCACCAGGGGTCCTTTAGTCCTACATACCAAAAACAAAACAAAACAAAACACAACCAAACCCATTGCCAATTGAGTTGATTCCAACTTATAGAGACCCTGCAGCACAAAGTAGAACTACCCTATAGAGTTTCCAAGGAGTGCCTAGTGGATTCAAACTGCCAACCTTTTCATTAGCACCCATTGCTCTTAACCACGATGACTCCAGGGTTCCTAAAGTTTTCTAATCACTCAAGCCTAACCCAGTCTCTAATCAAGCCCTTACTATGAGCAAAAACAGACTCTCAAAGGCAGATGCTTCAGCAGTTATTGCCTATACTTCTTATTTTATATCCAGTCAAACACTTGGTATAATTTTTCAAGTGTGTCAATCTTGTTTCTCTAACCAGACTCCAAACCTTATGAGAACGCTGCATTTTTTCCTTCTTTTACAGTCCCCCACAGAAATTATTCCAAAGGACATTTTTACACTGATTTAAATGCCAGGGAGGAAAGAACATGATATAATTCTTGGGATTAAGGACAATTTCTTTCATTACTTTGGAAGAAAGTAGGAAGGTCCACCAGCTGGGCTTTGTATTAATGCATCAATCTAGCTAACTATTTTCTAGAACTATAAGTACTAGTTATTTATTTAGGTGGACATAAATTATTATAAACTCTGAATGTCTTTGACTGAGCTTTCTTCAAATTAAGATAAAAACCAGAGATGGCAAACGGTCTTGCAAAAACCTGACAGAAAATTTAATAAAGCACTTTTGAGAATTTAAAACACTTCATTAAAAATTAGCTTTTGTTCCGATAGATAAAAAAGTTAATAACCCCTTATACATGCCAGCTATAAAATTTAAGCTAAATCTATACATGTTCTGCATCTTGAAATCTACATCTAAATAAAGTTCTTTTTTTTTTCCAAATCTGTTTGTTAAAAAGAGCTTTTCTGTAATATTTCAAGTTTGCCTTCATAATTCCAAACACTGTTAATCTGTAACCTTGAAACAATAAATGTGTGTTTCTGGAGGTTATATTCATTAAATGCAGAAAAAAATGTGTTTGTCAGGTAAAGGTAATAACTCTGTTTGTCACGGGAGGTCGGTCCCACCAAGCCTTACAGAGATTAACCTGTTGATCATCACTGCTCCACTTAGCTCTAATCTGATAACCTGATAAGAATGCTGTGCAGATTCCTTAAAATGAAGTAAATGCATTCCTCTCTGTAGGAACTTACTTAAGAAGTAAAATAAAATAGCCCCAACATACTTTAAGGAAGCCTGGTGGCCCAAACCATAAACCGAAAGGTTGGTGGTTTGAACCCACCCAGTGGCTCCATAGGACAAAGACCTGGCTACCTGCTTCCTTAAAGATTACAGCCAGGAAAACCCTCTGGGGCAGTTCTATCCTGTCCCATGGGGTCGCTAAGAATTGAGACAGACTCCAGGCACCTAACAACAACATACTTTAAAACACTGAATGTGGAGACTAAAGAAACAAAATTGAGAATCCAGACACAAATTCATCCACCTGTGAGCACCTGATATTTGACGAAGTCCCAAAGTCTGTTAAATGGGGAAAACACAGTCTCTTTAACAAATGGTGCTGGCATAACTGCATATCCATCTGCAAAAAAAAAAAAAGAAACAAGACCCATACCTCACACCATGCACAAAAACTAACTCAAAATGGATCAAAGACCTAAATATAAAATCTAAAACGATAAAGATCATGGAAGAAAAAATACGGACAATGCTAGGAGCCCTAATACATGGCATAAATGGAATACAAAACATTACCAATAATGCACAAACACCAGAAGAGAAACTGGATAACTGGGAGCTCCTAAAAATCAAACACTTACGCTCATCCAAAGATTCCACCAAAAGACTAAAAAAGACCACCTACAGACTGGGAAAAAAATTTTGGCTAATCTCTAAAATCTACAAGATATTGAAAAACCTCAAAAACAAAAAGACAACCCAATTAAAAAAAGAGCAAAGGATATGAACAGGCATATCACCAAAGAAGACATTCGGGTGGCTAACAGATACATGAGGAAACACTCACAATCATTACCCATTAGAGAAATGCAAATCAAAACTACAATGAGATATGATCTCACCCCAACAAGGCTAGCATTAATCCAAAAAAACACAAAGTAATGTATGTTGGAGAGGTTGTGGAGAGACTGGAACACTTATACACTGCTCATGGGAATGTAAAATGGTACAACTACTTTGGAAATCGATTTGGCACTTCCTTAAAAAGCTAGAAATAGAAGTACCATACGATCCAGCAATCCCACTCCTTGGAATATGTCCTAGAGAAATAAGAGCCTTCACAGGAATAGATAGATGCACACCCATGTTCATCAAAGCACTGGTTACAATAGCAAAATGATGGAAACAACCTAATTGCCTATCGATGGATGAATAGATAAATTATGGTATAGTCACACAATGGGATACTGCGCAACGATAAAGAACAATGATGAATCTGTGAAACATCATAACATGCATGAATCTGGAAGGCATTATGCTGAGTGATTAGTCAGTGGCAAAAGGACAAATATTGTATGAGAGCACTATCATAAGAACTCAAGAAAAGGTTAAACACAGAAGAAAACATTCTTTGATGGTTACTAGGGTGTGGAGGGAGAGGGGTATTCACTAACTAGATTAAAAAAAAAAAAAACTAGATAGTAGGCAAGAATTACGTGAAGAGAAGGACAACGCACAATACAGGGGAAGTCAGCACAGGTGGACTAAACCAAAAGCTAAGAAGTTTCCTGAACACAACCAAACACCTTGAGGGACAGACTAACTGGAGCAGAGGTCTGGAGACCACAGTTTCAGGGAACATCTAGGTCAACTGGCATAACACAAAATTTATTAAGAAAACGTTCTGTATCCCACTTTGGTGAGTGGCACCCGGGGACTTAAAAGCTAGCAAGCAGCCATTTAAGATGCATCAATTGGTCCCAACCCACTTGGACCAAAGGGTATTGAAGAACACCAAAAACACAAGGAAAATATTTGTCCAAGAGACAGAAAGGGCCACATAAAGCAGAGACTCCATCAGCCTGAGACCAGAACTAGATGGTGCCCAGCTACCACCAATGACTGCCTTGACAGGGAACACAACAGAGAGTCCCTGACAGAGCAGGAGAAAAGTGGAGTGCAGAACTCAAATTCTAGTAAAAAGACCAGACTTAATGGTCTGATTGAGACTGGAGGAACCCAAGAAGACATGGCCCCCAGATTCTCCATTAATCCAGAACTACAACCATTCCTGAAGCCAACTCTTCAGACAAAGATTAGGTTGGACTATAAGACATAAAGTGATACTCATGAAGAGTGTGCTTCTTAGTTCAAGCAGATATAAAAAAAAAACATGAGACTAAATGGGCAGCTCCTGTCTGGAGGTGAGATGACAAGGCAGAAAAGGACAGGAGCTGGTTGAATTGACACAGGAAATCCAGGGTGGAAAGAAGTGTGTTGTCACATTACAGAGAGAGCAACTAGGTTCACATAACAATGTGTGTATAAATTTTTATATGAGAAACTAACTTGAGCTATAGACCTTCACTTAAAGCACAATTTAAAAAAAAAAAAAAAAAAAACGTGGTCAGAGGTGTGGGTGGAGTGGTGGTCACAGGGCGAAACTGACCTCCCAGGCCTAAGCCCAAGGGGGCGCCAGATGAGGCGTGGAATAACATTCTGAGATACCACAAATATGAATGGCACCTGACTGAGGCAGCGGGACAAGACGGGTAAGACGTTTTTGCTGACTTGTCGCTGCTATTCATGTCTTGAATTAAAGCCAGTGCTGTCAAGTCACTTCAGGGGGCGCAATTTACAAACTGCCCCTGGGCGCTCCAAGGCGGGGGATGGGAGGCAACTTGGAGATTGCCGCTGGGCACTCATTACCCTCATTACGTCCCTGAACATTGCGGGCAATCTTGATTTCCTTCAACAAGTAATACAGTAGAAGCACTCTTAACCTACCTCCACAAGACCAGCTTGCCAGAGTCATCGAAGCTCTGCGTTTTTTCCACCTGTGCACTTCTGCTGCAAACAGTTCAACTGTATTTTCACCAGGAGTCATTTGGTTTTGTTTCCAAATCAGTGTATGTCAGTTGTACACATTACTGAAATTATATAATTTCAATAAAAATTAAGCAAACCAATGATATCTGCACACAGAAGGAAAAAGGGTACTCTCTCCTATACAAACCAAATCGAGGAAAGGTAAGTGCTATTTTTAAACACTGTTGCATTAAGTAAGAATGAAGTAACTGTAAAAGAGAAGAACAAAATCACTAAAATCTAGAGGTGTTCTGCACAGTTTGCCTCACAAGTGCCAAGTTCTTGCTCCACTTTGAAGAAACCAAAACTGGAAATGGTGGGGGATGGACTGTAGATGGATTTTTTTAAGAAAGACCAGAACTCCAGGCAAAGAACCATACTCACCACAAAAGGTTGGCAAACAAATGTACATGTATGTGTTTTAAGGTAAAATAGTGTTTGTGTGCACAGTTTTGTGATTCACTGCTTTAACTACCTTTTAAAATAACTGATTACTGCAAACCAGTGACTTTGGTTTGCGTTGTGAGAGACACTACAATGTTATTATCAGCTTAGAAGGATGCTAAGGTAATGTCAGTGTGCCTCTGGAGGAATATAAAGCAGGGCTGTGGATGAGGCAGAAGGCTAGAAGAGATCACCCATGACATCTTTTGTATTTATTCTCAAGAAGCTATGAATTTCTCAGCCTTTAAAAATATTTTCAGCAACCACCATTGTTGTGAATTGAATTATGTGCCCCCAAAAATGTGTGTATCAACTTGGTTAGGCCATGATTCCCAGTGTTGTGTGGTTGTCCTCTATTTTGTGATTGTAGTTTTATGTTAAGAGGATTAGGGTGGGATTGTAACACCACCCTTATCCAGGTCACATCCCTGATCCAATGTAAACAGAGTTTCCCCGGGGGTGTGGCCTACACTACCTTTTATCTCTGTAGAGATAAAAAAGGAAAGGGAAGCAAGCAGAGTTGGGGACCTCATACCATCAAGAAAGCAGCACCAGGAGCACAGCATGTCCTTTGGACATGGGGTCCCTGCGCCTCAATCAGGAGAAGATTGAAGACAAGGACCTTCCTCCAGAGCCAACAGAGAGAGAAAGGCTTCCCCTGGAGCCAATGCCCTGAATTTGGACTTCTGACCTCCTGTTTGCTAAAGCCATGCAGTGGTATTTCTGGTATGGCAGCACTAGATAACTAAGACAACCATCTTTACAGCATACAAATGTTTACAAATGAATAAAAGGAAAATCAATAGCAGGGAGGAGCCACTGGTTACTACTCTGAAAATAAAACATGGACCTTTTTCTAGGGGTAGAAGTCCCTAGGTGGTACAGACAGTTAATGAGCTTGGGACCCTAATACCCCCCAGCATGTTTTCTCCTTTTTCAAAAAGGGCAACTGAGAACGTAAACATAACTAAGGCCCGTGATAAACCTGTAAGTTGTTCTTCCTCTGCCTGCCTCCTTCACATACCTCTGTTAATGACTTTGTTCTTTGTTTTAAACTGATGCAAATAAGCTTTTGTTCTGTCTGGACTACCTGTTGCATACAAACCCCATAGGAAAGTTGGAGCCAAGGTATCAGATATGTATATCTTTAGCCTAATAAAGAAATGTCTGGCAGGGGACTACAAAGACACTTGTAACCCTTGTAAAATTCTACATAACCTCTAAGGTAAAATTGCTCTTTGGGACTCTATAGAGACAGCCTGTGTTGCTGCCAGGTCCCTGGTGATGTATACATCTCCTTAATAAACTTTCTCATTCTTCCTGACTTGGAATATGTTTCTTTGGCTCGACTGTCCAGGGCACGGACCCTAATCAGGTAACAAGCTCGTCTGCAAACCAAAGGTTGGAGGTTTGAATCCATTCACAGGTGCCCTGGAAGAAAGGCCTGGCAATCTATGTCTGAAAAATCAGCTACTGAAAACCCTATGGATCACAGTTCTACTCTGATACACGTGAGGTTGCCCTGGGTCAGAGTCAACTCAACAGCCAACTCATTTTTTCTTCAAGGGGTAGCTTAAGAAGACCAAGGAGAACAGAACTTGTCATCTGGAGTATCATACATCCCAGCACCCTGGAGGAGGTAGCTAGGCCAGGCCTGAGGTGTCCCAACTTTGCACCTGTGCACCAGGACTCTGGACTCCACCTGAAAGCCCAGACAGCCAGCAGAGAAAAGCCCATCGACTGAAGCAGACTTTCGTTAAAAGTGAACACCAGTTATTGATACATCTCTGGGTGGCAGAAATGGTGAAGCACTCACCTCCTAGCTGAAGGGTTGTCAGTCTGAACCCACCCAGAGGCACCTCAAAAGACAGCCCTGATGATCTGTTTCCGAAAGGTCACAGTCTTAAAAACCCTATGGAGCAGTTCACATACGGGATTGCCATGAGTCAGAACTGATTCAAGGACAACTAAGAACAATAATCCCAAGTTTAGGAATCAACCATGCCAATCATAATTGCTCATGTCTTAACCTGGGGCTCATTCCTCTCTGAGGGCAGTGGTCCTTCACAGGAGGCCTAGAGTAGGTGAGGCTGAGGCATCTGTACTCTGAAAAGTCCTATGAATGATTCTGATCCATCTTATATTAAGAATTTAGGGCTTCCTGAGTTGAAATCAACTGCAAACATCTGTGTGTTTGTGCAAATGTACAGTATTCTGGGATCCTTGTCCATAGCTTCCATCAAATTTTTCTAACTCAAAAAAATGTTAAGAACACTGTTCTGAACTCAATTCAAGTTCAGTCCGCCCTGATTTATCTACACCCACTCAGACCCAGGTGCTGTCAAGTTAATGCCAACTCATGGCAATGCCATGTGTGTCAGAGTAGAACTGGGCTCTGGAGGATTTTCGATAGCTGACTTTTCAGAAGTAGACTGCAAGGCCAGTCTTCTGAGGTACCTTTCGATGGACTTGAACCTTCAACGCTTCAGTCTGCAGCCCAACACGTTAACCATTTGCACCACCCAGGGACTCCAGTTATCTACACAGCCTGAAGGAAATCTTAGATGAATAAGAATATAATCATTCCCTGTACAGATCTTTCCTGTTGGATTTCTCTTTTTCCCTCTAGATTTTTTTTTTTCCTCCAAACTCCAATCTGTTCTTATTTCATCACTTCTATTTTTAAACTGAAAAATGTTGGTTCCAGAATAATCACAGTCTAAGAACTCATCAGATGAAAGACACAGCAAATTAAATTTCCAATTTCCCTTATCCCACTTTCACCATTCCTGTATGGTTTTGTTATTATTAAAAAAAAAAAACCTCAAGAGCACTTTCTGTTTTTCCTATTAACGACTTGACCAAAGGGACATGTCTCTATTTTAATTACCAGCATCCTAACTTGCCCATGTTTTTCAAATAATAAATTATACATATAGGTAATACTCTTTTTCTCCCGTTCCTTGTCTTGACACATCACCAAGAACAAAGGTAGGATGCAAGGCTGTTTGAGTTAAACAGGTTCCAATCTGTGCTGATGGTTGGGTTTTATAAATAAGAACACTCCCTCTCCAGGAATAAGGCCCAGGAATTCAGATTTTTCCAAAACAACTCTCTGTATCCAGGGCACCCAAATAAATTCAAACACTCTAGTTTCAAAAAACTCTCTGCTCCTGATTGAGGTTCCTCTGAGTGCGTTATTAGTTAAATATGCCTTTTTTTTTTTACTCTTTCTGTGTAAGATGAACTATTGAAAAGAACATTCCCTCTCATAATTATATAATCAGTTCAAATTTGTACTTAAGCAATGTTAAAGCATAGTTGAAATTCCAACCTGACAAAATAGCTAAAGTTGAGCTTAACGTATATTAGGTGGTTTGAAAAATACCGAAGAAGCCTTAATATTGTGACCCTGATACCTTGCCACATGTTTTCTCCTTTTCAGAACAGGTGATTGAGAACTTGACATAACTAATGCCATAATGATCCTCTAAGTAATCTATAAGCTTTTTTTTATTGCGCCAGCTGCACTGGTCTCTTTCCAAAAGGATTCGGAGCCCTCTCGGCTCCTGCTGACTCGGTCTCTCTCCTCTTCTTTGTTCTCTTGAGAAATGGCCTTCAGCCTGCAAGATGGCAGCTAGGAAGGTTGCCTGGCACTTTTGGTCTGCAGCTTTCTTTCTTGCTCCTTTATCTCTGTCAGAGTGGACTTGGCAGGCCAGTTCCACCAGCCGAGAGATCCTTATGTAAGTTTTTTCAGCCTATTACAAACATACAGATTAGATTCCAGATGTCCAACATGGGTATCTTTAGTTTAATAGTTTCTTGTAGTTGTTTTGTGATGTATATGACCGTCTGTGGGCTACATGCTTAAAAACATTAGGTAATCCTTGTTAAAATGATACACAAGCTCTGATGTAAAAATTGCTTTGGGGGGGACTCCATAAAGGACAGCCAGCGCTGCTGTCAGGGCCCCTCTGTTAGTGTCACCTCCTAATAAACTTTCTTTCTCTGACTTGGAGTACATTTCATTGGCTCAACTGCTCCAGGGCATGCACCCCAATTGGGTAACAATATCAAACCTAAAATCTACAGTAATCAACATATTTTTTTCTGAGAGCCAGATTTCAGCATAGAGGTAGCCATAGCACAGAGCAAAAACAACACTAAATCTGACCTCAGCTGACCTGGGTTATAATCGTGATTTATCTTGAGCAAGTAATTTAATAAGATTTCTTCTTGGTGGAATGGAGATAATATCTCATAAGGCTATTATTAAGAGGACGACATGGAATGACAACTGAGCAAGGTTTTGTTTGCTGGGAAGAGGTGTTGGTGTAACATTGTTCCCTTTAACACAAATGCCCTCCAAACTGTATAGGGTGCTCCCTGCACCCAAGTCATTACTGATGAGGTGACAAGGGTAGTATGACAAGAGTGACAATGAAGGAAAAAAATACCAAGGAAGCTGATTTTCTAAGCAGAACAAGAATTCACTAATATAAGAGGTGCAATGGGCTGACAGATGCTTGGCACATCCTTTGGCAAATTTCTGGTGTTGTGTGTCATGCTTTATGCAAAAAGCTGATGCTCTAGGCCAGCCAGCTCAGGGCAAGGGCAGCTTAATGTTCTCCCCTATCTCGCAAACAACAAGCTCCTGGATTCCTGATGCAGGGCTGTGCGCGTCTGACCCTGCTATGCATCTGTCAGACCTGGCAGCCACTGGGAGGGTAAGCACTGTGACGTTCACCAGTAGCCAGGTGACCACTCCTGAGGGGCCGAGCCAGTTGCCACCTAAAGAAGCAAACGCATGGGCTCGCTCAACTCACCCATGTTCATCAGTGAGGACCACCCGTCTCGGGTCCCAGGGTCTCTCACAGTTAATTTATCTTTATCCAAATGGAGTATAGCTTGTAGTTTCACACTTGTCATTCATTCCATGGCCTTCTGGGCATTCTTATTCTGTTTTTTTTTGTCTGTTTGTTTTTAATTGATATATAAGTTTTAAAATGTACAGTTCAGTGGCTTTTAGTATATTCACAAGGTTGTGCAACCATTACCACTATTTAATTCTAGAACATTCCCAGAACATTTTTGTCACCCTCAAAAGAAACCCTAGACCTGTTATCTGTCACTCCCTTGTGCACCTCCCTCCAGCCCTTTGCAACCACTTATCTGCTTTCTGTCTCCATAGATTTGCCTAATCTTGACATTTCATATAAATTGAATCACAATTGTAACTGGCTTCTTTCATTTAGCATAATGTTTTTGAGGTTCATCCATGTTGTAGTACATATCAGGACTTCATTCCTTTTTACGGCCAAATAATATTCCACTGTATGGATATACCATCTTTTGTTTATCCACTCATCATTTGATGGACATTTGGGTTGCTTCCACTTTTTAGCTATTATCAAATAATGCTGCTATGACCATTTGTGTACAACTTTTATGTGAATATTTGTTTCAATTCTGTTGGGTATACACCTAGGAGTGCAATTGCTGGGTCACTTCCAGAACCCTTGTGGTCACATCAGCTCTCCTGTGTGAGCTTATTTCCATGGCAGACAGAAGGAAAAATAGTTCGCCAGGGACCTCTAAATTCGAAGGAGGAAATGAAGACATTCATGAAGGAAAAAAAAGAGGTTCTGCATAAAGCAACATATTGCTAGTCTCCAAATTGTTGTTGTTTTAGCTGCTGCTGAGTCAACCCCAAACTCATGGTGATCCCATGCATAGGGGATAGGACTGCTATGATCCTTTTCATTGGCTGATTTTTCAGAAGTAATTCACCAGATCTTTCTTCCTTTTCTGTCTCTGGAAGCTCTGCTGAAACTTGTTTGGCTTCATAGCAACATGCAAGCCTCCCCTGACAGACAGTGGTGGCTGCACTTGAGGTGCAATGGCCAAGAATCGAACTCGGGTCTCTCGTATGGAAGACACTAGGTCTCTATGTGGCACAAATGGTTTGTGCTCATCTACTAACCTAAAGGTATGCAATTTGAACCCACCTAGTAGTACCATGGAAGAAAAGCCTGGTGATCTGCTTCTGTAAAGATTACAGCCAAGAAAACCCCATGGGGTAGTTCTATAAACATGGGGTCTGACTCAATGGCAATGGGTTTGGTTTGGTTTTTTGATACATAATATGGTAGTGGCAATGGTTTGGATGGAGACATAGCACTGGACCAAAATTGACATAATCCTCCTAAGTAGGATGAACAATCAACATGTAGTGAGTGGTCACTATGTTTGAGGCACTGTACTGAGCGCATTATATGGATTGTCTAATAGTAGAGAGGAGCCCTGGTGGCATAGTGGTTAAGAGCTCGGCTGCTAACCAAAAGATCGGCAGTTCGAATCCACCAGTCACTCCCTGGAAACCATATGGGGCAGTTCCACTCTGTCCTATAGGGTTGCTATGAGTCAGAACTGACTCGACGGCACCTAACAACAACAGTAGTAGAGAGAATGGGAAAAACATAGCTATTAAAAACACGGATTGAGGCCAATTCTGCTTTCTGCCAGAGTGGCATAATTCATCTCTAAGCCAGGTCGGCCAGAGTGGTATAATTCAAAGGAGAGTGAAAAACAGGAAGATAAATTGCCTGAGTAAGAAAATTACATATGTTTGAGATTTGTTTGCTGGAAACTCAAGAGAGTGGGTCAGGGAGCAGGGAGGTTTGAAGGCTTGAAAATGGAAGAAAGGGATTGATGTGTGGGATAAGGGAGAGGGCAGACACAACACGGCAGCAGCCTAAGAGCAGAAGAAAGCCAGTGAGAAATCCCCGATAACTTTAAGTAATCAACTCTACGCTGATTTCTGTTTTGAATCAGTTGACATCCCCCTCCATTACCCTGAAGCCTTCAGGAGTCTTAGGTTGGTGTCATTCTGCGGGATGAAAGAAGTGGACAGTGTAGAGCGGAGAGGAACAAGCAGTGGCTGGAAGTGGAACACTGAGCTAGGAGCTGGAATTCAAGAGAGAGAGGACCAGAAAATATAAGCCCCAGATGTTATCAGAATAGTGGGGACAAGGGAAAGTACTGGACTTCACACAGTACAGGACTCATGCTATTTGAATTTTAAGTGTCAAGGGAATGGGTGACCCTAGAAGCTAAAAGAGATAGGGTCATCTGGCTTTCATAATATAATCTGCCCAACAACCCTGTAGTTGTGTTATAAAAGGGGGGTAATACAACAGTAAAGCAAAACAAGACTTAAGCCACATCAGTGTTCACTTCATGGCAACAGCCTTGTAACAATGACCTTAAAGACTTTATGGTGACATTCCCATGAATGGTTAGAGTATAAAAATATTTTCTCAGTGTCCCTGTTGAAAGTCTAGAACTATTCTTCTCATGCTGCATATGAGAAAACTGTAGCCCAAGAGTCTCATAGACTTGACTCAGGTCCACTGCAGGTTAGTGGTCAGCCCTACCTGGAATGGTCACAGTTAGGTGGCCCTGAAGCCACTTCTACAGCAGGGGTTGGCAAAACTTTACTGTAAAGATATTGGGCTTTGTCAGCCAAGAGACAAAATTGAGGATACTGTTTAGGTACATATGAAACAAGAGAGAAAATACATTTCCACAAAATTTTTTATGAAATCCAAAAAATATAATAATTTAGCACAGTATTTTGTAATACAGGTCTACTAATGAGAAGAATTTTTTTTTTTTAGTCTAACACTTTGCTTCATTGGAGTTCAAAGTTAGTGTTCACTAATGCCTGATTGCAAAAGTTCATCTGTAAAAACCTCTCTGAGCTCGTGAGCCACGCAAAAGCCAGTATAGGCCAGATGTGAACCATGATTTCTGTCCTACAGTCACCACTATCTGAAGCAAAGTCAATGCTGGGTGCTCCATCCCAAGAGTCTTTAGATTTCATACCCTGATTCAGAGATTAGACATCTGGAAAGGACTTTGGGTTACTACTTGAAAGATTTAGAAGTTCCTTAAACCCATCAGTCTAGTACCCTAGTAATACAAATAACCATTATTTCAGCCAGTATTTCCTGGACCCCTAGTGGCACAGTGGTTAAGAGCTTGGCTGCTAACCAGAAGTTTAGCAGTTTGAACCCACCAGCTGCTCCCTGGAAACCCTATGTAGCAATTCTACTCTGTCCTATAGGGTCACTATGAGTTGGAATCAACTTGATGGCAACAGGTTTGGTTTGTTTATTTTTGGAATTATATGCCAGGCACTACCACAGACACTAGAGATATAATGGTGAGCAAGACAGATGAGCTTCTTCATAGGGTATGAGACTACAATCAAGAATTAAAGAAAGAAAATATGACAGAGAATGCTAGTGCTATGGAGAAATAAGGTAATGGAAGAGTGACTGAGGGGCAGGGTAGGGTAGGGAGCTACTTAAGATAAAGCAATTTAATGAGTTCCTTTTTCTCCGCACTCTTATCATTCCTTGCTTTATCAAACATCAAGTACTTTTTTCAATATGATGGATGTAAAATAAAATCCCATTGTGTTTTAATTAGCTTTCCCTGCTTACGAGTAAAGTTGATCATTTCTTTTTTTTCCTTTATTCTTTTGCCTTTCAGGCTTCCTCTTCTGTTAATTCCCAGTGGATTCTTTGTCTGTTCTTCTGTTCAATTGTTTATCTTTTCCTTATTGTTTTGTTGGTGTTCTTTTAGATATGAATCCTTTATTGGTGATACCCAAAGCCCGTTGCCATCGAGTCAATTCTGAATCATAGTGACCCTATAGGACAGAGTAGAACTGCCCCATAGGGTTTCCAAGGAGCAGCTGGTGGATTCCAATTGCCAACCTTTTGGCTAGCAGCTGAGTTCTTAACCACTGCGCCACCAGGGCTCCGTATTGGTAATATGCATTGCAAATATCCTCTCACAGGCTATGACTAGTCTTTTAACTTTGTGGTGTTTTTTGTTTATAAAAGAATTTTAATTTTTATTGGTAAATAATCCGTCTTATGTGAGGATTGGTTGTCGAATGCCTGTCTCAGTGGGAAAAATTCAAAAAGGCATGATTTTGAGTTTAAACCTCATTCCACCCCTTACAACTATTCTTGCCCAAATTTATTAATCTCTCTGAGCCTTGGCTTCTGCATCTGTAAAGTTAGGACAAAATCTAGCTCACAAGTTTGTTTTGAGAATTAAATGAAAGGATATACGTGTAAAAATGGTGTGGTGGAGGCATCTGACCTCTTCTAACTTCACGAGGGGGAAGGAGAATCAAGATCACAGCCCAAGGCTGACTCCTAAGAGGCTGAAGTCAGGCATACCTCCTTCTCACCAACCCAAAGCCACTGCCGTCAAGTCGATTCCAATCGACTCATAGTGACCCTATAGGACAGAGTAGAACTGCCCCATAGAGTTTCCAAGGAGTGCCTGGTGGATTCAAACTGCCAACCTTTTGGTTAGCAGCCATAGCACTTAACCACTATACCACCGGCCTTTACCAATTCTGACACCATCTGTCCCTTCCATGGTACTTTCTACTTCTCTGCTGAGTTCAATAATTTGTTACAAAGGTCACACAGAACGCCCAGACAATATTCACGATTATGGGGTTTACTAGGGAAGTAACAGGTTATAATTCAGGTTCAGGAACGCTCAGGGTACAGTTCTTCAATGAGGACAGCCCATAGGGAACTCTAGGACAGCCCATAGGCAACTCTCTCTCTGGCCCTTGGCCCCTCGTCCCTCAGCCTGGCCTCTGCCCTGCTCGGGCAAGTGTTACAAAGCTCTTTAGCTCTGCTGATACGTGCCCAGAGGCACCCCAGTCCACCATTATGCCTCGGCCCGAAGGCACTCAGCTTCCTCACTCCACAGGCCAGGAAGCCCAACACACCATCTCCTGCCAGGCTCCTGCAGTCTCCTGGTTCTGCTGCCACCATTTCTCTGCCATTGCTTCTCACCATCTTCAGTGTTACAGCTCTCTCTCTCGGTCTTCTGGTTCCAGGAGCTTCCCAGCACAGGGACCGTTCCTGGCTCTTCTTTCTTGGCGGTGGTGAAATCCTCTCCTCCCGCCTCTGGGATGGCTTATTTTAAGCCTAGTGGGATAGTAAAACTGACCAATCCCCCATTAGGGTTCCATATACCTTATTTGCTTAGTCCTACTCAATCATTGTGTGTGAGTCACAAAGACTATGGCTAGAAAAAACGGCAATATTACATAACTCATTGCACTACAATATGTAAGTCCTCCAGCACACTGGCAAGCAAATGCTTGCTCCCTTCCTTGTCTCTCCACCCCAACGCACTCTTAAACTGTAAACTTCTTAACGGTCTTGTTGTTATTAGGTGCCGTCAAGTCTGTTCCAACTTATAGGGACCCTATGTACCACAGAACAATATAGTGCCTGGTCCTGCGCCATCCTCACAATCATTATTATGTTTGGGCACATTGTCGCATCCACTGTGTTAATCCGCCCCATCGAGGGTCTTCCACTTTTTTGCCAACCCTCTACCAAGCATGATGTCCTTCTCCAGGGACTGGTCGGTCCCTCCTGATAACATATCCAAAGTATGTAAGATGTAGTCCCGCCATCTTCGCTTCTAAGGAGCATTCTGGTTGTACTTCTTACAAGGTAGATTTGTTTCTTTTTTGACAGTCTATGAAATATTCAATATTCTTCGCCAGCACCGTAATTCAAAGGTGTCAATTCTTCTTCAGTCTTCCTTATTCATTGTTCAGCTTTCACATGCATACGAGGCAACTGAAAACACCATTGCTTGGACCAGGCGCACCTTAGTCTTCAAGGTGACATCTTTGCTTTTCAACACTTTAAATAAGTCTTTTGCAGCAGATTTGCCCAATGCAATGCATCTTTTGATTCCTTGACTGCTGCTTCCGTGGGTGCTGATTGTGGATGCAAGTAAGATGAAATCCTTGACAACTTCAGTCTTTTCTGTTTATCACGATGCTGCTTATTTTGGTACATTTCTGAGGATTTTTGTTTTCTTTCTGTTGAGGTGTAATCCATACTGAAGGCTGTGGTCTTTGATCTTCATCAATAAGTGCTTCAAGTCATCTTCACTTTCAGCAAGCAAGGTTGTGTCATCTGCGTAACACAGGTTGTTAATGAGTCTTCCTCCAATCCTGATGCCCCATTCTCCTTCATATAATCCAGTTTCTCGGATTATTTGCTCAGCATACAAATTAAATAGGTATGGGGAAAGGACACAACCCTGATGCACACCTTTCCTGACTTTAAACCACACAGTATCCCCTTGATCTGTCTGAACAACTGACTCTTGATCTACGTACAGCTTCCTCATGAGCACAATTAAATGTTCTGAAATTCCCATTCTTCACAATGTTATCCATAATTTATTATGATCCACACAGTCCAATGCCTTTGCATAGTCAATTAAACCATGTTAAACATCTTTTGGTATTCTCTGCTTTCAGCAAGGGTCCATCTGACATCAGCAATGATACCCCTGGTTCTACGTCCTCTTCTGAATTCAGCTTGAATTTCTGGCAGTTCCCTGCCAATATACTGCTGCAGCTGCTTTTGAATGGTTTTCAAAAAAATTTTACTTGTGTGATATTAATGATACTGTCCCATAATTTCCTCGTTAAGTTGGATCACCTTTCTTGGGAGTAGGCATAAATACGGATCTCTTCCAGTAAGCTGGCCAGGTAGCTATCTTCCAAATTTCTTGGCATAGACAAGTGACCACTTTCAGAGCTGCATCCGTTTGTTGAAACATCTCAATTGCTATTCCGCCAATTCCTGGAGCCTTGTTTTTTGACAATACCTTCAGTGAAGCTTGGACCTCATCCTTCAATACCATGGGTTCCTGAAATGGCTGAACATCGACCAATTCTTTTTGGTATAGTTACTCTATTATTCCTTCCATCTTCTTTTAATGTTTTCTGTGTAGTTTAATATTTTCCCCCTAGAATCCTTCAATACTGCAACTTGTGGCTTGAATTTTTTCTTTAGTTCTTTCAGCTTGAGGAATACCAAGCACATTCTTCCCTTTTGGCTTCCTATCTCTAGGTCTTTGCACATGCCATTATAATACTTTACTTTGTCTTCTCGAGTCACCCTTTGAAATCTTCTGTTCAGCTCTTTTCCTTCATCATTTCTTCCTTTTGCTTTAGCTACTTGATGTTCAAAAGCTAGTTTCAGAGTCTCTTCTGATGTTCATTTCCGATCTTTTCTTTCTTTCCTGTCTTTTTAGTGACCTCTTGCTTTCTTCATGTATGATGTCCTTGATGTCATTCCATAACTAGTCTGGTCTTCGCTCATTAGTGAATACCTCAAATCTATTTTTCAGAAGGTCTCTAAATGCAGTTGGGATAAACTCAAGGTCGTACTTTGGCTCCAGTGGACTTATTCTAATTTTCTTCTGTTTCAACTTGAACTTTCATATAAGCAGTTGATAGTCTGGTCCGCACTTGGCTTTGTTCTGACTGACGATACTGACCTCTTCCATCACCTCTTTACACAGATGTAGTAGATCTGATTGTTGTGTATTCCATCTGATGAGGTCCACATTTATAGTTGCCATTTATGTTGTTGAAAAAAGGTAATTTTTTTTAACTTATGTTGTTGAAAAAAGGTATTTGCAAAGAAGTCGTTGGTCTTGCAAAATTCTATCATGCAATCTCTAGCATCGTTTCTATCATCAAGGCCATATTTTCCTAATTACCGATCCTTCTTCATTTCCAACTTTCGCATTCCAATCACCAGTAATTACCAATTCATCCTGATTGCACGTTCGATCAATTTCAGACACCAGACGTTGATACAAATCTTCAATTTCTTCATTTTTGGGCTTAGTGGTTGGTGCATAAATGTGAATAATAGTCGTATTACCTGGTCTTCCCTCTAGGTTTATGGATATTATCCTATCACTGACAGCGTTGTACTTCAGCATAGATCTTGAAATGTTCTTTTTGACGACAAATGCAATGCCAGTCCTCTTCAAGTTGTCATTCCTGACACAGTAGACTATATGACTGTCTGACTTAAAATGACCAATACCAGTCCATTTTAGTTCACTGGTCATTTCAACTCGATATCGATGTTTTTGTGTTCCATTTAATTTTTGACAATTTCCAATTTTCTTAGATTCATACTTCATACATTCCATCTTCTGATTATTAATAGATGTTTGCAGCTGATTCGTCTCATTTTGAGTCATGCCAAATCAGCAAATGAAGGTCCCAAAAGCTTCACTCCACCCACATCATTAAGGCCAACTCTACTTTGAGGAGGCGCTCTTCCCCAATGGTCTTTTGAGTGCGGTCCAACCTGAGGGGCTCATCTTCTGGTACAATATCATACAATGTTCCGCTGCTATTCCTAAGGTTTTCACTGGCTAATTCTTTTCAGAAGTAGACTACTAGGTCCTGCTTCCTAGTCTGTCTTAATCTGGAAGCTCAGCTGAAATCTGTCTGCCATGGGTGACCTGCTGGTATTCGAGTACTCGTTGCATAACTTCAAGCATCACAGCAACACTCCAGCCCCCACAGTATAACAAATTGACAGACGTGTAGGGGTTAAAGGTCTTATATTTCCCAAAATCACATGCAAGATCTGTACTGTTTATTGTGCTGAATGAGTTTTTCTTTAAAATGTGCTGTATATAAAGTACTAAGTACAATAACATGTGCTTAGTTACCTAGAATGTGGAAGACGAGCAGAAATACAAGTGAGCAATCAGCTTTTTAACTCAAGATTACTCCAGTTGGCCTTTCTTGAGCTAAAGAAACAACAGAAAGAGTTGCAGTAAGTGATACGGTTAATATGAAGTTTTTAAACATTCTTTTGAGGGAAATTTTTATTTCAAGAGTTTAGAACCACAATTGCACAATCAATACAAGTATGAACCAAAATTATTTAACAGCAGGCTGTAAAAGACTACAAGATATTTGTCATCAGCTTTGAGAAAAAAAAAAATCACGAAGTGATATGAATAGGTAAGCCTTAACAATTTTATTATAAATGAGTTATATAGGAAATAAGTCTACAATAAAAATTTTAATAAAAATTTACATGTTATTACCATACTAGTTTTTACTTAAGAATGTGTTTTTATTAGTTATTTTGTTTATTGATTTTTTTTTTTAATATTCTACTGATCCCTAAGCATATTACAAAAACCAAATCAGCTGCCAAGTCAATTCCAAGTCATGCCAAACCCATGTATGTCAGAGTTGAACTACACTCCATTGAATTTTCATTGGCTGATTTTTCAGATTGCCAGGCCCTTCTTCCAAGGCACCTCTGGGTAGACTTGAATCTCTAACCTTTTAGTGAGCAGCCAAGTGTGTTAACTGTTTGCACCACCCAAGGACTGCAAGCATATTATATGTGCTTTAAAAAGTAAAATAAGTATTAAAAATTCCAGTAAACATTGGGTTTCATACACCATAGACACACATGCCTACACCCTGACACTCACAAACTCAATGTCCCACTCTGGCAACATAGGGTTGAACGGAGACAATGTTTATTTACTGAACTATTTCCACATGCCAGGCACTTTCACCTATATGCTCTTGTTTAATCTTCACAACAACCCTGTGAGTTAAGTGCTTCTAATTTTTTACAGAGGAGGAGACTAAAGTTCAGAGAGGTTATGCCACTTGTCCAGATCTAGTAATAAGTAGAGGAGCAGAATTTAAACTTCTGACCTCAAGTGCAAAAAACCTTGTAGGTGAGACTGCATCATCATGAAGTAATTTCATGATGTTTGTAAATACATGGATATGGGTCTCCAGGTATCTCAGTTACTACCTCCACTGACTTCTAAATTCTACACCTCAAACTGCTGAATCAAGAAGTCTCCTTCCACAACCTAATCACACTGAGCTCAAGAAGCATGTATTTTTGCTAGTTATGATTTTTAAGTGATTTGTTGTATGCCACTCGAGTAGATTAAAAATAAACAAAAAATACTTGCTGTCATATTATACACAATGGCAAACACTATACAACACGAACAGTGCCTCTCATTTGTGGCTAGATTCTGAAAACATATTTAGAAGTCTTTCAACTAGCTCCAACTAAAAATGGCTAAGTGATTGCCATGAAGACGGATATAGAAATGGAGTTTTATTCGTCTTATCAGAGGCCTTCAGCTCATTTACACTCATGGCTTTATTCAAATAAATCACTTTTTTTTTTTTTTGCCCAAAAGAAAGGACTAGCAGACCATCCCATCATTGCTCTGTGCTGAAGAAGCTAACATAAACAATGTCAACAAGAATCACTGTGTTTAACAATCTCCAGGAAACGCCATAGAGTTGTTTATAAGATGTAAATCAAGTCTTGGTTTCACAGTTCTGCTAAACTCAGAAGTCGGCTTCATTTCAGATTCCCGTCTCCTCGAAAGAGCCTCCCATGCTTTATAAAATACTGTTGAATGTGCACATTCAGCGAGGCGTTCAAAACCGTGAATGTGAAACATGACCTACACCAGGTCCATTTAGACACGGACGATTGAAGGCTTACCATGTTGTGGGTGGTGAGTGCTGTTCACCCAACCTTTCCAGGTCTCTGACTTCTGGGCACAGGGCAGGATTGCCCTTTGGCCTTCTGCATTGTCCGGGGTTGTGCAACCAGTTCTGGGCACTGGATTGTGAACAGGGGTGATGTGTGTCACTTCCAGGCCAGGGCATTTAATGCCATGCAAAACCCTCCAGACCACTTATCCCCGCTGCCAAGGTAATAGCAATGTTCCAAATGGTGGCTGTGCTACCAGCCTGGGGTCCAGAGAGAGGACAATGACGACACAAAGCAGCACCCCCGCCAACCCACAATAGACACACAGCATGAGCAAGAAACAGGCCTTCCTTATTATGAGGCCTGAGGTAAGAGTTGTTTGTGACCACAGCATAAACTGTCCCTCCCCAGCCCCTCCCCATACCCCAGACAAATGAGTCATGAGATAGGGCTTGGTGTCTCTAACGATTAGTTAGCAGACTTGTGCAATTTAGCATCTGAAGCTAAATGTTATTATCCTGTCAGAGAAAGGTCCCTCGGCCCATAGTTCACTAGGCTCCCGGTCATGGTGTTCCAAAATCTGAATTATATGGTCCGAAACAAAATTAAGGAGAAAAAGTTACAGTTGTAACCTTCTGAACTGCCAGTTCTAATTTAGTCATCTGTCAAGATTTTTAGTTGTAAACAATAGAAACCATTCTGGCTATTTAAGCAGAAAAGGAATTGATTAAAGGATTTATTGGCTTACAGAATCTCGAGGCAGAACAAAGAATAAAGTGTAGACACTGTGCAGGAAGGACCCATAACTCCAGACAAGCCAGTGTAGGTTGCATTCCCCACCACTGGGCAGGGACACCAAGGCCCATTGTACCACCCGGGCCTCCGTCAGAGCACTTGCAGCTCCAGACCCCTCCGCGGTCCTGGCACCAGGCCACCTCATGGTCAGCACACCGCCTGCTACTTTGCACCTCTAGATGGGTCTGATTAGTGAAGCCTAGGTCACATAACTGCACTAATCTAGGCACATGGAAAACTAGGGAAATATTTTTTGGCTTTTTTCTTAGGAAGGTGCAGAATACCTCTAACACGGAAAGGATATTCAAAGGTGTGGCCAACAAGAATAATAAATATTGTTGGTGCAAACAGTTAAGTGCTGGCCCAGAGGTGAAGTAGAGAAAATACATTTTCTGTACTGTTTTAGTATTAAGAGAGAATACATTTTCTAGTTTAGCTGTATAAGCTGTGATTAAAATCTTCAGTCTTTCAAAACGTTGATTATTTGCTTTGGAATCTGCCTCACGATTGTTCCATTGTAGAAAAACAAGGTAATCAAGATTTTTTTGTTGATTAAACCATGTTTCTCTCCGAGGTGACAAAAACAATGGGCGATACCATCAGCACCCGAGATAATTGAGCAAAACCTGGACCCATCCAGTGACTGAAACCAGGATGGTGTAAAGAGGCCTGCAAGATGTCAACAATAAATCACTTCATCATTACATCCCCCTCAAAGAAGAATCAACATTCCTGGGAATTTCTAAACCCTGACCCTCTCCCTATAAAACCCTTTTGTAGTCCTCTTGGGGCAGACAGAAGCTGGGGAAAACTTTGCCCCCTCTGTCTCTTGAACACAGTGTTCAATAAAGCCCTCTTGCTGCTTACCTCCTCCTGTCTCACTATTGGCTTGTGGCAGGAGGCTCGAATCCACAATTTGCGGTAACAGAGGCACCTCAGAAGACAAGCCTGGCAATCTGTTTCCAAAAGGTCACAGCTTTGAAAACCCTGAGGGGCAGTTCTATTCTCCACACATAGGGTCTCCATGAGTTGGAATCAACTCCATGGCGACCAACAACATCATCTGTGGTAATGGATAGTACGGACAAGTAAGGTCTTCTGTTCTCATTTAGTTCCACTCTTCAAGTTCCCAGGGCCAACATGGTTTCTGCAGCTCTTCCTTCAGTTCTACCCCAGTACCCTTCCAATTAATCTCTATTTTCACTTAAACCAGTTTCAGCTGGGTTCTGTCACCTGCAATGGAAAGAGTCCTAAGTAATACAGAAGTAACTGTATGTTCAAGAATCCCAAATTAGCCAGTTGCAATGGAGGCTGTAAATATTCAGATACCCTAAAGTATTTTTCAGGGTTTTTTTTGCAAAGGAACTCTACATTGACAGGAAAAGTAAAAATAAAACAAAGAACATAGGACTAACCTTGGTTTGAGAACCCTAACTTGGAACCTGGGCTGGATACTGACTATATTTACTTTCTCTAGTAAAAGTCCTCACAAATAACTTTTTACTTAAAAAAAAAAAAAAAAGAAGAAGAATATTGAATACACATAGAGCTGTTACGATTATGCCTACTGAATTAAAAAGTCAGAAGGATGCAAAGTGCCAACTTATTGCCAAATGCTACCTAGAAATGAGGTTGTCTATAAGAAAACATCCAGATAGGGAAATCGTTAACCAATATACATTCATACACACACACGAGCATAGATAATATATCTAAATCCATACCTAACTCCAACTAGTTTCTAGATAATAGGTTCTAAGATTTTTGAAAAAAACCTCTACTTTATTTCTAGACGTTCAGGTATAAGATCCTGAAATGGATCTTCTTGAACTAACATAGTAAAATATAAGAAAACCCAAAACCTAAGGGCAAACAGCAATGCAATAATTATACTGAATAACCAAAGAATACCGAAAAACCAAACCAGTTGCTGTCAAGTTTATTTCACCAATACCAATGTGACCCCCAAAACCCCCGGCAGCATGTGTTCTCCTTTTTCAAAACAGGCAACTGAGAACTTAACATAACTAAGGCCATGATAAACCTGTAAATTGTTCTTCCTCTGCCTGCCTCCTTCACATACCTCTGTTAATGACTTTGTTTTGACCAAATGTTAATAACTTTGTTCTTTGTTTTAAAACTGATGCAAATAACCTTTTGTTCTGTCTAGACAACCTGTGGCAGACAACCCCCACAGGAAAGTTGGAGCCAGGGTATCAGGTATGTATATCTTTAGCCTAATAAAGAAATGTCTGGCAGGGGACTACAAAGACACTTGTAACTTTTGTAAGATTCTATATAAGCTCTAATGTAAAACTGCATTTTGGGACACAGAGGCAACCTATGTTGCTGCCTGGTCCCCGGTGATGTATGCATCCCCTTAACAAACGTTCTCACTCTTTCTGACTAGGAGTACGTTTCATTGGCTCAACTGCTCCAGGGCAGGGACCCTAATCAGGTAACACCAAGTACTTAAAAGTTTTCTCCACATGGAAGACACTTCTGTGGCTGACTGGAAGTTTCATTAATTTCCTCTGTATCTAAGAATGGCTTCCAGCACAGGGAGTGGAGACCCTAGAGCTATGTTTGCTGCCAAGAGCCAGAACTGGTTCATCTAGGGTGAATATCTGTCCCACACTGGCCCATTTTCTCTCCAGGGAACTTAAAATTTGGAATGAGAGACCTGGGAGTTGAGGGGTGAGCTACACTAATGGTAGGACTCAGGGGGAGAAGACCAAAAAACTCAGAAAGCAGAGATTTCCAGGGCAGCCCTATTCCTTCTCTTCTCCACACAGTGGTTACTTAACTCTTAAAAAAAAAATGAGAAATCCTCAAATTTTCCCAATAATTCCTTTTTCTCTCTCTTTTTTTTTTTTTGTCTTGGCTTAAGCTAGGCCAGAGTCCTTTTTTGTTTTGTTTGCATAAAAAAAAAGTTACATCAAATAAATTACAATCTTACTGACCAACCAGTTGCTGTAGAACGGATTTCGACTCATGGTTCCCTAAATGTAGAGTAAAACTGCACTACATATAATTTTCAAGGTTGTGACCTTTTGGGAACAGATTGCCAGGCCTTTCTTCTGAGGCACTTCTGGGTGGGTCTGAACCACTGAATTTTCAGTTAGTAGTCAAGCACATTAACCATTCATGCCACCCAGGGACTCCAGGTACAACCTTACCCTCCCCAGTATCCAGCTTCACCCTTAGGTAACTCATTTTTCTTTAACAGGAATAATTTTAAAGGACCTTCGGCCTCTTTAAGGAGCCCTGGTAGCACAGTGGTTAAGTACTTAGCTGCTAACTGAAAGGTCAGCAGTTTGAACCCACCATCCACTGCATGGGAGAAAGATGTGGCAGTCTGCTTCTGTAAAGATTACAGCCTTGGAGACCCTACGGGGCAGTTCTCTCTGAGTCGGAATGGACTTAACGGCAATGGGTTTTTCAGCCTACTTGCACCTGAGATTTACGCACCATGCTGCCATTGGGTTTGGCAGTATTAACCTCGCTTGTCGCTTTTTTGGAAAAACTGTTGCTAGTTTTGACAGTAACTGACTCAGGGGTTGCAACTTCAAATGTCTTCAGACATCAGGGAGGTCATGTAAATGGAGAGAGTGGTAAGCTAGAGCCCACTAGACACTATATGCACCATCTAAAGATATTTATGTCCAAATACTTAGAACACCATGTGGCCCAAATAAAATTATGGGCCAAATTCACCTCCTAAGCCATCAACTAGCAACCCAGCTTGCTATTAAAGCACACATGGCCCCAGACTGTAAGATTCAGGAAACTCAAGTTTTCTTTCAACCATTGGGACAGGATAAGATTGCTTTTGGACCGCACATTTTCCCACATTCTTTTAGCAAGAAACTCCACAAGTCATTATTGAGTCCAAGGAGAAGTATCTATAAGCCCCAAGGGCTGCTTTTAAAAGAAGCTTATCAATGCTGGTAGATTCCTGCCTTAATGTGTGCCTCATGGTAAACAAAGCAGGCTCCTGTTACATTCTATGAATCACAGAATAAATAGCCAAACTCATGCTAAGTACAAGGACTCCTAAGATGTCATTGCACAGATGGAAAAACTCAAATGCCTACCACTCCTGACAGTCTCTGCTTTAACTACATGGCTCTGATTCTGCTCACAGACTAAAAAGGAAATCCAATTCTATTTCAGAAAACTGATAAAGCACTCTCGTCCTTGGAGAAAATGGACTGGACAAATTGTTACCGGAATAAGGTTCTTGCCTCTCACTGGTCAAGAACGAGCAGGTAAGACACGCAGTTTTCCACAAGAGCAAAGCTTTATTGAAGAGGCTTGCAAGCAGAGACGAGAAGGGCCTAGAGCAACGTATAAAAGACGAGCCTGAGTTTTAAAAGTTCTTGGGCAGGCAAAAGATTCATGTTTATTCATAGCACAGGCGGGGGTATGTTAACTAAGGTGGGCGCACAGCAGCTTTCCAAGATGGCTCTTGTCTTTCCAAGATGGCTCCTGTCCCAGAGGCCTCTGAGATTCATAGCAGGACTTATTATAGGGTGTCACGCCTGCAGTCTCTCACTCCCAGGGTTCTATTCCCCGGCTGGGGCTATAGCCCCTCACTGCCCCTGGTGGAAGGTCACACAATAGTCACAAGTAGATGTTCTGCTCACGTCCCTGGGCCTGGTTTTCTCCAGCTGCTTCTGAAAGGCAACTTTAAAGAAGTTTGTGGGCTATTTTTAGATACCCTGCCTCATTGTTCTGGGCCCTGGCCCATTTCTTGTTACTTTGTTTGCAGATTTAGGGGCCCCTCTGTTCCTTGTCTTACTAAGTCTCTAGGTTCCACACTCAACCCCCTATTACCTCCCTGATAGTATAGTCTATTTCTCTTTTACTTGCTTCTCCTCTAACCACACCAGTCTCTTCGCTATTTCTCAAACAGGCACCCTCCGATCTCAGGGCCTTTGCTCCCTGTCTTAAGATTACACGCAAAAATCTAAACTCTCTACCACCGATTGTTAAGAAACAATGGTACCTCCATTTAGCAGTTCCTTTGCCCACAGAACGCTCTCTGAGGAACTGCAGGATTTGGAAAGCTTGCTGATGTCTATTGCCCCTGTAAGGCACGTCAAAGTTTTAATAAAAACCTGCTTTTCTTCATGAAACTAAGCAACTGCTATTTCACACCCACATATGCTGGAGCTCATTGAATTGCTCTCAAGGACTTTGTTTAAAATGAAAATGCTTTGCCTCCTAAGGACAGAGTGAGAGGACTGATGAATGTTATTCCCTGAAGGAGAGACATGTGGGTGCACATGCAAAAACCTAAGGAGCTGGCTAGTACTGCTGGGCCCTGTTTTACAAGCAAGTCTAACCTACCTGCAAGTATTTTGTAAAAGGCTTTTAAAGCAGTTGAATATATCAAGGGATATGTGCTGCCATTTTTCCTCTTCTTGAAGACAATCACAGAATCAGAAAACCAAGAGGAAGAGAAGCAGCAAGAAAGACCAAATTCTGCCATATGGTTTTTCAGGAGCATAGGAACCACTGCTTTTTCTTTTTTTTTGACACACGGTACCAAAGGATCTGTAACTAACAAACTAAGATAGCATATTGCTGGGTTCTGTAGCTCCATGACTCAGAAGTCACTTTTCTCTCCAACATAAATGTCAAGTAAAATATCTCGGATAAGAGAGAAGAAATTTCTTCATAAAGTTTGGTTCCTGTCTGAGTGCCTCTTCTGTGCAAATAAACCCTGTATTTTGCTGCTGTCTTTTAGGTTGACTGCCAACCTATAAGAGATAAAACATACACGCCAGAGCTGCATAAAGGAGCATAAATCATGAAGACCGTATCTTTATGTTCCCTATAAATTCCCCCAACAAAAGAACTTAACATATGGAATTCATAGTAAAATGTGTTTAAGAAAGAAAAAAAAAAATTGGAAAGGAACATACAGCAGAGAGAAGGGAAAGGACAAATCACAGTGACATATTTATGCATGCATAATCTGCGAGATTTGGAGATTAAGAACTCTGATGGAAATGCTAAAAGCTTCCGTAATATACAAGAATATATAGGCTCTAGGGTGGTCATGGAAACCCTGGTGGCGTAGTGGTTAAGTGCTACGGCTGCTAACCAAGAGGATGGCAGTTCAAATCTGCCAGGCGCTCCTTGGAAACTATGGGGCAGTTCTACTCTGTCCTATAGGGTCGCTATGAGTCGGAATCAAATCGACGGCAGTGGGTTTGGTTTTTTTTTAGGGTGGTCATAATCGGAAAAGGCAGTATTTATTCATCTTCTACCATTTGCCCTCATTTCACAATGCTCTTAAGATTAGAACTGCTGATATGAAAGAGGACGTAATATCTAGAGCTATTCCTTACACAGCTCAGTGAAGGAAGGGGATGAGGAAAGAATTTTACGAGGACTAGACTTCTCTCTTTTGCAACAGATTATTTTCTTCAAGAGAAGCATAAGCTATGATTAAAGTGGCAATATAATTGCCGAATTTTTCTGTCTCTGACACCTGCAAAGGAAGCACAGTGACAAGAAACACTCGGCAACCCAATTATTTCATGCAGGTTTCATCCACCCAGAAAGCTGGCCCCAAAATAGAATGTAACTTTTTCTTCTTCACCAATGTGGTAGGCACCTAGGGCAAAGTGACCAAAAACCTAAATAACATTATCAATATTCTCAACAAACAGAATTTAAATAGGGTAAGATTCAAGGAATTTGATAAATAATTTCCAGATTTTAATTATTCCATTTACTTAACAATGCGTGTAGCTTCTCTTTGTCCATGTCTTCATATGGGGCTAAAAGGAACAAGATTTGCCACAGGGAGATCAGTAGCATTCAGCTGTTCCCAGAAGTGGAAGGGCAGATGAGATTAACTGGTCTTTCCAGTTTTGAGGAATATTTCAAATAATTTTAAATAATGGGGAAATGAAACAAATTCAAGATCCTCACTTTCTAGGACTTTGGTGAGGTTAGAAATGTATATCCTGAAAATAACAGGTAGAAGGAAATCCAGGGAAAATTTCCTTAGGAGGTTAAAAACTTAAACATTTTAAAAATAGTAATAAATCCACTCACTTCATTCTTACATACTTTTAACCAAAGACATTTAAAATGACAGACACATAATCAGCCGAAATAGTAAAATTCTTATATTTTTATATACTGGTGTCTTGGGGGAAATCCTGGTGGCGTAGTGATTAATTGCTATGGCTGTTAACCAAAGGGTCAGCAGTTCGAATCCACCAGGCGCTCCTTGGAAACTCAATGGGGCAGTTCTACTCTGGCCTATAGGGTCGCTATGAGTCGGAATCGACTCGACGGCACTGAGTTTGGTTTTGGGTTTGGTGTCTCAGGAGAAAGCATTTACAAAGGGTCACTATGGGAAACAATCCTTCCCATCAAGAACAGCCATGGAAACAAACATTATTCAATCTGAAATTAATTACCAAATCACAACACTTACAAGACAACAAATCAGAATGTACTTCTGTTAGCATCCCAAACTGGGGAGAGATCAGCCTGGAAGCAGGATGGATCTGGGAAAGTTTCCAATGACCCTGACCTGAATGTTTAAGGATGGAAAGGGCATGAATCATAGGAAAGGAGGATGGGGGTTCTTCAGACAAAGAAATCAGCTTGAGCCAAAGAATGGAAATAGGTTCTAACAAATCACATCTTGAGAATGACTGAGGCCAAAGGGCTGGACAGACTGGTGAAAATTAAAGTTACCATTATTGAGTGCTTACAAGTCAGACACTATGTATGCTAAATATGCTAGATATTTCCTCCCATCCACTCTCCCTTTTTTTTCTAGTTTAATTTTAACAAAACTGAGCCCCAGGGCTTAGACTCAAGATCTCTTGCCTTTGTTAACCACACTCACTTCCTAGTTGATCTCATACAGTCTCATGGCCTTAATGCCACTTGTACACTGATGCCTCCCTTTCCTCCAAACTCCACACTCATATATCCACTGCCTCTTTGACATTTCTACCTGTACACTTAAAGGGTATCTCAAACTTAACACATCTAAAACTAAACTCCTGATTCCCATCCACCACCACCCTCCCCCTCCCCCCAAAAAACAAAATATAAACCGGCTCCTTCCTTATCTACCTTCAAAATATATCCAGAATCCAACCACTTACCACCTCCACTTCTTACCACCTTGTCTAAGCCACCACCATCTCTAGCCTACAACCCCATGTGTTACAGAGTAGAACTGCTCTACAGAATTTTCTTGGTTGTAATCTTTACGGAAGCAGATCACCAGATCCTTCGTCCTCTGGTGGGCTCGAACTCCCAATGTTTAGATTAGTAGTCAAGCACAAGCTATCTGCACCATCCAGGTACCTTTAGATCATTGCAGCAACCTCCAGATGGGACTGCATGTGAACTTTTCCTCCAACGACATTCTGCATCTGCATTCTAACCCTTTCCATTTGCAGGGTAGGTTCTAGTTATCAATACTGCTGTCTGAAGTAGAGACAGAGATTTAAGAGTGATTCTTGGGCAAGAGACAGCAAAAGCATGGAGACTAAGAATAAATGTGAAAGGAAAAGTACAGGGTGGGGCTGGGGGCATTTGAGAGATGGGATGGGATATTCGAGGACATCCTTCTGTAGTCATGACCTCTATTACAGCATTGGTCACACTACTGGATGTGTGCGCTCAGCGTCTGCACCACTAGACTATGAGCTCATTTTGTGTCCCCAGCATCCAGTGCAGCATCTGGTACCTGGTAAACTCTTGGCAAAAGTGTGTTGACTGCAGAACACGGTATATGGAAAGTGCACTAGGAGCATGAAGAACAAAGTGGCTGCTTTCTTTCTTCCGAAGAGCAAATGAACAATTCACATGAAAGAGAGAGAGAGAGAAAAACTTGAGTTTATCCAGGATGATCCAGCTGACTGCCTAGAAAGGAGAAAGAAACAAACAGCCATGGGTGGAAAGGGGGAAAGCAAGTATTTAGGAGGAAATGAAGGGAAGGAAAACAGCAGACAAAATGGTGTGATATGCTCAAATAGGTCATACCTGGGAAGCTAAATAAATCAGAAAAGTCAAGGGATGAGTTTTTCTCCCAACCCCAAGAGGGGGCGGTCGGGGAGTGGTGTTTGAAAGAGGAAAAGCCATGAAACATGAGAAAAAAAAAAAAGGTTACCTCAGCCCTCAGCGGATTTGGCTGGAGTTGGAAGCAGGAGTTAACGGGTATAAGGACGAGGCAAAGTCGTATCTGCAATTCTTAACCTTTTCACTCCCAAGTACCATGGAAATTACTGACCTCCAAAGGAGGGTAGGAGGCCGCAAACTTAAAATTCAGAGGTTAAAACTGGACTGCTCAATGAGGTGTGAGCCAAGAAGTTAATGAGGCAGGAAGAGGAGCTACACAGCCAAATGTAGGTTATTACAGTACTTCAGTCCTCGAGGATCCAATTAACTTCCCACTAAACGGTGCTGGGAGCTGGACATCTCTCTTAGGCCTGATGATGGATCGCCATCACCGAGATAAAGGCATGGAAAAATAATTCGCAGTGGATACCCGCCCAGCTTTGTCCAGGCCTCCACGAGAAAACTAGGAGAATCACGGCGCATAAATACCAACCATAACTCCGTTCTTTTTTCTGCATATCAGTCTGAACCTCCACCCACTAAAATGTAAGCGTCTTGAGAGCAAGGCTTTTCCACCCTTTGCTAGCTGCCCAGAGCCTAGAAGAACGCCTGGCACACAGTGACGCTCAGCAAATACTTGTTGAACACTGAATGAACTCGTCTCAGCCCCACGTATCTGGGCACTGAAAGAAGCAACCTGTGGAGCCTCTTAAGAGAGCGCAGAGTAAGCAAAGAAGCTGAAGACTTGTTTGGAAGTGCCAGTGGGGCGGCCTGCAGAGCCCTGAGCGGAAGGCTCCAGCATGGACGGGGAGGGTCCTAGTCTAAGGCCCCGGACTGCACCGTTTGTAACTAACCTTCCGGCGGGGGCGCCCGCGTGGGGCGCAGCAGCCCGACTCTGGCGTCCCGCGCCCGCTGCCCCCCGGCGGCGCTCGGCGCCCGCTGCGTACGTAGGTCACCTGCCTCCTGCTGGCGCCACGCGGCGGGCCGGGCGCGGGCGGCAGGTGCAACCCGGGCGGCCGGGAGACCAGGCCGGGTGGGGTGCTGCCGGCGGGGGGCCCGGTCCCTGCGCGCCTCAGTTCGGCGCAGAGCCGCAGGCCGAGCAGCAGCGCAGCGCCGAGCAGGCACCGGCGCAGGTCGCCGCAGCCCCTACCGGGCGGCCTCTCCCGGGTCATGGCGGGGGCCCGGCCCGCTGCTGCTCTCAGAGTCCTGCGCGCGGCGCCCTGCCGGCAGCTGGGATGTGCCCCCGCGGGCCTCAGCTGCAAACTGTGGAAACTCCCCCGCGGGCCGGGGCGCGGGCTCAGACCCGCCTCCCTTCCTCCCGTCCAAGGAAGCCTCGGCGTAACCTTATCCTGCCCCAGCCAGGCAGGAGCGGGCGAGGGGCGGCGGGCAGGGCGGGAACCCGGGGGTGCAGGCGGCTTCACTGAGCAAGAACCCGAGCCCCACCTCAGGGGTCACTGAGGAGCACCCTCCACCCCAGCCTCGAAAGATGGAAGGCCAGAAAAAGCGCATTCCTAATGGGATCCTGAGCTGTAAATTCATTTTCTGGTGTTAGTATTGTTGAAGAAACACAGGAGGAGAGGTGAGCTGCCAGGTTTTGCTACAAGGAAAAAATTCTGATTGTCAAACAGTTTGTGCCATTAAGCACAATATAAAAATAAATTGCACTTATGCTCAGGTTTACAACTTGGCTCTCTCAAGAAAGAAGGGGGGGAGGGAGAATAGCTCTCAAAGCAGAATAATCAAATTAGAGTTATTCCATTTCTAAATTCTGCCTGAAGCCAATCCGTGCTTTCTCTCCGTGTTACGAAATGTGTGGGGGTGAAGAAGAGAAAAAAGCCAGCTGAAACATCTGACAGCCGGAGAGAGGACAGAAGCTACCATGGCAGGATGTAAATCAAATTAATTTAACTCCAAACACACACCTCCCTGCTGTCTTGCAGAGATACTGGGGGACAAATTTATCTTTCAGCAAAATGCTCCCCTGCTGGTATTTCCATCACCACCTTGATCTTAATTAATCAGACTGAACGCTCACAGCCTGAAGTCCACTGTTAGCTGTTCCATTTTCAATTGTTATTAGAATTCTTTTCCATAATCTATTTGGGGCTTGCGTTTGTTTTCTTTAGCTGTGGCTGCATTTTTTTCATGCTTGATGCACACATTTTCTATGCTTCTATGTGAAACTGCGTCTACTGATCTCTCTTTACAGACAACGGAGACCATATATGGAATCCCCCCTCCTTCACCTCCCCCGTTTGAATTTCGGGAATTTTCCATAGGGAGCCTTCCTCTCTAAAATCCTCTTCCTTTCCTGGTTTAAGAAACCCCAGTTTATTACTGTGCAAAGCTATTTGCTACATGTAACAAAATTTCCCAGCCTCATCTTCTAGTCCATTCCCTACGCACACGGGGCCCTCAGGCTCCTAAACATTTGGATCGTGAGTGACTTTTTTTTTCCTTAGATGCAGCCCTTAGCATATTGCAGATGGGCTCTGGTTTAAAGAATCCAGGCAAGTACATTTTTCGTCACGCAAACTAGAAGGGAAAGCCTCACATTCTGTGACTATTTAAAGGGCATGAGCTGTGGTACTGTACAGTGAACTGTGCTTGACTCAGGACCCTGCCATTCAGGAGCTCTGAAACTTTGGGCAAAGTACTTAAACTCTCTGAACCTCAGATTTCTCATACGCCAATGGGTCTAGTTGTCCCATAGGATTACACAAATTGCATAAAATATTATGTGCTCAGCGCATAAACATTACCTGGCTCACACAAGGTCCTTATTTAATAGTGATTATTTTTATTATTTAACATTAAGTAAAATCCTGTATGTTATGAAAAACAAAAAGTAAGCATTGATTCAAAGGTTGATGAACATAAAGTATGAACAGATTTATAAATTTTTTATACAGTATTCCCTGGAATTAGTAGTACTCTACAATATCAAGAAACAACCATTAGAACTCAAGACCCCATAAATGAATTCTCTTTATGTTATATAATTGTACAGTGCTATTTAAGACACGATCTATACTGTGTTTGATAAACCTGAGTCAGTGATCTCTGATACGGACTCTTCTAGAAGTTTTATTTTCTATGCGGCTAACACAGAGCCACGAAATAAAGAAGTAATCTTTTGAAGATCATGATACCGCTAACTTATATCCTCTCCTTGTCTGTTGGGTTACTCTGGGGTGGGGTTGGGGGGAGAATGAGGAATATCCTATATTATTAAAATATATTTAATAAGATTCTGGTCTAGGAATGGAGGATGGGGGGGTGCACACACAGAACAGTGTAGCTCTTGAAGAGAGTCGGGCAAGATGACCTCATATTTTCCCTTATCTCATTTCTGTGGTTCCCTAATAAATGTTTCCATTATAGAAAGAAGTCCAAATAAAATGCAGTGTTTAAGTACCCTTTTCCCTTATCCTTCACTGTCTCTGTGTGTTTATTATTAATAAAAAAAGAACTGTTTATATGTATGTAGCATCATTAATTTTCTAGGAAGTAATTTTTGATTTTTAACTTCCACACAATATTCCCTTGTGTCATGAGTGATAGTGAATAATGAAATGGGTCAAGTCTAACCCATCACTCTTGTAGCTGACAAGCAATCTTTCATTCACAACCTTTACTTTTCTCACAGAGTTGAATTTGTCTAGGTCTTTCTGGATATGTTCCAAAAATGCAAATAATCAGTAACCACTGAGCCATAGGTTGATTAATTAAATGTGCAGGTCAGTAAACCACAAAAGCAACCTTCGTTAGATCACAAATTACATCCTTTTTGAGGCTGCAGCCAGCAAAATGAGTGAAACAGAACATTTTACTGTGTTATCTCGTAGGCACCATGCATTTCTATTTGTACTTACGCTATAATGCATGATTCTCAACAAGGGGAAATTTGGCCTCTCGGGACATTTTGCAGTGTCTGAAGACACTTTTGATTGTTACAACTGGCATAGGTGGAAGTGGGCGGGGGGGGAAGGATGCTACTAGCATCTAGTAGGTAGACACCAGGGATGCTGTTAAACATCCTACAATGTGCGAAACAGCCTTCCACAACAAAGATTTATCCATCCCAAAACGTCAGTAATGCCCGAGGTTGAGAAACCTAGTAACAATATGTGCTAATGGGCAGCTTTTAATTACAGACTGTCCAAGGAGAAAAACAAGAGGCAGACAAACAAGCCAACTTACCTAAAAATGTTAAGTACCCAGCCTGAATTAAAGTAATCAAATTTGCAAAAGAATTAAAGCTAGAATGTCTGGCATCCACATCTTCCTCCAACTCTCGCCATCATCTTTTCTCTAATATATGTTCAATGTGAAAAAATAACAAAAAAAGATAACAATCATGCATAATATTATGTATATCCTGCCAGGCATTTTTCTATGGATATATGTAGATATATAATCTATAAAAATGAAATCACGCTATACATAGTTCTTTATCGTGTGCTTTTAAAACATAATATGTTACTATATAATTTACATATTAGATAATATGTCTGGGATTTGCTTTAAAAAATCCATTGAGTAAGTGGGAGATAAGAATAGCTATGAGTTGATAATTATTGTAGCTGGGTGATAGATACACAGGTCCCTCTATTAAAGGATATATTTGAAATTTTCCATAATAAAATGTCATTAACCTACAACATTGTTTTTAATCACTGCATATACCATAATTTAACCAGTAATCCACTGTTGGACAATTAGATCATTTCCATGTTTTTATTTTTATAAACAATGCTGTGATGGATGTCTTTGTAGCAACATCTGGCAGATCACATGTGGAATGTGAGAGAAAGAAAGAAGTTGTCTTGGTCATCTAGTGCTGCTATAACAAAGACCTCAAGTGGATGGCTTTAACAAAGAGAAATTTATTCTCTCACAGTAAAGTAGGCTAAAAGTGCAAACTCAGGGCGCCAGCTCCAGGCGAGTGCTTTCTCCCTCTGTTGGCCTTCTCATCAGTCTTCCCCCGGACTAGGAACTTCTCTGCACAGGGACCATGGGTCCAAAGGACACCCTCTGCTCCAGGCACTGCTTTCTTGGTGGTATGAGGTTCCCACTCTCTGCTTGCTTCCCTTTCCTTTTTATCTCTTGATAAATTCCCTTTACATTGGATCAGGGATATGACCTGGGTAAGGATGTTACAATCCCACCCTAATCCTCTTTAACAAAATTACAATCACAAAATGGAGGATGACTACACAGTATGGGGAACGATGGCCCAGCCAAATTGATACACACATTTTGGGGGGGACATAATTCAATCCGTAACAGAAGTCAAGGATGATTCCAGGGGATTTCCTGAGTTAATTAGAAGAATGAAGTTGCTATGAATTGAGAAGGTAAAGATTCAAGTATGAGTGGTTTATGATGTAAAATGAAGAGTTTGATTTTGGTGATCATGTTAAATTTGGGAAATTTATTAGACACCTAAGTGAAGATGTTGAGTAGGCAGTTGGATACAAAAGACTGAATTCACGAGAGTGGTGAGGGCTGGAAATAGAAATTTGGATCATCAGCATATATATGTTAAGAGAAGGAAGGAAGAAATATTTGAAGGCTTAGCTCTGGGCCCACCAATTTAAAGCCAGGAAGATGAGAAGGATCAACCAAGAATAGGGAGACAGATGGGCAGTAAGGTAAGAGGAGAACCAAGAGAATACAGTGGCCCAGAAACCAAGTAACGGAAGTCTTTCCAGAGGAAGAGACTGAGAGGTCCCATGAGATGAGGACTGAAAATTGCCCAGGAGATTCTGTAACATGGAGATCACTGGCAATCTTGGAGCCTTGTTTACTGTCTCCCCCAACTAGAACATAAACTCCATGAGGTCAGGAGCTTCATCAGCTTGGATTATTTCTATAATCCCCATGCCTAAGAAATTACCTGGCCCATAGTATGTGCTCAATAAATAATTGTTGAATTAAAGAACAAAGAATGATTCAAATTTATGTGCCTTCATAATTATTTCATCATATTAAATTCTGAGTTAAGGAAAAATTGTAGCTCTTTCAATGTGAAGTGTTATTAGTGTTTTTACCTACTAAATATTCCTTTTTTATTAGTGGGAAATCCCATAGGATAGCCTTGAGGCAGTCCCTAACAGGATGAAATAAGCAAAGTTTATTTTTAGTTCCCTCCTATTCTCTCCATCACTGCACTTGAACCCACTCCTGAACGTCCCTCAGATGTTCAACCCAAGCTGTGTCCCAGATGGGATTTGTGTTCACTGGCCTGCCAATTAGTATTTTTCTCCCTGCCCCAAGAATGTAGTTAAGTGTTAAGATACTAGCTCACTGTGATTTATGACCCCATCAGAAGCATCCATGTTAAAGGAAGAACTCACCAAAATGGAAGCTTTTAAAACCTAGAAGAACAAGGTTAAAATAGTAGAATGACAGACAGTGGGATGGCTATTTGAGCCCGTGAGCCCTGCCTAAAACCATACTACTGCCTATTCCACAACCTCATAAAGCTGGCTCTGGGCTAGTTATGGAAAATGCCTGGGGGGGTGTCATCGTGTCTGTCCCTCCTTGGGAGAGAGAACATAAGCTTTTCCTACCTTTTTGAATCCCCTAAAGGAGCCCTGGTGGTGCAGTGGCTAAGCGCTCAGCTGCTAATCAGAGGGTTGGCAGTTTGAACCCACCAGCTTATCTGTGGGAGAAAGATGTGGCAGTTGCTTCCATGAAGATTACAGCCTTGGAAACCTTACAGGGCAATTCTACTCTGCTCTGTAGGATTGCTATGAGTCAGGATCAACTGCACACAATGGGGTTTTTTTTTGGTTTAATGCTGCGTTCAGGAGCCCTGATGGTGCAATGGTTAAAGCACTCAGTTGCTAACCAAAAGATCACTGGTTTGAACCCACTAGCCGCTCCACATAAGAAAGATGTGACAGCTTCCATAAAGATCTCAACCCTGGAAATCCTATGGGGCAGTTCCACTCTGCCCTTTGGGGTTGCTATGAGCAAGAATTGACACAACTGGTTTTAACACTGTTCTCCTTTTCTTGGTGTTTATTTTACTCCAACATTTATGGACTTGCTTTATACATCACCTACATGGGATGTTTCTCAATCATGTCTCTTAAATTATTGACAAACAACAGACATCACACCCAACCCCAAAGAGAGGTCAGACCCAAGACAGCATATTTATTCCAGAATCATGTTGCCCATCTGTCTCAAACAAAAAAGAATAATACTCAAGCTTGTATTGGATACCTGAAATGGCTCAAAAACAGTATCTCCAACCCAGTACATTTTTTCCCTCAAGGAACTTGAGAAGAATCAAGGAATGCATCACACAAGCCACTGGGAGAAAACAACTAAGGTCAAAGAGTGGGTATGAGGAAAGCAGTGCATGTATAGGATAGAAATCATGGTGGCTGGGTGACTGTTAGTAAACACTCAGTCTGAAGCCTCTTGTGATGGTTAAGGTATGTGTCAACTTGGTTGGGCCGTGATTCTCATTGGTTTGGCAGTTATGTAATGATGTAATAAACTTGATGATGAGATCTGCTATGAGCAGTCAATCAGTTGAAAGGGGTTTCCTTGGGGGTGTGGACTGCCTCCAGTATATAAATGGAAGTTCCAGCAGGTCTCGCTCTGGTCCTGCATCTGGCTCAACATCATCTGTCCTCCAGTTCTTGGGACTTGAACTAGCAGCTTACCTGCCTATCTTGGAATTCGTCAGCCTCTGCAACCTGTGAGCCAGCAGCCTGCCGTCTGACCTGCCAGTCTTGGATTTATCAGCCCCTGCAGCTATGTGAGTCAGGAGAAGCTTCCAGCCTGTTGCCTGACCCACAGACTTGGGACTTGCCAGCTTCTACAACACATGAGCCATTCCTTGAGATAAATCAATCTCTCTCTCTATAGATAGATAGATAGATACATACATACATACATACACACACTTCACTGGTTTTGCTTCTCTAGAGAACCCAGCCTAAACCTGTATTGAATACCTAAAATGACTCAAAGACAGCATCTCCAACCTGGTACCTGTTTTCCCTCAAGGAGCTATGGAAGGATGAGGGAATGCATCACACAAGCCATTGGGAGAAATGAACTAAGGTCAAATAGTGGGTATGGGAAGAACAGCATAGAAATCATAGTGGCTGGGTGACTGTTAGTAAACATGCAAACTGAAGCCCCTGGACAGGAAGGAAGTCCCTTGACAAAGGATGCGGGTCTCTCTCACACACACACCACACACACGTACACGCACTTTTCCTGGATTCTGAAAATGCATTTCAGGCATTGTTAGGCTTATTCGCAGACATTAGCTCCCATGAGACAATCCTGGATCTTGGGACAATAAAGGGGCTTAGGTTAAGAATTATCAAAACATTGCCTGTTTCATAGGACCACCTATAGAGAGCATTTCCCTCCTCCCCAACCCTGTACTCATTTTACCGTTACGACACATGCCAGAAATAATCTGCCTGCTACAGATCACTTTGAAGTCAAAAACATTCCTGGTTGAAACTTTCCCAAAGTCAAGGGCTTTAAAAAAACATTTTAAGGTCAGAAAAGATCACCAGGGAACTGACAGGATAAAGCGAGGCACAGCATGCCCAAAGGCAAAAATCTCAGGGCTCTGTCGTTTCAACTCTGCTTGTGAATATATTAAAAATCCTGAGGTCAAAAGCCATTTTACTTTATCATCATGTTACTGCTATAGCCCTAGGGAACACACAAGAGCTATATTGTCTTCAAATCACAGTGCAGGGGCTCTCCAGCCTGAGTATGCAGGAGAGTCATCTAGGCAGTTCTTTAAATGCGGACTCCACAGCCCACCTCTAGAGAGTTTTAATTCAGAGATGACTCCCCAAAAATCTTCGTTTTAACAAGTTTCAGGTAGTCCATGATCAGACGTCTAGAATCCCTGGCGCAGTGTTTCCCCACCGTGGTGATGGCTGGGGGTGGGAGGGCATGGAGTACAGGAAGCAATAAGGCAGTCCCCAGATTATGAACAAGTTACGTTATCAAATCTGCTTTTAAATCAAATTTGTAAATAACTTGCAATAGTTGAGTACAGCTCGTATCTAAAATCAAATGTTTGTCAGTATACAATGTATCTTTCTATGTATAAAAACACTAAAGAAACATTTCCAGATACACAAAACATCTTTAACATAATAATACAGCAAAAATAATAATATTTTGATGGATGTCACGAATTAGTGCCCATTCGTTATTAGGAACCATTGTACGTACCTTGAATTTTTAATGTAATAGGCTTTACAGGGGTTGATTCATAACTAAGAGCTGTATATAAATTGGCCTGTAATTACAAAATGTCCCAGTATCCGTAGGTGCAAATGTTCTCCATTAATCTTCTAAGTACAGTTACTAACAAAATTTTAGACATTAACAAGGGACCCTCACATTCAAAAGTATAGGAGCCCCTCTCAACATCCATTCTCTTTCTCCTAGGACTCCTGGTGAGGAGGTGGGGGCTCGCAGACAGGAGAGCTTACTGGCTCTTTTTTTCTCCCGACTTCGCATCAGATGCTTAAATCTCATCTCTTGAACAGTTAATTTTCCATCTTCTCTCCTTCCATCACTCTCGCTCCCTTGTTTCTGTTCTGATGTCTTCTTCCTTCTCTTCCTCTGCTCTCCCCCCACCCCCCGCCCCATTTGCTCTGGGAATTTTCCAGAGCTCCTGAATGAAAGGGAGTGGTTACCCACGAGTATACTGTATGGCAAGAAGCTGTAACTCAAATTACTCTAGATGAGGCAGTAGCACTTGCAGTGCTCTCTATAGGATCCAGTGCCTTTAAACTGACTAAACAACTCCAGAGAGTTAAGAAAACGTGGACTCAGGAAAGAAAGATTAAGGAAACAAAGCCAAAAAGTCAACGTGAAGCAGAAGACCCCAGCTTGGCATCTCTTAAATTACTCTCTAGCAGCGTCACTTTGCACAAGTTGCCTTACCTCTTTGTGCCTCAGTTTCCTCATCCGTGTAATGGGATAATAATGGTAACTTCCCCATAGAGTTGTTGTGATGATTCAATTTAATCCCATTAAATAATTTGGAGTAGTGGCTCCTATAAGCACTATCGTGTGTAATTTGTTCTTGTTTGCTATAAATCAGAAGGGATATTTGTTTTAGTTTGCACTAATTTACGTTCCTCTTTAACCCCGGTGGGGTAGTGGTTAAGTGCTATGGCTGCTAACCAAAAGGTCGGCAGTTTGAATCAACCAGGTGCTCCTTGGAAATCTATGGGGCAGTTCTACTCTGTCCTATAGGGTAGCTATGAGTTGGAATCGACTGGTTGGCAACAGATCTGGTGTTTTGGATTTTTTTTCTCTTACCTCCAGCTTCATTTGTTTATATGGGGCTTGGGTTTACTGGGTCTTAACTCCCACTGAAATGAAGGGGAAATTAAAACCAGGACGTCTTCTTCTGGTGTTACCATCGAGCCCACAGTCTTTTTCCTTAGAGTCATCCCATGCCAGGGACTGTTTCACCAAGGTTTCTATTATTTCTGGGAAAGCATATTGATTCAATTTAATTAGTGAATCCTTTCTTTTTTCCTCCATTGACATGCAGTATTCTAAAAGAGTCCTTTATTCCTTTGACTTCGGATTCTCAGGTTTCTGTCAAGCCATGTAACCACACCACCTTTTTCTCTCCTTTACCTTTCTCATCCGGTTTGCTGTGCTCACTTTTACATTCTTTGTTTCTCTTTAAAGCCTGCTCTCCATACTGTTCCAGCTCCATCACCTCTGATTCCTTTTCTGCTGCCCCTTAGAATAGCGTAACCCTGATCATTTGACTGTGACAATGCACCATCAGTATTAGAAACCAGCCCACTTGCAGAGCACTACTCCCAACACCTCCTTCAGGAATTTTCATAGTGCTAAAACTGCTGGGAGAATTTCCAGAGAGCAGCTCCCTCCCAGAGGGGAGCATAAGGTCTGAAGCTACCTTCTCCCTCCCTCCTGCCCCCTCCTCCACCTTCCCAAATGACTTAGACCTTACTCAGAGAGGGAGACAAATGCCTTCTGAAAGAACGTTGCTGTTGCTAAGAGAGAAGGCAGGAGAAATAGTTCCCTATCACAAAAGGGCGGCCAGGAAGAAAGCTGCTCTAGGCTGGTGAACAAAGACGAATGGGGAATAGTTCCTGCAACCTGCTAATATTGGGAGTGTGTAAGCTGCACATTAGCTGCTTCACCCATTAAGTATGAGGTCACTGGAATAGGTTTTTAATGGCTGCAGTTCTTATTTTAATGGCTTTGTGGGTTTTTAATTCTGCCTTTAACGTGGGAGAATTGTGTGTAGAAATCAGGAAACAAATTCCCATTATTGCCATAACTTTGGCCCTATCAGGTATCACATCACTTAACTGCCTTTGCGGTGATTAAGTCGCACTAGGCAGATGCACGGTTGGGGATGTGGATGGTAAATTATTTATCTTTGCATCACCTTTGGTAACCAGTCTCTGGCACCAAGAGTTGCTCAGTCAAAGTGTGGGCAACAGAGGATTTGAAGAAACCTGCAACGCTTGACTTGGTGTATATGGACCCAATCTATGGGCACCGCCATTTCAGCCAGGTGGCCTCAGTCATAGCACCCCAGATACCCCCCATGCTTTTCTGCCTCCGAATCTTTGCTCATGCCATTCCTCCTGCCTGGAAGGAACACTGAAAGCCCTGCTCTGGGAACTGGGGAAAGATCCTGGGTAAGTTTGGAAAAGAGCAGGCTGAGGTGTTTGGGTTTTATTTAGTGAGCAATGGGAAGTCATGGAGGGTTTTTTAACAGAAGGCAATAACATGATTTGAGGTAGTTGTTGTTAGTTGCCATCAGTGGGCTCCAACTCATGATGACCCTATGTTTCACAGAATGAAATGTTGCCTGGTCCTGTGCCATCTTCATGACTGTTGGCTGGTGTGTCTAGCTCGAGGTAGGGACAGATTAAGACCTTCATTTAAAAAAAAAAAAAAAAACCAAACTCACTACCTTTGAGTCGGTTCTGACTCATAGCAACCCTACAGGACAGAGTAGAACTGCCCCATAGAGTTTCCAAGGTTGTAAATTTTTATGGAAGCAGACTGCCACATCTTCCTCCCGTGGAGCCGCTGGTCGGTTCAAACTGCCAACTTTTCCATTAGCAGCCCAGCGCTTTAACCACTATGTCACCAGAGCTCCCAGCCTTCATAGAACTTAAGAATGCACGTTGTGGTACCCTCAAGCCCCAATCTTAAATATTCAAAATAAAAGCAAAACTAAACTGTTAAAAAAAAAAAAAAAGACATCAGATATACTAACACTGAAAAAGGTTGGTTCTAGATCTTCTGAATGTAAAATTCTATATGGGAAAAGATAACCCTTTCAAGGCTTTTCTCTCTTTCTTACTACCCAAGACTGAAATGGGGATCTTTCTTTAATGTAGAATGTTCTCCCAGAAATCTATAGAATTTTATAAGGTTTGAACACAGAGATCTAACAAAATAAACTGGTCATTGCCTAACTCTGCATTTTCTTCATAAGAAATTAGATGGTGATGTAGAATAATTATTTCAGGATAAACACCTTCTCTTACTTTGACTACAGTCTCACAGAATGCAATGAGAATAGCCTCATAGCAATACTAGCTTAGGTGCCGTCAAGTGGATTCTGACTCATAGTGACCCTATCTACAATAGAACCGAACACCGCCTGATCCTGTGCCATTCTCACAATCATTGTTATGCTTGAGCACATTGTTGCAGTCACTACGTCAATCCATTTCCTTGAGGGTCTTCCTCTTTTTTGCCGATCCTCTACCATCATACTCTACCAAGCATGATGTCCTTCTCCAGGGACTGGTCCCTCCTGATAACATGTCCAGAGTATGTGAGATGAAGTCTCGCCATTCTTGCTTCTAAAAAGCATTCTGGTTGTCCTTCTTCCAAGACATATTTGTTTGTTCTTCTGGCAGTCCATGGAATATTCAATATTCTTCGCCAACACCATAATTCACAGGTGTCAATTCTTCAGTCTTCCTTATTCACTGTCTAGCTTTCACATACATATGAGGTGATTGAAAACACCATGCCTTGGGTCAGGCCCACCTTAGTCCTTAAAGTGACATCTTCATTTTTTTTTTTTAATTGTACTTTAGATGAAAGTTTACACAGCAAGTTAATTTCTCATTAAACAATTAATACACATATTGTTTTGTGACATTGGTTGCCAACCCCATGACATGTCAACACTCTCCCCTTCTCGACCTTGGGTTCCCCATTACCAGCTTTCCTTCACCATCTGCCTCCTTGTCCTTGTCCCTAAGCTGGTGTGCCCATTTAGTCTTGTTTTGTTTTATGGGCCTGCCTAATCTTTGGCTGAAGGGTGAACCTCAGGAGTGACTTCAGTACTGAGTTAAAATGGTGTTTGGGGGCCATACTCTCAGGGTATCTCCAGTCTCTGTCAGACCAGTAAGTCTGGTCTCTTTTTGGGAGTTAGAATTTTGTTCTTCATTTTTCTCCAGCTCTGTCCAGGACGCTCTATTGTGATCTCTATTTCAGAGCAGTTGGTGGTGGACTTTTTAACACTTCACAGAGATCTTTTGCAGCAGATTTTCCCAGTGCAATGTGCCTTTTGATTTCTCGACTGCTGCTTCTGTAGGCTTTGATTGTGGATCCAAGTAAAATGAAATTCTTGACAACTTCAATCTTTTCTCCGTTTATCACGATGTTGCTCATTGGCGCAATTGTGATGATTTTTGTTTTCTTTATGTTGAGGTGCAATCCATACCAAAGGCTGTAGTCTTTGATCTTCATCACAAAATGCTTCAAGTCCTCATCACTTTCAGCAAGCAAGGTTGTGTCATCCGCATAATGCAGATTATTAATGAGTTTTCTTCCAATCCTGATGCCCCATTCTTCTTCATGTAGTCCAGCTTGTTGGACTATTTGCCCAGCATACAGACTGAATAAGTATGAAATGATACGGCCCTGATGCATATCTTTCCTGACTTTCAACCATGAAGTATTCCCTTGTCCTGTTTGAATGACTGCCTCTTGGTCTAAGTACAGGTTCCTCTTGAACACAATTAAGTGTTCTGGAATTCCTGATCTACATAATGTTACCCACAATTTGTTACACAGTTACACAGTCAAATGCCTTTGCGTAGCCAGTAAAACATCTTTTTGGTATTCTCTGCTTTCAGGCAAGATCCATCTGACATCAGTGGTGATATCTCTTGTTTCATGCCCTCTTCTGAATCCAGCTTGAATTTCTGGCAGTTCTCTGTCTGTGTACTGCTGCAACTGCTTTTGGATGATGTCCAGCAAAATTTTACTTGTGTGTGACATTAATGATATTGACCGATAATTTTCGCATTCTGTTGGATCACTGTTCTTTGGAATGGGTACAGATATGGATCTCTTCCAGTTGGTTGGCCAGGTAGCTGTCTTTCAAATTTCTTGGCATAGTCGAGCAAGCACTTCCAGTGCTGCATCCATTTGTTGAAACAATACTATAGTACATCTAAAGTATCTTTCTTGAAACCCTTAAAAACTACACTGATGAAATTTTGTGTATGACATGTACGTTAAATTGGAGCCTTCATAAGTTTAGTGGACAATCATGAAAATTATTTCAATATTCAATTTCAGCATAAGGGGAAAATTAGCATGCATCAGGCATTATAAAACAGACCCATTGCCATCGACTCAATTCCAACTCATAGCAAACCTGTAGGATAGAGTAGAACTGCCCCATGGAGTTTCCAAGGAGCACCTGGTAGATTTGAACTACTAGCCTTTTGGTTAGCAGCCATAGGTCTTAACCACTACACCAGCAGGGTTTCCATCAGGCACTATATAAACCAAAAACCAAACCCATCGCCGTCGAGCCAATTCCAACTTATAGTGACCCTGTAGGACACAGTAAAACTACTCCATAAGGTTTCCAAGGCTGTAATCTTTCTCCCACGGAATGGCTGGTGAGTTCCAACTTATGACCTTTCTATTAGCAGCTGAGCACTTACCCACTTCATCACCAGGGCTCTAGGCACCATATAGGACAAACAGAGACTTCATTTTGCCTAATTCTGCTTTAAAAGTGAAAGGACGTTGACTTCACAAAGGTCCTTCCAGCCCTACACCTTAACAATTAAATATGAAAAAGAGATATCTTAAGGCTTCCAGATAAGAAATAAAAATGAAATCCATAATCTATCACAATCGGATCTCTTTAAAACAGAGAAACCCTCTTTAACACAAAGATCTTTATCTTGTTGACCACTACTCTTTAATGAAATACGGCCACTTGTTTGTAGCTTGTTTCAAATCCTATGTTAAACTAAGGTGAGAAGTTCTATTATCTTTCAGGCTTTAACAACCCAGGGTAAATTGGCTACGTTTGTCTATTATTCATCCACCATTGTTAGAAATTAAGTCTTTATACTGACAGTGGTAAAACTTAGCTGGGCAGATCAATACAATTATTTCTGTCCTCAGACAATGGAAGGTATAAAGATAATGTCTAGTGATGACTTTAATAATAATAATAAAAAACCTTCCCTTTCATTAGCAGTTCATGTTCCAGGAGAGGCTGTTTGAGCTGCTGAACAAAAGATTGCACCCAAGGTTCAATGGCTTCACGTATGGGAAAAATTGTCTGCAAATCTCACACCTCTCTTAAGTGCCTAGCCAAAAAAAAAAAAAAGCACATTCTATGCATAGTCCACTAGGGAAACTGTAGGAAACTCTTCATAGTTAACAGTCTTATGAATTCATTATAGGTCAGTGCTAAGCCCTGCATTGAAGAGCATCAATAGCCAGAGAGTCACAATAGAAAGAAGAAACTGTAGACTAAACAATTATTCAGCAATAAGAATAACACCTTTGCTCTCAGAAGACAGACTTCTCTGACTAGCTTCACACTTTGGCCCCAATGGTTTCTCTGGAACACATTTGTCATGAAATTTTATGATCTGTTTAAAAAAAACAAAAGAAGTATAAGAATATTCCTTCTTACCTCCCTCACAAGGGTTTTTGAAAGATTAAAGTTAGATAGCCGTGAAGTGTTTCTAATTCTCCTACGAAAGACTGAAGAAATGTTTTGTGGATAACTTGTTCACTGCCACCTTAAAATAGTCACAATGGTTCCATCTCACAGCTTTTTCCCCATTAAAAGCCCAGGATTCTGCTGATCAAGCAGTTGGTTCCCTCATCTCTGAATAGTTCTTTAAAAACCAATCCACCCCTAGCCCAGAAGTGTTTAATAAATGATGGACTGAAAAAAAAAAAAAGCACAACTCACTACCACTTCACCCCTTTCATGGATTAGCCTGAAGAGAAATCCCAGCAGCCCTGCCTTGTCTAGGATAAAAAAAAGATAGGAGTGAAATTATTGCTGTATCTACTGCCTCGGTTCCTATTCTCTAAACACATTTTCGTTTGTGTCCTTCCAAATGAAAGAACTAGCAAATGCATTACCCATGGTTTATACACCCAACTCACCTCTGTACGTATCTGCATTTTCTACTTTTTCACTTCAGCTTTAATGGGTAAAGGCACAGCCCACCCTCAGCACAATATATCACCTCCTTCATATCCCTCCAAGCTCTACACACCAGCACCTCTTGGCAACAAGCACTTCCAATTCTGTCAGAGACCCAATATATGTGGGTTTCCCTAAAATTTCCACCTTTTACTCTACAACTCTCCCCACCCCCAACTAAACCAGCTTTCGACTGAGACCTAAAACAGTCGCATTAAGATGTAAGTCCTAACGTCTGCTTAGAGCTACTGGTTCTCACCAGGTAGATTCTAACTCACGACAATGCCCTGTTTGTCAGAGTAGAATTGTGCTCCACAGGGTTTTAATGGCTGATTCTTTGGAAGTAGACCACCAGACCTTTCTTCTGAGGTGCCTCCAGTTGGACTCAACCCTACAACATTTTGGTTAGCAGCCAAGCATGTTAAATATTTATACCACCCAGGGACTCCACTTGAAGATCTACCCCTTTTTAAATATTTTAATTTCATAGGCCTCTCCCTTGGACTCTGATATACCTTCCCTCCCCACCCATCATTCATTTGTTCCCACACCCATAAACCAAAAAACCCATAGTGACCTTATAGGACAGGGTAGAATTGCCCCCATAGGATTTCCAAGTAGTGGCTGGTGGATTTGAACTGGCAACCTTAAAGTAGCTACATTTACTCTGCTACCATCTGCACCAGCAAAAGCAGATGTTTTGGCCCTGCCTCTTTCCACGCTTTAAAACCTGTTACTGTCAAGTTGATTCCAATTCATGGTGATCCTATAGAAGAGTACAACTTCCCCCATAGGGTTTCCAAGGCTGTAATCTTTACTGAAGTAGACCGCCATATCTTTCTCTCATGGAGCGGCTGGTGGGTTCAAACTGCCAACCTTTTGGTTAGCAGCCGAGTGCTTAACCACTGTGCTTAACCAGGGCTCCTTTTCCACACTTTACTTAGTTCCAAATCCAAGTTTGAAACAAATTTATCAGTCCAAAGGAACCTAAATCAAATATGGAAATCTAATTGTAAGGAAGTCTAGGAAATGTAGTTTTTAGCTTTCTAGACTCTACAGTACAGAGAGGTACATTCTAAGGAAGATGAATTAAGTGTTGAGCAAGTCAGTTCACAGTATCTACTACATTGTATTCCTAACAAGTAAAGTTTCAATAAAACTCAAGACCAATTTTGAAGTATTAAAACACTTAATTTTAAACATTTTTTTGTGAAAAATTTTCTCAAGTGCTTTCCACTTTCCCCAGCCTCAGTTAAAAACAAAAAACTAAAAATAGTTAATTTTTTTCTTGATAACCTCAAAGTCATACTGTGTTGTAAAAAATAACACTGCTCCCAATAACTAATGAGAAATGTTAAGATTATTTGCCCCTAAACTGAATGACCTCAAAGTATGTTATTGCTTTAATCTCTCCAACCTCATAGTTTTCTATTGTCACTTTTCTCTGATGATTGATGTCAGCTGTGCACCGGGTTTTCCTCATTAAAAAAAAAAAAAAATCCCTCCAAAGTTAAAAAAGAGCTCTGGATGGACATTCTCCAGAAGAAAACTGAGAGCTAAATGAGCCAATTCCATTTCTGCCCTTTTCCTTCTCACCCTGCTTGGATGCTCTGCTTTTGTTTCATACCCATCCTATTCTCTATTGTCCAAATTTGAGCCCACTGTTGCAGCCACTGTGTCAATGCATCTCATTGAGGGTCTTCTTCCCTTTCGCTGACCCTCTACTTTACCAAGCATGATGTCCTTCTCTGTGGACTAATCCCTCCTGATAACACGTCCAACGTGTGTGAGAAAAAGTCTCACCATCCTTGCTTCAAAGAAGCATTCTGGCTGTACTTCTTCCAAGACAGATTTTGTTCGTTCTTTTGCAGTCCACAGTATATTCAGTATTCTTTGCCAACATCACAATTCAAAGGTGTCGATTCTTCTTTGGTCCTCTTTATTCATTGTTCAGCTTTCCCAAACACATGAGGTTATTGAAAACACCATGGCTTGGGTCAGGTACACCTTAGTCTTCAAGGGGACATCTTTGCTTTTTAACACGCTAAAGAGGTCTTTTACAGCAGATTTGCCCAAAGCAATGCATCGTTGATTTCTTGACTGCTGCTTTCATGGGTGTTGATTACGGATCCAAGTAAAATGAAACCCTTGACGACTTCAATCTTTTCTCTGTTTATCATGGTGTTGCTTACTGGTCCAGTTGTGAGGATTTTTGTTTTCTTTATGTTAGGTGCAACCCATACTGAAGGCTGTGGTCTTTGATCTCCATTAGTAAGTGCTTCAAGTCCTCTTCGCTTTCAGCAACCAAGGTTGTGTCATCTGCATGTTGCAGGTTGTTAATGAGTCTTCCTCCAATACTGTTGCCCCGTTCTTCTTCATATAGTCCAGCTTTTTGGACTATTTGCTCAGCATACAGATTGAATAAGCATGATGAAAGGATACAACCCTGAGGCACATCTTTTCCAACTTTAAACCACACACTATCCACTCGTTCTGTTCAAACAACTGCCTCTTGATCTGTGAATAGATTCCTCATGAGCACAAGTAAGTGTTCTGGAATTCCCATTCTTCACAATGTTATCCATAATTTGTTATGATCCACACAGTCAAATGCCTTTGCATAGTCAATAAAACACAGGTAAACATCTTTCTGGTATTCTCTTTTTTCGGCCAGGATCCATCTGACATCAGCAATGATATCCCTGGTTCCATGTCCTCTTGTGAATCTGGCTTGAATTTCTGGCAGTTCCCTGTCGATATGCTGCCGTAGCAGCTTTTGAATGATCTTCAGGAAAATTTTATTTGCATGTGGTATTAATGATATTTTTTTGGATCACCTTTCTTGGGAATAGACATAAATATGGATCTCTTCCATTCGGTTGGCCAGGTAGCTGTCTTCCAAATTTCTTGACATAGACAAGTGTGCACTTCCAGCACTACATCTGTTTGTTGAAACATCTCAATTGGCATTCTGTCAATTCCTGGAGCCTTGTTTTTTGCCAATGCATTCAGTGCAGCTTGGACTTCTTTCTTCAGTACCATGGGTTCCTGATCACATGCTACCTCCTGAAGCGGTTGAACGTTGACCAGTTCTTTTTGGTACAGTGACTGTATGTATTCCTTTCACCTTCTTTTGATGCCTCCTCTGTAGTGTAATATTTTCCCGCTAGAATCTTTCAGTATTGCAACTTGAGGCTTGAATTTTTTCTTCAGTTCTTTCAGCTTGAGAAATGCCAAGCGTCTCTTTTGGTTTTCTAACTCCATGTCTTTGCACATGTCGTAATACCTTACTTTGTCTTCTCAAGCTGCCCTTTGAAATCTTCTGTGCAGCTCTTTGACTTCATCATTTCTTCCTTTTGCTTTAGCTACTTGACATTCAAGAGAAAGTTTCAGAGTCTCTTCTGACTTCAATTTTTGTCTTTTCTTTTTTTCCTGTCTTTTTAATGACCTCTTGCTTTCTTCATTCCACATCTCTTCTGGTCTTCAGTCATTAGTGTTCAACACATAAAATCTATTCTTGAGATGGTCTCTAAATTCAGGTGGAATATACTCAAGGTCATACTTTGGCTTTCATGGACTTGTTCTAATTTTCTTCAGTTTCAACTTGAACTTGCATATGAGCAATTGATAGTCTGTTCCACAGTCAGCCCCTGGCCTTGTTCTGACTAATGATATTGAACTTATCCATCGTCTCTTTCCACAAATGATTTGATTCCTGTGTATTCCATCTGGCCAGGTCCACACGTATAGTCGCCATTTATATTGTTGAAAAAAATATTTGCAATGAAGAACTCGTTGGTCTTGCAAAATTCTGTCATGCAATCTCTGGCATCATTTCTGTCACCAAGGCCATATTTTCCAACTACCAATCCTTCTTCATTTCCAACTTTCGCATTCCAATCACCAGTAATTACGAATGCATCCTGATAGCATGTTTGGTCAATTTCAGACTGCAGAAGTTGGTAAAAATCTTCAGTTTCCTTGTCTTTGGCCTTAGTGGTTGGTATATAAATTTGAATAATAGTCATATTAACTTGTCTTCCTTGTAGGCATATGGATATTATCCTATCACTGACATCGTTGTACTCAGGATAGATCTTGAAATGTTCTTTTTTTTTTTTTTAATTTAAAATCACTGTATTTCCTTACAAGAGGAAGGTTTCAACAAATTTTACAGGTGTCGATCAACCCTAGTTCAAATTGGGCACACACCAAATCTAGCATCATGGGAGTTTTATTTGGAAGTGAACTTTAAACTATCAATACAAAGGCCAAGATACTACACAAAAACATCCACAGGAACTTTTTTCATCTTTTTTTTGAATTGTTCACAAACATGAAATGTTCTTTTTAATGAAGAATACAACACCATTCTTCATGTTGTCATTCCTGGAATAGTAGCCCATATGATTGTCCAATTCAAAATGGCCAATAACTGTCCATTTCAGCTCACTAATCCTAGAATATTAATGTGTTTGCATTCCATTTCATTTTTGATGATTTCCAACTTTCCTAGATTCTTGCTTCTTACATTCCACTTTCTGATTATTAATGGATGTTTGCAGCTGTTTCTTCTCATTCTGAGTAGTGATACATCAGCAAATGATTAAGGTTGACTCTACTTTGAGAAGGCCGCTCTCCCCCAGTCATCTTTTGAGTTCCTTCCAACCTGAGGGGCTCATCTTCCAGCACTATATCAAACAACGTTCTGCTGCTGTTCATAAGGTTTTCACTGGCTAATTCTTCTCAGAACTAGACCACCATGTCCTTCTTCCTAGTCTGTCTTAGTCTGGAAGCTCAGCTGAAACCAGTATGCTATAGGTAACCCTGCCAGTGTTTGAATACTGGTGGCGTAGCTTCCAGGATCACAGCAACATGCAAGTTCCCATAGTATGACAAATTGAAAGATGAGTGGAGAATGGGCTTTAGAGAATCAGTTCAAATTCTGACCATTTGCTAGCTGTGTGATTTTTGGGCATGTTATTTATCCTCCAAATTGCAATTTTCTCAGGTCTACATGGAAATTTTAATACTTCAGACTTCTGAAATTTTAAGAGATAGTACATGTAAAAAGCACCTAGTCTACAGTAGGTGCTCAACAGATGTTAGTTTCTTTCTCTCCCACTATTTCTTTTTTCTTCTAAACTTCTGATTTCCTGGTCATTCTTCCTCATTCATCTAAGACTAACACTCCAGTTAAGAAACTCATTCCCATTTCTTCCAGTATGGACCTTGGCATCAACTGCTTCACCTCTTTGATCCTAAATTCCCATATATTTCTCTCTGAGTACAGCGTTCTCTCTCTTTGGTTCTTTCACTTTCTTCCTCCCGGGGCTTATGGTTTTCCCTCCTTGGTCATCCAGCCCAGACCCAGGGGCTTCACTCTGGCCACTCTAAGCAGTATCCTGGATGGCCTTACTCCCCAGTCCTTTGGCTCCACCCATCGGGCAGCTTCCCAGCCCTGAATATACCTGGTCACCATCTTTCAGATTTTACCTGCAGCTGACTACTGTAGGAAATCTCACCAAACCTCTCTTGAACTATCATTCCAGCTATTGCCCCTTTTCTCTACTCCCCTTCTTTGCAAAACTCCTTGAAGGAGTTGTCTTATACTCAATACTTCCACCTCCTCTCTTCCCACTCTCCCTAAGCCCACTCAGTCAGACTTTCTTCCACATCACCTCAGCGAAACTGCTCATCTAATGGCGGTTTTGCTCCCCAGAAAGTTTTCTCCACCATTTTCCCTTCTGCTTTTTAGACGATTCAGTGCCTGAGAATCTAGGCCATGAGTGTATTCTCTGTGGTATATTTAAGCTGTGAAATTTTGGGAAAAGATATATTTTTAGAGTTTTTAAGGAAAATCAGAAGGCCAATAAGAGAGCGTGTTGAATGGGGCTTACTAGATTTTGCAGATTTAAGACGGGGTAATGATGTTGCATTGATAGTTTACTAACTCAGTTATTCAACATAAGTGCCAGGCTTGGTTCCTGGAACTGAGTATAGTGTGAAATGAATCAGGCATGTCTCTGACCTCGTGGAGCTTATAGTCTAGTGCAGGGCAAACTACACTCCTCACGGCAAATTAGACCAGGCACCTGTTTTTTAAATAAAGTTTTATTGGAACACAGCCACACTCATTTTTTATATATATTATCTATGAGTGATTTCATGCTGCAATGGCAAGTCGATTCTGACTCATAGTGACCTCATAGGACAGTAGAACTGCCCTACAGGGTTTTCAAGGATCAGCTGGTGGATTTGAACTGCCAACCTTCTGGTTAGCAGTCAAGCTCTTAACCACTGTACCACCAGGGCTCCTGCGTGTGGCTCACAAAGGCTTTGATATTTACATAAATGGTTTGCCATCCCCTGGCCTACTGGATAATTGAACTCTGTTTTTCCATCACAGGGGATCCACCTGTCTTTTTTAAACTGACTTAGGTAAGAGTTTTTGTTTGTTTTTTTTTTTTTTTAACTCAAATAGGCTCAAGGAGAAAGAGGTATCATGAAAAAAAAATTTCCTCAGCATGCATGGGCCAGAAATTAAATACAAGCATTACTCCTAGAGCGTGGGTTTTTGTTATACAAATTAGCTATAACTTAATTCTATTAATTAAAGAAAATAGTCTGCATTACTAAGGTCACCATTTGTTATAACAAGGTCTTTACCAGAACTAATAATACATTCAGGAACTACTGTGAATGCAAGAAAAAACTGTTGCCTGAGCAACACAAGGGCTTTGTTTGGGTAACTTTGACTTTGTTTACTCAATAAAGGGCAATAACAATGATAAAGGAGTTAAGGATATGTAAAATGTTCTGCCTCAGTGATGGAGCTGTAGTGATAGGAAAAGAAAGGACAGGATTTTTTAGCAAAAACCAGAGTCATGAAACATTGAATTTGCTCTGTGATGTTTAGATTTTATTCTCATAGCTATATATATGTATGTAAAAAGTATCTTTATTATTGATATTACTGCAGGAAAAAAATCACTTCTTTTTGGGGAATCTGCAGTTCTCCGGCATCCATACCTTTTCCTCCCTTGAAACAATTGTTTTTGAAACTGTGAGATTTCTGAAGAATGTAGAATTGATTGTCCAGCCAAATCTCCTGAGAAATGAAACTGGGTCAGGACCTGAGGTCATTCTCAAATCTTCCTCTGAGGTGCATGGCGCCTTTGATGGTCATCTCTTTGCTGTCTCCTCTCTCTTGCCCAGCTTCCTCTACATGAACCTCAACAACCTGGACTGTCAGGACAAATCTACATGCCTCTAGAGCTTGCCATCACCAGAAAATGGTTTCGTTGGTGTCTCTTAGTACAAACTCATAAAAGAAAATCTAATGGGCTTAACCCAATATATAGTTTGATACTTTTAAAAAACAATGATAAAACTTTCAAATTTAGCTTGACCTTGACATTGACACTGTTGAAAGAAAAATGTGATCTATAAGTCAATTGGAAACCCTGGTGGCATAGTGGTTAAGTGCTATGGCTGCTAACCAAGAGGTCGGCAGTTCAAATTCGCCAGGCGCTCCTTGGAAACTCTATCAGACAGTTCTACTCTGTCCTATAGGGTTGCTATGGGTCGGAATCGACTCGACGGCAGTGGGTTGGTTAGTGGGTTATAAGTCAATTAGAACTAAAAGGTTTTACTGGGTGGAAAAAAGTGTTCTAGAACAGGGAGCAGACCTCCCAAGAGATAAACTCGTCACAATACAATTTTGGTCAGTTTATATACAGCACAGACTGCTAGGGGACTTCCTAAAAGGAAATTTTAAATGACTGGCTTTCATTCACTTAACTGGCAGGAGGCAGCTTGGATTGGTTTATTAGGTTTTTGCGTCTGCATTTTATAAGCTAGTTATGGCTTATCTAATTATTTAAACTTTTCCCAGAAAAACTTTATCACAAGTTTTTCGTTTCTGGGAAGGGTTAAGTTTAAATGGGGGGCTGTGGGGAGGAGGAGGCAATTTTTTTTAACAAAACCAGAAGACTGCATTCCCAGCTTCCCTTGAGTCTCAGTGTAGCCCTAAGGCTAAATGCTGTACAATGAGATATAAGAATGTATTTTGTGAGTGTTCTGGGAAGTTTTCTTGGCATTAGGGCATTTGGTCTCCTCACTATCTCTCTTCCTCTATCCTGTTACCTACAACATGGATGTGATGATGTGGCTGGAGCTCCGACCGCCATCTTGGACCATCAGCACAAAGGCCAACTCCTAGGAAAGCAGTCACAGCAGGAAGGAGCTTAGGTTCCTAATGATGATGGAGTCCCCACATCAGCCCCAGACTGCCTATGTCCAGGCTTCTTTTATGTGAAAAAGAAATACATGACCATCTTGTTTAGGTGACTATATGGGGATTTCTGTCACTTGCAACTGAATCTAAACCTAACTGATAGATCCCTCTGATTCAGTAAGCTGTGGCCAGAGAGGCAGAGCATGGGAGATGCTGCTCACTTTATGAACCCCCATACCTGAGCATATTTCCCAGGAAAGGGGTCCTGGGCAGAACAGGCAAACCATTTGGAGTGAGTACCCACCACAATGGCAGAGTGCCATCACCAGATGACTTGGGTCTGTATGGAAGTGAAATAATTAGGATACATGAAAAGTTTGAAGGTGTGCTATACAGTAGAGCTTGCACAGAGTTAAAAATTATAGTTCAAGGGGAACAGGTGAAGTCGTTGGTGTCATGACTGCAGGCAGGGTTGGTAGGTGACCCTAGCAGATGGAAGTCAATTGTTCCGCTAATAATGAAAAAAAAAATGGTTATTTTTTCAGGGATCTGGTGCACTCCTTCCCTTTGGCTACTTAGGGCAGTGATTTACAGGCCGAAGAGTCATTTAGGATAATAAGGCCCCCAGGCTTGGTGGCAAACTGCTTTTTCAAGAAGAAATGGACCATTTTCTTAAATTGGCTTTTCCTGAGTGAATTGTATCTCGAGGAAACAGATTTCAAATGTGTCTCCATCATTCACACCTTCAAGGAGAAAGATGAAAAGAGCCAAGAAAAAAAAAACTGCTCGAAGTGCTACATCCAGTTCAAATATTTGACAAGCCTTGAGAGCCCTGGAATGGGTTTCCCAGAACAGTAACTCCCAGCAGATACAGGTTCCACCATCGTTTTCTTTCTTCTCTATGAAAGCTCTTAATTGATTGAGAAAAATCTGTTTTAATACCAATTGATTTGGATGCATCTATTCAATAAAATGAAGAATATACGTCATTTTTAGGAATAGCCTTGTTTCTATATGACCACAACCTCATGGGCTGTGGCCTTTCTGTTGATCTTCTTTTATTCCTAAAAATTCCTAAAAGTTTGTGCATAACCTCTGTGTGCTGAACAAGCATGGTGCCAGCAATGCCCGTGCTCTCAACACCACAGTGTGTCTCTGGACCGTGGGCACGGCAGGCACAAGTTCAGCCGTAAATGTCAGAGACTTGAAAATGGGGATTTAAGAAAGAAGCCAGTTGTTCTCCACGTTCAGGGGGGAAAAAAAGTGGTCTGAAATAGAAAAAAGAGGTCCGTTCTATGGTGGTGGCCCAGATTACCAAAGAGAACCTCAGTTTATAATACACAGAGAATCCGTCAGACAAAGACGGACAACTGTCTCTGGGCAGCTGGCTTCCAGCCAGTGAGGTGAGTCCCAGCATTTTTAGACAGCCACTTTGGGAGACAGCTAGTTCCTATAGGCCACCATGCCCAGAAGTATCTAAGGACACACCTGCTTATGTGAGCACATCCCTCTTAGCGGATGCACCAAGATGGGGAGGAAGGAAGAGAAGAATACTGGTTATGGTAATGGTGGAGCCTCATGCAGAAAGGAGGGAAGCGATGCTCATGATTCTTGGTCATGGCATTAGGCCCCACGGGGAGCTTTGAATAAATACTGATCCCTGGGCCCCACCTCCCAAAGTTTCTAATAGACCTAGGCCAAGGCTGAAGGAGGCTTGGTAGTGCAGTTGTTAAAGTGCTCAGCTGCTAACCATAAGGTTCGTGGTTCCAACCCACCAGCTGCTTCACAGGAGAGAGATGTGGCAGTCTGCTTCCATAAAGATTACAGCTTTGGAAACACCATGGAGCGGTTCTACTCTATCCTACTTGCTATGAGTCAGAATCAACTCTCCAGCAATGGGTTTAGCACAAGGCTGAGGAGCCCTGGTAACGCAGTGGTTAGGCGCTCTGCTGCTAACTGAAAGGCTGGCGGTTGGAACGCACCAGCCGCTCCTCAGAAGACAGGCCTGACGATCTGCTTCTGAAAGGTCATAGTCTTCAAAATCCTGTGGAGCAGTTCTACTATGCACACATCGGGTCACCATGAGTCAGGATCAACTCAAAGGCATCAATTGGGCAAGACTGGCATCAGTGTTTTTTCAAACTTCCCATATGATCCTCCTAATGTGTAGCATGGGTTGGCAGCTACTGACCAAGGTAAATAAACCTTTGAGAGACACTGGGAACAAAGATTTAACAATTAGCGAATATGAATTTAGAGCATGTAGCCACGACTACTTTCTCAAGTCTTGTAATGTTAGGCTTTAGAAATATAAACTGCAAAGTGAAAACAAACTAGAGCAGCAAACAGGAAAAAGTCCTAGAGCGTGAGCCATCTTACATGAAATGAAAATGCTACAGGATCTAAACCCTGGGCATAAGGAACAAATAAACGAGCTCAAAGCAGCTGTAAAACTATTGAAATGCTACCTATTCTGAGCAGCATTTTCAAACATTTAGAATTTTTATTTCTTCCCTTTAAAGTGCCATTTCAGTGAACACACTGTTTCTCATGGATTGTGTATATGTGTCTGTGTGTGTGTTTTCAGTCTATCTAAGCTTGTACATTTCTCGAATACTTTAGACAGAATTCAGAACATTTGCAGTTGGGGACATGTAAACTCGAAAGCCTCAAATGAATCACACACACACATACCTGCTATCTATTTTCTATTTCTAGTCCTTTCTAAATTTTCAAATTATCAGAATTTGATACAATAACACCCCCTGGTGGAAATCTGTGGAAAAGAGCCCACACTTGATTTCGCTTGAGAATTTTAATGCAGTGATGGTTAAGTGTTTGCCTACTCCCCTAATGTTTGACGAACACACCCAAAGGCACCTCGGAAGACAGGCCTGGCTATCTGCTTCCAAAAGGCCACAGCCTCAAAACCCGTATGGAACAGTGCTACTCTACAGCACATGGGGTAACCATGAATTAGAACCAACTAACAAGGAATGTATAAGAACAACTGGTACACTGGTGGAAACCCTGATGGCATAGTGGTTAAGAGCTACTTCTGCTAACTAAAAGGTTGGCAGTTTGAATCCACCAGTGGCTCCTTGGAAACCCTATGGGGCAGTTCTACCCTGTCCTATAAGGTTGTTATGAGTTGGAATCAAGTTGATGGCAATGGGTTTGTTTTTTTAGTGCACTGGTGGCATAGTAGTTAGGAGCTCAGCAGCTAACCAAAAGGTCAGCAGTTCAAATCCACCAGTGGCTCCTTGGAAACCCTATGGGGCAGTTCTACTCTGTCCTATAGGGTCGCTATGAGCTGGAACTGACTTGATGGCACCTAACAACAACAACAGTACACTGGTGAGTCCTTGGGTTGTGTAAATGGCTAACGTACGCTTGGCTTGCTACTAACTGAAAGATTGGTGGTTTGAATCCACCCAGAGGCACCTCAGAAGAAAGGCCTGGTACCTACTTCCAACTAATCAGGCATTGAAAAACACATGGGATCGCCATGAGTTGGAGGCCATTTGACAGTTATAGGTTTACCTGCTTTTTACCATTCACCCAAGACAAAAACACAATGTACATGAACACATTAAAGGGTTCAAGTAAACCTGAGTCAAGAAGCCAGGTTAAATATATCGAACTAAATAATCCCCAAATTCATTTGGCCATGAGACATGCCCCTCCCTTTCCCCAATACTTTTTGACAACTTGCAGAGAACCCTTTGGTTATATTTCTTTTGGAATTATTGTTCCATCTTAATTAGCAAATTAGCTCTTTGGCCGCACATGATGTTCAATTTTCAAAAACACTTAGGCAAAGTCAGCCATATGAGAAGCCAGCTCTCAATCATTTGCAGTAGGAGGAAGGGGTGGGGAAACTGAGCCGATGCCACATCCTTAGGCAACTTCACCCTCATCTTCTACCATCATTACTAGCTGATGGTAGGAAAGAGGTTACCACTGGTCTTAGCAGTAATCATGCTTTGTCTTCAATTAAATGTAATAAGTCTGTATTGAGTGATGCCATGTAATTTTATTTAGAAGGATTACAATCCTCACTTGGCTAAAACCTAAGAGAATCACGGGCATCTCTATAAGTGACCGTGATTGAAGTGTTTTCCATACATCATCTCCTGTGGATTTATGAGCCAAAAAAGATGTCAAAATGCCTACAGCTGCCACCGTCTATATAAATTAGCATAGATCCTTGGACACCAGATTTAAAAGAAATCTTACTTTATAACAAGTATTTTTAACAAAAATAGAGCTTTAAGCCCTATGACCTTAGTACTAGATTTCCTAAGTCTAATACATGTTAAATCCTTTGCTAGTTTTGAAGACAAAGTAATGTCTAATTAAACTTGCATGCAATAGAAAAGTTATTTGAACCTGATCCAGTGCTTAAATTGTGCTCCAATCAATAGTTTCTGGGGCCATTTGTTATCATGTCATGTCACCTACAGCTTTGCTTTGGGAGCAGAGGTCCTCAGGGTATGGACCCACTCACTTACCAGCTTGGAGGCCTCCAAAGCCATGCCCCAGTGCACAGAGATACCCCCACTCCCATGGCCATAGTGGTGGACAACAGGCAGCTTCCTGCCATCCTGGACTAGGAGCTCTTTCTGCAGCCGCACAGCAGGCCTAAATGGCCTCAAGCCCACCTTCTCCTCTATGTGGTAAGCTCCATGCAAGGAGGGCTCAAGGGCACAACATCGGGAAAGGATATCTCTGCTAATTTCTGGGTCTGGAGACAGATTCCAGTCTCCTTTTTGCTTAGTTCCACCCAGGGTTACATTGGTAGCACCTGGGTAAATATAAGTCAGCCCACTCCCGTCTCGGATAAAATGCTTCACCCAGGGAGCCTGAACTTTGAGCACTTGGCCCCTTACAGGGAGAATCTTTGAGTCTCCTGCGAGCTCTCTGCTTCCAAGGCCTGAACAGTTGACCACGATGTCAAAGGATGGATGCAGCTCCCACAGGTCTTCTATTCGCCGCTTGAGTATCAGGCCTCCACTCCCTTTTACCCTGGTAAGAAAAAGAGATTATAGGCTAGTTTCCCGCTCAACCACTTACAGGAAGTGAAGGACAGGAACATAGAAACAAAGATGAGGCAACGATCCAAGGGACAAGCACTATGAGAGCTTCCAGGGACCCACGCAGGTGAATAATCAGTCTGCAAATTGATGAGAGTGGAAGAGAGCTCCGTTGCTGCTCAACTACATCATAGGCCCTGATTCCAATAGCTCAGTTTTCTATTCTGTAAAGTAACAGCATTGGATTAAATCAGTAACTTTCAAGCTTCTCCTCAATATGGCTAAAGTGTCAGCTGCTTCAGTAGACAGGGCTGGCTGGGGAGGCAGGGGGTGGAGGTGTGTCTCTGTCTTTTCAGTTTCCCCACCCCTTCCTCCTACTGCAAAGACCACTGAAGTACCTCCACTGAGCAAGAACTGTTTGATACCTCTGGATTGTTATTACGTGCCATCAAGTTGGTTCACCTCTGGATTAGATTAATTTATTAGTCAACAAATACTTGCTAAGGGCCTGTTTTGTGCCGAGCACTGTGCTAGGCTAAAACATCTCAAAGGCTCCCTCTTGCTCTAAGATTATATGAATCTATGGTGCACTTACTATTAAGCACAAGCTGTTATTTCAAATAGCAATGCCTCCAAAGAAATTAGGTCCTACACTGGCACTTTTACTCTATGCCTTCCTGCTTGTAATTCTGAAAATTCATGGAAGACAGTATGTTGTTTACCTTAGACTAAGGAAACCAAAGAGAAGAATCTGACAAACAACCACTCTTCAAGGTCACAGAGTGTCAATAAAGCCAATGAATTACCTTCTGGTATAACTAAAAATGGGTAAGAGAGAGAATGAGGCTGGAGTTACTACTGTTTTTTTTTCCTGAGTAAAACAAATCATAGCAGTTAAAAGTTTTTAATGCAGCAGAATTTATGGTTGTAAGTTTTCGGCTGTCTCAGTGGAATAATTTAGATTTGGGAGCTTAATATTTTTTAAACATGTAATAATAGATGAGTCTTTTTCAAGGTAAAATAACTCTATTTTTTTTTTTTCCTTATACCAGCAAAGGAAGAAGAGGAAGTTGGAATTTTGTAGCAATACTGACCAACATATTAAAGAGGTGAACATAAAGAAAATACAAAGATTCTAAAGAACAATCCTGACCCAAAGAGGAAAAAATATGGAACAGAATTTCAAATTCTCAGTGGAATCCAGACTTTCTGGAGCCAGTGAGGCTGGATGAAGACCCAAAACTATTGCCCTGAGATAATCTTTAAACCTTAAACCTCAAACCAAAACTATACCCTAAAGTCTTCTTTGAACTAAACAATGTTGTCGTGTGCCCTCGAGTCAATTTCAACTCATACAGAGCCTATAAGACAGAGTAGAACTGCCCCCACAGAGTTTCCAAGGCTGTAAATCTTTATGAAAGCAGACTGCCACTTTCTCCTGCAGAGCAGCTGGTGGGTTCTAATCTCCAACCTTTCAGTTAGCAGCCACGTGCTTAACCAATGTGCCGTCAGGGATCCTTGAACCAAACAATAGTTTAACTTAATTAGTAAAGTATGTCTGCTTTCATCATTGTGCTTTTAAAGAATTATTTGTATAGGATCAAATTGACAACAGCAACTCAAAAGGTTAAGAGGCAGTAAGTTCATATTAATGGTGATGGAATAATTTGGAAAAGGATAGCAAGAATGGTTAAACAACTTGAAGAATGTAATCAATGTCATTGAATTATACATATAGAAATTGTTGAAATGATGTGTATATTTTCACCAAAAAACAAAATTAAAAACAAAAATTTAAAAGGTGAATTTTCTAAAGGTTTATTACATTATTGTAAAATGCAAGACCCAGTGCATCCTACATGAGTATGTCTGCCCTGTACACTTGTATATCATTTATGCTTAGTTATGGTTTGCAGCCTCTTAGAAGGACATTTGAATTTTTAAATATTTTAAATTGATCCTTATTTGAACATTATCTTGGTTTTGCTTTTCTTTTTATAAATCGTAGATTCCATGTACTAATATTCGAACGTTATTGTTCTGTGTTCCAACCACCCTAATTGAATTATTTTCCTAATTCAAGGAAACACGGAGACTTACCAGCCTTGAGATTTGAGCAAATTTCTTAAATTCACTGAAATCATTTCCTCAACTATAACCTGGGAATTACAGTGCTGTGCTGAGAGAATTGTTATGAGGTTTATGTAGGGATTTAACAAATGCAAATGTCCTTCTTTTCCATTTCAAGGATCCCCTGCTACTTGGGCTACTGATGAAAGCTCAATCCTTACCTAGCTCAGTCTCTTAAATTATTACAGTGGATGGGCTGCTGGAAGACCTGAGTGGACTTGCTCTGCTCCATACCTCCCAGGTCTTGTACCCCAGGAGGAAACTTGCTAAATGTGCCAGGGACATTTATGGTGTTCCATGTGCAATGCATTAAGATGGCGCCAGTGCACAGGAAGAAACTGCCTGGATGATGGATGTTGTATCAGATGACCAGGCTCCCACAAGGCTGCTTTTACGACCACATGAGGTAAGTATTTTGGAGGCTTTGAGTGGCATGGTTGGGCATATAAGGAGCTTGGTGGCCTTCCTTTTGGGGCTTCCTGCAACTGGGTAAGGCCTCACCCTGGACAGGGAGAATACCATTGTCCCAATCTCTCATGAGGACACGGGGGTGGAGGTACTCAAAACGCTGTGCTCCCTAAATAGCCCCCTGTCCAATGCCCTCGGGTAATTTGTTGAACAAACGCTGCTCATCACCCTAAAACTTTAGAAAGAAAAACTTAGGAGTGTCCATTTTCATCAAGCTTAAAAGTGAGCCCTCTGCTGGACCACATCAGCCTAGCACATAAATGTTGGGGATGGTTGTCTTCAGGGCCCCTTCCTTCAACTTGGAGTCCCTGGGTAGTGTAAACCCTTAATGCAATCAGCTGCTAACTTAACCGTTGGAGTTCCAGTCCACCCAGAGGCATCTCAGAAGAAAGGCCTGGTGATCTGCTTCCAAAAACCAGCCACGGAAAACTGTGACACACCTCGGGTGCCACAAGTTGCTCCTTCAACTCAATGAGAAGTCCAGCAAAGAGGGAAACTGAACAGGTTGTGCCTCTGATGAATGATGGGCGCTCCACTCAGCACTTCTTTACACACAGACACTTCACCTCTCAGGAGCAAAGGGGAGAACCCTCATCCTGTCTCTCTTGGGACCAGAGGCAATTCTTACATTGTATTCCCAGCCTCTGCCTCAGCGCAAGGAGTGGAGAGAGAGGAGTCTGGGTGGCGCCAAATAGGGACACGAGGGCTGTAGTGCGGAGACTCTGGGCGGGTGAGCATAGTGGAAGTACAGGAGCCCTTGGGCGTGCGGGTGCAAAAGGATGGGGAGGCCAAGGAGCTGTTTTGGCAGCAGCGCTGGGGATGGGGATGGTAGGGTAGGGACTGCAGGAGGGAGGCACTATCGACACTGAAGTGGAAGGGCAGGGCAGGAGAGAAAGGGCAGCGAAGCAGGGACAGAAGAGGGGTTCTAAGCCAACAGAGCCAAGGCCTTGCCCTAGAATCCATCCGCCCCCGGAATTCACTTGCTGAAACTTAGACCCTAAGTGTTTTCCAAACTTGATGAGTAGAAGCTGGGGGATTTTTTTTTTCTTTTCGTAATTTTAATCCATTTCCACCTTGCCAAAGGTAGAATTTTAGCACGCCTTTTTGAGGCAGATTGTTTATACCTTTATTCAGGAATATTATCCAAATAGGTCTCTGGGTTATGCAAACAATGTAAAAACTCTTCTAAGGCTCTGAACTCTGAATTGACTCCACAGCAGTGGGTTTTGGTAAGGCTCTAAGATGACTCTGGGGTGAGAATGTAAGCGATTGTCTGTTAGAAGAGAGTTCTCTGCAGACCATCTTGCTTGTGAGAAATCTGGGTCTCCGCCAAGGAGGGGCAGAGGAAGGAGGGGATGGCCGGCGTCCACGCCCCAGCGGGCTAGGCAGACTGAGCTGGAGCGTCCTCCATTAGAGGGCGAGAGCCAGGCGGAGGCGACGAGGCAGAGTTTGGCAGATTGTAGGCCCAAGCAGGGCTGCCCTGGGGCCCGGGGATTCAGAGCTGGGAAAGGGGCGTTTCTCTCCAGCTCTGCCTGGAACACAGCTCTACTCTGATCCCTGGAAGGACTGGTAGTTACAGAGGTGGGATCTCTGTTTTAAAGTCAGTTTTGGAGTGAGGAAAACAGCATTGCATTTTTGAGTTACTATGTGAAAACAGCTTGGAGAGGCGAGGGGAGAAACAGTGAAGCGCAAGGAAGCCACTGCTGAAGATGAGCGAAAGGAGGGCTACCAGGACGAGGACAGTGATTAAAGAACTAGAGGGTGGGCTCGGCGGTGGATTAACCAGTAGGCAAGGTACACACGGTGCACAATTTCACATGGGTTTTTGCAAATAGGTGAAATCGTGCACTTCAGATTAGTACGTAAGCACAAGTAAGCCGGTGTGTACATTGCTTATCGGGTTATCTGTCCCTGGGCGGGCTGACTCTGTGAGATATTTTAGATAAAGAATGTATTAGACATAGTTCTGTGGGCAGACAGTAAGAAGGTACTCCTTGCTTCAAGCCTGACACGTAATGCTTTACCAACAGTGATAAGAAAATTAACTATTTTCAGTCTGTTTGAAAATGAGGAAAACATTTAAAATCTCATTTGGTAAATAGTTCTATGCATACAGATTCATGGAAACAATCCATTGTTTCTGTATGATGACACAATCTAGCTATACCTAAAATAGTTTATAATAGTTAAAATTTTTTAAGTGCTTTTTTAGGCTTACAAAGCAATTAAATACATATAGTCAAATTATTATAGCCAGGGAAGGCCAATTGCTAGAAAAAGACACCATGTTTGGCAGACAGCCAACATAAACAAGGGAAACCCTCAATGAGATGGACTAACAGAATAGCTCCAACAATGGGCTCAAACATGCCAGCAATCATGAAGATGGCACAGGACCCAGCAATGTTTAGTTCTGTTATACATCAGGTCACCATGAGTCCGAGTCCACGCAAAGGCAATTAACAAGTCTAACTTTGAACTGACAACATTATCTCATCTGAATATCACATTTCTCACTCATTCCCTTGCAAAGCAAATCTGAATAAAGTAAACTACATTGTGTTTCATTCTTTCCAAGAATATCCATCCCTGCCTTGTCCACTCCATAAACTCATGATCAATCACTCTAAGCCCGGTTCATGCAAGGAGCAGTTTCCATTCCCTTCCAGGAAGGTGGTATAGATGAGGCCCAGGGTGGTTCTGGAGGGCAGGTGGGGTTGTATATAACACATTCAACCCTGCAGGTGCCTTGAGAAGCTACTGAGGCCCCAGTGAAAGCCCCCAAGAGTATTGTACCCCATATGTTAGTCCCCACTAGCCTTGTTGCCTTCGTCAGAAAAAACAAACACCATCTCTTTTCCACTTCCCTGGCTGGCACCCTCCCACTTCATCTTTACTAGCAAGGGAAAAAGGGGAGTGCTTGCACTAAACCATGTGTCTGGGGACTTCGAAAGACATTGACAGAGTGTCACATTTCTGCCGTACAATACGGGGCTGCCAAGTCAGGCCATGCAGAAGATACAGAAAAAGAAAGAGATGAGAGGTAGGGGCTCTCCCAGAGAAAGTAACAGAAAGGGCTTGCTAAATACAAGTGAACAGGAAAGTCCGGGGCAAGAATCTCAATGTGTTGGGTGCTGTGGTCAGCATGCAGCCTTCTTGGGGCCACAGGATAAGGCTCTCACCTCCTGGGAAAAAAACCAGTGTGCCTGTGTGACAGGGCCCTTTGGGCAGGAACAGGCCACCCAGCTTTCTGGATGTCATCAAAGGCAGGACAGTTCTGGTCCCTCTGGGGTGATTTATTTAGGTAGGCTGCCTGGCGGAAGAGCCATGCTCTGCTGACTTATTGCTTCTATGATTCATTTCCTGGAAGAGGCAAGTAAAAGCAGCAGAATACGACTCCACTGGCTGAAGATATAAAACATGATCTGCACAGTGTGATTAAATCTCTGAGGACTTTTTTGTTCTAGATAATACTGAGCATTGATTTTTTTCTTTTTTGGAGAGAAAGGATCCCTTTAGCTCTTTGAAAAAATGCTAAAGACTTAATTTGTGGTAAAAATACATAAATCAATAATTTTTCTAGGAAGTTTACCTTATTTCAGAAGGACAGGGCTTAGGTTGAAGCCATTGTCATGTGCCTTGCTGAGTGAAATGCTCATTTTTGAGTCTGAACACTCACATTGTGTAGAAGAGGTGTAGGAGGCAACAAAATAGACCCTGAGTGTGGGGAACAAGCAGGGCTTGTGTGGCTTCCCAGCTGGGTCGGCTCCCGGGAGAGGAGAGTGGGTGGCTGCCCACAGAGTGAGCCCTGAGGGTCCCACCTCCTCACCAGGACACTGCCCTGCCTTCTGCCTGATCTGAAATCCTGGCCCTGAATGGTTTATCTTGGGCATGGAGGAGTCTGACTCCACAAGGCTTCTGCAGAAGGAAAGCAGGCCTGTGGCCTTCTTCCTCCACCACATTGGCCATGTGGCAGATGCCAGGTTCTGAGGGGAGGAGGTATTGTTAGTTTCTGTCAAGTCAATTGTGACTCATGGTGACCCCATGTGTTAGAGAGTAGAACTGCTCCATAGGGTTTTCTTAGCTGTATTTGTTAAAATTTTATTGTATTTTAGGTGAAAGTTTACAATGCAAATTAGTTTCTCATTCAAAAATTTATACATAGTTTTGTGACATTGGTTGCAATCTCTGCAAAGTATCAGCACTCTCCCCCTTTCCCTTTACACCCCTGGTTCCTCTTGTCCATTTGTCTAGGTTTCTTGTCCCTTCCTGCCCTCTCGTCTTTGCATTTCGGCAGGTATTGCCCATTTGATCTCGTATACTTGTTTGAACTAAGAAGCATGTTCCTCACATGTGTTATTATTTGTCTTCTAGGCCTGTCTAATCTTTGGCTGAAAAGTGGACTTCGGAAGTGGCTTCATTTCTGAGTTAGCAGGGAGATGAGGGCCATAGTCTTGGGGGTTCCTCCAGCCTCTGTCAGACCAGTGAATCCGGTCTTCTTTTGTGAATTTGAATTTTGTATTATATTTTTCTCCTGCTCTGTCCAGAACCCTCTATTGTGATCTGTGTCAGAGCAGTTGGTGATGGTAGCTGGACACCATCTAGTTCTTCTGGGGTCAGCCTGGTGGAGGCTGTGGTTCATTTGGTCCATTAATCCTTTGGACTGATATTTTCCTCATCTTTGGTTTCCTTCATTCTCTTTTGCCCCGAATGTGATGGGACCCATAGATGTATTTTAGATGGCTGCTCGTGAGCTTTTAAGACTGTAGACACTACTTATCAAGGTAGGATTAGAACATTTTCTTATGAACTATATTATGCAAGTTGACCTAGATGTCCACCGAGACCGTGGCACCAGTTAGCTATAATCTTAACAGAAACAGATTGCCAGGCCTTTTCCTCTGTGGTACTACTGGGTGGGTTCAAGCCGCCAACCTTTAGGTTAGCAGTCTAGCACAAACTGTTTGTTTAAACAGCTAATCTCCACAGAGAGGGTTGTCTCCACAGAGAGGGGTGTCTGTGCTATCTAAGGTGGTGGGAGCCGACACTGGGAAGCAGGAAGAAGGATGGAGGTATCAGGGACACCAGGAGGAGGAGAGAAGGGGTGCTGAAGGGGCAGGTGGAGTTGTTGCTGGGACAAGCATTTCCCTTCATGGCTTTCCCGAAGTAGATTGTGTGTACCTCTGCCTGAGCCTGCCGTCATGGTGGACATGACAAAGAAAGGCCTCCCCTGAACTCTGGGGACAAAAGCAGCTCCTCTGTACTCTTCTCTGTGACTCCTGTCATCTATATACAGGCAGGAAGCAGCTTATTGCAAGGCACGAACCCCTTCTGGCCAGTCATCTGGGCCTATGGCATTGCAGCCAGGAGGTGGCTCCCACTGGCACAGAGTGCCACTTACTGAAGGTTGTTTTAAGTAGAGTAAAATGCTGACAGTGGGTCAGGCTTACAACTAATGAGAGGGTAGTAGAGTCTTTCTAAGACCTTCATTCCATGATTAGAGGTTAGACCTTAAAATAAGGTTAATACAAAAATATGTGGCCTGTTTTCTAGAATATGATACTTTAGAACCAGGAAGAAGAAATCATTCAGATAACACTTGTTTCTGTGTGAAAACGGTTAAGGGCTGTCCCTAAGCTAAGGCATAGGAGCAAGTGTGGGAGAGCAGAATGGATGAATGGACGGTGGCCACACAGGTGCAAAGTGGGGCTGGGAACTGGTGCTGAGTCCTGTGCAGGGATCCCCCCACCCACGATGGAACTCCTCACCCCTAACCCAGACAGAAAGCTTCTGACTACTCAGGGCAGCCCCTGGCCAACTGGGAGACTTATGAAGGCTCTCAGAAGAGGTTACTGAGGGTGAAGTTGGCTTCCCTGCCTCCCCTCTCCTCCCCAGGCCACAGCGATTCCCTTTCTGCCACCTCTTCAGGTGTCCTGGGCCTTTATCCCCTCTCTTTGCCTCATCAAAAATGCCCCCATCTCACAAAAACGGTATCAACTATTTGTCCTTTAGAGCAACATAAAAGCAACACGTGCTCTCTCCCAGGAAGAATTGCCATTTAAATCTCATTTCTAGACTTTATACGCAATGCTTCAGTGAAAGGTTGGGAGAAACGCTTCATACCCCCTGTCTGTGATTACCTATGAGCTCAAGACTATTACTAGGACTCAAAACTCACCCCGGGCTAGTCTGAGCTGTACCACCCTTCTACTGGACAACCCAGAGGGCCCCACTCTGGCCTCCTCCAGTGTGCCCTCCCTGTGGGACAAGGAGTATGTGGGGCCAAGAGATGCACTTAGGCAAGACCCTCTTCCTTCACCTCTAATCATCGTTCTGTGTACCCAGGACCCCTATATTCCCTACCCATTTCCCAACCCTGCATTCTACAAAACAACTGATCTGTACTCTTCACAGTTGTAATGATCCTGAAGACTAAAAAGACATGACAACTAAATGCAGTGTGTGATAATGGATTGGATCATGGACAGGGTGGGGGAATGTAGATATATATTTGCTATAAAGGGATTATTGGAACAATTGGTGAAATATGAATATGGTTCATAGATTAAAGTACTGTATCAATATAAATATCTTGATTTTACCACGGTACTGTGTTTTTTTTTTTTTTTTTTTACTGTGTTTAGCACTCAGCTGTTAACCTAAAGGTTGGCGGTTTGAACCCACCCAGCAGCTCCATGGGAGAAAGACCTGGCAATCTGCTTCTGTAAAGATTACACCCTAGAAAACCCTATGAGGAAATTTCACTCTGTCACCTGGGGTTGCTATGAGTCAAAAATCGACTCAATGTCATCTAGCAACAACAACAACAACAACACTGTGTTTATGTAAGAGAATGTCCTTGTTCTTAACACACACAGAAGCACTTAGGAATAAAGGGGCATCATGTTGGCAAACTTAAACAGTTCTAAAAAAAGATGTGAGTGTGTGTGTGTGTGTGTGTAGAGAGAGAGAGAAAGAAGAGAGAAAATGATAAATCAAATATTAGGAATGTGGATAAAACCACCCCAATAGACAATGAATTCCTTAAGACCATCAGTCATATTTTATCCTTCTTTTTTGACCACAGTTTAACACAGTGCCAGGCATACATATAGTAGGTGCTCTAAAAAGATTTGTGGAATTAATGAAATATATGAATCAATAATCCTATGTCCTACATTTAAATACCGGGACCAGGTCATTATTGCTACTGCTTGCCTCAAGTCATTTTCTCAACATATACTCAATAATTTACATTGTTCCTATTCATCTACCAAAGATGCAGATTCGGGGACTGAAAGAGCCAATGTTTCACAACTCTCAACACACCTGCAATTTCCGAACTAAACTAAAGAGAAATCTTTTGATGTACCTTGCCCAGATTCCTAACTAACTGGAAACAAGGAGTCCTGAAAACCAAGCCAAAATGCAAGTTCAAGCTATTTTTGGCTGAACTTGCTGTCTTTCAGTTTGTCATACTGCGGTGGCTTGTGTGCTGCTATGATGCTAGAAGGTATGCCACAGGTATTTCAAACAGCAGTTGGGTCACCACGGTGGATAGGTTTCAGCAGAGATTTCAGGCTAATACAGACTAGGAAGAAAGGCCTGGCAATCTAGTTCCAACAGTTAGCCAATGAAAACCTTATGGATCACAACAAAATATTGACCGATATAGTTCTGGAAAATGAGCCCCCAGAGCCTGGAAGGCAATAATGGACTCAAGCATGCCAGTGATCATGAGGATGGTGCAGGACCAGCCAGCACTTTGTTCTGTTGTACTTGGGGTCACCATGAGTCACAGCCAAGCCTACAGCAACTAACAACAACACTGGGACAAAATACCAAACCAAGCATCAAGTTGCACCTAAACCAAACCCGTTACATCGAGTCGATTCTAACTCATGGTGTCTCCATGTGTTATAGAGTAGAACTGCTCCGTGGGGTTTTCTTGACTGCAATCTTTGCAGAAACAGGTCGCCAGGCCTTTTTCCCGCAGTGCTGCTGGGTAGGTTTGACCTCAAGTCTTTCAGTTAGTATCAAGCACAAACTGTACCACACAGAGGCCTACAAGGTGCACCTAAAAGTCGAAACTGTTACTGAGGGTGCGGTAGGGCTCACTCCTTGAGGCACAAGCACTGTCATGAGATTATTTTACAAAGCACTTCCACTTGTGCAGGAGCCCTAGTGGCACAACGGTTAAGCACTCGGCTGCTAACTGAAAGATTGACCAGTTGAGACTGAAAGTTTGGCAGTTTGAATCAGTCAAATGGCTCCATGGGAGCAAGACCTGGTGATCGGCTCCTGTAAAGATTAAACAAAACCAAAACACCAAACCTGTTGCTGTTGAGTTGATTATGACTCATAGTGACCTTACGGGACAGAGCAGAACGGCCCCAGGGGGTTTCCAGGGAGCAGCTGGTGAATTTGAGTTGCTGACCTTTTGGTTAGCCGCCCAGGTCTTAACCACTATGCCCGATCCTGTCAGGCAGTTCTACTCTGTCACGTGGGGTCGCTGTAAGTCAGAATCAATTTGATGGCACCTAGTAACAACAACACTGACCATTTATGAGTGAAAAGACAATGCCAAAGAGCTCTGAAGGACCATGGGAGAATTTTCAACACGTATTTTATGAATAGCTCTGAAGTTACTTGTAGCTATGACAAGTAAAAGAAAACAGAAAAGAGCCGTTTCAACTGACCTTTTCTCCAACCAGGGGAGGTAGGCAGGGCCTTCACATTTCAGGGTCGTAAAAGCCTGGCCAAACACGTGTTGGGGGAATTTCTTCAGCTCAGCCTCAGTCATCTTTCGGAATCCCAGAACCACATCAGCCCAGAATGGCGCTTCTTCAGTAGGAAGATTTTGAAATATCTGCCAGCTCAAACATATTAGGTGGAGAAATTTCCTGAATTGTTATGAAATAACACTTAGCTGTTTAGTTCCCTGTGCTATTCTTTGAAGCATTTTTTTTTTTTAAATTGCACTTTATTTTTTAGAACAGTTTTAGGTTTACAGAAAAATTGCACAAAGAGTACAGAGAGCTCTTGTATACTTCTCTCCCCCTGCACCCTGATTCTCCCACTCTTACCATGTGTGTGGTACATTTGTTACAACTCATGAACCAGTAGTGATACTTTATTATTAACTAAAATCCATAATTTACATTACTGTTCATTCTTCCTTATACAGTTCTATGTGTTTTTATCTTCAAAGCATTTTAAAAATATACTTCCTATAAACATAAAAAGAAAAAGTATTTCCTCCCTTCTCTTGGGTTCAGATAACTCAATAGTTAAATTTAAAATGTTCATGATTTGTTTCTAAGCAGAGCGGGAGAAAAATGTAGAACAAAATTCAAATTCACACACACACACAAAAAAGTCCAGGCTTGTTGGTCTGACAGAGACTGGAGAAACCGTGAGAGTATGGCCTCCAAAAAAACCAGACCAAACTTATTGCCGTCAAGTGGATTCCGACTCATAGCGACCCTCCTTTTAACTCAGTGCTGAAGTCACTCCTAAAGTTCACCCTTCAGCCAAAGATTAGACAGGTCTGTCGGGACGACAAAAACACATGAGGAACGTGCTTCAGAGTTCAATCACATATACAACAATAATGGGCACACCAGCCCAAAAGCAAAGACAAGAAAATAGGAAGGGACAGGAAAACTGGATGAAAGGATACAGGGAACCCTGGGGTGGAGAAGGGGAGAGTGTTGGCACATCACAGAGTTGGCAACCAATGTCACAAAACAATTTGTGTATTAACTGTTTAATGAGAAACTAATCTGCTCTATAAACGTTCACCTAAAACACAATAAAAAAAGGGGTTTTTTTTTTTTATTTGGGGAATAAGACATTTTTAAAGAAGTACATCTTTTAAAGATTGAAGTTAGTTCTCTTTCTCTTAAATGTGATTTTTCCTTGCTTTTTCTGACTATGCATTCTTGAGGAGAGGATTTTCTGTTTTGCCCAATGCTTTACATAAATTGTAAGGAAAGCATCGAAAGGTTAACGGTAAGCCTCAAATCTGAACAGACACTCTACATTGGGAAAAGTGCCAGAAGCAGGGGACACAAATTATAAATTAAGTTGTAGGTCATCAAGTTTAGCTTTAGGATTAGAGTAAGGGAAGGGTTGTCAACAGAAGTCCTGTTATCATTAAGTAACTGGCATGGCTCACGATAGTTGAGGCTAGAACGATATTGGTGTTAACAAGAAGCCTGTAATAGTGCTACCAGTAGCTGCTAGGCGTAAGTATTGGGTTGTCTTTGTCAATAGGAACAAATGTCGTAAATCACGGTTGCTCTAAAATAACAAGAAAATAATTTGAGCACAGTCCATGTTGTTAAAAACAAAACCAAATCTATTGTCTTCAAGTCAATTCTGACACTTTAGGAGTGTAGAACTGCTCCATAGGGTTTCCAGGGAACAGCTGGTGGATTCAAACCACTGACCTTTTGGTTAGCAGCCAAGCTCCTAACCACTGGGCCACCATGGCTCCACTATGTTATTAATGATGTGGTAATTAATGTACCAGAATTTATATCTCTAAGTAATTCATTCAAAGCAGTCCCTGTGCTGTTCTGACCGGAGTCACAATAGATGGTCCTGGTTAGAATGGGAGAAAAATGTAGAACAAAACTCAAATTCTTAAAAAAAAAAAAAAAAAAAGGTAGACTACTGGACCAGTTGAGACCAGAGGGTTCCCTGAGACTATTGCCCTGAGACACTCTTTAAACCTTGAACCAAAACGGTCCCCTGAGATCGCCTTTTAATGAAATAGCAGCGTGGCACACAAAATAAAAGATATTACCCGTAAGTACGGTACTTTACTAAAAACCATCTCTACGAGGTCAAAAGGTCAACATTAACTGTAAAGCAAAGATGAGAAGATAAGGGGGCAGGGAAACTAGAGTGCTAGAAACAGAACACAAATAGAATGTTGACACATTTTTGTGAAAAAGGTCACTGAACAATTTGTATGAAAATTGTCAAATAGGAACCTAACTTGCTGTAAATTTTCACCAGAAACACAATAAAATATTATTTAAAAAACAAGAAAACAAAGCAGTGTCTGTGGAAGGTGTGAATGTGTTGTGCTATAGGACTCTGCATTCTGTGCTCTTCCTGTCCCGTTTTGTATATACTCTCCCTGAGCTAGATTGCCATTTTTCATATCTTCACCACCACCTATAGGCCAAGCAGGAGCCCTGCTGGCACAGTGGTTAAGAGCTATGGCTGCTAACCAAAAGGTCAGCAGTTTGAATCCACTAGCTGCTCCTTAGAAACCCTATGAGGCAGTTCTACTCTGTCTTACAGGGTTGCTATGAATCGGAATCGACTCAATGGCAACGAGTAGAGGCAGCCCTGTTCTCTCTCTTGAGCTCTAAAAACACATCCAGACCCATGTTGCCCCACTGGATCCACTCCCCCTGGATAAATCTACTTAGATGTCTCATACATCTGTATTTCATACATCTATCCCCTACTCTTCCTCCAGTCTTACCCATTTCAGAAAATGGCACCCACACACACAGGTGTTAATGGCAGAAACCTGAGAATCATCCATGACTCTCTCGCCTCTCTTACCCTCCATGTGCAATCAATCAAGTCCCATCAAATCTCCTCTTAAGGATATTTCTCATCTCCACCTACTCTCTGTCACCACTATCGATGCCTAGTCTAGCCCACCATCATCACTCTTCCAATAGATCTGTTCTCCACACTACAAACAGAATATCTTTGAAAAGCAAATGGATGGTTATATCACTGTGTAAAACCTCTCCATGACTTCTCACTACCCTGGACATTTCCCAGTCCCTCTAACACACCACAGTCACCCCAGGCTCCAGGTCTATGTATGTGCTGTTTCTCTATGTAGAATGCCATCTCCTCTGTCCCTCACCCTGTGCCTGCTCCCCTACACCTCTACAACATACCTATCTATACTTATCCAGCTGGTCTCAGCCAAAACATCACTTTTTTTCTGAGTGGCTTTTCTTAACCTTCCAGAACAAGTTAGTTCTCCAGCTATATGCTTCCATAGCACTCTTTCCTTTAGTAACTTATGTCCCACTAAAACTCATTAGATTTAGGACATTACCTACACTGTATAAGCTACATGAGGGCAGGACAAAATTAACTGAAAACGTATTCATCGAACATCTATCATTTACCAAGATCAAGAAAACCCTATGGAGTAGTTCTACTCTGTAAAACATAGGGTCAACATGAGTTGCAATTGACTTGATGACAACGCGTTTGATACCGGGCACTAAGTTGCTCATTGCTATATTCCTAGTACCTAGCAGAGTACCTGATACTGGTGAATGCTCAAAAAATCATTTTGAATGAATGGATGAAAGCATAGATAAATAAGGCTATAGAATTACTCCAAAGATGGGCAGGACATTTGTGTCCTCGAACTTGCTTGATAGATTCAAATCCTTTTTGGGAGCAAGTGGGATAAAAATCATTCATTTTCAGGAACTAAATGACTCTTTTTTAGAATAGCTTGAAACACGTTCTTTTTAATAACTACAATGTTGGTAAATTCTTACTCTTGAAAGTACATTTGAATTTTGGACACAGGTGTTTCCAAACTTACTTAGAGCCAAAGTTTGTGGCTAGGACTGGGTCATGCTGGTGTTAGAAAAAATAAATGTGACCATAAATCAATGACAACAATTTTTCTATGTGGTCGATCAGCTGAACCTGGGAATGGTTATAGAGAACTGTTGATCCACCTTTTAAAGATAGAGAAGCTAAAGCAAATACTTTGAGTATGAACTTTTGGGGGAGTAACAAGGTCAGCATCATCTTGGTGTCTCTGATGGTAAGGAGGTCAAGAAGAGGAAAGGGTAGAAATCAGCCTGATGTAGGCATGTACGCTAGCAGAGAGTGTTAGTGGGCAGCCTGACCTCAAAAGAGGAGATGGAACCATTATTTTTTTAAACAGACATCATGGTACCAAAAAATGCAGTGCTGTTGAGACCTTAGTAAAGACAAACTACCCTCTGATCTTTACGTTATCACAGAGAATAACGATGCACGCTCATATGTTGACCCAGAGACATAAATTAAAAGTGATGAAATGTTTTATAATTTCTGTTTGGGAAGATATTGTCATATTCTAAATGTTAGTGGGTGTAAGAATGTGAAATTGGAGTTAATGTTAAACTTTTTCATTTCATTATGATTGTTTCCTGGAATCTGATATTAAAAATCAAGCAGAAGTGTGCTAGCCATTTCAGAAATGGCACTTAAAAGTAACTTCAGTGACCTACAAAATTTAGTTCTTTGGAACATCTCATTCTCCAAACACAAAATAAATAAGATGTCCCTATACCTTAGGTCTCTGCACCTATTCCAATATCACACCATCCCCACATAACCCAGGCTCAGCACTTACCTGTTGTATGGTTTCTTAGGCATATTTACAAATCAGTGCATATTCCCTGAGGAAACTCAGAATAGTATTTGTGATGAAATCCGTAATGGTTGTGTATTGTTAAAAAGTGGAATACCATAACTTGTTTTTCTTAAGTTCTTTAGAGTAAAGCCTAAAATGTTATTTCTAATTCCTCCCACATCCATTTCAGCACTTTGCTCACAGCAGACACTCAATAAATATTTTATGTTGAACTCTAGTGTCTGTTAAGATAATTGGAATTCTAAAATAACTTTTTATTTCCTCTCTTACCCAGACACCAGGAGAACACCAGCGTCTTTAGCTTCTGCAGAATTGGCGATGGCGAGCAGGTGATCAAAGGTCTCTCTAAACCATTGCTTCTGCTTGTGAATGGGTGTGTCTACAGTCATGGAAAAAAGCAAAGTGGAACAGAGCAAAAATTGACGATAATTACTACACTTCAGATAAGTTCCTCCTAGAAACTGGGGAAAAAAAGCAAAGAAGCAGGGAGGAGCATTTAAAGTACTACATCATAGTGGCGAATCCATAAGCCACCAGAGTTTTGAATGTGCTATCTGCATCTTCTCAGATAATGGTTAAGCTACAGAGGAGAAACCGACCAATTGGAGCAAATCTGACATGTGAGCCAGTTGGAAGGTGGTCCATGGACCAGGTATATTTCAGAGGTACTCAAAGGGTTCATGACCAACCTGAGCACAAGTTAGTTCATGGCTTGAGGCATCCAACTGACCACACAATTGACACATAGGAGGAAGGACTCAGGGTGTCTTCCTGAGGGGGTTGAAAACGTGATGGGTGACAAGGGGAGGTCCAGAGAACTCACCCTCCTGATACAAGGAAACAAGGCCTGCATTGTGGAGGTGAGCTCCTAGGAAGGGCAGGCCAAATTTCCCAACCAGGGCTGCCATTACCTTCACATCCCTCCACACTATGGAATCATGGGCCAGTGCAGAGTAGTGTTCCTGTGGCCAGCAGGGGGCATGTGGGGCCACACCAAACACCACCTCTCAGTAAGAATATGCCTGTCAGCACTCCCCAAATCCAAGGCACCCAGCCAGAACACAAAGGGTTGGACCTGGACAGCTTCTGGAAGGGTGCCAGGCCTGTCAGTGAGGAAACAAGGGGCAAAGTTCAAACACAAAAATAGTAGTGTCCAGTGTGGGCACAGAGAGGAAGCATAACCCAGTAGCACCAACGAATTCAACTGTGGGTTGTGTTTTTGGCCATCTGATTCCTCTGGAAGGGTCATGAGGGAGTGTCCAGGGTCAGAACAGAAAGAGGCCACCAGTAATCCTGAAGAGCTGCTATGGGGGCAGCCCCAAAGGAGATGAGGGACTGAAGCTGAGAGGATGCTGGGTTGGCTTTGCTTGGAGAGATGTCCCTGAAGTTCACGGTAGAACTAGAAAGGCCCCTGAAGATATCCTGCTCCCAGACAAAGTCCTCAGGTCAATGAGGGCATTTCAGTAGCAGGGTTTTAAAACAATTGACTTGCTATAGAGCCAATAAATATTTCTTCAGTAGTGGAACTGTACGGTCTTTAAACATGTGCCCACATACACTTGACACTGTATTCCAAAACTACAGACTGGAGACTATTGATTTAGAATAATGAAATAAATAAGAAGTTGCAGGCTGAGCTAAATTAGACTTCATATGGATTATACCCCAACAATCTATTCCAGTGGGGCTGTATTGAAAAATACTCCCCTGTTTCCACCCCAGAGCCCCCAAAGAGTGGCTGGGAAGTCATCCCCAAAGAATAGACAATTCCAATTCAACAGTAAGTACAGCAGGTCTGGTGACCTAATTCATGTTCAATAGAAGTAAAAGAAATCTGCAGCTAGAATGACTTAGTATGTGCCAGGCACTGTTCTAAACTCTTCATGTATATATTAGTCACTGAATCCTTAGAATAACCTATGAGACAAGTATGGTCTTCATACAGTATTGACATTTATAGGTACAAAAGATATTTACACTGGGGATTATCTGTATAGAGTCTAGGAAAGCAGTGCAAGGAAAAGATCAAAGTCTTTATCTAGCAGCACCTAAGAGAGAAAGACATTGGTCCAGGAGTCCCCACCATCCAGCCACAAAGTGAGAGCTCTGGCCTGATGGCCTGGATGAACTCCCAGATGACCCTCCTTCTTTGAAGATGATTCCATGACAAGCAGACAACCTTCTGACCACTCACCCAGGCTTGGTGCAAGCAAGGGGGCTCCTGGAAAACGGATGCGAGAACTCTGGTCACATGAAAGTTACCCAGTATAGTAGCACTCTGGAAAGCACATCAGGCTCTTGTGTACAGCTCCTGTGAAGTAGCTCCCAAGGGATGTACCAACTCCACGGATGTTGACAAAACCGAATTCCTGGACCTGCAAAGCCAGGATGACTGCCCTTCCCACTCTGGAATAAGATGTGTTTTTTCTCTGTTAGGTGAAACAGGGAGTCTTTGGACTGGAAAACATCAAGCAGAGGTGAGGGTAGGGATACCACACTAAAAACAAAAGGGCTAAGGAAACACATGTCAACTGGATGCTAAGACCCTGGCCCTCTTCTCCCCTCACCTTCTAGAATGCTGGCAGCTAGGATTTCATCTGCCCTAGCCAGGAAACATGAAGCCTCTTCTTTGGTGAACATGACCAGCCCAAGAAAAAAGACTTAAACATAATGGCATCAGTGGTCCCCCAACTAAATAACCTGCCATCTTACCTACAGTGCTGCCTGCAGGCAACAAGCCCTAAGTAAGTGCTCAGAAATGCCCATCAACTGTTTGAGGTCCTGCTCTTAGATGTCAGCAGATTACCACACAGCCAAGGAAAACCTCCAACATGAAAAATGGAGATAAAAACGTACAACGAAAAGATACAACTTGGAGGCAACAGAAGCTATACAAAGGGAAGAAACTTTTTAAAAACTACTACTAGTATCTTCAGAAAGAGAAGAAAAGATATTGTTATCATATACTACCGATAGGATACTATAAAAATGGACGTTCAGAGAACCAAAAAGTTATATAGCATAAAAATACTGTAGTAGAAACTTTAAAATTTAATAGGAAGATAAAAGTGAGGAAATCTTGCAGACAGTAAAATAAAGAGAGAAAAAGGTAGAAATAGGAGGGGGGAAAAGCTAAGAGAATTGGCAGACTCGTCCAAGAAACTCAGCCTGATACCAGTTCCAGATAGAGAGAGGGAGAGACATCAGAAAGGAAGAAGTCAGAAGCGGAGTAACTGAGACAGCTTCCTGAACTGAAGAACATGGGTTTCCAGATTAAAAGGTCAGGGCAATTTTCATATTCCGTATTGCTCAGTTAAAAAAAAAAATCTTGTAAACTAGTTGACTATTCACGTTGTGTGCATGTATAACTTTGATTAAAAAAAACAAAAAGTTGGAAGCAACCAAGGTGTCCATCAACGGATGAATGGTTAAATAAATTGTGGTATATTCACACAATGGAATACTACGCATCGATAAAGAACAGTGACGAATCTGTGAAACATTTCATAACATGGAGGAACCTGGAAGGCATTATGCTGAGCGAAATTAGTCAGAGGCAAAAGGACAAATATTGTATAAGACCACTATTATAAGATCTTGAGAAATAGTAAACCTGAGAAGAACACATACTTTTGTGGTTACGAGGGGGGGAGGGAGGGAGGGTGGGAGAGGGTTTTTTTATTGATTAATCAGTAGATAAGAACTGCTTTAGGTGAAGGGAAAGACAACACTTAATACATGGAAGGTCAGCTCAATTGGACTGGACCAAAAGCAAAGAAGTTTCCGGGATAAAATGAATGCTTCAAAGGTCAGCGGAGCAAGCGCGGGGGTCTGGGGAGCATGGTTTGCGGTGACTTCTAAGTCAATTGGCAAAATAATTCTATTATGAAATCATTCTGCATCCCACTTTGAAATGTGGCGTCTGGGGTCTTAAATGCTAACAAGCAGCCATCTAAGATGCAGCAATTGGTCTCAACCCACCTGGAGCAAAGGAAAATGAAGAACACCAAGCCCACATGACAACTAAGAGCCCAAGAGACAGAAAGGGCCACATGAACCAGAGACCTACATCATCCTGAGACCAGAAGAACTAGTTGGTGCCCGGCCACAATTGATGACTGCCCTGACAGGGAGCTCAGCAGAGGACCCCTGAGGGAGCAGGAGATCAGTGGGATGCAGACCCCAAATTCTCATAAGAAGACCAAACTTAATGGTCTGACTGAGACTGGAGGAATCCCGGCGGCCATGCTCCCCAGACCTTCAGTTGACACAGGACAGGAACCATCCCCGAAGACAACTCATCAGAAATGAAAGGGACTGGTCAGCGGGTGGGAGAGAGATGCTGATGAAGAGTGAGCTAATTATATCAGGTGGACACTTGAGATTGTGTTGGCAACTCTTGTCTGGAGGGGGGATGGGAGGATAGAGAGAGAGGGAAGCCGGCAAAATTGTCAAGAAAGGAGAGACTGAAAGGGCTGACTCAAGACGGGGAGAGTAAGTGGGAGTAGGGAGTGAGATGTATGTAAACTTATATGTGACAGACTGATTGGATTTGTAAACGTTCACTTGAAGCTTAATAAAAGTTATTATAAAAAAAAAAAAACAAAAAGGGAAAAAAGAAAATGAAATGAGACGATAAGTATATACCTCATTACCGACAAAGCGATTTTTGTTTTCTATTTGGTGTTATTTCCCTCCTTTTCCCATCTCATGTGAAGAATATAGACTAGAAAGGATGCATGGACATGTTGAACAATCAATGCATCTTCAGGCCTAAATACATATTGACTGATTGTTTTTGTACTGACTTAGAAGTCAGGATAATTTTAGTTCCATTACAAACCATTTGTAACTTGATGGTCACTACTGGTGCCAGTGGAAAGAGAGTTGTCATAGTAACCATTACCGGGACAATGTGGCAGTTATTAGTGCTGTTCACCAAATACTTCTGGTTCTCCATCTTCTGGGAAGCTCATAGAATTGTACTTCTATCCTCCTTCTGAAGGACAGGGACATATGACTAACACTGCCAATGAACTATGATCAGAAGTGATGATCACGCTGCTGACACCAGACCCTCCAGAGCTCCTTTTTTTTCTCCAGGCACAACTATTGACTACGTTCAAGATGGTGGCTGCTCCGTCAACTTGAGTCCCTAAATGATGAGCAGAACTCTTACCGACGCTCAGTCAGCATATTTGGTGGTTGTTTTTCTCCTGCAGGACAACTGAGCCTTTCCTAACAGACAAACCAATGGGATGTTGTTATGGATTGAATTGTGTCCCCCCAAAATATGAATTGGAATCCTTACCCCATACCTGTGAATGTAATCCCATTTGGGAATGGGGTTTTCTTTGTTTTGTTAACAAGCCCATATCAATGTAGGGTGCATCCTGAACCTAATCACTTCTGAGTCATAAGGAGCAGCATAGATGCAGAAGCAAGCAGACACAGGAATGAGAAGCACAGACTGAGAAAGACAGAAGTACATGTGAGAATTGCCAAGAACCGAGGAAGGCAGGGGCTGAGGCAAAGAGAGAGAGCTTTCTCCCCTGGCTGGTGCACTGAATTTGGCCTTTAAGACTCCGGAACTGTGAGAAAAAAATGTCTGTTCTTTTAAAAACACCCGCTGTGATATTTCTGTTACAACCGCACTAAAACACTTAGATGTTGAGACTGTACAATACACTTACACAGATCCAGCAGTCTTGGTCAGTTTCCATGGACAAAGAATTCCACCAATTTCCATTCTGTCAACAGGAGCTGAAATTTCTCTCTCACCTGCATAAGCGTGAGGAATAAGTATTCCAGCTGCGACGTCACTAGTGGTGTCGGGAGTAAACTTGTCTGAGATCACCGTGATGGAGCTCCGTGGGACCAGTTTGGAAATGCACAGTGCAGTGGAGAGCCCAATCACACCTGCGCCGACAACTGCAATCTGCACTGTATCCATCGTCCTGCCAGGAGGGAAAATGGGGCTGTGAACCCAGGATGAAGGATTATTCCACGCAGTAGAAACCCTGGCCCTGAAGCTCCTTTCCTTATCTTCCGGTCTGCAATCTCTCAAAATCAGACCTTTCCTATAGGCATTTCTCATAGGATGAAAAGAGCAGCTCTTTCAGCTCTTCTTCTCATTAAATGTCAGGGTATGGGCAGCAAGGCCTCTGTGGGCTTTTAGTCATCAGCTCTAAACCAGCCTGAACTGGCCTTTAGAACCCACAGCAGGTAAGTAGGTACACATTTTAGGGGAGAGTTTCTCTTATTCTGCCCCCTTTTGCCAACAGTTTTTCCCTATAAGCACAATGTAGGGAGTTTGGTGAAGTAAGCAAGGTAGACAAGAGAGGCAGAGCTGCAGTCCCTTCCGCCAGAAACCACTAAGGAGCAGCCATTGAAAGGGCGTGACCCGTGAGCAATTTAGAACTCAATTCTTGCTGCTTAGAAACTTGTTTTTAAGTATGATAACATTACAGGGAATCTGTGCAACTGAGCTTGTCTTCTCTCCCCCTCCTCACTCTCACCAGAAGCCGGCTGTCCCTCCCATCTTCCCCACCTCTGCCATTGCGCCTGCCCCCATCCTTGGAGAGCATTTTTTCAAGATAAGGACACCAAGATTCCTGTCTGGGCTTGGCCATGGACTGGTTCTGTAGCCTGAGGAGAGGCCATGATCTCCTAGCCTCCACTCCCTTGTCTGTAAACTGGCCCCCCCCCCAAAAAAACCGTACTGCTGCTACTTAATTCTGACTCATAGTGACCCTATAGGACAGATTAGAACTGCCCCATAGGGTTTCTAAGGCTGTAATCTTTACAGAAGCAGACTATCACATCTTTTTCCTGATGGTGGGTTCAAACTGCCGACCTTCCCATTAGCAGCCAAGTGCTTAACCACTACACCACCAGGGCTCCTTATCTGTAAAACAAACTAAATGAATTCTTTATGCAGTGCAGTAAATTACTTAATATGGCCCTTCTAGCCACAGTTTTTGTAACTCTCATGAAATGACTGGGTGGGGCTTTGCAAATGAGCTGCTTGTGGCACCAAGGGGATTGGATAGCTTGCTAATAAGTAAATAAGGTGCATGGCACCCTTGTGGGGGTGGGACCATGTAAATAAGGTATATGGAACCCTAATGAGGATATTGCTCAGTTTTGCCATTCTGCTAGGTTTAAAACGAGTCATTCCAGAGATGGAAAGAGGGGACCTCACGACCACCAAGAAAGAAGAGCCAGGAGTAGTGTATGTCCTTTGGCCCCAGGATCCCTGTGCTGAGAAGCCCCTAGACTGAGGAGACAGACAGAAAGAGCTGTAACACCAGAGACTTTCACCGTCTCTGAGAAATAGTGGCAGCAGAGGCAGCAGAACTGGGAGACCGGCAGGAGATGGAGAAGTGGGCTTCCTGGTCCATGGAGCAAGAAAGCTGAGTGCCTTCAAGCAGCTGGTGGAGCAAGAGAGCTGAGCACCTTCAGGCTGAGGCTTTGGTGGAGTCGGGTGCTTGTAGGCACTTATTGGTAGAGCTAAAGAGCTTTGTAACACTTCTTCAACCAAGGCAGAGGCCGAGGAGCCACGGGGCCAAGAGGCCGAGGGCCAGAGAGAGGCGTTCCTGCAGAGAAGAGGCTGTCCTGACCAAAGAACTGTATCCTGAGTTGTTCCTGATCCTGAATTGTAACCTGTAACTTCCCTGATAAACCCCATAATCATGAGTATTTTCTGTGAGTTCTGTGTCACCATTGCAACAAACTATCAAACATGGCAGGGAAGTGGAGAGCGTCCTGGGAAGGATGGTTAGTGTCAGAATTAGTAAAAAGGTTGGAGGGTGGAGGTATATGTTTGACCTTCACTTCATAGGAATTAGCCTTGAGCTATTGATTTTGATTCTACTTCCCCTTTGTAAAGTTGGAGGAGTTAAGATGCCTCCATGCCATTTTTACAATTTATTACTCCCCTTAAAAAAAAAAAAAAAATTTTTTTTTTTTTTTAAAGAGACACACCAAGGTTGTCTTGTAACAGGGGCTCCTTTTGAGGGTCTGCATGGAAATACAGGAGGCCAACTTCTCAGGAGCCTCACTAGGCTGGGCATCCTGAAGACTGACACAAGGTGTGGGATCTAGGGGATTGCTGAGTTTCAACACCCTCCTTCACCTTCTGAGCGGAAGGAGCTTACTGAGCCCTCCTCCAGTATCAGCTTCCCTGTCTGCCTTCCTGGCTTGGCTTTCCAATTCCGGTCCCACTCTAACTCTCTCTGTATGTCTCAGGTTTAAAATGCAGAGAAAATGCAAGAGGTCCAGTTGGTCAATGCCATCCCTGTTGAACAAAGCTCTATCACCAGACCAACTTAAACCAGCCTGTAAATATTCTGCCCTTACGACAGACAGTTGCCCTTTCCTGTCCAAAGAGCAATAGCCAGGGCATTGGATCACGTGATACAAATCATGGCCACCTACACATAAAAATTTCCCTTTCCTTGGGAGGGGATGGAGCTATGAGGAGGCAAACATTATGAAGCTTGGCTGTCCGTGCTCTCTGCCATTAAGATTTCACACTATGAGACTCTGAAGTTTCCAATGAGGCTTAATAGTGTGCTGCTTTTATTTCTCAAACAATATATGCATTTCCACAGCTGCTAGTTAACTTGATTGCACTCCAGTGGGTTGGCTAGCTGAGAAGGAACAAGGTTTTTAGGGCAGAGAGAAGGGAAAGATCTGGGAAAGGGGCAGACCAATGAGAGCAGACCTGAGAATAGTCCTCATTGACTCCCTGGAAGTAGAAGGCAGCCACTTGTCTCTTTGCTGGCTTCGCTATTTCCTATCAGGCTGTCTTACCCAGTAACTTTCTCAAAATAGCTCTAAAATCTGTGGCTAAGAATAAACAGCTGCCGGGGAGGAGAGAAGTGAGCCAGGAAGGTGGGTGAATTCTGGCACTGTGACCCATTTATCACCCCAAACCCATACAGTACACCTAGAATGGCCCTGAGCAGCAAGCAGAAGGGTTAAAGTACCTGTCTCAGAAAAAGTGGCCTTGGAACCCACCGAAGGCTCTGGCACCAAAACTTGTTTTCCCAGCGACTGGTTGGTCTAATGCCCTGGGAGAGAGAGAAAGGAAAGCAAAACTGCTTCCCATTGGGGAATTTATTAAGGACATTCCCTTTAATCTTACTCTCCATTGGCCTGTATGCCTCTCAGCATTTCCCTGGAGAAAGGAGCAAGTGACCTCATCTTGCAGGCTCGGTTGAGCAGGTGTCTCTGCCGAGTTGCTGGGAATTGGCTCACCCTCTCCAAACCTTCCCTTTCTGGTTTAAAGCCCTCTGTCTTGCTGTCAGGCTGAGATTTCTTCAGCTGATTTATAAATAGGTAGGATAAATAATGGGTGAAGCTGTCCAACATCCAGCAAGTTCCAGCTGGACGCAAACACTGGTCTCCTCATTTGACTGCCCAAGTTAGCTGCCTGTCCCCTTTTGGATGCCTAGCTTTGCTGGGTCAGCTGGTTAGATGACACAATTGTAGTTGAGAAAATTATTCAGGACATAATCTAGGAGAATAAGCAAATGTTTCTTTAGCCCGCATAGCCAAAGAGGGGAACCAATATTAGCCAAGTGTCTGCTGTAACCAAGGTACCTCACATTCAACAAGTTTCTTCTCAGGGAGGCAGTTTGATGTAGCAAAATAATGATAATGCGGCTAATGTGTATTTCACATTAACCATGTGCCAGACACATGCATGACACCATATAATACAACCACCCTGTGAGTTATGTACTGTTATTCTTATTCCCATTCTATAGATGTATAATGAGGCAGTGGAGGTTCAGTGCTAGAATTCTCACCTTCCATGCAGGAGACCTGGGTTCAATTCCTGGCCAATGCACCTCATGCCCAGCCACCACCTACTTGTCACTGCAGGCTTGTGTGTTTCTATGATGTTGAGCAGATTTCTTTGGAACTTCCAGGTTAAGATGGACTAGGAAGAAAAGCCTGGAGATACACTTCCAAAAATCAGTTAATGAAAACGCTATGGTTACAATGGTCTGACCTGTAACTGATCATGGGGATGGCACAGGACTGGGCAATGTTTCATTCTGCTGTGTGGGGTCAACATGAGTCAGGGTCCAACTCAACAGCAGCTAACAACATAGACGAGTAAGCTGAGTCTCCAGGAGCCTAAGGAAAAACCCAAGGTCTCACAACAGCTCTTAAGTGTCAAAGTCCAGTCAGAGCATCAGACTCCAAGATGCAATCTCTTAACCAAAGTATGCCCAACGACCAGGACAAAGACTGGACAGGACCTGCCACCGTGCTCTCCCTGGCTGAGTGGTGGAATAGTACACAGAGCTTGGAGAATTAGCATTGAAACAAATTAGGGCTGGGTAGGATGGTATTAAATGGGATATAGATATTTTATTTAATCTCAATCCCATGAAAGACATTTTATTATTATCCTGGATTTGCAAATGAGAAAACTGAGGTGAAGAGAGGTTGATTTGCTCAAGTGGAAGGGCCTAAAGCTGGGCTTTTTTATTCTCAGGCCTCCATGCCTCTCACATTTCACTGCCTATTGAAGTCAAATGAGTGCTCACCCTCAGTTAAATAGAACTGACTAATGAGACCATCTATCTGAAGTTCTCCTAGCTTCCATTGCCATGGTGAAGTACTTCTTGAAATATTAACAACTGGAGACAGATCTGATGTGCTATAACTTGTTGATTCCAAATCATGGTGGCCTCATGTGTGCAGAGTAGAACTGCTCCATAGGGTTTTCCAGGCTGTGACCTTTCAGAAGCAGATCGCCAGGCCTGACTTCCGGGGTGCCTCTGGTAGGGTTCAAACCACCAACCTTTCAATTAGTAGTTGAGCACTTAACCATTTGTACCACCCAATGCTATGCTATTGATAAGTTCCAATTATTATAGACATATATTGTTATATATGTCTATATAACTACCCTGGTGGTGTAGCGGTTAAGTGCTATGGCTGCTAACCAAGAGGTCAGTAGTTCAAATCTGCCAGGCGCTCCTTGGAAACTCTACGGGGCAGTTCTACTCTGTCCTACAGGGTCGCTATGAGTCGGAATTGACTCAACAGCAGCAGGTTTAGCAGGTTATATTGTTATACCCCCAAGTGTCTGTTAGTTTGTCATACTGTGGGGGCTTGCGTGTTGCTGTGATGCTGGAAGCTATGCCACCGGTATGCAGATACCAGCAGGGTCACGCATGGAGGACAGGTTTCAGCTGAGCTTCCAGACTAAGACAGATTAGGAAGAAGGACCCGGCAGTCTAATTCTGAAAAATATTAGCCAGTGAAAACCTTATGAATAGCAGCAGAACATTGTCTGATATCGTGCTGGAAGATGAGCCCCCCAGGTTACAAGGCACTCAAAAGATGACTGGGGAAGAGCTGCCAGATGGTGCACACAGAAATCAAACAGACTACATCTGTGGGAGAGACGATAGAAAAGCTCAATATCATCAGTCAGAACAAGGCCAGGGGCCGACTGTGGAACAGACCATCAATTGCTCATATGCAAGTTCAAGCTGAGACTGAAGAAAATCAGAGCAAGTCCACAAGAGCCAAAATATGACCTTGAGTATATCCCACCGGAATTTAGAGACCATCTGAAGAATAGATTTGACGCATTGAACAGTGTTGACCGAAGACCAGATGAGTTGTGGAAAGACATCAAGGACATCACACATGAAGAAAGTAAGAGGCCATTGAAAAGACAGGAAAGAAAGAAAAGACCAAGATGGATGTCAGAGGAGACTCTGAAACTTGCTCTCAAAAGTCGAGCAGCTAAAGCAAAAAGAAGAATTGATGAAGTAAAAGAACTGAACAGAAGATTACAAAGGGCGGCTCGAGAAGACAAAGTATAGTATTATAAAGACACATGCAAAGAGCTGGAGATGGAAAACCAAAAGGGAAGAACAAGCTAGGTGTTTCTCAAGCTGAAAGAACTGAAGAAAACATTCAAGGCTCGAGTTGCAATAGTAAAGGATTCTATGGGGAAAATATTAAATGATGCAGGAAGCATCAAAAGAAGATGGAAGGAATACACAGAGTCATTATACCAAAAAGAATTAGTCCATGTTCAACCATTCCAAGAAGTAGCATACGTTCAGGAACCGATGGTACTGAGGAAAGAAGTCCAAGCTGCTTTGAAGGCATTGGTGAAAAACAAGGGTCCAGGAATTGATGGAATATCAACTGAGATGTTTCAACAAACAGATGCAGTGCTGGAGGTGCTCACTCATCTATGCCAAGAAATATGGAAGACAGCTTCCTGGCCAACTGACTGGAACAGGTCCATATTTATGCCTATTCCCAAGAAAGGTGATCCAACCGAATGTGGAAATTGTAGAACAATATCATTAATATCACACGCAAGCAAAATTTTGCTGAAGATCATTCAGAAATGGCTGCAGCAGTATATCAACAGGGAACTGCCAGAAATTCAGGCCAGATTCAGAAGGGGACGTGGAACCAGGGATATCATCGCTGATGTCAGATGGATCCTGGCTGAAAGCAGAGAATACCAGAAGGATTTTACCTGTGTTTTATTGACTATGCAAAGGCATTTGAGTGTGTGGATCATAACAAATTATGGATAACGTTGCGAAGAATGGGAATTCCAGAGCAGTTAATTGTGCTCGTGAGAAACCTTTACATAGATCAAGAGGCAGTTGTTCGGACAGAACAAGGGGATACTGATTGGTTTTAAGTCAGAAAGGGTGTGCGCTAGGGTTGTATTCTTTCACCATACCTATTCAATCTGTATGCTGAGCAAATAATCTGAGAATCTGAATGAAGAAGAACGGAGCATCAGGATTGGAGGAAGACTCATTAACAACCTGTGTTATACAGATGACACAACCTTGCTTGCTGAAAGTGAAGAGGACTTGAAGCACTTACTAATGAAGATCAAAGACCACAGCCTTCAGTATGGATTGCACCTCAACATAAAGAAAACAAAAATCCTCAGAACTGGACCATTGAGCAACATCATGATAAATGGACAAAAGATTGAAGTTATCAACAATTTCATTTTCCTTGGATCCACAATCAACAGCCATGGAAGCAGCAGTCGAGAAATCAAAAGACGCATTGCATTGGGTAAATTTGCTGCAAAGGACCTCTTTAATGTGATGAAAAACAAAGATGTCACCTTGAAGACTAAGTTGCGCCTGACCCAAGCCATGGCATTTTCAATTGCATCATATGCATGCAAAAGCTGGACAATGAATAAGGAAGACCGAAGAAGAATTGATGCCTTTGAATTGTGGTGTTGGAGAAGAATATTGAATATACCATGGACTGCCAGAAGAACTAATAAATCTGTCTTGGAAGGAGTACAACCAGAATGCTCCTTAGAAGCAAGGATGGCGAGACTGCGTCTTACATACTTTGGACATGTTGTCAGGAGGGATCAGTCTCTGGAGAAGGACATCATGCTTGGCAAAGTACAGGGTCAGTGGAAAAGAGGAAGACTCTCAAGGAGGTGGATTGACACAGCGGCTGCAACAGTGGGCTCAAGCATAACAACGATTGTAGGGATGGTGCAGGACAGGGCAGTGTTTGGTTCTGTTGTGCATAGAGTCACTATGAGTTGGAGCCGACTCGATTGCACCTAACAACAACAACATATTATTGTATTTCTCAAGTATAAAACCAGAGGGCTGTGATTTAAGAAATGCTGAAGGAACAAAGCATCTTTGGATTTTTGTGTGGTTATTTGTCAACTGTATGATAAAAAGGCTATTTTTTCCCCAATAAAGCAAAGCTTTTATTTTTCTTTTGAATTAAAAACACTTTAATAAAGGTTACTAGATACGAGATCAACATACAAAAATCAATCACATTCCTTTACACCAGCAATAAACAGAAAATACAATTATTAGAAATCTAGCATTTCTAATTGCAACCAATATATATACATAAAAAAAATCTAGGGAAAAATATAACAAAAAATGTCCATGACCTTTCAATGACTTCATTGAAAGACAATAAAGAAGAGCCAAAGAACCCGCAAGAAAACTACTGGAACTAATAGAAGATTTCAGTAAAGTATCAGGATACAAGATAAACACAAAAAAAATCTGTTGGATTTGTCTACACCAACAAAGAGAACTTTGAAAAGGAGATCACCAAATCAGCACCATTTACAATAGCCCCCAAGAAGATAAAATACTTAGAAATAAATCTAACCAGAGATGTAAAAGACCTATACAAAGAAAACTACAAGACACTACTGTAAGAAACCAAAAGAGACCTACATAAGTGGAAAAATGTGCCTTGCTCATGGATAGGAAGACTCAACACTGTGAAAATGTCAATTCTACCCAAAGACATCTACAGATACAATACAATCCCCATCTGAATTCCAACGACATTTTTTAATGAGATGGAAAAACAAATCACCAACTTCACATGGAAAGGGAAGAGGCCTAGGATAAACAAAGCATTACTGAAGAAAAAGAACAAGGTGGGAGGCCTCACACTACCTGATTTTAGAACCTATTATACTGCCATAGTAGTCAAAGCAGCCTGGTACCAGTACAACAACAGATACATAGACCAATGGAACAGAATTGAGAATCCAGATGTAAATTCATCCACCTACAAGCAGCTGATATTTGACAAAGGCTCAAAGTCCATTAAATGTGGAAAAGACAGTCTCTTTAACAAATGATGCTGACATAACTGGATATCCATCTGCAAAAAAATGAAACAAGACCCATACTTCACACCATGCACAAAAACTAACTCAAAATGGATCAAAGACCTAAATTTAAAATCTAAAATGATAAAGATCAGGGAAGACAAAATAGGGACAATGCTAGGAACCCTAATACATGTCATAAACAGAATATAAAACATTACTAAGAATGCACAAACACCAGAGGAGAAACTAGATAACTGGGAGCTCCTAAAAATCAAACACTTATGCTCATCCAAAGACTTCACCAAAAGAGTAAAAAGACAACCTAGAGACTGGGAAAAATTTTTTGTCTATGATATATCTGATCACGGTCTAATTTCCAAAATCTACAAGATACTACAAACCTTCAACCACAAAAAGACAAATAATCCAATTTAAAAATGGGCAAAAGATATTAACAGGCATTTGGCCAAAGAAGACATTCAGGCGGCTAACAGATATATGAGGAAATACTCACAATCATTTGCCATTAGAGTAATGCAAATCAAAACTATGGTGAGATACCATTGCACCCCAACAACGCTAGCATTAATCCAAAAAACACAAAATAATAAATGTTGGAGAAGTTGTGGAGAGACTGGAACACTTATACATTGCTGGTGGGAATGTAAAATGTTACAACCACTTTGGAACTCGATTTGGCTCTTCCTTAAAAAGCTAGAAATAGAACTACCATACGATCCAGGAATCCCACTCCTTGAAATATATCCTAGAGAAATAAGAGCCATCACTCGAATAGGTATATGCACATCCATGTTCATTGAAGCACTGTCCACAATAGCAAAAAGATGGAAATAACCTAGGTGCACATCAATGAATGAATGAATAAACAAATTATGGTATATTCACACAATGGAATACTACCCAATGATAAAGAACAACGATGAATCTGTGAAACATCGTAACATGGATGAATTCAGAAGGCATTATGCTGGGTAAAATTAGTCAGTCACAAAAGGACAAATATGGTATGCGAGCACTTTTATAAGAACTCAAGAAAAGGTTCAAACACAGAAGAAAACATTCTTTGATGATTATGAGGGTGGGGAGGGAGGGAGAAGAGAATTTACTAACTAGATAGTAGACAAGAATTATCTTAGGTGAGGGGAAGGACACCACACAATACAGAAGAAGTCAGCACCATTGGACTAAACCAAACGCTAAGAACTTTCCTGAACACAATTGAACACTTCAAGGGATAGAGTAGCAGGGGCAGCGGTCTGGGGACCATGGTCTCAGGGGACATCTAAGTCAATTGGCAAAACAAAGTTTATTAAGAAAATGTTCTGCATCCAACTTTGGTGAGTGGCGTCTGGGGTCTTAAAAGCTGATGAGTGGCCATCTAAGATGCATCAACTGATCCCAACCCACCTGGACTAAAGGAGGATGAAGAATACCAAAGACACAAGGAAAATATTAGCCCAAGAGACAAAAAGAGCCACATAAACAGAGACTCCATCAGTCTGAGACCAGAAGAACTAAATAGTGTCCGGCTACCACCAATGACCACCGTGACAGGGAACACAAAAGAGAGTCCATGACAGAGCAGGAAAAAAGTGGGGTGCAGAACTCAAATTCTAGTAAAAAGACTAGACTTAATGGTCTGACTGAGGGTGGAGGAACCCCAGAAGACATGGCCCCCAGACTCTCTGTTAACCCAGGGCTGAAACCGTTCCTGAAGCCAATTCTTCAGACAAAGAATAGACTGGAATATAAGACATAAAACGATACTCGAGAAGAGTGTGCTTCTTAGTTCAAGTAGATACATGAGACTAAGTGGGTGAGATGAGAAGGCAGAAAGGATAGGAGCTGGTAGAATGGACACAGGAAATCCTGGGTGGAAAGAAGAAATGTGCAGTCACATTATAGGGATAGCAGCTAGTGTCTCATAACAATGTGTGTATAAATTTTTATATGAGAAACTAACTTGAGCTTTAAACATTCACCTAAACCACACACACAAAAAAAGGAGCCAAATAAATGGAGAGATAAACCATGATAATGGATTGAAGAGTCAATACTAGAAGAAAAAAGTAAAATGTCCCTAAATTAATTTAAAAATTCAACTCAGTTCAAGTGGAACCATAACAGGCAGTTTTAGTAGTATTAGTGAGCCCCAGGGTCAGCAGCAGAAACGTGGTTTCAGCCTGAGCGGTGAAAGCAGAAAGTGCCAGCTTGTGGGCTTCAGCTCAGTGGCGGTAGCAGCTTCCTGATCTCTGGGTAACTTCTCCCTTTTGCTTTACCAGTCCTTCCTACAATTTTGTACTTAATCCCCTGCCATAAATCCCTCTCTGCCTGAAATATCTCAGATGATTTCTGTTTTTCTGACTCAACATTGACTGATACAGAGATACATATGTGGGCAATAAGTATAAAGAAATGCATAAGAATGAAAATTAGTGGATGTAGGAGAGCAGTGCCCTCTGGGAACAGTCAGGAAGCCTTCAACTGTATATGTAATACTTTGTTTCTTAAGCCAGGAAGTAGGTACACAGGTGTTTATATGTTTTAAATATTCCATCATAACTAAGATGCTTTATTACCAGTTTTATTTTATACATTAAAACTATATACCAATTATTAAGTTGCTTGTATTGTTTCCCAGTATGTCTTTTTCTGAAAATATTTGTGGAGTTTTTATCATGAAGTTTATTTTTATGAACTCAAATATGTCAGTCTGTTCCTTTATGATTTCAGGTTTCGTAGTCATTTTCAGAAAGGTTTTCCACCCCAGCATTATAATATTTTTCTACATTTTGTTCTTGTATTTTGTGACTTTTTCTTTTTTAACACTTCAATCTTGAATCCATTAGGAGTTTATTTTTGTGTATAGATTAAGGTTGAGATTTAACCTAATTTCCAAATGGATAGCCTTTCATGCTAATATCAAATCTCCTGGTTGGAAATAGCGATTTGACCACATTCTAAATGCATAGCTCTATTCTCTATTCTGTCCAATTGCCAAAAAGAGCACAATTTTAATTACTACAGCTTTATAGTATGTTTTGATATCAAATAGCTATTAGACAAATCCTCATTTATTCTCTTTGTTCTCTGTAGCATGTTGTCTGACACACATACACACGCACCCACCACAAATTGGGATTTTGATGGGGTTGCATTCAGGTTATGGGCTAACTTGGGGAAACTCTCTTGTTTGTATTATACCTGAGCATTTGTGCAAAAAACATTTTTAAAAAGTCAAGAAAAACTTCAAATGACAGTAGGAAAAAAAAAAAGCTAAGGATGGGGAAAAAAAGGAAGAGACAAAATAAGAGATAAGAGAAAGGATAAACTGTCTTCCTCCTCATATCCTCTTAACTCTCTTATTTTGTTGTTTTCCTTTTACAAGGGCAGAAAAGTCTTTGGTTTTATTTTTTTGCTTTACAAGCAGAATGACCAAGTGAAGAACTAAGCAATTACCAAGAAAATGAAATTAATATAAAAAGTCTAAATAATTCAGGTCAAATTTCTTGCCCCTGCTCCTCCATTAGCAATGCTTTTTAAACCCACAGCATCTATATAATTGCCTAATCCTTCTTTCACTTGCCTCTGAGGATAACACTTATAGCTCATCGATTTTTTAAATTTTTTTTATTGTGCACTAGGTGAAAGTTTACAGAGCAAATGGTTTCTCGTTTGATAGTTTGCACAGAACGTGTTCCAGGACATTGATTACATTCTCTGCAATGTGTCAGCCCCTTCCCCATTTCTGCCCTGGGTCCCCCTTGTCATTTCACCCTGCTTTTCTACCCCTTCCTTCTTTCTCATCTTTGCTTTTGCACAAATGTTGCCCTTTTGATCTTATATAATTGATTGCTCTAAGAAGCACATTCCTCTCGGGTATTATTGTTTATTTTATGGGCCTGTCTATGGTTTGGATGAAAGGTGGTCTCTGGAAATGCTTCAGTTCCAGGTTAGAAGGGTGTCTTAGGGCCAAAGTCTTGGGGGTTCCTCCAGTTATCGTTCATCAGTTCTAATGCAATGGATATAAGACATATCCAACAGCTAAATTTCAAGAGCAAAGAAAAAAATTAATGAACTTATGATGAAACCATAGTAAACAGAAACACAAAACCTCATGGGAAATACTGGAACTCTGAAATGCCTTCCTCTAACAGATAAGATCATGACATAATATTGCAGTTGAAATGTCCAGGAAATTAAACTATTTTTGCAAAACTATGGTTTTAAGTGCAGTTGGAGGAAGAAATTTAGTACTTAAAAAAAAAAAAAAAAACTTCATGTAAATTACCAAAGCAAACAAACAAAAAAAGAGGCAACAATACTTAATTTTTTTTACATTGCCAACAAACCCGTACAGTATTTAAGTCAAATTCCCTGGAAGATCTGCAAATTTAAAAGTTTGCAATGCATAAAAATGCCACAGCTTCTCTGTACTGTGAAGGAGATTTACGGGGAGAATTTGGTAAATTTGAGAAAATATATGAATGACAGACCAGAAAATTCATTCCTCTCAGAAACACATTTGTCTGCACATTCAAACCTTCTTCACTCAGGGTGTTGGAAAGCAAGATATCATTTCTTGTAGCTCTAGTTTTTACAGTTAAAAAACATTTGTTGATAGGGCATTTCTGAATAAGATTTGTATTTAGAGCTATGATTCTCATAGGAGGAGAAGGAATAGCAGAAATAGACTCTTCAAGGAGCTTCGTCAAAAGAAACATATTCTCAGCGTCTGGGGTCTTAAAAGCCTGTGAGCAGACATCTAGGATACTCCACTGGTATCACTCCTTCGGGGGCAACAAGAATGAAGGAAACTAAAAACACAAGGGAAAGATTAGTCCAAAGGACTAATGGACCGCAACTACCACCACTTCTACCAGACAGTCCAGTACAACTAGATGGTGCCCAGCTACCATCACTGACTGCTCTGACAAGGATCACAATGGCGGATCCCAGACAGAGCTAGAAAAAAACTCTAACTCTAAAACAAAGACAAGACTTGTTCGCCTGACAGAGACTGGATAAACCCTGAGAGTATGGTCCCCGGACACCCTTTTAGCTCAGTAATGAAGTCGCTCCTGAGGTTCACCCTTCAGCCAAAGATTAGATAGGCCCGTAAAACAAAACAAGACTAAAGGGGTACACCAACCCAGGGGCAAGCACTAGAGGCAGTAAGGAACAGGAAAGCCGGTAACAGGGAACCCCAGGTTGAGAAGGCAGAGTGTTGACATATCGTGGGGTTGTTAACCAATGCGATAAAACAATATGTGTACTAACTGTTTAATGAGAAGCTAGTTAGTCTGTAAACCTTCGTCTAAAGTACAATTAAAAAAAAAGAAACAAACACACTCTCAAACCCCCTTCCCCAGATAACAGTCCCTGGGGGAGGAGGGGACATTTGTACTGGTGGAAGGCAAAGGTGGAGAATCAATGACACAGAAGAACAAAGACAGAAAAATACTTCGCAGCAATAAGGAAGTGTCTTTAAAAAAATGAGAATTCTCATCTTGGTTTTATTTCTTTTACTTTTACAAAACAATTTTTTAAAAATTTCTTACAGATAAAAAAAGACATATAAACAACATGCAGGAGATGAGAATGATATTCCTCTAATAGAAAGGCATTAATGTAAACAGTGTCTCAGGTGCTTGACAGTACACATGGTACATTTATTCACAAAGACCAGAATCCCCTGCATTAATCACTTCTATTTTGTCCAACACAATATTATTGGTTGTGGGAAGTAATCTGCCCGAACTGCTCTCTTTTCCTGATTCCAGTTTGGCTGCCTCCTCCCAAGTAGTCGCCAGAGGCTTCCCGAGCGTTTCTGGAAGCTTCAGTGTTAGCACTCCACTCAAAAAGGCCACAATCCCAACAAGCAGCTAGAAGGGGAAAAAAATAATAGTAAAAAGTAAATGACACATCAAGAAACAAATGCACCTTTTGGAAAATAACAATTTCTGAAGCTTTTTCAGAGGGCAATAGAATAAAATTTGACAAAACAGTCGTCATTTTTGTTCCTTGATGAAACCTTTGGTTACTTATGCTAGACTGGGAGTTCTTTAACTCATCAACTAGGTTCATTTTGATCATTCATTAATTCATTTCTGAACTGCTGTGGAGCGCTTACTGTATTAATGTCAGCTGTTGGAGTCCCTGAGTGGTACTGAACGGTTGGAGGTTCCAGTCCACCCAGAGGAAAGGCCTGGAGATCAACATCTAAAACGTTAGCCATTGAAAACTCTACGGAGCACAGTTCTACTCTGACACACGTGGGGTCATCAAGAGTTGGTGTCGACTCGATGGCACCTGGTTTTTTACTGCATGCATTATTATTCTTGCAGGCACTGTCCTAGCAACCATGGTCAAAGAGAAAAGAGACCCTATCCCATCTTCTCAGACCCCCGAGTCTTCTGAAGGAGCGAAGCAACTGAGCCAGGGGCTGGGACTTGATAGTCAGGGCTGTCCCTGCCCCCAGTAATCAGTACATTATCAGTGTCCCATAAATGATGGGGAATGAATGAATGAATGTTTCAATGAACCAAAGCCTACAGAATTTACAGGGAATCAAAACAAAGTCAATGGAAATTCACTGTTATGGGGCGGGGGGAACTGTTGTCCTATAAAAATTCTGTATGATTTCTTTACTTTTCAGATTTTGACACATAAAAAACAACCTTTTAGCCTAGTACCAAGGTATTTGCTCTTAAAAACATAAATCACACCATAGCCTTGGGAGACAACTTAGTCATTTGGCATAACATAGTTCACACAGATAATGTTCTACATCCTAGGTTGGTGAGTAGCGTCTGGGATCTTAAAAGCTTCCAAACAGCCATCTAAGATACAACTATTGGTCTCTACTCATATGGAGCAAAAGCGAATGAAGGAATTCAAAGGTTCAAAGAAGAAACTAGTCCACAGGACTAATAGCCCACACCACAGCCTCCTCTAACCCAAGATCAGAAGAACTAGTTGGTGCCTGGCTACCTACCACTACTGACCGTTCTGACCAAGGACATAATAGGAGGTTCCAGATAGAATGGGAGAAAATATAGAACAAAACTCAAATTCCTAAAAAAGGTCACACCTACTGGACTGATAGAGACTAGAGGAACCCCTGACACTATCTCCCCAAAATAACCTTGAATTTGGATTTCAAGCTATTTCTGCAGGTCATCTTTCAGGCAAATAATAGATCAGCTTATAAAATAAACAATATCATCCATGAGTAATGTGTTCCCTTAAGCTATTAACTATACGATACCAAATGGTCAACATTTACTCAAAAGCGAGATGAGAAAGCAAGAAGGGGAAGGGAAGCTGTATCACCGTAAACAGAACAAACAGAATGGAAATAACTAGACTATTAACACATTATAAAAATTATAACCAATGGCACAGAACAATTTAAAAAAAAATTGTTAAAGGGGAACCTAATTGGTTAACTTTCAACTAAAACACAATAAAATATTGTTATAAATAAGTAAGTCAATCTCCAAAGGTTAAAAACAAAACATAAATCACATTAAAAATTAAAGCCTATGTATCTATTATCTGTTGATCATTATGAAGATGTTGGGTAGTTTTTAGAACTAAATCTCTATACAATCTGTAAAAATATGACCCATCCTTATATAATTTAAACTTCTTTGATAAAAAATATATATATATTGCCTGGGAAAAGCCCATAAAAATAAATGAAGGTGCAGTTTTTCTGATAAATCTACATACTTGCTAATTTTACAGCCTCTGAGAAAGAGAAACATGAAATGCATAATGCAACTGGGAAGTAACCGGAGGCCACAGCAGTAACACCAGTGAGACCTGGGAAGATCATTTTTTCCTTTGTTTTGTAAAACACCGACAACCTAATTCTTAGAAATACATGAGTAAGTTTAACCTAGAGGCAGTAGAAGAATTTAAAGTGACGGTCCAAAGGATTTTTAAAGATATTATCTGCTGTCTCAAGGTACAGAAGGTACATCCACTGACCTACAAATACCAGGAGAAAAGGCCTATGTCAGGTTCTGGAAAATACTGAGTAAGTATAAAAGCAAATTGAAAAATAAATGGAAAATCTAAGATGGGTCTGAATTGGTCTTTTTAGCTTAGCAGTAAGATCCATCAGGCAGTACACAAACCCATAACTCCCTATCTCCGCCCTCACTCTAAGCAGAAGACCTGAGCGCCTACCTGTGTGGCCAACTTCCCCGCCTCCCACAAAACCCAAATCTAACATTCCAATGAGCCCCATCTTTCCCTCGTCTTCCTCCTCCCTCCTCCTGGCCAGGGGAACCCTTCACACTGGACAGACCCCAGGCCTCTCACCTCCTCCTCAGGGCCTCACTCCATCTATAGCTCTCCTTTCCTCTCACATATCTTTTTTACCTTTTCTTTTTCTTCTGCCAGACATTTATTTAAAAATCTGTTGATTTGGTTTTAGTAATTTTATAGCAGTTCATTTTTATAGCTTTGTCTATTTTCTTTTTGTGTGCTTTATTTGTTTAAAAAAATTTTTTTTTTCATTTCTATCTTTTAGAACACAATGTGCTAACTAACGCAAAGTTCTCACCCTCTTATAATCTCCATACTTACTCTGTCTGGGTTTTGCCATTTGCTGCCTGCGTGACCTTGGGAAGTCATGTATAAATCACATTAAAAATTAAAGTCTACGTATCTATTATTATCATAATGTATAAAATGGAAATAATAATAGTACCTGCCTTAAAGGATTAAGTTAAACAATGCATTTAAAGCACTTAAAACACTGCCTGGCCCATGGAAAGCAGTCAGTAATCCAGTACCGTTGCAGTTGAGGTCATTCTGGCTCACGGTGGCCTCACTGTCAGGGTAGAACTGTGCTCCATAGGGTTTTCCATGGCTGTGATCTTAACGAAGTAGATCGTCATGTCTTTCTCTCCAGGCACCTCTGGGTAGACTCAAACTGCCAACCTTCTGTTTAGCAGCCGAGCGCGTTAACCATTTGCATCACCCAGGGACTCCAAGCAGGCAATAAACATTAGTTATTATTACTGCTATTACATCTTTATCAACAAGCACAAGAGGCCCTGGTCTCAGCCCACACTTCTGGCTCTCTACCTCCTTTCCTTCTCTCAGCAGTCCCTCAGTTCCAGCCATCTGCCACCTGGCCCACTCCCACACCCACAGAAGCTGCGTTTCCTAGGCCAGAGAGTCCCAGCTGTCAAATCCAAAAGACATTTTCCTGCCCTGCTCTTTCCTGGCCACTGTCTTCTTCTGCCTTCCTCACTGTCTCTCCTCTCTTGGAGTCCTGATCACCACCCTCATCTCTCCGACTAATGCTCTCCAGTCTCCACCATGGACCCCTCCTCCACCTTCAATGCCATTGTTCCCAAGGTCTGTCCTCCAGTATCCCTCGCTCTTCCCTAACCTCTTTATAAGGTGACCCCCAAATATGTCCCTCCAACCGGCTGTCCCTGGAGCTTCAGACCTGTCAGCACTTGCCTCCTGGACAAAGCCCCTGGCCATCCTGTGGACACCTCACCCTTATCACATATGATGGTTAGTGCATTGACCTTCCTCACTTCCTCCTGGATCTCCTCTCCCTCCTAGAAGGGCTCAGGCACATCTGGTCCTCCCTCTCCACCACACCCGCCTGGGCACCAGGGCCTGCTGAAACGACTTTCCTATCCTGTCCTCTCCAACCCCCTTTAGTTCAAGTGCTCTTCCATCCTGGCCTGAGTTATACAGCAGCCTCCTTTGAGATCCTTGCCCATCTTTCCAGACTTATCTCCTGACTTCCCATAGCCCAGCTTGGGTATTAGCAATTATGCTTGCATCCAAACCCCACACTGGCCATGGTCCTTTTCTCCTCTGAGCCCTCACCCTTCTGTTCTCCCTGCCTGGAATTTCCTTCTTTATTTCTCTGGCTGGCTGACTCTTACTGGTCCTTTCAGATATAGATTAAAGGTCTCCTCCTCCCAGGCAGCTCCCCTCTGGTCCTAGCCTGGTTTTGTTTTCCTCTCCTATGCCTCTGTTAAAACAAACAAAAAAAGTTGCTGTCAAGTCAGTTCCAGCTCATGGTGACCCCGTGTGTTACAGAGTTCCATAAGGTTTTCTTGGTTGCAAATGGTTAAGTGCTGGACTACTAACCAAAAGCTTGGCAGCTCAAAGCTACCCAGTGATGCCTCAGAAGACAGGCCTGGCAGTCTGCTTCCGGCAGGTCACAGCCTTGAAAACTCTATGGAGCAGCTCTATTCTGTATACATGGAGTCGCTGTGAGTCAGAATCAATAATCTTTATGGAAGCAGATTGCCAGGCCTTTCTTCTGTGGCATCAGTGGGTGGGTTTGAACCACCAACCTTTAGGTTAACAGTCAAGCACAAACCCTTCGCGCCACCCAGAGGCTTTAGCCCCAGCATTTCCCCAATACTGCCCTTATCTTAGAGGACTGTGATGGTTTACTCTTTTGCCTTCCCCACAGACCGTTCATCTCTATTCCTCAGCACCCAGCAGGGTGGTTAGTTCAAAGTCAACACTCAATAGAGCATGGCTAAATGAATGTATGCACCATTCATGTGTCAGTTTTTCATACTGTGGTGGCTTGTGTGCCCATGTGATGCTGGAAGTTATCTATGCCACTGATATTTCAAATACCAGCAGGGTCACCCATGATGGACAGGCTTCAGCTGAGCTTCCAGACTAAGACAGGCTAGGAAGAAGGACCTGCCGATATACATCTGAAAAAACTGACCACACTGTCTGATACAGTGCCAGAAGATGAGCCCCCCAGGTTAGAAGGCACTCAAGACACGATTGAGAAAGAGCTGCCTCCTCAAAGTAGAGTCGACCTTAATGATGTGGATGGAGTCCAGCTTTCGGGACCTTCATTTGCTGATGTGGCATGACTCAAAATGAGAAGAAACAGCTACAAACACCCATTAATAATTAGAACATGGAACGTACGCAGTATGAATCTAGGAAAATCGGAAGCCGTCAGAAAGAAATGGAATGCTTGAAGATGGATATTCTAGGCCTTGGTGAGCTGAAATGGACTAACACTGGCCATTTCGAATTGGACAATCATATGGTCTACTATGCTGGGAACGACAACTTGAAGAGGAATGGCGTCACATTCATTGTCAAAAAGAATATTTACAAGTACAAAAAGGATGTGAATTTGGTGGCCATTTTTTTTAGATTACTAGAAAATAATGGTTGGTAAAAAGGCACCAGAACCAGCGGTTTTTCTTATGCTCCATTTCAAAAGAGAAAATACAAACAGATCTTATCTTCTAGGTTAGTGTTCCCATTCCTCACAATGAAAGCACCAGCTTCCCTAGGTAGTCTGACATCCATAAACAAACTTAGTGAGAAATTTAATAATTTATTTTTTTACTTATTAAAAACAACAAGCAGCATCTGCTGCACCCAAAGGAAGCACATTCCCAGGATATTTCTGCAAGTATACACAAGACTGGACGACAGAGGTTGTCTTTGGGGCTGAGGTCAGGGTGGAGGAGGTGCTCAGTTCACTGCATTAACTTTTGTACTGTCTGATTTTTTTAACCTTGTGTTAAAGGCAGTGGAAGATGGTTCAAATTCAGGTCTGTTACCTTTAAGGTGTGTGACCTTGGCCAGTAATTATTTTCTGTACATCAGTCTTCTCATCTGCAAAGTGGGGACAATAATAGTATACACATTGTGTGAGGACTTTTATGGATTGACAGGAGCCCTGGTGGCACAGTGGTTAAAGCACTTGGCTGCCAACTAAAAGGTTGGCAGTTTGAACCCTCCAGGGGCTCCATGGGAGAAGAATGTGGCAGTCTGCTTCCATAACGATACACAGCCTTGGAAACCCTATGGGGCAGTTCTACTCTGTCCTATAGGGTCACTATGAGTCAGAACCAACTCGATGGCAGTGGGTTTGGTTTTATTATGGATTGAATTGTTACCCCCGCTCCCCAAAAAAAAAAATGTGTTGTAAATCCTAAAATACCTGAGGATGTAATCCCAGTTGGGAATAGACTTTTCTTTGCTGTGTTAATGAGGTCATATCAGTGTAGGATGTATCTTAAATGTAACCACTTTTGAGATCTAAAAGGAGTGGATTAGACACAGAAGCAAGCAAGCACAAATGGGAGAGGAGAGAGAGATGCCACGTGGAGGTCTCCAAGAAGAATGCTACCGAAGCTTAGACAAAGATTTTCCCCCAGAGCAGACAGTCTTCCTCTGAGGCTGGCATTCTGAATTTGGACTTCTAGCTCCTAAACTGTAAGATAATATATTTCTGTTCATTAAAGCCATACACTTGTATTTCTGTTACAGCAGCACTAAGAAATTAAGACATGGAAAAATAAGCTGTATTTGTTAAGTACTTAATATAGAGCCTGTCATATAATATAATATGCACTATTTAAGTATTCTGTAAATAAAAGATTTCTTTTAACTCCATAGTCTTTAATTGACCCTTAGAGATGTCCTTTTTAAGAATGTTTTTTTGGTTTAAGTATTTTTCCTAAATTTTTAGTAAAATTTAGTGATTTTATAAAAAACTTTTTGTGTTTCAGTTTATTGTTTCAAAAAACAGCTTTTCCATTTTTTATCTTTTATTTTTTAATGAAAAACGCAAAGTGCTAGTGCAAGGAAGATACTTCTAGAAAAGTCCATGTCCTAAAAGGGTGGCAGCCTCTCCAAAACCACCTCCCTGCACTGGCTAGATAGCCCATATCATTTCTCAACCTCAGGGTCAGGGCCATGAAAGAGGCTGGCACTTCAACACCCCAGTTAAGCCAACTTTTGTGCTAAGCCAGGGTTCCCAAAGAGCAATATGATACCACTTGTGCATGCAAGGTGACTTTAAGTGATACCAAATATTTTGTTTTGTTACTTGTGAGGTTACGTTAATGTATTTTAGGAAAGCATGTAACTAGTATAACAACTTCAATTTCACTGATATTATTGCTTAGGACAAAGTTAATTCTAAAAAAATCAGTCTGATGAAAAATATTAAGTAAATAATAACATGGGTGGCACACAAGGTTAGGGAAATGCTGTGCTGGACCAGGCTGCGGGGATATAAAACTCTCTATGCCGCCAAGAGTTCAACAGCCTAACTAGGGAGACAAACACATACAGGGAAATAATGAAGACAGACTATGACTGTGGACTGTGAAGGGGAACACACTAAATGCTATGGGACCATGGGACAGGGAGAGGTTCGTCACTGGATCTAGGCTGCCTTCTTGGAATAAGTAGGGTTTGATCAGTATCTTAAAAGATGCGTGGAAGTTTGGCAGGGAGAGACGAGAGAGCAAAGCATTCTCTTCTGTTACGGATTATATTGTGTCCTCCCAAAATATGTGCTGTAAATCCTAACTTCTATACCTTTGGTTGGGCCCTAGTGCACAGTGGTTGAGAGTTCAGCTGCTAACCAAAAGGTCAGCAGTTCGAATCCACCAGCTGCTCCTTGGAACCACCATGGGGCGCTTCTACTCTGTGCTATTAGGGTTGCTATGAGTTGGAATCAACTTGATGGCAACGGGTGTGATTTTTTGGTTTCGTATGGTTATAATCCCATTTGGAAATTGGTTGTCTTTGTTATGTTGATAAGGCAGGATTAGTGTAGGGTGTGTCTTAATTTCTTTTGAGATATAAAGGAGATTAAACAAGTAATCTAGAGAAGCAGAGAGAAGGGAAGATTGATGTCAAGCCATATGAAAATCATGCAGGAGCAGAAGCTCAAAGAGACAAGTACCTTCCTGCAGAGCTGACAGATAAAGAAAGTCTTTCACTAGAGCTGGGACCCTGAATTCGGACTTCTAGGATCCTAAAGTATAAGAAAATACATTTCTGTTGTGATATTTCTGTTACAGCAGCACTAGATAACTAAGACATCTGCCAGGAGGATATTTAAGCAGAAGCACAGAGGAGGAAATGGTGGCGTACGTATGAGAACACGCAGGAGGTGGAAGGACTGCAAAGCTGTGGAGTAGAGGATGACCCTGTGTGAGGACACAAAACAAAACAGGGAAGATGGGCAGGAGGCCAAACTGGGAAGGCTGTGAGTACAGGCCTGAGTTTAGATTTTATTCTGAAGGTGATGAGGGCAGTTAGATGAGCTATTCTGGTGGGGTTGGGGCATAAAGGGCAAAGAGAAGACCTGGGAGGCAGAAAGCACTGAGGGCTTGAACTGGGGCACTGAAAGCAGGCAGAAAGAGGTAGTTTTGAGGCAGAAGGTGAGGATTTGATGATGAATGCTTTGGGAGAAGAAGGAAAGAACAGGAGGAATAAAAAGCTGATGTTAAAGTTTCATGGTTCAGGCCAGTGACTCCCTAACAGAACGTGTGAGACAGCAGAAGGAGGGAATCTGAGCCACTGACAAGTTCCTGTTGGAAGTGGAGAATGTGTCCTTGTAAGCCACCCGGGGAGGGTATCCATGAGGCCAGTGGAAACATGGGTCTGCAGTTTGAAAATGGGGTCAGAAGCTAGGAGATGTGTACAGGAACGGAGACGGGAAGGGAACTGAGGATAGAAGCTTGGAGAATGAGTCTATTTATGGGGCAGTCAGAGAGAGAAAGCAGAGGCACTGAAGGAGACCAAGAGGGAACAAGCCATGGAGAACAATGAAGAAGAAACCACAGGAGAAGGAGGACTTGGAGGAGGAGGACAAGGGCCAGGAGGCTGAGGGCTCTCTCCCCAGTCACTGCTGGAAATGACAGTGCCACTTGCTACCCTGCCCCTTCTTCTCCTCATGACCAGAGGGTCATACTAAACCCAGGTGTAACAGTGCTCCACATAGTTTCCCAGGCTGTCAGCTCCTACATGAGGAAATCTGCAAACTGAACATAACCGCTCTTCTTCACGACCAGGCAACAGTTCACACTATGAGATGCAGAAGGAAGCATAAGGGAAGCCTGGCGCATGAAGAACCCATCAGGTTTAAGTTGAAAACCATAGATCCCTGAACCTCTCCATCAGGCACCAGCACCACAAAATCTTTGCAACAACTGTAATTCACCTTGACCACCAGCGGCAAGGGCTGGGAATGGGAGAAAACCTGTGGACCCAGACCGAGGAAAGTAGGGAGACCTGGGCCAGGTGATGTGGGCAGAGGCAACGGGAGAGGACAGAGACGGAGCTCTCCCTGCTGCAGGCCTGGCTTCTGGTGTGCACCGGTGACAAGAGGCCCATTTCTGGCAGGCAGCATTGTAATTAACAGCTCACAAGTGGCTGGAAGGCAATCAACAAACCTGCTTACCGAATGGTCAGCTGTTTATGTTTCTACAAATTCCCATTACTGAATTACAAATTGACTTCCAATAAATAAAAATATTTAGTGCAATTAGCTACTCTGCCTCTCTGCTCTCTCAGTAAGGTTTTATTTAACTGATTAACACCTGTGGCATGGAGATCCAAATGCTCGTGAGGTACACGCAGAACGGGGCCATGATGCTTCCCACACGACACATCATGCTGCCACTTCCCACAGCCAGCGACCTGAAAACATCAACAACGAAAAACAACCAGTTGCCATGGAGTCGATTCTGACTCACGGCAACCCCATGTATGTCAGAGGACAGCTATACTCCATAGGGTTTTTAATGGCTGATTTTTCGGAAGTACATCACCAAGCCTTTCTTCCAAGGCACCTCTGGGTAGACTACTGATATCTAGAACACGAGTGGTACATCCTGAGAAAATCAGCTTCGAGTCATATGGAAAATCAGTGGGAGTCAACTGTATGTGATATTTAAAATGGTTTGGGGATAATAAGAGTGTTATTGCAAAGTAATTTTTTAATGTCATTGCTAATGAAGTATAGGTAAAGACTCAGAGTCAGAATTAGCATCATGTAACTCTCCCCTGTCTCAGAGCTCCAGAGGACTTTGATGGAAAGAAAGAATTTGTACTCATGGGCCAAATAAAAGATACATTAAGTGAAAGATTATAGGAAATCAATCGAAAAATAGCCCTTACCTTACCATGGTTGGATACAGCTCTGCTGTATAAAGGTAAATGAGGCCAAATGCTGCCCCTATGGCAAATTTGCCCGCCATAGCTGCCACCATGCCCCAAACATGGTAATCCTGAAAAGAATTTAGCAAAATAGAACACTGTAATATTTTTAAAATAAAAATATAAAACCTTTAGAATTGTTACTTTAAAATTTTTTCTTAAGTCTTCCAGTATTGTTTTAAAACCATTAAGAGTTTTATTTTTCTTTTGGAATTTATTGTGTAAACTCTAGTTGCTATTAGTTGGAATCAACTCTATGGCAGTGGGTTTGGTTTTTTTTGGTTTATTCATAGTTTGCAAAAACTTTCCGTCTTTATGAAGTTCAGAAAAAAAATTTATTGAACACCCCTCTCAACCTTGGAGGGTCTGATTCACGAAATTAAAAAAGTCAGAGTTTCCCAAAAAGTTAAACACATATGGCCTGGCAATTCCACTCCGAGGTATATACTCAGAGGAATTGAAAGCAGGGACTCAAACAGATACTTGTACACCCGTGTTCACCGCAGCACGATTCACAATAGTGAAAAGGTGGAAACAACCCCAAATGTCCATCAAAGAGGAATGAATGGACAGAATGTGGTATACACGCACAATGGAATATTACACAGCTATAAAGAGAAAGGGAGTTCTGATACATGTTATGACATGGATGAATCTTGAAAATATTATGTTAAGCGAAATAAGCCAGACACAAAAGGACAAATATTGTATGATCCCACTTACATGAAATGTCCAGAATAGGCAAATCTACATAGACAGAAAGTACTAGTGGTTAACAGGGCCGAGGGAGGGAGGAATGGGAGTTACTGTTTAATGGGTACAGAGTTTCTGTTTGGGGTGATGAAAAAGTTTTAAAAATAAATACTGCTGATGATTGCACAATGTTGTGAATATAGTTAACACCACTGTCCACTTAAAAGGAACCCTGGTGGTGCAGTGGTTAAAGCACTTGGCTGCTAACCAAAAGGTCAGTGGTTTGAACCCACCAGCAGCTCCACAGGAGAAAGATGTGGCAGCCTGCTTCAGTAAAGATTTACAGCCTTGGAAACCCTATGGGGCAGTTCTACTCTGTCCTATAGAGTCGCTATGAGTCGGAATCGACTTGATGACAGTGGGTTTGGTTTGGTTTGGGTATACATTTAAAAATTGTTGAAACAACAAATACTACATTATATATATATATATATATATACATATATATATATATTTTTTTTTTTTTACCACAGACACCCCCCCCAAACACAAACTTCATAAAGGAAGGAACAAAGGAAAGAAGGGAGGGAGGGAGGGAGGAAGGAAAAGGAAGAAGAGAAAAAAGCAGGTGAGCTGGGAAGACTGCTTGGAATGAAACATGACCAGACAGTGCTGGTTGCACCAATAATTGATCCACTCCTTCTGAATGTGATCCAGCAGGATGAATCAAGGAGCCATAAACACAAATCGCTCCATTTGCTGCAATGATTAGAAAGTGATAACTGAACTATTAGTACAAGCTTTTTGTTTGTTTTTTGGCTGAGGCATCCCTCAGCAGCAAAACCTTTCAGTCTCTCCAACTCAGTTTCTGCTGCTCTGATGTGTTTCACTTCAAAGCTTGTCACACAAACACCACCCACATTTCATCGTCTCTCTCCTCCCCCATCCACCAGCTGGATGTTGAGGCTCAGGGAAGCCTCGGGATTCCTGTGTTGAGAATGGCAGTGCCTCTGTCAGCCTGAGTGCCTGAATGACTCCATGGAGCTGAGAACCCCTCACTACTCCCACTGAACCAGGTACACACACATTAAACTTTAAATGAGCAAGAAATACATTTTTATTATGTTAAGTCACTGAGATTTGGGGATGTATTTGTTAAAATAACTGGAAAAAAAAAACAGCCCGTTGCCATTGAGTTGATTTGGATTCACAGCAACTTTACAAGACAGAGTAGAGCTGCCCCATAGGGTTTCCAAGGAGCGACGGGTGGATTCAGAATGCCGACCTTTTGGTTAGCAGTTGAACTTTTAACCACTGTGCCACCAGCGCTCTGGAAAAAAAGCAACTAGCATCATCTTAATTTATATTGTAGATACCCAAAACTTGCTGAATGAATTAACGTGATTTAAAGAAATCATTGTATTGTGTTAATACTACCATTTGGGGAGAAATTTTATTAGAGGGAAGAAATTTGTGATTGTGGGTCAGTGCTCTATTTCTAGAAATCTCCACCAGCCACTTCCTTGGCTTCCCTGTTATTGCCGGGCTTAGCCACTGTAGAACGCAAAGGCTCTAGTTGTGTGCCGAACAGTCGATTCCGACCCATAGCGGCCCTACAGGACAGAGTACTGCGGCCCTGTAGGGTTTCCAAGGCTGTAATCTCAAAACTAATCTTTAAAAAAAAAAAAAGGGAGATTGGTTTTGGGAATCTTTACAGAATAGGAGCCTTGGTGGCGCAGTGGTTAAGCACTCAGCTGCTAACCGAAAATCGGTAGCTCAAACCCACTGCTCCTCAGGAGAAAGATGTGGCAGTCTGCTTCCATAAAGATCACAGCCTTGGAAACCCTGTGGGGCAGTTCTACTCTCTCTTGTAGGGTTGCTTTGAGTCAGAATTGACAACGGGTAATTACTGCAGTAATTAGTAATCGACGGCTATGGGTAATCTTTACAGAAGCTGATTGCTACATCTTTCTCCTGAGGAGTTGCTGGAGCGTTTGGACCACAGACCTTTTGGTTAACAGCTGAGCACTTAACCACTGAGCTACCAGGGCTCCTTCAAAGGCTCTTGGGTTCCCCTGTATTTTCAGCAACCCAAAGGCAGCTGCCGTTGACGCAACCAACATAACTTCAAGCTACTTAAAAATAAAAATGTATGGATGAAGTTCCTTCAAACTAACAACGAGCTTCTTGTCTTGAGTAGCTTTACTATGTTCATGAATTATATATCAATCACCTGGAAAATTCAGTAACATAAAGCATTTGATTCACCAATCTTGATCATTAACTCAAACCAGTTCCAGTTGCCAACAAGTCAATTCCTACTCTTGGCAACCCATGTGTGGCAGAGTAGAACTGTGCTCCACAGGATTTTAACAGCTGAGCTTACAGAAGTAGATCTTCAGGCCTTTCTGCTGAGGAGCCTCTGGGCAGACTAGAAGCTCCAGCCTTTCAGTTAGCAGCTAAGCGCATTAACCATCTGCACCACCCGGAGACTCTAAATTAGCTCAAATGTTACCACAAGAGGAAGTCACTAGCTAGCTGAAAGTAAATTTCAAACAATCTTCAAAACTTAGAATGCTTTAAGTATTGATACACCATTGCAGGTGGAAATTATATAAAACATTTTAAATTATTGTTCTAGTGACCATATGTCACGGATTGAGTTGTGTCCCCCCAAAATATCTGTCAACTTAGCTGGACCATGATTCTCAGTATTGTGTGACTGTCCGCCATGTTATGTGATTTACCTATATGTCCTAAATCCTATCACTATGATGTAATAAGATGGATTAGCGGCAATTATATTGATGAGGTCTACAAAATTAGGTAGTGTCTTAAGCCAATCTCTTTTGAGATATAAAAGAGAGAAGCAAGCAGAGAGACAAGGGGACCTCATACCACCAAGAAAGCAGTGCTGGGAGCAGAGCACATGCTTTGGACCCAAGGTCCCTGCAAAGAGAAATTCCTAGTCTGGGAGAAGATTGATGAGAAGGCCAACAGAAAGAGAAAGCCTTCCCCTGGAGCTGACACCCTGAATTTGGACTGTTAGCCTATCTCACTGTGAGAAAATAAACTTCTCTTTGTTAAAGCCACCCACTTGTGGTATTTCTGGTATAGCAGCCCTAGATGACCAAGACATGATATTTTCCAAATGGAGAATTAAAATACAATTTTTACAACTTTTTTTTGGGGGGGGGGGAGCGGGAGGCAGGGTACTTCTGGATGCAAGAGGTATTCTGAGGGATCTACTTTACCAAAATATAGGAATGTGTAAGTCGTTTCAGTAGCTCATGGCCGTGTTTCTCATTAAGAAACTGTGCTTTTAAAAAGGAGCTTCCTCAGAGGATTTTTATGCATACAGGAAGTTAAAAACTACTAATTACTGTCATGAAAAGCAAGAGTATTTAAGTTGGAACAATCCTGAATATCTGATTCATTGTATCCCTTGGATGTCTCCGTGGTTCCTCCCTCATTCAGGTCTCTGGTCAAATGGCTCTCTTCTCTGAGAGACAGACAGTCCTTGACCATCCTAGGTCAAACACTGCCCCTGTATATGTATACACACACACCATACACACACACACAAACGCAGCCATTCTTTACCTCTCCTCCTATTTTATTTTTCTTCATTACACTTACAGAAACTTGATTCATACACTTAAAGAGACTAGAACAGCACCTGGCACATAAAAGATGCTGGATAAATTTTCATACAGCTATTTGCTTGGAAAGAACATTCTTGCTTGTTATGCTAACTTTTTAAAGGAACTAATATATTATTTTCATAAAGGTAATAATTAGTGGGTGCTTTAAGAGCAATTCTAAGAAAAAAAAAATTTATTTAAAAATTAATGAATCAAAAGAAAACATCTGCCCTTCTCCTTTACCACAGAAACAATTTGCCTTTGCCTTTTATTGTCTCTTCTGCTCTCTTTCTTTGTACACAATCAGATTTGAACAACTGTAATCACTTTCCTAACTCAAGATTCTTCTATTCACAACATGCAATACTGGTAACTCTAGGAAGTGGGATTATGGATTTTTTTTTAAAATAAGTTTTCTACAAAGAACGTGCGGTGCTTGTACAATGGAGAAAAATAGGTTTTTTTCAATGGAGAAAGATAGGTTTTTTTTTTTAAAGAAAACGCATTTTAAAATATTACATATATACCCTTTCTATGTATATCACTCGGTCTTCATGCTTATTTTAATGGCTGCAAAATCTTCCCATCAAGTAACCATGACTTAATATAACTAACCATTGCCGAAGCGAATGAAACGTAAAACGACTTGTAACTCACCTCGGGGATCACCATAATTGCACCACAGATCAGTGCACTTGTGATAAGGGAGAAAATCAGAATGTTTCTTCTCCCCACCTTGTCCATCCCGATGCACACGAACATGTAGGCAGGAAGTTCCACTGCACCTGTCATTATTCGAGGGGAAAAAAAAAAAAAAACTCCTTGCCATCAAGTCAATTCTGACTCACGGCAATCCCATGTCTTACAGAGTAGAACTGCTCCACATCGCTCTTTTTTTTTTCTTTTAATCGTGTTTTAAGTCAAAGTTTACAATTCAAGTCAGTTTCTCATGCAAAAACTTATACACACATTGTTATGTGGCACTAGTTGCTCTCCCTACAATGTGACAGCACACTCCTCCTCTCCGCCCTGTGTTTCCTGTGTCCATTCAACCAGCTCCTGTCCCCTTCTCCCTTCTCATCTCGCCTCCAGGTAGGAGCTGCCCATTTAGTCTCATATATTGAGCCAAGAAGCACCTTCTTCACCAGTATCATTTTATGTCTTAAAGTCCAGTCTAATCTTTGTCTGAAGAGTTGGCTTCGGGAATGGTTTTAGTTCTGGGCTAACCTAGAGTCCAGGGGCCATGTCTTCTGGGGTCCCTCCAGTCTCAGTCAGACCATCAAGTCTGGTCTTTTTAGGAGAATTTGAGCTCTGCACCCCACTTTTCTTCTGCTCCATCACAGACTCTCTCATGTGTATCCTGTCAGGGTGGTCATTGGTGGTAGCTAGGCACCATCTAGTTCTGGTCTCAGGCTGATCGAGTCTCTGGTTTATGTGGCTTTTTCTATCTCTTGGGCTCATATTTTCCTTATGTCTCTGGTGTTCTTCACTCTCCTTTGCTCCAGGTACATTGGGACCAACTGATGCATCTTAGATGGCCGTTTGCTAGCTTTTAAGACCCCAGATGCCACTCACCAAAGTGGGATGCCGAACATTTTCTTAATAAACTTTGTTATGCCAATTGACCTAGATGCCCTCCATAGGGCTTTCTAGGCAGTAATCTTTATGGAAGCAGATTGCCAAGCCTTCTATAGCTCCGCTGGGTGAGTTTGAACCTCCAACCTTTTGGTTAGTAGCCCAGGGCAAACCATTTGCACCACCCAGGGACCTACCATTGAGGGGCATGGTGCCCAACTGCACAGGGAGTTCTGCCTTCTCACTCAAAAGGAATGATCAGCTCTCTCCCTTCCGCCAGGGGCCTCTGAGAAGTATCTAAGAGCTTGCAGGCAGTGAGCCCTACCATTTTAAACTCACTGGAACAAGGAACGTTTCCTGTGCAATGCACTAATGCTCACATAATCCCACAGGCACTTATCACCTGTTCTAGTGATCTTATCCCCTACTATATGGTAAGCTCCCCAGGATACACACTGTGCCTGGAGGGCAGGTCTGTTGAATAAATAAGTAAATTAATTAAGACAACACTGCTTATTTCTGATTTGGGGGTTCTTATGCATATGCTTCCGTAAAAATTACAGCCAAGAAAACCCTATGGGGTGGTTCTACTCTGTCACATGGGGTCACTAGGAGTTGGAATTGACTCAATGGCACCCAACAACAACAACAATGCTTGGCAGAAACTAAGGCAGAGACTTCAGTATCTGCTAAGGTAAATAAACTAATGGTAACCAAAACCCCAAACCCATTGCCATAGAGTAGATTCTGACTCAGAGCAACTCTATAGGGCAGAGTAAAACTGCCCCATAGGGTTTCCAAGACTGTAAATCTTTACGGAACAGGATGCCACATCTTTCTCCTGAAACTAATGGTAACTGCTTAATACATTTTAAAGCTAACAGTAATCATTTTTTAAAATCTAACACAAATCTCCTAGAGGAAAGGGCTTGTCTTGGACCTCTTTTTACTCCCTCACAACAAAAAAGTAAAGCACTGAGTCCATAAATTCATATCCATTGATTTCAAAACCCTTCCTTTGTAGAATCAAAGTTTGAAGCTTAGTTCCAGAAGAACACTTTATAGCTATCAACCGGAACTAATCAGGTAGCAAGAAGAAGGTTTCTCAACAAAACCAATTTTTACCGTTCACCAGCCCAGATCTCCAAGTAAGTCATTAGCCCAGATCTCCAAGTAAGTCGTTAGCCCAGATCTCCAAGTAAGTCGTAGTTCTATATTCTTTCCTCCCTCTCCAGCTTGCCTGACCTCAGGACATTGCCCACTGTTGCCTTTTAGGGGTGATGTGCATTTGTCCACTAAACTATGGGTATGTGGGTATGTCACAAGTATCTGGAGAGGTGGGTCCATATGTCTCCCGCTGCTTCTGGAACATATCATGGAGGGTGGATACACATTTTCTGAGTTAACATAAGTAAAAAAATAAATAAATAAAATAAGTAGTAGTACATCAGCAATTAAACGCAGTTACATTTGCTCAGAAAAGAACTGGCTTAGGCAAAGGCAAAATTAAACCATTCGAGAGAAGGTGCTCTCTCATCATTAACTGGAAAATAAACAGCTCCAGAAGAAAGTGTTTTAGCATTTTCTAAGGTAGGACAGACCTACCTTAAGACTCATGCCTGCTCACCAGGACAAAATATACATCTATTACTGGACTCCACTCTTTTTTTTTTTTTTTTTTAAGTTTATCAAGCATTTTTTAGGATCAAATAAACTGATCTTCCAAAGAACCTGGTGGTTGTTGTTGTCTTATGTGGTCAGGCTGATTTCAACTCATGGTGACTCCATGTGTTACAGAGCAGAACTGCTCCACAAGGCTTTCTTGGCTGTCATCTTTATGGAAGCTGACTGCCAGGCCTTTTCTTCTGCAGAGTCTCAAGGTGGGTTAGAGCTGCTAGGTGGGCTCAAGCCACCAACTTTTCAGTTAGTAACCAAGTGCAAGCCTGGATCATTATCCTCACTTTACAACTAAGATTAAATTATTTGAGCCAAGTGACAGCTCAGGGTTTGGAAGAAAGGTCTTGCGGAAGCCAAAGCCCCTTTCCACAGCCCCCCATTACCTCCTACCTGTCTGGCTCAGGACTGTGTGCATGGCCACCAACCAACTTTCTGGATCTTGCAAAGCTGTGCAGCAGCTATGAAATGGCTGGGAAAATTTAAAAGTACACTACACTGATTTTTTTCTAGTTGGTGTTTCAGGATGTTGGTGTCTGCCTACATCTGATTTTTGGCGTGACTATGCCTGTGATGTCCTGGAGAAGGACATCACGCTTGGTAAAGTAGAAGGTCAGTGAAAAAGAGAAGACCCTCTATGAGATGGATTGACACAGTGGCTGCAATAATGGGCTCAAGCATAACAACAATTGTGAGGATGGCGCAGGACCGGGCAGTGTTTCATTCTGTTGTACATAGGGTTGCTATGAATCAGAATTGACTTGACGGCAATGGGTTTTATGCCTGTGATATTAATACAGCCTTTAGGGATTAGGACAATATGCCATTACTTTCTTCACTTTATAATACATGTTGTTGTTAGGTGCTGTTGAGTCAGTTCCAACTCATAGCGACCCTATGTACAACAGAATGAAACACTGCCCAGTTCTTCGCCATCCTTACAACAGTGGCTATGCTTAAGGCCATTGTTGTAGCCACTGTGTCAATCCCTCTTGTTGAAGGTCTTCCTCTCTTTCAATGACCCTCTACTTTACCAAGCATGATGTCCTACTCCAGGGACTGGTCCCTCCTGATAATATGTCCAAAGTACGTGACGAAAAGTCTCACCATCCTCTCTCTTGTAATACTTAGTGCCTCCAGTTACTTGGACCACCATCCCGCCCCAACCACCACATAACACCAAAGGCACCTCTTGAAATTATTGAAGTGTTTATCACCTGCAGGTGGCACAAAAATAGAGCTGAAATTGCCACCACCCCCAAATCATCTCAGGAGATGAAAAATTGTTCAAAAATTTCATAGCATAGAAGTACTGACTAGAAGCATCTGTCAGCTAGGGCACTAATGGAAAGGGTAATAACATGAAAAATCAAAATCAGTGGGTTATATAAAACTGTGTACATATTTGTCTTTAGAAACATTTTTTCTATTTCTGAGGTTCCCTAGTTTCTTGAAAATTTAGATCTCCATCAAAATTAAGAAAGTATCATAAAGATCCCAAATTCCAGCTTTTCTGAGCTTCTTCATGCCACTCCATGTGATCCTCCTACCATCTGTTTCTCTGATCCAGGAATATGGCATCATTTCTAAAATTGACACACAGAATGGGTTTGAGGTTAAGATCGGCTCTTTCTACAAACTAGTCAATGGTTTCCCCGAAAAGCAGAGTAAAGTTTTTTTTTTCTTAAAGTGACTCCTCTCATAATTCCTGCTAAGCTGTAATAAACACAGATAGATGCGTGTCAACAGAACAGCTGAATGAGAAGGAACGAAATCCAGGTATAGAAATTTAAAGTGAAGGTTTTCTGAGGATAATATCAAATACAGGCAGCCTACACAGAAGTAACCAAGAGTTAAGCCTAAACTGGAGCCCTGATGGGGCAGTGGTTAAGAGCTTGGCTGTTAACCAAAAGGTTGGCAGTTCAAATCCATTAGCCTCTCTTTGGAAACCTTTTGGGGCAGTTCTACTCTGTCCTATAGGGTCCTATGAGTCAAAATCGACTCAACAGCAACAGGTTAAGTCCAAACTAGATGGACAAATACAGATTTCTAATACTTCTCTAATGTTTAGTATGAATTCAGTTTACACGAGGAGCATGTCTCAAGACATCACAGCAATATCTGAAGCCATTTTAATCTGCTACTAAAATGAAGGAAGCATGATAACATAAATTCTATGTTGCATGTATTTACTTGTTATTTTACGGACTAAAATTTCTAAATTAAGCATGTATAAACATAGAAAGAGACCAGAGGATCTCTAAGACATAGTAAAATTTTTAAAGAAAGCAATTTACAAAGACAATATGTGGTAAATATGATCTCATTTATGTTTAAACATAAAACGTTTACATGTACAAATGTATGGAAGTTCATAGAAAGAGATCTGAGAGTTTGCAAGTCAAACGTTACAGAAGTTACCTTTGGTGGTTCACCCTTCAGCCAAAGATTGAACAGGCCAACGGAACAAAACAAGATTAAAACGGTGCACCAGCCCTGGGGCAGGGACTGGAAGGCAGGAGGCAACAGGAAAGCTGGTAATAGGGAACCCAGGGTTGAGAAGAGAGAGCATTGACATGTCAGGGGGTTGTTAACCAATGTCATAGAACAATGTGTGTACTAACTGTTGGATGAGAAACTAGTTTTTTCTGTAAGCCTTCATCTAAAGTACAATTAAAAAAAAAAAAGAAGTTACCTCTGGGGAAGGGAGTTCTAGGGTGAGGGTGGGTGGGAAGGAAGAAAGCAAGCAAGAAGAAGTGGCAAGAGGGAGGGAGGAGAACAGAATTCTTCTGAACTGTTCACATTTTTTAAAAGAAAATACCTACATGTGTTACAGTATAAAATATAATAAAAGATTCCATAATAATATGGTTGGCAGTACTATCCCTGGTAGAAAAAAAAACAATAAAAATACTGAAAAACATGTAGCAATTCTACTTCATTGCTACTTTTAAATATATTTTAATACTTACCCATGAGGAAGAGGTTTAAATATTCATTGCCTCCTAAATTAACAGAATTCAAGGAGAACGAGTAGAATCCCAAACTCCCCGTGAACCAAATCAGCCAAATGGTAAGGGTTCTTAATGCAATATTCCAGTCACAAAACAGGTCTAATAAGTTGTGCTTCTTTACTTCAGAGGGGTTGCTACCAGCAGGACCTTTTAGATCCAGTGATAGAAGTTCTGACAATTTACAGGAGCTTGCTCTATTCCACTTGGCCATTGTATCAATCACTTTCTGTGCATCTTCATATCTTTCCTCTGAGAGAAGCCAGAAAGGTGTCTCTGGGAGCATCCAACAGCACAGAACAAAGGGAACAGTCACTGTGGAGAGGACTATCTGGTAGAGCCACCAGGTCCTGACCAAGTAGCCCGTCAAAGGCACCGCCATTACTCCAACTGCAAAGAAGGAATGCATTTGGATGGATGCCCATGTCCGAAACTTCATGCCAATTAATTCTGTCACATAGACAAACACTACCACGAGATAGCCACTTGCAGCCTGAAAAACAAAGGGGAGTGGCCCAGATTTAGGGTCACATTTATAACTACAGAAGTTTCCCTTTATCCAAGGGGGATATATTCCAAGATCCCCAGTGGGTGCCTGAAATGTCAGATAGTACTGAACCCTGTATATACTATGTTTCTTCCTATACATACATACCTATGAGAAAGTTTAATTTATAAATTAGGCACAGTAAGAGATTAACAACAATAACTAATAATAAAAAAGAACAATTATTAAGTAAAATAAGGGTTACTTGAACACAAGCTCCGCCATACTGCGACAGCTGATCTGATAACTCAGGTGGCTACAAAGTGACTAACGGGTGGGTGGTATACACAGCATGGATATGCTGGACAAAGGGATGATTCACGTCTCGGGCTGGACAGAGTGGGAAGGTGGGAGATTCTGTCATGCAACTCAGAACAGCACGCAATTTAAAACTTATGAATTGTTTATTTCTGGAATTTTCCATTTAATATTTTCAGACTGAGATTGACCACGGGTAACTGAAATCGTGGAAAGCAGAACCACAGATAAGGTGGGTTACTGTACTGAGGGGTCTGATCTCTCTGCAAATCGCACATAGGCGAGAAAGAAAACGGCAAAGAATTGCTTTCAGAAACCCATATCATATTTGTAAAATGGCACTCAGTTTGGTCCATCTTTCCTCCTTAAATAGGCCCTTTCATTTTCCTTCACCCTCTCCACCTCTAATGGCAAAATTTGAGAGATCATTTATGATATAAATGTTAGATACTGCCTTTTGTTTCATTTAAATGTTCCATTACAATGTGAATTTATTTCTCAGTTCCTTGTAAATGCACGTTATCAATTTATCTACACATATACCCATTCCATTGCCGTCTAGTCCATTTTGAGTCATATGACCCTGAAGGACAGAGTGGAGCTGCCCATAGGGTTTCCAAGGCTGTAATCTTTACAGAAGCAGACTGCCTGCCACATTTTTCTCCCAGGGAGCGGTGGGTGGGGTCTAACTGCCTACCAGCAGCTGAGTAAGTGCTTAATCACTGCACCACCAGAGCACTTTTATCTATTTACGGGAGGTCCTTATTGTTAAATCCACTTAAAATGGGGTCAAAAATTGTATAACTAATGGTAAGAAAAAAATATTTGATTAAAATTTAATTTGAAAAAAAGCCTATCTTTAATTCAACAAAATTCATACAAAAAAAAAAAAAATCCAAACCCTTTGCCATCAATTCCAACTCATAGTGACCTTATAGGACAGAGTAGAACTGCCCCCATAGAGTTTCCAAGGAGTGTCTGGTGGATTCAAACTGCCGACCTTTTGGTTAGCAGCCTAGCTCTTAACCATTGCGCTACCAGGGCTCCAACAAAATTTATAATAAATAACAATATGTGATAATTCTTGGATTAACAAAGAATGAGTGAAAAGATGGGGCCTGGGAGCCAGAAGGGGAGGGAAAGGATTAGAATTTTTACTGGAAAGTTATTTCACATTTGGCATTGCAACACAAATGATAGAGTTAATTTTTGCAAAATTATTCTAGGGTTTCCTTGGCTCTCCCCAAGGCCTTTCTTAATCTTTTGATATTCAGATAGTACTCACATCATCATCCTTGTTGATGTTAATTTCCTCAAAAAGTTAACTGGTAACTGGTCTAGTTCTGCCAAATCCTAATCTGTCAAGGGTTTTGGGTGGAATTCAAGCAGTCCTCCCACATCGCTTTCAAAGACTTTGCAAAATCTGCAATTTCACCTTGCATTGGATGGTCACAGAAAGGCTGGACTACAGGGATGTCCCCACAGTGAGGGAACTGGCACTAGTCATAAGCAGGGAGGTGCTCGATGGGGACTACGGAATTAATGGTCAGCTCAGCATATTTTTCTTTACAGCGTATTTGTGACAACAGCTTTTACTTCCCCATGGATCCTTGTAACTGCAGGACTCAGATGATGAGCTCTGATAATGAGGACTCCTATATCCAAGAACCTAGTAGTTGCTTGATAAATGCTTACTGCTTTACAGAAACAAAGGTTCTGATAGCCTTCAAATACTACATATTGCTCCATTAAGTTAAGCTGTAACATCAGTCCCCTTCCATTTTTTTATGCTAATTCTTTCTCATGAGCCCACTCTGACTTCCTTCTGGTTACCCCTGTCACTGGGTTCAGACAATTCACACACAGCTGCCTGAATAATTCCAAAATGCAATACATCTTGAATCAATTCACACCCATATCTTCCACTGATAACACCCTCTTCCTCACAACTACTCAGACCCCACCCCTACAAAGAGCCAGAATAACATCACCCCTTCAGTGGATTTCCATTACCCTTAGGATAATAGAGCAAATCTTTACCATCTTACAGGGTCCTAGCTGATCTGCTACCTGTTTTCCCCACTCCATACTCATCAACATACCTCACTTCTCTGTTATTCTTGTTAGGTGCCATCGAGTTGATTATGACTCATAGCGACCCCCTGTGACAGAGTAGAACTGCCCCACCGGGTTTCCTAGGCTGTAATCTTTATGGGAGCAGATTGCCAGGACTTTCTTCTGCAAAGCCACTGAATGGGCTCCAACCACCATCTTTCTGGTACCAGCCAAATGCTTAACCATCAGGCCACCCAGGGCTCCTACTTCTCTCATCTTCAGACATTCTGACCTTCAATTTCTTTCTCCTCTCGGGGCCTTCTCACCTGTTGCTCCCTCTGCCTGGAATGTTCTCCTCTTACCTATCACTTAGAACTAAAAAGCCCTGATCCTCCAGACCCAGTGGGGACGCCCCCACACTGTTATACTCTCAGTGTCATAGTTACTTTTATTTTTTGAAGGTGGCTGATGTCTTGCCTCCCCACTGGATGACAGAATGATTGAAACAGAGCCCAGGTTTGTTTTACTTAGCACTGCACTCTGTAGACAAATCAATAAATGTGTTGAACAAATGAATCTGTTTGATCTTCCATACTCAGAATTCTACCATGAATACATTTCCCACAAAAATCAAAGGAAAGAGCCACAGGAAATTGAGGCCACATTTCAGAGATGTGCTCAGGGGGTGCTGCCTAATTTTTCCCAGGACTGGAAACCAACACATAGTATTTTGCAAGACTGAAGCAGATATTTTCACAGTTATCCTCTGCAGCCTTCCAGAAGAGGGGCTTCAAACTCTCTCAGTGCCTGTGGTCTGTTGAACCATCAGTCACACCAGGTCTCTCGTGTCAAACCTCACTCTGCAGTTACAGAGCCCAAAGCCAAACCAAATCCACTGTGTCAATTCCGAGTCACAGTGACCACACAGGACAGAGCAGAACTGCCCCATAGGGTTTCTAAGGAGCGGCTGGTGGATTCGAACTGCCGACCTTTTGGTTAGCAGCCAAGCTCTTAACCACTGTGCCATGAAGACCTGTAGTTACAGGGCAGTTTCCTTTTATTCTGCCCTCAGTGGAGACAGAACAGCTGGTTGCTATCTTTGGTATTAAAAACTCTTCACATATCTAAATATACATATTTACTTCATCTCAAGGCTCGACACCTTCAGTTCCCCTAGATCTTTTTTTCAGTGTATCTTCCCTACCCTTGGCCATCTAGGTGGCTTCCTACAAATCCTTTCCAGCCATAAATGAAGACTCCAAAACCGAACACGCCCCTTGCTCTCTATGGAGGGGCTCGGTGACCTCTTCTTAGATTTAAATCCTTGGCTTCTCTCTAGCCCCCCAGATTACCCACCCTGGTTAGAGGGGCTCTTCTGCATGCCCCTCTCTGCATTCAGCATGATCACAAGTTTTTACTTCAGATGAAAACTTCACTCCATTATCACTGATTAGTAGCCTCCAAACAGAATTGTTCCCGCTGTTGTTTGGTAGTTTGGAGATCTGTCTGAAAGCCTTACCAGATGTGGGGACAGCTTCCTTGCTCACTGGTCTATTTTCCATAATTACCATTGTGAAGTGTGTCTATTCTATGCCAGGTTCTATACTGTAGATGTTTACATTTAATCTCACTGAATCCTGATAACCCAGTGGAACAGGTATTATTTTCTACAGTTTACACATGAGAAACTAAGACTCAAAGAGAATGATGTGTTTGCCGGAGGTCAGACAGCTAACGTGCCAATCTATGACAAAGCTGGTATTCAAACTCATGCTCTCCTCACTACACTCTCTTCCTTCTCATAAAATTAAAGTCTAATGCCCTCCTATTTTCATTCTTACTGTACATTACACAAATGACTTCAGCAATAAGCCTTAACCACCTGTTTGGCTCATGTATAAACGGGACCTGACTAGACCAATATAATCGCCCAGGAATAAAATAATGCCTTAGTAATTATCAGCTATAGGCCATGTGCCAGGCATTAGGTCAAACAAAACACTTCTGCCCAATAAGCAACGATTTTTCATTTTAGTGAGTTCCATTCTAAACATAAGGCTTTAGTAACCCTCAGAAAGACTTCTGCCGTGGAGTGAACAAAGGTTAGTCCTTGATCTCTTTCACTAGATCTTAAATGAGCAAACCAAAGAGAGTTATGGTTGAACATGGAAATGCTGCAGAATTAAAGAGGCGAAAAACACAACTCACCATGGCAAGAAGAAAGCGTGTGACCATGAAGCTGTAATAATCAAAGGTGAACGCCACTGCTATGCCAAACAAAAATTTGCCAATGCTTGTAGACCACAGGATGAGACGTCTTCCCACCCTAAAAAATAAGAATCGTTCAGTGGGAGAAGGAAAATAGATCTGTAATAGTTTAAGCATCCACTCCAAGTCACAAAAGATGAGTATTACCTATATTTTTAAGAGTTCTGTTCTCCCCTTTCATAACACATCACTCAGAAAGGATTAGGACCACCCTGCTTCAGTAACATAACTGGTAGCATTTTCAAAGAAAGACTATAACCAAACAAGGTCATGTTCTCAGATACAAGGATTAGGACTTCAACATATCTTTTGGGGGGACACAATTCAATCCATAACACATACGAATCAAAATCTAAAGTTAATCGACATGTTTCCCTTCTTCCAAGCCACGCCAGCACCTTAAAACCTTTTATAGCCACATACCCCCTTCTGAGTTACTTGTTATTATTGTCTGGTGTTCTAAATTTATCTCTCCCTATTTTTTCTTTTCCTTTTGATCTACTGACAGTACTTGGATTTACCCACAGTTATTATATTCCTTAATCTACATTCTGTCTTACATTTCAGCCCTTCCATATAAGATCACTTTACTTTTGCCTAAAGTAGATCCTTTAGAACTTCCTTTAGTAAAAGGTCTGCTGGTGGCAAACTGGCTCAGTTTGTATTTGTCTGGAGATTTCTTTATTTCACACCTATTCTTGAAAGATATTTTCACTGTGTATTGAATTCTAGGTTGGCAGTTTTGTTTTGTTTTGGTGTTTGTTTGCTTCCAGAAAGAAGGTTGTTTGTTTTTATCCATCACATTTGAAGATATTCTTTCATTGTCTTCTGGCTTTCATTACTGCCGTTCAGAAGTTGCTTGTTGATTTAACTGCTGCAGCCTGAAAATAATCTGTCATTTCCTCCGGCTGTTTTTAAGATTCTCTTTGCTTTGATGGTCTACAGATTTATGATGTGTCTACTTGTAGATCTTGTAGGTTTCTGTTTGTTTTGTTTTAACTTCTGCTTTGGAATAATTGGCCTTTTAAAAACCAGGGTTTCATATCTTTTATTAGTTCCAACAATTCTCAAGCATTACTCCTTCAAAAATTGTCTTTGGCCCATTTCTCTCTCCTCTTTTTCTGGTATTCCAATGAAATATTTCATGCTTTCTCCCTCTGCCTCCATGAATTCTAATGTCTCACATTTCCCACCTCTTTGTCTCTCTGAGCTTTTTGATAATTTTTTCTGACCTATCCATTTCACTATTTTTTCAGCTATGTATAATATGTTGTTAAAATTATCCAGGAAGTGTGTTATTCACTTATTTTGTTTTTTATTTCTAGATGTTTTAGTTATTCTTCAATTTCATTGTCTTTTTTTTTAATGTAATTTCCAGTTACTTCTAGATATTTTTGAGTTTGTCTTCTATTTCTCTAGAAATTTAAACATTATTTTATATTTCTAATATTTGAAGTCTTTGTGAATCTGCTTCTGGTGCCTATTACTTCTGCTAAATATCATTTATGGTGCCTTTTAATCATGTATGCTTGGTTAATTTTCACAAGTTATTTATTTTCTTGAAAAATCATTTGTGAGAATTCTCTCCAGTCTAGGATGATGGCAAGTATAGGGTCTGTGATTTGATTTTACCGTATTTACAAGCTAGAAGGCCCTGGGTGGTGCAAACAGTTAAAATGCTCAGTTGCTAACCAAAAGGTTAGAGGCTGAAGTTCACCCAGAGGCTCCTCAGAAGAAAGGCCTGGAGATCTACTTCTGAAAAAATCAGCCATTTGAAAACCCCATGGTGCACAGTTCTACTCTGACATGCGTGGTATCATCATGAGTCAGCATTGACTCAACAGCAATTGTTTACAAGCTAATAAGTGAATCTGTTACTGTTTAATGGATCCTGGCAGAAGACACAAGACCCCTGGGTCAGAAACAAAGGACTTTATTCCTTACAGTACAACAAGTAGCATGAGAATCAGCTTATTTGTGTCGGTTCCCCTTGCCCAAAGTCCCAAGGGGGGTCAGGCAGAGGGCCCAGAGGGACTCTTGCACATGCAATAGGCTGCATTACAGGAGAGGAACATTGAACTTGGAGAAATGAAGAAACTAAATTTTATGTCCATTAATATATTCCGATATCCTTTTTTTTTTTTAAATTAATTTTTATTAAGCTTCAAGTGAACATTTACCATTCCAGTCTGTCACATGTAGGTTTACATACATCTTACTCCCTTCTCCCACTTGCTCTCCCCCTATTGAGTCAGCCCTTTCAGTCTCTTGTTTCATGCCAATTTTGCCATCTTCCCTCTCTATCTTCCCATCCCCCCTCCAGTCAAGAGTTGCCAACACACTCTCCAGTGTCCACCTAATTTAATTGGCTCACTCTTCATCAGCATCTCTCTCCCCTCCGCTGACCAGTCCTTTTCATGCCTGATGAGTTGTCTTCAGGGATGGTTCCTGTCCTGTGCCATCAGAAGTTCTGGGGAGCATTGTCTCTCGGATTCCTCTAGTCGCATTCATATCATTAAGTATGGTCTCTGATATCCTTTTAAAGGCATTATTTATATCCCACTTTTGTTATACAGTATAGTGTAATTGAAAATATTTTTAGTTTCAAGCGTCAAGCATTCAACACATTTTACCAGAAAAAGTGCAAGTGATAACTTATACAATAGCCTGCTAAATGACAATAGTAATACATAACACCTATGAGAAGCCATTTGGGTTTCTCCTAATATGACATATAAAACACCCTAAAATAATTTTCTAAAGAGTAAGGAAAAAAATCTACAGTAAATATTATGAAGATTTCACAAGGATACTGTTATGGTACAACAGTTTTCAATCTTCAGCTATAATGTACCGTACTCTATACCCTAAAAACAAAAACCAAATCCATTGCCATCGAGTTGATTCCCACTCTTGAGACCCTAGAGGACAGAGTAGAACTGCCCCACAGGGTTTCCAAGGAGCAGCTGGTGGATTCGAACTTCTGGCCTTTTGGTTAGCAGCCAAGTTTTTAATCACTGTGCCTCCAGGGCTCCATTCTATGCCCTACCTGTTAATTTATAGTTTTGAGTTTAAAGGTCAATAATTAATTTGTTCAGCCAATATTAAGTGATTCTTAGGTGCCAGAAAGCTTATTTTTTTTTAAATTCTGGGCACTCTGCCTATAATTATCATCTGATACCACACCAAAAGGCAGTGTTGATCATGGCCCAAACAGCCTAGTTCTCCAAACACATAATTAACTTAAAAAGAGAATTTAGCTCACTCCTGCCTGGTTATGCTTTATAATAAGAATAAATGGATACACTGAAAAGAGCTATTAACTATTAACCATATCAATTTAATATTTACATAGAATATATAATTTGAAAAGAGTTAAATCCAAATAACTAGGTATAATTGTGTATTTTAAGGAGAGGAAACTGACCCTTAATTAATGGATTCCTGCTTATTATAACTTTAATTTTCCTCGGGCTTGCTTAATGAAAATTAACACTATGAGCGTTGACTTCCAATTATATTCTCTAAGGCCTGTCCACAGCTGTTGGTCCTCATCTGCCAACAGTTTCCCTTCCATTTTCAGCTTTCTTTCTAGAAAGTGTGACCTTCCTACTTCCAAATTCGCCCGCAAGAGAGCATGAAGTAACCTACCACAGTGCCACAACCAGTTCTTTGGGACTGACTCTCAGCCTAACCAACGCCTGCTCCTCATTCCCAGGCAGACACAGAAGGAAAAAGGTCAGTCAGCATAAACCCTGTGACCATCATTTCCCAACCAGAAGCTTCTTGCTACCTGTCCATGCTCTGCCTTCACCTTCTTGCCTTTCAAACCCAAACTTTCAAGTATTTATACCTAATTTCCTTTATGGAACCCTAGTGGCCCAGTGGTTAAGTGTTTGATTGCTAACCAAAAGGTTGGCAGTTCGAATACACCAGCATCTCCTTGGAAACCCTATGGGGGCAGTTCTACTCTGTCTTATAGGATCACTATGAATCAGAATCGACTCGACAACAACAAGTTATTTTCTTTAACAAACCCTGGTGGTGCAAAGATTAAGCATCTGGCTGCTAACCAAAAGGTTGGTGGTCAAACCCACCCAGAAGCTCTACCAAAGACAGACCTGACAATCTGCTTTTGTAAAGATTACAGCCTAGAAAACACTATGGGGCAGTTCTACTCTGTCACATGGGGTTGTTATGAGTTGAAATCAACTCCACGGCCCCACCTCAGCCAATTTCTATAATAACTTTTCATGTTCTATACTAGAACATAACGATGAAACAGAACATTAAAAAAGATTTTAACCTTCCAGAAATGGTTCCATATCATGCCCACTCATTTCCCTATGTGTTGGTTTCTTGCCAGTAGGCAGCAGTAAGCAAAGGGCTTCAGAAGTCAGGAAGGAATAATAATGAGTGCCTTTCTGAGAGGTGAAAACACAATTAACCAAAGCAAAACTAAACAGAATCTGATTTACTTTTTTAAATACAGAATTTGTTATGGGTTGTATTGTGTCCTCCAAAAAAGATATATTGAAGTCCTAACCGCCGTATCTGTGAATGTGACCTTATTTGAAAACAGGGTCTTTGTGTATGTAATTAGTTAGCATGTAATTAGTTAACACGAGGTCATATTGGAGTAAGGTGGGCCCTAATCCAATATGACTGGTCTCCTTATAAAAAGAGGAGACAGAGAGATACAGGGAGAATGCCATGTGGTGATGGAGGCAGAGACTGATGGGATGCTGTCACAAGCCAAGAACACCTAGGCTACCAGAAATTGGAAGAGACAAGGAAGGATCTTCCCCTAGAGCCTTCGGAGGGGAACAACCCTTTGTAACAACCATCTGAGGTGAGTGCCGACACCCTGAATTCAGATTGCTAGCCTTCAGAACTGAGAGAGAATAAATTTCTGTTGTTTTAAGCCACTCGCCTTGCGGTAATGATATGGCGGCCCTAAGAAGCGAATACGGAAGATTACAATGGCACCGTCCCAGCGGTCACCCCTAGGAAGTGGGGCCTTGTTTTTGGTGGAGGAAGACAAAGAGTAAAGACTTTCACTTTTTAATTTGCACATTTCTGAATTGTTTGACCTTATTATAACGAGCACATACTGCTTTTTAAATTAAAAAAGATTTTAAATAGGAAAAATGACAAAAGTTAAATAAAAACAGTGCTTCTTAAAATAACCATATATAGTTGAGGGAAGCAAACACATATTTCAAAACTGCAAAAATAAAGTGAATTCCCTTCTTTCTCCTCCTGCTAGCAGATTATAACAATGTGATATGTAGTCTATGCTCTCTGACTTCCTCCACACTGTCCCTTTCCAGTCTTAGGTAGCACCCCTACCTCAGCTCACCTTTGGAGTTCTTTACTGGATGTGTATAGGTGTGTGCAGGGGGTGGGTGTTTTCACTACATCACCCAACACCCTTCCAAGCTCTGCCTGTTCTCCCTTCACACTCCTGGCCTTAGCTTCAGCCTATCAATGTTCTTTCCTTGTCCTGATTTTAACTTCTTGCCTTCTTTTGGGCATGCTAGTTATAAGTAGCCTTCTAGACAACTTAATAAATGAAGCTCTCGAGGTCAGTGGTAGGGGAGACTCTCCATCAATTTCTAAGGTATTTTCTGCCCATCTTAGTCACTAAGCTCCAATATAAATTAAAAACAAAAAACCCAAACCTGTTGCCGTCGAGTCGATTCTGACTGATAGCGACCCTATAGGACAGAGCAGAACTGCCCCATAGAGTTTCCAAGGAGTGCCTGGTAGATTAGAATTGCTGACTTCTTGGTTAGCAGCCGTAGCACTTAACCATTACGTCACCAGGGTTTCCAATAAAATAAGTAATTCAAAATAATACCTCCAACTTTCTACCTTATTCCAACCAAAAAGGCAGATTTTGTCCCTCTCTCCACTGACAACTTCCACACCTCTCAGGAAGACAGGTGTGATGAAGATTCTTCAACACGAAAACAGAACTTCAGCCACCAAATAACTAGATTCCACTTTGGTTCCGACTTCATTATTCCAGTGCCACCTCCTGAATGGGATGCAGGTTGTAAGGGGGAGAGTTCTCCAGGCCCCTCACGAAAGCCCTGGATCCTCCTTTATCAGGCTTCCGTAGTTCTCGTCTCTACTGTGTTCACTTCTAGTATAGTCCTGGCTGCAACAATGCCCTGCCATTTTTCTTTGGACACATCTGTCAGTCCCGCTAGACTGGCCCACCCCAAGGGCAGAGATTCTTGATCTTTCCTATTGTCTTTAGGTCCCCAGTGCCCAGCACATACCTGTAAAATTCATCACTATGTGGACCACATAAACCAATCTCTTAAAGCACAAGTACTTAAAGTGGATCCATGTACGTACAAGATGAACTTTAAGAGTTATATATTCATTTTAATGTGTATCTTTTAAAATGTGCCTGATATATCAAACGCACAATTTCATAGATATTACAGCTTTAGACCAGACTACAGCTCTTAAAAAGCAAGTCTACGTAGAGAAACATATTTAAAGTAATAACTAATATCTATGGAGTGGCTTTATGTCCAGAGTACATTTTTCTGTACTAACTTTGTAACAGCCCTTTGAGATGAGTGCTATTATTTTCATCACCAGCTTACAAACTAGATACTGAAACACAGATCCCATTGCCATCAAGTCCATTCTGACTCATAGCAACCCTATAGGACAAAGTAGTACTGCCCCATAGGGTTTCCAATGCTGTAATCTTTATGAAAACAGATGGCCACATCTTTCTCCTATGGAAAGGCTGGTGGGTTTGAATAGCCAACCTTTTGATTAGCAGCCAAAGGCTTAACCACTGCTCCAGTAGGGCTCCTTATGAAACAGATAGGTTAGGCAATTTGCCCAGGGGCTACAAGAAGTGGTAGAATCGGGATTTAAACCCAGACCAACTGGCTTCGGGGCCCATCCTCTCACCACTATATTATTTTGCCTTACTAAAAAATGGACAGGATTCTCTGGGCTGTGCAAATGGTTAACACAATTGGCTGCTTACTGAAAGGTTCGAAGTTCAAGTCCATCTAGAGTCTCCTCAGAAAAAAGGCCTGGTGATCTACTTCCAAAAAATCAACTATTGAAAACGCTATGGAGCACAGTTCTACTCTGACACACATGGGGTCGCTATGAGTCAGACTCGACAGCAACTGGTTAATTAATGGACAGGCAAAGAGATAGGTCTTTAGAGAGGAAGGATGAAGCTGATTAAAGTTTTGGACATAATTGTCCATATCCTAAGAAAAACAGATAGGAAAATGAACCCCAGACTGATGCAACAATGCTAAACATTTCATTTTACCTGTCAGAAAGGTAGCCAAAAATCAGTGCTCCCAGCAGGACTCCAAGCATAAACATGGGCTGGATCACCTTTGCGAGCCATTCTCGGTGACAGACTAGATCCCACTCGGTCACCACAGTGCTTTCCCACTTGCTCCGGTCATAGATGTAACCGTCTGAGCAAGGGAAGTCGCGCTTACTGCCGCTGTATTCATACTCCAAGCGCAGGGCATCCTCCCTCCAGGACCTGTGACACCCACTGAGCTCCCAGACTGTGCCGTCCTGCAGCTGCACAGCAACGTGACCTTCCTGGCCTGGTGACAACAGGGCCCAGATGTCCTCCAGCCTGGAACTAGAGGCATTGTGGAAAAGAATCCAACTCACATTGCCTGGGGGTCTGCAGGCATACTTTGGCGTCACCGCCATGAACACAGAAGCCAAGTAGTGGATGCCACAAGAGATGTTCTGGAAGGCACATATAAAATAAAAGAATATCTGGAATCTGCAAAAGAGAGAAAAAGCTAGTTATTATACCTGGCCTCTGGGCTGAAAAAGAACATAAGCAACTATGTAGGTTCTTCATCCTGTTTAGCTTAATATACATACAAATGGACAAATACAGAAACAATTATAGTATGTGTAAGCACATGGCTGGAAACCCTGGTGGTGTAGTGGTTAAGTGCTACGGCTGCTAACCAAAAGGTCGGCAGTTCGAATTCACCAAGCGACTCAATGGGGCAGTTCTACTCTGTCCTATAGGGTTGCGATGAGTTGAAATCAACTCAGCGGCAATGGGTTTGGTTTTTTGATTTATATACATCTCTGAGTATATAGATACTATGTTGTCTGGCTCTGTCTACTGAGAGGGCCTAGAAACAAAGACATTCCAGTAGCAACTAGCACATATATATGTGTATACACATATATATGTCTATAGACATATATATGTATAGGAGGGTCACCAAATTTATAGACTCAAACCAACATTGATATATTTTCTAGAACAAAAACTGTCTCACAAGGACAGCCGTACTCATAGGACAGCAGGGCAGAATATATGAAATCTGGACTGTCCCACAAAACTCACACCCCTGGAAAGAAGAGTCAAAACAGCTCCTCTGGGCAGATGATTATTTAGATTGAAAGAGGAATCAGTTCAGACAAAGAAGAACATTACTGTAAAATCGTTATAACAGGAAGTAGAAAAAGGGGCCTGTCAAGGCCAAACTCGGGGCAAATCGCACTGGTGACAAAAGTTATCTTTGTCACCCTTTCCTGCTTTTCAGGCCTGCTCACCCTATCTGACCCTGATGCTCCCTTTCACTGGAAGGAGCTTTATCACCCTCTTGCTCAACACCCTCTGACCACCCTTCAGCTCAGCAGTTCTTCAACTTTTTGGTCTCAGGAGTCCTTTACCCTGTTAATGATAGTTTCTGAGTGCCATCAAGTCGGTTCCCTCACAGCAACCCATACGACAGAGTAGAATTGCCTCCGAGGATTTTCTTGGCTGTAATCTTTATGGAAACAGATCACCGGGTCTTTCTCCTGTGGAGTCGCTGGCTGGATTTGAACCACCAATCTTTTGGTTAGCAGCAGAGCGCTTAAACATTGCACTACCAGGGCTCCTTTAAAAATCACTGAGGACCCCAAAGGGCTTTTCTTCATGTGGAATATATCTATGTAACGTTTACATATTAGAAATTAAAATGGAGAATTTAAAAAATATTAATCCATTTTAAAATAGCAATAATAAACCCATTACGTGTTAACATTAAATAATTCATAATTGACACAGTGGTTAAAGTGATGGGCTGTTAACCAAAAGGTCAGTGGTTCAAAACCACCCAGTGGCTCCACCGGAGAAAGATGTGGCAGTCTGCTTCTGTAGAGATTACGGCCTTGGAAATCCCAGAGGATGGCTGTGAGTCAGACTCAGTGATGGCACCGGGTTTGGTTTTTGGTTTAAAGGATTATGAAGATGGCACAGGATCAGGCAGCATTTCATTCTGCTGTACATGGGGTCGCCCTGAGTCAGAGCCCACCCCACAGCAACTAACAACAACATAGTTTTCGAAACAAAATTTATGAGAACGCGAGAACGCATTGTTATCCATTTATTGCCTGGATTAAATGCTTCAGCGTTTAATCTGACGCAGCATTACAGGCTATGCAGCCTCTGGAAGGCGCCACTGTATTCTCATGAGAGCATGGGCATGGGAAAGGCAACTAACATCTTAGTGTTACTGTGACGATAGCTTTGGCCTTGCAGGCCCCCTGAGAGGGTCTGGGGTGTCCAGAGGCCTGTGAGTCCCCTTTGGAGAACTGCTCGTCTAGCTCGTTCCTCCTGTGTGCTCTTTCTCACTGCCCCCTCTTCCCTTCACACTAACTCCTACTTTCAGTCCTGGTTCCCCTGCGTGGTCTGCTTCTCTCAGTATTCCACCATTTGCTCCCTCCTCTCCCGTTCTCATTCATTTACTCATTTTCTCTCCCCATTTCTTTCTTTCTCTTCTATGACCAAAAGTGCCACCGAAGTTCTGTTCTGCTACTTCCGTTGATTTTTAAAGCACACCAGGTGAATATTTTCTATTTGTCTACCAAAGAAGCCAAAAATTCCCATAAAAGGCAGAATTCAAGTCCCATAAGGGTAGGAACTGTGGCTCAGTCACTTCTGTATCTCTTGTAGCACCTTTGGGAAGATGTCATGATTATTTAGATTATGCAGTATGTGCACCAAAAAAAAAAAAAAAACCCATTGCCGTCGAGTTGATTCCGACTTATAGTGACCCTATAGGACAGAGCAGAACTGCCCTATAGAGTTTCCAAGGAATGCCTGGTGGACTTGAACTGCTGACCTTTTGGTTAGCAGCCATAGCACTTAACCACTATGCCACCAGGATTTCCAAGTATGATGTGTAGTGCACTGTATATAGAGGATATCATAGAACCCCTCATGCTAAAATTGAACAATACTGAAGCCAAGGTATGCTTAGTACCTCTGGGAAGGAGAGGTATTCAATAGGCCAGTGTATCCAAAAAATTTTGACTGGGTTCCCCATCAGTAAAATTCAAAAAAAAAAAAAAAAAAAAGAACACATGCACATGTGTGCGTGTATATATATATGTATATGTATATATATATTTAAAACAAGCATATGTGGGTATACATATTCATATAAAACTGAATTAATATATTAATATAAATTTAAATATGTATATATTTACTTATAAACATATATTCATATGTAAAATGGGTGTTTGTTATGACACCCCAAATCACCATCTTTGCCTGCCATATGTGTGAACACACCCCACTTGGAGACTACTGCAAGGGGCAATACTAGGCAAAGATACAAAAGTGGCGCTGTGAAGTTATCAGCTTGGTGACCTCCCCAAATCCATAGGGATGACTGCCAAACTGGTAGGTGGCCACTCTCTTCTCACAGAAACTCCTGTAGATAAATAAGTAAAACGTAATCAATTTTAAGTGTTGTGGCTATCAGGACACCACAGGTTGGTCGTGCTGGCCGCAATTTCAAAGTTGAGTTCTGTTTCTGGCAGTGGCCCTGGGAACTAGTTTAGAGAAGAAAAACACAGAGCAAAAGGCAGAGAGAAATTAAGTGGCTTTCTTCTGGCACCAGGAGGAAAGCAAGAACACACAAATTACTATTTCAGGGTCTCTGTGGGATGAGATGAGCACGCCAGAGAAGAGCTTGGAGCCTAGTGCTCACGTCTGCGGGGTTGATGGGCCAGCTCTATTTTTCCAGAAAAGGTGCCCCTGCCAGAAGAAAGGAGTCCTTGGGTGGTGCAAAGTTTAAGTATTTGGCTGGTAACCAAAAGGCTGGCGGTTCAAGTCCACCCAGAGGCACCTCAGAGGAGTGGCCTGGCAACCCTCTTCTGAAAAATCTGCCACTGAAAATTCTACGGAGCAGAGTTCTACTCTGACACACATGGGGCTGCCATGAGTTAGAGCTGACTCAACTGCAGCTGATGATGCCAGAAGAAAAATGACCAGAAATCAGCTCTCAGACTGTTTGATGCAGAGAAGATGGGCAGACATAGCAGGCAGAAAAGCTAAGCCTGAGTTACTATAGCTCAGCAGAGCCAGGTGGCTAACTAGGCTCACAGTTTAAGAGTCTGGTGCTTGAACCCTCATGCCGCATTTCACTGGATGCTGCGGCAGGCTCTGCCCTACTCCCACGCACACTGTGCTACCTGTGGTCTCGTGGAAGTGTGCACCTGGCATGATTGATGGGTGTACCAGGCAACAGGCTCTCTTGCATTCAGGGGAACTGTGGAGGTGTTTCTTCCTTCCCTGGCATTTTTATTTTATTTTTTATTGTGCTTTAGTTGAAGGTTTACAGAGAAAATTAGTTTCTCATTAAATAATACATATATTGTTTTGTGGCACTGGTTGCCAACCCCACAACATGTCAACACTCTCCCCTTCTCAACCTTAGGTTCCCCATTACCAGCTTTCCTGTCCCCTCCTGCCTTCTCGTCCTTGCCCCTGGGCTAGTGTTCCCATTTAGTCTTATTTTGTTTTATGAGCCTGTCTAATCTTTGGCTAAGGATGAACCTCAGGAGTGACTTCGGTACTGAGTTAAAAGGGTCTCTGGAGGCCGTACTCTTGGGGTTTCTCCAATCTCTGTCAGACCAGTAGGTCTGGTCTTTTTTCGTGCATGTGTGAGTTAGAATTTTGTATTATGTTTTTCTACAGCTCTGTCCAGGACCCTCTACTGCGATCCCTGTCAAAGCAGTTGGTGGTGGTAAGCTGGCACCATCTAGTTGTGCTGGACACAGTCTGGTGGAGGCTGTGGTAGTTGTGGTCCGCTAGTCTTTCCCTGGCATTTTTTAAGGCAGCATTTCTCAGACTGGAGGAATCACTAGCTAAGGAAGTCTTGGTTAGAGATTCTGTGATCATCCAAACAGTTCTGCTTCTTTTAGGAAGATTCTAAATAGGCCTCGTCTTGTTCAGCGGAGGTACTCATTTCCTCTTCCCTCTCTCACTTAGTTTAGGCGTGTTCCTTGTGCTGTTGAGTAGATTTTCAACTCAGAGTGACCCCCTGTAATGGAGTAGAATGCCCCTGTAGGGTTTTCTAGGAAACCCTGGTGGCATAGTGGTTAAGTAATACGGCTGCTAATCAAAGGTCAGCAGTTCTGAATCCACCAGGCACTCCTTGCAAACTCTATGGGGCAGTTCTACTCTGTTCTACAGGGTCGCTATGAGTCGGAATTGACTCGACGGCACTGGGTTTTTTGGGTTAATCTTTACAGAAGCAGACTGTCATATCTTTCTCCTGTGGAGCTGCTGATAGGTTCCAGCCACTAACCTTTTGGTTAGCCGCCAAAACTTGTGGGCTAGTTAAAGTTTACTGATGAAAAAAATCTTGGCTTAGCAAATTGCTCATGTAAACATCGATCTTACTTAGGAAAACAGTTTATATTTATTAGTTTTTTAAATCAAGCACCTAAGTGTCTCCACTTAACTACAAGATATTAGACTAATTGCTGTTACTGACTGTATTGAAAGTAATAAGACTTCATTTCCCTAAAAGTAACCAGTATTCAATACCATGTTGTTATGTGACATCAGATCGATTCAGACTCATAGCAACCTTATATGACAGAGTAGAACTGCCCCATAGGGTTTCTGAGGCTGTAATCTTTTTCTTTTTTTACTGTGCTTTTGGTGAAAGTTTACAAATCAAGTCAGTCCCTCATACAAAAAGTTATATACACCTTGCTATGCACTACCAGCTGCTCTCCTCCTAATGAGACAGCACACTCCTCCTCTCCACTCTGTATTCCCCGTATCCATTCAACCAACTCCTGTCCCCTTCTGCCTTCTCATCTCGCCACCAGACAGGAGCTGCCCACATAGTCTCATGTGTCTACTTGAACCAAGAAGCTCACTCCTCACCAGTACCATTGTCTACCTTGGAGAGACAATCCAATCCCTGTCTGGAGAGTTGGCATCGGGAATGGTTCCATTCTTGGGCTAACAAAGGATCGGGGGACCATGACCATCAGCATCCCTCCAGTCTCAGTCAAACCATTAAGCCTTTTTTACAAGAATTTGATATCTACATCCCACTATTCTCCTGCTCCATCGGGAATTCTCTGTTGTGTTCCCTGTCAGGACAGTGATCGGTGGTGGCCGGGCCCCATCTAATTCTTCCAGTCTCAGGCTGATGGAGTCTCTTGTTTATGTGGCCCTTTCTGTCTCTTAGACTCATCTTTACCATATGTCTTTGGTGTTCTTTATCCTTTGCTCCAGGTAGGTTGAGACCGATTGATGCATCTTAGATGGCTGCTTGCTAGCATTTAAGACCCCAGACGCCAAGGCTGTAATCTTTACAGAAGCAGATCACCAGGTCTTTTCTCCCGTGGAGCCAATGGTGGGTTCAAACTGCTGACCTTTTTCAGCTAGTACCTGAGCACTTAACCATTGCGCGACCAGGGCTCCTTATTCAACACTATAAAGATATCAATTCTTTCAAAGTTGATTTATAAATTAAACATCCAATCCTAATAAAAATGTCAACAATTTTTTTTGTTTGTTTGGTGGGGGGCAATAGGGAAAGGTCAAGAGTGACCAGATAAACGGATTCTAAAATTCATTAAAAAAAAAACAAACTAAAAAATAGCTATTAAATTTTGAAAAAGAAGTGTTGAAGGGAAACTAATCCTAAAAAAAAATCCTACGAAGTACAAAATAGATAATGAAACCACATTTACTAAAACATGGTGATATGAACATACACATAGACATACAGATCAGTGGAAAAGAGTCCAGAAATAGGCCAAATGCATTTGGAAATTTAACATAGAATAAAGATGACATTTCAAGTCAGTGGGGAACAGACGGATTGGTCAATGAAAGGCATTGGGAACAACTGGATAGCCACTGTGAAAAAAATAACATGTCTTAACCCAGGTGGCGTAGTGGTTAAGAACTATGGCTGCTAACCAAAAGGTCAGCAGTTTGAATCCTCCAGGTGCTCCTTGGAAACCCTATGGGGCAGTTCTTCTCTGTCCTACAGGGTCACTAAGAGTTGGAGTTGATTCAGCAGCAACAGGTTTTTTTGTTTTTTTTTTTTTTTACACCAAAACCATTTCCAGATGGCTGAAAGATTTAGATTTGAAAACAGAAACCGCAAAACAGTGGTCCTCAAACTTTTTTGTCTCGGGACCACTGTATAGCCTTAAAAATTATTGAGGGCCCCATAGAGCTTTCTTTTTTTCCCATGTGGATTATACCTATCAATATTTACTATATTAGAAATTTAAACTGAAAAATTTTAAATTGTTTACTTATTCATTTTAAAACAACAATAAACCCATTACAAATTAACACAAATAACATATTTTTTATCAAAAACAACTATATTCCCCCCCCCCAAAAAAAATTAGTGAGAAAAGCGACACTATCTTACATGTTTATAAATCTCTTTAACTTCTGGCTTAACAGAAGTTATTCTACATTCAGTCTGTTGTGATACGTTGTTTTGGTTCATGTATACGGAAAAAAAAAATCTCGCCTCCCACAGATGTGTAGATGGTAAAGGGCAAAGTAATTACTAGCCTTTTCAGATACTTGAATACTCTTCATTGAGACTACACCTACTCAACCAGTGGTAGTTTCTCAAAGACTAATTACAATGTGGAATCTGAAACCATATCAATAAAATCTCATGTTTTGTTACATTAAAATCCATTGGTCTATCTTATACTTTGAATGGATTTTTTTTCTCACACATGGTTTTTTAACATCATGCTTTGGTCATTTGGAAAATATTGGTTCACCGAATTCTACAGATATTCCCAATGTTGATACATTTCATTAAACGATATCACAAACTGACATTTGTTAACATCACCACCAATCTCATTGTTTTTGTGTGCTGTCAAGCTGATTCCGACTCATAGCCACCCTAGAGGACAGAGTAGAACTGCCCCACAGGGTTTCCAAGCAGCGGCTGGTGGATTTGAACCTTGTGGTTGGTAGCCAAGCTCTTAACCACTATGCCACCAGGGCTCCAGTCCAATCTCATTAGGAAAGTATTTAAATATTGCAAAACTAGCAAGGTCAGAGCAGACACGAATTGTCCAAAATTCTCATTTTCTTGCAAGCTCAAACTTTATCATTGGCAACAAATACTGTCAATTGTTTTCCTTAAAGTAACTGTCTCACTTCATTTATTTTCCAGAATGTGTCTGCCAAATACCCAATATGAATAATTATAGTTTGCCAGTCATTCTTTCAAGTAAAAATCATGTTACACAGAAAAGCAGTTAGCTCAACACAACTACTTTGTGAGTGCTTCCCATTTCATCACACAGAATACTAAAAAGGCTATATGCAAGGGTCGAGACTTAATAAAATTAATGATTTTTACTGCTTTGTCAAGGATATTTTTAAGTGAAACTGGCATTTTTTACCCTGAGTACGTAGCCATGAAAATGATCCTGACTCCTCGTACAGTTTGGTGCTACTGCCTGGGTTTGTGCTAAGGCACCAGCAGGTTTACCTCCCATTACTTTTACATCATCAGTACAAATGCAACACAGTGAAAAGGGCAAATAACACCTTAGCATTATTATAAGTGGAGTCCCTGGGTCGTTCAAACAGTTAACGTGCTCCGCTGCTAACTAAACGGCTGGAGTTTCGAGTCCACCCAGAGGTGCCTCAGAAGAAAGGCCTAGTTTCCACTTCTGAAAAAAATTAACCATTGAAAGCCCTGTGGAGCACAACTCTCCTCTGACATACGCGAGGTCACCATGAGTCAGAGTTGCGTCAATGGCAACTGGGGGTGGTGGTGGCAGATCATTATAAATACAGTTTTGACCTCACAGACCCCCAGGAGGGTTTCAGGGACTTCCAGAGATCCACGGATCACACTTTCAAGAGCCCCACCATTAAAGAACCAAAAGAATACATCAGAGAATTTCAATAATCTAGAGAAGATCTAAATATGACATAAAATTCAGAAACCATAAAAATAACTGAGTCAATTATATGAAAATTAAAATTTTCTACATGGGAAAAGCCACCATAGGTAGACTCAAAAGACATATGACAAACTGGGAAATGTTCACTATTTTCACTTTTCTCAGACAAAGGCCTAGTTTCCCCTAATATATAAAGTCCTTACAAAGCATAAAAAGAAGACCAATCACCGAATAAAAAAATGTGCAAAGGATATGAACACACGCTTCTTAGAAAACACAAATGGTACTTAAAACCTACGAAAAGATGTTCTGCCTCCATCATAATGAGGAAAGATGTAAATTAACTGCCATCATTTTTCACTTATCAGATTCACAAAGATCAAAAGTTTGTTAACATGGGATTGTTAAAGGTGTGGGAAACAAGCATGATCATACACTGCAGGTGGGAATATAACCTGATATAACCTCTGTGGAGAGCAACTTGGCTGCATCAGTCAACATTACATATGCCCAGCACTCCACTTCTGGGGAATCAGTCCTACCAATAAATGCACACGTGTACAAAATAAGGTATGCACAAGGTTATTCCTCCAGCGTTATCTGTAACTGCAAAATATCAGAAACTTAAATATCTCTCAGTAGGGGGCTGGTTAAGAAGCGCTGGTGTCCCAGTGGTTAAGTGGTTGGCTGCTAACCCAAAGGTCAGCAGTTTGAATCCACTCAGGACTTCGCAGGAGAAAGACCCGGCAATCTGCTCCTGTAATGATTAACCCAAAAAACGCATTGCCATCAAGTCAATTCTGATTCACAGTGACCCTATAGGACAGAACAGAACTGCCCCATAGGGTTTTCAAGGCTATAATCTTTATGGAAACAGACTGCCACATCTTTCTTCCGAGGAGTAGCTACTGGGTTCAAACAGCCCACCTTTCAGTTAGCAGCTGAGTGTTGAACCACTGCTCCACCAGGGATCTTTCTATAAAGATTACAACCTAGAAAACCCTATGGAGCAGCTCTACCCTGTAACATGTGGTCATTTTAAGTAGAAAAATGAATAGAAAATTGACTCAGTCAACAACAGGGAATTGGTTGAATAAATTAAGGTAAAGGCTGCCTGGAAGATGCCCGAGGGTCAAGGCAGCGATGAGTTTTCATTGAAAGTGGATAGCTAAGTCTAAAACATGAGAACTGCCCAATCCAGATAATTCCAGTGTGGAGCTTATGGCAGACCAGTGTCTCACTGCCAGACACTGTGGCAATAAAGGCCTGACCTCTTGAAACCAAATACTGTCTGGGGCCAAAGGGGCATCCTGTAATAACAATTCCATTTGACTATGACTGAAAATGTACCACAGATCATATGTGACCCACATTTTTATAATTTTCCAACACACACCCACCCCACCAGTTGTGCTTCAGCAAACCACATATAGCCTCTGCAAACAACAGACCTGTTTTGTTTGCCTGAAGTCTACCTGCCTGGCACTGAAGGTATTCGGGATTGTTCACTAAGTAGTTTCATCACCTGGAGCAACTTCACCACTGAAAAGGTCATATTTTGCTCTCTGACCGTGACCTCCACTGACCCATCTTCCAGCATCATCCAATCTTTGGAATCTACAAGCTTCTCCAGTTTACTGCCACTTTCCTGACCTCACTTCCTTCCCCAGCCAACTTGGACTCTACAGTTGGCACTAGAACTATTCTCTCGCCCTCACACACAGCACCCATCCTGGCAGGCCTCTGAGCCTAGGATTTGTCTTCTCTGTCTCACGTCTAGCAAAGTCTGTAATTCAGGAGGTCTGGGGTGGGTCATTATGAGTCTGCATCAACTCCACAGCAAGGGTTTGGTTTGGGTTTTTGGGGGTGGGTCCAGGACTTAGACTTTAGAAAGCTTCCCAGGAGATTCTGATGTAGATTACACTCCAGAAACTCTAATGCTCTGGTGTAACTTTATGCTGATACAAAGTTGACATTCAAAACATTTAACAATTGTTGTGGAGCATTCATATACAGCTTGTGCACATGTAATCTGTTTTAATCACTTTGGAAAACTATTGACTATATGCACATGGTTGAGTATATGCACACCCTAATCCCCTCTCCTAAGTATATGCTCAAAGAAATGTACACACAAGTATCTCAAAAGACATATATGAGAATGTTCACAAAAATACTATTCATTTTAAGTCATTATAAGCCCAACCTGAAAACAATATAAATGTCTATTGATAGTAACAATATAATACATTGAGTCACTAAAGCAAATGGAAGAAATGATGAAGTAAAAGAGCTGAACAGAAGATTTTCAAAGCTAAAAGAACTGAAGAAAAAATTCAAGCCTCAAGTTGCAATACTGAAGGATTCTACAGGAAAAATATTAAATGACACAGGGCATCAAAAGAAGATGGAAGGAATATACGGAGTCACTATACTAGAAAGAATTGGTAGACATTCAGCCATTTCAGGAGGCAGTATGGTACTGAAGGGAGAAGTCCAAGCTCCACTGAAAGCACTGGCGAAAAACAAGGCTCTAGAATTTGAAGGAATACCAACTGAGATGTTTTGACAAATGGATGCAGCACTAGAAGTGCTATACTTGTCTATGCCAAGAAATTTGGAAGACAGCTACCTAGCGAGCTGATTGGAAGAGATCAATGTTTATGCCTATTCCAAAGAAAGGTGATCCAACTGAATGTGGAAATTATTGAACAATATCATCAATATCATATGCAAGTAAAATTTTGCTGAAGACATTCAAAAGCAGCTGCAGCAGTACATCGACAGGGAATTGCCAGAAATTCAAGCTGGATTCAGAAGAGGATGTGGAACCGGGGATATCATAAATGATGTCAGGTGGATTCTGGCTGAAAGCAGAGAATAGCAGAAAGATGTTTACCTGTATTTTATTGACAATGCAAAGGCATTCCAATGTGTGGATCATAACAAATTATGGTAACATTGCAAAGAATGGGAATCCCAGAATACTCAATTGAATTGTGTTCATTAGGAACCTGTACACAGACCAAAAGGCAGTCATTTGAACAGAACAAGGAGATACTGCGTGGTTTAAAGTCAGGAAAGGTGTGCGTCAGGGTTGTATCATTTCACCATACTTATTCAGTCTGTATGCTGAGCAAATAATCTGAGAAGCCAGACTATATGAAGAAGAACATGGCATCAGGACTGGAGGAAGACCTAGTAACAGATGGAACAACCATGCTTGCTGAAAGAGGACTTGAAGCACTTACCAATGAAGATCAAAGACTCCAGCCTTCATTATGGATTATACTTCACCATAAAGAAAACAAAAATTCTCACAACTGGACCAATAAGCAACATTTTGATAAACAGAGAAAAGACTGATGTTGTCAAGCATTTCATTTTACATGGATCCACCCACAATCAACATCCATGGAAGCAGCAGTCAAGAAATCAAACGATGCATTGAATTGGGCAGATCAGCTGCAAAAGACCTCTTTAAAGCATTCAAAAACAAAAACGCCACCTTGAAGTCTAAGGTGCGCCTGACCCAGACCACGGTGTTTTCAATTGTCTCATACGCGTGCAAACCTGGACAATGAATAAAGAAGACCTAATAGGAATCAATTCCTTTCTATTACGGTGTTGGCAAAGAATACTGAATATACCATGTACTGCCAAAAGAATGAACAAATTTGTCTTGGAAGAAGAATGCTCATTAGAAACGAGGACAGCAAGACCTCATCTCACATACTTTGGACATGCTATCAAGAGAGACCAGTCCCTGGAGAAGGACATCGTGCTTGGTAAGGTAGAGGGTCAGCAAAAATGAAGAAGACTTTCAGTGAGGTGGATTGACACAGTGGCTGCAATAATGGGTTCAAATATAACAGTGATTGTGAGGACTGGGCAGTGTTTCTTTCTGTTGTACATAGATGGTCGCCATGAGTCAGAACTGACTCGATGACACCTAACAACAATAACAACATTGACAGTAAATGAATAAACTGGAATATCTGTGTCACTGATTACTATATAGTAATGACAATAAACAAACTACTGTAACAGACTATACAGATCGATCTCACAAACACAATGGCGAACAAAAAAAACCAGAAAAGAGTACTTCTTTAAAATTCTGTTTATATAAATTTAGAATAAGGCAAAACTAACCTATGGCATTAGATGGAAGGTCAGTAGTAAGTTTTGAGGAGGGGTTAGTGATTGGGAGAGGGCATAAGAAAGATTCTGGGGTTACCCAGGCGGTGGTCAACAGGTGTGTTCATGTTATGATAATTCATCAGGTTGTACATAATGATGTGCACTTTTCTGTACACATGTTATATTTCAATTTACCAGTTTTTTTTTTTAAATCTGCATTTAAAAGTATTCAGCAATGCCCTGAGGAGGTGTGGTTGGAATGGATGCCACAGTATGCCCAGTCCATTCTCATGGTGCCTACCAGCTGGATTTCAGCCCTGGGTGCCACTCAATCTATACTGACAAGGAGACTTCTTTACTAAGCAATAGATTATTTACTCAACTGCCTATTGGATGTCTGAACTCAGAATTACCACATGGAGTGCAAGTTAAACAAATTTCAAACAGAACTCGTTTTCTAAGGCCCCAAGGCTGCCTCATCTGGAGTGTAACTGTTTCTGAGTTGAGGACACCATCATTCACACAAAATAGACATCTGGGGTCAGGGGGCATGATGGAGGAAGCTCCAAGGGGTCCCTCCTGCTCCTCCTTCATGCCTGAGGGCTAGGAGATCCCATCAATTCCACCTATCAAAACTGTGCCATTCTTCCTGCCCACATTCCCATCCCCTTGGTCCAGGACCTCATCTTCTCTCTCCTGGGCTCTAACCTAGGTCTTCGCTGGCCTCCTTGCCTCAGCTCCTGCCCCTCCAATGCACCCTCCACTCTGCCAAAGTGGCCTTCCTGATTTGCTCACTCCTTAGCATGACATACACAAATAGTCATGAGGATTGTTGTAAGTTTACCCCTTGCTTCCCTTCTCTTGATCTCACATTTTATACACCAGAAATAATAAAGCACTTAGCAGTCCTCAGACGTGCCATGCTAGTTCACATGGATATATGAAATACATATATGGATTCCGACTCATAGTGACCCCATGTGTTACAGAGTGGGACTATGATCCACATGGTTTTCTTGGCTGTGATCTTTATGGAAGCAGATCACCAGGCCTTTCTTCCGAAGTGCTGCTGCTTGTGGGTTTGAACCACCAACCTTGAGGTTAGTAGTTTGGCACAAACTGTTTGCGACACCCAGAAACCTATATATATATATATGTGTGTGTGTGTGTATTTATATACACGTACATATATTAAAAAAAAACCTAAAACCAAGCCTCTTGCCATGGATTCAATTCTGACTCAAAGCGACCCTACAGGACAGAGTAGAGCTGCCCCATAGAGGGTTTCCAAGGAGTGGCTGGTGGATTCAAACTGCTGACCTTTTGGTTAGCAGCCAAATTCTTAACCACTGCACCACCAGGGCTGAACTGAGCATTCTTTCAGTTCATACTTCCCCTTCCCTGTTACAAAGATAATATATTGATTACTTAAAACTCTACTTCTGCCTTTTGGCTGGCCCTGTAGCACTGTAACACATCAGTCTCTCCCTTCCAAAGATTTGTTTTCCCTCAAACGGTCATCCATGTCCCCAACCAGGACAACAAACCAATAGATACAACACACTGAGCCCACAGCTGAAGAGACACACCAACGGAAAACAAATCACACAGATACGGAAAAATCAGAGGAGAGGAAAAGCAAAGATGATCAGAACTCACAGAAAATGGACCTGTGCAATTTGGGTGCTGGGTGAAGAAAATGGCATTCAGTCCTCCATTTGTATTATTCTGTATAAAGAAGCATTAACTGGAGGTATCCCACTGTGGTTAAAAGTATGAACTCCAGAGCCAGATTGCCACAGGTTGTGAATTTTGGCTCTGCCACTTGCCACCTGTGATCTTGGGCAAGTCACAGTGCCTCCGTTTCCTCATCTGAAAAATGGGTTGCTATGGTTAATGCATGTGAATACTGTAGGTGCATGTAAGAGTTTGCTATTATTATGTTCATAAGCTTAAATTAAAAAAGAAGAGCCCCAAAAAGCTTCACGAATTGGAAAAAAAACTACCAAAATCCAGATATGGGTCAGTCACAAACTCCATATTCCAATTCTGAAATTTTAAACCATGTCTCCCCTTCCCCTAAGATACCTCAGGGATCCAGGTTCTTAGATCCTCACACTGACATCTGAATCCCAGTTTCCTCAATTCCCTCTCATGCAGGGCTTAGGCTGTAATATTTACGGAACTTCAACATGGTTTCAGGACAAGTCCTGGAACAGCTTTTTAATTCTTCTCAGATGTCCTGCTTAAAGGTGATTAGGATAGTGCTTCCTTACCCTAGAAATGACTAATTCAAAATGAGAGATTATCAGGATTCCCTACTGTGATGGTTAGGGTTGTATGTCGTCTTGGCTGGGCCATGATTCTCAGTGGTTTGGCAGTTATGATGTAGTCTGGCAGCTATGTAATGATGTAATCACCGCCATGATGAGATCTGCTATGAGCAGCCAACCTGACGAAAGGGAGTTTCCTTGGGGGTGTGACCTGCATTCAATAAATGTGGACTTTCTGGCAAAGCTCGCTGGCTTTTGCTCATTCTGGATCCTGTAGCTGGCTCGTGTTCATCTGACCTCTGGTTCTTGAGACTTGAGCTAGTAGCTTACCTGCCAGTCTTGCAATTCGTCAGCCTATGCAGCTACATGAATCAGGAGAAGCCTTGAGCCTGACCCATGGACTTGGGACTTTTCAGCCTCTATAACCACATGAGCCATTTCTTTGATTAAAAAATCTCTCTCTCTCTCTCCCTATATACATGCTTCACTGTTTTGTTTCTCCAGAGAACCCAGCCTCAGACACTGACATAATACTTTCTTCACTGAGTTTCCTTAAGAGAAGACTGAATAATAACACATAGTAACCTCCCTTTCTATTAATAAAGAGACCAATTAGAATAAATACTGGAGAAAAACTGGGGTATCATGTGCTGAACAAGGAGTCCTGGTAGTGCATGGTTAAGCGCTCAGCTGCCATAACTGAAAAATTGGTAGCTCTGCAGGAGAAAAAACCTGGTGATATGCTTCCATAAAGATTATATAGCCTAGGAAATCCTACAGGGCAATTCTACTCTATCCTACAGGGTTGGAATGAGTTCGAATCAACTCAGCAGCACACAACAACAACATGTTTTGGCCAAACTTTTTACCTTCTATTGTAAGCATGGGCTTGTTACCCTTTTCCTTCATGTAAGCTGCTTTCACAAGTCAACCCCTCCCACCCACATGGGGACTCAAGTAGCAATAATAGCCATGATTTATTGAAACTTACTGAAAATGATAAGGCTTTTGCATACATTTTTGTGGTAGACTAAGAGTTGTCCTCCCAGTCTATTCTCCCCTTCTTCCACCATGGCGAGCTCCATTTGCCCAGTGGATTAGGGCAACAGGAGCAACTGCTCCAGGTGCAGAAAGGGAGCCCCATGCTATGGACAAGAGAGCTGCCCCATCTGCTTGGGTCCCTGGAGGACCCTGTGGAACAGAACCTGTCAACCTGCTCTGGATAGTTACTGGTAGGAGACAAACTTCCAATTGAGAAATCTTTTTGTTACAGCACCTTAGCCAAACACCATCTAATATAACTGTCTTTGTTAATCCCTAAAATACAAGGGGAAAGAATGGTATTTGTATCTCCTACCTTGTAGGGTTATTGTGAGGACGGCATGAGAGACCTAATGTGAAGTCCTTATAATAAACATTTGCCACAATGTTACTACTCCCACTTTACAGATGAGGAAATGGTGAGTAACTTCCTCAAGCTATTAAGTAGTAGAGCCTGGCTTGGAATCCAGACATCCAACCTCAGAGTTTACCTTTTAATCCACATGCTATTTTGCTCCCAGAAGGGTAAAATAAAATAATGCATAAAGGGCCTGGTAGAGTCCTGCGGTTGGTACCTAATTGTGCTCAGGGAGCATCACGGTGGAGGGTGTGGGATGTGGAGGCCAATGGACCTGTCATCCAGTCTTGCTCTGCAGTTGCTCGAGTTGTGACTCAGGCAGAAGCCTCGGTTTCTTCATCTGTAAATTGAGACTGTCACAGGGCTATGGTGAAGATTAAAGGAGGTAATGTGTTCAGAGAGCTTATGACGGAGCCAGGCTCCACTTAGTGTTCAGTAATGCAGGTACCAGGGGAACAGGGCTGAGTGGGGCCTCTTGCCTCTCCTCCACCTGCTCAAACTGCCTCCTTTTTGCAGACGCTGAAAAGCATAACCTACATTTCTGCAAGCACCACATCATTTCTTCACTACAAGCCTGAGAGGTAGGTAGGGCAGGGACTATTATCATTCCCATTTTATGGATAGGACACTGAGGCTCAAATTAGTCCCAGCGTCACCATAGAAGCTAAGTGGCAGGTCAGGATTCAGAATTAGCTCCATATCTCTATGAGGTCATGCTCTATGCCCCTCACCCAGATGCCTCACCTCCCAAAACACTCTGAGTCAGAAGAATTCCTTAAATGAGTGAAAGAATGGATGGATGGATGAATTAAAAAAAAAAAATCCATTTAGCCAATGAAAAGAGAGTGCCAGATGTACAAAGGTAACCTACCTGAGTTAAAGCTAAAACTCTAGGTTGTGGTAGCTGTGAGGGCTTGGTCTTACGAGCCTCAGTTTTCCCATCATTAAAACAAGGATTTTAGCACCTTCTGTGCAGGGTCCTTGTGGGTTGTAAAGGAAGCACTGTGTGAAATCACTCCTTACAGTGTACCTGGCACTTACTAGGTCTCTATAACCGGCAACAAATTTTTACTAACAGTTGCTCCCCACGGCCACAGTGAGAGAGACCCTATGGCGGGACGTGGCAGGGCGGGGCAGCAGTCGCCTGGAGAAGTGAAAAAGGAGCGGGTTTGGCGGATTAGAAAAACGAGCCGCCAGTAACAGGCACTAGTCTACTCGTATGACCCGACCCCTCCAACGGGGTCTTCTGACGCCGGCTTCCGCGAGACACGTTCCCGGACCTACTTGCCCGGCAGCAGACGCGTCTTGCTGGCCGCGCACCCACTCTTCCCAAAGGGAGCGCCAGCGACCCCTTTCTACCTGTGGGATTCCCGCCCCCAGGGAGACCAAGTCCAGCCCGGGGCCAGGAATTTGGACGCCGGTCTCCAGACTTCTCTGGGAAAGAAAGAGGTGTAGATGTTTTAGGATTCCGAGTGCAACGCTAAAACCCCACTGCAGAGGAAAGAAACGGGGTGCAGGACACCCTACCGGCGCCTCCACCCACGAGGCTCCCGCTCCCACTCCCCCTCCCCCCAAATGCCTACCTGCCAAAGTGCCCCACGCGGTCAAAAATCAGCTCGAAGTTGCCGGGCTCCATGGTGCCGCCGCGCACTCTGCTCGGAGCTGGGACACGCCGAGCTCCCCCAGCGCCTGGGCAGCGGGCACCGTGCCCCGCCCCGCCCCGCGCGGAGGGTGCCCAGCTGCCGCGAACCACCCTGTCCCGCCGGCCCGCGCCTGGGGGTGCCCGCCCGCCCGCCGGGGACCTCTGCCTCCCCGCGCGTCAAGGCGCTCAGGCTGCGCGCGGGACTAGACTCTGTTTCTCCCGGCGTTGCTGTCTCTCCTTGTCCACGTCTCCTGTGGTCTCTTGCCCGGGGTGCTTTGGTTCTCGGAGACCGCGTCACACCCATGCCCTTACTCCCAGCTCTGCTATTTCCCGCACCTTCCTTGCGGGCCCCATTCCGGCCTTTGACACTCACTGTGCCCGCATGGTAGCCACGCTCAAACGAAGTCCCAGCGCTGCATGTGCTGTCAGAAAACGTTGTTACCCGACATCCCAAGCTGGAATGGAGAGGCCCGGCACAGTCTGGGGGCCATAAGAGCATAGCATCTTCAGAATGGACATACCTTAAAAACATAACTTTCACGCTTAAAAATCTGCCGGAGTACTTGCTTTTAAATGTACATTTCTGGACTCCATTTCTGGTAATTCAGCCTGCCTGGGATGAGGCCCAGGAATCTGATTTTTTAATACACCGATCAGGTCGTTCAATGGGTCAAAACTCTGAAATGGGCTGAGGTTTGGCATGTGCCCAACCCAGGCAAGGGGTAACCTTCCCACTGTACTGCAGCAGGTGAAAGAACTGTGAAGAAAGGTCCAATGGCTGGTGCATAGAGCCAACAGAAAAGGCCTGTCCCTGGCTCTGTCCAGAGAAAGGGTGCTGTCCTACAGTGGGTCTAGCTGTCATGGACCCTGCTGTCAGTCTGTCTCTGCTCTAAATGACTGTTAGACTGTGAGCTCTGAGAGGACAGGAATGCAGTCTCTTGGTCACCTCCTCTGTCCCAGTCCCTTCGTGCATGCTATTCTCTCTGCACTTTACCTCGTCCTAAAATCTGAGAGTCAACACAATTTCTCAACCCTTTGAAGGCTTCTCAAATTTGAGGGTCAAGAACAGAGCATAAAGAGTGGATTCTGGTGACCCTGAGAAGTGGCAGGATCTTGAAGGGCTCTGTTACGGATTTTACTTTAACCAAAAAATGAAGAGAACCCCCTGGATGGAGTTTAAGCAACTTTTTTGTGCTTTTTTACTTGACAAGAACAAACTTGTGCTGGAATAAGATTTGAAAAAAGGAAGGAAAGCTTATCTCCCAAAGTACTTTCCTTATCTACTTGTCACAGAGCCTAAAAGCCATTAAAAATTTACTTGTTATGGGCTGAACTCTGTCCTCCCAAAACATGTGTCATCTTGGCTATGCCCTGATTCCCAATATTGTGTGGTTGTCTGCCATTTTGTGATCTGATGTAATTATCCTATGTGTTGTAAATCCTAACCTCTATGATGTTAATGAGGCAGGATTACAGGCAGTTATGTTAAGGAGGCAGTACTCAATCTATAGAATTAGGTTGTATCTTCAATCCACCTCTTTTGAAATATAAAAGAGAGTTGAGCAGAGAGGAGAGGGACCTCCTACTACCAAGAAAGTACAGCTGAGAGTGTAGCACGTTCTTTGGACCCAGGGTCCTTGTGCTGAGAAAAACCCAGGCTCACATATTTAAGTAGACATAATAAAAATTCTGCATAAAGTCTTTGAGAAAATTTAAGAGAAGAAAATAACTCTTAAATCATTCTTTGAAACTAGCTATCATGGATTGAATGTGTCCCCCCAAAATATGTGTCAACTTGGTTAAGCCATGATTCTCAGTATTGTGTGATTGTCTTCTATTTTGTCATCTGATGTGATTTTCCCATGTGCTGTAAATCCTATCTTTATGATTTTAATAAGACAGGATTAGAGGCAGTTATGTTAATGAGGCAGGACTCAATCTCCAAGATTAGATTATATTTCGAGTCAATCTTTTTTGAGGTATAAAAGAGAGAAGTGAGCAGAGAGATGGGGGACCACATTACCACCAAGAAGAAAGAGCCAGGATGGTGCATCCTTTGGACACAGGGTCCCTGCACTGAGAAGCTCCTAGATTGATGACAAGGACCATTCCCCAGAGCTGACAGAGAGAAAGCCTTCCCCTGAAGCTGGCACCCTGAATTCAGACTTCTGGCTTACTAGACTCTGAGAGAATAAATTTCTGTTTGTTAAAGCCATCCACTTTATTTTTGTTATGATATTTCTGTTACGGCAGCACTAGATAACTGAGACACCAGCATTACCTTGATACTAAAACCAAGCAAAGACAATGTGAGAAAACTACAGGCCAATATCCCTCATGACCACAGACATAAAATTTCTTAATAAAATTTTAGCAAATTGAATCTATCTGAATATAAAAAGGATAATAATCCAAAAGTGCAGGGTTGACTTGACATCCAAAAACATAATCAATATAATGCACTATAACAACAGACTAAAAAGAAAAATTGTATGATCATCAATAGATGCAGAAAAAAAAAAATTGAGAAAATCCAGCACCCTTTCATGATAAAAAACACTCAGCAAACTAGGAATAGAAGGGAAGTTCCTCAACCTAATAAGGTCATCTATGAAAAACCAACAATTAACATTACACTTAATGGTGAAAAACTACATACTTTTCCTCTAAGATCAAGAAAAAGAAAAGGATAATCTCTCTTGCCTCTTCTATTCCACTTTGCACTAGAGGTTCTAGCCAGTGCAATAAGGCAAGAAAAACAAATAAAAGGCATCCAGACTGGGAAGGAAGAAGTAAAACTCTTTCTTCATCAGTGACATGATTATCTATATAGAAAATCTGATAGTCTACAAAAAAGCAACAAGAACAAGGGAGTTTAGCAAAGTTGCAGGATATCACATTAATATGCAACAATCAGTTACACTTCTTTATACTACCCATGAACAATCAGAATTGAAAATTTTTAAACACTATATTCAAGATCATCAAAAATATAAAATATTCAGGGAGGCAGAGCCAAGATAGCAGAATAGACAGATGCTTCCGGCGAGCCCTCTTACAACAAAGACCTGAAAAAACAAGTGAAACGAGTATATTTATGACAAGCTAGGAGCCGTGAACATCAAAGGCAAGCTGAGAAAACAAACTAAGGGGCAGGGGGAGGAAGAGACAGTCCAGAAGCAGAGAGGAGTTACCGGACCTGAATCGAGGGGAGCCCTCAGGCACCATTCCCGGGAGGTGCAGCGGCAGGCTAGTACTAGCATTCAGCCACAGTTTCCTCAGGGAGAAGCAGCCAGCCACATAGCCTACTCACACCCCCCGGAGCCAGAGAAGAATGGCCCCTTTGACAAAAGCGAGGTACTTGCGTATATTTTACCACGATCCATCCCCAAGTTGGCTTCAGCGGCTGATTTCCCTGGGCCTGAGATAGGCCCTGTTGAGCACCTAGAGCCACACTACTGGCCTTGGAAAAGGAATAAATTTTCAATTAGGGGAAAAGATAATTTGCCAGCTCCACTAACCGAGGGAGCTCAGGACAGAAGCAGCTCCTGTCCAGGCATAAAAGGTCTGTGGACTTTGAGTAACTTTCCTCTCTGCATGGACATGTGTGGGCGTATTTCAGGAGAATAGGCCCTTGTTGACAGACTCCAACCGTTTCAGCTGTGCGGCAGAGAGGTGGGTGTTTGATGTTTGACATTGCTTTGCCTATTAAACACGGTCTTCACCTACCCATATCAGGTGCCTAAGGACTGATGGCTCCACTCAGGTCACCCAGCCATCTGTGACAGGGGTCCAGGGATAACTGGTACCTCCCAGTCCTTACAATAAAAATATTGGATGCCCATGGCCCATCTGCAGAACACACCCACCTGTACACTCTGGGGAGCTGGGACACACTTTCCTCAGAGACACTTTGGGGATGATTCTCAGACCCCTGCCTTGTTCAGAGTGTGACCCTCTGCTGCAATCAGATATCGGTACCTACACCAATCGCCTCTGCCCCTCTAAGACTGTAGGACAGAGCCTGTACAACACACTGGACGATCAGCTACCTGGACACCCAAGCCGCATTCATACAAGAAAAGTGAATGCACTCCTAGACTGATATACCTGATAACAGCTCTAGCCATCTGGGGACAGAATATCAGAGCTCCAAAGGTGAAAATAATCAAGCAAGCTCACTCAAACAACCAATTTGGGCATATCAGAACAAAACAAAGCAAGAAGCTACAACACAGTAAGCAAACATAAAATAAACTAATAGAATAACTTATAGATGGCTCAGAGAAAACAGTCAATATCAAGTCACATAAAGAAACAGACCATGATTGCCTCAACAAGCACTCAAAACAAAGAACAAGGGATCTTCTAGATGACAGTGCCTTCCTGGAATTACCAGAGGCAGACTACGAAAGATTAAAATACAGAACCCTTCAAGACATCAGGAAGGAAATGAGGAAATATGCAGAACAAGCCAAGGAACACAGAGATAAAGCAACTGAAGAAACAAAAAAGACTGTTCAGGAAAATAATAAAAAATTTAATAAGCTGGAAAAATCCATAGAAATACAGCAATCAGAGATTTAGTAAACCCAACACAACCCACTGCCGTCAAGTCAATTCTGACTCATAGCAACCCTATAGGACAGAGTAGAACTCCCCCATAGAGTTTCCAAGGAGTGCCTGGTGGATTCGAACTGCTGACCTCTTGGTTAGCAGCCATAGAGCTTAACGAGTACACCACCAGAAATTCAGAAGATTAACAATAAAATTACTGAAGTAGACAACTCAACAGAAGGTCAGAGGAGCAGAATTGACCAAGTGGAAGGCAGAACATCTGAACTTGAAGATAAAGCACTTAGCGCTAACATATTTGAAGAAAACTTAGATAAAAGAATTTTTTTAAATGAAGAAACTTTAAGAATCATGTGGGACTCAATCAAGAGAAATAACCTAGGAGCAATTGGAGTACCAGAACAGGGAGGGATAACAGAAAATACAGAGAGAATTGTTCAAAATTTGTTGGCAGATAACTTCCCTGATATCGTAAAAGATGAGAAGATATCGACCCAAGATGCTCATCAAACTTAACATAAGGTAGATTTTAAAAGAAAGTCACCAAGACATATTATAATCAAACTTGCCAAAACCAAAGATAAAGAGAGAATTTTAAGAGCAGCTAGGGATAAATGAAAAGTCACCTACAAAGGAGAGTCTATAAGAGTAAGCTTGGACTACTCTGCAGAAACCCTGCAGGCAAGAAGGCAATGGGATGACTTATATAGAAAATTGAAAGGAAAAAAATTACCAGCTAAGAATCTTATATCCAGCAAAACTGTCTCTCAAATATGAAGGTGAAATTAGGACATTTCCAGATAAACACAAGTTTAGGGAATTTGTAAAAACCAAACCAAAACTATAAGAAATACTAAAGGGAGTTCTTTGGTTAGAAAATCAATAATATCAGGTATTTTTTAAATTATCAACCCTAGACTAGAACACTGGGCAGAGCAATTAGAAGAAAACCCAGACAGGGAAATCACACACAAAAAAATCAAGATAAAAAAGCTCAAAATAGGGAAACAGCTATGTTATTATGTAAAAGAAGACAACATTAAAACAATAAAGGGGGACTAAGAGATGTAGTCATAGTTCTTCCACATGGAGAGGAAGATAAGGTGATACAAAGAAATAAAAGTTAGGTTAAAATTTAGGAAAATAGGGGTAAATAATAAGGTAACCACAAAGGAGATAAACTATCCCACACATCAAAAGAAAATACAGGAAAAAAATAGAGACTCAGCAGAAACAAAATCAACAACAATGAATATGAGGAAAAGACAATGTATAAAGATAATCTACTCAGCATATAAAATTAAGTGGGAAAAAGAAACTGTCAACAACACACAAAAAAAGACATCAAAATGATAGCACTAAATTCATACCTATCCATAATTATGCTGAATGTAAATGGGCTAAATGCATCAATAAAGAGACAAGAGAGTGGCAGAATGGATTAAAAAACACGATCTATCTATTTTTTTTTTTTAAATCTATATGCTACCTACAAGGGACACACCTTAAACACAGAGACAAAAACAAACTAAAACTCAAAGGATAGGAAAAAATATATCAAGCAAACAACAATCAAAAAAGAGCAGGAGTGGCAATATTAATTTTTGACAAAAGAGACTTTAAAGTTAAATCCACTATAAAGGATAAAGAAGGACACTATATAATGATTAAAGGGACAATAAACAAAGAAGATATTAAATATTTATACACCTAATGACAGCGCTGCAAGATACATAAAACAAACTCTAGCAGCATTGAAAAGTGGGATAGGCAGCTCCACAATAATAGTAGGAGACTTTAACACACCACTTTCGGTGAAGGACAGGACATCCAGAAAGGAGCTCAACAGACATGGAAGATCTAAATGCCACAGTAAACCAACTTAACCTGATAGACGTGTACAGAACACTCCACCCAATAGCAGCCAATTATACTTTCTTTTCTAGTGCGCATGGAACGTTCTCTAGAATAGACCACATATTAGGTCATAAAGCAAGCCTTAGCAGAATCCAAAACATTGAAATATTACAAAGCATCTTCTCTGACCATAAGGCCATAAAAGTGGAAATCAATAACAGAAAAAGCAGGGAAAAGAAATCGAACACTTGGAAACTGAACAATACCCTGCTCAAAAAAGACTGGACTATAGAAGACATTAAGGATGGAATAAAGAAATTCACAGAATCCAATGAGAATGAAAATACTTCCTATCAGAACCTTTGGGACAGAGCAAAAACAGTGCTCAGAGGCCAATTTATTTCAATAAATGCACACATCCAAAAAGAAGAAAGGGCCAAAATCAAAGAATTATCCCTGCAACTTGAACAAATAGAAAGAGAGCAACAAAAGAAACCCTCAATCACCAGAAGAAAACAATAAAAAGTAGGGCAGAACTAAATGAAATAGAAAACAGAAAAACAATTGAAAGAATTAATAAGACCAAAAGCTGGTTCTTTGAAAAAATCAACAAAATTGGTAAAGCACTGGCCAGACTGACAAAAGAAAAACAGGAGAAGAAGCAAATAACCCGAATATGAAATGAGGTGGGTTATATTACAACAGGCTCAACTGAAATTTAAAGATTCATATCAGATTACTATGAAAAATTATACTCTAACAAATTTGAAAACGTAGAAGAAATGGACGAGTTCCTGGAAATATACTACCTACCTAAACTAACAGAAGCAGAGGTAGAACAACTAAATAGAGCCATAACAAAAGAAGAGATTGAAAAGGTAATCAAAAAACTCCCAATAAAAAAAAGCTCTGGTCTGGACGGCTTCACTGCAGAGTTCTACCAAACTTTCAGAGAAGAGTTAAAACCACTACTACTAAAGGTATTTCAGAGCATAGAAAAGGACGGAATACTCCCAAACATATTCTACGAAGCCACCATACCCTTGATACCAAAATCAGGAAAAGACACCACAAAGAAAAGGAAAATTACAGACTTATATCCCGCATGAACTTAGATGCAAAAATCCTAAACAAAATTCTAGCCAATAGAATTCAATAACATATCAAAAAAATAATTCACCATGACCAAGTGGGATTCATACCAGGTATGCAGAGGATGGGTCAACATTAGAAAAACTATTAATATAATCCATCATATAAATAAAACAAAAGACAAGAATCACATGATTTTATCAAAGATGCAGAAAAGACATTTGACAAAGTTCAACACCCATTCACGATAAACACTCTCAGCAAAATAAGAATAGGAGGAAAATTCCTCAACATAATAAAAGGCATTTATACACAGCCAATAGCCAACATCATCCTAAATGGAGAAAGCCTGAAAACATTCCTCTTGAGATCGGGAACCAGACAAGGATGCCCTTTATCACCGCTCTCATTCAACATTGTGCTGGAGATCCTAGCCAGAGCAATCAGGCTAGATAAAGAAATAAAGGGCATCTGGAGTGACAAGGAAGAAGTAAAAGTATCTCTATTTGCAGATGACATGATCTTATACACAGAAAACCCTAAGGAATCCTCAAGGAAAACTACTGAAACTAATAGAAGCGTTCCGCAGAGTATCGGGAGTCAAGATAAACATACAAAAATCAGTTGGATTCCTCTACACCAACAAAAAGAACATTGAAGAGGAAATGACCAAATGAATACCATTTACAGTAGCCCCCAAGAAGATAAAATACTTAGGAATAAATCTTACCAGAGATGTAAAGGACTTATACAAAGAAAACTGCAAAACAATTCTGCAAGAAACCAAGAGACCGAAGTGGAAAATCATACCTTCTTAATGGCTAGGAAGACTTAACATCATAAAAATGTCTATTCTACCAAAAGCGAAGTATACATTTAATGCAATTCCGATCCAAATTCCAATGACATTCTTTAATGAGATAGAGAAACAAATCACCAACTTCATATGGAAGGGAAAGAGGCCCTTGATAAGTAAAGCATTACTGAAAAAGAAGAACAAAGTGGAAGGCCTTACTCCACCTGATTTTAGAACCTATTATACCACCACAGTAGTCAAAGCAGCCTGGTATTGGTACAACAACAGATGCATAGACCAATGGAACAGAATTGAGAATCCAGACATAAATCCATCCACATATGAGCAGTTGATATTTGACAAAGGCCCCAAAGCAGTTAAACGGGGAAAAGACAGTCTTTTTAAGAAATGGTGAATGGGGTATTCACTAATTAGATAGTTTTTGGGTAAGAACTACTTTAGGTGACGAGAAAGACAACACACAATACGGGTGAGGTCAGCACAACTGGACTAAACTAAAAGCAAAGACATTTCCTGAATAAACTGAATGCTTCGAAGGCTAGTGTAGCAGGGGCGGGGGTTTGGGGACCATGGTTTCAGGGGACATCTAAGTCAATTGGCGTAATAAAACCTATTAAGAAAACATTCTGCATCCCATTTTGGAGAGTGGTGTCTGGGGACTTAAACACTAGCAAGTGGCCATTTAAAATGCATCAATTGGTCTCAACCCACCTGCATCAAAGGAGAATGAAGAACACCAAGGACACAAGGTAATTACAAGCCCAAGAAACAGAAAGGGCCACATAAACCAGAGACTGCATCAGCCTGAGACCAGAAGAGCTAGATGGTACCTGGCTACAACCGATGACTGCCCTGACAGGGAACACAAGAGAGAACCCCTGAGGGAGCAGGAGAGCAGTGGGATGCAGACCCCAAATTCTCGTAAAAAGACCGGAGTTAATGGTCTGACTGAGACTGGAAGGACCCCGGTGATCTTGGCCCCCAGACCTTCTGCTGGCCCAGGACAGGAACCATTCCAAAAGCCAACACTTCAAACATGGATTGGACTGGACAATGGGTTGGAGAGGGTTGTTGGCAAGGAGTGAGCTTCTTGGATCAGGTGGTCACTTAAGACTATATTGGCATCTCCTGCCTGGAGGGGAGTTTAGAAGGTGGAGGGGGTTAGAAGCTGGTGAAATAGACACGAAAAGAGAGAGTGGAGGGAGGGAGCGGGCTGTATCATTAGGTGGAGAGCAATTGGGAGTATGTAGCAAGGTGTAGTCATCAATTCTTCCTTTTGCTTTAGCTGCTCGACACTCAAGAACAAGTTTCAGAGTCTCCTCTGATATCCGTCTTAGTCTTTTCTTTCCTTCCTGTCTTTTCAGCGACCCATTGCTTTCTTCATGTATGATGTCCTTCATGTCATTCCACAACTTGTCTGGTCTTCGGTCAGCTAAAAGCAAAAGGAAGAATTGATGAAGTAAAAGAACTGAACAGAAGATTTCAAAGGGCCTCTGGAGAAGACAAAGTAAAGTATTATAATGACATTTGCAAAGAGCTGGAAATGGAAAACCAAAAGGGAAGAACATGCTTGGCATTTCTCAAGCTGAAAGAACTGAAGAAAAAATTCAAGCCTCAAGTTGCAATAGTGAAGGATTCCATGGGGAAAATATTAAATGACGCAGGAAGCATCAAAAGAAGGTGGAAGGAATACACAGAGTCATTATACCAAAAAGCATTAGTCAATATTCAACCATTTCAAGAGGTGGCATATGATCAGGAACCGATGGTACTGAAGGAAGAAATCCAAGCTGCTCTGAGGGCACTGGCGAAAAACAAGGCTCCAGGAATTGATGGAATATCAATTGAGATGTTTCAACAAACAGATGCAGCACTGGAGGTGCTCACTCATCTATGCCAAGAAATATGGAAGACAGCTTCCCGGCCAACTGACTGGAAGAGATCCATATTTATGCCTATTCCCAAGGAAGGTGATCCAACAGAATGCAGAAATTATAAAATATCATTAATATCACATGAAAGCAAAATTTTGCTGAAGGTCATTCAAAAATGGCTGCGGCAGTATATCAACAGGGAACTGCCAGAAATTCAGGCCGGTTTCAGAAGAGGATGTGGAAGCAGGGATATCATTGCTGATGTCAGATGGATCCTGGCTGAAAGCAGAGAATACCAGAAGGATGTTTACCTGTGTTTTACTATGAAAAGGTATTCGACTGTGTGGTTCATAACAAACTATGGATAACATTGCATAGAATGAGAATTCCAGAACACTTAATTGTGCTCATGAGGAACCTTTACATAGATCAAGAGGCAGTTGTTCGGACAGAACAAGGGGATGCTGATTGGTTTAAACTCAGGAAAGGTGTGCGTCAGGGTTGTATTCTTTCACCATACCTATTTAATCTGTATGCTGAACAAATATGAGAAGCTGGACTCTATGAAGAAGGACAGGGCATCAGGATTGGAGGAAGACTCATTAACAACCTGCGTTATGCAGATGACACAACCTTGCTTGCTGAAAGTGAAGAGGACTTGAAGCACTTACTAATGAAGATCAAAGACCACAGCCTTCAGTATGGATTGCACTTCAACATAAAGAAAACAAAAATCCTCACAACTGGGCCAATGAGCAACATCATGATAAATGGAGAAAAGATTGAAGTTGTCAAGGATTTCATTTTCCTTGGATCCATAATCAACAGCCATGGAAGCAGCCATCAAGAAATCAAAAGACACACTGCATTGGGTAAATCTGCTGCAAAGGACCTCTTCAAAGTGTTGAAGAACAAAGATGTCACCCTGAAGACTAAGGTGTGCCAGACCCAAGCCATGGTATTTTCAATCACATCATATGCATGTGAAAGCTGAATAATGAATAAGGAAGACTGAAGAAGAGTTGACGCCTTTGAATTGTGGTGTCGGAGAAGAATATTGAATAAACCATGGATTGCCAAAAGAACGAACAAATCTGTGTTGGAAGAAGTGTGGCCAGAATGCTCCTTAGAGGCAAGGATGGCAAGACTGCGTCTTACATACTTTGGACATGTTGTCAGGAGGGATAAGTCCCTGGAGAAGGACATCATGCTTGGCAGAGTACAGGGTTGGCGGAAAAGAGGAAGACCCTCAGTGAGGTGAATTGACACAGTGGCTGCAACAATGAGCTCAAGCATAACTATGATTCTAAGGATGGCACAAGACTGGGAAGCATTTCGTTCTGTTATGCATAGAGTCGCTATGAGTTGGAACTGACTCGACGGCACATAACAACAACAACAACAACAGCAAGGTGTATATAAGTATTTGCATGAGAGACTAACTTGATTTGTAAACTTTCACTTAAAGCACAATAAAAATTTTAAAAAAAGAAAATGAGAAAAGTATATAAAATATTCAGTGATATATCTGACAAAAGATGTGCAAGACCTATACACTGTAAACTATGAATTTTTAAAAAGTTAAATAAACAGAAAGGAATACCGTAGATGAGTGGACTCAGTATTGTCAAGATATCTTGTATGAAAAAACAGATCCCATCAATATGATGCCTACAAGAGGCACACCTTAGAAATAAAGACACAAATATATTAAAAATCAAAGAATGGAAAAAATATTTCAAGCAAAGCAACCAAAAAAGAGCAGGAGAGGTAATACTAACAGATACAATAAACTTTAAAACAAAATCCACCATAAAAGACAAGGAAGGACGTTTAAAACAATTAAAGGGACAATCCACCATGAGGACATAGCCATAATAAATATCTACACACCCAATAACAGTGCTCCAAAATACATAAAACAAACTCTAGCAGCATTGAAAAGAGAAATTGACAGTTCTACAATAATAGTAGGAGACTTCAACACACCACTCTCGGTATAGGACAGAATATTCCGAAAGAAACTCATCAAACGTACAGAAAGGCTAAAGGCTACAATCAACCAACTTGACCTCATAGACACATATAGAACATTCCACCCAACAGTAGCAAAGGACACATTCTTTTCCAACACACATGGAACTTTCTTCAGAATAAACTACATCTTAGCCCACAAAGCAATCCTCAGCAAAATCCAAAACATCAAGATATTACAGAACATCTCTGATCACAACAACATAAAAGTAGAAGTTAATAACGGTATGAGCAAGGGGGGAAAAATCAAATACATGGAAACTGAATAACAGCTTGCTTAAAAGCAACTGGGTAATAGAAGAAATCAAAGGTGGAATAAAAAAAATTCTTAGAATTAAACAAGAATGAAAACACATCATACCAAAACCTTTGGGACACAACAAAAGCAGTGCTTAGAGGCAAATGTTTAGCGATAGGGGTACACATCAAAAAAGAAGAAAGGGACAAAATCAAAACATTAGCTATACAACTCAAATGAATAGAAAGCAAAAGCAAACAAAGCCTATAGCCATTGGAAAAAGGAAATAATAAAGATCGAAGCAGAAATAAATGTAATAGAGAATAGAAAAACCATAGGAAAAAAACAACAAAACCAAAAGTTCCTTCTTTGAAAGGATCAACAAAATCGACAAATCTTTGGCCAGACTAACAGAAGAGGATCCAAATAACCCAAATAAGAAATGAAAAGGATCATAACAGAGTGCTATGACAAACAAATACTCCAACAAATTTGAAAACCTAGAGGAAATAGACAAATTTCTAGAAACACACTACCTTACCAACTAACGCAAAATGAGGTTGAAAATCTGAACAGACCCGTAACAAGAGAAGAGACTGAAAAGGTAAAAAACAAAAAAATCCCGAGAAAAAAAAGCCCTGGCCCAGTTGGTTTCACTGGAGAATTCTACCAAACATTCAGAGCTTATGCCTGTACTACTCAAAGTATTGCAGAACATAGAAAAGGAAGGGATACTTCTGAATGCATTCTATGAAGCCAGCATAACACTGATATCAAAACCAGGCAAAGACACCACAAAAAACAAAAATTACAGACCAATATCTCATGAATATAGATCCAAAAATTCTCAACAAAATTCCAGCCAATAGAATTCAGCATCGTATAAAAAGAATAATACACCCCAACCAAGTTGGATTCATACCAGGTATGCAGGGATGGTTCAACATTAGAAAATCAATTAATGTAATCCACCACATAAATAAAACAAAAGAATCACATGATCATCTCAATCGGCCCAGAAAAGTCATTCAATAAAATCCAACATCCATTCCTGATTAAAAAAAAAAAAAACTCTCAATAAAATAGGAATAGAAGGAAAATTCCTAATAAAGAGCATCTATACAAAACCAACAGCCAATATCATTCCTAACAGAGAAAGGTTGAAAACATTCCCCCTGAAAACAGAAACAAGACAAGGATGCCCTTTATCACCACTCCTATTTACATTGTGCTAGAAGTCCTAGCTAGAACAATAAGGCAAGAAAAAGAAATAAAGGGCATCCAAAAACTGGTAATGAAGAAGTAAAATTATCCCTATTTGTGGATGATATGATAATATATGTAGAGAACCCAAAGAACTCCACAAAAAAAATTACTGGAACTAATAGAAAAATTCAACAGAGTAGCAGGATACAAGAAAAAAAAACAAAACCAAACGCAGTGCTGTCAAGTCAGTTCTGACTCACAGCAACCCTACAGGACAGAGTAGAACTGCCCCATTGTGTTTGCAAGGAGTGCCTGGCAGATTCAAACCGCCAATCCTTTGGTTAGCAGCCGTAGTTCTTAACCACTACGCCACCAGGATTTCCGGATACAAGATAAACATACTAAAATCAGTTGGATTTCTATACACCAATGAAGAGAACTATGAAAAGGAAATCAGGAAAATAATATCATTTATAATAGCCCCTAAAAAAATAAAATACTTAGGAGTAAATCTAACCAGGGATGTAAAAAACCTATATAAAAACAAAAAACAAAACAAAAAAAAACTATAAAACACTGCTGCAAGAAACCAAAAGAGACCTACATAAATGAAAAAACATATCGTAGTCATGGATAGGTAGACTTAACATTGTGAAAATGTCAATTCTACATAAAATAATCTACAAATGCAATGTAATCCCAATCCAATACCAACAGCATTCTTTAACGAGATGGAAAAACTAAAATCATCAACTTTACATGGAAAGGAAAGAATAAAGTAGGTGAACTCTCACTACCTGACCTCAGAACCTACTATACAGCTTCAGTAGCCAAAACAGCCTGATACTGGTACAATGACAGGCACATTGGCCAATGAAACAGAAGCAAAAACCTAGGTGTAAATTCATCCACCTACGGTCTCCTGATCTTTGACAAAGGCCTAAAGTCCATTAAATGGAGAAAAGACTGTCTTTTTTACTAATGATGCTTGCAAAACTGGATGTCCACCTGTAAAAAAGAAAACAAAACAGGACTCGCACCTCAAACCATACATAAAAACTAATTTAAAATGGATCAAAGACCTAATATAAAACCCAAAACTATAGAGATCATAGAAGAAAAAAGAGTCAACACTAGAGGTCCTAACACACAGGATAAATAGAATACAAACCATAACTAACAATACGCAAACACCAGGAGATAAGCTTATAACTGGGATCATCTAAAAATGAAACACTTATTAGAAGGCTTCTCCAAAAGAGTAAAAAGAGAAACTACAAACTGGGAAAAAAAACTTGGCTGCGACATATCTGACAAAGGTCTAAACTCTAAAATTTATAGGAAAATCCAACACCTCTACAACAAAAAGGCAAATAATGCGATTAAAAAATAGGCAAAGGATATGAACAGACACTTGGCCAAAGAAAACATTCTTTCAGCTAACAGACACATGAGGAAATGCTCGTGATCACTAGCCATTAGAGAAATGCAAATCGAAACTACAATGAGATACCATCTCACCCCAACATTACTGGCACGAGTGAAAAAAAAACAGAAATAACAAACGTTTAAGAGGTTGCGGGAGATTGGAACTCTTATGTACTGCTGGTGGGAATGCAAAATGGTACAACCATTTTGGAGAAAGATATAGCGCTTCCTTAAAAAAGCTAGAAATAGAAATACCATATGATGCGGCAACCACTCCTAGGAGTATATGCTAGAGAATTAAGAGCCCTCACATGAATATACATGTGCACGTTCCGGTTCATTTCAGCATTATTCACAATAGCAAAACAATGGAAACCACCTAAGTGCTCATCGACAGATGAATAGATAAACTATGGTACATATACACAGTAGAATACTATCCAAAGATAAAGAACAATGATGAATCTTGGCAACATCCCAAAACATATGAATGAATCTGGAGGGCATTATGCTTAGTGAAATAAGTCAATCACAAAAGGACAAATACTGTATGAGACCACTATCATAAAAACTCATGAAGAGATTTACACACAGAAGGAAACCATCTTTGATAGTAACTAGGGAAAGGAGGTATGGGGAGGAAAAAACACTAAATAGACTATAGACAAGTGGTAACTCTGGCGAAAGGTAAGACATCACACGATACTGGCGAAGTCAGCACAACTTGACCAAGACAAGGTCATGGAAGCTTCGTAGACACAACGAAACTTCTTGAGGGACTGAATTACTGGGCTGAGGGCTGGGGACCACGGTCTCAGGGCACATTTAGCTCAAGTGACATAAAAAAAAAAAAGTTCTACATCCTACTTTGGTGAGTAGTCTGGGGTCTTAAAAGCCTGTGAGCAGCCATCCACTAGTCCCACCCCATCTGGAGCAAGGGGGAATGAAGAAAACCAAAGACACAAGGAAAAGATCAGAACAAAGGACTAATGGACCACAAGTACCACAGTCTCCACCAGACTGAGTCCAGTACAACTAGATGGTGCCTGGCTGCGAACACCGACTGTTCTGACAGGGGTCACAGTAGATGGTCCTGAACAGAGCTGAAGAAAAATGTAGAACAAAATTCTAACTCATAAAAAAAGAAGACCAGGCCTATTGGTCTGACAGAGATTGGAGGACCCCAAGAGCAAGGCCCCCAGCCACTCTTTTAACTCAGTACTGGAGTCACCCCGAGGTTCATCCTTCAGCCAAAGAGTAGCAGGCCCATAAAACTAACAATAATACAAGTAGCTCAACCAAAGAGACTAAATGGGCACACCAGCCCACGGGCAAAGACAAGAAGACAGGCGAGGGCAGGAAAGCTGAACAGATGGAAATGGGGATCCCGAGGTCAAGAAGGTGTTGACATGTCATGGTGTTGGCAACCAATGTCACAGAATAATATGTGTATTGTTTAATGAAAAACTAACTTGCTCTGTAAAAAGAAAAAAAAATTTTTTTTTCTCTGTAAACCTTCATCTAAAGCACAATAAAAAAAAATGTATTATTAAGATATCAATTCGTTGGGCAAAAACAAGATCATGCCTAATGGGAGAATAAGAAAAGACCTTTAAAAAGAAGTGGCACTGACATTTTAAATGAGCCTAAAAGGGGAATAGGACTAAGCAGGTGGCCATCAGGACAGACTCTCCTAGGAGAAGTGCAGGATAAAGCAAGGTAGGTGGGATGTGACCTGGTTTGGATGGGGTGCATATGTAGAGATGCCCTGGGTGAAACTGGAAGAAAATACAGGAACCAAAATTATTGTGGCCTTAAGCAGTTGCCTGAAGAAATTATTTCAATTTCACAAGCAATGTGGAATTTTCAATGGTTTACAACATGATTTGAATTTTTTTAGTCCTTTTTATTTTCTCTTATTGCTGGTTCAGTTCCATATCAAAATGTTTCACGTTGTCACCAAAAGTATCTCTCTCAGATGGAGCAGTGAAGATTAGAGAGGGCTTTTCTGTTACAGCTGAAGAGCTGTTACTCCTCTTTCTGATCTCTGGTAGAAGCCGACCCCTGCAACAAAGCAAGGGAGTTGCCAGGATGTGATGCTTCCCATCAGCGTCCTCTGTCCTAGGGCCTCCACTTTTGCTGGGTGACTTCATAAGACATCTCTGGTTATGCGTGCAGGCCACAGCAAAGCAGAGGTATTAAAAACAAGAGAGATGTTCAAAGGACCTCTTCAGAATTCTATTCTGAAGCTACTTTCATTTAAAGTTTAGAATTATTTTTCATTTTGAATTACAAATGGAAGGGGGTGAGGGATGGTGTATCACAGTATTTTCTATGCTTAAGGCCTCTAAAGAATTTAATCCATTCCAGTTCTGTAGTCTCACCCAATTCCCGCCATTTTCCTTGGAATTCCCCTACCCTCACTATGAACAAAGTGGTTCTCAGCTACTTCCAGTAAGTTTTTCTTTTCTACCTTTTTAATTTAAATTTTTACTGTTTTTAAGTAGAAAATACAAATGGTTAAAAATTCAACATTTGGAAAAAGATCTGCAGTGAAAATCCTTCCTCCAACTCATTTTTCACATCTTCAAAAGAGTTGACTATACTTGCCTCCTCCTCTCCTCCCATTTCCTCTTTTTTATGTTACTGTAAACAATTTCAGATACACAAAAAGAAATCAAGAACGGTATGTCAAATATTATAAAGAATAATATAAAAGTAATGTGTTTACCATGCCGCTTAAGAAATCAAACATTCCTGATAGAGTTGAAGCCACATGAATTACTGATTGTATCTTCTTCCTTCTGGCCCCCAGACAAATGCAACCTCAATTTAGTGTTTATAATCCCCACTATTTCATTTCCTTATGCTTTTTTGATGTATGAATGCATTTCTAGTCATTATACATATTATGCATGTTTTAAACTTTATATAAATGCTATCATAAAGAGCCCTGGTGGCACAATGGTTAAGCACTTGGCTACTAACCAAAAGGTTGGCAGTTCAAACTCATCCAGCAGCTCAGCAGGAGAAAGACTTGGTCTGCTTCCATAAAGATTACAGCCTAGAAAACCCTATGGAGTAATTCTACTCTGTCCCATGGGATCGCTATGAGTTGAAAAAGAAAATCGACTCTATGGAACCTAACAAAAGCAACAACATGACTATGATCTTAATGTAGGTATTCTGCAATCCTACGGCCCAGTTCTACTCTGTCGTATAGGGTCACTATGAGTTGGAATCAACATACGGCAATGGGTATGTATTCTGCAACTTGCTTTTCTTCCCTGGACATTTTGTTTGTGAAATTCATCTGTATTGATAAGTGTTGCTGTAGTTATTTTTCGTTGCTACATAGTGTTCCATTGTTAGAATGAACAATTCACTTAACCATTTTCTTATTGATGGACATATAATTTCCAAATTTTTACTACCACAACACTGTTATGAACAGTCCCTATGCACACAGCAGCCAAATGCTCTTAAAAATATAAGTCAGATCCAGTTACATCCTTGCTCAGCAGCTTCCTATCATGCTTAGAATAAAATTCAAAACCCTTAGCAGGGCCCCGGCTGCATCTCTGACTCATCTGCTACCACTCTCCCTCGGTCACTACTCTACTCCAGCCTCACTGGCCACCTTCCTCACCCTCAAATATGGCAAACACGACCTAGTCTCTGGACTCTTAAATTTGCTGTTCTCTCTGCCTGACGCTTCTTTCCCCAGAGGACCACATAGTTCATTTCCCTACTTCTATCAGGTCATTGTTCAAAAGTTGTCTCTTCCGAAAGGACTTCTTTACCTCTCCTATCTATCATTCCTCGCCATTCTCTAGCCCCTTACCATGCTATCCTGTTTTAGTTTTCACAGCACGATATGGCAATAATACATGGCAGCTGGATTTCTGCCAGTGGGTAGAAGGGGGAAAGGAATAGAGATGGGAAAAAAAACGGGGGCCTAAGAGGAAACAATATTTGAACATCCTCCTAAATTTAGAAGAAGTCGTTGTTAAATTGGGTGACTTAGAATCCCTGGCATGTGAATAAATATTCTAAAGTTCTGTAGCCCCACCACTGCCAGGCACCAGCCCTCACCCAGCCTGGTCTTCCTGTTCACAAGCCCTCCTTGGAAATACATCTAGGCCCCTACAAGATTTCCACAAAGTGGAGAAAAGGCAGAGAGCAATCATAGTAATTATGTTAACTGATGGGCAAAAAGTGACCCAGAGCTATAATTATAAAACGGTTAAATATGCATCAGTGTATAAGGTTAGCCATAAATGTACTGGAAAGAGTTCATCTGGCCATGGCTAAGAAATGCCAACAAAGCAGGAAGGGGATTTGGTATGGGCGCAGGGGTTGGTGGTCAGCCCACGATTTCTCTGTCGTAGAGACCTGTAGGCCTTTCTCAGGAGAGCCCCACCAGAACCTGCCTGAGGGGAAATTCCAGAGTAAATTTCTCTTAGCACCCTCCCACTTCCCCCACCCACCAAACTTTTCTCCAATTTTGGATGTTCCTTCCCCCTTATCTCTAGGTGCTACAGGCTGGTCTCTACCTGCTACCCTGTCACGCTCCCTCACTGCATCCTGCCTCCTGAGGTCTCCAGGCTCCACATTACCTCCTCTCCTTCTCTCTCAAAGCCTATTTCCCAGAGATGCTCAGTCTCGATGGAATGTAATGATGCTAATGCTGGCTTCTCTGTAGGAAAAAATATCTTGGCTCCTCTACTGCCTTGGAGTGCTGACGTTCCCCAGTGTTTCTTATCCTTGGGCTTCTCCTCTTCTTTCTCTGCACCCTGTCCTTGGTTGATCAGATTCTGAAATGCTGGTGCCTAAAAAATACCACCAAAACAACTTGATAAAACCAAGCCAATTTTATGTTTATCATGATAAGGGAGAACAGTAACCAACCATTTTGAGTCTTAATAGCACTCAAAATGAGGAGAGCAAAGACAGATAAGGCTTTGGAGTCTGGTTTAAAGCAGGTCTTTCAATGGAGGGGAGTCCCTTGGTAGTGCAAATGGGGTTAACACACTTGGCTGCTAATCACAGATGGAGTTTTAAATCTGCTCAGAGGTGTCTCTGAAGAGAGGCCTGGCAACCTACTTCCAAAAAATCAGGCATTGAAAACCCTATGGAACACAGTTCTCTGATGTGCATGGGCTTGCTGTTTTTAATGGAGGAGCATGATTGGAACTGGATAAGGATCCTGATATAAGAATTAGAATGGAGGACACAACGCACTGATGATTTTGAGGCGAGAGGTTAAAAAAACCTTGAGAAGTAAACAGTCATTTCAGGATTTCTTTTGAGAAGTTGAACAACTTGATGATTGTTTAAATGAGTTTGAGAAGTTACTGAAATTAATGATAAGGTATTTGGAACTTTTATCTTCCTGGGCAAGAATTTCCTGGAATAGCAGTCATGTTACTGAAGACAATGGAATAGTAAACTTATGTCAGTGTAGACAGTCAACTGTGTGAAGACAGATGGTTTCCGTTCTCATCGCTCCCTACGTGCCAATGACTCCTGAGATGACACTTCTAGCCCACCCCTTTCTCATGAGCTCTAGACCCTCGTTTCCAACTCTCCAGTGGGCAACTTCCCCTGGTCATACCTCAGACTACCAGGATAACTTCTCTAAAATTCCCATGTAATACTATACAGCTACAGTAATCAAAACAGCCTTGTCATGGATTGAATTATATCCCCCCAAAAATGCGTGTGTCAGTTTACTGGGCCATGATTCACGGTATTGCAGTGGTTTTCGTATATGTCATAAATCCTGCCCCTATGATGTTAACGAAGGAGAATGGGCAGCAGTTGTGTTAGTAAGGCAGGACTCAATCTACAAGATTGGATTGTGTCTTGAGGCAATCTCTTTTGAGATACAAAAGAGAGAAGTGAGCATGCCACCAAGAAAGCAGTGCTGGGAGCAAAGCACTTCCTTTGGACCCAGGGCCCCCTTGCAGAGAAGCTCCTAGTCCAGTTCCTCTTGATAAGAAGGCAGACAGAGAGAAAAAGCCTTCCTCTGGAGCTGATGCCCTAAATTTGGACTTTTTGCCTACTTTACTGTGAGGAAATAAACTTCTCTTTGTTAAAGCCGGCCATTTGCGGCATTTCTGTTATAGCAGCACTGAGACAAGCCTAGTAATGGTTTAATGAAAGACACATAGACCAATGGAATAGAATTGAAAGCCCAGAAATAAATCCATATATCTGTGGTAAACTGATTTTCAACAAGGATGCTAAATTCATTCTACGGGGAAGGAATAGTCTCCTCAACAACTGATGCTGGCAAAATTGTGTTTCCATATGCAAAACAAACAAACAAACATTAAAGAAAGATCCATACTTCGCACCATACACTAAAATGAATTCAAAATGAATCAAGTACCTAAATGTTAAATTTAAAACCATAAAATTCTTGGAAGAAAATATAGAGATGAAAATATGGACCCTAGTTGTTTTTTTTTTTTAATTTTTATTGTGCTTTAAGTGAAAGTTTACAAATTAAGTCAGTCTCTCACACAAAAACTTACATACGCCTTTCTACATACTCCCAATTGCTCTCTCCCTAATGAGACACCCCACTCCCTCCCTCCACTCTCTCTTTTCATGTCCATTTCGCCAACTTCTAACCCCCTCTACCCTCTCATCTCCCCTCCAGGCAGGAGATGCCAACATAGTCTCAAGTGTCCACCTGATTCAAAAAGCTCACTCCTCACCAGCACCCCTCTCTAACCCATTGTCCAGTCCAATCCCTGTCTGAAGATTTGGCTTTGGGAATGGTTCCTATCCTGGGCCAATAGAATTCAACAACATATCAAAAAAATAATTCACTATGACCAAGTGGGATTCATACCAGGTATGCAGGGATGGTTCGACATTAGAAAAACAATTAATGTAATCCATCATATAAATAAAACAAAAGACAAGAATCACATGATTTTATCAATCGATGGAGACAGGCATTTGACAAAATTCAACACCCATTCATGATAAAAACTCTCAGCAAAATACAAATAGAAGGAAAATTCCTCAACATAATAAAGGGCGTTTATAAAAGGCAATAGCCAACACCATCCTAAATTGAGAGAGATTGAAAGCATTCCCCTTGAGATCAGGAACCAGACAAGGATGCCGTTTATCACTGCTCTTATTCAACATTGTGCTAGAGGTCCTAGCCAGAGCAATTAGGCTAGATAAAGAAATAAGGGGCATCCAGATTGGCAAGGAAGAAGTAAAAGTATCTCTATTTGCAGATGACATGATCTTATACACAGAAAACCCTAAGGAATCCTCAAGAAAACTACTGAAACTAATAGAAGCGTTCAGCAGTGTATCGGGATACAAGATAAACATACAAAAATCAGTTGGATTCCTCTATATCAACAAAAAGGACATCAAAAAGGAAACCACCAAATCAATACCATTTACAGTAGCCCCCAAGAAGATAAAATACTTAGGAATAAATCTTACCGGAGATGTAAAAGACTTATACAAAGAAAACTGCAAAACACTTCTGCAAGAAAACAAAAGAGACCTACATAAGCAAAAAAACATACCTTGCTCATGGATAGAAAGACCTAACATTACAATAATATGTATTCTACCAAAAGCAATGTATAGATTTAATGCAATTCTGATCCAAATTCCAATGACATTCTTTAATGAGATAGAGAAACAAATCACCAACTTCATATGGAAGGGAAAGAGGCCCTTGATAAGTAAAGCATTACTGAAAAAGAAGAACAAAGTGGGAGGCCTTATTCTACCTGACTTTAGAACCTATTATATGGCCACAATAGTCAAAACAGCCTGGTACTGGTACAACAACAGACACATGGACCAATGGAACAGAATTGAGAATCCAGACATAAATCCATCCACATATGAGCAGTTGATATTTGACAAAGGCCCCAAAGCAGTTAAACGGGGAAAAGACAGTCTTTTTAACAAATGGTGCTGGCATAACTGGATATCCACCTGCAAAAAAATGAAACAAGACCATACCTCACTCCATGCACAAAGAATAGCTGAAAATGGATCAAAGACCTAAATATAAAATCTAAAACAATGAAGATCATGGAAGAAAAAATAGGGACAATGTTAAAAAACGGAGCCCTAATATATGGCATAAACAGTATACAAAACATTACTAACAGTGCAGAAGAAAAACTAGATAACTGGGTGCTCCTAAAAATCAAACACCTGTGTTCATCCAAAGACTTCACCAAAAGAATAAAAAGATTACCTACAGATTGGGAAAGAGTTTTTAGCTATGACAGTTCCGATCAGCGCCTGATCTCTAAAATCTATATGATACAGCAAAAACTCAACTACAAAAAGACAAATAACCCAATTAAAAAATGGGCAAAGGATATGAACAGGCACTTCACTAAAGAAGACGTCAGGTAGCTAACAGATACATGAGGAAAGGCTAACGATCATTAGCCATTAGAGAGATGCAAATCAAAACTACAGTGAGACTTCATCTCACTCGAACAAGGCTGGTATTAATCCAAAAAAACACAAAACAATAAATGTTGGAGAGGCTGTGGAGAGATTGGAATACTTATACACTGCTGGTGGGAGTGTAAAATGGTACAATCACCTTGTAAATCGATCTGGTGCTTCCTTAAAAACCTAGAAATAGAACTACCATAAGATCCAGCAATCCCACTCCTTGGAATCTACCCTAGAGAAATAAGAGCCTTTATACGAACAGATATATGCACACCCGTGTTCATTGCAGCACTGTTTACAATAGCAAAAAGATGGAAGCAACCAAGGTGCCCATCAACGGATGAATGGATAAATAAATTATGGTATATCCACACAATGGAATACTATGCATCAATAAAGAACAGTGATGAATCTGTAAAACATTTCATAACATGGAGGAATCTGAAAGGCATTGTGCTGAGTGAAATTAGTCAGTTGCAAAAGGACAAATATGGTATAAGACCACTATTATGAGAACTCAAGAAATAGTTTAAACAGAGAAGAAAATATTCTTTGATGGTTACGAGAGAGGGGAGAGAGGGAAGATGGGAGAGGCATATTCACAAATTGAGCGTACAGGTGGGTGGGTTCTGCAGACGGACCATGGGCACCCAATGTTTTTTGGTTGTAAGGAGTGTGAGGTACCAGTTATCCTTGGACCCCTGTTGCGGGTGGCTGGGTGACTTGAGTGGAGCTACCAGTCCTCAGGCCCCTGATGTGGGTAGGTGGGGACCCTGTTTAATAAGCAAAGAAATGTCAAACATCAAACACCCACCTCGTCGCTGCACAGCTGAAACGGTTGGAGTGTGTCAACAAGGGCCTGTTCTCCTGAAATATGCCCACACAGGTCCATGCAGAGGGGAAAGGTACTCAATGTCCATAGACCTTTTATGCCTGGACAGGAGCTGCTTCTGTCCTGAGCTCCCTCGGTTAGTGGAGCTGGCAAATTATCTTTTCCCCTAATCGAAAATTTATTCCTTCTCCAAGGCCGGAAGGATGGCTTTAGGCACTCAACAGGACCTATCTCAGGTCCAGGGAAGTCAGCCGCTGAAGCCGGCTTAGGAGCAGGGGGCACAGTAAAATATACACAATCACTTAGCTTTTGCCAAGAGCACTGCTCTTCTCTGGTTCTGGAGGTGTGAGTAGGCTGTGTGGCTGGCTGCTTCTCAGTGATGAAACTGCAGCCAAATGGTAGTACCAGCCCGCCACTGCCACTCCCAGGAATGGTTCCTGAGGGCTCCCCACGATTCAGGTCCAGTAACTCCTCTCCGCTTCTGAACCGTCTCTTCCTCCCCTGTCCCTCAGTTTGTTTTTGAAGCTTGCCTTTGAGGCCCAGGGCTCCTAGCTTGTCATAAATATGCTTGTTTCACTTGGTTTTTTGGGTGTTTGTTGTAAAGAGGGCTCGCCGGAAGCATCTGTCTATTCCGCCATCTTGGATCCGCCTCCTTCCATAGGGTTTTGAATGGGTGATTTTTCAGAAGAGGATTGCTAGGCTTTTCTTCTGAGGTGCCTCTGGGTGGACTCTGACCTCCAACCTTTGGCTAGCAGTGAAGTGTATTAACCTTTTGCATTACCTAGGGGCTCCTAGAATTGTAAAGAGCAGAGCAGAAGATGGATTTCACTAGCATCAGTAGAAGTGGGAGGTATATACCTCTGTGTTTGTGTCTATAGGTCCATGAGAGCTGAAGGAGAACAGCTGACTCACCTCAGAGCAGTTGCCATGTGACTGTGATACTGACCCAAGTAGTCAAAAAACAGGGAGCAAATCTGAGAAAGGGAAGAATGAGATTTTCCTAGTTCTGATTCCACTTGTGTTTCTTATGGGACCGGTGTGCAAGGAGGGTTTCAGAGTGAGGAACACTGAAACCATCTGGAACCAACCTGTCCCTGTTCCACGGATTCCTACCTCACAACTCCAGCTTGCCCAGGCAGTAGCACTGACAGAAATTTGCCATTGTCTATCACCTCTGTAAAGGAGGTTTGGCGGTTCACTGGTTAAGTACTTGGCTGCTAACCAAAAGGTAGGCAGTTCCAACCCACCTAGCAGCTCCATGGGAGAAAAAACCTGGTAATCTGCTCCCATAAAGATTAATGCCTAGAAAATCCTATGGGACAGTTCTACTGTCACGTGGTGTCGCTACGAGTCATAATTGACTTGACAGCATCTAACAACAACAACATCATCTCTGTCACTTGGGTGTGTTACTGTCTGGTGACAACCTCAAGAGAAATTCCAATCCCGCACTCCATAATCTGGGAAGTAAAGCCAAGTATTAAACAACCAAAGAAGTTATGGCGGAGCCTGCTACTTGTCTGCCAAGTTCCATCTTCTTAATTAAAAAAAAAATATATATATATATTCATAATATAGCCCCTTGAAATAAAGACCACACTGGGAATGGCGGAGAAGCAAGTTAGAAGGAGCCCAGGATCCCAACAGTCTTAAAAGAAATTCAACTGGAGTGCTCCTTAGAAGCAAAGATGTCGAGACTTTATCATGCTTAGTTTGGACATGTAATTACGAAAGACCAGTTTCTAGAGAAGGACATCATGATTGGTAAAGTAGAGTGTCAGCAAAAACAAGAGAAATCATCAGTAGGATGGAGCTCACTCACGCCATGATAACATCAACAATGGGCTCAAACATATCAAAGATCATGAAGATGGCACAGAATCGGGTAATGTTTCATCCTGTTATACATAAGGCTACCATGAGTCAGAGCCAACTCCATGGCTACTAACAACACCAAGGAAGAACCCCCAATAACCTGACGCAGACCTGTGATGGTCAGTGACAAATGACATTATCTAAAAGGCCTCTCTGGCTGAAAGTCTCAGTCTGTGTAGACAACTGACAGTACTCTAAGTGTCCTGCTTTAAAGATAAGACATTTTCTCCTTAGAATTTGGCCCTCCACTTCTTTATATCAAATATCTACTCATCCTTCCTAGTTTAGCTTCCATGATGTGCTTCTCCTAGGAAGTTTGCCCTGATCCCCTCTACCAGAGACTCTCTGTCCTCTTGCTTCCATCACTCTCTTCTGCAGGAAACTGACCCTGTGGTTCTCTAAGTACTAAAAACCTCCTTTCCAATCTTTTCCCCCAACTTCCAGTTTCTCTCTCCAGGCTCAGAGGTAACTGCTATTGTCAATTACCTGGGTATCCTTTCAGAAATATTTTATGCGTGAACAAGCAAAAACAAATATATATGGCTCCTCCCCCTCACCCCCACTTGTCCACACAGATAGTTCTGCAGCATGCCATACTCTGTCTTGGAGAACAGTTCAAGTCACTACCTGAGAACTGCCTCATTTCTTTTTTTAATAGTTTCTTGACATTGTTCTGTTGTATGGAGGTACATTTCTATTGCTGAAAGATTGTTTCCAGTCTTGTGATTACAAATAATGCTACAACAAATTACTTTGCAAGTATGTCATTTGCACATACGTGAGATATTTTTTGACTAAATTCCTAAAAATAAATTTCAGGGTAAAAGTCTAGTCACATCCTTAATTTTGAGATATAGTACCAAATTGCTCTTCATACTCACTGTGCCAATTTGCACTCCATTCAGTATATGCAATGGCATTTTTTTCCCCATCACTTTCACCTATACAGTATGTTAGCAAATTTTTTGAGATTTGCCAGGTTGATACGTAAAATGCTACCACATGGGGTAACCATGAGTCAGAATCAACTTAAGGGCAATTTTTTTTGTTTTGTTTTTTCATTTTCTTATCATGTGTAATACTGGGCATCTTTTTGTATGTTTGAAGAGCCTTTTCTATTTTTTTTTTCTACAGTTCACACCATTAATTTATTTTTTTTTCTGTTGATTGTTAGTACTTTTCTTATTGTTTTGTAGGAGGTCTTTGCAGATCAAGAAAATAAAACCTTTATCTATAATAAGAATTGCAAGCTTTTCTCCCAGTTTGTTTTTTTCGAACATTCCATATGGTGAGTTTTTTCGTACCAAAATTTATTATTTTTATGTATGTTCAATTTATCAAACTTTTCAAGCTTCTAGGTTTCATATCATACCTAGAAATCCTTTTCCCACTCCAAAATTAAACATTCTTCCTGGCTTCTTCTACTTTTTCTTCACTACTTATATTTAAGTCTTTGATCCATCTGCAAGTTATTTTGTATAAGGTATGAAATATGGATCCACTTAATTTTTTCTGGGCAGTCACCCAGTTTGTTCTAACCTCATTTATTGAATAATCCATTTTTCCTCTTCTGGTTTGATATGCACCTTTACCATATACCAAAACAATAATAAGCATCGTATACAATATCATAGATAAGTTTTGGTGTTTATTTTAGGACTTCATACTTTGTCTCATTGAACTGTCATAAGCCAACACTGCACTGTTTTAACTATTATGGTTTTATAACATGTTTTACTGTCTGGGTTGGTTCCCCCACTTCTTTTTCATAATTGCCATGGCTCTTCTTGCCCATTTATTTTTCATACTAATTTGAGAAGCGTTTTAATTGGTCTAAAAAAATTCCTTACAGTATTTTACTGAGATTGCATTTACAGTAGGGAAAGCTGACATGGCTATGATGTTGAGTCTTCAAACTCAAAAGCAGATCATGCCTTTCTATTTATCCACATTCTCTCTCATATCTCTCATTAGTGATTTAAACTTTGCTTTAATCAGAACTTCCATACTTCCTTTAAGTTTAACCTACTTTTTCAGTTACAATTGTGTTATGGATTAAACTGTGTCCGCTTCAAAAACCTGTTGTAAATCCTAACCCCGTATAACTGCGGTGGTAATCCCATTCAAGAATGGATTTTCATTGTTATGTTAATAAGACTGTATTAGCAGAGGGTGTGTATTAAGTCAATCTCTTCTGAGGTATAAAACAGCAGACTGAGCAAGCAACCAAGCAAGCAAGCACAGCTGGGGGAATAAAGATGCCACACTACATGAGATCTCCAAGTAATCAGGAAACAGAAGCTGAAAAAAGACAAGGACCTTCCCCCAAAGCCAACAGAGAGAGGAGGCCTTCCCCTAGAGTTGGTGCCTTGAATTCAGACTTCTAACCTAAACTGTGAGAAAATAAATTTCTGTTTGTTAAAGCTACCCCCTTGCGATATTTCTGTTATAGCAGCACAAGATAACTAAGACAAATTGTAAATAGGGGTTTTTTTTTCCATTACATCTTCTAATGGATTGTTGTTTTGTCTTAAAAAGACTATTCCTATATGTTTATTTCTTTACCAGGAAAAATTACTTCCCATATTTCGTCATCATTTTTCAGGTAACTCTTTAAAATGTTCCAGACACATCATTACATCATCTGCAAATAGTGATCATTTCACCTCTCCTTTTTTGATGTACATCTAATGTATTTCTTTTACCTAAATGGTTAGTACCTTCAGAATAATGTTAAAATATTACAGTGTTACTAGACATCTTTGCCTTGTTTCTGGTTTTATGGAAACATATGTTGTTTCTTCATTATGCTTAATGCAGACTTTTGGACTGAGGTAGATATACTTACCTAATTAAGAAAGTATTCGCCTATTGCTACTTACTGAGTCTTTATCAGGAATGAGTACTTAATTTTATCAAATACCTTTTTAGTACCTATTGGAAAGATAATATCAATTTTCTCCTATTATAATAATAGATTTTCTAATATTGAACAGTCTTTGAATTCCTGGAGTAAATCCCAATTGTTAATACTATTCTTATACTGTGCTTTTGAAATCCATTAATATTTTATGTTGGATTATTGTACTGACATTCATAAGTGAGATTGATCTATGGTTTTCTTGTATAATCATTGTTATATATTATTTTCAATATTATGTTGGCTTCATATAAAATAATTTGGATGCTTTATTTCTCTTTCTATACTGGAACAGTTTAAATAGCACTGGAGTTATTTGTTTCTTTCATAAAATCATTTTTTATGATTTCTTGCTTTACCAATATTTTTGATCAATCAACCATCTACTGGTTCCAGTTGCTTCAGATAAAAGTATTTTTAATGCTTCTAAATTTCCTATAATAAACGTGCATTACCTTTATAATCACAATGGCATTAAAATATTAAAATGAGGAAATAAACAGAGAAACGTGCAAATGTCTATATGCAGAATTTTTCAATACAGTATTATTTTTTAATAAAAGCAAAAAAGGGGCAACTTCAGGGCTATATGTTCACAGGGAACTGATTAAACAAATTATGGTATTTTTATACAATAAAATACTATTCAGCTATTAAAAATGATGTTTTGTATTGGGGAAATAAGACTTTCTTTTTTTTTTTTTAACACATTCCTGAATGCTGTGAAGTTTTTACACTGGGAAATTGCTACTTTAATAATAAATAAGATAGAATTTTAAAATAAAAATCAAAACAATTGTGCAGCTATATACTTATTGACATGGAAAGATGTTTACAATATATGGCAAAGCATGACCACATTTCAGAGCAATATGACCCCATTTTTTTAATGTGTGTCTCTATACATTTACAAAAATGTTTGGAAGTGAATTTCTTGGGCTAGTGGGATTTTGAATGACATTATTTTTTGTTTACGTTTATTTTTCAGTTTTCTTAGAGTGATTATGAATTACTTCGATAGATGGATAAGCAAATAGGTCGTTGAAATGGCAGTGTTCCAGGATTAAGCAAGAACCTTTATGGAACCGACTGGATGAAAGGTCAGGAATGCTAGCTGGCTCCAGTCCACCCACATAAGAGGTATCCCAGTACGAGCTATTGGTGAGAAGAAGAAAATATTTTCTAGTCCCTCTCCATACATCAGGCCAAGGGGTGGGAATGAAGCATCCGCCATCTGTCTGGGTGCCTACTGCTACAGCTCTGAGTTTCCAGTCCAAGTGTGTTGGGCGGGAGGGGTGTCTTCAGGGACAGAAATATATAGACCTCACCCTACCTAATGTTCACGGGCTTTAACTGTCCTCCACCCTTCAGAGGAACCCAAAACCCAAAGGGTCAGCTAAATAGGTAAATGCTATAAACCAGTGGTTCTCTGGAGTCCCTTCGTGGTTCAAACAGTTAATATGCTTGGCTGCTAACCAAAAGGTTGGAGTCCACCAGAGGTGCCTTGGAAGAAAGGCCTGGTAATCTACTTCTGAAAAATTGGCTATTGGAAACCCTATGGAGAACAGTTCTACTCTGACACACGTGGGGTTGCCATGAGTTGGAGGTGACTCAGTATCAGCTGGTAGTGGTGGTGGTCTTGCAAGTGTAGTTCTGGGGCAGCAGTGTCAGTATCACCTTGGAACTTGTTAGAAATGTAAATTCCCGGGCTCCATCCAAGACTGACTGAGTCAGAAACTATGGGATAGAGCCCAACTATGAGCGTTTAGCAAGCCCCTAGGTGATTCTGAGACACACAAATGACTACTATAAATATTCTTAATCCAAGATGATTGTCTGAGAAGGGTTGTCTGACTGCCGAGTGAGAAGAAAAGTCTCTTTTTTAAGAAATCTTGTCCCTAGAAAATTTCCAGAAAAATTTAGTCAGTACATTCATAATAAGCTGGAAACAAACAAACAAACCTGAGTTTCAGGAAACTATTTCCCATGTTAATCAAGCCTTTTAGCATTTGTCTGAGAATATGCTCCTGAGTAGAATTCTAGAATAACAGAATGTCACAACTCAGAATGTCAGAGATCATTCTGGAATAACTTCCTCGATTTTGCAAATGAGAACACTGTACCGAGAGAAATGACTTAGCAAAGCTCAAAGCACAAAGGAACACAGGTAGGCTCTGGTTTGTTTGTCTATTTTTCTAATAAACCTCAAGAGGCCTTAAACAATGGTTGCTTGGTAATGTACCAAAGGGTCACCCAGAACTGCCAAATGAAGAAATTCTGGAAAAGCTAAGATTATAAGGGAGTAAGATTTTTGCCTCTCCAGACCAGTGATAACAATCTCCTGGCAAGCCTTGACCAAAGTCATTCTCACAAGCTTTCTCACTGAGGATGAATTTTATTTATGACAAAAATCAACATGAAACCCAAACGTTCCTTGGAAAGGCCAAGGTGAGCAGTCTGATTCAAATATTTCCCTCGCAAGTAATTTTACACTAACTCTTTCCTAAAGTGTCTTTTCTAGATTAACATTTACAACAAACATCTGCTCCTCAAGGATACTAGAACATAATTAATCAATTTTAATAATTCTTAAATTAGTAACAATTTCACATCAGGCAAAATTACTTGCCTCAGTTAAAATTTAATTTTGACAAATACTAGAGTCATAGCCAATAAATAATTATTTGAAATAAGTAGGTCAGTGACCAAGGCTTAGGTCGTTGCTTTGTTCTGTAAATACATTTTTCATCTGCAACAGTATTTCTAGTGAGCCTTGGTGGCCCAGTGGTTAAGCTGCTGAGAGGTCAGCAATTTGAACCTACCATCCTCTCTCCAGAGGAAAGATGTGGCAGTCCACTTCTGTAGAGATTATAGCCTTGGAAACCTTACGGGGAAGTTCTATTCTGTCCTATAAGGTCTCCATGAGTCATAATCAAGTTGATGGCAACGGGTAATAGTATTTCTGTATAGAGCCTTTTGAGTTTATGATGTAACTCCTCCATGAAACTTTCATGTATGTTCAAGTAAAAAGAAAGCGTAATCATCTTGGAGTCATAGGAGTGGAAATAAGAATTAATAAATCAATATGTATTTATATACAAACTCATACAAGTCACTTTGCTGATCACTAAGAGTACAACCAGAGAAAAACATTGAACACATAGACCCTGCCTTTAAATAGCTTCATTGCCAATAAAAACATTTATTAGACTCATACAGGTAGAATTTAAAGCAAAGAAAGTTCAAAACAGGTTTAAGACTTTAGTGGTCATGTCTTGTTTTTACCATTAGGTGCCCTTTGCCCTCATTTTCATAAATTATTTTCTTCTGGAATCAACTGTCTCACCCTTTCTTAAGCATGGACAGATCCAGGTTTTATGGGGCTTGAAGTTTACACAATTTGGAGGACCACTTTAGAGAATAAGATATTACAAATACAAAATTATTTAGAATAAGAAAAGAATTAACAATATATTATATATTTCAAAAAGTTGACAAATAACCAAAGAATCACAAAATCTAGAAAAACTAATCTGGCACCTTCTGTATTTTTGTCTTACATGATTGCTTCTGGACCTTTCTGTTACACAGGCCAATATTTCTCTTTATGGTTTAAGCCACTTTGAGTTATTTGCAACATAGAATTCTAACTTATGTCTTTGTAGACATATGGAAAACTCATAATAAGCTTCAAGAATGGCCAAACCCCAGCTTATGAAGAAAAGCACATCCCAGCTTGCAAAATACAGAATGGTTTGTGCCCTCACACAGCAATCCCCTGCAATAGGAAAAAGCACTTAGAATTGTTTCATTTTTAGCAGTGAATTGACCACACCAGGCTAGATGGGAAAATAAGAACATTTGTCAGGCCAGAACAATTAAACAGAAAGATTATTATGGACTTTACCAAGTGTTTAGTAATTAGTCCTTAATGGGAAATGGTCACATGGCCCCTCTGATGTAGTTGTGTAGAATGAATTGCCAAGTTCTGCTTTGTTTCTGGTGAAATAAAGAAATAATCTGTGTAAGGATGGGAGGGAAAGTGAGAAAAATTTGACTAAAAATTGTATCTACTTAAACTCCATTAAGTAAAGGCATTTGAATGCAACCAGCATTAGGTAATGTAGCTTTTAGACATAAATGGGCCATGAGAAACAACAGTTCTTAGAACTTTCTCCACAATTTTCTTCAGTTTGGGGAAACAAGTAGACATTTTGAAACCGTGTGAGCTCAGCGTCGGCTTCTTTGGCATAAAGAAAGAAAGGAGCCAAAACAATAATTGCAGAATATGATTCAAAGCAGAATCATGCTGGGATTCGTTATTTTATTACTGCCAGCTAGAGTAGAGACTGCCAAGCACACTAAGTTTCAGCACACCTTTTATAATTGCGGTTTATTTAATGATGATCTTCTGGATTTACTTGGAACCATAAAAGAGGAAAGGGACAGGATGACTTTAGAGACTTACAAAAACAGTTAATATTTGGGACAAATTTTCTTTACAGCAATTTAACAAAACAACATCTTGAGTTACAGCTCATAGTGAATAAAGAGGCTCCATGGCAGATCATGACACTGAGCTGGTCAGGGTCTTGAGCTCAGTAACCAGGATGCACTTTGCAAATAAATTAAGAGATTTGTCACAACCCACACAGTCAGTCTATAGCAGAATGGGTAGCAGCTAGTTCTGCATAACTTAGGCAAGAAAAAGAGTTGAGCTCAAGGAGGCATATTTGCATGTATTCCAAGTTGTAAATATTATGCCTCCCATTCCCTGCAAATTAATTCTTCAGTCTGGCCACCCTCCCCTCCACCAACTCTTACCAGATTAAAAAAAAAAAAAAAGAAACCTATTGCCATGGAATCGATTTTGACTCATGGAGATCCCATGTGTTACAAGGTAGAACCGCTTCATAGGGTTTTCTTGGCCGCAATCTTTATGGAAGCAGTGTGCCAGGCCTATCTTCCATGGCACTGCTGGGTGGGTTTGAATGGCCAACCTTTAGGTTAGTAACCATACCTGAGAATATTTCTTTTTCCCCTATTACTTCAATTATAAAACTGAGAATTATTCTTACAGAAAATATAACTCCTTAGGTTGTAGGATCCATGAGAGAGTGAGTGATCCCAACTGTCTTGTTCAAGATCACATCCTAGCCAAGGACTTTTTAGGTTCTTTCTAGGCTCTCAGCCAAGTTTTGTTGAATGAATGCAATGCAACCAAAGGTAAGTGAATCGCTAAGTAAAGCTGCTCTCAGCTGGCCTCAAAGTTCTTTGGTCGGCTAAGACAGCTTGCCAATAGGCATGGTGGCCTTTCCCTGCCAATTTGTGACTATCTGTTCTCCATTGTAGCAAAACTTCTCACTCACCCATTGCATGACTGCCTTCAGCCAACCAGCCCCTCAGTCTCAGCAGAGAACACAGAAACAGCCAGAAGAAAATTTCCACACACTTGGGGCACCGCAACTAACCACTTCCCTGAATTTATGCCTGTATACTCCATCTTCCCACTGTTACGAAGGAAAAACTCTGTGTGCTCCCTACTGAGGACGGCTCTGTACCTTGTGCACTGGATCCCATCTCCTCCACCTACTCAAAGATGTCAACCGCCCAATTACCTCCTCTGTCCCCTGAATCACCATCTCCTCCCTGTCTACTTAGGATCTCCATCAGCATACAAGAACACTGTAATATCTTGATATTAGCATCATCACTTAATGCTACATCTCCTTCTTTAAGGCAAAGCTCCTTAAAAGAGTTGTAATTATAATCACTGTCTCCAAGTCTTTTTCTCCCGTTCTCTCTTGGGTTCACTCCGGTCAGGTTTTGCCTACAGGGAGCTCCACGTTGCAAATTCCTATGGCCATTTGTATGAGGCAATGGTGCTTCAGTGGTAGAATTCTCACCTTCCATGCAGGAGACCTGGGTTTGATTCCTGGCCAATGCATCTCATGCACAGCCACCAAGCAACTGTCATTGGAGGCTTGTGTGTTTCCTGTAGCTGAGTCTTTTTCCTCTTTCTGATCTGTAAATATTAGGATGCCTGTAGAGTTCATGCACCATTCCTGTCTCTGCACTCACCCTCTTATGGGTTTCATACTTTTAAATACCATTCTTACGCTGATAATTCTAGAGTGATATCTCTAGTTCTTTGCTTTTCCCTGCCATCGCCACTGAAAAGCCTGATGTACACTCAGCCTTAAATATGGCCAAATCGGGTTTTGTAATATTGATCTTCTTCCCAAAGCTGCTCATCCCCCAGTCTCTGTACTTAGTAAATGATACCTCTATCCTCTTAGATGTTTAGGCCCCAAACTTTGGAATCTTCTTTTTCCCTCTCATCCTACATCCAAGCACCAGAAAGTCCTATCACCTTTATCTCCAACAGGTACACCACCTTCCTTGCCACCACTTTCATATCCAAGCCATTTAATCTCTCATCTGGACTATCGCAAAGGCTTCCCAACTAGTTTCTCTGCTTTTGTTCCTGCTTCCTAACTCCAAGTCTGTTCTCAACACAATAAAGAGTTCTTTTCAAATGTAAGTCCGATAAATATGAGAATGGCTGCCTTAGAGAAACTCACGAGAAGACATGTACTGTTTGTAATAGGGAAAAATTGGAAGCATCCTGACACTGCATAAATTGTGATATATTTCTACAATGGAATACCATGCAATAGGAAAAAATGAGGTAGGTCCATATGTACTGATATGAGAAGACATTCAAAACATATTACTATGTGAAAAAAAATTCAGAAAAGTGGTTAAATAATGTACGCTGCATCTATATAATGGAATACTAAGTAGCCATTAAAAATAAGTAGGCAGAACAGCATGTAGTAAATGGAAAGATGTTCAAGATATTTTGTTATGTGAAAAAACCAAATTGTAGGATAGAATGATTCTTTTTGTCATATATATATATGCTTGAATATGTACAGAACATCTCTGGAAGGATACACAAGAAATAGAAATTTGTCTCTTCTGGAGAGCAGAACAGACACGCCAGATGAAGATGGAGATGTTTATTTTTTTACTTTTATACCTTTGAGTGCTGCAAAACTTTTACCATGAGTATATGTATATACACATACACACATACCTTTTTTTTCTTCTTGTGTTTTAAGCTCTATTTGTGTTTGTTGTTGTTTTACATAAAAACTTCATCTGGAAATTTTATTGGTGTAAGGGTAAGGTAAGGATACATTTTTCTAAATGACTGGCAGTAGTCTCAACACTCTGTACTGACTAATTTATTTTTCTCCACTAATTTGAATGCTACCTTTACCGTATACTACATACCCATTTCCACTATTTTAAGTTTTTTCAGCATAAGTAAATTATAAGTTCAAATATTTTTCTCTTCAGTTTATGCTTCAAGCCGATGAAATATATATGTATGTAAAACCAAAACCAACATATGTAAGGTATGTATTATGTATTAATTTATTTTAATAAAAATTGTGTCCCCAGCCACTGTGGAAAACAGTTTGGCAGTTCCTCAAAAACTTAGAATTACCATATGACCCAACAATTCCACTCATAGGTATATACCCAAAAGAATTGAAAGTAGGAACTCAAACATACTTGTATACAAATAATCTTTGAAGCATTGTTCACGATAGCCATATGGTGGAAACAACCCAAATGTCCATCAGCAGCAGAATGGGTAAGCAAGATATGGCACGTGCATGCAATAGACTATCATTTAACTGAAGAGATGTGAGGCCCTGATACAGACCACAACATGGATGAATGTTAAAAACATCACGCTGAGTGAAATAAGTCAGTCTCAAAAGGGCAAATATTGTATGATCTCACAGGAACTATCTAAAATAGACGTATGCATAGAGACAAACATTTATTAGTGGTTACCAGAGGTTGGGGGGAAGGGAAAATGGGAAGTTAATTGTCTAACGGATACTGAGTTTCTGTTTGGAGTGATGAAAAACTTTTGGAAATAGCGGTGATGGTTACACAACATGGTGAATGTAACTAATGTCACTGAATTATATACTAAAAATGACTAAAATGGCAATTTTTTGTTATATACCACAATAAAAGTTTTTTTTTTCTAATGTCTTTCAAATTGTAAAGACATTTGAGCAAAATATTGACCTTTTCAAGGAGTCCTGGTGATGCAATGATTAAGATCTCCACCTGCTTACACTCTTTTAGTCCGGTTCTGTAGGTGCATAATTGTGTATTTAACAAGCATTAACCTTAAGTTACATAGTCATTTTATAGGAAACCACCTCAGAACTAGCATATGGTTAGGATTGTTCATCTCCCATTTAAATGCTAACTTTTTCACTAAATCTGTGGAAAGAGATGATGGAAAAGATCATCAGTCAGAACAAGGCCAGGGGCCAGCTTTGATACAGACCATCAGTTGCTCATATGCAAGTTCAAGTCGAAGCTAAATAAAATTAAAACAAGTCCACAAGAGCCAAAGTACAACCTTGAGTATATTCCACCTGAATTTAGAGACCGTCTCAAGAACAGATTTGACTCACTGAACACTAATGACCAAAGACCAGATGAGTTGTGAAATGACATCAAGGACACCATATATGAAGAAAGCAAAGGGTCATTAAAAAGGCAGGTAAGAAAGGAAAGACCAAAATGGATATCAGAAGAGACTCTGAAACTTTCTCTTGAATGTAGAGTAGCTAAAGCTAGTTGAAGAAATGATGAAGTCAAAGAGCTGAACAGAAAATTTCAAAGGGTGACTTAAGAAGACAAAGTTAAATATTATAATGACATGTGCAAAGATCAGAAGTTAGAAAAGCAAAAGGGAAAAACAGGCTCAGCACTTCTCAAGCTATAAGAACTGAAGAAAAAATTCAAGCCTCAAGTTGCAATACTGATCCTTTAGGTAAAATATTGAATGACTCAGGAAACATCAAAAGATGGAAGGAATACACAGAGTCACTGTACCAAAAAGAATTGGTCGATGTTCAAACATTTCAAGAGGTAGCATATGATCAAGAACCGATGGTATTGAAAGAGGATGTTCAAGCTGTATTGAAGGCACTGACAAAAAAAAGATGCTCCAGGAATTGAAGGAATACCAATTGAGATTTTTCAACAAACATGCAACCCTGGAAGCACTCACTAGTCTAGGCAAAAAAATTTGAAAGACAGCTGCCTGACCAACCAATTGGAAGAGATCCATATTTGTGCCCACTCGAAAGAAAGGTGATCAACAGAATGAAGAAATTATTGAACAATATCATTATTATCACATGCAAGTAAAATTTTGCTGAAGACAATTCAAAATCAGTTGCAGCAGTACATCAACAGGGAACTGTCAGAAATTCAGACCAGATTCAGAAGAGGACATGAAACGAGGGATATTATTGCTGATGTCAGATGGATTTTGGCTGACAGCAGAGAATACCAGAAAGATGTTTACCTGTGATTTATTTATTATACAGACATTGGACTGTGTGGATCTAACAAATTATGGATAACATTGTGAAGAATAGGAATCCCAGAACACATAATTATGCTCATGAGGAAGCTATACTTAGACCAAGAGGCAGTCATTCAAACAGAACAAGGAGATACTGCATGGTTTAACATCAGAAACGGTGTGCATCACGGTTGTATTCTTTCACCATACTTATTTAATCTCTAGGATGAACGAATAATCCAAGAAGCTGGACTATATGAAGGACGGGGCATCAGGATTGCAGGAAGACTCATTAACAACCTGCGTTATGCAGATGACACAACCTTTGCTTGCTGCAAGTGAAGAGGACTTGAAGAACTTAGTAATGAAGATCAAAGACCACAGCCTCCAGTATGGATTACACCTCAACATAAAGAAAACAAAAATCCTCACAACTGAACCAATAAGCGCATCATAATAAACAGAGAAGAGACTGAAGTTGTCAAGGATTTCGTTTTATTTGGATCCACAATCAATGTTCATGGAAGCAACAGTCAAGAAATCAAGCAGCGTATTGCATTGGGCAAATCTGCTTCAAGAGACCTCTTTAAAGTGTTAAAAAGCAAAGATGTCACCTTGAAGATGAAGGTACACACTGACCCAAGCCATAGTATTTCCAATCCTCTCATATGTATGTGAAAGCTGGACAATGAATAAGGAAAAGCAAAGAAATGATGCATTTGAATTATGGCATTGGTGAAGAATATTGAATATACCACAGACCGCTAGAAGTATGAACAAATTTGTCTTAGGAGAAATACAGCCTGAATGCTCTTTAGAAACAAAGATGGGGCGACTTTGTCTCACATACTTTGGACATGTTATCAGGATGGCTCAATCCCTAGAGAAAGACATCTGGCTTGGTAAAGTAGAAGGTCAGTGAAAAAGAGGAAGACCCTCAACAAGATGGATTGACACAGTGACTGCAACAATGGGCTCAAAGATAGCGATGGTTGTGAAGATGGTGCAAGAGTGTGCAGTATTTCATTCTCTTGTACATAGGGTCACTGTGAGTTGGAACCGACTTGACCGCACCCTAACGACAGCATTTGGGCAATGTGTTCAGTGCTCACAAGAGCTACATTTAAGTGTTGTAAAGAACATGGAAATTTCCGATTTTACTGGGCTCTGAGCAATTTTCTTCTTCCTAATATATTTTAAAGACAAGCTATTACTGCATTTCATCTGTCCCTCTATCTAAGAAAATTCTAGTTCTGTGACTAGATTGCACTGCTGAGAAACAATGTATGTATTCCATACAATTCATCTATAACTATAATGATGACAGGAAGAGAACAGCAATAGCAGGTAAGAAAATAATTGTAGACTTCTGTTTCTGGTAGCATTACAGACTTGATTCTGAGTCCTTGAACAACCCTCCTGCTGCAAAATGACTGAAAATGCTAAATGATAATATTTAAATGTATAACAAAATGTTAAATTGGAAATTTTGAATGAGACACCGAGATATGATAGATATCAGATACCAAAGCAAGTCATGAGACAGAGCAAGATGAAGATATTCAATGCGTGTGTCCAGGAGTACAATGCACAGTGAAGATACAAAACAGTCTAGGGGCACTCTATTAGGGAGTACACCAGGGATAGTCTTGTGAAAAGATTTCCTTGAAGATTGTTGCTATGCTGGGAGGGGTGATGCCCACCTTCTCACCACCAGTCTAGTGAGAAGATCTTCAAGAAAACCTCTCAGAGAGGCTGATATATGTTACCTGCAACTGTGAGAAACAGTGGACAGGTTACTCAGGCTGAGGAAGCTAAAGGAGGGGAGCTGTGCCTTTTGACCTGGGAAAGCAGAGCAGGGAAGAGAGGTGCTATTTCACTGGGATGAACTCCCCTCAGATGGTGAGGCTAAAGTGCATGAATACCAAGAAGGCTTCTGTCAAAGGGCAAAGGAACCTGAACAGGGAGTCTGCAGCTGAGCAAAGGCAACCACCTGAAGGTGAGGTTCTGTCCATATCACAGGAGGGCCCAATAGACAAACTGGTAAAGACCTCATGAAATAGGCATGCCAGCTGCAGAAGTGAGCAGCCAGCTCATGATAGCACCAATCAAGTATGAATTCTTAGTACCACTTTTCACCTCCTTCCTTACTTTCGTATTAACCACTGTGGGCCCAGGAGCCTTGATTAGCAATCTCAGGGAGAAGCAGCTGTACTGCTGAGTGGTTTTGAACTGCCAGCCTTTAGGCTAGCAGTCATCACAAACTGTTTCAACCACCCAGGAACCCCTAGAGCTCCCTGTTGCTGTCAAGATGATTCTGACTCGTAGAGACTCCATAAGTGCAGAGTAGAATTGCTCCATAGAGTTTTCAAGGCTATGACTTTTCAAAAGTAGGTTGATTTCTGCAGTGACTCTGGGTAGGTTCAAACTGCCAACCTTTCAGCTAGTGGCCGGGTGTTTAACTGTTTGCACCACCCAGAAACTCCAGGGTTCTCTTGAGAAAGGGAAACATTCATGTGGCTATACAGATCCTCTTTTTGTGTGCTTGATTAAGAAATAGTTCTACATCATTATTACTTGTATACCGCCTTGCACAGTGTTCCCCCCCCATTTATTTGTTTTTATTTCCCTATTAGGTCATAGGTTCCAGAAGAATGAAAGGTATATTACACTTTATAGGTTCCAGGGCGCCCAGCACCAGTGTCTCACACATACTAAATACTCAAGAAATAAGTTAGAGACTCATCTTAGCACAGTGGAACATGCACAGCCTAATGGAATCAGGAGAAAATTAATTCAAGTCCCAGCTCTGCCATTTACTAGTTGGGTAAACTGAGCAGTTCCTTAATGTCTCTGAGCCTCAGTTTCCCTATATAGCCTCATAGTTCTGAGATAAACTGTATAAACTGCTCTACTCATTACTAAATGGTCCCGTCCAGATGAGTGTTATCTGAAGTGCCCCAGCAACAACCCTCCCAGCCGATCACCTTCTGTAAACAACCTTTGTTCTTGAACAAACTTCCCCAAATGTATATGCTCCATTGCTGTGTAAAATGCACTAGTGTCTTCTAAATTCGAGTAACAATATTTCTGCCACAAGAGGGCACGATGTGACTGTGTATACTGTCCAAAAATTTGGCATTCCTTAAATATATTACACTACAGGATACACTGTGTTCCAGTATTTTTTTCATTTGAATACTGTTGTTTTTTCATACACTGCTATTGATTTTACTCTTTAAGGCAAGAATAATTGAAAGCAAGAAATTTCCATTATATTCTTCTGTAGAAAAAATTTTCCCCTCAGGCTGTGTGTAACTAGTTAAGTACAAACTTGGCATTATTACTTTCTCTTTAAAATACTGTGATTCATCTCCTTTCTAGGAGTCATTTCCTCTACGGCTTTAAGAGGACTTCTAGCTGCAAATTACTGTACGTTCCCAGTTTCTTGTTATGTTTTCTACAGGCCATCAAGTCATCAAATTAGCAGAAAAAATTTACTAGCCCATAAGCATTTTATCAGCCTCATCTTGGTCCTGGGGGCAGATTGGTAACAAAATAGCTGAAAGCACTATTATTCATAACTTACTTAACTATGAAACTAATTATTGTTATGCAACTAGTTTCTATCTTTTTTTTTTTTCTCCTTGTAAATAGTGTGCATGTATAATGGATGTGGGTATGAATGTGACCAAATAAACCTATTGCCCCACACCACGGGCAATCCATAGCATGTGCAGCAAGAGTGGTACATACATGGGTTGATTTCATTGACAAATGAAAGCCACTCCTCCTTTGAGAATTTACACCAACTACAACACACAGCCCCTACTTGAGAGAATTACTGGCTAGAACGTGCCTGTTTCCTCCTCCTCTTCTTCCTCCTTGTCCCTCCATCCACCCTACTCTACACCCGGACACACAGTGGGAGAGTGGGCAGAACCTTGGCACATTGTTTTTAAAAGGTTTCTGATCTCTGGGCTGAGAATGGATGCTTCCACCCTTGGGAAGACATAGCCTATGTGGTGTGCTACTATTATCCAAGTCCTGTCCAGTTACCCCCATTTGTGTTCTGTTGGGAAAATATAATTGAAAACAAAATCTGTTGTCAGCCCAGAAAAAATCTCTTCAAAGGTAGAAGAGAAAGAAAACGATTTTATTATTAAGCAAGGATTAAGCCAGAACGTGATGCCTCACAGGCAATTCAATAAAGAGATTACAAAAACAGAAAGAAATATGATCCTTTATATGACCAAAGAGAGGCAACCTGTTTTATACATGTTCTCAAGACCAACAGTAACTAGTCCTTGAGTAAGAAGACTTGACAGCATTTCTCACAAATAGTTCACACTAAACTCACCTGGTAATTAGGGTGGTCATTTGTGTTTACTAATTGCCTTTATCCAGAGAATAATAAATTTCTTATTTCTCTATTTGCCATCAAGTTGATTCCAGCTCATGGAGACTCCATGTGTGTCAGAGTAGATTTGCGCTCCACAGTGTTTTCAACAGCTGAATTTTCTAAAGTAGGTCACCAGGACTTTCTTCCAAAGCACCACCCAGGGACTCCCTATGACAGGTAAGTAGCCAGACACCTAAATTAAATTCCCATGTAAATGGGGAGATAAGGGCATTATCTTCTTTGATGTTAACATTTCAAAGAGATGTCTCCCAGTTCTTGAGAAAGACATCCCCAGGTTGTAAAGTTAACAAAAGCCTTATTTGGCTTTTTAAAATATTTGCATACATCTCAAAGGTGCAGAGAAATAATTTACATGTCTATTTTTCTAAAGAAAATGCTCTAAGAAAAGGGAGGAGGGAGTCCCTTTTCCTTTTTGCACCAGGGAAATTTTTTTTTTATTTGTATTTACCCTGTGAAAAAGCACTCTAAAATTGAGGTGCTTAGCATAACTGAAATGTCTAACACTGGTCTGGATCAAAATCCATTTTGTTTTAAACCAGTGCTGCTGCTTGTAAAGTATAAGCACCATTTTCAGCTAAACAAGTCTTATTTTGCAAACAAATGTGGTTATGCTTGCTTGACTATGATTCCAGGAGTGTGTGCAGATTGTTCTCAGAAAAAAAATATGCTTGCCCTCAGGAAGAATGCGTTTGGAAATAGATATGAAGAAAGGTCTGTTTGTGGTCACAGTCACACTATTCTTCTTGTGTAAAAACCCTGCACTCGTTGTGGACACTGGAGCACACTATAATTTTACTCAGTGCTGCCAAACTCAAGCTATATTCTGCAATAAAACTTAGTGGGGGAAAGTCTCAGGGAATTGCTTCCAACAGCCTTTTGCTTCCACTATTTCTTCTGCAACTCCCAAGGCACCAAGGACTCGGGCTCTTGTACAAGCTGAGCCACATGGGGTCTCCAACTCTGCAGGTTCTCAAAAGTCATCTTAAGTTATCAAATAACCTCTTGAATCTGAGCTCAGCTCCTTTGCACTTGTAGCTCTTTGAATTTTATTGTTGGATTTGTTTTTGTCCTTGCAAATAAGTAGTTTGTACTATCTCTTTGAAGAATGAAAAATGCAAAGTCCAAGGGGATATCAGAACTGCGGTCTGGAATTCCTGCTCATATTATGAACAAGCATTTTGGTCCCTTAAAGTGTTTTTCTTGTCTTCTTGGCATAACCTTACCAGAGATAGTTTGGAAAATTAGTGGCCACTTTGGGGTTTGTTCAAACTTTCTAAATCAACTTTTCTGAACAACAAATTGGAAAACTGAGACTCCTGAATCAAACCACCTCAATGGGATGCCTATTTTGATTGGTATTTGAGGTCTCTAAAGGACATCAAACCAAAAATCTACTGCCATCAAGTCGATTCCGACTCATAGTGACCCTGTAGGACAGAGAACTACCCCATAGAATTTCCAAGGAGTGCCTGGCAGATTCAAACTGTTGGCCTCTTGGTTAGCAGCTCTAGCACTTAACCACTAAGCCAGCAGGGTTTCCAAAGGACATCAAGATAGTAAAATTGACTCCCTATAGGACAGTTTCTAAATTGACAAAGCAAAACAATTTGCAGGGCAAAAATCCCGTGTCTACCTGTTCTGTTCCACCACTGGCTGTTGCTCCTCTGTATCTTTCTCTACCCTCTTATTCCTCTGACAATATCCTGTATTAACTTCCCTTCTTTCTTAAAACACCAACCAATAAGCCCTTGCCCAAGACGACCTTTAATTAAAATCTATCCTGGAACAGAGGCTCAGGACCTTCTCTGCATTATTTTTGCCCCTTGGACACAGTTAGAACTGAATAGCATTGTGAAGAATTTTCTGAAACTGCATGAAGATCCTTATAAATTTGCAGAAGAATTTAAGATTCTTGTTGAGGCTTACCAGCCTGGGCTCCTTGATTTGTATCAATTAGTGCATATGATAACCAGGCCCGGGGAAGTCCAATTATGGCTGGAGCAAGCTGAGTGGAAGGACTCTAAAGACAGCTTGGCTTTAAATATAGATAAAACAGCTACTGAACTGTTGGAAGACTCTCAGACAATGAGCAAAAGAATGTTGGAAGCAATCCCTTGAGCCTTTCCCCCACTAATTGATTGGACAAAATTCCACTCTTGAAAACAGAATAAAGATGAGTGTGTTTATGATTACCAGACCAGGTTACTCTAAAAATTTTTCGAACACTCTGAACTTACTTATCAACCCCAGGAGCTACTGTAGCTTTTAATGCTGTTTTTATATTTGGCCTTAAGCCTGAAATTTCAGCTTTAGTAAAGAGACTCCAACTGGACTGGGAGAGAGTTCCTATTGTCAAGCTAACTAATCTTATCTACAGGCTTTCCCAGGCTTTAGAAGCCTAAAATGTTTCTAAGGCTAATAAGTTGATGGCCTCCCATTGCAACAATTACAGTCTCCCAGTCAAAAGAAAAACACCAAACCTTCCAATGGCACTAAAGTTGGCGCCTGTCTTTATTGCAAAAAAAAAAAAAAAAAAAAACCCAAACACTGGAAAATTAAGCACTACAAACTAAAAAAATAAACAAAAAGCTCGTCAATATGACGCCCTTCAATCTGACCTGGAATGAAGGGGCTCTGTGGGCAACACAGGGACTTTTCCCATGGTGGCACTCAACTCACAAGGGAAAACTATAATGTCTATTAAGGGAGAAACTTGCCCATTTTTAACTGACACTGGAGTCACTCTGTCTGCCATTAGCCCCACTTGCTTACAAAAGCCCCTGCCCCAGAGTACAAAAACCTCTAAAGTAGTGGAGGTTACTAACCAGAAACAAACATTGATTTATTCCTTGGTCCCACTAAAGATTTATAACCATTTTGCTTAGCTCTGACAGCCTTGTTAATTTGCTAGGAAGAGATCTTTTATCCAAATGGAACTGCCATTTACAATTTAATGAAAAAGTAGAAATATTATTTTGTCTCATATTCCTGAGTCAACAGAGACCAGCTCTGAATTAAATGACATTCAGGAAAAGGAAGCCATTTGCTATATGCAGGTATTTGTTATGCCCTCCCCCCAAAGTTCAAAGCCTCTCCCTCTGAGAATCTGTTCTCAGTCCCTTAAACCTTGTGGACCACTGCATCTACAGGCCAAGTGTTGTCAGCTGATTCAAATAAGATCCAAATAGATTTATCTAAACTTCTGCCAAAAATTCCCCAGTATTCTCTCAAATGAGAAACTAGAGAAGAACTTGTTCCTATCATACAGTATTTCCTTTTCAAAAGTTTAAATGTCCCTTGTATTAGCCCCTATAACACATCTGTTATTCCTGTTAAAAAGCCAAATAATAGAGGGTGGAGATTCAAGATTTGTGAGCATTCAACCATGTTGTCATTCCTAGATTCCCAATAGTCCCTAAACCACATTTATTACTATCCAATATCCCTTCAGACACATCTCACTTCATGGTTGTGGATCTTGGTAGTGCCTTTTTCAGCATCCCAGTGCATCGAGAAAGTCAGTTTTTGTTTGCTTTTACCTGGAAAAACCAACAATTTACCTGGACTTTAATGTCCCAAGGATTTACCGAGTCTCCTACCTATTTTTCTCAGATTTTGCGTGCTGATTTGCAGCCTTCACAATTTATAAACCCATCTACATTACTACAGTATGTTGATGATTTGTTAGTTTGCTCAGTCTCCCAGCAAGCTTGCCTTGAAGACAGTATAGTCTTATTAAAATATTTGGTGGTCATAGGTTTCTAAGGAAAAATTGTAGTTGGCCTAGCCTTCCATTAAACAGGAAATCCTGGTGGTGTAGCAGTTAAGTGCTATGGCTGCTAACCAAAACATCGGCCGTTTGAATCCCACAGATGCTCCTTGGAAACCCTACAGAGAAGTTCTACTCTATCCTATAGGGCTGCTATGAGTCGGAATTGACTTGACAGCAACAGGGTTTTTTTGTTTTGTTTTGTTTTCTGTTAAACATTTAAGCCACTTAATCTCTGCAAAAGGCTTCTCTATTGACCCTAAGCAAAAAGAAACTGCTTTTGTTTTTCCTATACTTGAAACAAAGAAACAACTAGGAGGCTTCTTAGGAATCTGTGGCTATTGCCGAACCTGGATACTGAATTTCTCTTCGATGGCTCAACATCTGCACAAATATTTAAAGGCTTCTGAACCAACTTCATTCCAAATAACACCAGAAGATCAAGATGCAATAACTAAATTAACAGAGGCTTTAAGGAATATGCTCGCTCTAGGATTTCCTAACTACTATTTAGGTTTTTCCTTACTTGTACATGAAGTATCTGGAAATGGTTTAGTTGTATTAACTAAGACACATGGAGGACTGCAAAGACCCATCAGTTATTATAACCTACAGTTTAACCCCGTAGCCAAAGGGTACCCTCCCTGCCTTTGTACTGTAACTGCCACTGCTAAGTTGGTTGAAACCATGGCAGATACAGTACTGGGAAATTTTTGGATGTGTATGTGACCCATGCTGTGTCTACCTTACTTAGTTCTGTCTTAATGTCTTTCTGTCAGCAGACTCACCTCCTATGAAGTCCTCCTCCTGGCTGAATCAAATATTAGGTTACATTCTGTGGCTTGTTTAAATCCAGCCACCTTCTCCCTACAGCAAACGGAAACAGCCATCCTTCACATAACTGTTTAGACCTACTGAGCAGGTTCTAACTCCCCAGAAGGATTTGAAGAAAACTCCTTTAATTAATCCTGATTTGGTTCTAGTTGTAGATAGTTCATATTTAAAACCTGTTGCTGTTGTTAGGAGCCACCAAGTTAGTTTCAACTTGTGGCAAACTATCTACAACAGAGTGAAACACTGCCCAGTCCTGTGCCATCCTCACAATCCTTTTTGTGTGACCGTTTGAATGACCTTTAACAAAATTTTACTTGTGTGTGATAATAATAATATTGTTCAATAATATCCATATTCAGTGGCATCACCTTTCTTGGGGTGGTCATAAATATGGATCTCTTCCAGTCAGTTGGCCAGGTAGCTGTCTTCCAAATTTCTTGGCGTAGACTAGTGAGCACCTTCAGCACTGCATCCATTTGTTGAAACATCTCTATTAGTATTCTGTCAATTCCTGGAGCCTTGTTTTTCACCAGTATCTTCAGTGAAGCTAGGACTTCTTCCTTCAGTACCATTGGTTCCTGATCATATGCTACCTCTTAAAATGGTTGAACATTGACCAATTCTTTTTGGTATAGTAACTCCGTGTCTTCCTTCCATCTTCTTTTGATGCTTTCTGTGTCATTTAATATTTTCCATATAGAATCCTTCAATGTTGCAACTATAGTGCTGAAAGATGAGCCCCTCAGGTTGGAAGTCATTCAAAAGATGATTGATGAAGAGCTGCCTCCTCAAAGTAGAGTAGACCTTAATGACATGGGTGGAGTCAAGTCTTTGGAAACTTCATTTGCTGAGGTGACACAACTCAAAATGGGAAGAAACAGCTGCAAACATCCATTAATAATTGGAACCTGGAATGTATGAAGTATGAATCTAGGAAAATTGGAAGTCATCAAAAATGAAAAGAAAGGCCTAAACATTGATATCTTAGGCATTAGTGAGCTGAAATGGACTGGTATTTGTCATTTTTAATCATACAATCTTACGGTCTACTATGCTGAGAATGACAACTTGAAGAGGAATGGCACAGCATTCATCATCAAAAAGAACATTTCATGATCTATCCTGAAGTACAACACTGTCAATGATAGGATAATATCCATACGCCTACAAGGAAGACCAATTAATACTACTACTATTCAAATTTATGCACCAACCACTAAGGCCAAAGATGAAGAAATTGAAGATTTTTACCAGCTTCTGTGGTCTGAAACTGATCAAACATGCAATCAGGGTATGTTGATAGTTACTGGTGATTGGAATGCGAAAGTTGGAAACAAGAAAAATCAGTAGTTGCAAAATATGGCATTGGCAACACAAATGATGCCAGAGATCACATGATAAAACTGTGAAAGACCAATGACTTCTTCATTGCAAATATCTTTTTCACTGACATAAATGGTTACTTGGACCTCACCAGATGGAATACACAAGAATCAAATCGACTACATCTGTGGAAAAGATGATGAAAAAGCTCAATATCATCAATCAGAACAAAGCCAGGGGCTGACTTCAGAACAGACCATCGATTGTTCACATGCATGTTCATGCTGAAACTGAAGAAAATTAGAACAAGTTCATGAGAGCAAAAGTACAACCTTGAGTGTATCCTACCTGAATTTAGAGACCATCTCAAGAATATATTTGACACATTGAACCCTAATGACTGAAGACCAGACAAGTGGTGGAATGACATCAAGGACATCATACATGAAGAAAGCAAGAGGTCATCAAAAAGACAGGAAAGAACGAAAAGACCAAAATGGATGTCAGAAGAGACTCTGAGACTTGCTCTTGAAAGTCGAGTGGCTAAAGCAAAAAGATGAAATGATGAAGTAAAAGGCTTGAACAGAAGATTTCAAAGGAGCAACTACAGAAGACAAAGCATTACAATGATATGCAAAAAATTTAAGACCTAGTGCCGGTAGTTCTCATTATCAGGCAGGATATGATGTCACAACTTCTATCCAAGTGTTTTAAAGTCATGCACTTCCAAAAGCCACTTCAGCCCTACAAGCTGGCTTGATTGCTTTTACCAGAGCTTGTAAAATTGCTAAAAAAAGTTTGTTAATATTTACATGGACAGTTTAGGGGTCATACATGACTGTGGTATGCTTTGGAAACAAAGAAGTTTTTGACCTTGTTGCTGAATGCTATGAAAATAGAGCGTTAGTAGCAGATCTTTTAGATGCTCTGTTACTCCCTGCTGAAATTACAGGTTCATCAACCAAAAGGTGTACCCCAAACTGAAGAAATTAAAGGAAATAATCTTGCTGATGCAGATGCCAAACAAACTGCTTCTCAAGTAATTCCGGCATCTGCGTTAAAGAAGAATCCTCTAATTTGTTTATTGATTACTCCAATCTTTATGACTTAACCTTTAGAAAAACTTTTAATATACCAACAATTAGCCCATGCAGATGAAGTAGAGACATGGAAAAAAGCAGGCTGTTACTAAGGTTTTAGCACTAAATTATGGATTGAGCCTGATAAGAAAACAATTTTACCCAATTTTTTGCATTTCCTATGATGGAAGCCCTACAAGAAGACTGTCACATAGGACAAGATGAAATGATTGAGACCTTAAAAAAATATTGGTGGAGAAATTTTTAAAAAAATTTTTATTGTGCTTTAAGTGAAAGTTTATAAACCAAGTCAGTCCCTCATACAAAAATTAATATACACCTTGCTATATACTCCTAGTTTCTCTCCCCTTAATGAGACAGCACACTCCTTCCCTCCACTCTCTATTTTTGTGTCCATTCAGCCAGCTTCTGACCTCCTGTGCCCTCTCATCTTCCCTCCAGACAGAAGCTGCCCACACAGTCTCATGTGTCTACTTGATCTAAGAAGCTCATTCTTCACCAGTATCATTTTTTATCCCATAGTCCAGTCCAATCCCTGTCTAAAGAGTTGGCTTTGGAAATGGTTCCTGTCTTGGGCTAACATAAGGTCTGGGGACCATGACCTCTGGGGTCCTTCTAGTCTCAATCCAACCATTAAGTCTGGTCTTTTATGAGAATTCGAGGTCTGCTGCTCCCTCAGGGGTTCTCTGTTGTGTTTCCTGTCAGGGCAGTCATTGGCTGTAGCCGGGCACCATCTAGTTCCAGTCTCAGGCAGATGTAGTCTCTGGTTTATGTGGCCCTTTCTGTCTCTTGGGCTCATAATTACCTTGTGTCTTTGGTGTTCTTCATTCTCCTTTGCTCCAGGTGGATTGAGACCAATTGATGCATCTTAGATGGCTTCTTGCTTGCGTTTAAGACCCCAGATGCCACTCTCCAAAATGGGATGCAGAATGTTTTCTTAACAGATTTTATTATGCCAATTGACTTAGATGTCCCCTGAAACTATGGTCCCCAAACCCCCTCCCCTGCTACTCTGGCCTTTGAAGCATTCAGTTTCTTCAGGAAACTGCTTTGCTTTTGATTTAGTCCAGTTGTGCTGACCTCTCCTGTATTGTGTGTTGTCTTTCCCTTACCTAAAATAGTTCTTATCTACTATCTAATTAGTGAAAACCTCCCTCCCTCCCTCCCTTCCCACTCTCGTAACCACCAAAGAATATTTTATTCTCTGTTTAAACTTTTTTTTTAACAATTTTTATTGTGCTTTAAGTGAAAGTTTACAAATCAAGTCAGTCTGTCACATATGAGCTTATATACACCTTACTCCATACTCCCACTTACTCTCCCCCTAATGAGTCAGCCTGCTCCCTCCTTCCAGTTTCTCCTTTTGTGACAATTTTGCCAGTTTCCAACCCTCTCTACCCTTCTATCTCCCCTCAAGACAGGAGATGCCAACACAGTCTCAAGTGTTCACCTGATACAAGTAGCTCACTCTTCGTCAGCATCTCTCTCCAACCCATTGTCCAGTCCCCTCCACGTCTGATGAGTTGTCTTCGGGAATGGTTCCTGTCCTGGGCCAACAGAAGGTTCGGGGACCATGACCGCCAGGATTCCTCTAGTCTCAGTCAGACCATTAAGTCTGGTCTTTTTATGAGAATTTGGGGTCTGCATCCCACTGATCTCCTGCTCCCTCAGGGGTTCTCTGTTGTGCTCCCTGTCAGGGCAGTCATCAGTTATGGCCGGGCACCATCTAGTTCTTCTGGTCTCAGGATGATGTAAGTCTCTGTTTCATGTGGCCCTTTCTGTCTCTTGGGCTCATAGTTATTGTGTGACTTTGGTGTTCTTCATTCTCCTTTGATCCTGGTGGGTTGAGACCAATTGATGCATCTTAGATGGCCGCTTGTTAGCATTTAAGACCCCAGACGCCGCATTTCACAGTGGGATGCAGAATGTTTTCATAATAGAATTGTTTTGCCAATTGACTTAGAAGTCCCCTTAAACCATAGTCCCCAAACCCCCGCCCTTGCTCCACTGACCTTTGAAGCATTCAGTTTATCCAGGAAACTTCTTTGCTTTTGGTCCAGTCCAGTTGAGCTGACCTTCCATGTATTGAGTATTGTCCTTCCCTTCACCTAAAGTAGTTCTTATCTGCTAACTCATCAGTAAATAACCCTCTCCCACCCTCCCTCCCTCCCCCCCTCGTAACCACAAGAGTATGTGTTCTTCTCAGTTTATACTATTTCTCCAGATCTTATAATAGTGGTCTTATACAATATTTGTCCTTTTGCCTCTGACTCATTTCGCTCAGCATAATGCCTTCCAGGTTCCTCGACGTTATGAAATGTTTCACAGATTCATCACTGTTCTTTATCGATGAGTAGTATTCCATTGTGTGAATATACCACAATTTATTTACCCATTCATCCGTTGATGGACACCTTGGTTGCTTCCAGCTTTTCGCTATTGTAAACAGAGCTGCAATAAACATGGGTGTGCAGATATCTATTTGTGTAAAGGCTCTTATTTCTCTAGGGTATCTTCCGAGGAGTGGGATTTCTGGGTTGTATGGTAGTTCTATTTCTAACTTTTTAAGAAAACGCCAGATAGATTTCCTAAGTGGTTGTACCATTTTACATTCCCACCAGCAGTGTATAAGAGTTCCAATCTCTCCGCAGCCTCTCCAACATTTATTATTTTGTGTTTTTTGGATTAATGCCAGCCTTGTTGGAGTGAGATGGAATCTCATCGTAGTTTTAATCTGCATTTCTCTAATGGCTAATGATCGAGAGCATTTTCTCATGTATCTGTTAGCTGCCTGAATATCTTCTTTAGTGAAGTGCGTGTTCATATCCTTTGCCCACTTCTTGATTGGGTTGTTTGTCTTTTTGTGGTTGAGTTTTAACAGAATCATATACATTTTAGAGATCAGGCACTGGTGGGAGATGTCATAGCTGAAAATTCTTTCCCAATCTGTAGGTGGTCTTTTTACTCTTTTGGTAAAGTCTTTAGATGAGCATAGGTGTTTGATTTTTAGGAGCTCCCAGTTATCTGGTTTCTCTTCATCATTTTTGGTAACGTTTTGTATTCTGTTTATACCTTGTATTAGGGCTTCTAACGTTGTCCCTATTTTTTTTTCCATGATCTTTATCGTTTTGGTCTTTATGTTTAGGTCTTTGATCCACTTGGAGTTAGTTTTTGTGCATGGTGTGAGGTATGGGTCCTGTTTCATTTTTTTGCAAATGGATATCCAGTTATGCCAGCACCATTTGTTAAAAAGACCATCTTTTCCCCAATTAACTGACACTGGGCCTTTGTCAAATATCAGGTGCTCATATGTGGATGGATTTATATCTGGGTTCTCAATTCTGTTCCATTGGTCTATGTGCCTGTTGTTGTACCAATACCAGGCTGTTTTGACTACTGTGGCTGTATAATATGTTCTAAAATCAGGTAGAGTGAGGCCTCCCACTTTCTTCTTCTTTTTCAGTAATGCTTTACTTATCTGAGGCTTCTTTCCCCTCCATATGAAGTTGGTGATTTGTTTCTCCATCACATTAAAAAATACCATTGGAATTTGGATCGGAAGTGCGTTGTATGTATAGATGGCTTTTGGTAGAATAGACATTTTTACTATGTTAAGTCTTCCTATCCACGAGCAAGGTATGTTTTTCCACTTATGTAGGTCCTTTTTAGTTTCTTGCACTAGTACTTTGTGGTTTTCTTTGTATAGGTCTTTTACATCTTTGGTAAGATTTATTCCTAAGTATTTTATCTTCTTGGGGGCTACTGTGAATGGTATTGATTTGGTGATTTCCTCTTCAATGTTCTTTTTGTTGATGTAGAGGAATCCAAGTGATTTTTGTATGTTTATCTTATAACCTGAGACTCTGCCGAACTCTTCTATTAGTTTCAGTAGTTTTCTGGAGGGTTCCTTAGGGTTTTCTGTGTATAAGATCATGTCATCTGCAAATAGAGACAATTTTGCTTCCTCCTTGCCAATCCGGATGCCCTTTATTTCTTTGTCTAGCCTAATTGCTCTGGCTAGGACCTCTAGCACAGTGTTGAATAAGAGCGGTGATAAAGGGCATCCTTGTCTGGTTCCCGTTCTCAAGGGAAATGCTTTCAGGCTCTCTCCATTTAGAGTTATGTTGGCTGTTGGCTTTGTATAGATGCCCTTTATTATGTTGAGGAATTTTCCTTCAATTCCTATTTTGCTGAGACTTTTTATCACGAATGGGTGTTGGACTTTGTCAAATGCCTTTTCTGCATTAATTGATAAGATCATGTGGTTTTTGTCTTTTGTTTTATTTATATGGTGGATTACATTAGTGGTTTTTCTAATATTAAACCAGCCTTGCATAATATAATCCTTGCATAAAAATCCCACTTGGTCGTGGTGGATTATTTTTTTGATATGTTTTTGAATTCTATTGGCTAGAATTTTGTTGAGGATTTTTGCATCTATGTTCATGAGGGATATAGGTCTGTAATTTTCTTTTTTTGTGATGTCTTTACCTGGTTTTGGTATTGGATATGGTGGCTTCATAGAATGAGTTAGGTAGTATTCCGTCATTTTCTATGCTTTGAAATACCTTCAGTAGTAGTGGTGTTAACTCTTCTCTGAAAGTTTGGTAGAACTCTGCAGTAAAGCCGTCTGGGCCAGGGCTTTTTTTGTTTAAACTATTTTTTAAGTTCTTTTATAATAGTGGTCTCATACAGTATTTGTCCTTTTGCAACTGACTAATTTCACTTAGCATAATGCCTTCCAGATTCCTCCATGTTATGAAATGTTTCATGGATTCATCATTGTTCTTTATCGATGCATAGTATTCCATAGTGTGAATACACCACAATTTATTTATCCATTCCTTTGTTGTTGGGCACCGTGGTTGCTTCCACCTTTTTGCTATTGTAAACAGTGCTGCAATGACATGGCTGTGCATATATTTGTTCTCGTAAAGGCTCTTATTTCTCTAGGGTATATTCCAAGGAAAGGGGCATCTGGATTGTATGGAAGTTTTATTTCTAGTTTTTTAAGGAAGAGCCAAATTGATTTCCAAAGTGGTTGCACCATTTTACATTCCCACCAGCAGTGTATAGGTGTTCCAGTCTCTGGTGGAGAAAATTTTTTGAGGTTACCAAATGTGTTGCTATTCATTGTCCCATTTCCCATTAATACAATCCCAGAACACACCTTAAAGTCCTACTCAGACACTACCCCTTACCTTCTGAAACTATGGTCAAATAGCAGCTAGATTTCATTCCACTCCCACCCTGAAATGGTTATAAATATGTATTAGTAACGGTCTGTAGGGAAACCCTGGTTGCATAGTGGTTAAGCACTATGGCTGCTAACCAAAATGCTAGCAGTTCAAATCCACCAGGCACTCCTTGGAAGCTTTATGGGGCAGTTCTACTCTGACCTATAGGGTCATTATGAGTTCTAATAGACTCCACAGCAATGGGTTTTTGGCAAAAGTTAATGATTTGTAGATTTTCACACTGGGTAGAAGACTGTGATGGTGAAGGTTGTGTGTCAGCTTGGCTGGGCCATGATTCTCAGTGATCTGGCAGTTGTGTGATAATGTAGTTAGGCAGTTATGTAATAATGTAATTTGGCAATAATGTAATGATGTAGTCATTCTCCACGATGTGATCAGCCAATCAATTGTAAAACGAGTTTCCTTGGGGATATGGCCTGCATCTAATATATATATGGATGTTCTGACAAAGCTCACTCTCTTGTTCTAGATCCTGTATCTGCTTCATCATCATCTGACCTCTTGTTCTTGGGACTTGAGCCAGCAACCTGCTGATTTTGGTATTCTTCAGCCTCTTCAGCCTTTTGGCCAGCAGTCTGCTATCTTACATGCTGATTTTGGATTTGTCAGCCTTCACAGCTTGTGAGCCAGCAGCCGGCCATCTGACTGGCCGATTTTGGGTTCATCAGCCCCTCAGCTACATGAGTCAGGAGAAGACTCCAGCCTGATGCTTGACTCTTGGACTTGGGACTTGGCAGCCTCTACAACAATGTGAGCCTTTTCCTCTCTATATACATACATACACATATGTATATACATGCATATACATGTGCATATACATACACATATATATAAAAAATATATACACATATATATATACATGGAGCCCTGGTGGTGCAGTGGTTAGGAGCTGTTAACAAAAAGGTCAGCAGTTTGAATCCACCAGGCCTATAGGGTCGCTATGAGTCAGAATTGACTCAACCACGATAGGTTTGGTTTTTGGTTTGGCTATCTCTCTGTATATGTATATACATGTGCTTCACTGGTTTTGCTTCTCTAGAGAACCCAGCCCAAGACAAAGCCGTTCCTTGTCTTTGTGCTACTGCAGCTTTTATAGCAAAGAAACTTCTTGAAAACATCATAGCCACCTGAGGAGCACCAACAACTCTTTACCATGATGGGGGAACTCATTCCACCAGTCAAGTTATCCAAGAACCATGGGGAGTTTTTTCCATTTATCAAAGATTATATTGCTTTTGTTACTGCAATTTCACAAGTTAGAGCTACCTGTTGCAAATAGCCAATTCTTGAGATGGGGTGAGGTGGACAGCAAGAGCTTTATTATATAAAGATATATCAGAGACAGAGGGGAATGACCTCCTCTGTCTCCCCGAACTGCAGGCCAGCTGGAGGACTTATAGGAAAGGGGATGCAGGTTTTAGGAACTTGCGGAATGTCCATTCTCCTTCTATGTGGTCACAGTGGTCACGCCTCAGACATGTTGATCTTTTTCTGTCATCATCAGCCCAGGGGGTGGCTGGCACCATCCTGGTTTCTGGTCACAAGATGGGTATATTGTCCTGTCTGACAGACTTAGATCAACATCACTTATCTTTCCACCGTCCTAAGGGGATCATTGGTTAATTTTTAACTTTTAGAGGAACTGAACTACAAAATCACCAAAATCATACTTGGAGATAGAGACAGACTAGGGAAGGAAAAATGGCGCAGGTTTCCATTCAAGATATGGCTGAGCAGCCTGTTCCACCCTTATCACCCCCAGTCTTCTCATCTAATAGAAAGAACTAATGGAATAACAAAAATCCAAAAACCAAAGCTTTGTGAAACCTTGAATTTATCTTGGACTAAGGTCCTTCCCATGGTTCCTTTAGATTTGAGGTCCACACCATTTGGATCTCACAAGCTTACTCCTTATGAAATAATTGTCGGGAGACCTAGGATCCTTCCCTATGTTGCTTGCACTGACCCTAACATTGTACAACCTGACCTACAGAAAGGCTGTCAATCACTAATGCAATAGTCTAAGAAATATCTTTCACAGGTTAGGGAAGCATTTGATGGCCAGAAACCAAACACCCAGAATCCAACTAACATTGTTCCCAGGGAATATGCTTATTGGAAGAGACATCAACTAAAGAACTCATTGGGACCTCACTGGAAGGGACTGTACTTAGTTCTCCTCACCAACTCATATGAAGTGAAGCTGGAAGGAGTTAAGCCCTGATCCATTTGTCACAACTTAAAAAGGTTAAGAGACCTCTTTGGACTTGTCAGCCCTCTGGAGATCTGGAAAGTACATTTAAATGCCCTTCAGACCAGAAGCAGATGACTGTGGAAGTAGACAGCTCATCCCAAGATCACAGAACAAGACCTCATGCATGTAACTGAATTTTATGGACTTTGTTTGGTGGTTATAGCTATCCTTGTTGTATACCTGTGGTCTTATTTCCTGATAGTTTTATTCACTACGAAAGCCCATTTAAGTCTTATTGTTTTCTTCCTAACATTTTCTTCTAATGTTTGGAGAGAGAATGCATTTGTTAAATTAGCCCCATCAGTACCTAGTGCTAGTAATTTGACTGAATGTTAGATCTGTCTTCCCTCTCTGTGATCTGTATATGAAAACTCAGGTACATTAGTGTCTCCCATATTAAATTACACTCTTGTGCCCAATGCTACTGTTAACTTCAACTTTACCTTTGAACGAGTCATACATATTAGACTATGGCATCCCCTGGATTGCAGACCCATCCTCAGGCACCATGCTTTTAATTTAACCCAAATTGTAAGGAAGAACTGCTCTGAAGCTGCTTCGGGCCTTTCTGATTGTCAAAATGATTTTCTAATCTCACTTGATAGACCCCCTAGATTCTGGAAAAATGCCCATGCAGCTAATTTAACAGCAGACCTGAGAGGATGAAGGTACCCTTGTACTGAACTTTGGAACTGGCTAAAGTTGGAATGATTATCTCTCTGTAATAATTCTTTGGTAGAAAATTGGCTTCAGAAGACCAATCAAACCATTCCCTTCCCAGACAACACTACCAGAAATAGTTCGATTTGTGCCTCTTGTGGGTATGTATTTTTACATGGAGAGTCAGATTATCCTGCAATAGAGGGGCTTATTCTACATGATCACCATTATGCCTGGGCATTACCTTGCTTAGATGGTTGGAACATGACAGGTCTTTAGGAATCACTTAGATATCCACATACTGAAAGTAAACACTGGACTAAAAAAAAAAAAAAAGACTAGTGATATAAAAATCCTAGCTCAGAATAAGTCAGACTCTATGTCACAAGATAATCCAATAGCTGATAAGCCCTGAATGGAATAGGTTATTCCTCTGAGCACTCTGAATCAACAATGGTATTCCCCAGCTTGAAAGATCTATTCACAATTTATCTGCTATGATGGCTCAAATTGCTAATAATATTGCAGATGGAATGGCACCCAACAGAAGTCTTTAGAATCCCTTGTTAAAGTAGTAAAAATAATAGACTAACTCTCAATTTCCTCTTAGCTCAACAAGGAGAAGTCTGTGCCATTGCTAACACTTCCTGCTGTACTTTGATAAATATCATAGAAGAGGTAGAACAAGGTATTAGAAAAATTTGTCAGAAAGTTACTTGGCTATATTCAATACCTCCTATACCTGACTCTTTCTTTTCAGACATTGTTAATTCGTTACCAATGACATTGGTTCCTGGTTGTGCTCTATACTACAAACTGGATTAACCCTCTTAATTGGTGTAATAATTATTATAACCTGTTGCCTTCAAGTTGAATCCAACTCACAGCAACCCTATAGGACAGAGTAGAACTACCCAATAGGATTTCCAAGGAGCAGTTGGCAGATTCAAACTGCCAACCTTTTGATTTGCAGCCAAGCTCATAACCACTGTACCACCAGGGTTCCAGGTCTTGTTATATGTTGTATGAAATGACTGTTTAATGCTTGTAATCAAATTACAGTCCCTCCTATTATGCAGAGAATTATGTATCTTGAAGAAACTAAGTCCCTAAAGGAGACCAACTTCACACCTTGAGTTAGCCTTTTAGGGTGACAAGTTGTTCCTCCAAATGTTGCCTTGCTCCACACATATCCCGACTAGAAGTTTACAAAAGTAGAATGTCTGATCTATGTCATGGTGAAGAAGTGGATGAAGAACCCAATTTATGAAAAATATCAATTCAACAAAAAAGTCCATGCAGAAGAAAATACTCTCATAATGGTGATCAAAGAATCTTCTTGGAGATTCTTGTTCGAAAGGGGAAAATGTGGAAGACTACTCTAAAACCGAGGTGCTTGGCATAACTAAAATGGCTGACATAGGTTTGGATCAGATTCCATTTTGTATTAAACTTCTCCTGCTACTTGTAAAGTATGAGAGCCACTTTCGGGTAAACAAGACTTGTTTTGCAAACAAATGTGGTTACGTTTGCTTGGCTATGATTCCAGGAGGTGTGTGCAGATTGTTCCCAGAAAAAAAATGCTTCCCCTCAAGAAGAATGTGTTTGAAAATAGATTAACTGATGTGGAGAAAGGTCTGTTTGTGGTTGCACTCATGCTAGCCTTCTTGTATAAACACCTTGCATTCCTTTGTGAACATTGGAGCACTTTGTAATTTTACTTGGTGCTGCCCAACTCCAGTTGCATTTTTCAATAAAGCTCTATCACTTCTTTCCATACAGAGTTAGAGTTGCTTACACTTTTGACAACCCTCACAGCTTTTCTGTGGTTACCACATCTATTTGAACTTGGAAACCATGTTCCATACCAGTCTTACTTATTGTAGCTAAGGATGTTTTGAAAATACTTGCCCCTTTCTGGAAGAATAGCTGTGGTTTAGCATCCTTTTTCCTCCCAACAATTATGGTTCTGTCTATCCAATCTGGCCCAGTAACTAGAACAGGGTGGCAGATGAACCACAGCAGTTATTAATAATGAAAAGTACCACAAAAGAGAAGCCACCCCCTCAGGAAAGACAGCAGATGAGGATGACCATGGAGAAGAGGCAGGCCTTTTTGAACCATCAGCACTTGTCGCTTAGTTGAAGGCTCAGAGGAAGCCACCGTGAGCCTGACTGGATCCATTACTGGACATTGACAGCTGAACCAGGCTCTGTCCTACAAGCAATGGGAGTTGGTGAGGACCAATGAAAAGGTGGTAGTAGTAGGATGATGTGCCTAGGATGGGGTGGCTGAGCACCAGAATCCTCAGTACCCAGGATCTCAGTGGGCAGAATGTGCCCAGGATACTGAAACCACGAACTTCAAGGAAGATCATGGAACCAGTTTTCCCAATGGCTGTATACCACAACATTAGCTCTGAGGGATATTAATATATGTCCCGGGAATATAGAGTTCCACAAAGTTTCTTTACCACAGGACTTCTTGGACCTTTAATATGTCAAAACTCTTACCTTGCAAAGGAAGAGATTATTTTACCGCAAAACTTGGTTTTGAAATAGTGTCATACAAACCTACTGTTTTGAGTTGCACTCATAGGAACTGTGTTTCTAATTATCTGATTTAGACCAATTATTCTAAAAGAAAAAGTCATAATGGGTTGTTCCTTTATTATATAAGAGCAAAAATTGTTTAACACGTTTGACAAAAAAAATAAATAAATAAGATCGGGAAGCACTTCTAGGGGTTATTAGGACATTGGATGTGGTGCGATCACTATAGATTTGCAAATATCTAGTATGCCAGTGAAAGGTACAAAGATTGTCCTTCATCCAGGTACATCTTTATTTCAACAAGCTTGCAGTCCTTCTCAGATGTCATCTTGTAAGCATTCCAAAGTTCTAGAAACTGGGTTACAGGTGGTTTGGCCCATGGTGTAATGAAAGAATAAATGAAGGGGCTCAGTGTTTGTTGGGCAGGATTTGAATGTTTGATATCTCATGGAAATCTACCCCGCAATTGTCTACTCTTAGTGTGGTACAAGAAGCTGGCTTTCCAAAAGTCATAGACTATCCCTCATATATAAATCAATACAAGTTGATAGCCTGAAGGAAGATAAATTAATTAGAAAGAGGCAGGTTGTGGGCAAATAAAATCCCAGGAAAACTTGAAGTAGCATGTAACTTGGTGTGGTTACCATTGTCTTATGGTGTCTTAGTCTCCTAGTGCTACTGTTGGGGAAAAGTTACTAAAAACAAAATCTACTCCCAACTGTTGTAGGGAAAAAAATCACAAAGTTCAGTGAAGCAAAAAGAAAGTTTTTTTCGGCATATATTCAAAAAGACAAAAGTGGAAAGCATGCAAACACACTGCTACAGCCATGTCTGCCTGAGTCCAGGGAAATATTACAGAACGGATAAAAATGGAAAAATGGACAAGCATGCTGCTAGAGGCATAACTGCCCAAGTCCAAGGAAATATTACAGATCAAGCAAAAGTGGGAAAACGGACAAGCATGCTGCCACAACCATGTCTGCCCCAAGGAATGTTCAGAATGTTCAAGGAATGTTACAGAATGACCAGTATATATTAACATTACCCAAACCCACTGCCATCGAGTTGATTCCAACTCACAGCAACCCTACAGGACAGAGAAGAACTGCCCCATAGAGTTTCCAAGGAGCACCTGGTAGATTTGAACCACCAACATTTTTGTTAGCAGCCATAGCTCTTAACCACTACGCCACCAGGGTTTCCATATTAACATTACAAATGGGCAAAAACAATGAAAGCTTCCTCTTCTCACGGATTGGCTAGAAACTGATCATACAATTTGAATTGCCTTCTTAACAATTATTGGTACAGGTTTCAGTAGGGTCTTCATTGGTCCAAGAAATTTTCTTTCACTAAATGCTAATAGAAAAAGATAAGAGTGGAAGGTCTTTTGTGTTGTTTGATTGGCTTCTGTGAGAGGTTCCTTAAAAGATATTTTCCAAGATTATTCTAGCTATTGTCTTTATACCTCAGGGCCCACCTGATGTCCCCTTGTGAGTTCTTGTGAGTCTTTGTGAGCCTTGTGAGCCCAGCTCCAGGTGGGTCGCACTCTCTGTGCTCAAGGACAGGGAATAATGATTTCAATATTATTTTCTAAATCACAACCCAGAAAAATCTCTTCACAAAAATGGAAGAGAAATAAAATTTTTGTTATTGAAAAAGCATTATACCAGAACGTGACACATCACAGGCAATACACTAGAGATTGCAAAGACAGAAAGAAATCTTATCCTTGTCATATCTGTGTGGATACAACTCATTACGTTCATGTTTAAGATAAAATTGTTAATTTTCCAGTGTCTTTATGGCAGGATACCTGAAGTTATGCTAATCTTTTTTCAGGAAACAGGAAGGTAGGGGAGAATCACCTGAAGTTATATTTCAAAGAGATGACTGCCAGATCTTGGAGACCGCTTAGGTTTACATACTTTTCAAAGAGACGAAAGAATTTATAATCACAAGTTATTGAAAGTCTGTTCTGAAAGAACAGGGGAGGAGGACAGCCTCTTCCATGATTCTCGACAGAAGAACCAAAACCTTTTATTTTCGATTTCTGTTTTTCCTTACACTGCTGTAACACAAATACCACAGGTGGATGGCCTTAAAGAACAGACATTTATTTTCTCACAGTTCAGGAAACTAGAAGTCCAAATTCAGGGCGTGGCTCTAGAGGCAGGTCCTCCTTTGTCTATTTCAGCTTCCGTTGTTGTTTTTGTTCTTAGTCGCCCTCAAGTCTATTTCAAATTATGGCGACCCCGACACCGACCATGTGTACAGAGTAGAACTGCTCCATAGGGTTTTCCAGGCCGTGACCTTTCAGAAGCAGATGGCCGGGACTTATTTCCGAGGCATCTTGAGTAGGTTTAGACTGCAATATTTCAGTTAGTAGTCCAAAGCTTAACCATTTATGGCACCCAGAGACTCCTATTTCAGCTTCTTGTAGTTGGGAATCTTTGGAGTTCTTTGGTTTGTGGACGATCCCCGCATAGCGACTATCTTCCCCTCTTTGTGTGTGCATCTGTGTCTAATCTTCTCTTTTTATAAATCAGGAGTGATTAGGTTTAGGACACAACCCTTACGCTGATATGGCACCATTAACCTAACAATGAAAACCCAATTTTCAAATAGAATTACATCCATGGGCACATAGGGGTTAGGATTACAACACATATTTTGGCAGGACACAATTCAGTTCATAATGTGGTAAGAAGAATTGCTGTGGTAACTCTTAATGGAGCCCTGATGGTGAAGTGGTTAAGAGCTTGGCTGCTAATCGAAAGGTCAGCAGTTTGAATCCGCCAGCCACTCCTTGGAAACCCTATGGGGCAGCCCTACTCCATCCTACAACGTGGCTGTGAGTCAAAATTGATGCCATGGCAGTGGGTTTTGGTTTGGTTATGGTAACATATGCGATGAGAATGCAGGAAAACATTTTGGCTGGTTCCTTTTGCAGGCTGAGAAGTGTTTTTCACTCACCTCTAAGATTTCCTTGAGCCCTGCTGATTTTGCTTGGCTTGGGTTTGGTTTTTTTTTTTTTGGTTCTGGACCACCAGGGTGATGATAAAGGAAATTGCCCTTAGGGCTTGTCCAAGGAAGTGGGATTGGCAAGAATTATCTTCTGAATTCCAAATATAGGAAACCACATCATCAGTGTTCACGGTCCAAGAATAGATGCAATAACTAAGTCCGTATTTAATTCTGTTCAAGTGATCTTGCCATGAACCATTCCACTTCAATTTCCTCCCATTGAAAAGTATCACAACAGAAGACATTAACACTCTGCAGAAGCTAAAACTTTCTCTCAAGTGTCTTACTTGAATACTTGCGTTCTTTTAGCCCAAAAAGTGACGTGCAGGGTTCTCACTTGCTACCAAACTTAGCCATATATTCTGGGAGACCAAAGTCTAACTTCAAAACAAAAACCAAAAGCTAAAGAAAGAAAGAAAACAAAAACAAAAACAAAAAATGCTAGTCTCATCCAGAGACTTTGGGGGAGGGCAGAGGTGCATACCAATACTCTCAGCCCCATGGACAGAAGATTAAATGGCTCAAGGAGAAAAAGTGCCATTCTAAGTGGAGAAGAAAACAGCTATTGTCTAAGACTTAAATAAAAAATACTGTATAAACAGCTAACAGCTGTTTTTCAGCCTTTGCTTTTCAGAGCAAAAGCAATAAAAGAAAAGACACTCTTTCAAATGTGGTTTTTGTTCAGAGCTCAGTTTTTCTACAATCAATTTCCAGATCAAAAATGGGCCCTTTTTAGTATAGTTTTGCTTTGAAAAACAGAGAAAACTACAAAGTTCAGTAGATCACCACAGACACAGATGGAGGCCTAGCCAGGCTTCACTATACCAGGGAAAGGTTTATAAACAACAGAGATGATTTTAGTGTTAAAAAACAGAATCCAGTATGCTCAGATCCCTCCACAATAAGTGGATGTTGAAAGGAAAAAAAACATTAACTTTACATGCAGAAGGAGGAAACAAGGAGCATCTCTTGGCAATATGGTTGTTTGATTTCAGCACCCTTGACAACAACCGTTATTAAGAGGAGTATCTAACAGGCCATTCATTGTCCACATAAAAAAGCCACCTGATAAGACTAAGAGTACTCTAATAAGCACCCATCTTATAAATAAGGAAATTATAGGGGGCTTTCAAAAGGGACATTCATATGAAAAATTACTAGGTAAGTCCTGTAATTACGAAGCCAAAGGAATAAATTAACATTGAGGCCCTTTTTATAAAAAGACACTCAGGAATGGGCACTAACTTACTCCATTGCAGTGCCCTGTCCAAGCTGTTTACCCCACCCTCAATACCAACTTCAGTCCCTTAAAGGGACCCTTACACTCACTTCAGGTACCAGTGTTTCACCCATCTCTGACTTTTTAAATACGTATATACAGAATATATACGTTATTGTTGTTGTGTGTCCTTGAGTAAATTCTGACTCGTAGTGACCTTATAGGACAGAGTAGAACTGCCCCATAGGGTTTCCAAGGCTGTAATCTTTACTGAAGCAGGTTCCCAGGTCTTTCTCCCTGTGAGCGATTGATGGGTTTGAATCACAGATGTTTCCATTAATAGCCGAGCTTTTAACCACTGTGCCACCAGGGCTCCATGGAACATATATAGAATAAAGGTGGAATATTTCATGTATGTATTTATGTGTATATATGGGGCCCTGGTGGTGCAGTGATTAAGCGCTCAGCTGCAAGCCAAAAGGTAGGCAGTTTGAATCCACCAGCCCCTCCTTGAGGTCACTAGGAGTCTGAATCAACTTGATGGCAACCGATTTTGGTATATGTATATATATGTTGCTGATGTGTAGCATCGTGGAGGTGATTCTGACTCACAGCGACCCAATGTGACAGAGTAGAACTGTCCCATAGGGTTTCCCAGGCTGTATCTTTACAAGAACAGATCACCAGGTCTTTCTCTTGTGCAGCTGCTGGGTGGGCTTGAATCATCAACTTTTCAGCTAGCAGCCAAGGGCTTACTCATCGCGCCACTTTGAAATGTTCTCTAATTGTTTCCTATGTATTTGTCTATCTCTCTTAAAATTTAGAAGTGTGGTTCAGATTTCCTTCTGCCGTGCATATCTTGCTGCTGTGCCCGTAGCCTTCAACATCATGAACACATGACATCCACTCCCAGCACCAATGTTATGGCAGAGTCAATCCTCTGAAGGCCTTCCTGCTACGTACAGTTCTACTAGATCCTGGACACAATGTGGTTCTTAATGCACTGCTGGGTTTGCAGCTAGTAAAGGAACTCTCCGAAGCCTAAACAAAGAAACAGGAGCAGTGAGCTGAAATCCAAGCAGGAGGTGGAAAGTGCAGGGCAAACTCTAGCACTAAGCCCTGGGCCTGTCACAAGGTATAAAAGTCAAACGTGAGTCTCCCCCTTTAAACCCTGACCCTCGAAGGGGGCTAAACCAATCCCCTGGGTCCTGAAGAAGCAAAGGAAAATCACTCCTTCTGGAGTAAATAACTACAATTTAGGCCCTCAAAGCTCCGACAGATGAAGCAAAATGAGTTTAGAAGCAAAAATCACCAAACTACAAGAAAATAAGCCACCATATGTAAGAGATAACAGAAACAAGAAGTAATAAATTTATACTCCCAGGACTTCGGACACTGGAATTGTCAAATGTAAAATATTATATATGAAACATTTAAAGAAATCCAAGCTGGAATGATAAATGTGTGCAAGTATCAAGAGACTATCAAATATAAACAGGCAGATTTGAAAGAGCCAAGTAAAACATTTATAAATTTAAAATATAATTATTGAAATTAAAAACTTGATGACTAAATTAAACAGTAAATAAGACACCTTTGAAAAGAGAATTCGTTAACTAATATTTCTAAGAAAATTACCCAGAATACAGCATAGACAGACAGAAAGATAGAAAATATGAAAAAGGGGTTAAGACATAGAGGATAGAACGGGAAGGTTTAAAATACTTGTTACATGAATCCCAGAAAACACTAAGAGAATAAGTGAAAAGGCAATACTGAAAAAGATAATGGGTGAGAATTTTCAGAACTGACTATGAATCCACAGATACAGAAAGCACAACATATACCAGGAAGGTAATTTTTTAAAAATCTACAACCAGACACATTGTAATAAAACTGCAGAACACAAAACTCAAAAAGAAGATCTGAAACGTAAAAAGTAGAAAAAGGCAGATTACCTGCAAAGAAACAGCTATTAGATTGTCATAAACCAAACCAAACCCATTGCCATCAAGTTGATTCTGACTCAAAGTGAACCTACAGGAGGACAGAGTAGAACTGCTCCACAAGATTTCCAAGAAGCAGCTGGCGGACTTGAACTGCCGACTTTTTCATTAGCACCAAACACTTAACCACTGCACCACCACAGCTCCATAAGACACCTTTGCACAGCAACAGAAACCAGAAAACTATGGAATAATATCTTCAAAGTGATATGAGAAAATAACAGAATTTCATGTTTGCAGTAAACTACTTTTAAGAATATATGTGGAATGAAGAATTTTCATATAAACTTTCTATATAAATAATAAAATGAATAATAGGGGTGTTATACTTGAGCTTTCTGGGCATTTTACCAGGAAAATTTTTTTTTGTTAAAAAAAAAATACTTTAAGTATGAAGTAACATTTATTTAGTAGAGTGACAAAGGGTTTTTCGCGCTCCCTGACTCTCTGGGAATTCAGGCAACAATTGAGTTATTGGGTGGTTTGAAATGTCATAGAGCAGCCATCACAATGTGCTTCCCACTCTCAATTACTTAAAGCCTCATCTGATTTTGAGGCTATTCTTGAGAACTAAAATGTTTTTCTATTATATATTGTGTGGTTTCCATGTGCTCAGTATGACTAATGCATTAAAAAAAAAATGCGTTAGTCACAAGTTATAATATGAGAGACTCTAGAAAAGGCTGTCTTGGTCTCTGTAACTACCTTGCTTCCAACATCTTAGTTCCCCACTCCAATCAATTACTCCCCCTTCTTGCCCACATCTCTGAGACCCATTCTATTCCTGGTAGGAACTTGCTGCTTCTTGAAGCCTTTAGTTCAGTAAAAGTCTCCATCCTCTTTGTTTTCCTCTGGTTTTCTCATCTTTTATCCCATAATCTCTTGTCTATCAATGAGAAAATGTGTGAGCCCTAGGCATCTAAGACACCAAGTGATGACCAACAGTGATTATACACAACAGTGATTATACTCAATTATACACAAGGGTTAAACCTATATAAAAGTTATGCAGCTATAGAGCTAAGAATTGAAAGATAATTTAAAATGTTCTAACTTGCTAGCAGATTTACAGTGAAAGTGGTTTTATACTGCTTTTGTTACTTCCATGATTCTTGCATGTTTTTCTATTTAAAATGGTGGACTAAAAAGATATGGCGAATGTATCATTTAGGGTTCAACCAGGAGACAGAAACCACACATCAATGTGAACAGGAAAAGTTAACTATAAAACCTTGAGTCAGGAGGAATTCCAGGAGCCCTGGTGGCGCAATGGTTAAAGTGCTCAGATGCTAACTATAAGGGCCAGCAGTTCAAACCTACCAGCGGCTCTGTGGGAGAAAGATGTGGCAATCTGCTTCCGTAAAGATTACAGCCTTGGAAACCCTGTGGAGCAGTTCTACTCTGTCCTATAGGGTAGTTATGAGTCAGAATCAACTCACTGGCAATGGATTTTTCGGGATAAGAAAGGAAGGACTAGTAAGATGTAAAAGGAATTCTAAAGAATGGAGGAAACCCTGGTGGTGTAGTGGTTAAGTGCTATGGCTGCTAGCCAAAAGGTTGGTAGTTCAAATCCACCAGGTGTTACTTGGAAGCTATATGGGGCAGTTCTACTCTGTCCTATAGGGTCACTATGAGTCGGAATCAACTCAACAGCGGTAGGTTTGGTTTGTTTTGTTTTTTTTTTTGGTTTTTAAAGAACAGAGGAACAGCACATCTAGAAGCAGCTAACCCTCTTAGGGCTAAGATGGTGCATCCAAGGAAAAGGCTACCTCCTCCCAAGGGCTGAGATGCAGAGCTTGTTAGAGAGGGTGCAGCCATGGCTCACTGGATGGCAGAGAAGTTTATGAGGTGCCGAACTGGGGCAACTTGCAGGAAATCCACTGGAATGTTGGGAAAGCCATTCACAGGCAGGTACCTCACTTTTGGCACTCCATGGCAAAACCACCTGGAGAGCTTCTGGTAGAAGCCATTCATGAATAGGCTCTAGGGGAAGCTGCCTACAGAAAGCTACCACATGCTGCCAGCCACCCAGCACTGCAGAAAATCTGTGCATACTGCAGGAGCCTGACAAAACAAGAACATGGAAGCAGGAAGAGAGCCCCTTCCTTTCACAGTGTCCCTCCAGCACCTTGTACAGCAGAGGTTAGTACCATACCTGCTGCAAAGGAGAACTGCTTAAAGGGTCCAGGTCCATTGTTGTTGTTGTTTGTTGTTAGGTGCCATCGAGTCAGTTCCGACTCATAGCGACGCTATGCACAACAGAACGAAACACTGCCCGGTCCTGAGCCATCCTAACAATAGTAGCTATGCTTGAGCTCATTGTTGCAGCCACTGTGTCAATCCACCTCACTGAGGGTCTTCCTCTTTTCCATTGGCCCTGTACTCTGCCAAGCATGATGTCCTTCTCCAGAGACTGATCCCTCCTGACAACATGTCCAAAGTATGTAAGACGCAGTCTCGCCATCCTTGCTTCTAAGGAGCATTCTGGTTGTACTTCTTCTAAGGCAGATCTTTTTGTTCTTTTGGCAGTCCATGGTGTATTCAATATTCTTCGCCAACACCACAATTCAAAGGCATCAATTCTTCTTCCGTCTTCCGTATTCATTGTCCAGCATTGGTCAGACACACCTTAGTCTTCAAGGTGACATCTTTGCTTTTCAAAACTTTAAAGAGGTCCTTTGCAGCAGATTTACGTAATGCAATGCATCTTTTGATTTCTTGACTGCTGCTTCCATGGCTGTTGATTGTGGATCCAAGTAAAATGAAATCCTTGACAACTTCAGTCTTTTCTTCGTTTATCATGCTGTTGCTCATTGGCCCAGTTGTGAGGATTTTTGTTTTCTTTATGTTGAGGTGCAATCCAAACTGAAGGCTGTGGTCTTTGATCTTCATCAGTAAGTGCTTCAAATCCTCTTCACTTTCAGCAAGTAAGGTTGTGCCACCTGCGTAACGCAGGTTGTTAATGAGTCTTCCTCTAATCCTGATGCCCCGTTCTTCTTCATATAGTTCAGCTTCTCAGATTATTTGTTCAGCATACAGATTGAATAGGTATGGGGAAAGAATACAACCCTGACGCACACCTTTCCTGACTTTAAACCAATCAGTATCCCCTTGTTCTGTCCAAACAACTGCCTCTTGATCTATGTAAAGGTTCCTCGTGAGCACATTTAAGTGTTCTGAAATTCCCATTCTTTGCAATGTTATCCATAGTTTGTTATGACCTACACAGTCGAATGCCTTTGCATAGTCAGTAAAACACAGGTAAGCATCCTTCTGGTATTCTCTGCTTTCAGCCAGGATCCATCTGACATCAGCAATGATATCCCCGGTTGCACGTCCTCTTCTGAAACCAGCCTGAATTTCTGGCAGTTCCCTGTCAATATACTGCTGCAGCCGTTTTTGAATGATCTTCAGCAAAATTTTGCTTGCTTTTGATATTAATGATAAATTGTTCTATAATTTCCACATTTGGTTGGATCACCTTTCTTGGGAATAGGCATAAATATGGATCTCTTCCAATCAGTTGGCCAGGAAGCTGTCTTCCATATTTCTTGGCATAGATGAGTGAGCACCTCCAGTGCTGCATCTGTTTGTTGAAACATCTCAATTGATATTCCATCAATTCCTGGAGCCTTGTTTTTCGCCAATGCCTTCAGAGCAGCTTGGACTTCTTCCTTCAGTACCATTGGCTCCTGATCATATGTCACCTCTTGAAATGGTTGAACATTGACTAATTCTTTTTGGTATAATGACTCTGTGTATTCCTTCCATCTTCTTTTGATGCTTCCTGCGTCATTTAATATTTTCACCATGAAATCTTTCACTATTGCAACTCGGGACTTGAATTTTTACTTCAATTGTTTTAGCTTGAGAAACGTCAAGCGTATTCTTCCCTTTTGGTTTTCCATCTCCAGCTCTTTGCACATGTCATTATAATACTTTACTTTGTCCTCTTGAGACAGCCTTTGAAATCTTCCGTTCAGTTCTTTTACTTCATCAATGCTTCCTTTTGCTTTAGCTCCTCGATGTTCAAGAGCAAGTTTCAGAGTCTCCTCTGACATCCATCTTGGTCTTTTCTTTCTTTCCTGTCTTTTCAGTGACCTCTTGCTTTCTTCATGGATGATGTCCTTGATGTCATTCCACAACTCGTCTGGTCTTCGGTCACTAGTGTTCAATGCGTCAAATCTGTTCTTCAGATGGTCTCTAAATTCCGGTGGGATATGCTCAAGGTCATATTTTGGCTCTCATGGACTTGCTCTGATTTTCTTCAGTTTCAGCTTGAACTTGCACATGAGCAATTGATGGTCTGTTCCACAGTCGGCTCCTGGCCTTGTTCTCACTGATGATATTCGGCTTTTCCATCGTCTCCTTGCACAGGTGTAGTCAATTTGATTTCTGTGTGTCCCATCTGGTGAGGTCCATGTGTATAGTCACCGTTTATGTTGGTGAAAGAAGGTATTTACAATGAAGAAGTCGTTGGTCTCGCAAAATTCTATCATTCAATCTCCGGCGTTGTTTCTATTACCAAGGCCATATTTTCCAACTACTGATCCTTCTTCTTTGTTTGCAACTTTCACATTCCAATCTGATGTAGTGCTGGAAGATGAGCCCCCCACGTTGCAAGGCACTCAAAAGATGACTGGGGAAGAGCTGCCTCCTCAAAGTAGAGTCGACCTTAATGACGTGGATGGAGCAAAGCTTTTTCGGGCCCTTCATTTGCTGGTGTGGCTTGATTCAAAATGAAAAGAAACAGCTGCAAACATCCAGGTCCATTACTGCAGAGCAAATAATGAAGGGTGAATTTGGAGCTGAGAGGCAACAAACTGGTAACTTTCACAGTGAGTTCAGCTGATAGCTGGGGACTTGGGCCATTTACATTTTTACGCAAATAATGTGTGTGTTATACATCTTTGCCAACCATGAAACCCCCGCCCCTTGCTATTTTAGTAGGCAAGCTATGCCTAGTTTTAAATGTGTGGGTGCATTATTTCTGAAAAATATGGTACATATTCACTATACATGGCCCAAGTTAAGTAGCTTCCTTGTGTGTAAAGGCAGACTGGTACAGATGGGCCATCCCAGGCTTATGATTTGAAACATGTATCTAAAACAATATAAATATGTTTTTTAGATATGTTGAGGAGAATAATGAGAATACTATAAAAATGTTTAGTAGTTAAATAAATGCTAATATGGTGGCTTCAGCATACACTTTGACAACGTACTGATCAAGATCATGGACTCTGAGACATTTACTAATCATGTAACCTTGGGCAAATTATGTCACCTCTCTGTGCTTCAATTTGTCCATCTATAAAGTGGGGATAATAATATTACCTACTTCAGAGGATTATTGGGAAGATTAAACGAGAACATATCCTGAAAAGTGGCCATTTGAATCTACCCAGAACTGCCTCTGAAGAAAGGCCTGGCAATCTACTCCCCCAAAATTAGCCACTGAAAACCCTATGGTGCACAGTTTTATTCTGACACACATACAGTCCCTATGCGTTGGAACTGACTCGACAACTACTGGTCTTATATATATATACATGCACACTTTGGTTACATAATATGCCACATAGCAACCATTCTAAATGTTAGGAATTATTATTAGTATCTGAGAACAGTAATACCCAGACCTATGTATGCCCAGACCCGTCTCAAGTCTCTTACAATCTCTCCTCTGCTCTTTCCTTAGAATGTTGACCTTTCTCATAAATACTGCTCCTAAGGGGCATCTGGGCAGGTGGCGGCCCCTGAATTATGCTATTATAGTGCATCAGTCTACTTGGTCATGCAGAACGCCCAGCCTGCTGTTCTATCACTGACACTGGACAAAAAGGCTGAAATCCAAAACAAGTGAACTGGCCCCCACATGACTGATCCAAACAGATAGGGGCCTGGCAGTACCAGTGGAAGGGCTTGAAAAGAAAAACAGCCAAAAAACAACCCACAAGCTTGTCTTTGTCGCAGCTGACCCAGCTCGCAGCCAGACTTGGAAACAGAGTGGCTTTATGAGAAAATGCCTTTCTTTCCACGCAGTAATTGAATCCAGTTGTGGATTGAGGTTGTTCACTAATGGGATTTAAGAAAGGTTTGCCTTTTAGACACGTTCACTCCAGCTGAACAATGTTTTATTTCTGTTGAATTCTAGTAAGGCAGGGTGCTAAGGCATCCATGGATAATATAATCCTTTGGAATCTGACTCTCACACTCACTCTAGGGATACGCTGAGAATTCCTCGTGCTCTTTAAAAACTAAGCCTCTTGGCAAGGTCCAAGACAGCCCATGTGGGTACTGAATTGTGTTTCATAGAAAATAGCATTTGAGGGAGTTTTAGGGTGGCTAAATTTTCAAAACCCTTTAAATTGACTTCAACCTAATTCCTATTCAAAGGGGCTCTCCTTGGCTTACCATCTTTCTCCACAGCACCGCTAAAGGGGTCGTGGCTAGGACAGGATGTTTCAGAGTCAAATTTGGTTGTGTCTTATCCCGTGGCTGTTGCTGCCTGCTGACAGCATGCTTAGCACTGTTAATGAAATGAAACAGTCCCTATTCTAGCAACTGCCATTCATGTCAGGACAGCAAGTCTTACACCATCCAGCTGGAGTTCTGCCTCAGTGATCTTGAGAGCACAAAGTCAAAGCCTTTACCAGAAGCTCTTCGGTAAATCGTGCTCTAAAAAAAAAAAAAAATTAATTGCTTTGGTGGTCGTGAAATGATGAAATGATCCACGTGGGAAGTACAGCTCCTATATTAGAAAGAGCAAAGTTTGCTTCATATACATAAAAGCAAAATAATGTACTGGGCATCCACATGTGCACAGGACTGTGGCTGAGAGTGTGTGCACAGCCTCCCTAGCCCCAGGCCACTTACGATCTTCATTTTTCCAGCACATCTGTGGGAGGGGTCTTTCCATCCCTATAGGTCAGGGTGCTGGGCAGGCAATAGACGGCACATTCAAACACAAACCTCATCCCCCCATTGCTCTCGAGTCGATTTCAACTCATAGCAACCCTATAAAAAAAAACCTATAGGACGGGGTAGAACTGCCCTGTAGAGTTTCCAAGGAGTGGCAGGTGGATTTAAACAGCTGACATTCTGGTTAGCAGCTGTAGCTCTCAACCATTGTGCCACCAGAGCTCAGGACAGAGTTCAATAAAGGGACTGTTTCAAAGATGTGTGCAGGGTGTGGGATGCCACAGCAATGGCACAGTGGTGTGGGGCTAGCAACAGTGGGGCACAGGGCCACCCCTAGCCTGATGGGTGAAAGGAGCTGACAGTTACTGGATCTGGAGGGACAGAGCACCTAACAGGAGCTGTGGCCCAGCCTACTAGGGCAACCCACAGTAAGGAGCAAGGGCATCAGTGGCTCTACCATGCCCGACCTCTGTTCTTCTGCTGGGGCTCCCCACTGACTCCACTAGAGGCCTGAGGGCAAAGGTGCCTGTGATGGCTCCATGAAGGACAGCATTTTGGGGCATGAAGAGGGCAGAGAATGGATCTGGAAGAGCCAGTGGGAGACAACCAATGCACACAGCAAACTTGGGAGTTTCTAGAAGGCAGGAACTAGGTTTTACTTACCTTATATTTCAGGGCCTGGTACATAATGGAGCCCCGATGGCATAGTGGTGAAGAGCTCAGCTGCTAACCAAAAGGTCAGCAGTTCAAATCCACCAGCTCCCGCTTGGAAACCCTGTGGGGCAGTTCTTCTTTATCCTATAGGGTCACTATGAGTCAGAATTGACTGGATGGCAATGGATTTGTTTTGGTTTTTGGTATACAATACATCCATTTTTTTTTTTCTGTATAAAAGTATGAAAGAAAGAATGAATGAGTGTGTACATACACACATGGAAAAAAAATTTTTTTTCTCACTAGAAAATTTAAGCATTATCCGATTCCCCTTAGTTTTTATTGCTCCTTTGGAAACCTCCTTTATTCCTGGCCAGTGTTCAACCAATCTCTCAATGCAGGCGACTCATTTTTAAAGCTTCAGCCTAGACTTGTCTGTGAGTGCTAGGCTCATATTTTCAATTTTCTCCTGTCATCTCCACCTACACATCCTACTGGCATCTTAAACTCAGCATGTCTGAAAGGGAACTCATACCTTCTTTCAAACTTGTGCTGTCCTTATGTTCTCCCTATCTCTGCACATGGTACCAACACTCTCCTCCTTGCCCAGAGTGGAAATCCTGGCACCATCTTTGTTTCTAGATCCACGCCAACCTTGCACTTTTGTCTCTGCAGTATCCTGTCCATCTGTGAGGTTTTTTCCCACTCTTTCTGCCACTCTCCTGATGCTAACACCAACTTCCCTCCCACTTCAACCTGGGAGATGGTAGTAGAACTCTTGCAGGTTTCCCTGCCTCCAGTCTCTCTATTTTTATTCTATTTCATGCATGGTTGATCATTTTTTCCACCTAAAACACAGTTGTGATTCACCTAATCAAAAATCTTCATGAGCTGCCCTCTATTTGAGAGCAAAGTCTAAACTTCCTAGCCCTCCCTGAATTGGCCTTGGCCACCCTCCTAGGCACTACCTACCCTTTGCTCTCAGGCCAAATAGATGGACTGTCTGTCCTTGGCATACATCCCATGCTTCCCTCCTTACCTCAAATCACGTGCTTCGTAGTCTTCTAAAAGACCTGTTTTCTTCTTGTTAAGATATGAGTAAAAAAGTAAGAGATACCGACTCAAGAGAAGACTGCCAAATTCCATAAATTGGAGTTGCCCATATCTCATTTCCTATACCAAACAGAAAATGAATCCCAAATTGTTCTTATCTGATAGGGTCACAAACAGGGCTTTGTTTGCTCATGGAATTCACCAGCTTGGGGTGGAACTCTCACCTTCTGAGAACTCGGGCATGTGCTTGGTGACTCACTTGCCGGAGGAAAACATCGCATTTCCTGCTCCTCATTTTTGTAACATAGCAAAAGTTCTCCGGTGACAGAACAGATGGTAACAAAATGACTTCAGACTTGGAATCCTGTGAGTGAGATATTCAGGAAGTCACGCAGTGCTAAAGACCGGGATGCAAAAACTGAAAGGAAGGACTTCATCCCTTAGAGATAGAGGATAAGCTGTGAGAGGCTTCACTGGGAGCTTATGGCTTGTGTGTTTCAGTGCCCAAGCCCTTGACCACCCCAGGATGGTATCAGAATCCTTGTGAGAAGTTCCCATGCCTCACCAGCCCAGTCATGCCAAAAGGGAAGGATTCTTTTGGAAAACCTAGGTGTCAGATCCTTTAATCCATTTCAAAAGACAGAAGTAATATATCTGTCTCTACAATATCTGAAATTTTAGATTCTTCTTTTGGATCCCATCCTCATTGAGTGCTACTTCTGTCCTCAAGGCAATTGAGAAGTTCAAAAGTGGCTGAAGCTACATCTTCTTAGCTCCAGAAGCACTTTGAGCATTAAAAGGCCTCCAGAACTCAACTGAACCTGTGTTTAGGGAATTTCGCTGTTCCTTAGTAGAGAAAGGCAGCCTGGTATATACAACCTGCACTTGAATCACACTCTGGGAGCTACTAATCGTGTCACTCTGGAAAGATTATATAACCTCCCCAACCTCTGTCTCCTCATCTGTAATGTAGGAGTATTATGATTACTTTGCAGAGTTGTTGTAAAAAATAATTAAAAAATAATAATATATAAAGGGCCTAGCTAAGGACCTGGCACTGAAAAGCCTCTCGATAAACGCAAATTATTTTCAAACATTGTAAATTTGGGTGAAAAGAAAGACCAAGTTGTCCTCCAGTAAGGATCCTTTTTATCTTTACAAGGTACATGAGAGATTTTTATTTAAAGAAAACAAACAAAAAACTAGCCCAGTAGTATTAGACAAGCCCTTCAGATTTGGGTCTTGGGAAGGGACACTTGGAGTTGATCTGCTTTAACATTCTTGCTGATTTAAGATTCTTACCTATTTCATATTCTTTTCAGTCACTCCTTAGGTATGACTCTGGCAATGATTATACCTAAAATCAAAATCTTCATGTAATATATTTTGACATTTCCCCCTGCTGTGCTCAAGGAGCATTTTCACTACCTTCCTGAGATAGATGTTCCTAGGATATTCCCACTATTTCCAGAACGGTGCTGGATTAGACTTCACCCACAACTCCAGCACTGCAGCCCATGGCCCAGACCTGGCCAATCAAAACATCGTATTCTCTGGCCACAGCCATGGGCTCAGAGATGGGCATGTGGCCTAAGCCAATGCAATCAGAGAGCCACTCAGGAATTTTTGTGGAAGCTTCCTTCCCTGCAGGACACAAATCTGAGAGGTTGAAGCTGCTGCAGCCAGTTGTTATCACATAACTCCTGGTAGAAGCTGGCAGGAAGGAAGGCAAAGCTGAGCAATGGAGAGAAGGTTCAAATCCCCAAAACAAAATGGAATGTGAGTATAGGAGGAAAAAAATACCAGAGCTGAAATGGTGGAAGGGGCAAAGGATGAAGAAATTAGAGGGTGAAAGAGGAGAAAGAAAAGGGGTGTCTACAGAGGGAAGAGGTGGATTAAACAGGTGAACAAGAGAAAGAAGACAGAAGTTGGCCTTCTCTGAGGTCTAGCTCCTTCTATTCCACTGGCCCTTCCTCCATGTCCTCCCCCATCACAGAAATTAAGTTACTAGCCACTAAAAGGAGCCCTGGTGGTGCAGTGGTTAAGAGCTTGACTGCTAACCAAAAGGTCAGCAATTCCAATCCACCAGCTGCTCCTTGGAAACCCTATGGGGCAGTTATACTCTGTCCTACAGGGTTACTGTGAGTTGGAATTGACGCAATAATAACGTGTTTTTTGGTTAGCCATTAAAAATATGCTACCCCCCAGTATAGCATCCTTTTTGGAATTTATTCCAAGGAAATTATAAAGAATATGCACAAATATTTATGTGCAAGGGTGTTCGTTTCACCTTATTTAAAATAACAGAGTGCTGTAAACAATATAAATGTCCCACAGTATGTGGACACAATATTAATCCATTTTGTTTGTGCATATATTTATTTCACACGCTCACCCAATCTGAGAGGAAATACACAAAAAGTTAACTAACAGTAGCTGATTGGTGGTGAGGTTATGGGAGATTTTTAGTAATTATTTTCTTACCTGTGTTCTAATTTATTCTATAAAGAACATGTTTTACTTGCAAAGTTAAAAAGGCAATAAAATAACCAGGTGCCAAGGCTTCAGCTGGTGCAGAGCTCAGCTTCTGCTGACCTGTTGCCAAGAGGCCTTCCCAAGAGAACCAGGTGGGATGTCTCCCCCACCCCATGCCCCAGGCAGAGGCACCACCTGTGGCCCTCCCTCAGGAGTAGCCTGGATCACAGCTTCTAGGGTCCAGTGATGACGCAAGAGCTGAGCTTGGGCCCAGATACCATCCTTCCACTGAAAAAGGGCACAGGGCACATGAGGCCTTTGCTGGCTGAATCAGCCCCTCGTATTTTCCTTCTGGGGAAGACAGGCCGTATCCTAAACAGCAGATGTAGAGAAAAGGCACCAGCCCTGGAACCAGGTGTGCTGGGGGTTCACTAGGATAGGGCAGTGAAGGTGTAGTGTCTCCTGAGTCCCTCCCTGGCTCATTAGCACCTCACACACTCCTGGGATCCAGATAACAAAGATGAAAAGCATCTTCACAAAGGTAATTGTGTCCCTGTGGGGGGAAGGCAGTTTTTGTTTTTTTTAAAGACATACAAGGCTTTTCTATTTTTTTCTTAAACACTCTTCTCAAACCCTCCTTTTCCAATAGATAGTAGATCTCTCAATGTCGTCTTAGGCAGATACATAATTTTCCAGTAGTTTTCAGGTGTTAAACTTCATTCCAGTTTAAAACATCAATTTCAAACTTGATCCTATTCTCATTTCTTCCCCTCCCCCCTCTCCCCAGTGCAAGCTTGGACATGGACCCTACCTGATTGGAGGTCTATTCCTATGAAACACACACCCCCACCTGCACTCTCTCCTTCCAGGACTGGTTGGTTCCTCCAGTGTGTTGGGCCGAAAGGCAGGGCAGGGAAGGGGGAAAGGATCTTATACTAATCAGCCACTGTTACAATCCTCTTTCTAGTGGTGCTTGCTGCTTCTCTGGCTGACTTGAACTAGCTTGTGTTACTCTCTCTGAGGCAAACATCCAGATTCTGGGTCTCCTGGGGGATAGATGTGAGTTCTTTAGGGGGCTCTGCAGGGCAGAGATACGGAAAATCCAGGCTCAATCCCTTCCATGCCCCTTGTCTTAGGCTGGGTTCTCTAGAGAAGCAAAACCAATGGAGCATATATGTACATATGTATATATAGAGAGAGATTTAGCTCAAGGAAATGGCTCACACAGTTGTAGAGGCTGACAAGTTCCAAGTCTGTGGGTCAGGCGTCAGGCTTCTCCTGACTCACATAGCTGCAAAGGCTGACAAATCCAAGATCAGCAGGTAAGACGGCAAGTTGCTGGCTCATAGTCTGCAAAGACTGACAAATCCCAATACAGGCAGGCAATATGTATATATTGGATGCTGGCCACACCCCCGAGGAAACTCCCCTTTCAACTGGTTGGCTGATCACATCATGGAGGATGACTACATCATTACATAACTACCAAATTACATCATTACATAACTGCCAAACCACTGAGAATCATGGCCCAGCCAAGTTGACACACAACCTTAAATGTAACAGTCCACCACTTGTCAACTTGACACCTGTACAGATCTTCTTAAACCATACACAATCTTTAAGTAAAGTCAATTACAAAGGCATACTTTTGCCTAATATGATACAACCAACATGTGTACAACCAAAAATCTTATATTTTGTAAGTAAAGAAAGCAAAAATATTTGATGCACACATACAAGGAAACAACACAATTACAACCCTTGTTTCTGCAACTGGTCACATGGTTGTAACTCGTATTTAGAACTACTTTCTTCCACCAACCATTCTATATTCCCTTTACCCTCAGCAAGCACCTCAGCTGGTCATGAACCTTTGCCTGGTGGGATGACCCAAACTTCCATTCCAAAAGGGTCTGGGCAGTTAATAGGCATGTCGAAACTTGTTCACTGTAGTTTTCCATTGACTTTAATCACAGGGCATGGTAGTACTAAGATACCCTAAGGGATCTCCTATATTCAAGACTGTCATGGATAGAACTGTGTCCCCAAAAAATATATGTCAACTTGTCTAGGCCATAATTCCCAGTATTGTATGGTTGTCCTTCATTTTGTGATCTGATGTAATTATTCTATGTGTTGTAAATCCTAACCTCTATGATGTTAATGAGGCAGGATTAGAAGCAGTTGTGTTAATGAGGCAGGAGACAATCTATAGGGTTAGGTTGTAGAGTCAATCTCTTTTGAGATATAAAAGAGAAAAGTGAGTAGAGAAACATGAGGACCTTATTACCGCCAAGCAAGAAGAGCTAGGAGCAGAGTGCATCATTTGGATCTAAGGTCCCTGTGTTGAGAAGTTCCTAGACCTAGGGGAAAATTGATGACAAGGACCTTACCCCAGAGCTGACAGAGAAAGAAAGACTTCCCCTGGACTCATGCCCTGATTTTGGACTTCTAGCCTCCTAAACTGTGAGAGAATAAATTTCTGTTTTTTGAAATCATCCGTTTGTGGTATTTCTGTTATAGCAGCACTAGATAACTAAGACACAGAGATACTCTTTTTTACTTCCAATATGTGACATCAATCCAATTTCCCCATGGTAGTCAGGGGCAATCACACCAGCCAATATGGTAACTCCCTTCTTTGCCTGTTGATCCAGAAGCATGAGGAACCCAAAGTGGCCAGGTAGCATTCATAACTTCCAGCTCAGTGGAATCCATGTTGTGTCTCTAGCTGGGAGTATTCCTCCCTTTGGAACTTAACATCTTTAGATCTGCAGAACATGGGATCACAGGGAAAGGAAGCAAAAATTTTATGAGTGGGTCACTAGGGGCAATAGTGAGTGGTGTCTCTCCCGTATCCACACATTGATTCCTGAAACCATGACTCCTGGCTATGGCAGAAAGAGCACCATATATTGGACACAGGTTTAGAACATATACAGACTCCTGGAGAACATTGCCCCAATCCTGCAAAGCGTTGCCATCTAGCTGGCACTGTGTCTGTAGAAGCCCATTCCACCATTTTATCAAGCCAGCTATTTCAGGATGATGGGGAACATAATAAGACCAGAATTCCATAAGCATGGGCCCATTGTTGTATTTCTTTTGCTGTGAAGTAAATCCCTTGGCCCAAGACAATGCTATGTGGGATGCCATGATGGTGAATAATCACTCTGTGAGTCCACGGATGGTAGTTCGGCAGCGGCATTGCATTAAGAGAAGGCAAATCCATATCCAGAGTAAGTGTCTATCCCAGCAAGAACAAAATGCTTCCACGATGGAAGTGTTCTGATGTAATCAACCTGCCACCAGGTTGGTGGTTGATTGCTTCCAGGAATGGTGCCATATCGGGGACTCAGTGTTGGTCTCTGTTGCTGGTAGATTGAACATTCAGGAGTGGCTGTAGCCAAGTCAGCCTTGGTGAGTGGAAGTCCATGTTACTGAGCCTATGCATAACTTCAATCCTTGCCACCATGGCCGCTTTGTTCATGAGCCCATTGGGCAATGACAGGAGTGGCTGGGGAAAGAGGATGACTACATCATTACATTACTGCCAAACCATCAAGAATCATTGTCCAGCTAAGTTGACACAATGTTAAGCATCACACCTCTAAACTCCTATCACCAGCTGTACATGCTACAGACTCTGACTTGTAGTCCCCAGGGGAATTTGAGGGAAAACTGTCTCAGGAAGGGAATGGAACAAGCCCAACTACTCTCTAAGCAATATCCACTGCCACCCTTCTCTCTACCCCCCTTCTTTCTACAAAACTCTTCTCTACTCCTAATAATGCATGGATAAATCAGCAAACCTTTTTCCTAATCAGATGCCCAAATGGGTTACCAATTTGTACCCCAATCTTTGTGAATGATTTTCTTAGAATCCCCTTACTATGCAGTAGGGAGAAAGTCTAAAAAAGTCTAATCACCTCTATTTCTCATCCCCACAAGAAGGGGAGAGAATCACTTCTTCTCATGCCCACTGTACTCTAACGACTCTAATGATCTCCTCAGTCTTATTAAGTAGAAGACGGAGGTTTGTGGCAATAGTGTCACATCTGTCACTTCTTAGGAATCTTTGGTTCTCTGGCTCCTACAACTGCTGAATGAGTATTTCTCTATCCTCACTCTTGGGTCCTAGTGGCCAATTCTAGGGCAACAAGAAGAGTCTCACACAATATTGATTTTACATGTTTAAAGTAATTAAAGTTGCATTTCTAGAGCTCTTCATTCTTTTGTGTAAAGCCAGGTTATCCGGTATCATTTCCTTCTGCCTGAAAGACTTTCTTTAACATTTCCTAAAGTACAAGTTTGCTGGTGATGAATTATTTCAGCCTTTTTATGTCTGAAAAACTCTTTCAGAAAAAAATAGAATTCTAGGTTGACTTTTTTTTTCTTTCAGTACTTTAAAGATTGTTGTTCCACCATCTTCTCATTTGCATTACATTACTCTGCAGTAATCTTTATCTTTGTCTCTCTGTTCATTGCATCTTTTTTTAATAGGACTACTTTTAAGATTTTTCTCTTTATCACTGATTTTGAGCAATTTGATTATTATGTGCCCTAAAAAACAAAAAAACAGCCAAACCCATTGCCATTGAGTCAATTCTAACTCATAGCAACCCTATAGGACAGAGTAGAACTGCCCCATAGGATTTCCAAGGAGCAGCTGGTGGATTCGAACTGGTGACTTTTTCGTTAGCAGCCAAACTCTTAACCACTGTGCCACCTGGGCTTCATGATGTGTCCTAGTATAGTTGGGTCCTTTGAAGGCTTCCGTTAAGCATTGTTTGGAGGGACTGGAGCAGCCTTTAGCCTAGAACTAATTTGGCCCCACTACTGAAGCTATGGAAACCCTGGTAACGTAGTGGTTAAGTGCTACAGCTGCTAACCAAAAGGTTGGCAGTTCGAATTCGTCAGGTGTTCCTTGGAAACTCTATGGGGCAGTTCTACTCTGTCTTATAGGGTCGTTATGAGTTGGAATCGACTCATTGGCAGTGGGTTTGGTTTGGACTGAGGCTATGAATTGGAATTGACTCAATGGCAATGGGTTTTTCTTACTGAGGCAATGGAGTCCTGGTGGCACAGTGGTTAAAGCACTTGGCTACCAACTGAAAGGTCAGCAGTTTGAATCCACCCACCGGCTGCTCCATGCAAGAAAGATGTGGTAGCTTTGCAAACAGTGGGGCAGTTCTACTCCGTCCTATAGGGTTGGTATGAGTTGGAATTGACTCATCAAGAATTTTTTTTTTTAACTGAGGCAATGTTCCTTTGAGTACTCTAGTCAATACCCCATGAATTATAAGGTTTTTCAACTCTGGCCGGTGGAAACATACACTTTTCCCAGCTTTATATGAGCTCTAGGGATTGTTCCCTTTAATACTTTTGGGTGGTTCTTTCCTGGACCTCAGGTAGTTCCCTCACATGCATGTGCTGATCGATACTCAGTGGAAGACTCAAAGGGGATGCTCTGAAGATCTCCAGAGTTATCTCTGTGCATTTCTGCCCACTCCGGTATTCTGTTCTGTGGATTCTAGCCGCATTGGTCTCCTGGGACCCTATCTCCCTCCCCTTTATTCAGAGATACCACTGAGTGCCTACTGGATTCCTCTTCCCTGAAGTGTGATCTGGAAATTCTCTCCAGGCAGTAAGTTGGGGGCAATCATTTGTTCCACTATCTCAGGAACCACTGTTCTGGATTGCCTGTGGTTCAATGTCTGAAATTCATTTATTCAAATAATTTATCTGATTTTTTAATTGTTTGAGAACCCTGGTTTTAGTATCCATATTTTCGAATTCCTAGAATTCCAGATATTAGATCTTAGGAGGGCTTTAGAGATCATCTAAGTCCAGAAATTTCCATCTGCCAGTGAAGAAGCTGAGGCAGGAAAAGGGACCTGCCTGAATTTGTGGCAGACCAAGAACTTGGCCAGGTCTCCTGACTTTAGCTGAAAGTTGTTTTGAAAGATGTGAGCTTCCAGGGGAAAGAAGAAGCTTGGGGAACTTGAAATCAAGACTCCTTTTCATCAGAGATTAAGTAGGTCAGTTGCTCTCTGAATCCCTCTATCTTCTTCATTTTAATATTTGCCAAGTTTTGTGCCTTCAGTGATTTCAGTCCCTTATTTCAATTCCTGCATCTAAGATTGATAATACAGAGGCTTCCATTCCTCCTGGATGTCCTCCACCAAATAAGTCTCCTAGAATAATCAAAGGATATAATAGACTCTCAGAACCAGGTGGAGGCAAGTAGCAGAGATGGAATTTAAGCTAGAGTTCCAAGAACCTCCCAAGGAAGCCTGGAGATCATTTTATAGACAAAACACAGGGACTCAAGCAGGTTTACTGGCTGACCCAGGCAGGCTAGGATCCTGGTTTTATATTCAGATGCCCATCTCTGAAAGATGATCAGTATAAGTGTTAAAGAGCCTACTCCAAATGGTTCTGAATTTAGAGACCATCTCAGGAATAGACTTGACACATTGAACACTAATGACCAAAGACCAGAGGAGTTGTGGAATGATATCAAGGACATCATACATGAAGGAAGCAAGAGGTCATTGAAAAGACAGGAAGGAAAGAAAAGACCAAAATGGACATCAAAAGAGACTCTGATATTTGCCATTGAACGTAGAGTAGCTAAAGCAAAAGGAAGAAATGATGCAGTAAAAGAGCCGAACAGAAGATTTCAAAGGGCAGCTCAGGAAGACAAAGTAAAGTATTATAATGACATATACAAAGATCTAGAGTTAGAAAACCATAAGGGCAGGACATGCTTGGCATTTCTCAGGCTGAAAGAACTGAAGAAAAAATTCAAGCCTCGAGCTGCAATATTGAAGAATTCTATAGGGAAAATACTAAATGATGCAGGAAGCATCAAAAGAATGGAAGGAATACACAGAGTCACTGTACCAAAAAGAATTGGTCAACATTCAACCATTTCAGGAGGTAGCATATGATCAAGAACCTATGGTGCTGAAGGAAGAGGTCCAAGCTGCATTGAAAGTATTGCCAAAAAACAAGACTCCAGGAACTAACAGAATGTCAATTGAGATGTTTCAGCAAATGAATGCAGCACTGGAGGTGCTTACACATCTATGCCAAGAAATTTGGAAGATAACTACCTGGCCAACCAACTGGAAGAGATATATATTTGTACCCATTCCAAAGAAACGTGATCCAACAGCAGGTGGAAATTATAGAACAATGTAATTAACATCACGCACAAGTAAAATTTTGCTGAAGATCGTTCAAAAATAGTTGCAGAGAACTACCAGAAATTTAAGCTGGATTCAGAGGAGGCCATGGAACCCGAGGCATCATTGCTGATGTCAGACGGATCCTGGCTAAAAGCAGAGAATACCAGAAGGATGTTTACCAGTGTTCTACTGACTATGCAAAGGCATTCAACTGTGTGGATCATAACAAATTATGGGTAACATTGAGAAGAATGGGAATTCCAGAACACTTAATTGTGCTCTTAAGGAAACTGTACTTAGACCAAGAGGCAGTCCTTCAAACAGAACAAGAGGATACTGCACGGTTTAAAGCCAGGAAAGGTGTGCATCAGGGTGGTAGTCTTTCACCACCTGAAAATAAAGAAGAATAAGGCATTAGGATTGGAGGAAGACTCATTAACAACCTGCAATATGCAGATAACATAATCTTGCTTGTTGAAAGCGAAGAGGACTTGAAGCACTTACTAATGAGGACCAAAGACCACAGCCTTCAGTATGGATTACACTTCTACATAAAGAAAACAAAAATCCTCACAACTGGACCAATAAGCAACATCATGATAAACGGAGAAAAGATTGAAGTTGTCGAGGATTTCATTTTACTTGGCTCCACAATCAACAGCAATCAAGAAATCAAAAGACACGTTGCATTGGGCAAATGATCCGCAAAAGATCTGTTTAAAGTGTTAAAAAACAAAGACGTCACTTTAAAGACTAAGGTGTACCTGATCCAAGCCATGGTGTTTTCAATAGCCTCATATGCATGTGAAAGCAGGACAATGAACAAGGAAGACTTAAGAAGAATTAATGTCTTTGAATTATGGTCTTGGCCAAGAATATTGAATATACCATGGACTGCCAGAAGAACAAACAAATCTGTTCTGGAAGAAGTAGAGCCAAAATGCTTATTAGAAGCAATGATGGTGAGACTTTGTCTCACATACTTTGGACATGTTATCAGGAGGGACCAGTCCCTGGAGAAGGACTTCGTGCTTGGTAGAGTAGAGGATCAGCAAAAAAGAGGAAGACCCTCAACGAGATGGATTGACACAGTGGCTGCAACAAAGAACGCAAACATAACAACGATTGTGGAGATGGCACAGAACTGGGTAGTGTTGTACATAGGGTCACCATGAGTCTGAACCGACTCGATGGCACCTAACAACAACATGTGCATTTTTACTGTATATTCACCTCATTACATTGTTTGCCCTCAAGAACCACTCAAAACCCAGCTGGAGTTCTGTATCAGAAGCTTTCCAAGTCATTTTATCCATGTTTTATGATCACTTATAACAGTCTGCTTTGTTTGTTCATTCACACAGCAGGGAAGAATCCCCAGCAGAAGCCTGAGGTCATGCTAAAAGGAAGTTTTCAGAGAGAAGGACAAGTTTCGGAGAGAAGAAGAAAGAAAGGAAACAATAAAAGCAATAAGCTCGTTTCTCAGGTAATTTAAAAAGCCTCTATTTTGGTATGTTGAGCAGTTAGGTGTCTATTTTTCTGTGCTTTAGGTATTTAGGTATAAGAAGCTACCCTTGCCCCACTTACTTTAGTACAATACTAAGCACACACTTCTCAGCACGTAAAAAATCAGGATGTTCCAGGTTTTGATGCACGCAGCAAACCTTTGCCTTGTTAATCAGTCATCACAATAGGGCCTTTCATTGCAGGACAACACAATTCTGGGCAACGTGACCTCAGAGCTGGCAAACATTCCAGGACAGCACAAAGGAACGGAACTTGTCTTTGTGCTGTGAGTGTGCATACCAATTGATAGCATTTGGGGTTACTTATGATTTTTTTTTTTGATTGCTTCAGGTTCAGAGCTCCTCAGGCAACCATATGAGCCACCCAGTTGCTCTTCTTAACCTAAGGGGTCCCCCTTTCCTACTTTCTGCAGTTAATCCGGTAGTCAGAGTGGGGCCAGGCTTCCAGGGCAGAAGAGGGAGGCAGGGCCAGGGTGAGTGAAGTCCATTTGGGGAAACAAACTGTATGTGCACATGAAGAAATTTTGCTGGGAAAATTACTGAATTCAAAGAACACCCCTCTGTACATAATTCAAAAAACCAAACCCACTGCCACCGAGTCGCTTCCGACTCATAGTGACATAACAGGAAAGAGCAGACCTGCCCTATAGAGTTTCCAAGGAACACTTGGTGGATTCCAACTGCTGACCTTTTGGTTAGCAGCCATAGCATTTAAGTACTAGGTCACTAGGGTTTCCCCTCTGTACATAGTGTGGTAATTAATTATTTTAACTTCTTTTGTGAATTTAAAATTTTTCAGGGAGAGTTGAATTAAGCAGAAACTGAAAATGGAAATTTTTCACATAGATAAAAAAGTGGGAGATGAAAATGTGTCTTCAGGAAGAGCCTCATGGCAAAATACAATGGAGATCTAACTGATGGAAGAGATAGCCAATGAATCCATTGCCTTCAAGGCAAACTTAACGCATGTTATTTAATCCTCCTCTACACTGACCCTACAGCTTGAGCTGGCGACTCCAGCGTCTTTTTTGTTCATGTTGTTAATTTTTGACTTTAGGAGACCCCGTGTGTTACTGCTCTACGTATAGGGTTTTCTTGGTCTTGGCTGTAATCTTTACAGAAACAGATCACTAGGCCTGTTGCTTCCGTGGTGCCACTGGGTGAGTTTAAACAACCAAGCTTTTGGTTTCCAGCTGAGAGCAAATCATTTGTGCTGCTCAGGGCACCTTTCCAGGGTCTTTTTATCTCAACCTCCAGGAAAAGGCTTCAGTTTGGAGAAGAAAGGAGCAAGGCACAGCTAGGCTGTGGATTGGTTTCCACCTCTTCTGGTGAGCAATAAAATGGTAACCTGGGCCCTTCTAAAAACACTGGGAGGTCCTGTTGTGCTTTCCAAATCATCAATGATTAATTACGTTCAGCAGTTTGTGGGTTAATGGTGTCTCTAATTGAAAGTGGTAATCATCATGTGATTAAGATTGTGTGTCAACTTGGCTGGGCCATGATTATCAGTGTTTTGGCAGTTGTATAAGGTTGTGATTTCCCTGTTGACATTTGATACGTGATCACCCCCATAACGGAATCTGCTGTGTGGTACCAGCGGGGGTGGGGCCTGTGGTAGCTCACCAACCCCTCTACCTTCATCTCCCCATCCTCCTCTGCTTACTTCCTTCCTGCTTGCTTTGCCAGGACTATTGCTGGTTCCAGATCCCGCAGCTGGCTTCCATTCATCTGGCCTGCGGTTCCTGGGACTTGGGCTAGCAGCATGCTGGCGTCTCGCCTGCCGATTGTTGATCTTCACAGCCTGTGGCAGCACTGCTCTCCAACCTGCTGATTTTGAGTTCACCAGCCCCTGCGGATATGTGAATCAGAATTTTCTTACCTGCTTCATGAACCTGGGACTTACAGCCTCTAAAAACCGTGTGAGCCATTTCCTTGATATAAATCTCTTTGTATGTATGTATGTATGTGCATATATATACACACACACACATTCACTTTACTGGTTTTGCTTCTCTAGAGAACCCAGCCAAAGACCCATCATATGGAGCTTATTGACTATCTACTATACATGCTCCATTATCAGTTTTACTGTAGGTTAGTCATCGAGAAAAACCAGGAAGCTGTGAGAATGTTAATGACAATAGGCATTTACAAATTCTTACTTTATACTTGGCTCTTCACATACAATATCTCAGTTAATTCCCATAACAATACCATGAGGAGGCAACTAGCATATCCCCCATCTAACAGAAGGGGAAATATGTTCAGAGAGTCTCAGGAACTGGCCTGAGATTACACAAATAGAACCAGGATTCAAATCCAGGGGATGTGGAACCACAGACCATTCCCTTATCCACCAGCTATCATGGTGCCCAGGTCCCTAGGTGACATAAGTGGTTTGCCATTGGCTGCTAACTGCTGTAGGGTAAAAACATCAAAAAGTTTAGTAAGGCAAAAAGAAAGTTTTATTTGGCGTACACTCAAAGAGGCAAAAGCGGGAAATCAGACAAGCATGCTGCCAGAGCCATGTCTGCCCAAATCCAAGGAAATATTACAGAACAGACAAGAGTGGGAAAATGGACAAGCATGCTGCTACAGCCATGCCTGCCTGAGTCCAAGGAAATATTACAGAATAAGCAAGAACGGGAAAACGGACAAGCATGCTGCTAGAGTCATGTCTGCCTGGGTCCAAGGAAATATTACAGAATAAGCAAAAGTGGGAAAATGGACAAGCATGCTGTCACAGCCACATCTGCCCAAGTCCAAAGAACATCAAAGAATAGGCAAGAATGGGAAAACCAACAAGCACGTGCCACAGCCATGTCTGCCCAAGTCCGAGGAACGTTACAGAATCACAGACATATATTAACATTACAAATGGGCAAAGCCATTGAAAGCTTTACCTTTTCACAGATTGGATAGAAACTATGATCTTACATTTTGAATTGTCTTCCTTAACAATCATTGGTACAGTTTCAGTAATGACAGTCAGGAAGGTTTTTTCATTAGTCCAACAAATTTTCTGTTCAATAAATGCTGACAGAAGAAGATAAGAGTGGAAGGTCTTTTGTGTACTGTTTGATTGGTTTATGTGAAAGGTTCCCTAAAAGATATTTTCTAAGGTTGTCCTAGCTATTGTCTTTATATCTCAGGGCCCAGTCGATATGTCCTTGTGAGTCCTTATGAGTCCAGCTCCAGCTGGGTCACATTCTCTATGCTCAAGGACAGGGAATAATGACTCCAATATTATTTCCTATATCATAACCTAAAGTTTGGCAGTTGAACCCACCCAGCTGCTCCATGGAAGAAAGGGCTGGTAATCTGCTTCCATAAAGATTACAGCTAAGAAAACCCTATGTAGCAATTCTACTGTGTAACGTGTGAGGTCACTATTAGTTGGAATTAACTTGATGGCAATGGGTTCTCACGTGCTCCGGGAATAAGGAGCAGGAGCGCAGAAAAGAGGAGAGGCATGGGAAGGTTGTAATGAAGGTGTGGGGCTTGGTTGACATCCCCTAGGAATCTCCCAAAGCCATGACGTAGAATTACTCTTCTCTAGAATTTAGACCAGGCAGAGACTATAAAGAGAGAGGGAGAAAAAAAAAAAAAAATCCTGCTCCAAACGAGGAAAGAGGGAAATGTTGATGGCAAAGTATCAGCAAGATGCTGTGGTTTACTCTCTTTGTCTTTCCTGTCTGGCTCCCCTAGCAACAGTTAAGTAATATTAATGTTAAGGCACAGTAGCACGCTGACACGGCTGTCTCACCAAGCACAATGTCACTGATAAACAGAAATGCACGCTAATTTCTGCTCCGTGATGCAAGGGGAGCGGCATGAAGTTCTGCTGGATGGAAAGGGACAAAAACGCAGATGGACAGATGTTTAAATTTCAAGGTTATGGGAGAGCGAAGAAGAAACCACAGATTGTAAATTATTTTCTGAGATATTAAGCCACTAACAAAATCCTAACACTCACCAAGGCAGACAACAGGGGAGGTAAAATGCAAGGGAGAGAGAAGAGAGCCGTGACTGAGGCAGTTTAGCCCAACATATTGCTACTGCCACGTTTTTCTAGAGTATCTGAAAATATCAGCCTTTAAAATACATACGTATTACTTTTTGAGACTTGCATGGCTATAGCCTCAGGGTTGAAAAACAAACAACTCTATTGCTATGAGCTCATGCTGGAGTGTATGTAAATTGTTTCCCTTCGTTGTGTAGAATGATCCTAATTAGGACTATTATGGAGAATGAGCTTTGAGGGCTGTTAAATTGGCTCTTTGCGTGAATTGCAAACCCAGGGCTCTGAGCCTACCCTTGGTCAGGTTGACCTGCTTCTTAGGTACACTGCTAGATGAGGAGGATGACCTCTAGCCCTGCCCCATGATGCTCCAGATAAGAACACGCTTATGTTCCACTATCAAGACTGTAGGGAAACCCCAAGGGATGTGATCTCACCCCTGGAGTGGCCCCTTACCCCACCTCTCATTAAAAACAAGACATTTTTCCAAAATATGTGAATAGACTGTTGACTGATTTCTAGTTAGCCCTTTTACTCTATCATTATCCTGAATTTAACGAAAGTTCATTTTGAGGTCATTTCTCTCAGACAGAACTATTTGCCTGAAAGGCGTAGGGCAAACAATCAATCCTGGCTCCTCCCTCTGCACCAAGAATTGAAGAAATGTCCCACTCTTGACATTTGTTATGTGGAAGTGGAGCAGGACTCTGGCTTCCCCAAAAGACTGAAGTCTTGGAGAGGGGAGATAATCCATAGGTCTGATTCTCCCTGGCTTGGACTTCTTCCTGCTCCCTCTCTCTGACATGTTCCTCTTTGTAGGTCAGAGACACTTAAAAAAATTAACCCTCATCCATCGGAATAACTGATTGTCAGCAGGTAATTCCCTTCCACAGTCAAGCCCCAGTCATTCTTTTAAGAAACTGTTTATTGATGCCGGGCACAGTGCCTTTCCTGAGTTTAGCTGTGATGGGTAATGCATAGAAATTCAGTGTTGACTTGGCATAGGGGTCTCTGGATACTTGGTCTTGGAGTCCCTTGTTGGGACTCTAGCACAACCTTCTCATCACGGGACACAGAGGGGTGTCAGGATTTCAAGAAAGGTGGAGGTTGGTGCTGAAGAACCTCCTCCTGTGATTCTGATAGACTCAGCTGCAGCAATTGTGGTGGTCTTGGGCAGGCTTCCCATTGCATCAGGCCAGTTGCACCACTGACTTTTATCTGGGCCTGCAGAGTTAGAATAGCCCAGGCCACGGAGCTGAAGGCACACTGGAAGAAGCGCAAGCTGGGGCCAGAGAGCCTGACACTGGCAAGTAAAAGCCAACATGGTGACCCCGAGACAGCTCCAGACAACAGGTAGATCCTTCTGTCTATGAGCCTGTTGGCAGCTCCCTGGGGACTGGGAACTAAGCAGGCAAGAGAGGTAAGTCTCTGGAGCCGGCAGGGCATTGGGTTTGTGGATGATCTGGCTGCAAACCAGACCGAGGAGGCAGCAATGAGCTGCTGCTCTGAACCACAAGACGCTCATGCCTGTACCTGGTGATTTCCCAGTACTTGGTGGTCTTCCCGTGTCTGTCTGGGTGCCCTACCCATGACCGAGTTTTCTAGTTGGGCTGAAATAAGAAAAATAAGTATTGCATAGCAAATTTTTCATTAAGCCAAAATTCGTCAATTTAAAGAACGGCCATTTATTGTGAGATATGTCCTTTCTACTTTTTATGGTCTAAAAAGAGAGCTGTTTGTTTTTAAGAAACATGTGATAATGTGATAGCAGATGATGAAGTTTTGGGGCTTGCTTTTTAATATTCCTATTTGGCAAAATAAAATATGACAATATTTTGTTAGTCTTCCATTTTGTTTGTTTGCTTCTGTTTGTGTATGTGGTAAATGAACACTGGCCACAAATTCTTCAGTACTTCTCCCACTGAGAGGTGCATTTAATGCCTTGGAGAATTAAATTCCTTGAACCTGGGCTGGCCATAGTGATTTACTTGAGCAGTTTTATGTGGTGGGTATGACAGTCTAGGATCTCTGAAACCAGGTCATAGGAAACTTTGCAGCTTTCTCCCAGGCTTCTTGGAATACTTACTTTTGCAACTAACTGCCATGCTGTTAGGAAGCCCAAGCGGCCATGAAGAGAGGCTCACATGGAAAAAAAGCAAGCGCCCTGACTAATAGCCCTGGAAGAACTCCCAGTTGATCACCAGCACCAACTTGCCAGTCACGTGAGTGAGTCCTTTTGGAAGCGGATTCTACAGCCCCATTTGAGCTGCCACAACTGATACCACATGGAGCAGAGATGTGTTGCCCTATTGAGCCCTGTCCAAATTGCAGATTTGTAGTAAAATAAATAATTTTTGTTGTTTTAGCCCACTATGTTTGGAGATGGTTTGTTGCGTAAAAAACAAACAACCAGGACAGTTTGTTTGTTTAAATGGTTTGTGAAATTCAAAAATTGAAAAAAAAAAAACAAATTTGGCTCATGCTGCTTATATAGCAACTGTGATAGGCAGAATAATGGTCCCAAAGATGTCCATATCCTAATCCCCAGAGCCTGTGAATATGTGACGGTACATTGCAAGGGGAATTAAGATTGCAGATAGATTAAGATCGCTGATCAACACCCCTTAACATAGGGAGATTATCTTGGATTATCTCTGTGGTTTTTGTTTATCTCTGTGGGCCCAATATAATCATAAGGTCCTTTAAAATTGAAAGAGGGAGGCAGAAGAGGAGGTTAGAGCAGTGCAATGTGAGGAGAACTCAACCCACTGTTGCTGGCTTTGAAGATGGAGGAATAAGACCATGAGATGAGGAATGTGGTCTAGGCCTAGAAACCGCAAAGGTCACGGAAACGGATTCTCTCCTAGAGCCTCCAGAAAGGAACACAGCCCTGCTGATGCAGCCCAGTGAGACCCATGTCAGACTTCTGACCTCCAGAGCTGTAAGGCAATAAAGTTGTGTTATTTTAAGTTGCTAAATGTGTGGTAATTTGTCATGCAGTCATAGAAAACGAATACAGCACCTGTGCTACTACATACCTTTGAGCTTTCAGAGTCAGAGCAAATGGCTAGAATTGTATGGGATCTTAGATGATCCCAGCTTCTATTTTAAAGGTGGGAAAGCATAAGATCAGAGATTCTAAGACCACACAGCTAGTTGGAAACATACCCAACACTAGAACATAAACTCCGTGAGAGAAGGAAAGCTGGGGGTAGGGGGTCTGTTTTATTCACCACTGTATCTCCAGTCGAGCCCTGGTGATGCAGTGGTTAAGAGCACAGCTGCTAAACAGAAAGGTTGGCAGTTCGAATCAGCCACTCCTTGGAAACCCTATGGGGCACTTCTACTCTGTCCTATAGGGTCGCATGAATCGGAATCGACTCAATGGCAGTGGGTTTGGTTTGGTATCTCCAGTGCCTAGAACCTGGCATGTGGACTTGTTTATTGAACGAAAGAATAAAAATGAATTCCTAAATGTTCTGCTTTAGCCTCACTCTCCCAGTAAGTTTATCATTTCCTGTACACCTTGTTTCTTCTTTGGATTCAAGTTACCATATGATTTCACTACCTTTTGGCCTGAAGAACTTTCTTCAGTATTTCTTGTAAGGCTAGCAACAACTTCCCTGTTTTCATTTATCTGGGTACATATTTCATCTTCCTTACTAAAGGATAGTTTTGCTAGATATAATTTTCTTGGTTGACAGGATTTTTGTTTTGTTTTTCTTTTCAGCACTTTGAATATATCTGTCATTCTACTCTCTTCTGGCCTCCATGGTTTCTAGCAAGAAGTCAACCATTAATTGTATTGTTATGCTATTGTACATAATGAGTAGTTTTTTCTCTTGCTGCTTTCAAGATTTTTCTCTTGCTTAGGTTCATAACAGTTTGACTACAATATGTCTGTGTATAGATCTTTTTCTCTTTATTCTACTTGGAATTTGTTGAGATTCTTGGATTAGTAGATTGATGTTTTTTCAGTAAATTCGGGAAGTGTTCAGCCATTATGTCATTAAATATTTTTTCCAGCACTTTCTCTCTTATCCTTTGGGAACTCCAATTACGTGTATAATGGTACACTTGATGTTATCCCACTAGTCTCTAGCACTCTGTTCATTATTCTCCATCTTTTTCCTCTCTTTTGTTCCGACTGACTCATTTCTATTGATCTATATTTAAGTTGACTAATTATTTTCTTCTATAAGCTCAAATCTGCTTTTGATCTCCTCTAATACATTTTTCATTTAAGTTATTGTATTTTTCAACTCCAGGATATCCATTAGGTTCCTGTCTTATGTAATATCTATTTCTTTGAGATTTTCTATTTGTTGACTCGTTCTCATTATGTTGTTGTTAGATGCTGTTGAGTCTGTTCTGACTCACAGCGACACTATGTACAACAGAATGAAACACTACCCAGTCCTGCACCATCCTCACAATCATTGTTATGCTTAAGCCCATTGTTGCAGCCACTGTGTCAATCCATCTCATTGAGGATCTTCCTTTTTTTCGCTGACCTTCTACTTTACCAAGCATGGTGTCCTTCTCCAGGAATTGATTCCTCCTGATAACGTGTCCAAAGTATGTGAGATGCAGTCTCACCATCCTTGCTTTTACGGAGCATTCTGGTTGTACTTCTTCCAAGACAGATTTTTTCGTTCTTTTGGCAGTCCATGGTATAGTCAATATGCCCAACGTTGCCCAGCATTGCATTGGGCAAATATGTTGCAAAAGCCCTTTTTAAAGTGTCAAAAAGTGAAGATGTCACCTTGAAGACTAAGGTACACCTGACCCAAGCCATGGTATTTTCAATTGCAGCATATGCATGTGAAAACTGGACAATGAATAAGGAAGACCGAAGAATTGATGCCTTTGAATTGTGATATTGGTGAAATATATTGAATATACCACGGGCTGCTGTAAGGGTGAACAAATCTGTCTTGGAGGAAGTACAGCCAGAATGCTCCTTAGAAGCAAGGATGGCAAGACTGCATCTCACATACTTTGGACATGTTTTCAGGAAGGATCAGTCCCTGGAGAAGGACATAATGCTTGGTAAAGCAGAGGGTTAGTGAAAGAGAAGAATGAGATGGATTGACACAGTGACTGCAACAATGGGCTCAAGTATAACAACGATTGTGAGGATGGCACAGGACCAGGCAGTGTTTCATTCTGTGGCACATAGGGTTGTTATGAGTCAGAACCAACTCGAGGGCATTTAACAACAACAACTTCTTTATCCACTATCCAGCTTTCACATGCATAGGAGGCAATTGAAAACACCATGGCTTGAGTCAGGTGCACCTTAGTCTTCAATGTGACCTCTTTGTTTTTCAACACTTTAAAGAGGTCTTATGCAGCAGATTTGCCCAATGCAATGCATCTTTTAATTTCCCGACTGCTGCTTCCATGGGTGTTGATTGTGGATCCAGGTAAAATGAAATCCTTAAGAAGTTAACCTTTTCTCCATTTATCATGATGTTGTTTATTGGTCAGTTGTGAGGCTTTTTGTTCTCTTTATGTTGAGGTGCAGTCCATACTGAAGGCTATGGTCTTTGATCTTCATCAGTAAGTGATTCAAGTCCTTCAATTTCAGCAAGCAAGATTGTGTCATCTGCATAACGCAGGTTGTTAATGAGTCTTCCTCCAATCCCAATGCCCCATTCTTCTTCATATAGTCCAGCTTCTGGGATTATTTGCTCAGCATACAGATTGAATAGGTATGGGGAAAGGGTACAACCCTGATGCACACTTATCCTGACTTTAAACCAATCAGTATGCTCTTGTTCTGTCCCAACAACTGCCTCTTGATCTATGTACAGGTTCCTCATGAACACAATTAGGTGTTCTGGAATTCCCATTCATTGTTAAGATCCACACAGTTCAATGCCTTTGCATAGTCAGTAAAACACAGGTAAATATCTTTCCGGTATTCTCTGCTTTCAGCCAGGATCCATCTGACATCAGCAATGATACCTCTGGTTCTATGTCCTCTTCTGAATCTGGCTAAAATCTCTGGCAGTTGTCTGTCGATACACTGCTGCAGCCATTTTTGAGTGATCTTCAGCAAAATTTTACTTGCATGTGATATTAAAGATATTGTTAGATAATTTTTGCATTCAGTGGGATCACCTTTCTTAGGAATAGGCACAAATATAGATGTCTTCCAGTCTGTTGACCAGTTTGCTGTCCTCCAAATTTCTTGGCATAGATGAGTGAGTATAAGAGAGTACTTCTAGCCCTGCATCCGTTTTTTGAAACATCTCAATTGGTATTCTGTCAACTCCTGGAGCCTTGTTTTTCACCAATAGCTTCAGTTCTTGCCCATATGGTACCTCCTGAAATGGCTGAATGTTGACCAATTCTTTCTGGTATAGTGATTCTGTGTATTCCTTCCATCTTCTTTTGATGCTTCCTGAGTCATTTAATATTTTCCCCATAGAATCCTCCAATACTGCAAATCGAGGCTTGAGTTTTTTCTTCAGTTCTTTCAGCTTGAGAAATGTGGAGCATATTCTTCCCTTTTGGTTTTCCATCTCCAGGTCTTTGCTCATGTCATTATAATACTTTGTCTTCTCGAGCAGCCCTTTGAAATCTTCTGTTCAACTCTTTTACGTCATCATTTCTTCTTTTTGCTTTAGCTACTTGATGTTCAAGGGCAAGTTTCAGAGTCTTTTTGGACATCCACATCGGTCTTTTCTCTCTTTTTAATGACCTCTTGTTTTCTTCATGTATGATGTCCTTGATGTTGTTGCACACCTCATCTGGTCTTCAGTCATTAGTGCTCAACTCATCAAATCTGTTCTTGAGATGGTCTCTAAATTCAGGTGGGATATACTCAAAGTAGTACTTTGGGTCTCGTGGACTTGTTCTAATTTTCTTCAGTTTTGGCTTGAACTTGCATGTAAGTAATTGATGGTCTATTCTGCAGTAGGCCTTGTTCTAACTGATGATATTGAGCTTTTCCATCATCTCTTCCCACAGATGTAGTTGATTTGATTCCTGTGTATTCCATCTAGCGTGGTCTACCTGTACAGTTGCCATTTATGTTGGTGAAAAAAAGTATTTGCAATGAAGAAGTCACTGGTCTTGCAAAATTCTATCATGCAATCTCCAGCATGGTTTCTATCACCAAGGCCATATTTTCCAACTGCAGATTCTTCTTTTCTTCAGGGTTTCCTATTGTCATTATACTCTCCTTTAATTCTTAACAATGGTTCCCTGTAGTTCTTTGAACATATTTATAATAGCTGCTTTGAAATCTTTGTCTGCTGAATCTAATTTCTGGGCCCATTAAGAGTCAGTTTCTATCGTTTGCTTTTTTCCCTGAGTATGGGTCACAAGTTTTGGCTATAGTATGGGTCACGTTCTCTGTTTTTGCGTGTCTCAAAATCTTTGTTAAAAACATGACATTTTAGATAATATATTGTAGCAACTCTAGACTCTTTTTTCTTCCTGAGGTAATTATTATTTTTATTAACTTGCCTAGAATTGGTCTGTAGAACCTGTCTCTTCTGCAGCATGTGGCCATTAATGTCTCTGCTCAGGTTTTTTTTTTTTTTAATTTTTAGGTTGGTATCCTAAGGGTTGTCCTCGTGTCTGCATAGCTTAGTGGTCAGTCAATGATTGGACAGAGATTATGTTCGAATACCTTGAGCCCATAAGACTTTTATCCTCTGCCAATGGATCTATGTGTGGGTTGAGGAATGCACTCAAAGTCTAGGTAGTTTTAAAGTCTGCTCTGGCTTTTACTTTATTCCAGGCTCTCTTGGGTCTCCTGTGTGCATGTCCATAGTTTCCTGGTCAGCCAGGGATCTGTGGAGAGCTTGTATAATGTTCCTGTGGCTCTCTAATTTCTGTGATGTCCCCATTAAAGTTCTGGTTAGTCAGCTTCTCATTCCAGCCCTAGCAAAGCTGCAGGCTTTCCCTTTTCAGTTCCTACTAAGTGTGTTGCTTTTACTGACACCATTGCTGGGTGTAGGTTTTCACTGTCCACTCCAAATCAAATTCACCTTCCTTTGATGGTGAAGCTGCTGGTTTTCACAGCCATTCCTGCCTGGTAAAATTACCACACCGACTGAGCTGAGGGTAAGGATAGGGGAACAAAGCTCAAGGCATGAAGTCCACAGACTCTCATCATTGTTATACAAAATTTTAATAGCTTTTCATGAATAAATGCTTCTCAACTTGTTGTCCCTGTTATGGATTGAGTTGTGTCCCCAAAAAATATGTGTTGTAAATTATATCTATGGTTATAACCCAATTTGGGGATGGGTTGTCTTTGTTTTGTCAATGAGGCAGGATTAGTGTCGGATGTGCCTTGAGTTAATCTCTTTTGAGATTTAAGAGGCTAAATAAGTAAGAGACCAAGCAGAGATGGGGGGAGCCAAGCCACATGAAGATTGCCCAGGAGCTCAGAAGAGACAAGGACCATCCTCCAGAGCCGACAGAGAAAGAAAGCCTTCCCCTAGAGTTGGCCCCCTAATTTTGGACTTCTAGCCTCCTAAACTGTGAGAAAATTAATTTCTGTTTGTTAAAGCCACCCACTTGTAACATTTCTGTCATAACAGCACTGAATAACAAAGACATTCCCTTTGATTGATTACCAACACCTAATATGGTGGTTTGTTGTTGGTTTTTATAATTTTTCCCAGTTTTATTCCTGATTTTTGGAATGAGGATTTGCCAACTTCTTCACACCACCATAGCCAGAAGTATCACCCTATATACACTTTTAAAATGGAGTCACATTGCACATCTTGTTTTCTACAGAGGAAAGTCTGTCTATTCTAGAGTTTCAGTTTGATTTGGACGTTTGATAACGGTTTCTTTTAGTTGATTTTGTAAATTCCAAAATTGAAATTTTTGGATCATTTTCTCCCTTTGAACTAGAAATGCTTTTTAAAAAAAAAAACCAAAATATTACGTGACCATGTAGTCACTAGTCTTCTAACTTGGGAACCTTAAACACTAAGGGTGGAGAGGGCAGTAAAAGGGACAGGGAGGAGCAATTACTAGCTATTGTCAATATTTCAAAGACAACACATGGAAACAGTACAATTACTAGAGATAAGGCCACTCAGCTAATGACAATGCTGTATTTCTAAGTTTTGGGCTAGAATTATTTCAACTCAGTATAAGAATTCTAGTAATCTTATGCTGATCAAAAATTTTTATTGGTACTTATAAATAGCACTGGTTAACAAAAGTGGGAATGTAAGCCAATTATTACCTAATAAAATATTTTATTTTAAACATGGGTGTTGGTCCACGGGAACAAAGTAACAATCAAAGGGATCCTTGGAGATAAAATAGATGGAAACCTCTGATGTGGCCCAAACCTGCCTGGTACAGATAGGGAACCGAAACCAGTGAAGTAGGTCACGTAGCAAGCTAGCAGCAGGACCCAAACCCATATCTGCACCCTTCAGTATGTAGCCATCAGTCACATGTGGCTATTGAGCACTGGAAATATGGCTAGGTTGATTGGAGAACTTAATTTTTTATTTAATTTTACTTTTAACTTAAATAGCCACCTGTGTCTATTGGCTACTGTTTTAGACAATGAGGATACAGACTCCTGTGTCATTTATAAAATCAAATGCTTCCTCTAAGCTATTCAAAGCATAAGTCAGTTATTTTCAAACTTTCAATCACAGCACCCATTCTTAAAGAAAAATATCTTGCTCTAAAACCCGTGTAAAATGTAAACTGGCAGATATTGCATGGGATTGGGCATACAGTCCAACTGCTCCCTCCCCCACTTCCTACTCTTATCATTTATCACCTGCCTTTGCCCAGCTTCTCCTGCCCTGGCCCACCTGCGCCTTTGGGCACAGTCTTGGATATCTAGTGCTGCTGTAACAGAAATGCCACAAATGGGTGGCTTTAACAAACAGAAATTTATTTTCTCACAGTTTAGGCTAATAGAAATCCCAATTCAGGGCACTGGCTCTAGAGGAAGGCTTTCTCTCTCTGTTGGCTCTGGGGGAAAGTCCTTGTCTCTTTTCAGCTCCTGTTTCTTGATTCCGTGGAGATCTCAGGTGGTGTGGCATCTACCTTCCCCCATATGTGCTTTCTTGCTTGCTTGTTTAATCTACTCTTTAATCAAAAGATATTGCTTTAAGACACATAGTACACAAATGTCGTTGTTAGGTGCCACATCCTACACAAATGTTGTCGTTGTTAGGTGCCACTGAGTCAGCTCCAACTCATAGCCACCATATGCACAACAGAACGAAACACTGCCCAGTCCTGTACCATCCTTATAATCATTGTTATTCTTGAGCTCATCCTTGCAGCCACTGTGTCAGTCCACCTCATTGAGGGTCTTCCTCTTTTCCATTGGCCCTGTACTTTGCCAAGCATGATGTCCTTCTCCAGGGACTGATCCCTCCTGACAACATGTCCAAAGCGTGTAAGATGCAGCCTCGCCATCCTTGCTTCTAAGGAGCATTCTGGTCATACTTCTTCTAAGACAGATTTGTTCGTTCTTTTGGCAGTCCATGGTATATCCAATATTCTTCGCCAACACCACAATTCAAAGGCATCAATTCTTCTTTGCTCTTCCTTATTCACTGTCCAGCTTTCACATGCATATGATGTGTTTGGAAATACCATGGCTTGGGTCAGGCGCACCTTAGTCTTCAAGGTGACATCTTTGCTTTTCAACACTTTAAAGAGGTCCTTTGCAGCAGATTTACCCAATCTGTCTTTTGATTTCTTAACTGCTGCTTCCACTGCTGTTGATTGTGGATCCAAGTAAAATGAGATTCTTGACAACTTCAATCTTTTCTCTGTTTATTATGATGTTGCTCAATGGTCCAGTTGTGGGGCTTTTGTTTTCTTTATGTTGAGGTGCAGTCCATACTGACGGCTGTGGTCTTTGATCTTCGTTAGTAAGTGCTTCAAGTTCTCTCCACTTTCAGCAAGCAAGGTTGTATTATTTGCATAATGCAGATTGTTAATGAGTCTTCCTCCAAACCTGATGCCCTGTTCTTCTTTGCATAGTCCAGCTTCTTAGATTATTTGCTCAGCATACAGATTGAATAGGTATGGTAAATGAATACAACCCTGACGCACACCTTTCCTGACTTTAAACCAATCAGTATCCCCTTGTTCTGTCCGGACAACTGCCTCTTGATCTACCTACAGGTTCCTCATGAGCACAATTAGGTGTTCTAGAATTCCCATTCATTGTTAAGATCCACACAGTTGAATGCCTTCGCATAGGCAATAAAACACAGGTAAACATCCTTTTGGTATTCTGCTTTCAGTCAGGATCCATCTGACATCAGAATGATATCCCTGGTTCCACGTCCTCTTCTGAACCTAGCCTGAATTTCTAGTAGTTCCCTATTGATATACTACTGCAGCCGCTTTTGAATGATATTCAACAAAATTTTACTTGTGTTTAATATTAATGATATTGTTCTATAATTTCTGCATTTGGTTGGATTACCTTTCTTGGGAATAGGCATAAATATAGATCTCTTCCAGTCAGTTGGCCAGGAAGCTGTCTTCCATACTTCTTGGCATTGATGAGTGAGCACCTCCAGCACTGCATCCATTTGTTGAAACGTCTCAGTTGATATTCCATCGATTCGTGGAGCCTTGTTTTTCGCCAATGCCTTCAGAGCAGCTTGGACTTCTTCCTTCAGTACCATCGGTTCCTGATCATATGCTACCTCTTGAAATGGTTGAACGTGGACTAATTCTTTTTGGTATAATGACTCTGTGTATTCCTTCCATCTTTTTTTGATGCTTCCTGCATCATTTAATATTTTCGCCATAGAATCCTTCACTATTGCAACTCAAGGCTTGAATTTTTTCTTCAGTTCTTTCAGCTTGAGAAACGCCAGGTGTGTTCTTCCCTTTTGGTTTTCCATCTCCAGCTCTTTGCACATGTCTTTATAATACTTTACTTTGTCTTCTCGAGACGCCCTTTGAAATCTTCTGTTCAGTTCTTTTACTTCACCATTTCTTTGTTTTGCTTTAGCTGCTTGGTGCTCGTGAGCAAGTTTCAGAGTCTCTTGTGACATTCATCTTGGTCTTTTCTTTCTTTCCTGTCTTTTCAATGACCTCTTGCATTCTTCATGGATGATGTCCTTGATGTCATTCCACAACTCGTCTGGTCTTCGGTCACTAGTGTTCAATGCGTCAAATCTATTCTTGAGATGGTCTCTAAATTCAGGTGGGATATACTCAATGTTGTATTTTGGCTCTCGTGGGCTTGCTCTGATTTTCTTCAGTTTCAGCTTGAACTTGCATGTGAACAATTGATGGTCTGTTTCACAGTCAGCCCCTGACCTTGTTCTGGCTCATGATATCTAGCTTTTCCATTGTCTCTTTCCACAGATGCAGTCAGTTTGATTCCTGTGTGTCCCATCTGGTGAGGTCCATGTGTATAGTTGCTATTTATGTTGGTGAAAGAAGGTATTTGCAGTGAAGAAGTTGTTGGTCTTGCAAAATTCTATCTTTCAATCTCCGGCATTGTTTCTATCACCAAGGCCGTATTTTCCAACTACCAATCCTTCATCTTTGTTTCCAACTTTAGCATTCCAATCACCAGTAATTATCAATGCATCCTGATTGCATGTTTGATCAATCTCAGACAGCAGCAGCTGATAAACATCTTCTATTTCTTCATCTTTGGCCTTAGTGGTTGGTGTGTAAATTTCAATAATAGTCGTATTAACTGGTCTTCCATGTAGATGTATGGATATTATCCTATCACTGACAGTGTTGTACAATGCTGTCAGTGATAAGACAATATCCTACACAAATACTACCACATTAACATAACAAAGAAACCCTATTTTAAATGAGGTTATAACCACAAGTATAGGGGTTAGGATTTACAATACATATTTTGGGAGGGCACAGTTCAATCTATAACAGGCACCTCCACAAAACCCCTAAGACTACACTGAGCACAGTTTGAAAAAAACCAACAAAAATGCAGGAGACACAAGCAACAGCAAGTAATTTCTGTAATGAATATTTACTGAGTAGCAACTGGGAACCAGGCATGGGGCTAGGCATCATGGGGGTTACATGGGAAATATGGCCACTGCAATGAAAAGACAGGAAAAACCAATAATGTTTGCCAATAACATCTTAGCTGATGCTGTGCATACCTCATTTCATTTTGTCATTGTAATTGTCCTATGAAGTGAGTGTCGTGATCCTCGTTTCACAAGTTAGGACACTGACGCTCTGAGAGATAAACAGCTCATCTGAAGGTACACAGTAAGTGAGTGAGGGGCTGACACCAGGTACCTGACCCAAAGCCGTATGTGCCCCTCCACATCTGACCATCCAGATGGGGAGAGCACCTGTACTCGGAAGCTAAAGTGAGGTTCCTTGGAAACTGGCAATGTGAAAAATGATATCACCCTCCAACAGTTAAACTGTCAATGGATCAAAAAGGAATATTCACAAGTAGCTCCCAGGCCCAGAGGCCTCTACTCTAACCTGATTGAATATATTCAATGTTTATTAAAAATTGTCAGATGGGGGGGTAAGTCAACCACGAAAGGACAGAAAAGGTGAGGCTAAGCCACGCACTTTTGGGGCCCAGCCAAGCACAGTGAGGGGACTGAAACCCAGCCCCAGGCTTCCAGAGCATCCTGCCTGTGAGATGAAGACATAATCCTCTAGAGCATGAAGCCAGCTCCCCTGGTTCTGAGTCCAGGCTCACTCGGCCCTCCCTCATGGGTTGGCCTGCAAGAGAAGGACATGCCTGTCAGAGGGCACTTTCTCTCCTCCTTGGTGATGCCTGTCACTGTAGTTCTTCCAGAAGGCCCTGGCCCCTGGGCTCCTTCAGGCTACTGAGCCTTGGTTCATACTTCTTTCTCGGCCTGGAGCCCTCTTTCCTTAGCTGCAGCAACCGAGGAGTAGAGTGGGAGCTGATGAGCAAGTCCACAGACCTCAGATTGGGTATCAGGGTTGACTTTTTTTAAAGCGTTGCTTAACGGAGGCTGGAGTCATTGTGGAGGAGGTGGGACTCAAGTAGGGTTGAACTTCAAGATTAGACTTGGAGGACAGGGAGGGAATCCTCTCCCTTGCCTGACACAGAGGAAGGATTTAATGCAAATTTGCTGAGTCCAAAGGGGAGAGGAGTTTTAGCCCAGACAGTGCAGCACATACCAGGCAACCACTAGAAACACACGGGGCTATTCTGCTTCCTAAGAGACTCCAAGGAATTTTATCAGTTAGTCACGGATTTCATTGTTACAGGGCTATGGATGACTGGTTATCATCATAGCCTATCACCACTGCTAAGGAATAAATGCTTAATTTTCTAATTTACAGATAGTAAAAATGGTAATATTAGAGTCATTCATTTAAATATACAGATTGCAGATCCTGGTAGTAGTGATAGGAGACACTCAGTTTTTAATAAGCCTGCTTTTTAACAATCAACAATTCCAAACCCAAATGCTTTGAATGTTCTGTCCTTATGCCAATGGCATTAAGGCTCTGTTATGGATTGAATTGTGTCTCTCAAAAATACGTGCTGTAAATCCTAACCTCTGAGCCTGTGGTTATAATCCCATTTGGGAATAAGTTTTCTGTTACGTTAATGAGGCAGAATTAGCGTGTGGTATGTCTTGAGTCACTCCCTTACAAGAGATAAAGGAGCAGATTAGGCAAGCAGAGAAGGGGAAAGATTGATGCCAAGCCACGTGAAGATCACCCAGGAGCAGAAGCTCAGAAAAGACAAGGACCTTCCTCCAGAGCCGACAGAGAGAGAAAGCCTTCCCGTGGAACCAGCTTTCTAAACTCTGAGAAAATAAATTTCTGTTTCTCAAAGCCACCAGTTGTGGTGTTTCTGTTATAACAGCACTAGATAAGTAAGACAGACTCTGATTGGTTAGACCCTTGTGTCTGGATGATTTGGGCTACAAATGTCAGAAAACCCAATTAAAATTTATTTTTCAGATAAGAACATTTATAACCTCCCAGAAAAGAAATCCAGAGGTATGGAAGTCCCAAACCAAAAAAAAAAAAAAAAAAGCAAACCCATTACCATCTATTCGATTCTGACTCATAGGGACCCCATAGGACAGAGTAGAACTGTCCCATAGGGTTTCCAAGGAGCTGCCAACATTTTGGTCAGCAGCTGTAGCTCTTGACTACTTCTCCACCAGAGTTTCCAGGAAAGTCCCAGTGCTGGTTAAATCAGTGATTTGATGGTGTTCCCAAGGATCCTGGCTCTTACCATCTTTCTTCTCAGTTGGCCTCAGTGTTCCAGCTTGGCCGCTAAGGCTGGCTCCCTTCATGGTCCCAGAATGACTGCCACAACTTCAGGCTCATGTCGGTAAGTAAAAAGCGTACTATCTAATTGGCTTCAAGATACAAGTCCATTGTTGCAGCTATTATGCCAATCCATCTTACCAGGGATCTCCCTTACCCTCGTTAGCCCTCTACTTCACCAGACATGATGGATGTCCTCTAGCGACTGATTCCCAGCTGATGACAAGTCCAAAGCAAATGGATCAGAAAATACTCTGTTGTGATCCATAGAAGTTTTCACTGGCTAATTTTTTTAAGTACATCACCAAACCATTTTTTCTAGTTTGGCTTAGCCTAGAAGTTCCACTGAAACCTGTCCACCCGGGTGACCCTGCTGGTATTTGAAATACTGGTGGCATAGTTTCCAGCACCATAGCAACATGCAAGCCACCACAATGTAACAAACTGACAGATGGATGGTAGTAAAAAAAAAAAAAGTTAAATAATACAGGGCAATTTCACAAGAAATGTCACCAGGCGTATTAAGACTATATGAGACATACCCTGAATCTCTGCTTTAAAAACTTATTTTTCCATGTCCAGTCCTCACTAGAAACAAAGAACATGTTAGAAACTATTGTAAAAGAACTTTCCACATAGTTTAGTTGGTAGGAGTCCCCTACTTAATCTGTAGTTCTTTTTTGGATCATTTTCTTCATATGTAAGTTCCTATGAAGTAAATATTGCAGAGAAGTAAATATTATATATGAAAAGTATGTACGCCAATATTGCAGTCTGCCCTAAACTCCTTGTTTAGGCCAAAAGAGCTTTTATATATTGCCTTATTTTCAAATAATAAGAGGAAATCTGAGATCTCTAAAATAGTGTGGGTGGAAAAGCAAAATAAAAATCTATTCCATGTTTATGTAGAAAATGTGCGGAATTTGATTATGCCATTGGAAAATTGAGAAAGCATTTTTTTAAAAAGATTTTTAGAAACATATTTAGAATTGAATGTATCTCGTTACAAAAGCCTAGTAAGTTTCCACAAATAACTTAGGGGAAAAATGCCCATATATTTCCTGGATCTGCCCCTTGTGTTCCCTCCCCCACTTGCATTTGGACCTTCCCTTTCCTTTGCCTCTATAGCCTATGCCTTGCTCAATTTGGATGATGCCATGAGCAGTTTCTCCTAAGTGCAGGACTTTTTCTGGAGGGGAATTTAGTTTTTAGTTTTTTTTTCCTTTTTTTTTTTATTGTGCTTTAAGTGAAAGTTTATAGTTCAAGTTAATTTCTCATACAAAAATTTATACACACATTGTTATGTGACCCTAGTTGCTCTCCCTATAACATGACAGCACACTCCTCCTTTCTACCCCGGATTTCCTGTGTCCATTTTTTTTTTTTTATTCAGCCAGCTCCTGTCTCTTTCTGCCCTCTCATTTTGCCTCCAGACAGGAGCTGCCCATTTAGTCTCATGTATCTACTTGAGCTAAGAAGTATGCACCTCACGAGTATCATTTTATGTCTTATAAACCAAAATGCAGTTCAGTAGATTCCGACTCATAGCGACCCTATAATCTTTGTCTGAAGAGTTGGCTTCAGAAATGGTTTTAGTTCTGGGCTAACAGAGGGTCCGAGGGCCATGTCTTCTGGTCCCTCCAGTCTCAGTCAAACCATTAAGTCTGGCCTTTTTCCTAGAATTTGAGTTCTGCACCCCACTTTTCTCCTGCTCCATCAGGGACTCTCTGTTGTGTTCCCTGTCAGGGTGGTTATTGGTGGCAGCTGGGCACCATCTAATTCTTCCAGTCTCAGGCTGATGGAGTCTCTGGTTTATGTGGCCCTTTCTGTCTCCTGGGCTCATATTTTCCTTGTGTCTTTGGTGTTCTTCATTCTTCTTTGTTCCGAGTGGGTTGGAACCAATTGATGCATCTTAGATGGCCTTTTGCTAGCTTCCAAGACCCCAGACACCACTCATCAAAGTGGGATGCAGAACATTTTCTAAATAAACTTTGTTATGCCATTTGACCTAGATGTCCCCTAAAACCATGGTCCACAGATCCTCTCCCCTGCTACTCTGTCCCTTGAAGTCTTTGGTTGTATTCAGGAAACTTCTTAGCTTTTGGTTTAGCCCAGTTGTGTGGCCTCCCCTGTATTGCATGTTGTCCTTCCCTTCGCCTAAGAAAATTCTTGTCTACTACCTAGTCAGTGAATACCCGTCTCCCTCCCTCCCCACCCTTGTAACCATCAAAGAGTGTTTTCTTCGTGTTTAAACCTTTTCTTGAGTTCTTATAATAGTGGTCTCATACAATATCTGTCCTTTTGCGCCTAATTTCACTCATCATAATGCCTTCCAGTTTCATCCATGAGTTGTTTCAAGGATTCATCATTGTTCTTTATAACTGCATGGTATTCCATTGTGTGAATATATCATAATTTGTTGATCCAGTCTTCTGTTGATGTGCACCTAGGTTGTTTCCATCTTTTCACTATTCTGAACACGGCTGCAATGAACATGGCTGTGCATGTATCTATTTGTGTGAGGGCTCTTAATTCTCTAGGAGATATTCCAAGGAGTAGGATTGCTCGATCCTATAGTACTTCTATTTCTAGCTTTTTAAGGAAGCACCAAATCGATTTCCAAAGTGGTTGTACCATTTTGCATTCCCACCAGCAGTGTATAAGTGTTCCGGTCCCCACAACCACTGCAACATATATTATTCGGTGTTTTCTGGATTAATGCTAGCCTTGATGGGGTGAGATGGTATCTCACTGTAGTTTTGATTCGCATGTCTCTAAAAAAAAAAAAAAATTTTTTTTTTCTAATGGCTAATGATGGTGAGCATTTCCTCATGTATCTGAATCTTCTTTGGTGAAGTGTCTGTTCATATCCTTTGCCCATTTTTTATTTGGATTATTTGTTTTTATGTTGTTGAGGCTTTGCAGTATCTTATAGATTTTAGCAATTAGGCCTGATTGAATTTGTTGTAGCCCAAAATTTTTTCCCAGTCTGTAGGTTATCTTTCTACTCTTTTGGTGAAGTCTTTGGATGAGCGTAAGTGTTTGATTTTTAGGAGCTCCCAGTTATCTAGTTTCTCTTCTTGTGTTTGTGCATTGTTAATAATGTTTTGTATTCTGTTTATGCCATGTATTAGGGCTCCTATCATTGTCCCTATTTTTTCTTCCATGATCTTTATCATTTTAGGTTTTATATTTACGTCTTTGATCCATTTTGAGTTAGTTTTTGTGCATGGTGTGAGGTATGGGTCTTGTTTCGTTTTTTTGCAGATGGGTGCAGTTATGCCAGCACTATTTGTTAAAGAGACTGTCTTTTCCCCAATTAACAGATTTTGGGCCATTGTCAAATATCAGCTGCTCATAAGTGGATGAATTTACACCTGGATTCTCAATTCTGTTCCATTGGTCTATGTATCTGTTGTTGTGCCAGTACCAGGCTGTTTTGACTAGCATGGCAGTATAATAGTTTCTAAAATCAGGTAGTGTGAGGCCTTCCACTTTGTTCTTCTTCTTCAGTAATGCTTTAGTTATCCAGGGCCTCTTCCCTTTCCATATGAACTTGGTGATTTGTTTCTCCATCTCATTAAAAAATGCCATTAGAATTTGGATCAGTATTTGATTGTGTCTATAGATTGCTTTGGGTGGAATAGACATTTTCACAATGTTGAGACTTCCTATCTGTGAGCAAGGTATGTTTTTCTACTTATGTAAGTCTCTCTTTGTTTCTTGCAGTAGTGTCTTGTAGTTTTCTTTCTATAGGTCTTTTACGTCTCTGGTTAGACTTATTCCTAAGTATTTTATCTTCTTGGGGTCTGTTGTAAATGGTATTGATTTAGTCATTTCCTCTTCAAAGTTCTCTTTGTTGGTGTAGACGAATCCAACTGATTTTTGTATGTTTATCTTGTATCCTGATACTTTCTGAACCCTTCTATTAGTTTCAGTAGTTTTCTTGTGAATTCTTTAGGGTTTTCTGTGTATAAGATCATATCATTTGCAAATGGAGATACTTTTACTTCTTCCTTATGAATTTGGATGCCCTTTATTTCTTTTTCTAGCCTAATTGCTTTGCCTAGGACCTCCAACACAATGTTGAATAAGACTGGTGATAAAGGGCATCCTTGTCTGGTTCCCACTCTTAAGGGGGATGCTTTCAGACTCTCTCCACTTAGGATGATGTCGGCAATTGGCTTTGTGTAAATGCCCATTATTATGTTGAGGAATTTCCCTTCTATTCCTATTTTGCTGAGAGTTTTTTTTTTTAATCGTGAATTGGTGTTGGACTTTATCAAATGCCTTTTCTGCATCAATCGATGAGATCATGTGGTTCTTGTCTTTTATTTATGTGACTGATTACATTGATTGTTTTTCTAATGTTGAACTATACCTGCATACCTGGTATGAATCCCACTTGGTCATAGTGAATTATTTTTTTGATATGTCATTGAATTCTATTGGCTAGAATTTTGTTGAGGATTTTTGCATCTAAGTTCATGAGGGATATTGGTCTATAATTTTCTTTTTTTGTGGTGTCTTTTCTTGGTTTTGGTAACAGGGTTATGCTGGTTTCATAGAATGAGTTTGGGAGTATTTTGTCCTTTTCTATACTCTTAAATACCTTAGTAGTAGCGGTGTTAACTCTTCTCTGAAAGTTTGGAAGAATTCTCCAGTGAAGCCGTCAGGGCCAGGGCTTTTTTTTGGTTGGGAGTTTTTAAATTATCTTTCCCATCTCTTCTTTCATTATAGGTTTATTTAGTTGTTCTGCCTTTGTATTAGTTTAGGTAAGTAGTGTGTTTCTAGAAATTTGTCCATTTCCTCTAGGTTTTCAAATTTGTTAGAGTATAATTTTTCATAGTATTCTGTTATAAGTCTTTTAATTTCAGTTGGGTCTGTTGTGATATCGCCCATCGCATTTCTTATTCAGGTTATTTGCTTCCTCTCCTGTTTTTCTTTTGTCAGTTTTGTTGATCTTTTCAAAGAACAAGCTTTTGGTCTTGTCAACTTTTTCAGTTGTTTTTCTATTCTCTACTTCATTTAATTCTGCTCTAAGTTTTATTGTTTGACTTCTTTTGGTGCCCAAGGGCTTCTTTTGCTCCTCTGTTTCTATTTGTTTGAGTTTTAGGCTTAATGCTTTGATTCGAGCCCTTTCTTCTTTTTGAATGTGTGCATTTGTTGCTATAAATTGACCTCTGAGCACTGCTTTTGCTATGTCCCAAAAGTTCTGGTAGGATGTGTTTTCATTCACATTTGATTCTGTGAATTTCTTTATTCCATCCTTAATTTCTTCTATAACCCAGTAATTTTTGAGCAAGATGTCCAGTTTCCATGCATTTGCTTTTTTTTTTTTCTTCCTTGCTTTTTCTATTATTGATTTCTACTTTTATGGCTTTCTGGTCAGAAAAGATGCTTTGTAATATTTCGATGCTTTGGATTCTGTTAAGGCTTACTTTATGGCTTAATATGTGGTCTATTTTGGAGAATGTTCCATGTGCATTGGAAAAGAAAGTATACTTGGCTGCTCTGTTGGGTGGAGTGGTCTGTATATGTCTAAGAGGTCCAATTGGTCTGTATATGTCTAAGAGGTCCAATTGGTCTGTATATGTCTAAGAGGTCCAATTGGTTGATTGTGGCATTTAGATCTTCTGTGACTTTATTGAGCTTCTTTCTGGTTGTTCTGTCCTTCACTGAAAGTGGTGTGTTGAAGTCTCCTACTATTATTGTGGAGCTGTCTATCTCTCTTTTTTTCAGTGCTGTTAGAGTTTGTTTTATGTATTTTGGAGCCCTGCAAATATCTCCAGAAGAGGTACTCTAGAGTTGGTCACCAAGTGCTCTCACCTATAGTCCTAGATGGGCAGGGGTGATTGGTCTAGGCACAAGTATCTGGCTGCAGTAGGGGATCAAAGGCTGAGCAAGGCAGGGGACTGACATCTGCCCCTGAGTGTCTCGGAGAAAAGTGTGTCCCTATTCCTTACAGCATGTAGGTGGGTGGGTTTTACAGCTGGACTATGTGTATCCAATGCTGTTGACTATGAGGACTAGGAGGCCCCACTTATTCTTGGCCCTCTGTCATGGGTGGCTAGCTGGTGTAGGTGGAGCCATCAGTTCTCAGGCCCCTGATGTGGGTAGGTGAGGACGCTGCTTACTGGTCAGAGCAATGTCAAATGTCACAAACCTGCTACTCTACCATATAGCTGATACAGTTGAAGTTGGGATTCACGTATGTACCCTGTTATACTGTGCTGATGAGGGCCTATGCAGTTGAAATGGGCCCACACAGGTCTATGCAGGGGTGAAGGGCATTGCCTGCCCTAATTTCCTGGCTTAGGGGAGCTGGCAAATTATTTTTTCCTATTTGTTAATTTGTTCCCTCTCCAAGGCCAGAAGAATGGCTCCGAGCATGTGACAGGTCCTACTTCCAGACCAGAGGACACAGCAATCTCTGAAGCCAGCCTGGAACCTGGTGCAGAGCAGGGAGCGGACAGGTAGATGGGAGAAAGTTTTTTCCCAAAGGGATGTTTTTTCATCAGAGTTGTAGATGAGACACATGTACCTATCGCTTGCCAATTGAGCACCATGTTTGAGTGGTTCTGGAGGTTTGAGTTCACTCTCTGCCGGTTGGTCCCTCTCTATGTGGAAAACCCGGCCCAAGTACCTGTACTTGCCTCACTGCACACAGCTGATCTGGCCTGCCGTGTGCCGGTTTCTGCCAGGTCAGGTCTGCAAACTCCTCGTTGCTTGTGAACCGTCCCTACCTTCCCCTGCCACTCAGTCCAATTCTTCAACTTTGCCTTTGATGTTCAGGGCTCCTAGATTGTCATATATAATCGATTCACTTGTTTTGGGGGGTCTTTGTTGTAAGAGGGACCACAGGAAGCATCTGACTATTCCACCATCTTGGCCCTGCCCGGGAATTTTGTTTTATTGGTTTGGAGTTTATGTGCCCAGACTGTTCCACCCTATCAGGTTGTAATGCATAGCCCTTACCAGCAGACAGGAGTCTGGGAACCTCCCACCCACCCACTATTGGCTGCTCTTCTCAGAGGGAGCCCTCATGCTAACTGCTTACAGACAGAGCAACTCTCTCTATTTCTTCTTCAATCCCCTTAGTGGACCAGACCTTCCAAACCTGGCCTACAAAGCTGAAAGGCAAAATTCAAGAATTATTTTGTCCCCAGATATAGTTATGAGACCCACAGTGGGGAATGGGGGAAGGTGTGCTCTCTGTAACCCCAGATGCTAGGTTGGATCCAGAATAGGTGGGTGGCTTATGCTTTGTGTTGCAGCTGCACGTCCAGAAAATGTAGTTGCTCTCATTGGTATAAGTACTGCTATAAACGGCATGGAAACATAGTGTAATGAACTTCTCATTGAGGTATAGAAAAATAAAAGAGGTGATGCGATGATGCAAACAAAATACAGTGAAGGAGTCCCTCATTTTTTATAGTTTCATTAAAGAAACTGAACCCTAGTGCTTGTGGCATAGCCCTCTGTCTGTGAGAGTGCTCCATGGCGTGAAGGGTTGTGTCCTTCTTGGCGTTTGTCTATGCAAATGGCTGACCTAATAGTCTCTACAGATGTAGGTGTCATTCTCTGTAAAAAGAGTGACCATCAAATGAAGGCAATAAAGGACATTAAACATCTTGTTTGTATTAGAAACGCACATATAAACCCACAGAAATTAGAGAAGGAAGAGAAACCCAAGGGAATCCACATTTATTGAGAGTATATAGTTTTTTCATACTATGAGGCAGGTGCTCTATTAGGCAAATCATATATTATCTTAATTAATCCTCAAACTGTATGACGTAGATAATATTCTTGGCATTTTACAGTTAGTAAACAAGATCAGAGAGGTTCAGTAACTTATCCAAGGCCACACAGCTCAGAGGTAGGAGGGCTGAGTTTCAAGCCTAACTCTGTCACCAAAATCCATGTCTTTCTGTCATACCATATTGATATGTCTGATGTGGAGGTGAATATCACAATTCAAAAATTATATCTGCTTCTGTAAAGATTACAGTCAAGAATACTCTATGGAGCAGGTCTACTCGGTAACACATGGGGTTACCATGAATTGGAATCAACTCAACAGCAACAGGGTATAGGTAGAAATTAGGCATGTAAGAGTTAAATCAGCTCCATGTTTATGGTCTTTTCTGTAATGTGATGAAAATATGGGAAACACTATGAAATCAACTCACAGGACCCCTAGCCAATGAAGGTTTTTCTGCTCTCGATTGTGATGAAGGCATGCCTTCACCTCAAAATAATGTTTAATATTAGGGATTAGGTTCCCCAAAACACTTTTTATTTGTGAAAATTTTTAATTAAAAATTCTAATTTCAAAATAAAAAAGAAATATGAACAATAAAATGCAAACTGCAAGACTTGAATGTTATATTCCTGGAATATGTTGTAGCCTCCAGTCTTGTGGAGCTCCAGCTTCCGTGGCACTTGTGAATTGGCAGGGTCATGAGAAGCAGCCCAGTCACTTACCCCAAAACACTTTTGAGGGTGTCATTTGGAGTGACTACAAATCTCCTATGCTTCTGTACCTATCATCTCAGTGCACTGTCACCAAAGTGCCAAGAAGTACGCAAAGTCTCAAGAGAAACACACAATTTAGAAAAGGATTTTCATTAACAAAAACTGAACTGAAAAAGACTTTGTATTTTATGCTCTGTAGACAAAAAAAAAAAAAAAATTTGTGTGTGTTTATATAGAATAACCTATTTTCTTCTCCCTACTCACAAAAAGTGAGATCAATTTAGTGCTCAAGTATCACATGGTTGCCGGTAAGGTTACAAGTGTTAGGACTGAGAACCTCCAAAAAGGGAAGACCAGTGGAGCCAGAAGCCATGCTGAACAGAGGAGGCCCAAGCAGGGGCAGAAGGGACAGAACCTGACTCTCTCACTGGAAGGAGAACGAAAATGCCTTTTAAAAGTGACAAAACCAAACCAAACCCATTGCCGTCAAATCGATTCCAACTTACAGCAACCCTATAGGACAGAGTAGAACTGCCCCATAGGGTTTCCAAGGAGTGGCTGGTAGATTCCAGCTGTTGACCTTTTGGTTAGCAGCTGAGCTCTTAATCACTGCACCACTAGGGCTCCTGAAAAGGGACAAGACACTACTTTTTGCCTATCAGGTTAGTACATAATTTGTGTATTGTTCATAGCAAGTTTTGGTAAGGCCAAGCAATATAGGCAGCCTCACACAAGGTTGGTGGGAATGTAAGTTAATACAGCCTTTCTGGGAGGTAATTTTGGGATATGTGTGAGAGGAATACAGTATAAGTCAGTGGTTCTCAAACCTCGGCATGCATCAGAATCACCTGGAGAATCACCCATGTAAAAACACAAGTTGCTGGGTCCCACTGCCAGAATTTCTGATTCAGTGATCTAGGATGGGGCCTGAAAATTTGCATTTCCAACAGGTTTTCAGGTGATGTTAATGCTGCTGGTCCAGGGAGTAAACTTTGAGAACCACCAGTACAAGTGATTAGGAGTTTGGCTTTGATGTTTATCAGCTGTGTGGTCATAGACATGTTTAAACTTTCTGTCTCAGTTTTTTCATTTGTTAAAAATGGGAACGATAATACTACCCACCTCACACAGCTACTTTGAGAATGAAATGAGTTAATATATGTAAAGTACACATAGGAAGTGCTCAGCAAATATTAGCTTAATAAATGTTATCAGATTTTAAAAGGTTCATCCCCTTTGACCCAGAAATTCCATATCTAAGTATCTATCCTACAGAAATATTTACATTACAACTTAGATAAAATAAGTTTATTGAAAAGTACAACTTAACAAGACTGACTAAAGAAGAAAAGAAAATCTGCAGAGCCCTATATCCTCTAAAGAAGTCAAACTTAAATTAAAATATTTCTTACAAAAAACGCCAGAACCAGAAGGTCTTACTGGTGTATTCTACAAAATACTTGAGGAGGACATGGTATGAATATTGCACAAAATCTTTCAGATAACAAAGAACAATTCCCAAATCATTTTATAAGTCCAGCATAACCCTGCTACCAAACCTGACAAGGATATTTCAAGAAAAGAAAATTAGAGACCAATATATGGCATAATGGTTAAGAGCTTGGCAGCTAACCAAAAGGTCACCAGTTTGAATCCACCAGCTGCTCCTTGGAAATGCTATGGGGCAGTTCTACTAAAATAAAATGAGTTTTTGGAAACTCTGGTGGCGTAGTGGTTAAGTGCTATGGCTGCTAACCAAGAGGTCAGCAGTTTGAATCCACTGTTCAGTCCTTGGAAATCCTATGGGGCAGTTCTACTTTGTCTTATAGAGTTGCTATGAGTCGGAATGGACTCGACGGCAATGGGTTTTCAACAGGTATCTTTCAACAGGTATCTTTCAGGAACATGGATGCAAAAATCTTTAACAAAATATTAGCAAATCAAATCCAGCAATTATAAAAATGATAATACCTCATGACCACAATCTATACTGAAATCCTGTGGCTGCAGTGACAAATAAACTTAATAAACAAATAAACTTAGTGGCTTAAACTATGTCCTATGGGGTCAGTATGAGTCAAAATCAACTAGATGGCAATGGATTTTTTTTTTTTTTTTTGGAGTGGCTTAAGATTAGAGGAATTTATTCTCTCACAGCTCTGGAGGCTAGGAGTCCAAAATCAAGGTGTCAGCAAGGCCTTACTCCCTCAAGAGGCTCTAGGGGAGAATCTGTTTCTTGCCTCTTCCAGCTTCTGATGGCTGTTGGCATTCCTTGGCTTGTGGCCACATCACTCCAATCTGTCTCGGTCTTCACACTGCCTTCTCCTCCATGTTTACCTCAGGAATAAAGGTTGTTTTAGCACTCAAAAATCAATCAATGTAATTCACCACATTCACAGCATAAAGGAGAAAAAAATATGGTTTTCTTATATTCAGAAAAAGCATTTAACAAAATTTAGCACCTGTTCATGATTAAATCTCTTGGTAAAATAGGAATAGAAGAAAACATCTTCAATTTGATAAAGGACATCTATGAAAAACTTTTATCTAACATTATATTTAATTTTGAAATTTTTGAATGATTTCCTTCTAAGATGGAGAATACTGTAAGGTGTTTAATTGTACTAGTTCTATTCAACATTGTATTGAAAGACCTAGCTAATGCATTAAGAAAGAAATAGAGATAAGTCATACAGATTGGAAAGGAAGAAGTCAACTGTCTTTACTCACAAAGTTATTGTGATTTTTGACAATCTAAACGAATCTTCCTCCACAAAAAAGTTACTAGAACCAATAAGTGAATTTAGCAAGCTTGCAGGATATAAGGACAATATATAAATAAAATTGTATTTCTATACACTGGCAACAATTAGAAAATGAAAAAATTTAAAGTATCATTTATAGTAGCACAATATCTAGGAAAAAATTTAACCAAAGATGTGCAGATTTCTACACTGAAATTTGAAGAACATTGCTGAAAAATATTAAAGCCCTAAATAGATAGAGAGCTATACCATGTTCATGGACTAGAAAACTCAATATTATTAAGATACCACTTCTCTCCAAATTGATTTATAGATTCAATGTAATTACAATAAAACTCCAGCAGATACCATTATGATATTTTAGAAATCAACAAACAGATTCTAAGATGTATATGAAAAAGCACAGAATCTAGAGTAGCCAAAACAATCTTGAAAACAAGAACAAAGTTGTAAGGCTTACGCTACCCTATTTAAAGACTACAGTGATTAAACTACAGAGATTAAAATGTGTGGTATCAGCATAGGACAAATAATAGCTAAATGGTACAGAATGAAGAGTACAGAAACAGACCTGTACATATATAGTTAATTGATTTTTCAACAAAGACACTGTGTAATTCAATGAGGGAAAGGAATATCTTTTTTTAATCTAATGGTACTTAAATAACTGGATACTCATATGGAAAAAAATGATCTTTGACCTCTACTTCACTACACAAAAATTATATTGAGATGGATCACAGACCTAAACATAACAGCTATGACTATAAATCTTCTAGCAGAAAGAAAAGGCAAATTATCTTCATGCCTTGAAGTAGTCAATATTTCTTAGGACAAATACACATACATAAAAGATAAATTAGACTTCATCAAAAATGAAAAATTTCTGATTCTCAACAGTTACCATTAAAACAAAAAAATTTGTAATACGTGTATCTGAGAAAGCTCTTATATTCAGAATATATGAAAAATGCTCAGAAATCACACTGGAAAACTCTTTGGCAGCTTCTTTTAAAGTTAAACTCATACCTATCCTGTGATCTAGCAATTCTACTTCTAAGAATATCCAAGAGAAATGAAAACTTATGTCCACAACAAAATGTGTATTAAAATGTTCATAGCAGCTTTATTCATAATAGCCCCAAACTGGAAACAACCCAAATGTTTATCAACTGATGAGTGGATAAACAAATTGTGGTATATTTTTAAAATGAAATATTGTTCACCAATAAAAAGAAATTATTGATACACCCAACATGGATGACTCTTAAATGTATTATGCTGTGTAAAAGAATCCAGGCACAAAAGAGTAGAAACTGTATGATTCCATTCATACAAAATTCTAAAAAGGGAAAATCAGTTGCCTTTGAGTCAATTCCAACAAATGGCAAGCCCATGTGTTTCACAGCAGAACTGCACTACATAGGGTTCTCAATGGCTATGATTTATCAGAGGTAGATTGCCAGGCCTTTCTTCCAAGGTGCATTGGGACTGGGTGAATTTGAACCACCTACCTATGGGATTGCTAAGAGTTGGAATCGACTCAACAGCAATAGGGTTGCTATGAGTTGGAATCGACTCAACAGCAATAGGTTTGGTAATAGGTTACCTTTTAGTTAGTTGTTGTTAGGTATCATTGAGTTGGTTTTGATTCTTAGCGACTCCATGTACAACCGAATGAAACACTGGCGGGTCCTGAACCATCTTCACAATTGTTATGCTTGAGCCCATTATCATAGTCACTGTGTCAATCCATCTCACCAAGGGTCTTCCTCTTTTTCACTGACCCTCTACTTTACCAAGCATGATGTCCTTCTCCAGGGACTGATCTCCCCTCATAACATGACCAAAGTATGTGAGATGCAGTCTCGCCACCCTTGCTTCTAAGGAACATTCTGGTTGTACTTCTTCCAAGACAGATTTGTTCATTTTTTTGGCAGTCCATTGTATATTCAATATTCTTTGCCGTAACCAAAATTCAAAGGCGCCAATTATTTGGTCTTCCTTATACATTGTCATGCTTTCACATGCACATAAGGTGATTGAAAACAACATGGTTTGGGTCAGGCACACCTCAGTCTTCAAAGTGACATCTTTGCTTTTTAACACTTTAAAGAGGTCTTTTGTAGCAGATTTGCCTGATGCAACGCACCTTTTAATTTCTGGACTGATGCTTCCATGCGTATTGATTGTGGATTCAGGTAAAATGAAATCCTTGACTTCAATCTTTTCTCCATTTGTCCTGCTGTTGCTTATTGGTCCAGTTGTGAGGATTTTTGTTTCATGTTGAGGTGTAATCCATAATGAAGGCTGTGGTCTTTGATCTTCGTCAATAAGTGCTCCAATGCCTCTTCACTTTCAGGAAGCAAGGCTGTGTCATCCGCATAATGCAGGTTAATGAATCTTTCTCCAATCCTGATGCCCCGTTCTTCTTCATATAGTCTAGCTTCTCAGATTATTTGCTCAGTATACCGATTGAACAGGTATGGTGAAAGGATACAGCCATGACGCACACCTCTCCTGACTTTAAACTACTCAGTCAGTATCCCCTTGCTCTGTCTGAACAACCGCCTCTTGATCTACGTACAGGTTCCTTACGAGCACAATTAAGTGTTGTGGAATTCCCATTCTTCTCAATGTTATCCATAATTTGTTATGATCTACACAGTCAAGTGCTTTTGCATAGTCAGTAAAACACAGGTAAACATCTTTCTGGTATTCTGTGCTTTCAGCCAGGATCCATCTGACATCAGCAATGATATCCCTGGTTCCACGTCCTCTTCTGAATCCGGCTTCAAATTTCTAGCAGTTTCCTGTCGATTTATACTGCTGCAGCCACTTTTCAATCATCTTCAGCAAAATTTTACTTGTGTGTCATATTAATGATATTGTTTGATAATTTCTGCATTGTGTTGGGTCACCTTTCTGGGGAATAGGCATAAATATGGATCGCTTCCAGTCAGTTGACCAGGTAGCTCTCTTCCAAATTTCTTGAGATAGACAAGTGAGCACTTCCAGCACTGCATCTGTTTGTTGAAACATCTCAGTTGGTATTCTGTCAATTCCTGGGGCCTTGTTTTTTGCCAATGCCTCCAGTGAAGCTTGGACTTCTTTAGTACCATGGGTTCCTGTTCATATGGTACCTTTTGAAATGGTTGAACTTCACCAATTCTTTTTGGTATAGTGACTCTGTATTCCTTCCATCTTTTGATGCTTCCTGCATCATTTAATATTTTCCCTGTAGAATCCTTCAATATCACAACTAGAGGCTTGAATTTTTTCTTCAGTTCTTTCAGCTTGAGAAATGCTGAGCATATTCTTTCCCTTTGGTTTTCTATCTCCAGGTCTTTGCACATGTCATTATAATACTTTACATTGTCTTCTCGAGCTGCCCTTTGAAATCTTCTGTTCAACTCTTTTACTTCATCATATATTCTTTTCACTTTAGCTACTGGACGTTCAAGAGCAAGTTTCAGAGTCTCTTTGGACTTCCATTTTGGTGTTTTCTTTCTTTCCTGTCTTTTTAATGACCTCTTACTTTCTTCATATATGATGTCCTTGATGTCATCCCACAACTCATTTGGTCTTCGGTCACAGTGTTCAAATCTATTGTTGAGATGGTCTCTAAATTCAGGTGGGATATACTCAAGGTCATACTTTGCCTCTCCTGGGCTTGTTAGTTTTGGCTAGTAGCTGAACTTAACTTTTTGTGCCACCCAGGGACTTCAAATCATTATATGGTGAGAGAAATCAGAACAGTGGTTGCCTCTGTGGATATGTGGGGTATTAACTGGAAAGAAGCTTGAGGGAACAGAGTTTCCCATTAGGCTTATTGTTGCTTGTCCAAGCTGGCTTCCTACTGCCTACTAGATAAAATGATGCTATATGAGGCTTTACTATGCCTACATCTAGGCAGCCAAAAGAAAGATGGCTTCTAAAGAGGACTGGCAAAAATGTCTAACTTTGCATAATTTTTTATTCAAATGTGATTTAAATCATTGTTCCTTTGGGTAATACTCTATTATGATTTTGTAGCCCAAAATAAAAGGAATGAACCTGTTTTAAGAAAATGATGACTATTACTGCTGGTATTTCCATAATTCATGGAATAAAATTATGTTCAACCATCTTCATATATAAACGAGGCATATTATATAATCCAGGAATTCTATGCCAGTGTACAAAAGTGATGCTATCGACTTGTCATATTAACATCTGCTCTAATAGGCATCATGCAAGCTGTGGGATCACAGCAGTAAAACCCAGGCCCTGTACACAAGAAACTTACAGTCAGCTGGGGAGATAGACACAGTTGTTTTTCCAGGAGTCGTAACGGGTTGTTCAGGCATCCACTTTTACCCAGGTGGCTAGTTAGAAAGGCAGTTATGGTCAAAGAACAGTTTTCCTAGAGAAGACTTATCCTACAAATAGCACAATATTGAATATACAATCAGTGCCTACCAGAGATGCAGTCAAATGGACATGTCCAATGTCTATTTTAAATAGAAATCAAAGTTTTGTATTTGTCATTTAAACATTCATTTCATCCCATGATGCTTTTAACTGTTGGATTAACCATATAATAATATTCATCAGGTAAATTATTGAAGAGGCAGCCAATTACAACAGGCCAAAAAAAAAAAAAAAAAAAAATTTGCTGCCCTGTAGTCCATTCTGACTCATAGCAGCCCTATAGGACAGAGAATTGCCCCATAGGGTTTCCAAGTTGTGACTGGCGAATTCAAACTGCAAACCTTTTTGGTTAGCGGCCAAGCTCTTAACCACTGTGCCACCAGGGCTCCAACAGAATGCTCTCATAAAAAGAGGAACTCCCAACCCGCCCATAAAATGCAGCGTGTTTTTTCTAAAACATCATTCTAATTTTTATTAAAAAAAAATGCTTTCCTCAGAGCTGTTAAAAAAAACCTGTAATTTTACTTATGAGATTTTTGCTTCCGTGGTTTTATGACATCATAAGTATCCTGAATAAAATAATTAACTACAACTCACAAGTAGACTTTGTACTCACTGCAGGATAAGTGTACTCTTAAAAGCTTTTAGGTACACAGATAAAACAGTAACACTAAAAACTTATTACAAGAGTTTTTCAATATTTAAAATATTACAACATGGATGAATTTTGAAAACATTATGCTGAGTGGAATAAGTCAGTCACCAAAGGACAAATACCGTATGATCCCACTTACATGAAATAGGCAAATGTATGGAGGTCAAAGTTTATCAGTAGTTACCAGGGCTGGAAAGGGAGGGGAAGAAGGGGATTCATGCCCCTACAGTTTATACAACAGTTCTGCCAGTAAAGTTTATTACATACAACGAAACCACGGTAATCTTGTGACTGCATAAACACATGTCACAAGAACTGTATATCAAAGTTGTTTACAAAGTATTAAGGGGCATGGTATTTTGATCCTGAGCTTCTGTTAATGGTGGTGGAATAGTCTGGAAAAGAATAGTGGTAATGGTTGTACAACATGATGAACATAATCAACATCACTGAAGTGCATGTGTAAAAACTGTTGACTTGGCAAATGTTCTATGTATTTTTATCACAATTAAAAAAAAATTCACACAGAAACAAAGTCAATTAAATTTTATTACAACCAAGAATATAAAATAAATGCAATGTAATTTATTTTAGTTTTAACAGTCATTTCAAGAAGGATATTAGGACAACTCAAAAGTGGGGAATGCTCAGCTGCAAAGCATGGCTCTTCCTACACCCCGCGGGGTGGGCCTCCCTGGGTGCAGCCGGCTGGAGCACCCACCTGGCAGCGGAGCATGGGGAAGCGTACACAGTTGTCTATATCATCACAGAAAGGGGGATGCGTGCATAAAACTACCGCAAGAGGAGACGAGGACAGGTACACTTCACAATAGGAATTATGGGAGATACAAACTAGGGCAGTTTAGAAAGGATATACTACATAACATATATAAAAAGTACTTTAAATTGTGGTTAAAAAGGACATCTTCAGTCCAGGTTTTGTGTAATACTTTTAGTGTCTACACAGACAAATCTTTAAAAAAATTAAATAGTATTAATTTACTAAATATTTAGGAGATAACAGTGCATTAAGGATTTTTTTTTTTTTTCATATAATACATACATATCACTCCTTTGCAGTGATAGCTTAGAAGAGTAAGTATGGCCTTAGGTACAACACATTTTTAAAAAATCCTAAAACAATGAACTTTGCTTTCTGATATTTGTGACTATTCTTGAAGATTATGGGGACCCATACTGCTATGTTTTATATAAAATATCACTTGTACTTGAATCCTTCAAGCCTCCTTTAATCTAACTGCCATGTTGCTGTCTCCTTCATTTCCTAGGAAGGTATCATCGCAGAGTTTAAGATTTGCAATTTTGATAGAATTCTTCCTTCATTGTATAGTTTCTGCTACATAAATTTCTTCAAAGCAGATCAAGCTCTGATCTTATTTTTCAACTTTTTTTTTTTTTTTCCTTTTACCTTTAGCAGAGAAAACGGCATCATTTTAGAGGCATACAGCTGGCAGTTGCTTCTCCACAAATGAGGCAGTGAACATGTAGTAAAAGTCATCCCTTCTATTCCTAAGAGTAAATTATTTTTTGTAAAAGAGTAGTGCTGAAGGATAACATTCGAAGTACTAAAGTTTCAAAACCACACAGATATAAAAATACACGTCCTTGGTTTTTGTATGTTACTGCATGATCTCCTTCATCACAAGGATTATTTCAGCCTCACAGTACCAGCCCTGCTGCCAAGGCTACCTTAGCCTTAAGCTCATCTGTCTTGAAAGTTTAAAATCCATTTTTCCAAACACACATCTCACCAGAAAGCTAACTCAAAAACTAAGTTGTAATATGGAGAGCAGGAAGCTTTCACTTTGATTCAATCCTTCATTTCCATGGCCTCCTCTGGTGTGGGTGTTCCACAAGCTGCGAGATGTGTTTGTCCATTGAAGAGTGTGGCCCTATGCCCTGTGTCCCCAGGGGACATGACTGCATCTAATAAAATTTTCAAAGATGAATAGGATCATTTTAGGACCACAAAGGTAAATTTTAACCTCAAAGCTTCACAGGTCTCCTCAGAGGTCCAACAGTTTTAGGGCTGTTATGTGTGTTCAAGTCTTTGTTCCCCTTTATGGGGAAAAGGAAATTACAAACCAAATTATTTTAAAGAGTAATAGACACCAGTGGGCATCACCAACCCTGAGGCAAAAACAGAAGAGGAAGGGCCACTATCAGCCCAGTGACCAGAGAGACTCAGTTGTTAGTCATGGGGATTTCTGGCTTTGTCCTGGAGAACACTGTGTACTGAGAGGAAGTGATGAAATCCCCCTACAGTTTATACAACAGTTCTGCCAGTAAGGTTTATCACATGCAACGAACCCAGGGTAATCTTGCGACTGCATAAACACACGCCACACGAACTGTGTGTCAAAGCTGTTTACAAAGGATTAAGGGGCATGGCATTTTGATTTATGCACATACTTGGGTTTGTCTTTTATTAAACGTATGCTCTCCTTGAGGACAGGAACGGAGCTGCTATTTTCATTGTAATTTCCTACACTTAGTAAATTGTGTTCTGCTTACAAGGACGACTAAATTGCTGTTGAAAGGCTGCTGCGAACATTTAAAATATACACTAATGCCTTGTATGGTATTTAATCTCTGACTTTCTTTAAGGTGGACTGATACAGAAACCTCTCCATAACACTGTTTACTACTGAGCAGAGTTTGGAATAATAACTCCATCCAAGTAGGGTTAGAAGTAAACAACAGAACCTTCATATCATAAGATGGTCTCACATATAAGCCTAGCTCATGGCACAGACATCCCAGGGGAGCGTAATTTATTGTCACCAGGCTGACCATAAAAGCTCCTCAAGGACTGGAAGTGTGTCTTGCCCTTCCTTTGTGTCCACCACCAGCCTGGCATTGAGCCCATGGAGACGGTGGGTATAGAGAGCATCTGCTGACTGATAGCTCTGGACAGTGAGGCTTCAGGGCACAGGGTGGAACTTGATACAGGTAGCTGCATTATACAGAAGGCTATTGATTTCTTAATTTTAAAAAACAGAAGGGATAAACTACCATGAAGACAATCAGAAATTCCTTCCAATGGAGCACGTCAACTGTTTCATCTTCATTCTTGCTGAGTGCCACTACACAGTCTTTATTATCAGTAAGGATTATTATGCTCAGATCAGTAAGGTCCTTGCTGGCTACGATCACATCAATAGTGCAAAAGGTATACTGGCTTCTGTCTAAAATCTTATTTTGCTTGTGTATGGACCCAGAGTATCATAACCAGGTAGATAAGTTCACAAAGAATAGTAAAAAAGATGCATACAGTTTGCATATACAACATCAGCTATTTCTTCTAGCTCAAGAAAAAAACAATGTTTAAAACAAGGCTGGTGCTGCTAGTAGCATTGAGAAGAACACAAATTTCTTGGCTCTTACATTGCAATGGGAGCTCTAAGTCTTTACATTACCTTCTGACTCTAGGGAGTAAGAGGCTCCCTAAACTGGCTAAGAACGAACTCAGGCTCTAATTCATAGATAATGGAAATGTAAATATTCGTCTTATCTAGTATAGTCTTATACTATCTGCCCATAGTTTTTAGGCACAACTATTAAGTTTTCTCCTAGGGGCAAAAGAAAGCATTCAGTGCAATGAAAAGATTCTTGATAGAATTAAGTTTCAGGAACAACAGCAAAATTATGCATACATAATACATACTTTAGACATGAATAAAACCTAAATTTTTAACATGCTTTAAAAATAGTCACTCTATGTCTAATGTAAATATGAATGGATAACACTGCCTCTTTAAAAGCAGATTAATTTGCAGGCTTCTATTTGAGTACCCTTGATTATTTAAGAAAGTTACTCAAGCTGACCCAGAGGTGAAGAAATCGACAGTTCTTTAGAGAGGCCAACTTTATGTACAATACACACGAAAAGCTTTTCCTTCAAAGGCAAGCAACACATCCTTTAATCAACATTACTCCTTCTTAAAGAAATCCTAGTGCAGTTAATATTCTCTTGCAGCTTTCTGGTCAAGGTCACCAGAGGACTATATTTCATCAAAGCTCTTGAAACCCTTTTTAAGGTAGACTTAGCTACATGAAGGTTAAAAATTATAAGTCTTAATTACTGAACACATTTCAGAATAAGATGATGATTCTTGGAACTAAGTTCCATATGAGTGATCATATAAAAATTACAACATACTTCAGTTCTTCATAGCATAAAGCATAGTAACTGTGAAGATCTAGGCTGTTTTTGGTTGGAGGTTCCCTCTGTCCCACCTCTTGCCTTTTTATTAGACCTTCCCTGAAACTAGATAAATAAAAACACAATATTAAAGTACTTTGGGACAGTTACAGTTTCTGTTTAAGACTTCCATGAGCAAAACAGTTATATCCTGTGAAAACAACGTAGTGCTTTAAAAGGTGCATTTTTTACCTGTGTTGCTAAAACAGTTCATGAAGTATAAAACTATACACCGTTGGAGTCCTGTTTCTAAAACATTAAAATCCTATTAAAAGAGCTTTGAAAAGATAAATCATAGTGATTGCTACAGCATGAGAAAGGTGCACCAGGAAATCCTTCCCAAAAATGCTGAAGGTTACAGAAGTTAAGTGCTGGGATTAGATCAGACGCTTCATCGGGAAATCACAAGGAACACATGCAGGGGAAGGGTGTCGGGAAACTTCACGAGAATCTTCTTTAAGTCGATAAAGAAGAAGTATCAGACCTGCAAAATGCTCAGTATTTAAGTTCTCCTTCTAAATGTGTGAGTTTTAAACTGGCATCACAGCTGGCATTTTTGGTTCTTTTCAACGCAGGCATCGTATTGCTGAGTCTGTGCTCTGGGCTGAACCGGCCGGGCGGACGGGGCTCAGTACCGGTGCGTCTGGTGAGACGAGTGGTACTGCGCGCTCTGCTGAGCCGAGGAGGAGTAGCCGAGTGTGCTCTGGGACTGCGAAGATCCCTGAACGCTGCTTTGGTAATTCAGGCGTGAACTGGAGTGCTAGGAAAAGGAAACAAGAAAAGGAAATTACTGATGGAGGAAGGAAATGGCACAAGGTGTGACTCACAATAAACAGTTGCCATGGAGTCCACCCACGCTCGTGGCGATCCTGTGTGTGTCAGAGCAGAGCTGCAGTCCGCCGAGTTTTCAACGGCTGAGTTTGGAGAAGTAGATCACCAGGTCCTTCTTCTGAGGTGCCTTTGGGTGGCTTTGAACTTCTAACCTTTTGGTTAGCAGAGACTCCGTGAATCACAATAAGACAGAGAAATGAGCCATTTTCCTCATTAGGCTCCTGGTTTGAATCCAGGGTAGCTGACTTAGCTTGTTAACACATTGTGTTTATTTGAAATAACAGCCTGTAACCACATGTTCTGACAGGCACCAGGTCTGGCTGGATTTCTTTGGGAGATTAGCTACCCTGGTTAAAAAAAAAAAGGCAGAGGGAAAACTTATGCTGACTAACTGCTCTTTATCTTGACTAATTCTGGGGTGGAGTTTAGCCCTTTGCACAATTGAGATTTGCAAACAAAACTAACCAATTTGGCATATTGAATCAATGGTATTTTTAATGTATACACACATGCTGTTAATGCTTTCATTATAAACGACACAAAGCTGTGATAAAGAAATCACTATTTTTAGAGACAAGAATTTTTAGAGGTAGAAGCAGTGTCAGCAGCTGGACTACCTAAAGACAAAGTAAGGCAAGGTCGGGCTGGAGGGTGGGCAGCACTAAGAGGGTTTTACAAACTTTGGGTAGTATTTAAAATAAAACAATTTTCAAAGATGACTTTCCTAAAGAGAGAGAAAAAAAAAGGCAAAGATAAATGTATATCAATTCAATGCTTTGATATTTAATATTAATGTAATTAATATTACTTTAAAGGAATTATTAATCTTCATAGTACCTAAGTTAACTATGAAAAATAAAAAAAGATTCATCTATAGAATGAGAAAATGGTGTCTGGTTAAATATAAGCAAGCTGGAGCTAGCGTCTTTGGTGATACTCAGAGGGTTGGTTTTTTTCTGTGAGCAAGTCGGAAAGAATATGTATAATTATAAGTTATTACTAGGAGTTAAATTGCAAATGGCCTCCAGGTGGAACTGGTGGTTAAGGAAGGATGAGTCAGGGTCCAAAGGCTGCCAAACTAGACTTGCAACATGTGGTCCAAGACAAACACTGCAATAAAGTAGTCCTAAATTACATAACTCTGAAAAGTTGTGCTGGTGAAGAAGGCTTTGAAAAATCCAAATTTTAACTATCCTTTTTCTCCTTTGCAGTTTGAAAGCATTAGTGGCAATTTTGCTGGTAAACTAAAATGTAGACTTATAAGAATCTAATGTGTTACAGTGTATCTGTTTTAATGATAAGTTATATTTTAAGATAGGAAAAAAAATGCCAATATTCCCATTTTAAAAGTACTAATAATACTTGCTTATAATTTATTGATGAAGCACTAACAGAACCCACTGAAAAATATGACAAACATTCTCCTTAATAGAAAAGTTAAGTCTGGCTTTGAATAAACTAAGATAAAAATAATTCAGAGAATCAAATGCAAGAAAATATCACATTAGCCTTCCTTAGACATTATAAAAGATGGCTATCAAATTTTCATTTAAAAATGTGTTTATGCCAAAACTAAGAAGTATCCTGAATATAACCAAACACTACAAGGCACACAGTAGCAGGGGCAAGGGTCTGGGGCCATGGTTTCAGGGGACACCTAGGTCAACTGGCATAACAAAATTAAGAAAATGTTCTGCATCCCATTTTGGTGAGTGGCACCTGGGGTCTTAAAAGCTAGCAAGCGGCCATCTAAGATACATCAATTGGTCCCAACCCACCTGGAGCAAACAAAGATGGAGAACACCAAAGACACAAGGAAAATATGAGCCCAAGAGCCAGAAAGGGCCACATAAACCAGAGACTCCATCAGCCTGAGACCAGAAGAACTAGATGGTGCCCGGTGACCACCAATGACCACCCTGACAGGGAACACAACAGAGAGTCCCTGATGGCGCAGGAGAAAAGTAGGGTGCAGAACTCAAATTCTAGGAAAAAGACCAGACTTAATGGTTTGACTGAGACTGGAGGGACCAGAAGACATGGCCCTCGGACCCTCTGTTAGCCCAGAACTAAAACCATTCCTGAAGCCAACTCTTCAGACAAAGATTAGACTGGACTATAAGACATAAGATAATACTCGTGAAGAGAATGATTCTTAGCTCAAGTAGGCATGAGACTAAATGGGCAGCTCCTGCCGGAGGTGAGATGAGAAGGCAAAAAGGGACAGGAGCTGGTTGAATGGACACGGGAAATCCAGGGTGGAAAGGAGGAGTGTGCTGTCACATTTTAGGGAGAGCAACTAGGGTCACATAACGTGTATAAATTTTTGTATGAGAAACTAACTTGAACTGTATACTTGCACTTAAAGCACAAGGAAAAAAAAATGTGTTTATGATGAAGCTTAAATCCAGATACAAAGAAGCTTTATTCCTGAAATGGCCTAAAACTGTAAAATATGAGGAAGCAAGGTAATCATAAAATTAGAGCCCTATAATTGTTAGGCTATGATTACTTTTAACAGATGAGACTCCGTGACAATAGGTCTTCCCTGTGAGAAACTATTTTAATCCTCCTGAAATCCAGATCTGAGTTCATAGAGTTGGGGTGACCCACCCAGGCCATTTGCCCTTAGGTGTCCTTTTGAACCTGGAGCCTTTAAGAAACTGGTTTTCCTGGACTCACCTTCAGGTCAAACAACAGCCTAGTGAGCTGCTTAGCAGAGATAATTTTGCCTTAGGCATTGGTGAAATTTAGAATTATCTAAGTTATTTACACGCAGTCAGTTCAGAGAAGCAGGATCTCCAAGGTCTGATTGGAAGCTGTGTTTTAGGATATATAGCATGCCCTTAATGACTCTGTTTTTACAACTGACTGGCCCTGAAACCCTGCTTGCTCTGACACTATCTCCTGAGAAACCAGTATGAATGCAATTTATAATGACCTTCAGGAGACTACCGCCCGGACCCGCCTATATAGCTTGTTTTCACTATCCCCTCTTTGGAGCACGCTCCCAATACTTTCAGTGTGATGCTGCCCAATTTGAATAGTATCTGCTTACAATAAATATATGCTGTTACACTAATTTCTGGTGTCTCTTGCATTTAGGTTTTTAACTATACCAGATAAAGAACCAATTGATAATGCAAGAGTTGCAAACCACGTGCAGTAAGGCTCTCCCACCCCACCCCACGCTAGTGTCTAAAGCTTGTTGTAGAGGAAAATTAGTAACAGACATCTTACTTTGATTTTAAGGTTTTTCTTATCCACAAAACCAAATATTAACCTAAAAAGCCTGACCCAATCTGTAAAAGCTTTGATTTAGTTTCCTCCAGAAGCAGCTCTAAAGCAACGTACAATCGTCTTTTCCAGCTGGAAAAGGACAGTCACAACAAAACCATTACCTCCTGATTTAATGAAAAAGACTCTAGACAAACAAAAAAAACCCAAACATGTTGCCATTGAGTGGATTTCGACTCATAGCAACCCTACAGGACAGAGCAGAATTGCCACATAGGGATTCCAAGGAGCAACTGGTAGATTTGAATTGAGCACTTTCGGATAGCAGCTGAGCTCTTAACCACTGTACCACCAGAGCTAGGCTCTTCTAATTTAAATCTCAAAAAAGTATGGTTGCAGGTGGTAGAGGGCCAGAGATCATAAATTATGACCTGATCTCAGTAGAAGGAGGGCAGGTTTAATCAATCATGTTAAGATTAGCCAACAGTTGATCTTCTACTCTTCTTCCTCCTCTTCTAAGCCCTCATTGTAACTAGCCTCCTTCAAATCATTAGCCCTTTTTTTTGGAATCAGAATGGTCTCCCTATATGCACATAGAATAAGTGCTCAGAATAAATCTTATGTTTCAATTTCTTTGAGTTCTGATTATTTTTAACAAACTAAAGCCAGTTGTCTTTGAATTAACTTTGACTTACGGCGATCCCATGCGTGTCAGAGTAGAACTGTGCTCCATAGGGTTTGCAGGGAACTAGATTTAAGACAGGTAGCAAAGCCCTGAGATCGGAGGGTGCCTATTTGAGAAATAGCGAAGAGACTGGTGTGGTTAGAGGAGAAACAAGTAAAAGAGAAATAGGCTATACGACTCAAAGGTAACGGGCTATCAGGGAGGTTAATAGGGGGTTGAGTGTGGAACCTGGAGACTTAGTAAGACAGAGAACAGAGAGGCCTCCAAATCTGCAAAGTAACAGGAAATCCCCACAACAATGGGGCTGGGTATCTAAAAATAGCACACGAACTTCTTTAAAGTTGCCTTTCAGAAACAGTTGGAGAAGACCAGGCCCAGACACATGTGCAGAACATCCACCTGTGACCCCTGTGTGACCTTCCACCAGGGGCAGTGAGGGGCTACAGCCGCCTCCGGGGAATCAAACCCAGGGTGCAGGAGACAGCACAGGTGTGACACCCCATAATAAGTCCTGCTACGAATCCCAGAGGCCTCCAGGACAGGAGCCATCTTGGAAAGCTGCTGCGCAGGCACCTTAGTTAACATATCCCCGCCTGCGTCTATGAATAAACATGAATCTTTTCCTGCCCAAGAACTTTTAAAAACTCAGGCCTGTCTTTTGTTGTGTGAGATGAGGGTATGCATCGCTCTAGGCCCTCCTTGTCTCTGCTTGCAAGCCTCTTCAATAAAGCTTTGCTCGTGTGGAAAACTACATGCCTTACTTGCTCATTCTTAACCAGTGAGAGGCAAGAACCTTATTCCAGTAACAATTTTGGCGAGCCAGCCAGGAGGCACAAAGGGATCCTTTGCGTCCTGTTCTCGGACCCAAGGCAGTGGAGAGGAGAATTGCCTGACGCCGGTGGTGAAAAAAGCAGCTGCCGAGACTGATTATTCTCGCGTTTCTCCGCCAGGTAAGGACTTCTCCCCCTTACTCCTCAGGGCCCAAACTTAGTTTCATTTTCCTCCCAGGTGTGTTATACTGTGGGGGCCGGAGGCACTAATGAAGGGTGAAGTGTCCCCAGAGAAACGGGTCTAAACTGACCCTAGGGACCAAGGGACATATTCCACAGAGCACCCCCAGAGCGACAGGCTTTTCAAACCCTAGGGACCGAGGGATGCCTTCTTTTTGACCCTAGGGAGTAGGGAATTTCTGACCTGCTGGTAGTGCACTCTTGGCAGGAGCTGCAGCCTGCCCCTTTTCCTCTCCTCTCAAGCTGGCCTTTTGCCCAGCTACTTGTTTCAGCCGTCGTTTTCTGTGTTTGGATATTGTCTGCCTCTAGGTGGTACACCCTGTTTCTGAGGGAATGGATGTAGAGGTCTCTGTTTGGATTGAGAGATTGAAGCCCCTCTGTTTGGTACTGGGGATAAGAGGCATCTGGAAGGTCAAAGTGGAGATTCAGATATTCCTAGTAACGTGTTGGACCTCACTAAGCCATTTCTGACTTGTCTGGTCTGAGCGCTGTTTGTCTTATGTGTGACCGGGGCTGTCTGGGAGGTTGAGACTGTGAGCTTGTCTCGGTCACCTCTGTGTCTTATGTGTAATGTATGTGTTGCATAGAAACTAAATGGTGAAGAGAAATTCAGGTTGAATTAGAGCATGCTTGTGGAGACTCCTGAGAATTTACTGATTGGGCTGTTTACTGAGCGATTGGTCATCTTTTGCTCTAGGTGGTTTGAAGAAAAAACGTAATTTTGTCTTGAAGGAAAAGTAGTTCCAGAACAGCAAAAGAGAAAGAAATTGCTGTTTTTTGCCTTTTGAAATGTCTGGAATTGGGATGACTCCCTTCAGCTTCCAGTCTCCCTAGCTAACTATTGGATTCCTTTACAAAATTGCTAAAGGGCTTTGGTATTTTACTGGGTAGATAGCCTTTCAAAATGCCTCTGTATGTAAATGCATCAGAATGGGCTAATCTTGTCTTCTACCTTGAGTTAAAAAGTAGGTAGGGTGGGGCCAAATGAGGCCTCCTTAGCCCCCAGCCCTTACCTGCCAAGGCCACAAAGAAACACTGAAATGGCCTAGAGAAATGTTCATTGGTCAGTTAAACAGAAACCTTGTGATTTCCAAAGTCAGTTGATAAAATTAGATTGGAAAAATATGAGAAATAACAAAAGTCAAATGAAAATTTGGAATATTTAAAGAAACTTTATTTCAATTACTTATGTTTTATGGTATACAGGCTTAAAATAATCTCTAAGATCTTTTAGGTAACTTATTGATGTTGAATTGAATCTGCTTCAAAGACAAAGGTTCAGTCTGTCATTAGAATAAGATTCCTGAGTCAGAAACCAAGCCACGTGGCTTTAAGAAAAACTAAGGGTTTTATTTCAAGATCTTTGGTTAAATAACTAAAGTATTGTTGCGTGGTAACTTATGATAAACTCCTGACAAGTTTGAAAGCCACGAAAATTTTTATAAAGAAAAAGTGCTAAAAAAGTTTATTAGACATGATATAAATTATATGGAACATGTTGTTAAAGTCATAAGAAGTGCCTGATTCTTTCTCTCTGGGTTATTGCTAACTTGGTCGATTTATTTTTTGAGTCTAACATCATTAAAAGCCAATGGTTTGACTGGAGAATTCACATCATTTACCTATGAAGTGATTTTTGTTGCTGTTCAGGTATTTAGAGCCTTAATGGTCTTGGTGTATTCTTGATATATCCTGACTGTATGGTGCTGTGTCTCGGGATTATGTGTTACATCTGAAGTTCTTTAAAAATACAGTTAATGGTTTGGAATTGATTTCTTTCAGGTCTTTCACCATTAAGAATTATGTTACTTTACCGATTTCCTGAAAACACTTGACCAAAATATCTAAACTAAAGGATACTATGGGTTTTATGTGAGAGTACTGCTGGTGCTTTGAGGTCTGACTTTCTGGACATAAGAAACCATATTCTTCTTTTGTCCTAAATAACTAGTGGGTTAAAAAAAAAAAGAAAGAAACTCTTGAATTAGAAGTTCTTGTTGACAAACTTAACAAAGTTGTGAATATCATGACCAGAAAGGTGTCTGAAATATGAACTATGATTTTACAAATTAGAATAGCATTCTAGGTTTGGCAGAATGTAGCTCCTGCTGAGGCACATGAAAAACCGTTACTGATGCTGCTTCTGTGTGAACAAACACCTCATGAAATTTGTTTCCTTGGTTCAAAGGCCTTAGGGTCATAGTTTCATTGGTGATTTCAGACAACTGGCCTAATGTTAGTGTTTCTGTTCTACCTCCTGAGTAGCTGTTTGGTGCCTGAGATCTTAAAAGCAGATAGTGATTGAATATTTTTAATCAAAGATTCTATAACAAGATCATGACTCAAAAGAGGGAACCATGAAAGAGTTGTACGTAATTTTCCTGGAATCCAGATTTCTGACTTTCATAAAGGTTGAGGCAACCCACACAGGCCATTGCCTTTAGGTGTCCTTTTACAAATAATTGTCCAGATAACTAACAAAAGAATTTGCTCTGGCCATTGTGCTTTTTTTGAAGAATTCAATCTGTTTTGAAAAACTGACTCCAAAGATTAGACTGAAAGTTATGTTTATGGTAAATCAATAATCATTTTAATCAGTCTTCTAGACAATGTTGCATGAGGTACCTGTTTAATGTTTGTAATCAAACTCTTACCCTCTTGCTATACAGAAAATTATGTATCTTAAACCAGGTTCTCAGAGGAGATCAACCTCATGGCTCAGACTCCATTTTGTCTTAGATACCACTTCTGCTTCTGAATAAGTGACCCATGACTGTTAACAGGTAAACCAAAGAGGGACAGCTTGCCCTCAAGGAGAACGCTTAGTATGTTTTAGACAGATTAACTGAAGGCCTCCAACAAGAAAAGCTAATAGTGAAAACTTAGTTATCACATGTAAGTTTTTCTATATTTTCTGTTTTCTCCGGACAAACTTTGTGTGTTAAAGGTAATGTTAAATTTGCCATCCTTTGTAAAACAAGAGTCAGGAGAAAGCCCATCGTTCCAGCACTCAAGGTATGGTTGGTAACTTTAATTCCCATTTATGGTATATATAAATTGGAGAAATCTTTAAGAAATTTATCAGTCACTGTGGGACTAGAGACACAACCCAGGTTCATGTGCCATTTTCAGTCTCAGACTTAAGCCAGTGCAAAAAAAAAAAAAAGATTAGAGTGTGTAGAAGACCCTGAGACATCTAAGGATGAGTTCATGAAACGCAGCTTGAATTTTAATTTGACCTGGGGAGATGTGGTGGTCATTTTAACTCACTAGTGTCGTACGGATGAAAAGACTAAGATCCTGACTAAGGCTAGAGAACAGACAGACGATGCTGTCCACACCTAACACATGTTATTTTCAGACTGGGAAGAGAAACACAGTCCCCGATGCGGAGCCGAATTGGGATTACAATAGAGATGGTAAAAAAGAGCCAAATATTTAGTTGCATGTATACTAGGCGAAATTTAGAAGTGTATAGCCAAGCCTGTTAATTATAATAGGGTACAAGAAATTACCTAGACAGCAGAAGAGAACTCAATAGTCTTCCTTACCAGGCTGATTGAGGCTTTTAAGAAATAGTCTGACCATGACAGCTCAGGAAGAAAGACTTTGCTAGCTATAACACCAGATACTAAAAAGAAACTACAAAAGATAGAAGCAGGACCCCAGACTCCCCTCTCACGACTGGTTGAGGAAGCCTTCAAGGTCTTTTAACAATAGGGATCTGGCAGCAGAGGATCAAATGAAGAAAAAGGCCTGATTGTTGGCAGTAGCACTTCAGGGCCCAACTCGAGGTAACCCAACAGAATCCTAAAGACCAAGACCTCCAAAAGAATTTCCTCATCGACCAGTGAGTATCAAGCCAGACCAATGTGGGTATTGCAAAAAAGAGAGGCCAGGCCAGGCAGGCCCACAGCGCCTGATGTCCCTCTTGGAAGAAGAACAGCAGCCCTATTGATGAGGCCCAGAGGTCCACTCAGCTCCCCGCCAGGAGACCATCGCCACAATAGAGCCTTGGGTTACTCTCGACGTGGGAGGTAAAGAGACTGAATTTTTGCTAGACACGAAAGCTGCCTTCTCTGTTTTAACCCCAAATCCAGGCCCACTCTCCAGTTGTGACTGTACAGTTAGTTATTGACGGAAAGCCTAAGGTAAGGAACTTTACTTTTCCCCTTTCCTGTGATTTGGGACAGAGAATGTAAAGAAACAAAGGAGGGGGAAGCCAATATATTTGGTGGGCAGTGTAGAAAACACTCCCCTCTATTGCTTCGTTTCTACCCTCTTTGGGCCCTCCTCCTAGATACCCCAGAGTTAAACTTCAAAGTGTGCCAAACTTTGAACCCTGCCACCCTTTTATGTAACTGACAGCCAGACTGGTATTATTGAGACAAGAGCTTTACCACCAGAAACATCAGCCCAAAAAGCTGAGCTAACTGCCTTGGTGTGTGCCCTAAGAGAAAAGAAGGGGTTTTTCTTAAGATGATACAAGATAAATGAAGAATGATGACAGAGTATTACATGTGCCTGCATATTTATTATGGAAATAGTAAAAGCCTTCCATGATGCCACACACTATGAGAGGGATGCCCTCCTAGGACTATTATCTAAATGTATAAAAAGAAAAAGGCTATTAAAAGAAACAATTGCGCGATTTAGACTACCAAGGTCTTTCCATGACAGTAGCCACCACAGGGTCTAGAGCCTTGACCAGAAGAATAGTACTACTCACATTTGGCCCCTGTCTGTTGAAGCTTTCAGTCAGGCCAAGCTCCTGGTCATACAAGACTACCAACTGATTCCCCAAGAAGGGGTCCCAGTGGTGCCAAGGTAGCAAGAGACTTCTACTCGGTTAGGCAGGAACAATGCCCCAGTCCAGCATGAAGAAGTTACAGAAACAGAGACCTCCATCCACACTCCCATAAAGATTTATGGGGTTGAAGTCTCAAGGGGAGTAAGACAGGGAGCAAAGGCCCTGAGATTGGAGGGTGCCTATTTGAGAAATAGTGAAGAGACTGGTGTGGTTAGAGGAGAAACAAGTAAAAGAGAAATAGGCTATACTATCAGGGAGGTAATAGGGGGTTGAGTGTGGAACCTAGAGACTCCGTAAGACAGAGAACAGAGGGGCCCCCAAATCTGCAAACAAAGTAACAAGAAATGGGCCAGGGCCCAGAAACAAAGCCATTCCCCAGGACAATGGGGCAGCGTATCTAAAAATAGCATGCAAACTTCTTTAAAGGTGCCTTTCAGAAAGAGTTAGAAAAGACTAGGCCCAGGGACATGCACCGAACATCCACCTGTGACCCCTGTGTGACCTTCTACCAGGGGCAGTGAGGGGCTACAGCCGCCTCCGGGGAATCGAACCTGGGGAGCAGGAGACTGCATAGGCGTGAATCTACAAATCCCAGAGGCCTCTTGGAAAGCTGCTGCGTACACACCTTAGTTAACATATCTAGCCTGTATCTATGAATAAACATGAATCTTTTCCTGCCCAAGAACTTTTAAAAACGCAGGCCTGTCTTTTGTTGTGTGAGATGAGGGTATGCATTGCTCTAGGCCCTCCTTGTCTCTGCTTGCAAGACTCTTCAATAAAGCTTTGCTCCTGTGAAAAACTACATGCCTTACTTGCTCATTCTTAACCAGTGAGAGGCAAGAACCTTATTCCGGTAACAGATTGCCAGAACTTTCTTCCAAGGCATCCCTGGGTGGACTCCAATGTTTCAGTTAAGCAGCCAAGCACCACTCAAGAACTCCCATTTCGTAGGTATATGCCAAAGTTTATTTTTAAGTAGGTTGCATAGTAAGGACAAAGAGAAGCATTTTGAAAAGCTGAGTTTGAAAGAATAGGGGAGAAATGCAATTTTTAAGTAATCTGTCCACAACTGACTATAATCAAGTTAACATGGCAATCAGAGACACAAAGACAAGTCAGTATATAGTAAAGATCTGTTACTCATATAATAGTAATAAACTAATATTAAAGCCTGGGAAAAAATTGAATTTATAACAAAATTCGAATATGTTCATGACTACTCCCCAAATAGCAAGCTGGTTTTAGTGAATCAAAGCTGAAGGCTTTGTTAGTTTAAATGGAGCCAAATGAAAGTAATTACGTACTCTTCTGTTTGTAGGGAATCATGGAAGAGTTTTCGGGTAATCATGTGGCACAAATGGTTAAGCACTCCACTTCTAGCTGAAAGGTTGCTGGTTCGAACCTACCCAGAGGCGCCTCAGAAGACAGGCCTGGCCATCTGCTTCCAAAAAGATCACAGCCTCGAAAACCCTGTGGAGCAGTTCTAGTCTGCACACATGGGGTCACGATGAGTTGGAATCCACTTGAAGGCAATTAGCAACAATAATAATCATGTGAAAACAGATGGTTTGTTGAGATATTTAAAATGTAAAGGCAGTTTGTTGTTGTTAGGTGCCATCAAGTTCATTCTGACTCATAGTGACTGTACGTACAACAGAACAAAACACTGCCTGGTCCTGCACCATCCTCACACAATAGTTGCTATGCTTGAGCCCATCATTGCAGCTACTGTGTCAATTCATCTCACTGAGGGTCTTCCTCTTTTTATTTTTTTTCTCTACTTTACCAGTCATGATGTCCTTCTCCAGAGACTGATCCCTCCTGATAACATGTCCAAAGTAACCTGAGGCAAAGTCTCACCATCCCCACTTCTAAGGAGTGTTCTGGCTGTACTTATTCCGAGACAGATTTGTTCATTTTTCTGGCAGTCCCTGGTGTATTCAATATTCTTCAAAGTTTAGGCAGCTATTTAGTCTTTCTTGCTAATGGTTTAATGGTTTCCTTTATTCTGATTTCTTATTGGTGAGTTTATGGCTCCCTTGCTGTGGTTTTGTTTTCTATGATCTCTATCCCAAGTGCTCTTCCTCCACCAGCACACTGAGGGATTATGGTCTTAAACCTTTTTTTTTTTTTTTTTTAAACCTCTCATTTAAGTTTCTTAGCTTATTTAAAAAAAAAAAAAGCAAAACCGTTGCCATTGAGTTGATTCCGACTTACAGCAACCTTACAGGACAGAGCAGAACTGCCCCATAGAGTTTCCAAGGGGCACCTGTTAGCTTCCAACTGCCGACATTTGGTTAAAAGCCATAGCTCTTAACCACTACTCCCCACCAGGGTTTCCTCTTAGCTTGTTACTACCTTAAAAATGTTTTTTGTTTTTTTTGTAACAAGATTCCCTACTGTTTTCACAATGGGTATTTTTACCTCTCTCTCCAAGTACTAATTCTTAGACTTTTATTAATATCCTGAATTAGTAGTGTGATTGTAGTTTTCTTTTGTTTTTTGATAACAAAAAATATTTTCTAGCCTCAAAATTATATCTAGTGACAAACTGTACACCTGAAAAATGTTGAATTGGCAACTGTGTTATATTTTTACATTAAAAAGATTTTAAGTTATTTTTAGAGAAGCTTAACAGTTATTTCTGCAAGGTCACAATCTCGATCCTCTCCTCTTCTATACCTATGTAGCTACTTACTGATTATTTCTTCTCAGTGGAAGCAAATCTTTCATGTAGTTAACTTTGTTCAAAGTAAGCAGGCACCCCCTCCTTTTCAACTGCCTCCCCCTCTTCAGCCTCCTCAGGTGTCAGGGATGAACAAGCCAGGAAACCAAATATCTCACAATTATGTGACCTATAAGGAGCCTGGTGACACTGTGGCTAAGCACTCGACTGCTAATCAAAAGGTTAGCAGTTTGAACCCACCGGCAGCTGCTCCACGAAGAAAGACAGGGCAGTGTGCTTCCGTAAAGATTTACAGCCTTGGAAACTCTATGTAGCAGTTCCACTCTGTCCTATAGGGTCACCGTGAGTCCAAATGACTGGATGGCAGTGAGTTTATGGGAAATAAGATTTAAAAAAAAATCTTTATTTTCATGTAATGCCCTAGAAACAGAATTATATGCTTTGTATAGTCAAACTTTAGAGTTCGAGAGTTTATCATTAATCTATTTCCTATTTCACAAAACTTATGAACGTAAAGTACACACTTCGGGGCGCAGTACCTGATAATCTGACGGCATCACAGGCCCGCCTGAGTTGGCGCCTGAAGGCCCGAGCCGCGGTTTCTTGTTTGGAGGCACCTGGTTAAGGCCGGTGTCCTGGCTGTGCTGCAGACCGGGCCCAGCGCCCCCGGCCCCGGCGCCGGCGCCCCCCGCGGTCCCGTTGGTCTGGGTGCTGTTCTGCTGCTGCGGCGGCGCCGGTGGAGGGGCTGCTGCCTGCTGCGGGGGGGCTGTGGGCTGCTGATGTTGGTTCTGTTGCTGTTGCTGATTCTTTTAAGGAAAAATAAAACATCGAGCTTGGTAAAAAAAAAAAAAAAGTATGAAACTAAATTTACAGTAAATTCTTCTCATTCCTTGATATGCATGTGTGACTGCTGACTGCCCTAGGGAGCAGCTTACTGGGACACAGAAGTGACAGGAACTGACTGGAGAATGGAAGTGCCGGGGGGAATTCAGTGTCCCCGAGATAAAAGTACCAAACCCTGAACAGGACTCAGTCTCTGAAGTCCATTTAGATAGTACATTAATCTTCCAAATTAGTCCCGGACATCAGGTACACAGGAAATGCTTTGTGCTTATTGAGACAGCTACAATGTCTTTCAATCCTGATTTTGGGGAAGTAGAGGGTCTTGGGAAGAGGGCTGATGCAGCCAGTTAAGACAAAAGAGCAGAGAGATGCTTTGAAAAGTCACTCTACATAAAGTGATGGTAATGGGACTGAACAAACAAAAAGGGCAAGAATTAGGAATCGGGGAAGAGAATAGGCTATAAAACAAACTAGGAAGTTCACTGGGAAGATCGTTTATCTGTAAGCTTATTATATTTCAAATTTCAAGGTACAGCTACAATCCCAAAACTTTCATAGAAACTAAAATAAATACATCATTAAATCAAAGGCCCTTAAATACATAGTACTTATTAAGGTATACTTCCCTTGAGATCTTTTTTTTGCCTCTTTTACTCTCTGGGGGTACAAAGTGTACCGTGCAATTTATACCTTTTCACCTTTCTCTTCAGGTTCATCTTCATTAAGGAATTCTCGTTTGGGGTATGGAATCTGGCAGCCAGCAAATACACTAAAAATTATTTAAAAAAAAAAAAAAGGAATACTCATCATGGCATGATTTAAAGTCTGCAATATCATTAACCCCGTTAATTTAAACTCCCCCTTTTATTTTGCTGAACAGGTCTATTTATGCTCTCCCAATTTTTACTCCTTATCCGTGGCTGGAGTTTGCCATTCATTTTTACTTTCAATAACAATTCTTAGCTGCTTCAGCTGACATATGCAGTTAGTTTTTCCAAATTAACTGCATCTGCAACAAAAATAACTGAATTTGTATTTATTTTAACAATGAAAATGTTTTTTTCCCCCATCAAGAAAAGCTGCATCTCTAATAAATCCAAGCACAAATTATATATCTGGATGTAACAAGGATGAAGAAATAGAGGGGCTTCGTGGCGCAGTGGACACGTTACGGAAGAGAAAATTTCAGATTATCAGCTCCCTACTGGTTTGGTTTAATCTCTAACCTGACAGACCGACCTTTTTATGAAATACCTTTTTAGAAAAGTCCCATCTGTTCTCAGCTTTAGTTTTCCTCTGTAAAACCAATTAATGGTCATCCCTAAAACAGTTGTCTTCATTCACACCTCTCAGTTTTGCTTGTTTCTAAATACAGGACCTTCCTCTTTAGCAGTTTCTCTCTGAGTATTAATGAAGGAAGTAAAAATGCTTTAGCAACAAGTGCTTCGCCTGTTTTCAGCTGCCGTCCCACATCTTAGACCTGGAGAAAGCGCAGAGAAAAGGTAGGCTACGTACTCTAACGTCGGCAAGGGGTCCTCCTGAAAATAGGGATCCTGCAGCGCCTGCTCTGAGGTAATTCTCTTAGTTGGATCCATAGTAAGGAGTCTCTGAAGCTACAGTAACACATAAATTAAGTGCACATGAAAAGGTTGTCTATGAGACAGCATTTTAACTTTTGCATTAGTGTCTAACTGGATTAACATCAAATACATTTTGTTTAGCTCACTGTGTGATTGTTACACTATATACATTTATGTACAATTGGCAAATATCATCAGCATTAAAGACCTTTTAGAATTTAAATTATTTCCTGCTAATAAATTATTGAAAAAAATTCAGACTAGAAGTCAAGGGTGACATCTCAACAGAAAAATATTTAATTTTGCCCCCCAAAACAAAAAGAACAAACCCACTGCCAAAGCGAGTCGATTCTGACTCATAGTGACCCTATAGGACAGAGTAGAACTGCCCCATAGGGTTTCCAAGGAGCAGCTGGTAGATTCAAACTGCTAACCTTTTGGTTAGTAGCCAAGCTCTTAACCACTGTGCCACCAGGGCTCCAATTTTGCCCCAGCACCCACCAATTTAATTTCTTTCTAAAGAGAAGGTAAATGGGATGAGGTAAGCGCTGTGCTAAGGATCAGATTTCAGTCTGGGAGAGATGCACCTACCAAGAGGAATACTTTGCTGTCAGGCTTGACCTTGTGTTTCTCCATGTATTTTATGAGGCTACTGTTGGCGTACCTACAAAGACAGTTTTTCTATAAGGCATGTGTGTTTAAGACACTGTTTTCCATGATTAAAAAGGCACACATTACCAAATATTGGCCAACTTGTGAAGAAATAGGAATTGTTATATAACCCATGTAAAAGTTTATACTGTTGGATCACTTTGGATAATAATTTTACATTAACCATTAGAGCTGCAAATATGTATATCCTATGACCCAGCAATTCCAATCCTAGCTATATACTCTGGTCTGGGACACACCTTTGCACATGTGCTTCAGGCTACATGAAAAAAAAAAAGCTCTTAGCAGCGTTTCTGGAATAGCAAAAGGCTGTATGTGACCCAAATGTCCATCAACTGAAGAATGGGTAAAAGAAATTGCTATATATTCATAGAATGGAATGTTATACAATAGTAAAAGTGAAAAAACTATAGTTATATATATTTTTTATATACATATGGTTGAAAGGGAAAAAAGCCAAGTTGCAGAAGAAAATATACAGTATGATACCATTTATGTAAAGTTCAAAGACATATTAAACAGAATAATAATTAATTTAGAGAGACATACATAGTAGTACAACTGTAATAAAAATGGTGGATGATAAATAAAAATTCAGAAAAATGGCTACCCTTTGGGAGGGATGTGAACAGGGAGGAAGGACACACAAGGCACTTCAGTGATCTTGTTTTTTGTCCTCTAGTTGATTCCAACTCATGGAGAACCCATGTGTGCAGAGCAGAACTGCTCCATAGGGTTTTCAAGGCTGTGACCTTTTGGAAACAGATTGCCAGGTCTTACTTCTGAGGCACCTCTGAGTGGGTCTGACCCACCAACCTTTCAGTTAATAATCCCGCGTTTAACCATTTGTGCCACCCAGGGACTCCCTCAGTAATCTTAGTAATGTTCTATTTCTTAGGCTGAGCAGGTGGGTAGATAGATATTCATTTTATTATTTTAAACATACATCTTAAGTTCTCATCATATCTGTTCTTTCCTACATATGAAATACTTCAAAATAAAAAGGTCAAAAAATAAATAAGTACATGGTAGAAAAAAAAAATTTTTTTTTTTGTTTTTAGAAAATTTAGAGAATACAGGGAAGTACAAAGAAGAAAATTAAAATAATTTATAATCAAACTATTCAGTTATAAATAACCACTGTCAAGATTTTGCTAATTTCTCTTTGGCATTTTTTTCTAGTTACACATATTGATACAAGAAACTCAGAGGATTTTTTTTGTTGTTCATTTTTACAAAATTAAGATATTATATAAATTATCTTGTAACTTTTTTGACTTAATAGTTTCATAAATATTTTCCCTTGTCAAATACTCTTTAAATTTATTATTTTTAAAACCAAAAACCAAACCCATTGCCATCAAGTTGATTCTGACTCATAGCGACCCTACAGGACAAACAGAACTGCCCCATAGGAATTCTAAGGAGTTGGCTGGTGGATTTGAACAGCTGACCTTTTGATTAGCAGCTAAACTCTTAACCACTACACCACCAGGGCTCCTTAATGACTGTATATTCTTATTGTTATTTATGCTGTTTGTTTACCCTCAGCTATGGAGTGAGGGTCCTCGTAGGTAATTCTGGTACATATCCCAGGGAGGCAATATTGCATAGCAGGTGAGAATGAGAGACCCCTCCTGAACCTTGACTTGTTCATTTACCAGCTGTGTGATCTTAGGCACTCTTAGGCACATTAGTTAACCTCTATATAAGCCATAGATTCCTGATCTGAAAAGGGGTATTACAATCACCTCATAGAGTTGTTATGTGGATCATATGAATGAATGTAAGTACAGGGCTGAACACCATGCCTGGCACATAGTAAATACTCAGGTAATTGTGGCTGCTCTGATTACTTCCACAGGATAAATTTCTGGAATTACTGGGTTAAAGGACCTGCACATATACTTTAAAGCCTTTTTATGTTCTCTAGAACCTTGGTACACAAATGTGGTCCTCAGGTCAGCGGCATGAGCATCACCTGAGAGCCTGTTAGAAATACAGATTTTTAGGCCCCACCCCAGATTTTGAATCAAAATTTGGATTTTTAACAAGGTCCCCAGGTAATCTGTGGGTACATTAACACTTGAGAAGCACTCGTCCTGACCAGTGGCATACCCATGAGTGCCCATTTTACTGTACTCTTGCCAACACTAGATGTTTTCCTTTAAAACACCTTCACCGTGTGTATTTGTTTAAAAAAAAAAAATCCTCTGAGTTTGGTAATGGGAAGAAACCTTAACAATTAGGAAGAAATGGAGTTTGTCTACCGTGTTTGGTCTTTACGTTGAATCAACTGTTAGGTTAACTCTAGAGTCTAGGTTATTTACTTCTAATATAATATGAAAGGTTTTGAATCTGAGATGGCCTATTGCTCAATTCCCGTCCTGGTTTCTTCTTTCCTAATATTAAAGTTAAGCTGAACTGTTTGTCATTTTCTAAACTACACTCTTCACATTTGCTACAGTTCAGGAGATAACCGGTTTTCAAAGTAACTCAAACTCATTACATACTTTATGAAGCATTTTATCAGACCATGTTTATTTGAACATTAAGTTTTTTAAAGTCAACTTAATGATTTCCTCTTCTATTTTCACCTTACCTTCAGCTAATCAGGTGTCAACTAATTAAAACTGATACTTCCAATTTACTTTGAGAGTAATTTTTTTTGGTTCTTTTAATCTAATACAATGAAAACAAATTATTAGCCTTTACTTTTTTATGTCAACTGAAATAATATTTCCTGGAGTTTTTTTTTTCCCCCATTGTATTTTATTTTGGTGACTTGTATGTATTGCGTTTTGCATTTCTGGATAGCTTTAGATTTAGTTAAACCAGTTGCCCTCAAGTCGGTTCCGACTCAAGGCAACCCCATGTGTGTTAGAGTAGAGCTGTGCTCCATAGGGTTTTCAATGGCTGATTTTTCAGAAGCAGATTAAGATACCTTTCTTCCAAGGCAATTCTGAGTAGACTTGAGCCATCGACCTTTCTGTTAGCAGCCAAGCAAGTTAACCATTTGCACCACTTAATTTTAAATAAATTCCTCTTTGCCTTATGCATTTATGTGGGTAGAACTACTTGCTTAGGAAGTATGCGTTGTTCTCACTAAACTTTTCCTATTATTTTTCTAGCTAAATTTCATTCATCTTTTAAAATGTACCTCCTTTTATTTCTGGTTATTGTAAACACTATCCTACAATCTGCTTGGTAAAAATTTCCACTCAGTCTTTAAATACTAAGTTAAATGTTAGGTGCCTTCATTAGTTTTCTCCATCTTTTGTATTATTGGAGTATTTTCAATTACTTGAACCACTTTCATTCAATATCCACTGGACAAGTATGCTAGGCCCTGGGGACACAATGGTGTATATGATATACATGATCCACACTATCCACGGGGAAAGACAGATACGTGTTCACAAACTAATTGTAGTGCAAGGTGATCAGTGCTGATGGAAGCAGCACAGGGCACAATAGGAGTGCAGAGGGGGAGCGCCTCATTCAGACCTGGAAGGTCAGGGGAGACCTCGTCAGGGAAGTGATGCCCAGGTCTAGACCTAAAGCATAAGTAGAAAGGATGAGTAGGAGTTAATCTGATGAAGAAAATGGGAGAAAAGAATATCCCAGACTAAGGGAATGGAATAACATATGTAAAAACCCAAAGAGTAAAGAAAGCTCAGGGTATTTCAGGTACTTAAGAAATTCACAATGCCTGGGCTGTAGAATACAAAGTAGAGAGTGGTGAGATGAAAGTGGAGAAGTAGAAGCCAAGATTTCATGAACCACATTAAGGAAGTGAGAGCAAATATGAATTAAGAGCAACTAGGTAAGTGACATAATCAAATTTGCATTTGACAGTGACTGCAGTATAGACAGTGATTGCAATATAGACAGTGAGGGAAGAGTGGAGGTAGAAATACCACTCAGGAGGCCACTGCAGGATTCTAGGTGAGAGATGGTAGTGGCCTGTACGTCAGCAATGGCAGGATAGATGGAGAGAAATAAAACGATTCAAAGGGTATTTAGAAGACAGAACTGACTAGGTTTGCGTGCTAGGGGTGAGATAGAAGAAGGATTGGGAATAGCTCCCAGGACTTTGGCTTGGGCAGTTAAGTGAATCATGTGACTGTTTCCTAAGATAGGAAATAGAACGGGAGGAGAAGTTTAAGGGAATAGATGAAGAGTACAGTTTTGTATGTTCATTTGAAATATTTATGAAACATTCCAGTTGGGATTTCATAAGGCAACTAGATAAATGGATCTGAAACTTGAAAAAGAGATCTGAGCAGGATATACAGATCGTGTCAGCATAACTGATAATAAACTGTGGCCATCAAAATTGAGGAGACTGTCTGGGAAAATGTCAAGAGTGAAAAAAGCCCAAGACAGAACCTTGATTGAGCAATACCAGTGCCATCTTTAACATGGATAGAGGCAAAGGACTCTGCTGAGTGCGAAAGAGGAGCCAGAAATATCAGTGGCATTCTCTTCTTTATGATGTCTGGTTTTGTTCCAACAAGCCATCCTGTCCTGAAATTCTGTTATGTTGCCCAAAGGAAGCCATTGCCACTTCCACCTCTTCCTCTAGGTGAGCATATTTATTACAAATTCTTATCAAGCCATCATCTTTACTCTTCTCTTATTTCTACTCAATGTACATGACTGCACCGGCTTGTTTTTCTCAATCCTTCTACCATCCTTCCTGGTTTCCTAGTCCAGCATTTCAGTCACCAATCATGACTCAGATAAAGATAAAATCAAGGGTGTAACTTTGTACTTAGACAGAACAGACATTTAAAAGATCTATTTAGAAGGACAGAACATCCAGAAAGAAGCTCAATAAAGACACGAAAGAGCTAAATGCCATAATTGACCAACCTGACCTCACAGACATACAGAACACTCCACCCAACAGCGTCCAAGTATACTTTCCTTTCCAACGCACATAGAACATTCTCTAGAATAGACTACATATTAGGTCATAAAGCAAGCCTTAACAGAATCCAAAACATCGAAATATTACAAAGCATCCTCTCTGACCATAAAGCCAGAAAACTAAAAGTCAATAACAGAAAAATCAGGGAAAAGAAATCAAACACATGGAAACTGAACAACACTTTGCTCAAAAATGATTGGATTATAGAACAAATTAAGGACGGAATAAAGAAATGCATAAATCCAGCGAGAATGAAAACACTTCCTATCAGAACCTTTGGGACACAGCAAAAGCAGTGCTCAGAGGTCAACTGATACCAAAAAATGCACATATACAAAAAGAAGAAAGGGCCAAAGTCAAAGAATTATCCCTTACAACTTGAAAAAATACAAAGAGAGCAAACCTTCAGGCACTAGAAGAAAGCAAATAATAAAAATTAGAGCCAAATTAAATGAAATAAAAAACAGAAAAAACAATTGAAAGAGTTAACAAGACCAAAATCTGGTTCTTTGAAAAGATTAACAAAATCGATATACTACTGGCCAGACTGACAAAAGAAAAACAGGAGAGGAAGCAAATAAGCCAAATAAGAAATGAGATGGGCGATATCACAACAGACCCAACTGAAATTAAAAGAATCATAACAGAATACTATGAAAAGTTGTACTCTAACAAATTTGAAAACCTAGAGGAAATGGACAAATTTCTAGAAACACACTACCTACCTAAACTAACACAAACTGAGGCAGAACAACTAAATAAACACGTGAAAAAAGAAGAGATTGAAAAAATAATTTAAAAACTCCCAACAAAGAAAAGCCCTGGCCCTGACAGCTTCACTGGAGGATTCTACCAAACTTTCAGAGAAGAGTTAACACCTCTACTACTAAAGGTATCTCAGAGCATAGAAATGGATGGAATACTTCCAAACTCATTCTATGAAGCCAAAATAACCCTGATACCAAAACCAGGTAAAGACACCACAAAAAAAGAAAATTACAGACCTATATCCCTCATGAACTTAGATGCAAAAGTCCTCAACAAAATTCTGGCCAATAGAATTCAACAATGTATCAAAAAAATAATTCACCACGATGAAGTGGGATTCATAACAGGTATGCAGGGATGGTTCAATATTAGAAAAACAATCAATGTAATCAATCGCATAAACAAAAGACAAAAACCACATCTTACCAATTGATGCAGAAAAGGCATGTGACAAAGTTCAACGGCCATTCATGATTTAAAAAAAAAAAAAACCTTTCAGCAAAATAGGAAAAGAAGGAAAATTCCTCAACATTATACGGGCCATTTATACAATGCCAACAGGCAACATCATCCCAGAGAGACACTGAAAGCATTCCCCTTGAGAACAGGAACTAGACAAGGATGCTCTTTATCACCACTCTTATTCAACATTGTGCTGGAGGCTCTAGCCAGAGCTATTAAGCTAGATAAAGAAATAAAGGGTATCCACATTGGCAAAGAACAAGTAAAAGTATCTCTGTTTGCAGATGACATGACCTTATACACAGAAAAATTTAAAGAATCCTCAAGAAAATTACTGAAACTAACAGAAGACTTCAGCAGAGTATCAGGATACGAGATAAACATACATAAATCAGATGGATTCCTCTATACCAACAAAGAGAGCATTAAAGAGGAAATCACCAAATCAATGCAATTTACAATAGCCCCTAAGAAGATAAAATACTTAGGAATAAATCTAACTAGAGATGTAAAAGACCTATACAAAGAAAACTATAAGACACTACTGCAAGAAACCAAAAGACACCTACATAAGTGAAAAACATACCTTCCTCGTGGATAGGAAGACTCAACATTGTAAAAATGTCTATTCTGCCCAAAGCGATCTATAGATACAATGCAATCGTTGACAGTATCTAAAATATCTTCTTTAAATCTTAGGCATAAATTATTGTACACAATCGAAGTTTCTAGCTTTAATTAATCTATATTTGACTTTTAAAAAGATTAATTTAAATGTTCCTATTGATGTTTCAACCTATATTTAATATGGAATTACTTACGTTGTTCTTCTAAAGTCTTTCTGAAGTGTGGGGTATTCTGGCATCTTTCTAATATCTTCCCAATCTTTGTCTTACAAAAGAAAATATTGAATATTGTTACAGGAAATACTTTGCTACTTTGCTACTCTTATAAAAATCTCCTAATTATTGTTTGTTTTAAAATATACACAATATACTTAAAATATGCTTGATTTTGAAAAGGAAAATAAATTACCTGCAGGAAATCCCATGACACTAAATATCCGATCTAGTTGATCATGATGAAAGGGATTGCTTGTTTTTATATCTTCCTGACGGCAGTGAAAAATAGGTTCTGAAGTTAACAATTCAGCAAATATGCAACCTATTGCCCATATATCTATGAAGAAAGAAAAACAAGTTTTCGTACAATTTTATTATATTTCCTTGGTTATAATTCTTGGGTATAAACCTACATATAAGAATACTTTTAGTGAAGCAATATACTAGATACAATAAGTGCAGTAAGAAAAAAGTATATATATATATTTATGATGTGAACCATATCACCACATATCAGATTAAAACTTTTCAAAAACATTTTGTAAATTTCCTGATGAAGATAAGCTTGGGAAACTCAACTTAGCAAGCAAAATTTCCTTAGATTTAGGCAAGATCCTTCATAACCACTATTAATAACTTAATTGCTGAATCATTCAATTGATAATCTAAAACAGGAACTGATATGATGAAACAATATCAACTATGGTGATGTAATTCTTTTAAGACAACTAAATGCATAATGAAAGCAGAATTTGAGATTATGGATCTAGGCAGAATGCAGGCCCCATTAAAAGATTTGGGAAATATCTTTTGTCAGAAAGACTACCCATTTCAGTTAAGGTCTAGAAGCTGATAAACAGTAGAAATATATGTAGACACCGCATGAAACCAGTAGACAGGTCTTATGTAAACATATTCACTTAGATGCTGTCTCATCTACCAACCTACACGATAAAGTTAGGAATCTTTGAAAGTTTTATTAACTATTTGAAGTCACTGGTTATAGATTATTTGAATTTTACACATTGAAAGACTGTAATTTATATTCTGAGACTACAATATTGTATATACAATGCATTGCCAACTGTGTAAATGAACTAATTTTTGTGAGATCACACTTGTTCACTCAAAACATGCTGTTTAATAAGTTTTTTTTTTTTTTTTAAAGGTAACAACCCAAGGACTATGATCACATAGTATACAAGAGTACAGTATTTAGTAGCCTACCAAATGTGGGGATCGCATTCTGTAGATGAGTTAAATAAGAAATAAGTTTAATCATATCCATTAGATGGAATTAATCATATCCATTAGATGCTATTTCATAAAACAAACTGCCAAATGGAACAAGACATATAGTAAGGTCTCATTTATGTGACCTTATTCAGGAATGGTTTCCTTCCACATAAGTTAGCCTTCTGGATAAGGGGAGCATGTTCTTTCGATAACCACTTTTTATTATACCATTACGGGCCATCTTAAAGGCTATAAAATAGCACTTAATCATACTTAATGATGCAGCAGGGTCATCATCACCATGAGCATCCATCACTAGAGTAGGGTAATAGTACCGTTCACTGTCTACTTTGTAATTCTTTTCTCCCCCACACCATGCTGGTTGTCACTCTTGTCCCTGATGTGCTGCCTCTGACAGTCCCATCTATCTTCCTGCTGGCTGCCTCTACTCTGCGGTCGCCTGGGAGTACTAGGGCCTCTGATATGCTGCCCATCACGCTGATTTCCGGTTTGTCCTCTATTCAAAGGATGGGAGCTGGCATCTAGATCTCCCTGAGAATTGCTAGGAGAAGGAATCTTGGGGTAGCAGGTAGGGTTAAATTCTAGTGCTTCCTGCCTCATATCTGCTTCTAATTTTAAATAGTCCTCTGGCTCCTGTACCATTTATATCCACCCCTCAGCTCTATTCTATTAGACTTTTTAAGCTCATGTGCGTGTGTGCACGCATGCACGCACGCACGCACACACACACGCACACACCTTAAATGTCACTCCACAAACCTCCACTGATATCAAATCATCAAACTCTTTTCTTCTATCCTCTGAAAGGTGCAGTGGTTTAGAGCCTGGCTGTTAACCAAAAAGTCTGCAGTTCAAATCCACCAGCCGCTCCTTGGAAACCCTATGGGGCAGTTCTACTCTGTCCTATAGGGTTACTATGAGTAGGAATCAACTCATGGGGAACAGGTTTGGTTTTTTTGGTTTGAATAGAAATAATGCTCACTTCTGACAGGGACCAGGCATGCAGAAGATTGAGAATGAATGAATGTGTATACATTTATGTGTCTGCTATGAATGTATTTCAAGCCCAAAGGTAACTGATTTGGGGGTCATTCCTTTTCTGTGTTTTTCTTTTTTCTCCTAACTTCTATCTATCATGGATAATTGGGACTTAGCTAAAATTAGAAATTAGTTATTATGCTTTTATTTTTAAGTGGTAAATCTCATTTAATGAGCAAATAAGTTGCAAGCAGGTTAAAATTCCATCTCAGTTCTCCTTACCCTGAGAAAATAGGAAATACAGTTTCTTCTCAAGTCATACTGAATAAACTTTACTTCCCCCCAAAAAATCTATTTTCGTTTCAGTACTAGGGCTATTAATCAGAAAATACTCATGAAACTGTGCTCCTCAAAGCATGGGCTCTAGGACCACACACGACTGAATCACCTAAGGGCACATATTAAAAAATGGGTCTTGCTCTGAGTTACTGTATAAGAATCTCTAGGAGTGGGACAGACTTTGGTGGGTAACCATTTAGTTTTAACAGCAAGTTTTGGCTGAATTTGTCTTTTCTTAGTAGTTACAACTCTTCTACATATAGACTGTACTAGTGTTTGGTGAAGGAGCCCTGGTGGCGCAGTGGTTAAATACTGGCCTGCTAACCAAAAGGTTGGAGGTTCAAACCCACTAGCTGCTCCATGGGAGAAAGATGTGGCAGTCTGCTTCCGTAAAGATTACAGCCTTGGAAACTCTATGCAGCAGTTTTACCCTGTCCTATAGGGTCGCTATGAGTTGGAATTCGACTCCATGGCAATGGGTTTAGTTAGGTTTTTTAGTGTTTGGTGAGAGCCCAAGGCACATGGATTTCTACTGTTATCACATCCTTTACCCCCACTTCTTGCCCTGGGGTGTTGCACCATCAGCCCATCAACCACCTGCTGGTCTAGGGCACCACCTGTGGCTTCCAACTACGGTCTCCCTTTCCCTGGCTTACATTCAGTTTCTTCCTATCCTTTGATGCCTTCTGAGGTCGTCTAAGAGATTTATTTTACTGTTTTCAATTGTGGGTAAAGAGAACATAAACAACAGAAAATGTAAACATATAGTTATAAAAGTCTGAAAAATGCAGCCCCTCCATAAAAGTTACTCATTGGAATGTAAATAGTCAGGCTCTGGTTTTTGCTCTTCCTTATCTTTTTTTTTTTTTTTTATCTTAGGGCCACCCAATCCCTTCCATGTGCTTTCTGTAACTCTCCTTCACTCTTCACAGAGAGCTCCACTGCACATCGCTGATAGGGCGTCCCTGGCAATCTCTCATCTGCTGCCTTCCTATGGGCTCAACTGCTAAGGGGAGGGGCTTAGGTCAGTCTCACATTTCTTTACTATCAAACACACAATGGTTTTCCTCACAGTTCTGAGACAACTTGAGGCTTTTTCACTAAGTTAACAAAATTATTCAGAAATATTTATGAAGTACTTACAACATTTGGGCACTGGACAAAGCATAAGTGTTCTGGGGATCTGAGTTTTACAGAACTCATATTTCCTGATAAATGAGGATGTTACTATATTTTAATTTTTGTTTGCCTTTTACACCCATGGCCAAGTTAATTATCAGTCTCATCTTTCCAAATATAAGACTTCCTTCTTAGTTACCTTGGGTGCCACCAGGTTTTTCATAAGCTTGTTTAACAAAGAAAGGATTGGGCTTACTTATTATCTATTTTTAATAATTTTATACTTTTAATGCCTTTATTAAATAGAGCTCAAGAAAAGCAACTAAACTAAATGTAGTCAAAACTGATATTAATCAGTAAATAGACTATTCTGCAAAATAAAAATTTAAAGAAATACACTTCACAAATTCAGGTACCTTACAGAGCTAGCTCTTCACTATGGACAGTTACTGTTTACTCTCACTATTCTCTCTTTTTACCCCCTTTAAAAAAGTCTCTGGGCTTGAGAAAGGCTCTCTCCTCATGACTCCCTCAATTTGCAGCTAAGCCCTCTGAGGACACCGTAGTGAAGGGGCACCAAAATCTCTGATGCCTCTGTCTGACGCAGACTTTTAAATCTTAACAGAGTGTGTTTATAACAGGTTTTCTTAGTTTTTTTTTTTTTAAACTAGGTTAGATGGCAAGATGCTAAGCATTGCTAATCTACCCAGACTCCATCTATTTCTTACCGTAATGGAGAAACTGCAGTTCTGATAAATGTAATGACAAGACAGAAAGATTAGCCATATTGTTTCTCGTTTAGGAAAGGATGTGGCTGACTACCTTTTCCCCAAGTAGAAGATGCTCTCTCCAACACACTGCACTAGTCTTGTTTTTCTGTTTGTGGAGAAGACAATTCTAATCCTCTCTCCTGCTCTTTTATCAATAGCTAGTTAAGTACAAAGTAAAATTTGCATGTTCTCGTTTCCATAGCAACGCAAAAGGCTCAGATACCTCTATTCTCTGAAAGAATAAGTTTTCTTCTTTTAAAAGAACCATATCCTCCTATAGAGTTAAAAGTCCAAATCTACGAGAATGTAAAATCTAGGAATATAGGAGACAATAGAACTTTTACAAAGAGCCATAAAGTGGTTTTTACCAAGTAGCTTTATTACTATACCATTTGGTATTTATGATAGTATGATACCAAAATAATAAATCATTTTGGGCTAACTTACCAATGGCTTTTGTATAATGCCTCGCACCAAGCAAAAGCTCTGGAGCCCGATACCAAAATGTCACCACTACAGGATCCAAATCTGCTAGTGGCTTTAGAGGAGAATTGAATAATCTGGCAAAACCCATGTCAGCTAAAAAATAAAATAAATTAATATAAAAATCAGTATGACAGGCTATTAGAATCATGCAAGGTTGACAATAACAGCTGCTAACCTTATAAGGCAGCCCTTTTCCTCCCGTTTTAGCCAGCGGTCTGCACCAGGCATTGGATAGGAATTACTTCGTTTGTCTTTAGTACCCCCTTCTGAGGTAGATACTCTGATTTACCCAAGGTCATGGAGCTAGTGAGTACAGAGTCAGAATTAGAATCCAGGTCTGACTTCAGATTCCTGGCTTTCAGAGACAGTTCAAATAATATTCTTAAACATCTCTGAAATCTAAAACAGTCTAAAAGTTTCTATGATTAATTATGACTTGTCCTATAGGGTCGCTATGAGTTGAAATTGACTCAACAGCAGTGGATTTGGTTTTTTATGAGTATGCCTACACTTCTAAAAACTGGCTATATCTCAGTTCTGCGTGTGCTGAGCTGGCTCCTACTGGCCCATGAGAACCAATTGTGCACATCTGTCCCCAATTCTGCATTCAGTAGTATGTGCTGGTGGCTTAAAAATGACAAGGAGGAAGATTTACATCATGGAAAAGAGCAAATCCAATTCTGCATTCAGTAGTACGTGCTGGTGGCTTGAAAATGACAAGGAGGAAGATTTACATCATGGAAAAGAGCAAATGCTAGAATTTGGGGATTTTTCTCCCAGAATGCCAGTCACTGAATGTTTACCAGCATATTACTGTTAGTAATACATGTTTCCAATAGCATGCATAGACCATATAAGAGATAAATTTGCTGTCATTTAGCATTTAACAAAGGCCTACACCAAATCTAACTGATTTAAGTACTAGGAGCACTGGTGGCACAGTGGTTAAGAGCTTGGCTGTTAACAAAAAGGTTGGCAGTTCAAATCCACCAGCTGCTTCTTGGAAACCCTATGGGGCAGTTCTACTCTGCCCATTTCTAAGATGAAAAGTCTTAAGGCCTAAAGGAGTTAAGTGACTTTCCCATGGTCACAAGGATAGTAAGCAGAGATGCCAGTATTCAAAAGAAACCATGCTATAATTTAGAAGCCACACTCTTAGCCACAGATCCGCCATTTAAAAAATTACACACATGGTAACTGCAGGTGACAAAGGCACAGTCGCAAGAATGATAAGCCTCCATAATCTTAAATATACAATATAGATAGTACATTTTGATTGTATAAGGGGTCCGAAATACTGTACTATGAAGTGCACAAATAGCACATAACCATTTCAACTATGGAGTATCATTTAATTTTAAACTAATATGCTATAACACACATTTCATTTTAATTTACAGTGATTTTGTTTCTTTAGAGTTTGAATAATTTGTAAGACTTTCTGAGAATGCTTTGGAAAACCCTGGTCTTAAAAAATAAAGCTGTCCAAGGAAGCATTTGCTGATGCCTATTCTTTGTTAACTAAATTTCCCTATAGTAAACCAAGATATTCAAGATCATTCCACCAGTATTGCACTTACTACAAAGCGCTGCCTGATACATTTAATAGATGCTGACTGTTGCTGATGGCAAAGTAATACAGTAGAATGCTGTTTCATTCATTGAAAAGCATTTTTAAAATAAAATCTAAATTCAGTATTTTCTTATTCTCTACTTGCTTACTTTGATCTAAGGCCCACTTATTCACTGTTAGGTAAAATCAAGGCCAGTCAGAAACAACGTTGTTGTTGCTGTGGGATGCCATTGAGTCAGTTTGGACTCATAGCGACCCTCTGTACAACAGAACAAAACATTTCCTGGTCCTACACCATCCTCACAGTTGTTGCTATGCCTGAGCCCATCGTTGCAGCCACTGTGCCAATTCATTTCATTAAGGGTCTTCCTCTCCTTAACTGACTCTCTGCTTTCCCAAACATGATGTCCTTCTCCAGGGACTGGTCCCTCCTGATACCATGTCTAAAGTATTTAAGACGAAGTCTCGCCATCATACCTTCTGAGGAGCCCTCTGGCTCCTTCTTCCAAGACAGATTTGTTCATTCTTCTGGCAGTCCATGGTATATTTAATAATCTTCACCAATACCTTAAGTCAAAGGCATCAATTCTTCGGTCTTCCTTATTCATTGTCCAGCTTTCACATGTGTATGAAGCAATTGAAAATACCATGGCTTGTCAGGTGCACCTTAATCCTCAAAGTGAAATCTCTGCTATCTAACACTTGGAAGAGGTCTTTTGCAGATTTGCCCAATGCAATATGTTGTTTGATTTCTTGACTGCTGCTTCCATGGGCATTGATTGTGGATCCAAGTAAAATAAAATCCTTGACAACCTCAATCTTCTGTTTATCATGATGTTGCTTATTGGTCCAGTTGTGAGGACTTTTGTTTTCTTTATGTTGAGGTGTAATCCATACTGAAAGCTGTGGTCTTTGATCTTCATTAGTAAGTGATTCAAGTCAAGTCCTCTTCACTTTCAGCAAGCAAGGGTTGTGTCATCTGCATAATGCAGGTTGTTAATTTGTCTTTCTCCAATCCTGATGCCATGTTCTTCTTCATATAGTCCAATAAATACTATTAAGAACAATTCCTATCTGATGTATAACTTTAAAAGAGTTTCAAAATATTTTTTCAAATAATCACTAATTCATACCAAAAGTACCTAGCCTAAATATTACTGTTGTTTTCCTAAAACTAGATATGAATGTTTACTTACGTATCACTGCTAGTAATACATGTTTCCATTAACATGTAGATGAGTGAAACTGTTCCATTTAACAGACAAGGATAGTAAAATTCTGGTATGGGTGATAATTAGGCAGTATTAAATGATGAAAAAGAAGCAACAGAAAATTTCTACCACCAAGAAACTTACAAGAAGGCAACATGGGAAAATACATGAAAATAAAAAAGGCATAAGTATTATAAAAATGAAAAAAAGTTTCTATGAGATCCTAAGTTCTTTAGGGGAAGGGTCTATGACTCCTACATGGTTTAATCTAGAACAATGTTTAATAAGCATTTGCAGAAGTGAACTAAATTGAAAGTGGAACATGAGTTAGATACTGAAGGATAAATCATTTTGAACAGTAAAAAAGAAAGGCAATAAACATTTTAGTAAGTCCTGGGAGGGGTCTACTGGGGAGGGGAAGGTTCAAATACAGGAAAAGCACAGTGCATTTTCCACTCGACTATGCTTTTCTTTTACGTCAAAAGAGAACTATATTAAAGTGTTAAAGGTAGGCATTAGCATTACTATTTTTAAAAAATAATGTGCTATTAAAACAAAATTTAAAAACAATTTAATCAACTAGATTGATTGTTCACCACTCCTTTATTTTAAATCATTGCTTACTTTTAACCTTGGTTTTATATCTAATCATGGATAAAATTTCAAACCTAAAACTCTTAACAGTAAGGCAACTAGCTGGCCTGGCTAGAGTACAGGACTTATGTGGAGGAGTAATAAGAGATATTTGATAGTAGTACGGAAAAGATACTAAGTTTCAGTTACTGGGATAAATGTGATGACTGGTACAAACAAACAAGGGAGAGTCAGATGATGATAAATTTGCTTTGGGACAATGGAATATAGGGTGGCAGCAGAGCATCCAAATAGAGATAAAGGCTCCATTCAGCTTGGGTGAGAGAATAGAATCTGAGATCCAGATCTCAGAACCATTTAAACAGAATCCAAGATTTTGATGTCATAACAATTTTTCAACTCCCTAAAGAATTCATGGGAGAAGGAGGCCATATACCAAGCCAATGCCTACGGTGTCTTAAAACAAGGGGTTAATAAGAGTAAGAGGTAGTAAATAACAGAATGCAGAGGTAACAGCAAGAATGGTATGTAGAAAAATAGAATTAAGTGATGTCATATAGTCCAAGGGAGAAGACAGGCCAGGTTGGTCAGAGGAACAAATGGCTTAAGGCAGTAAAGGAGAATGGTAGCTAAATACAGGCCACTTGATTGGGTAGAGCTGAGGTCACAAGTGCCCCGTAGAGAGCAGTTTCAATACAGAGATGGAATCAGAGGTCAGATAGAACAAATCCGGGTAAGTGGAACCAATGGGTGAGTGTCATATGTTTCAGAAGTAAAGGAACAAGAGGGGAAAAAAGAAACAGAACAAATGCTAAAGAAGATAAGATGGATATAAAAAGATTTATTTTCAGGCTGAGAAGATTATGAATGTTTAAAGGTGAAGAGGCAAAACCTGAGAAGGGGAAAATGAACATAGTGGAAGCTGGGGAGCTTAAGTATGGGCAGGGAGATATCTGGAAACTACAAAAGGCACTAGTAGATAAAAAACAGAGTCACTCTTTCACTGAGACTGTGCAAAGGCAGAGCTGTGCGGAGGTCAGCGAGGTCACGCCAGATGGCTTTGCTATCACTGGGCAGCAATGTGTGGAGGGAAAGACACTCTGGACTTGGAATTCAAGTCCTAGCTTTGAAAGGCTGAGCAAGCTACAAGCTCTCTAAATCTGGCATTCCTTATCTATAATAGCCCACCATAGAGGGTGGCTGTATAAAATAAATGAGGTAACATATGAAAGCATGTATCACACTGTATAGTAAACTGTTTATTTCACTGTCTTGCTCATGGGGCTGCATGTGGAGGACCATCTGTTAGCTCCCTTCCACTAGTGCCTGACAAAAAGAAGGCACTCAAAAATGCCTATAAGACTGTGTGAGAGAAATACAAAGAGGCATGCCCACAAAAAACATTCATTCTCATATAATGTGAGGAGTGTTGAGCAGGGAGGGGGAAGAAAGAGGGGAAGGGAAGAGGCAAGAGATGAAAAGCAGCTATCCGGTGGTAATTAACATCAACAAATTTTTTAATGAACCTGAATCTCAGTAAACTCAGAGCAGAGGTTTAAAGAAAAGGAAAGGTTTAGAAAAGCTTCTTCAGGGACTGGAATAGGGAATTAAGTGAAGAAGTAGAAGACCAAGTAGCAAGGTACGCTTGGTTGATGTAGGATAGCATGAATTAGTAGTAGGTTAAGTATCACCATCAGCATGATATTCTAATAGCAAAGAAAGCAGGCTGATGAAACACAATTTATTTTAAAATTCTTTTGAAAAGCATTGAACATTCAATAAATATAATTCCTATTAAGAGAAATTAGAATATAGAACTTCTTAGCTCAGTTTCTCCCCAAAGCTGTCACAGGTATAAATGATACTGATTTCTTTTAGAACATTCAAGGTTGCAAAGGAAATATTAATATGCAGATAAGACTCTTGCCAGTGCCTTAAACTAAGACAGGTACATAAGGAAGGCTGTGAACATATATATTCATTGGAAAATATATGTGGGTGCCTGGCATAGGATATGTGGACGTAGGGTGCAGGGAGGAGGGGCACCTGTGAAGGTACACGTGTATTAGGTCAGGACAAGAGGGATGTATTCAGGGAGAGAACATGTAGTAAAGCTGAGACAAACTTAAGATTTAGGGGATTGTGTTTAGGGTGACTGTGTAGGGCAATGGTAGTAGCATAAATACATGCTTGGGATATTATATGGGAATGAATGTTTTCATGCTCTTGCTTATCAAATCCCAGTGATGCCGCAGTTCAGAATCACAGAATCTTATCTTGGGAATAACTCTGGAGATTATAAACTATCTACATATCCCAACATCCTTTCTAAAAATATTGTGAGGAAGTAATTTTAAAACTAACTTCTTAAATAAGAGTATTAAAAGGGAAAACCGTTTTTGCAGTCACTTCGGTTTCTTAATAAATTATTTGAGGCACAATTACCTACCTATTTTGACTCTCCCCCTCTCAGGACCTTCTCCCATTACTAGGATATTTGCTGGTTTCTAGAAATAAAAATAGAGCACTCAAATTACTATGTTTATCCTTTTGACATGCTCTAAAAGGGGGAAAAAAAAGTTCTTACAATATGAAAATACCATTTCTGTATTTTTGTCAAAACTATAACCAAATATTTAAGCACCCTCTACACAGTTAAAGCATTTGACATACTTGAAGTTAACACTATATATAAACATCCTTGCTATAGAAATACACCTTATTTTCAAAATTACATCATACAAATAAATACAAAGCAATTAAAGCTATTATTTTTATTCATCTCACAGGAAAAAAAATGAAAAAAAAAAAAAAAAAACCCTACTAATAAAAAACTCCCACAAATTATAAACTGCTAACTGCCCACAACGAAGAGCTTATGTGGTTGAAAATTTTATATAAAATTTCAAACCCCAACATAACTGCCTTCGTTTAAGTGAATCAAATGGAATATTCCTTGCTAAAAATTTTTAAACTACTGTAGGAAAACATGGTCAACATTCACCAGACTCCATTAAAATTCATCCATCTTTTAAGCTATAGTGCATGCAAAAGTGAGAAATTCCAAACATAATTTCAGCAAGTAGGGAAATAAAACCAAGGCTAAACGAGAACGATATAAAGAACAAGAGTAGGCTACAAACGTGTCCACCATCTCGTAAATCACCGGTTTGCAAATGCCTGGTGCAGAGGAGCTGTGGGAACAGGCTTCATTAATTTATTTTTCTTTTGGGCAAGTTAAGTCTCCCATGTAAACTCTCTGGAGAGAAAATCTGTGTGTTTTTAACTTACTACATTCATATATTTAACCGATGAATCTATTTTTAGTTTCTTCTCAGGACAAAGAACCATCCAAGCACTATGAGGAAAAACAAAAGTAAACAAAGTTCCTAACCTCCAGATGCTTACTATATAAGCAGAAAGAAAATCAGAGGCTTTGTGTAATATTAGAAGCTAGTGCTGTTTATGAGTTGTTCTAGATAGAATTCTAGTCTAGGTTGAAGAGGTTAAACTAGATTACTTTAAGGTACCTTACAATTTGTTGATTTTTTAAAATTTCAACGAAAACAATAAGCACTTTAAAAAAAGTGATTTAACCAGGGATTCCATTTTTAAGGAAAATGTTCATGGGGTGGAAGGTTGGGGGTTGTCCATCAGTGAGATCCTAAAAAATAAGTAAGAGGAACTAGCATGGCAGAGAAGAACACCGCAGGAGTGGAAAAGGCTATGAACACGGTATGCTTTAAAAAAAAAAAAAAAACCTGTTGCCATTGAGTCGATTCCGACTCATAGAGACCCTATAGGACAGAGCAGAGGTGCCTGCCCCATAGGGTTTTCAAGGAGCAGCTGGTGGATTTGAGCTGCTGACCATCTGGTTAGCAGCCAAGCTCTTAACAACTGAGTCACCAGGGCTCCTCATGCTATGCTTAACCCCCATTGCTGTCGAGTCAATTCCAACTCATAGTGACCCTACAGAACAGAGAAGAACTGCCCCATAGAGTTTCCAAGGAGCACCTGGTGGATTTGAACTGCTGACCCTTTGGTTAGCAGCCATAGCACTTAACCACCACATGACCAGGGTTTCCATAGTATGCTTAGGAGACAGTAGTAAGTCTGACTTTACAGAAATGAGAGGGCTCATGTTGGGGTGGTTGAATAAACCTAGACTCTGGATGGTCTTTCATGCCAGATGAACTATCTGTCCTTTATATTGTTGTTGTATGCCATTGAGTCGATTCCGACTCACAGTGATCCTATAGGACAGAACAGAACAGAACTGCCCCGTAGAGTTTCCTAGGCTGTAATCGTTACAGGAACAGGTTGCCAGTCTTTCTCCTGCTAGTTCTTTCTCCCTCAGAGCCACTGAGTGGGTTCAAACCGCTGACCTTTTCAGTTAGCAGCTGAGTGCTTAGCCGCTGCACCACCAGGGGTGGGGGTGAGGGTAACAACTGGGTGTGAGGTGATAAGGGCTTTGTCCAATGTCTTGCCAGTTGAAATGCAGAGGGAGGTATGGAGCTGAGAAACAATTTAAAGGACCAATTAATAGGATTTTGTGGATGGCTGAAATTAAAGATTAAGAAAAAGGGAGATAAAGATTTCAACAAGGTTTTGAGTTTACGTGACTGGCAGAATGATGGTGCGTTTTATGGTGATTGGAGCCCTGGTGGCGTGGTGCTTAAGAGCTCACCTGCCAACAAAAAGGTCAGCAGCTGGGATCCACCAGCCTCTTCTTGGAAACCCTATGGGGCAGTTCTACTCTATCCTGTAGGGTCGCTCTGAGCTGGAATCAACTCGACGGCAACGGGTTTGGTTTTCGGTTTTTTATGGTGATAAGAAAGTTATAAGAAGCACTGTTTTCAGATGGGGGACAACACAGAGAGGGAGACGACATACTGAGTTTGAGTAATGTGACATATCCAAGTCATAATAGCTAGTAGAGTGGAAATAGGAACCGTCCCATAGAAATGTGAAAGTTATTGTCATTAGGGTGTGATAACTGAAGATGGGATTAGTGCACTAGAGCAGTTAGAGAAAAATAGCAGTCAGACAAAACTGAACCTTCAAAATTCAAGTTGGACAACTATTTATCAAAGATCCATTATGTATAAGACATTGTACTGGAGACTTTCAGGAAACAAAGAGAAATAAAACATAAAGGTCTTGACTTCCAGGGGCTTGAAATCTAGTAAGGAAAGACAGACAGCTTGTTAGAATATAAGGCAAATTAAGAGAGTCCCAAAATAGCACAATAAAATGCCAGGAATGAGTGATTCTTTTCCATGAACATCAGCATAGTCTTTAGGAAGGCAATGACTTTGGATGACCTTGAAGCATGACTAAGATTTTGATAAGCGTGAACAGAAGAAAAACTTTCCAGGCAACCATATAAGTAATGGCATGATAAATATGAAACTACACATGTGGCATACTGGGAGAGCCTATAAGTATTTTGATGTGACCAGAGCATAGAATGCTCTGTATAGAAATAAGACTGGAGAATGATGCTGAGAATAAAATGCCATATAAAGGGGACTGGGATTTATTCCATAGGCAAAGCCAAGACAGGACAATGATGTAATCAGATCTATATTTAGGAAGAAACTCTGGTAGCAATGTGAGGGATAGACTGGAAAGGATGGATGGACCACAAAGCAGAGATAGAGACGCCAGTTGGAAGTAGACTACAATAGTCCAAGGAAATGTAAAAGGGCCATAACTTACGACAATGGTCACAGAGAAAGGTATAAGAGCATTTCAAGGTAAAAGTTCAAGTTGGCATTGCTATTTTGCAATGCCCCCTCCACTTTCTATAGTCATTCATACAACAAATGTTTACTGAGCACATACTAAGTATCAGGTAGTGGTTTAGATGCTGGAGATATGCCAGTGAACCAGGAAAAATCCTAGCCCTCATGGAACTTACATTCTGGTGGCAAAAGAAAGACAATAAATAAGCAAGTATACAGTACTTCTGATACTGGTAAGTACTGTGGATAAGAATAAAACAAGGAGGAAATAAGAGAATTCCACATCTGGCATTACAGCTGACTAGGTGCTCTGAGGGACCCTGTGATACAGAACAAATATATGCTGTATAAGAAACACTCCTTGAAGCATCCTGACCACATAAGAGGTTGAAAATATCTGTAACAACTGCTCACCCTCGCCCCACTTAAGTATCTTGTGGCTAAGAGTTAAGGGGCTGGGCTAGAGCTTTGAGCAGCCAGGGAAGGCAGGATGGGCTTGAAGGCAGATGCCGATAATGTACTTCAGCAGGGACACTGAGCCTCTGGCCACCAGTAAGGGGAGGAAGCTGAGCCTGCTACTCCTTCACAGTTAGTCAAGACCTTCAAGGGGCTAAAGGAAACTTAGATGAGTAAACCTATATGCTACCAGTAAACACAAAAAGCAAAATCTCTCTGGAGGAAAGACCTCCCAACTTAGGCCTAAGGCAAAAACAATACATTTTACAGCTTAAAAAAAACAGATATTTCCTACGCTATGTACAAGAGACCCACCTAAGCATACAGACCCATAAAAGCTGGAAGTAAAAGAATAGAAAAAGACATATCAGACAAACTGCAAACAGAAAGCTGAATCAACTATAGTAATGTCAGAAAGTAGAAGTAAACAGATAATAAGAGACAAGGGCAGGTACCTCCTTTTTAGAAAGGATCTCTTTGGTTTTGTTTTTTTTGTAAAGCCTCTGGGGCAAATGAAACAAGACGAGAGAGGTGCAAACAAACTCCATTACAGATGACAAAAAGAAACATAACTATAGATCCAGTGGAGGTTAGAAAGATAAAAGAATCCTATGAAGAACTTTATGCCTACAGATGTGAAAATATATACAAAATGGACAAAGTCCAAGAAAAATGTAACCTACAAATTGGCTCAAAATAGAAAACTTGAAGAAATCAAGAACTACTAAATAAATTAAAACTGTAGTTAAAAATCTTCCTACCAATAAAACACTAGATCCCAGATGATTTTAGAGGCAGATTCTCCAAATTTTCAATGAACAAATTATTTCAATCTTATTCAAATTTTTTCAGAGAATAGAAAATTATTAGCAACAGTAAGAAAGTTTAGCAAGCTGTCTGGCTAAATGAACACTATGGAAAAGTCAACTATATTTCTATACACCAGCAAAAAGAAAGGCTAGGAAATACAATTTTTAAAAAAGACAGCACTGCTACTATAGCAACAAAAACTATAAGGTACTTAGGAATAAATATTACAAAGGATGTGGAAGATTTGTATGCAGAAGACTATGAAACAGTATTTTGAGTGATATTAAGGACTCCTAAATAAATTAAGATTCCATATTTATAGATATGAAGGTTCAATATAGTAAAGACACCAATTTTCCCAATACTTAACCTGTAAATTCAATGCAATTTCAATCAAAACTCCAATAGGTTTTTTTTTTCTTGGAAATTGAAAAGCTGATTCTAAAATTTTTTTTTTTTTCTTGGAAATTGAAAAGCTGATTCTAAAATGTATGTGGAAGAACAAAGAACTAAGAACAGCCAAGACAGTCATGAAGAAGAGTATGTTGGGGGAGGGAGAGGAAATCTGGCTCAAAACAAGACATCGAAACTCATTTTAAAGCTATAGTAAGTACGTCAGTGTGGTACTGGCACAGAAATAGACAACCAATCAATGGGATAGAGTACAGAACCCAGATGGAACCATGATACTGGCCGAGGAGAACTTCCAGATCAGTGAGGAAAAGAGGAGCTGGTATAATAGATTATCCAAATAGAAAAAATAAATAAACAAAATTAATCCCCACTTCATACCATATACACATAAATCTCAAGTGGACTAAAGATTCAAACGTGAAAAAGCCAAACTTTAAAGCTTTTAGAAGAAAACACAGGAGACTATCTTTCCAACCCTTAGGCAGGGAAGAATTTAAGACATAAAAAGCACTAACCATAAAAAGAAAAAACAAAACAAAAAAAAATGATAATTTCAGTTATGTTAAAATAACTTCCAATCATCAGAAGAGAAAAGAAAATTAAAAGACAAAGCACAAACTGGTAGCATATTTGTAACATATATAAGGAACAAAGATTTAATAGCCAGAATAAAGAATTCCTATAAATCATATGGCGCCCGGGTGGCATAGTGGTTAAGAACTGGGCTGCTAACCAAAAGGTCAGCAGTTGAATCCACCAGCGCTCCTTGGAAACTCTGTGGGGCAGTTCTACTCTGTCCTACAGGGTCGCTATGAGTTGGAATTGACTTAACGGCAACGTTTGCTTTATGGGTTTATAAATCAATATACATTAAAAAAAAAAAACTAATAGAAAAATGGGCAAAATATATGAACATTTAACAAAAGAAGAAACATGTTTAACTGATAGGCATTTATAACGATGCTCAACCTTATTAATAATGAGAGGAATACAAATTAAGATCATAGTGAGATATCATTTTACACCTACTAGATTGGTCTGGTTAGACTGGCTACAGGGTTGCTATGAGTTGGAACTGACTAGACAGCAACGTGTTTGGTTAGATTGGTAAAAAATTAAGAATTTTTGAACATGAAACAGATCAGTGGGAACTCCAAGATATTGCTGGTGGGGGAATAAATTGGTACAATTTATCTGGAAAAGAATTTTGCATCACGTTGTGATATTGAACAATTGCCTACCCTTCAACTTAGTAATTCAACTCTTAGATATAATGTACCAGAGAATGATCATAGCAGCATATTTGTAATAATAAAAAAAAAAAAAACCTGGAAACAATCTCAAATTTCTAGCTAATGTAAAAATAGAGAAATTAACTGCACTAGAATCACACAATGAATTTTAAAACAGCAGTGAAAATCTCTTAACTACGAATAAACACAAAAACATGTCCGAATCTTGGAAGCATTATGTTCAGTGGGGAGGGGAGGAGGACAGGTTTTAGGAGACTATACATAGCAGAATATCATTTTCATAAAGCTTAAAACCAAGGCATATATAAAAATGTGATAAACCTATGTTTTAAAAAAAGAAAAGAATAATAGATTAAAAATTCAGGGTGTTTGTTACCTCTTGGGAAGAGACAGGAGGATGGGATGGGGAAAAAACATAAATAGAAGCTATTGGCAATGTTCCAGTATTGGGTCAAGTGATGGGTTCTTGGGTGTGCCCTGAATTACTATACTTTGTAACATGCATAAATGTTCCAAATATTCTTCTGTATATACATTAAAAAGATAATAAAGACAAAAAATAAAACAAGGAATGGGGATTGGCACTGTTAAGAGTGGTGTGGGAGGGTGTTATTTTAGGAATTACGTAAGCATTAATTTACGTTCTTAAGCATTTGGCAGCTAACCAAAAGGTCAGCAGTTCAAATCCACCAGTTGCTCCTTGGAAACCCTATGAGGCAGTTCTACTTAGTCTTATAGGGCCGCTAGGAATTGGAATCCACTTGACCGCAAAGGTTTTTTAAGTTCTTCAGAGAAAGCCTCTTTTGAGATAAGTACCATTTGAGATAAGACCTGAAGGAAGTACAGTGATAAACCAGGTGGATATCTATAAGGGAAAAGTACTCCCGGGAAAAGGAAGTGGAAAGAACTGAGGCAGAGTGTGTCTGGGGAACTGGAGACAATGTGAGGGAGTACAGTGGGCGTCAGGAAGTACAGAGTGATAACAGTGTGCTGATTCTAGAGAAGGAAACCCAAGGGAAGGCTTCCTTTCTGTTTCAAATGGTTCTGCTTTTGGCACAAGTCATTTTAGCACCAGAATTGGACAGGTTCTTGAGTCTGTGCTGTGAGAGGTGGTGAGGGCTGCCACAAGGTTTGCAGAAGGGCAAGGTCATGGTGTTTGGAGCAGTTAGAAAAACCCTTGGCTAGCTAGGGGGCTGGCAAACTGGAGAAAGAGCAAAGAGGGCAATGTGGGTGGAGTCAATGTGAGAGGAGGAGAGTGGTAGGAAAAGCAGTCAGAGAGGTAAAGTGAAGGTTGGGGAAGGGGCTGTCCATTATACAGAATCTTGTAAGAACTTGGAAAGACTTTAGATTTTACATGACTAGCATTAGCATCAAGGAGCCCTGGTGGTGCAAAAGTTAACAATTCAGCTGTTAGGGCTGGTGGTTCAAACCCACCCAGCAGCTCCATGGGAGAAAGACCTGGCAATCTGCTTCAGTAAAGATTATAGCCTACAAAACCCTATGCGGGCAGTTCTATTCTGTAACACAAGGGGTCACTATGAGTCAAAAATCGACTTCCTCGACAGCACACAACAACAGCATTTGTATCATTTTGGTATACTGTCTGTCTTAATATAATCTTTACATAATTTTATAATAGATATAGATGTTGGTATTCTGCCCAATCTCTGACAGGATTTGAGCAGATTGTCATTTTCTACTACCTTATATGTTTCTGTAATGTTGATTTTGTATATTTCGTATTGTCTATACTCAGAGAAATAATATTTTAAAAATATAATGCTGGGAGAAATAAAGGGAGATTGGAGAGAAAGGAGCCAAGGGCTGAATCTGTGAAGGAATATCAAAGGTAAGAAAACCTAGAGAGTGCAGAGTACTAGAAGCCAAGAGTTTAAAAAGGAAGAATGGTCATCAGGTGCACCAGAATGAAAACTGAGAAGAAGGAACTGAACTGGACAATTAGAAAGTCATTGGTGACTTAGAAAAAATTTATTTCTGTGTATTCACAAAAGCCAGCCATAGTACACGAGGCCCGAATTAGTGGCGAGAAGGTAAAGGCAAGGTAGAGTACACTTTTGAAGGCTGTTGTGACAAGGGGATCCGAGTGTCTTCGTTATCTAGTGTTGCCATCACAGAAATACCGCAAGTGGGTGGCTTTAAGAAGCAGCAATTTGTTTTCTCACAGTTTAGGAGGCTAGCAGTCCAAATTCAGGGCACCAGCTCTAGGGGAAGCCTTTCTCTCTCTGTCAGCTCTTGAGGAAGGTCCTTATTCCTTGGCCATCTTTATGTAGCATGGCATCTAGCTTCCCCATCTCTGCTTGCTCCTCTGTCTTCATCTGCTCTTTTTATATTTCAGAAGTGACTGGCTTAATAAATACCCTACACTGATAAAGCCTCTTAACATAATAAAGAAAACTCATCCCCAAATGGGATTATAACCACAGGTATACCCCAAAACCAAACCCACTGCCCTAGAGTCAAGGATTTACAACACATATTTTTGGGGGGACACAATTTAATCCATAACACTGGGATATAACAATCCTTAAAATTGTAAAATTATCAAATAAACCATTTTACCTACTATTTGTTACATTATTTGTAATTCCTAAATTCTGAGCTTAAACTCTTTCAAAATAAACATTGTAAGATAAAAACACAAAGTATGAGGTAGGAGAGCAAAATGAAAACAGATTATGAGCAGGTGAATGGAAGAAATAGAGGAAGTTGGTTTCAGATCACTGTTAACTCTTCTTAGAAGTTCTTGCAGGCACACTGTGTTGAAACAGTGAATATGAGCACCATAGTACAATGAGGATTCAGAGAAAGAGAAGAAAGGATCTGGCTATTATTGAAGTTAGTTAGAAAAGAACACCTTTGATACAACATACTTGAAGCCTATGGAAGCTCTAAGAGTGGGGTCTCCAGGTAAAGTCTGAGATGAGAGCAGAGGTAGTGACATGGTTTAGGGGAGCAGTGGCCCATGAGGTCTTCTATACAGTCTGAGAAAGGAACTCAGAGCTTGGGCAATATCCACAAAGAAGGGCTCCTGTAGCAAAGGTAGGACCTAGAATTGCAGAGGGAGTCACATTTTTAAATGTGCATCCTTTAATTGGGATTCACCTGTCCCCTGTGTTGTTGTTGTTAGCTGCCCTCAAGTTGGCCCCCAACTCATGGCAACCCCATGCACGACAAATGAACCCCAATGTCCGGTCCTGCGCCATCCCCAAGATCAGTTGCAGACAGGACTACTGTGATCAATAGGTTTTTCACTGGCTGGTTTTTGGAAGTAGACCACCGGGCCTTTTTTCCTAGTCTGTCTTAGTCTGAAAGCTCCACTGAAACCTGTTTGGGATCACAGCAACAGCCAAGCCTCTACTGACAGACAGAGGTGGCTGTACGTGAGGCACATTGGCCAGGAATTGAACCCGGGTCTCTCACATGGAAGGTGAGAATTTACCGCTGAACGACTACCATCCCCTGCCCCCTTAAGAACAAGTAAATAAATGCTAAGGTGACTAGATGTTTGATGTGTCAAAATAACCATGACAACAACTAAAAGATGATATAATCGCCATTAAAATGCTTTTAACTTTTCAACGCATTTTCAGATTAATTCATCTTTCTTAACGGAAACACTCAAAGAGGTATAGGGGAATAGGGCATGTCTCAAAGCAACTCCATCCAATCCTCAAGATTCCACTCTGACTTGTGTTTATAGATTGTATGCCTAGTTTTCAAAAGACTAACTTTAATGATGATGAATTTAAGTGAAAGTGTATGCTTAAAAAAAAAGGAAGCTAGCTGATTTGCAAGTACCTGCACTCACACACTACACGCAAGCCTAAAAGGATGAAGAAAGGATACCAAAATTGTTCTGACCTAGTTACATCCCAATTAACACAGGCTATGCTTTACTAAAACTCCTCTTCTTACTGTGAACACAAAATGCCAGCTGTGAAAGAAAGTGATACTGCTGCGTTTCCACACTTTGGTTACCATAGAAACAGTACAAATGGCAGGCATTGGATGCCTCGCATTTAAGTTATCAGCAATAAAATCGGATAGACAAATCAATGCTGCAGGATTCATTTTAGTTAAATCGTATTTTAAAGGCCAAAGTCAGGGAAATAATGTGATAAATAATATGATTCCTAAGAGGCTATTCTTGAAACATCTGCATTTTAGTACAATTTAGTTAATTCTTGAATTTACATTCATATGCTTTACAAATACTCCAGATTTGCTTTTTCCTTTTATACGACCAGTTTTTCACAGGGTTAAACGTATTTCAGCTAATTAGTTCATCACAAATAGAAAAGCTTAAAGATACGAAATGATTCTACTTCATTTGCTTTGCACCCCCAACCCCTCCCCAGGACATAAATTTGAACACAAATATGAAACCTACAATATGACTCCTAGCAGCACCAGTAGAGAAGACAGAAAAAACATAAACACAGTTGTCTACAATCCTGAATAACAGGAACAGAAACAATCAGAGTATCAATTGGACTAGTTTCTGAAACAATGAACAGTTCTGACCTAGTACTACTGGCTACAACTATTCTTGTATTCAAATACAGTGATGGCATAACCCTCCTCACATCTGATACAGAAGTACATTCCCAGGGGAAAACCCTCGGTTCATGTCCCTTTCTTTACACTGTTCTCCATTGTTCACCCTGAACAAATAAGATTTTGTGTTGTAATAAATAGGGCAAAGAACTATCTAGGAGTAAGACCTTTGCTTTTTTTTTTTTTTAGCAAATATTTGCTAATAGCATTAGTCTATCACAGCTGCTTACCACTTAAAACAACCTCATTGATCAGTTAGTAGATTTAAAAATAGAATCACAGCATGTCATGAAGATACAGATTCTGATCACAAAGATTGCAACCTCCTAGAAGGCAAGGAGTATATTTCTGTCACCACTTTATTTATCTGCTGAAAGCCAGGCACCTAGTAAGTGTTTAATAAATATTTGTTGGAAGAATGAACAAATAAATCAATAAATAAAAAATGCCGATGGATAGCACTCATGGTCCTGCTGACTGTAGGGTAAAGCATGAGTGGACTCCTTTGATAGGCAAGTTCCCAATTCTAAAAGAAATAACAAGAAACTAGAATAAGCGCTTACTCCCAAATATGTCAAGCTCCCTTATAAATACAGGTTTAAAAAAATCTTGATTTTAGCTTTATTGCAAGGTTTCAACTATCACCCATGTGCAAATGACTCCCAAATCTATGCTAAACTTCTATATATCTTAGAGATACGTCAACTGCCTGCTGGCTATCTCCATATCACCTCAAACTCAATATGTACAAAACGGAACTTTACTTTTCCCTGACCAAACTGCTTCTTTTTCTGGTATTCCCTTCTCAGTCACCAAAGGTAGAAGTCTGAACTTCATCCTCTCCCTTATCCCTAAAATCAAATCAATCTTCGGATCTGATTATCTTATTTCCTAAATATTTATCTTTTCTCTATCTTGATCACTTCTGCCCTAGCTCTGCCCTTATCATTTCTCAACCAGCAGACTACAACAGCCTGATAGGGCTGGTATCCCTGCTTCTTTGTGGGGCAGTGAGTTACTTAATACGGTCCTTCTACCCATAGTCTTTTTAACTCCCACCAAATGACTTGGGTGAGGACCATGCAAATGAGGTGCCTGTGGCCCACCAAGGGGATTGTATAGCTGGCTAATAACGCAAATAAGGTGTACGGCACACTTGTCGGATGGGACCATGCAAATAAGGCATATGGAACCCTAACAAGAGGATTGGTCAGTTCTGCCATCCTGCTAGGCTTGAAATGAGCCATCCCAGAAGCTGGAAGGGAGAATCTCAACACCACCAAGACAAAAGAACCAGAAGTGGAGTGCATCCTTTAGACCCAAGATCCCTGCACTGAGAAGCTCCTAGAACAAAAAGACCAAGAGAGAGAGCTGCAACACTGAAGACGGTGAGAAGCGGCAACAGAGGCAGGAGACAGGCATGAAATGGCTCAGTGGGTTTCCTGGCCAGTGGAGCAAGAAGGCTGAGTGCCTTCAGCAGGAGCCTTGCTGGCAGAGTACAGTGCCTCCGGGCACTTGGTGGAACTAGAGTTGAGTGCCTTCCAGCCAATGCTTACCAGCAGAGTGGGGTGCCTCAGGTACTTATGGACAGAACCAAAAGAGCTTTGTAACACTCTTCTGGGCAGGGCAGAGGCCAAGGGGCCAGAAAGAAGCATGCTTACAAGCACAGCTGAGAAGAAGCTGTCCTGATCAAAGAACTGTAACCCTGAGCATTGCTGAACTTGAATTGTAACCTCTCACTTCCCTAATAAACCCTGTAACTGTGAGTGTGGTCTGTAAGTCTGTGTGGCCATTGCAACGAATTACTGAACCCAGCAGAGAAGTAGAGAGTGCTGTGGGAGGGACAGCTGGTCTTAGAATTGGTAATTCTCCTCTCTCTGAAAGTTAGAGGAGGTCAGATGCCACTGCCACACCATTCTTACACTTCTAAAACCAGTTCTCCATATCCCTGTACTATCTTAAACAAAAACGTGACTAGCTCAGCTCCAAATGACCACAGGGTAAGACCCAAGCTTACAAGACAACTAAGATCCACTATAACGGTCCCTGTCTCTCTCTTCTGCCTCTTCCTTCACCACTTCTTGCTTTGCCCCAGTAATACTGAAGTTTGTGTTGTTCCTTATCCCCTGCCTTTATTCACGCTGCCTCCACTGCCTGGACAGCTCCCCCTCCCCCACCCACCCCCCTTTTCCCCTTCTAACGCCTACTCATCTCTTTGGATTCAGCTCAGTGAGAGTCCTCCAGGAAAGCCCCATCCCAACTGGTTAGCTGTTCTTCTGTGCTCTTTGTACAGTATGCATAGTTGATCCTTGAATGTACTTTATAGTTTCATTTTTAAACGTTTTCATGTGTATCTTCCCCACCAAGCACTCGTTGAGGGAAGAGATTGTATTTTATTAATCCCTGTTTTCCCAGTGACCAGCTTAGCGCCTGGTATAAAATGAGGAGGTCAAAATATGTAAGGCAAATATTCTAAGTTCATAAGTGTAGTTATAAAGAAATAATCTAGTTAAAAATGAGCTATATTCCATGGTTCTATTATGGTTTAAACTAGCCTTTCTATTCCGATTATCTAACTGCTGTTCAAAATGCCCTTTCTAAGCAAAAATATCTTCCCAGTTCCAAATTATGTATTTACAACTACATGGAAATGATCTGTAAATTGGGTGCAGCCTATTATATTAAATGCTGTGATTCATTTCATTTTATTTAAAATGGTCCAGAAGTATCTGTAATACAGATACTGTATCTGTTAACCAAATTTTGGCACTCACAGTAAGAAATGCCTGCCAAGAGTTAACAAAGCATTTCTTTGTCTTTGCCTTTTAGGAGTGGTAACAGGCCTGAACAGTAGAGATAAGATTTTCTTTTCTCTAATGTGAACCAATAAAAAGTAACCATTATTTAAAAAACTCAATGCAAGACAACCACATGTATCTAGAAGGCTGTTTACCTAACTAACTTCAAGGTCACTAAGAGGGTAAACTCAAGATATAGTCCACACTGACAGCAACAGCAGGAATAATGCTACAAAGGCACCTGGATTCTGTCCTGTTCAGCAATGAGTACAATCCATCCTCAGAGAAGCAACGCTGGTAGAAAATTTTTTCCATTTATATTTATGACATTCACATTCAAATCAAATAATTCAGCATTATTTCTATATCATGAGAAATTAAGGGTGTCAGAGGTAGAGATCAGCAAACAGAGGCCTCTCGTTTTAATGATGAAGAAACCGAGGCCCAAAGGGTGAAAGGCCTTGAACAAGCTCATTTCACTTGTGCAACAAGCAGACCCAGGATTAGAACTGAGAAAATGGTTTTAATTCTCCTGGAATCCAGATTCCTGGGGTCCATGGAGTTGGGGTGACCCACATAGGCCATTGCCCATTAGACGTTCTTTTGAGCCTTGAGCTTTGAATAAATTGGTCTCCTAAAAGTCACCTTCAAGTCAAACAATGGTCTAATAAAACAGGTTTCCCTTAGGCATTTGGCTCTTTTGAAGAATTACAATTACCTATGTGCAGCCAATTTCAAGGAACAGAAACTCCAAGGTCAGACTGGAGGTTGTGTTTTAATAAACTGCTGTTATATAAATACTGTTCTGGCCCCCATTTCCATGACAATGCCAGTGTGATGTGGCATAAGAATTTTGAAAGTTCTTCTCATCTTCAGGACATTTTTGTCTCCCTAGTCAAAATGTTCCTCTGTGATGGCTAATGTTACACGTAACTTGGCTAGCCCATGATTCCTAGTAGTATGTAATTATCCTCCATTTTGTGATCTAACATAGTTATCCTCCATTATGTGGTATTATATAATTATCCTCCATTTTGTGTGTTGTAAATCTTAAACCTCTATTAGGCAGGATTAGTGTGGGGTGCATCTTAAATCCCACCTTTACTAGAGGGTGTGACTCAAGTCACAGCCCTACTCAAGTCACACCCTGTCTTAGTCATCTAGTGCTGCTATAACAGAAATACCACAAGTGGGTGGCTTTAACAAAGAGAAATTTATTCTCTCACAGTCTAGCAGGTTACAAGCCCAAATTCCGGTGTCAGCTCCAGAGGAGAGCTTTCTCTCTCTGTCGGCTCTGGAGGAAGATTCCTTGTCATCAATCTTCCCCTGGTCGAGGAGCTTCTCAGGCGCAGGGACCCCAGGTCCAAAGAATGTGCTCTGCTACCAGTGCTACTTTCTTGGTGGTATGAAGTCCCCATGTATCTCTGCTCGCATCTCTCATATATCTCCAAAATAGACTGGCTTGAGATACTACCTAATCTTGTAGACCTCATCAATATAATTGCCTCTAATCCATCTTATCACATCATAGTGATAGGATTGACAACATAGGAAAATCACATAAAACGCTGGAACAATCACATAAAATGGTGAACAATCACATGATACTGAGAATCATGGCCCAGCTAAATTGGCAGATATTTGGGGGGGACACAATTCAATCCATGACACACCCTTACTTAAGTCACATCCTTAACTGATAATAAGGGGAGTTTCCTTGAGGGTGTGGCCTGCGTCCAATACACAGATGGATGCTCTGGCAAAGCTCTCTCTTGTCCTGGATCCTACATCCTGCTCTTCACCATCTGACCTCTAGTTCTTGAGATTTGAGCCAGTAGCCTGCTATCTGATCTGCCGATTGTGGGTTCAAGAGAAGCCTCCAGCCTGACGCCTGACCTATGAATTTGGGACTTGCCAGCTTCCAAAACCACATGAGCCATTTCCTTGAGATAAATCTCTCTCTCTATATTTATATATATATATATATATACACACTTCACTGGTTTTGCTTCTCTAGAGAACCCAGTCTAAGATATATACCAATTTGCAAATTGTATATTCAATCAATTTCTATTATTGGCTTAATATGATTTTTGTTTTAACAGAACTCAAGTCTTTCAGGGGTGCACTCTAGGCCTGGGTTATGAGAACAAAAGTACACTTGGAAATGCACAGTCCTTAACTGAGTTATAGCCCTCACTTCTAGAAGACTTCTAAGTAGATATGTGCTTAGTTAAGAATATGATCCCACAAAATAACCACCCTGTGTAATTTCCTGGTAAAATGAATCATCAGTCCTTACATGCCAAGATCTCTATTCATTCTCAATAAAGAATCTTGAATCATCCTAAACTGCTAGTGAAACAGAATGCCAGTAGTGGTGATTGCTCGGGCATGTACTTGTCAAAATTCATTAATTTGTAAACTTAAAATGGGTGCATCTTACTGTATGTAAATTCTACTTCAGTAAATGGGTTTTTAAAAGCAGCATACCTTAGTTGATTTTTTAGCTTTAGCCACAGGACCCAAAGTAGTGGGGCTTCTGCCTGTGGCCTTTGGGTCCTAAGCAGTTCCTGCCATTGCTGTCAATGTGGAATTTTTTTGATTATCCCCTCTTAGTGACCTGGAAGTCAGTCAGATAAACAGCCTTCTCTATACATGTGTTTGTCAGTACCGGCTACTAAAACTTTATGGTAAAAGAGCCTTATCCCTGCGCTGAGCCTTAGGAGGCCTCCTATGCCACTGTGAGTTAAACCACATCCTTTTGAAGCTGGCCCCCTTAGAAGTGGTTCTTAGTGTGTATCCTCTGCCTGCGGAACAGATGGTGGAGGAGTATGCTCTAACTCAAACTGAGACATATGCGGACTCTGACGAAAGCTCCAGTTACTGGGTTATGAGTGTGGAAAATGGATAAATTGTCATGCCACAAAACCACAGCCCATGTCTAGAAAACACCTTAATAGTGCCTTCTTAGATCTGTAAGGTGTGAATCACGGTATCTAGAGCACTCTAAGACACATTATCTAATCCAATCTTCACAAGGCTTCTCAAAGAGGCAGGACAGGAAGCACTGCGCATGGATGACATCACCACCTGCAAAGGCCTCCTCTCTGCACTGCAGACCTGAGTGGCTGAGCCACAGACTATGGAGGACCCAGTTCTAAGGAACTAGTGTGGAACCAAAAGACATGGTTAGGGATCCTAGTATGGTTCTTCAGGGTGACAAGATTTGTAATGGTCTAAAATTCCAGGTTAAAAGATATCCATGCCGTACTTTACTTTTTAATCATTAGCTCTCCATTTTGAAAGAAACGGAGATGATTAAGTCATATTAAAATAAACACTACTTTCTGTCATAACTCTCTTGAAGTAGAATGTTAATAAATCAAATGAAAAATAATAAATAGGAAGTCATCTGACTGGCATGGAATTGTTACCCCCAGAGCCTCTCTTAGTTATGCGTCCTTCAAGAAGGAAGAAAGGAAAAGTAAGTTATTTGAGATACTTACTAATTATGATCACATTTAATTTTTTTTTTGATTTTCATATTTTTAAATATGAAGACCTAGCCCCCACCCAAAATATAGCAATGTTTAAATATAAACAGGGATGAAACATGGCCTACTTAAAAAAAAAAATGCAGACACCAAGAGGCCCGTTTCATATATTTATACTAGGGTTCCACTTTGTAAGAAAGGTATCAGGCTAAAGGAACCCTGGTGAAGAAAGAGGTTAACAGAAGCAGCATCTTTGGATTGATGATAAGGTCAAGAAAGAATGTAGGGAAGTTTCTTCAGAGGGAAATAAGGAAGAATTCAGGAACTCTGGAGCGAAGACTGGAGGGGTGGGTGTCTCTGTAAAGCATGTGGGCGGGGGTGTAGAGGAGATTCCTAAAGAAAAAAGCACAGGGTTTTATAGTTCCCAAACACTTTTGCCCCTTTGGCTGATCATGATTATTACTGACAAACAAAATTTAACTATATCCAACTCTCAGGCATTTGAAAATTTATTTTCCATGGCAAATTTTAATTCAAAAATGGTTTTCTTTCCTACCAAACTCACTTCTGGGCTTTTTCCCCCAACATAGGGTTGGTGAATGCTCAAAGAACATGAGCTTAATATTAGCCTAGGAGAATCTTTTAAGATAAATCTGACGCACACAAAATAATTTCATTTATTCAAACCTGAATGGCGTTTTAAACTTATCCACATTATGGATTCTGTTCCACTGGGGAGGGAAGTGAAGGGGTTGATACACAAATTAATTAAATATATACTTAAATGGACATGTTCCTGAGAAACAGCTGATGAATCCTCACCAAAAAACATAAAACTGAAAATAAAGGAGTTTAATATCTTATTTACTATTTTTCTGAAGTCCTCTTCACTCCATTTTCTGCTGGTCCAAAATGTGGTAGTCAACAGTAAAGTAAGTGAAATTTCACACTAGTTTTCATAACTTAAGAGCCTCCTTATGCTTCATTAAATATGACTTAATGATAATCATAACAGCTAATATTTTTGAGCATTGACTACGTATATTTTATACATATTATCAAATTTAACCCTCACATACCCTGACTCCCATTTTACAGATGAGTAAACTGAGGCTTAAGGATCAAGAATAGTTACCTTAGAAACAAAATTTATTTTAAAAAAGTCTACAATCTCAATGCTCCCGTTATCAAAAGAACTAAGTAAGCCTAAAACTCTAAAACGACATTGAGATGACTGCAAAATGCTGGCATGATGGTTTCTTTGAGGTATGCCACATTTGCCTTATTTTACCCTGTTTAGCACAGACGAAATTAAAGATGATATATTTCCTGTCAGAGAAGGTACGAAGAGAAGCTGTGTTGCACACACAGATTTCGAAATGATTCTCTGACTATGGAGCACTTATTTTAATCAAATTTCACACAGATTAACATTACAGCTTTGTTTTGTTTTTTGCAGCTGGGTAGAAATAAAAGATAGTCCTTGACTTTCATATATTGAACTTTCATAAAATGATATTCCTAAACTCTCTTTAAATGTTCTTATTAGCTAAAGAACTCTGTCATGTTTCTGCATAGCATCCTTATACTCCTAGTCTACTAGCTGTGACAACTCAGCAGCATCACCAACCTTGGAAAACAATGTTTTTGCCATTACTTAAATTTTTGTTGCATTTTTGCCATTGTATTACACAAATGAATGAAAAACAGAAATAAGAACATATTAATGCTAGTGATAAGCATAAGCCTCACCCTGCATAATAAACAAAGATGGAAGTCTCTAGGTATGTTCAAGGTGATGAATCCTGGATCTCAACTGAACACACCCTCTGAATTTAAAGTTGGCTAAACCTGTGGTTCAATAGTAGGGACTGGAGTGGAGGAGAACATTAAAGAATACATACTGAATTCGGAAATACATCATTGAAGAATGTTTCTTAAAAGTAAGGGAAAATTTGTACATTATAACTTTTTTTTAGCAATCTATGACCAGAACTACCCCCAAACCTTCAGCACCCATGTGACTTTTATGCATGGAAAAAATTATATGTGACTTCAGAAGATAAGCTAGATACCTGGGATATTCTGAAAATTAAACACTCACGCTCATCAAAAGACTTCACCAAAAAAATAAAAAGAAAACATACAGACTGGGAAAAAATATTTGGCTATTACACATCAGTCAAAGATCTAATCTTGAAAAACAACAAGAAAATCCAACATCTCTACAACAAAAAGACAAATAATTCAATTTAAAAAATGGGCAAAGGAAATAGACAATTCACCAAAGAAGACATTCAGGGGGCCAAAAGACATGTGAGAAAATACTCTGCAATCACTAGCCATTACAGAAATGCATATTAAAACCACAATGAGATACTATCTCACTCCCCTCCCCACCCCTGCCCATCCTACCCTTCGCCCCACCCCCCTCCACCCCCCATTTCTGGCAGGAATAAAAAAAAACAGGAAATAACAAATGTTGGAGAGGCTATGGGGAGATCAGAATTCTTACCTACTGCTGGTGGGAATGCAAAATGATAAAACCATTTTAGAAAACAATATGGCGCTTCCTCAGAAAGCTAGAAATAGAAATACCACATGATCTAGCAATCCCACTCCTAGGAATATATCCTAGAGAAATAAGAGTTGTCACACGAATAGACACATGCATACCCATGTTCACCGCAGTACTGTTCACAATAGCAACACACAAACAATGGAGTATTACACAACAATAAAGAACAATGATGAATCTGCAAAGCATCTCATAACATGGATGAATATGGAGGGCATTATGCTGAGTGAAATAAGTCAACCACAAAAGGACAAATATTGTATGAGACCATTACTGTAAAAACTCATGAAAAGGTTTACACACAGAAAGAAACAATTTTTGATGGTTACAAGGGAGGGGAGGGGTGGGGGTGGAAAAACACTAAATCGGCAACAGATAAGTAGTAACTTTGGTGAAGGGTAAGAGTACACAATACTGCGGAAGCCGGCACAATTTGTCCAGGGCAAGGTCATGGAAGCTCCATAGACACGTTTAAACTCCCTGAGGGTCTGAATTGCTGGGCTGAGGGCTATAGGGATCATGGTCTTGGGGAACATCTGGTTCAAATGGCATAACATAGTTTTTAAAGAAAATGTTCTACATTCTGCTTTGGTGAGTAGAGTGTGGGTTCTTAAAAGCCTGTAGGCGGCCATCTAAGATATTCCACTGGTCTCATCCCTGCAGGACCAAGGGAGAATGAAGAAAACTAAAGATACAAGAGAAAGATTAGTCCAAAGGACAAGTGGACCACATCTACCATGGCCTCCACCAGACTGAGTCCAGAACAACTAGATGGTGCCCGGCTACCACCACTGACTGCTCTAACGGATCACAATAGAGGGTCCCAGACAGAGCTGGAGAAAAATGTAGAGCAAGATTCTAACTCACAAAAAAAGACCAGACTTACTGGCCTGACAGAGACTGAAGATACCCTGAGAGTACGGTCCCCAGACACCGTTTTAAGTCAGTACTGAAGTCATCCCTGAGGTTCACCCTTCAGACAAAGATTAGACAGGCCGATAAAATAAAACAAGACTAAACAGGCACACTAGCCCAGGGGCAAGGACTAGAAGGCAGGAGGGGACAGGAAAGTTGGTAACAGGGAACCCAAGGTCAAGAACGGAGAGTACTGACATGTCATGGGGTTGTTAACCAACATCATAGAACAATATGTGTACTAACTATTTAGTGAGAATCTAGTTTGTTCTGTAAACCTTCATCGAAAGCACAATAAATAAAAAAAAATTTTATATGGAAAGAGATTGCTTAAATTTTCTTTAGTGTATTTCTACTAAGTAAAAAGGATAATAATAGGATCCAAATATCATTTAAAAGTCTTAGACTCTGTGGTAGGCACCTTCAGATATGCTTTCCAAAGATCCCCACTGCCCAGTATACACGCCTTTGTGTAAACCACTCCCCTTGAGTGTGGGCTGCACATAGTGACTTGTTTCTAATGAAAAGAATACAGCAAACTTCCATGATTAGGTTACAAAAGATTCTGACTCTCGTCTTGCTAAGTCTCTCTCTCACTCTCTCTTGCCCTCTTACTTGCACTTTCGTGAAGCAAACTGCCATGCTGTGAGATGCTCTATGGAGAGGATCATGTGGCAAAGAAGGAAGGCCTCCACCCATCAGCTCATGAGGCAGTGAATCCTGCCAACAACCACAAAAGTGAGCGAGGAGGTGGACTCTTCCCAGTCCAGCCTTGAGATAACTGCAGCCTTTTAAGAGACCCTGAAACAGAGGACCCAGATAAGCCAATTCCTGACCCACAGTAACAGAGATGATAAATGATGCTGTTTTAAGCCACAAGTTTTGGGGCAATTTGTTACACAGCAATAGTTAACTAATACAGCTTCAAAATATACATAACCAACATATAATAAACAATCTATGATGCTGTTGAAAAACCTGTGTAAGGAGGTGTCAGAAGGAAGAAAAAAGAATGAACAAATCAAAACTACATAGTTCTCTGTCAGTTAGTATGATAAAGTATCTAGAGTTATAAAGTTCTCTCCTCAACTGTATCCATTGCATTGTTTTTCAAAATCAACTGAAACCATTTCTGATTCGAAGTATAGAGAAGCTTTTTTATTATTATTGTTAGTCTAGTAAACCTTTAATAGAATAAGTCTGTGGGTCTGTGATAGAACTGACTTTTTGATAATCCTAAAATGTTTACCAAAAAAACCAAACTCATTGCCATCGAGTCGATTCTGACTCATAGCAACCCTATAGGACAGAGTAGAACTGCCCCATAAGGTTTCCAAGGAGCAGCAGATGGATTTGAATTGCAGACCTTTTGGTTAGTAGCTGAGCTCTTAACCTCTGTGCCACCAGGGCCCCAAAATGTTTAGTGGATGTTAATTAATAACAAACCCAAAATGTTACTGAGTACAAAATTATTTTCTCCCTGAACAGGACCTCACAAAATTTCCATATGCTACCTTTGCAGGCCATATAGCTATTTTACCATTTGTGCCTACAGACTTCGAAAGACTGCAAATTCACCCACAATTACTGTGAAAAATAATTATTATTCGAAACTCAAGTTAGAGATTTGAGATGGGACCTCTACAAATATTTTTTAAAAGACAGAGCTAGGGTCAGAGCCTTGGATCATTCATTCAAATCTTTCATCCAGTAAAAACCTTGCACATGTCACTTACTGGGATACGAGAGTGAAAAGAAGATAGCCTAACTTATCGTTTAGTTTATGCCACTGATCCAGGAGCAATATTCTGTAACTACACAGCCATAAATCCACTTAACAATACTATCATTTACCCAATATCTCTCCATCCTTGCTAAAGAATAATGTGAAGTTGCTAGATGCTTTGCTGAAATTCAGTTCTAGTAACTTATGAGCACAAATAATATGCCAGCTCTAGGGATACAAAAATTAGTGTGGTATGATCCCTGCTCTCAAGAAACTCATAATTTAGAAAAAGAGATAAACTATATATCTTGGCATTCCTCCAATCGACCAGAATAGTAATCCCATAAAAGTGAGTCATCCTATATCTCATCTTCTCACTCTTAGCTACATCCTGCTGTAAAATTAAAATACATCTTTTCTCCCTTGGTATTTACAAGTTCCAAATATTTATAGGTTTAGGTCTCTATTTCACTGTCTCTCAGCCAAGATAAATACATTTAGTTCCCTTTCTCCTTTCCTTTTAAAGCAATTCCTTAGTATAGGTAATCTTTTTTTTGTGACTTTATTTAAATTCTCTATCTCTATTAAATTCTAGGATCTAAAAGACATAATTAAAACATGATTCCAGATATAATATATAATAGCAAACATTAAAAAAAAAAACACCAGTCTCTTTGATGATGTGATGTTTGCTGTGTAAAGTTCAAAACAATGGCTGTTATTAAAGAAAAAAATTTTTTGGGTTATACTATCACACTACAAATCTATATTTACTCTAACACCTTTAATTATATGGATTTAGAAATGAGTACTCTGAAATAACTGTGACTAACAAATAGTATAAAACCAGATTTCTTACAGGAAGAGAAAATGAAGCTTAAAAAAAAAAACTACTCACTACTCATTGACTAGAATGGCACTCTAATCTTAAATTCACAAAAGATAATTTTTCAAACACCTGTATCATCTTCCTTTTAACACCACACTCATATTTCATAGACTTTACATTTCTATATCTACTACAGAATATATCTTACAAAGTAAACACACAACATAAATCTTTACTCTGAAAATTATTTTGGCAAAACCATGACAATATGGTCTGGATATCAGGTCTCATGATCAGTGAAAAGAATTAAGCAGGCTGTTAAGGACAAGATTCTTGTTTGTCCAAAGTTTCAAATTTTATTGGGAGTTACTTACTTGAGGAGTGAAGCCATTTGGTGAAGGTGTGTGTGAAATATAAACAAGTGCAAAACCAGGTCGGAACCACAATCAGAGTACATTTTCAACATTATGTTCACGCTTTGTGTAAAGCAATAACAATCAGTAGTGACTTCTTTAGTGGGGGGAAAAAATGCATTCTGTTGCTCAAAACCTTCCAGTACAAAACCAAACAAACAAAAAATTTCTTAGCCTGATTATTTAGGGCCTTCCTCAACTGGGCTCTAACCCATATCTTTCCAGTTCTACCTCACACTACTTTAATTCAACTTATCCATATTTAAGCTAGACAGAACTACACACCTTTTCTGGAATTATCCATGTGCTTTCTCACCTCAAAAATTTTACATCCAACACTCCTTCAGGTTACCCTCATTCCCTGAACCTTTATTTAAATTCTAGTCATCCTTCAAAGTCTGGCTCAAATGCTACCTGCTCTCCAATCCTTTTCCTATTCTCCTACTCAGAACCTCTTCTGTTCCTGAGTAGCATTTAGTCTGTATCTCTCACATAGCCATGATCACATTCTCTTGTGTATACATATATATAAATATATATGTTTATTTATATATATACAAGTATAATTGTTTGTGTACACATCAATATTCTTCTCTCAGACTATAAGCTCCTTGAGGAGAAGGTTCTGATGCAGCCCTATTTGTATTATCCCCATCTCTTCATGCTTTGCACATACAAGGAAATCATAAATGTTTACTGGGGACAGTGTGTTCAAATTCAAATTACCTGATCCAAAGAAAAAGAAACCATAATACTCAATTTATTGATATCAACTGAGAAAACATTTACTCAGCACCTTTTGTGTATAGGAGTAATGGTTTACAAAAATGAATCAAACAGAGACCCTATTCTCTCAAGAAGTTTATGATCTGGAAGAGGATTTAAAGCACCTATATAAATTATGGTCATTCTAAGAGATAAATACCATAAGAGAAGTTAAGATGAAGTGTAACGAGAATGAACAAGAAGGAGAGATTATCTTCAAATAGGGATGGTTATTGGGGTAAGTTTTAATGTTTGTGCTGGTTCCTATAGAGACAAGGGTAAAGGGTTTTAAGGCGGGAATTAAAGGCTAAGAAGACAGGAAATCTCAAGAGAATACAGGGAACAATCAATAGTTCAATAAGCCTTGAGTATAACATATTTGAAAGATGATGAGGATAGCAAAGTTTAAATTCTGAAAACTCCAAAACGCTGTTGAAAAAAATTAAAGAAAATCTAAATAAGTAGAAATACATTCCATGTTCATGAATCGGAAGACTTAACATTGTTAAGATGGCAATATTCTCCAAACTAACCCACAGATTCAATGTGATCTCTATCAGAATTCCGATTGACTTCTTTTTACAAGATGGCAAGCTAATTCTGAAATTTATATGGAATTGCAAAGGACACAGAATAACAAAAACAATACTGGAAAAGAAGAGCAAAGTAGGACTCACACTTCCCACTTTCAAAACAATGGTAATCAAGATGGTGTGGTACCACCATAACAACAGACACTGGAATACAATTGAAATTCCAGAAGAAAAAAAAAAAAACTTTTATCGTCAACTGATTTTCAACAAGGGTGCCAAGTCCATGCAATGGGGGAAAGAAAAGTCTTTTCAGCAAATGGTGCTGAGACAACTGAATAGCCACATGCAAAAAATGACATCAGACACTTAGCTCACATTACATACAAAAAGTCACTCTATGAATCAAAAACCTAAATGTAAGACCTAAAACTATAAAACCCTTAAAAGAAAACATAGGGGTAAATCTTTCTGACCTAGGATTTGGCAAAAGATTCTTAGATATAACACCAAAAGCACAAGAAACAGAAGAAAAAATAAATGAATTTTATCAAAATTAAAAACGTTTGCTTCAAAAGACACCATCAAGAAAGTGAAAAGACAACCCACAGAATGTGACAAATATTTGCAAATCATATATCTGATAAGGGACTTGTATCTAAAATATATATAGGACTCATTACTCAACAATCAGAAAATAAATAACCCAATTAAAAAAGGGGCAAAGATTTTGAATAGACATTTCTCCAAAAAAGGTATGCAAATGGCCAATAAAATGAAAAGATGCTCAACATCATTAGTTATCGGAGAAATGCAAATTAAAACCACAAATGCAAATTAAATACCCACTACCCAACAGGATGGCTAAAATAAAGAAGTCAGAGAGTAAGTGTTGACGAAGAGGTTGTAGAGAAACTGGAACTCTCATGCACTGTTGGTGGGAATGTAAATTGTGCATATGCTTTGGAAAGTCTGACAGTTCCACAAAAGGTTAAACAGGGTTACCATATGACCTAGCAATTTCTCTCCAAGGTATATACCCAAAAGAAATGAAAACACATGTCCACACAAAAACGTGTATTCATTGTAGCCAAAAGGTAGAAACAAACCAAATGTCTATCAATGGATAAATGGATAAACAAAATGTGTTTTATGCATACAATTCATACAGTGAAATACTATTCAGCCATAAAAAGAATAAAGTACTGATACATATTACAACATGGATGAACCTTAAAAATGTTACCTAAGGGAAAGAAGCCAATAACAAAAGGGCACATATATAATTCCATTCATATAGGGAAACCTATAGAGACACAGTGAGTGGTTGCTTAGGGCTAGGGGCTAGAGAGGGGGTGATAACTAAAGAGGATGGGGTTTCTTTTTGAGGAGATGAAAATGTTCTCAAACTGACTGTCGTAATGGTTGCACACATCTGTGAATATACTAAAAGCCACTGAATTGTACGCTTTAAATGAGTGAATTGTATGGTATGTGAATTATATCTCAATACAGCTGTCAAGGAGTAAAGAAGAGAGAGAGAGGATCTATTGGAGATAAAGAAAATTAGAAAAGGCAGTTGATGCTATATCTGGTAAAACTCTGAAAGCCAAACAAGGAACTAGAGTTATAACCTGTAAGCAATGAGGAGCTATTTCAAGTTCTTGAGCAGGAGCTGAGTAAATTAGTCGGAAGAAGGTCAAAAATGGGACTGGAGGGGAAAGAGACTGCTGACAAGGAGACAAGTTAAGAGGCTAGAGGCTAGTACCATAATCCAAGAAAGAGGTAATAAAGGTCTGAACTAGGAAGGAGGTCCTTGGGGTGGAAATAGATGAACCGAAGAGATATTTTAGATGTGAAATTGACAAGACTTGGCAAATTCTGGATGTGGAGAGCAAAGAAAGGTCTGCAGGGGTAAAATATGTTTCCAGGTGAGAGAAGGGTTGTACCATCACCAAATAGTGGACAATAAAGCAGTAAGAAGTTTGGATGGGAGAAAAATGAGACCTTGTCATAATGAGCTTTAGTACCATCGGACATTCAGGTGACAATATCTTGACTAAAATGTATTAAAACATATAATTTTGTGAAAAGAGAAGAGCTCAGATTAGTTAATCCTCAATAAGAGATTTTGATCAATGATTCAAGCATGATCGTGATTTCAAAAATGTAATGTAAGTCTCATAAGTTACATTAAGTGTACAACAGATGAAACTCTGAAAGCCTATTTATGAAGAATATCTTCTCTTGAACTAGAATAACCTCATGTATCCAAGAGTTATTTTAGAAGTGCTGATACATGCTAAATAGTACTTGGAAGTCTTTGAGAACCTTACAGTTGAAAATTATAAGATGAAATGTTTTTGTTAAAATGATAAATGCTCACTGTTTTTTGTTGAAATGGGTAGTGCTCACTGTCCTTTTGGCCCAATTTAACTTCATTGTCATAGCAAGAGGTGCTCAAGCCAGATAATTAGGCCTGACTGACAATGTACCAGTGGGTATTAACTAGATCTCTTTAAGCATTCATTCTTTTCTATAATGAATACTTTTCCCCAGTTAATAAAACTGGAATCAACCTAGACATATTTCTACCATATCCCTATAATTAAGAAATAAGTGATCACAAAACCACTTTTGAGAGGCAAAATAAAACTTCCAATTGTAACTCATGGGGATTACAGCTATTCAATACCCATTGTCTCCTTAAAAACAAATAAAAATCTGATCAACATAAACTAAAATGACAACAATGTGAAGATGAATGTCTAGCATATAATTTGATATTAACGAATGTTTGTTATATGTATATTTTATTTAAAAACTAAAATCAAACATTTGAATTGCGGGTACTTTGCCTAACAAGTACATTCCACCTACTAGATTTATTTATTCATTTATTGTTAATACTGATAACAACATTCTTTTAACCCAATGCAATGTCATTATTTCAGTTTAGATCTTGATGATAAAAACGATGAGAATTCAGTCTTTAATTATTAATGTTTTTACTAATAATGAGCAACGAGAAGAACAAAAAAACAAGAACAGGCACTTATTTTACATATAACTGCCCCATTAAAATAATACTAATCATTTGTTTAAAAACTACACTGACATTTTATACATATGCATAAGTATAACGAAAGAATACAGACCAAACAGTAATAATATCTATTCATGGATTGTAGATTTATGGGTGATATCTATTTCCTTCTTTTTTGCTTATGTGTAATTTCAAAATTTTCTATAATTAATGTTTCATTATACTTGTACCAAGAAAAAAAATTTTTTTTCAGGAAAAAAAATATTGATCAATTCAAAAAAACCTTACTTACCAAGTCTCTGTGAAGCACCCAATTTGCATGGAGGTAATGGATACCATCAAGAATCTGGTAAAGCAATGATTTAACCATGGATCTTGGCAACTGCATGGGCTTTTTATTTGCTTTTGATGCACGGTGAAACTTAATTATATGCTAGAAATTAAAAAAATAAAACATACTATAATAATTTATATTTTGTGATTGTTAAATACCTGTTAAAAAACACATCACAATAAATTCTCTGTATTTTTTAAAATTACTTCTAAAGGCCGATGATGAGAAAAAGAAAAATTGTAAGGTCAACCAAAACTGTATTTTTGGGGTGAATAAGGTCAACCAAAACTGTATTTTGGGGGGTGAATGTGGCTATGTTAATGTGTGTGGTATTCGGCTGGATTTACTTAAGATTTTTCTCTCAAACAGAAACAAAAAGTAAAAGTGTTTATATTAAAAACATGCCTAAAAGTAGAGATTAGACTATCTGCTCAGGTTTTGTCTAGTTTTATGATTCTATGAATTGTTCTTTCATAAGCAAATATCCAGTTCAAAGAAACATGTTCAGATGCGAGAGTTTAAGGCAAGAATATACTTCACAAATAAATATTTGCCTCCTGCTATTTGTAATAACCTTTTTTGGGGGGGGAGGGGGTTGATTTCTATATCTTCCTTTTTTAAGTTTTATTTTTGTTGGTAATATACACAACCAAACAAATCCACTCACAATTTCTACATGTGCAGTTCAATGACACTGGCTACATACTTCACAATGTATTACCATTCTCACTATCTCTACTCATTGTTACATCACCATTAATTCAGACTTTCTGCCCCCTAAAGCTCTCATTTGTGCTTTATATTAACTGCTGTCAGTTTGAACTTGTATGATAATTCTTTATAAGAACATAACACTTAAGTCAAACATTCTTCACCAATCAAGCCAAACTGCTGTTTACTTCAATGATGACTTCATGGGACAGTTTTGGTCAAGGCCCAAACATTATCTCCAGGCAATAGATTCAAGAGTCCCCTGTAATAACTTTGTAATTGAATCACACTTTTATAGTTTCGATACATATTCAAAATTAGTAGTAGTACCTCTCCCTGCTCAGATAGTGTTGAACTTTCCAGTAATCTCTTTAGGCACAAATCATCAAGTATCTAACTTGGTCAAAAGAACTAGTAGCACTTTATACTGACAGAATGAAAAGAGGAGAAAAAACAAAAAAACAACTGTAAATCTTTACTATTCTATAAAAAGAGAGAGCTTAATTCGAGTAACATCACCAACTATGTGTATATTAGAATTATTGGGAAAGCTCTACCTTGTTTTGGCACAGAATGAATTAGGATATATTCCTAATGTTTGATATTAAATGGAAAATCACTAGAAAAGAAGAGGAAGTGTAATGCCATTGAGATAAATACAACCGAAAACTGGGTCACCATACTCAAATATTTATGTTTGCATATTATACTGTGGATTATAAAAACACTGTAATGAAACAGAAGAAATGCTACCTGTCTTTCCTCCATATCCCACCCCCAACTCCCATTTCAAACTATGCCAAACTGAGTACTAAGGGCCATTTCAAGGCATATTCAAGCAACACTGGCGAAGTTGTCAACAGTGCACTGAACCAAAAACCCAAACTCGCTGCAGCTGAGTAGATTCTGACTCATAGTGACCCTACAGGACAGAGTAGAACCACCCTACAGGGTTTCCAAGGCTGTAGATCTTTACAGAAGCAGACTGTCATGTCTTTTTTCCATAGAGCGGCTGTTGGTTGCCAACCACCAACCTTTTGGTTAGCAGCTGAGCACTGTAAACCACTGCACCACCAGGGATCCTTCAACAGTGCTCCACTAGCCTTAAAATGGCCAAATGGTACTGGAAAATTATTGAGCTATTTATACATCTTGAATTTTTATAAATTGCCCGACAACATTGACTTGAATTTAAGAAATAATAGGAAAGTTGGGTTTATACTATAGTAGTACTATCTAACAGAAATATTTGGGAGCCACATATGTAACTGTGATTTTTTTAAGAGGCACATTAAAAAAGAAGAAAAATAAATATTTAAAATTAATTTCAATATTTTAATTAACCCAATATATTTAAAACATTATCATTTCAACATGTAATCAATAGTGTGTACTTTACACCTACAGCGTATCTCAGTTTGGACCAATCACATTTCATGTGCTCATCAGCCACATGTGGCTATTGCTGTTAAGTGCCTTCAAGTTGATTTTCGACTCATAGCGACCCCACATGACAGAGTAGAACTGACTCATAGGGAGCCCTCGTGGCACAGTAGTTGAGCACTCAACTGCTAACCTAAAGGCTGACAGTTCAAACTCACCCAGCCACTCCGCAGGAGAAAGATGCAGCAGTCTGCTCCCATAAAGACTACAGTTTTGGAAATCCTATGAGTCAGTTCTGTAGGGTCTCCTTATGAGTCGGAATCAACTCGACAGCAATGGTTATCGGGTCTTTCTCCTGTGGAGCCGCTGGGTGGGTCTGAACTGCCAACTTCTTGGTTAGGAGTCCGGTGTTTAACTGTTGCACCACAGGGCCCTCCTCACCATGTGGCTAGTGGCCACCAAATTGGACAGCATGGTTCTACAAGATCTGCTAGTCCAATGTGCTACATCTTTTTGGGGGCAATTCATTACATCACTGATGTTCAAAGTGAAGTACACACATTATCAAGTAAACCTTGATAGAACTACATTACAGACCAAGAAAAATGGGGGTAATGCATTAATTCATGGTTATCAAAGAAATGAGGAAAATCATACTAGAGGTTCTTACCAATATCTGCAGTAATAGTATAAACTCTGCAAGTTCCTTTCAGACCTATGAGTTTGTTAAAGTAAGTCCTAAACAGATTTGTAATTAACACAGATGACAAACCATACAAAACTGAATCAAAATTTAGTTACCCATAATTTGAACATACTGCCAAGTATGATTTTATTTTTTTAATTTTACTAATTCCTCTGGGAAAATATTTAAATGTCCTGATTACCAACTTAAAAAGTCAGGAGTCAGAATTTTTGGCTTCTTTCATATATTGATAAAATATCCTTAAAATCTGCAACACAATATATAATATATAGATAATATTCATATTATTTACATATACACACACACGCACACATATATATACACCGGTGTTTTGTGGAACCAGTTTTAAACAGCAAAATGCTGCAATAGGTTGATCTTAACTTAGAAACTCTTCACAAATACCAAACCAAAACCAAACCCAGTGCCATCGGGTCGATTCCGACTTATAGCGACCCTATAGGACAGAGTAGAACTGCCCCATAGAGTTTCCAAGGAGTGCCTGGTGGAGTCAAACTGCCCACCCTTTGGTTAGCAGCCATAACACTTAACCACGACGCCACCAGGGTTTCCATTCACAAATACGTAACTGGTTAAATTTGAACTACTGTATGTACCACAAAAGAAAGTAATTTTCACTACACATATTAGTAAACTGTCATTAATTACCCACATAAAATTACAATCTGCTACTCCTATTAAAATTTTCTAAAGGGAAATTTCTGAATATTACAAATACAGTAAAATGTATGAAACCCGAACCCTGTGTAAGGTAGAAACTGGTCAGAGAAGGAAAACTCATTTTCCACTAATAGAATGCAATAGAAAAGTGGTAAGAATGCACCCTGTCAAAGGTGGAAAATTTTCAAGGCTGAAAAAAACAACCCAGCCCAGTCAAGTTCCGGCTCTCACAGGTTTCATCGTACTATATTCTCAGTAAAATAAGATGTTAATGTTTCTTGCTCAAATTTTTAGAAAACATTTATATTCATTTACGCATTTATTCTCAACAGAGTAAGCTTTTCTTTCTGTGAATCAGCAATATGCATCTCGTACATGTATGTCTCCATACCTACACAAAATAATGCTAAAATACAGTGATTTGAACTTACCCATAAATCGTGCTCTGCGTAATCAAACAGCAGCCACACCTTGCGGTCACTGTGAGAAAGGAACACCTTCTGCAATGCGATCACATTTGGGTGCTTCAATTCTCGCAAAAGCTAAATCCAAGAGGGAGAGAGGGGTCACTGTTTTGTTAGCAAGGAGAAGGAGATGACGAATTTCTTATAATTTCAAAATAAAATTTCTGAAAAAATTAGAAAATCCAGATAAGGAAAAAAAAGTCATCCAAAATACCACTTCTAAGAGATGTTGTATTCAGTCCAGTTGATTCCCATTCATAGCGACCCTGTACGGCAGGGTGGAACTGTGCCAGAGGGTTTTCTAGGCTGTTACCTTTGTGGAAGCAGATCAGGCAAGTCTTTTCTCCCGAGGGGCCGCTAGGTGGGTTTGAACTTCGCCAACCTTTCCGTTTAGCAGCCAAGTACTTAACCATTGGGCCACCAGGGCTCCGCTAAAAGATAAACTCTGTCAACATTTTGGTGCATATTTTTCCAATTCTTTATGTGTATGTGTATGTTTTTAAAATGGGATTATACTCTAAACTTTAGGTCCTCAAACTACTCCAAATATTACAACCACCTAGAGATCTTTTTAAAATTCCAAAGCTCGGGTCACATCCTAAACCAGTAATTAAATCACAACCTGTGGGGTAAGACAGACACATCAGTATTATTTTGAAGCTCTCTGGGGGATTCTGACGAGCAGACAAGTTTAGGAACCTCTGTGCACATATTGCATTGTATCCTTTTTCCACTAAATAAATCCCAAACATTTTTCAAGTCATTAAAAATATATTTCTAAAACATGGATTTTAATAATTATATGGATTACGAAGTAGCCTATGGATTCTATTACTTAGACACAGATTTTATTTCCAGTGTTTTCCATCAATGAACAATGACGCAGTGTAATGGCTTAAAGTGTGAACTCTGGAATGAGACTTGGATTGGGATTCAAAGTCTGCACCTAACACTTTTTAACTGTGTGACCTTGACTAAGTCACTTGACCTCACTTTGCCTGTTGCCTGGTTTATGAAATGTGAATTAAAAAAGACTCACCACTTCACAGGGGCTGCCCAGTGGTAAGCAGCCAGTTAACATCACTGCCATTATTATCAACATCAACAGCACAATGAACATTTTTATAGCTAAATCTTTATACACATCATCCATTAGGATAAAATCTTAGAATTATTTGGTTAAAAGGCCCATATTTTTAAGACTTTTGAAACATAGTATCAAATTATCCAAACTCCCCCCCCCCGCCAAAATTTAAAGAGACTCTTACAGAAGTCCCAATCCATGGCCACTGAGTTGATTCTGACTCATAGCAACCCTATATAGGATAGAGTAGAACTGCCCCACAGGGTTTCTGAGGCTGTAATCTTTACAGAAGCAGACTGCCACATCTTTCTCCCGTGGAGCAGCTGACCCTTCTTCCAGTTCACAGACGAGCACTTAACCACTGAGCAATCAGTGCTCCTTGGTTACAGAAGTCCATCACCCCAAAACACTCAGAAACACTGAGGCAGGATTAGAAAGGATGAAGTTGTTTTCACTCAGTATCTTCAAGTCACAAAAACAAAAATTTAGCTTCTTTTCTGAAAAGCTACCTGAATCATCTACCAAACCAGTTGCCATCAAGTCAATTCCAATTCATTGCGACCCTACAGGACAGAGTGGAACTGTCCCATAGAGTTTCCAAGGAGCGCCTGGTGGATTCGAACTGCCAACCTTTGGTTAGCAGCCATAGCACTTAACCACTATACCAACCAGGGTTTAGTCATCTACCACATAAATATCAAAAGCATTTTTTCAAATGGTAGTTAACAGTTCCTCTTCTCTTTCTCTGCTGCTGGGAACCTCTGTGGGCAGCTTCTTAAATCTAGGTCCCAAACATTAGGGATATTATTTTATTCATACTAGTGATTTAGGAAATAATATTGGAATCATTATTCTCTGTCCTTGAGCATAGAGAATGTGACCCAGCTGGAGCTGGGCACACAAAGGGCTCACAAGGACTCACAAAGACACATCCCTGAGGTATAAAGACAACAGCTAGGATAATCTTGGAAAACACCTTTCAAGGGAAACTTTCACCTAAACAAACCAATCAAACAGAACATAAAAGACTTTCCAGGCTTATCTTTTTCCATTAGCATTTAGTGAATAGAAAATTTATTGGACTAATAAAGACCCTCTTGACTGTGGTTATAGAAACCTGATTGTTAAGAAAGATAAATGAAAATGTAGGATCACTGTTTCTAGCCAATCTGTGAAAAGGTGAAACTTTCAATGGTTTTGGCCATTTTTGTAATGTTAATATGTACTGGTCATTCTGTAATAGTTCCTTGTACTAGTGCAGACATTGCTCTAGTAGCAAATTGTCTGTTTTCCCATTTTTATCTATTTGTGATAGTTCCTTGTCTTGGGCAGACATGGCTGCAGCAGCATGCTTATCTGTTTTCCCACTTTTGCCGTTTTGAATTTATGCTGAATAAAACTTTCTTTTTGCTTTACTAAACTTTGTGATGTTTTTACCCTACAACACTAGGTTTCATGAAAGTAATTATTTTTTCTTTAAACCTAGATGTTTACTCTTGGATAAGTTACTTAACCACTCTGAGATGCAATTTTCTCATCTTTACAATAGCTGCTATTGTAAGGTTTTCGCTGGCCAGTTTTTTCAGAAGTAGATCACCCAGTCCTTCTTCCTAGTCTTAGTCTGGAAAGTCCACTGAAACCTCTAGCATCATGGGTGACCCTGCTGGTATTTGAAATACCGGTAGCATAGTTTCCAGTATCACAGCGACATGCAAGCCACCACAGTATGACAAACTGACAGATTCATGGGGACATCATAGAAGTATATAAGGGCTTTTAAAAAAATTGAGATTGGGGTGCCTGGTATGTCTGAAAAGGCTGGTTCAGGCTTGGGTCCTACTCCATTTTGTTATTTCTGCATTAACCCTTGCAACCATCAAACCCTTACGTACATAACCAAGGAAACTTTTTTTCCTGGGGTTAAACTAAAGACATGGAAAGAATGTTCCTAAGGGAGGGTCTTGACACAAAACCCTTGTCAGAAATCCCCTCAGCCACCCTCAGGAAATGTTTTAAGAAAATTACCTTATGACTACCCTATGAAGAAGTTCTACTCTGCAACATGGGACTGCCCTGAGTCAGAACTGATTCGATGGCAACTGGCAGTGGTGATGGTGGTGGCAATAGTGAGAGTAAGGGAATGAGTCTCACACTCACTTACAAAAATAGGTGTGGCGAAGAGGTTCTGGAAATAGACAAAAGGAATAGGCCTTCACAAAGTATGATGTTCAAGCTGAACGCTGATAATGAGGAGACCAGATCAGCAGATGAAAACAGCACTTGGATATAGCAGACAGTTGCTTGATAAAATATTTAGCAACAATGACATTAGCTGCTCAAGGTGAAAGCCTTATAAGTACGCCTGCCTTCAGCTGTCCTTAGCCAGGGTTTAGATTTAATAGGTAAAGAGAAACATACTTAATTTGACAAATATTTTGAGCGCCTTTTAAATATAAAGCTGTGTGGATGTTACAAAAAGGCAGAAGAAAAGAAACTTCTACTGAATACTTTCTATGTGCAAGATGACTAGGTATACATTTTCTCATTTAATCCTTATAACAGCCCTATGATGGACACAGGATAAAATAACTGATTTAAAAGATAATATTGGAGCCACTATTCCCTGTTGTTGAGCATAAAGAATGTAACCAACCTGGAGGTGAACTCACAAGTACACATCAGCTGGGCCCTGAGGTATGAAGACAATAGCTAGGACAATCTTGGACAACATCTTTTAGGGAAACTTTCTCATAAACAAATCATAAGCAGAGCACAAAGACTCCACTCTTATCTTTTCCTATTAGCATTTAGCGACTAGATTTGTTGGACCAATGAAGACCCTCCTTACCGAAACCTGTAGGATAATTAAGAAAGAAAGACAATTCGAAATGTAGAATCAGAATGAGCAGTTTCTAGTCAATCTATGAAAAGGTGACGCTTTCTCAATGGTTTTGTCCATTTGTAATGTTAATATATACTGACCATTCTGTAATGTCCCTTGGACTTGAACAGACATGGCTCTAGCAGCATGCTTGTCCGTTTTCCCACTTTTGCCTCTTCAAATATATGCCGAATGAAAGTTTTCTTTTTGCTTTACTAAAACTTCTGAAGATTTTACCCTAGAACATAACTTGACTAAAGTCAGACAGAAAGAGAAGGGGTTTGGATTTAAAAAGGTCTGCCTGATTCCAAAGTCCATGCTTTTCCCATTACAACTGATATCCTTGTCTTGCTTCCTACAATGTAGTGAGGACATATAAATAGACCAATGAGGAAGAGAGAAATAAACTGCTTGCACACTCTGAGACAGGGTTAACTGTGCTGGTGGCTGAACAAAAGAGCTTTTAAAAGATTATCATCTAGAAGCTGGATAAACAGGAACCACACCCTATAGTGAGACAGATAGGGTTAACTGTGCTGGTGGAACAAAAGAGCTTTTAAAAAGATTACCATCTAGAAAGCTGGGTAGACAGGAACCCACCCTGTCAACATAAGATAGGATTGGGGCAGCCCGTGAATTACTATCTCCTTCTTAGTGTCTTTCTAGTCTCCTCCTCCTTTGCAGGCTTCGTATGCGCAGAGAAGCCGAGTGTGACTGCTGTTTGACCTTCCTTAGCCCTCCGAAGATGGCAATGTAATGCCAAAGATCAAGTGCGTGTGCGCTATATCCCATAATAAGTGATGCCAAGGGCTGCCGAGAGGACTCCATCTTGAATATCAGCAGGTTCCATCTTAGATCCCAGATACGTGTGCAAACTAATTAACATACACCACCATTCTGAGAAGTACCCGCCCCTTGAAAGAAGACCACTAAATATTCATTACTCTCTTGTCTCCACTGAACCCATGTAAGCCCTAGCCTTGCCTCCCTTTCCGAGTCAGTCTTTTGGAGAGGCTTAGATCCCCCTAACTCCTTTTGCTTGACTCAAGCAAAATAAAGCTTGCTGAAGATAAAGTCTGTCTTTCGCGTTTATTCTTACTCGGGAAAAGACAAGGACTCTTTGTGTCAGACTGGCAGTTGGTAACAATACCTTTAAATGAGTAAAGCTTACCTCGAGTGCATGTGCTGGAATCGTGTAAGATCTACTACTGGCATCTGATCCATCTGTGGAATCTTTATAGATTACTTCCCAGTTGCCTACTTTTCTACTACATTGCTAGTTCCTCAATTTCATCATTTTCTTGGCTTTGTACCTCAGCTCTTGCTCCTCACCAAACACCTTGAAAACCTTGCTGGAAAGTGCTCTACCAGCTAGAATTTGGACATTATTCCAAGATACGACTCCTAGTGTTCTCCCTCCACCCGTATGCCCTGGGACACAGTAAGAGGTACGAGCTAGGACAGGGTGGGCTGTCCCAAGGCCACCTGCCACTTTTCACAACCTGCCTCAGGGTTCTATCCATATTAGCTGTTGGATCTAGGTGGGAAAGCCTCCCTTTCCGGGGAGCTGTGATTAGGAGGGTTCTCAGCTATCAGCTCTTATCTCTGTTGCCACTGCCTAGGAAATGCTTTAGTGGTTCCTTTAACAGTACTGCTTCTTGCTTCAGATGCAAGCATTAGACAAAACAAGCTTCTAATTAATGATAGAATTAGTGAACATTTCATTTTGGAACAATGCAGAGCTATATCTGGTTAGCTGCTTTTGGACACTTGAGGCTTCCTGACTCTGTTGAGACAAGTTCAATGATTTGCTATAGCTGCCATGGCCACCTTTGAGCAAATCAGAAGCCTCCGCCAAGACTCCACCCCAGCCCAGCCCATCCTGCCCCGAGGTTCCCCACCTCGCTCGCAGCCCGCCAAGCTGCAGCTTCTAACTGGGTTTGGCCCAGCCATGCTGCGGCGCTAACCGCAGTTTGAATTTAGTGCCAGAATCCTGAGCTTGCTCAAACCAAGATTTTGACGCATGTCCAGGACCTGAAGAACTGTGTCCTCAATCTGTCCTTGGACATGAACATCACCGACATGATTCAACATCCGGACTTCCAAATGTGGACATGGGAGGTCTAAGAGCAGAAGAATTCCGGGCACCAAACCTAACGCCCAGATGCCACCGGAAATAAAAAGCTCCCCAACCCTCTCATATAGGGAGCACGTGGCCTTAAGGTCGCTAGGCCCCGCGTTGCTCCTTGTCTAATGGTGCAGTGGTTAAGCGCTCAGCTGCCAAGCGAACCCACCAGCTGCTCCACAGGAGGAAGATGTGGCAGTCTGCTTCCATAAAGATCACAGCTTTGGAAACCTTACAGAGCAGTTCTATTCCATCCTATAGCCTCTAAACCATTGCCGTCAAGTCAATTCCGACTATAGTGACCCTATAGGACAGAGTTGAACTGCCCCATAGAGTTTCCAAGGAGTGCCTGGTAGATCTGAACTGCCAACCTTTTGGTTAGCAGCCCTAGCTCTTAACCACTACGCCACCAGTGTTTCCCCTATAGGCGATATGAGTCAGAAATGACTCAACGGCAAAGCGTTTGGTTTGGTGTGAAGGGATCTTGCTGATTTGTCTCCCTCTTTCTGACTCCTTGATGTTGATGAACTTAAGAGAATCTACCCAGCTTTTTTATTTTTACCCAAAATATGGAGTCCCTGAGTGGCAAAAACATTTAAGTACTGGACTATTAACTGAAAGGTTTGCATTTCAAATTCACCCAGAGGCACCTCAGAAGTAAGGCCTGGTGATCTTCTTAAAGGTCACAGCCTTGAAAACCCTGTGGAGCAGTTCTGCGCTGCACACATGGGGTTGCTATGAGTTGAAATCAACTGAGGGCAACTGACAACAACAACCCAAAATATGTTCTCTTCACTTCCTGCAGTGAATGCAAAAGTGAAACCCCACTTTGGCATCTGAGCTAGGCTCACGGAACAGCGACACGGGCAGACTCCCGACCTCCGGACCCCACTTGTCTGGGAAAAGGGATGTCACAAGTAGCAGTATTTCATCGGCATCTCTAAAGCTTATATTCTCTGTGACTACAAATTGTCGATCCCTCTATAATGAACCCATTTTAAGTTCGATGTTAAAAAATTATTTCGAATAAGTTATACATTTACATGGTTCAAAAACCAAAAGTACAGAAAATGGTATACGTTGGAATGTCTCATTACACTCCTGTTCCTAGTGACCCCATTCCTTCTTGTCGCCCAGAGGTAACAATTTTTATTAGTTTCTTGTTAATCCTTCCAGTGTTTCTTTATGCAACTAGAAGGAAATATGAATATAACATGCTAATCCTCCCATTCTTACACTGTTCTGCACTTTGCTATCTTTTTTCTCACTTATTCTACCTTGGAAATATCTCAATATCAGTATATAAAATCTTTCTTGTTCTTTTTTACAGCTACATGGTATTTCTAGGTTACCTTTTAATATGGCATACATGGGAGAAAAGTGTAAATTTGGCAACTACATGCATTTACTAGGAATTTTTTCCTAATCTCCAAATTCGTATTTTCTAGTACTACAATATACACATCCATTTCTGTGTACTCATTACACTTTTTCTACCCGACAAGTCTCTGTAAGTCACTAAATACCAATGTGACAGGAGATTAAGGCAAAGACATTCTTTTGTCTCTCCTAATTCATCTTTCACTCTACAGTAAGAGTGATATTTCAAAAATACAAAACGGATCGTCTCCAATCTTAGGAACAGGTCTGAGAAACCAAAGTAAGAGATAAGGCAAAGATCAAATAATGAAAAGCACTGTAAAACATACGGAAGTGTCAAGACAGGTTCTCTAATATCACTGAGAACACATTGCAGTCAGTGGGCTGGTGAAGAAGCCAGCTCTTGTAAAAGGTACCACACTTGGTCCGACCACCGAGAGAGTGGTGAAGACATTTCAGACAACTCTCAAATGTGGCCTCGCTGCATTATCTGTATTTTACATGTATTTGTATTAGTATATTTTTACGCTATTTTAACTCTTTCCATCTGCCCCCCATTAACCATAAACTTGAACAAACACAATTTTTAATTTATTGCTATATCAACAAAGACTAGCACAACGCCTGGCACACAGAAGGTGCTTTTTTAGTGATCTCATCCCTTTCATGGATTTAAATGTCACCTACAAGCATTAACTCCCAAATATTTACCTCTAGCCCACACACCTTCCGTGGACTCCAGATATATGTATCCAACTGTCTCTTCAATATCTCTACTTGGACATAGGCCAAACTGAGGTTGGGATCTCCACTCCTCTGCGCCCCATCCCAACAGCTGCTTTTCCCCCATCTCAGTAAAGAACAACTCTATTGCTCCAGTTCTCAGGCAAAAATCCTCATCTGCCCCATACTACACTATCAAACATGCTACAGATCTATATCCCTGATCTACAATTCTGAAGAGCTCAGAAAACCAAAAGCTTTCTTCATCATTAGTTGCTGTGGAGTTTCCCTGACTTATGGCAAACTCTTGTACAACAGAACAAAACACTGCCTGATCCTGTGTCATCCCTATGATCAGTTAAAAATTGAACTGTTGTGATCCATAATGTTTTCATTGTCTGATTTTCAGAAGTAGATTGCCAGGCGTTTCTCTCTAGCTCATCTTAGCTGGAAGCTCCACTGAAACCTGTTCAGCATCACAGCAACACGCAACCCACCTCTGACAGATGGTGGTAGCTGGGCATGAGATGCACTGACGTGGAATCAACCAAGTCTCCCACTTGGAAGCTGAGAGTTCTACCACTGAACCACCACTGCCCCTATAAAGGCTTTCTAGTAACTTAGATAGGAAAATAATTGTACTTCAAGGGTAAAATATGCATTGCCAAGGACACTGTCATGGATTGAATTATGTCCCCCCCAAAATGTGTATATCAACTTGGTTAGGCCATGATTCTCAGTATTCTGTGGTTGTCCTCCATTTTGTGATTGTAATTTTATGTTAAAAGGATTAGGGCGGGATTGTAACACCACCCTTACCCAGGTCACCTCCCTGATCCAAGGTAAAGGAAGTTTCCCTGGGGTGTGGCCTACACCACCTTTTATCTCTCAAGAGAAAAAAGGAAAGGGAAGCAAGTAGAGAGTTTGGGGACCTCATACCACCAAGAAAGCAGCACCAGGAGCAGAGTGCATCCTTTGGACAGGGGGTCCATGTGCCTGAGAAGCTCCTTGACCAGAGGAAGATTAAGGACAAGGACCTTCCTCTAGAGCCGACAGAAAGAGAAAGCCTTCCCCTGGAGCTGATGCCCTGAATTTGGACTTGTAACCTACTAGACTAAGAGAATAAATTTCTGTTTGTTAAAGCCATTCACCTGTGGTATTTCTGTTATGGCGGCACTAGATAACCAAGACAGACACATTCTTTCAGGTTGTCAGATTCTATTTCTATGGAAGCTATTTGACCACTCTGGGCATGGTTGATAAGGGATAGCCACCAAAAAAAATGTGATAGCAATGCAGAGTAATTCTTGTACAATAGGACATTATATGGATGTTGTGCTAACACCATATCATATACAGGCAGTCCCTAGGTTACTAATATCTGACTTACATAGTCATACAACCTATAATTAAGAACCAACCCCCATAGAGCCTGTTATATTAAAAATTCAATCAATGCCCCTGCAAGCAGCAGTCAAGAAATCAAACGGTGTATTACATCCAGCAAATCTGCCTCAAAAGACCTCTTTCAAGTGTTAAAAAGCAGAGAATATCACTATGAGGACCAAGGTGTGCCTGACACAAGCCATCGTATTTTCAATTGCCTCATACATGGTATTTTCAATTGCTTCATATGCATGTGAAAGCTGGACAATGAATAAGGAAGACCAAAGAATTGATCCCTTGGAAGTATGGTGTTCGTGAAGAATATACCACGGACTGCCAAAAGAACGAATAAATCTGTCTTGGAAGAAGTACATCCAGAATGCTCCTCAGAAGCGAGGATGGCAAGGCTTCATCTCACATACTTTGGACATGTTATCAGGAGGGACCAGTCCTTGGAGAAGGATATCATGCGTGATGAAAAGGAGTGTCAGTGAAAAAGAGGAAGACGCTCAATGAGATGGACTGACACAGTGGCTACAACAATGCGCTCAAGCATAGCAACGACTGTAAGTATGGCACAGGTCCAGGCAGTATTTCATTCTATTGTACACAGGGTCGCTATGAGTCAGAACCAACTCCACAGTGCATAAAAATAACATACCGAAATATTAATAGTAGTTATTCTAGGTGGTGGGGTTAGTATGTGCGATTTTTAGATCTATTTTTCCATGTATTTTCTATAATTAGCATTGCTCTTATAATTAAAATAAATAAAAAGTACACACAATTTTCCTAAAGAAAAGCCCTTCTCTCTGGAAATCTACCTGCCAAGAGAGCATACTATCATATACTACCTCAGCTTCTTCTTTCGCGGTTGGTCTGAGAAGAGACACAATGAAAGGAGATTGGTCATGCTTGTACTTTCCATAACTCATGGCAAAAATAAAATTTTAATAATGGACTCCAATCTCTTGTCTCACAAGTATTTGTTCAACATGACATCATGCAACTACAAATAGGCTTTAATCATTTCTAAACAGCAGTTAAGTACACAATGATTTTCCTGTGACTCACATTAAATGGTGACATCTCCTGTGCCAAATACTCACAAAGTAGTAACACGATCCCAAAGGAACCTAATAAAGAATGTGCGATGGACATGCCAATATTTTTATCTGATATTCTTTCCCCATTATGGAAGAAGCAAGTTTTGCCTCAATTTGTGTGTTCATTTCAATATTCCTAATATATAAATGTTCCTGTTACAAGGATTCCCCTCGAGGACATATAGGTGACTGTGAAAAGTGTTCACTTTTAAATGTCCTGAACATTTAAACAGTCTAAAGCTCTAATCCTAAACTTTTTTCTCTAAATCACCATTTAGGATCCTGGCTCAATTTGTTGAGCCTTGTGCTAAGCTAAAAATTCAGAATCCGGTTGTATTTTTATCTACACATTTTTTCTCTTTTAATCTCCACTTTCTGTTCTCCAAGTCTCTGATGCCCCCATGGGTCCCAGATTCCTTTTTCAGGGTATCAGCACCATTAATATCTGAAGAGACGACTTGAATGGAAAGGATCCTCTTTATATAACCCACTTATCTCAAAAGTAAATTCAATTTTCTATTCTTAGTTGATCTGTTACAGGCAACGATATGACTCATTTGACTATTCATCTTTCTCATTATTGAGAATAGTTGTCGATTGCTTTATTTTAGAAAGCACTGAATGTATCATTTTTTAATTGCATGATCCCTCTCCCCACTCCAAAAAACTGAGGATTAATGAAGCAGTATATTTTACAGTAAATAGAGAATTCATCAAACTCCAAAATACCCTAGTTTCCTAAAATTGAAATTTAAGGGTCAGCATTTTGAAATTTGACACTTTCATAACTATTATGGCTTTGTGGAAGCTGGTCTTTACAAGCACATCAGTTACATTGTAACATTCCAGCAGGTGGCACTCATACTCTGAAACGGGGTCTATATAGAGATATTAACCCAGATGGCCCTGGTTCAAGGTGGACCTAAGTTTTTTTGCTTTATTTCACTCTAGTGACACTGCTTAGGTATCAGTCATAAGCTCAGGAAGGTCAATGTTCCCCCATTGCCACCCAGAAGAAGTGACAGGGAGGCAGCAGGTATAATGCAAAAGGTACAGGTTTTAGAGTTCAGAGACCTGAGTTTGAGTCCTGACTCCACTACTTACTAGCTGTATGACATAAAGCAAGTTGCTTAACCCCTCTGAGCCTCAAGGAAGAATAAAAACATTTACTCACAAACATGCACAAACATTTTCTGTAAGGAATAAATGAATGTAAGTATATTAAGTGCATAACAATGCTTGGAATATATTAAGCACTTGATAAATTATAGTTATGACTCATAACCACCACCATATGCAAGAATGTTATGAAGACCAAAGAGATAATATATGTAGAATCTGGCATATGGTTAAGTTCTTGATAAATAATAGCTGTTATTATTGTTGTTGTTGTTTTTAAGTGAAAAAAACTAACCACTCAGGCAGTCAGAGATACTTGCTAGAGAGACAAATGCTATGATGGGGAGTGCCATAGCATTTTCTTACCAAAGTACCTAAAACACTCCTTTAGTGTGTTTTATAATACTCCTTTAATAATACTGTAAAGGGTCCTGGTGAAGCAGTGGTTAAGTGCTCAGCTACTAATCAAAAGGCCGGCAGTTCAAACCCACCAACCACTCCAGGAGAGAAAGATGTGGCAGTCTGCTTCCATAAAGGTTTACAGCCTTGGAAACCCTACGGGGGCAGTTCTACTCTGTCCTACAGGGTCGATACGAGTCAGAATCGACTGGATGGCAGTGGATTAACTAACAGTATGGAGCAGTTCTACTCTGCACACATGGGTTTGTCATGAGTCAGAACCAACTCGACAGGAACTAACAACATAATAATATTATGCCTATATGAAAGTTATTTCCCTTTCCATTTTCCAATGAATAATCTGGCTTCTTTTCCTCTCTGACTTCAAGTATTGCAGGTACTTGGTCTGAAAAAGATATCTGAGATAAAGCAAGGTCTGTAATATTCACATCCTCCTGGCTATGATAGTATATATAAATATATATATATACACACACAAACACACATATAGTACGAATATTAATCTTTTATATAACATATTCCACATGAAAAAATTGTACATACTTATTGTAAATCAATAGTAATCTGTATAAACAATATTTAAGTATATAAAATAAAACAGATGCAAACCAAAACAAAAAGTTTACAAATTGAAACCTTAATTACCTAGAATTCTCTGGAGAGTTCTAATTCATTTTCTGATTCATTGAAGGTCAATCAGAAAACCTTTACTTGTTTCAGCTCTCCTTGCTAAAAATCTTCCTACCTTCTTAATTAAAACATGCAAATAAATTTGTCTTTGAGCATTTTTTTAATGCCTTGGGATTTCAATAAGCAAGCTCCTAACAAATGTTTGGTTCTTGCTTATTCTTTTCTCTCCTTGAAGTAAGGGGGGGGGGAGGGGAGCGGGGAACTGTAACAACTTTAACTCCTTATTTAGATGCCAGCTTAAAATGAAAAAAAAGTATTGACTTATTCTCCAAAATTCTGTCACGGGTCCTCTTTTCCTTCTACTCTGTTCTACAGTCTCTCTTGCCATCTTATCCAAGTACCTCAGCTTTTGCTACTACTTCTATGGAAAATCTCAAATCTCAATCTCTAGCCCCACCCTGGCTCCTGGACTTCTGGCATCGATATCCAACTATCTGTATATACATCCACATGGAAATTCCACTGTACCTCAAAACTCACAGATCCAAAACTGAATATTACTTGCCCAATTCTACTCCCTAGCATGTTAAGTATCCCTGCAATTATACCAATCTTTCATGATCAAAGAGGCAGGCCTCCAAAGCCTTATAATCACATTACCATTTATCAGTGTTCAGTCACCAAGTGCTACACACTCTGCCTCTTAAAATATCACTCATGAATTCTCACCTAGATAATTAAAATGGACCCTTAACTAGTATTTACACATGTGTTCTTCTCCGCCTGGAAAGATCATCCCTACCCTATTTGCCTGATTAATGCCTACCCGCCTTTTAGAAAGAATCACTTACCACTTCTTCTAAGAAACCTTTCCTGAAATTTCTAAAGTGGGTGCCTCTCCAGTCACAGAGACTTCCTAGACATATCCAAACACCTCACAGGATTGTTAAAAGGCTTGGGACTATAGTCTCATAGGATAACTTGGTCAACTGGCATAACAGTTCATAAAGATAAAGCTCTATATCCCAATTTGGTGAGTAGTGTCTGGGGTCTTAAAAGCTTGCAAGTGGCCATCTAAGATATAACTACTGGTTTCTACTCATCTGGAGCAAAAAAGAATGAGGCAAATCAAAGACTCAAAGAAGAAACTAGACCATAAGACTAATAGCCTACATGAACCACAGCCTCTTCTAGCATGAGACCTGAAGAACTAGATGGTGCCCAGCCACCACTACCTACCGTTCTGACCAGGGACACGATAGAAGGTCCCCAAGAGAATGGGAGAAAAACATAGAACAAAATTCAAATTCCTAAAAAAAAGACCAGACTTACTTGAGGAATCTTCTTCAGGCTTATGATTAGATTCCTTGAGAAATCTTATTTAATTTTGTTTGAAAGCTGCTTGTGAGAAAGATAACAGGCAGTTTTAAAAATACTTTTTCAATGTGGAATAAATGTCATCTAACCAACATGTTTGAAAACCAAATCATGTCCTACTGATTTTATTACTCACTCAACAAAACTTGCTGAGTGCCTACTTTGTGCCAGGTCCTGTGCTACGTGGCTTTATATATATTCATCTGGAAAGAAAAGAGACGTGCCCTCTGTAGTGATGGAAGTCTGGCAGCAGATTTAGAATGAAGTAGGGGTTTCAGCTGATATTTGCTCTCAGAAGATGCGTAGAGAAGGAGTTCTTAGAGCCAACGTGTTGCTGGGAAAAAGAGGGAACTGGAATTACAGACAGCATCCTAGCAGGCATTCTCATCATATCATGAGTGCATTGGCTCAAGGAATCTAATCATAACTAATCAAGAAAAATAACTTGAGCTTGCTATTTAATTAATCAAAATAAATTGGTAATTTTATCCTATGTGGCCACACTAAACCTTATTTTTACCTCAGTGTAACCTCAGGCTATCTGGCTTTACACCTAGCTCATACCTTTATAACTTATGCTTCTGAATTACACAATTGGCCTTTTCTAAATAAAGCAGGCAACCAGGTGGAACACTTCTGGTATTATCTCTTTCCCTCCCTCCTAGACCATGTTGCTGGGGCTCTGTGGCAAGAGGGAGAGACACTGGCTTTCTAATGACACTTCTCTGACACGTTGGATGCTCCTCTTTTTAGAACCTCCAGTATTATCAATGGTCTGACACACCACCCCAGATTCTACAAGAAATGTACTAACATTTATAATTTATAGCTAAGGGTTTTGATTAATTATTAATGGATAAATTACTAGTACCAATGAGTCGCTGTATTTCAGATAACTATGCTTCCAGAGAAGATAAACACAGTGAAGTCAAGGTTCAAATAAATTAATCATTTTTAGTTCCCAGGGAACCTCCCTGGAATTTTAACAGGAGTAATAAGGAAAGCTTCTAAATAATCTGACCAAAGTACAATCCAGGAAATGTCTACTATATTGTTTCCACTAAACAGAAAATTCATTTCCTTCCTACTCTGCTAAGAAACCTTTATATGAGTTATGAGAAAACACAGGGAGGGATGAGTTTCCACAATGAAATAAATGGTTTCTTTTATATTAAGCATTCGCTAAATTTAACCAATAAATCCTAAAAATAGTATTCCCACTAAGGTTAACTTAAATTTTTTAAAAAGAGTTACATTGTAATACACATGGCTCTTATGAAAATTAAAATGGTCAGAAAAAGAACCTAGAAATCACTAAATTATAATTTTGAAAAATAATTCACAACACTGTAACTTTCAATAATTTTGTTTTTAGCAGAGCACATATGCAAAAAAGACAACATTAACTCTAAAGTTAGCTTTTTAAAGTGATTTTGTTTGAAATTTAATGCCTATATCAAAGCTGCCTGAAAAAAAATGTCAAATCTCCCTAAACTCTCCTCTTCGAATTGTTCTTTCCCAACATAAGTTTTGGTCAGATTCTTCAGTACATTTCAAACAAACCCCTGCTATAGCGAAAGCTCCTTTTAAATAAGACATAAGAAACTAAACTTGACTACAAAACTATCTTGTATAGAAAATATACCCTAAACAAAGTCAAAAGAACAACAACAAACTTGGAAAACATCATCAAATTGTAAGACAGCAAAGAGCTAATTTGCTTAATTCATTAAAAAAAAAAAGTTGCCATCAAGTTGATTCTGACCCACAGGGACCTGGCAGGACAGAGTAGAACTACCCCACAGGGTTTCCTAGGCTGTAATCTTTATGGAAGCAGGCTGCTACATCTTTCTCTCCTAGAGCAGCTAGTGGGTTCCAATCTCTGAACTTTCGGTTAGCAGCTAAGCGCTGAACCACTGCACCACCAGGGCTCCTTCACTTAATTTATAGAGTTTATAAAATCAGTAAGAAAAAAGAAAAACACTTCAATAAAAAAATGGGAAGAGAATATGACTAGGCATTTCAAAAAAATAAATATAAAGTAGTCCACACTTAAGAAATTGAAACTATGGAGATATATTTCTTATTTGCCAGACTGGGAAAAATTTTAAAGCATAATCATATCCAGTGTTGGAGAGAATATGGAAAAGGAACTCATACACTGCCCCTCTGTTTCTGAGAACATTTTTGAAAGGCCATTTGGCATTACTTGTAAAAATGTTAAATGCACATACCCTTTCACCCAGAAATTCCACTGTGGAATTTACTCACAAAAGAACATCACAAAGTAGAGAACAAAGATGTTCACTACAGCACTACTTGCAACAGCAAACAAACAAAAACTGGAAGAGTCTAAATGATTTCAATAGGGAATTGGTTGAATAAAGTCCATCCTTACAGTGAAATATTATAAATAGCCATTAAAAAGAGGGCAGTAAGAACAAGATCTGTATTGTTGATAAAAAGATCCCTAAGATGCATTAAGTGATAAAGACAAGGAATAGAACAGAACATGTACTATATCTTTGGTATTTTTATAATACACATATTTGCTGGTATATGTATTTTAAAACTTCTGGAAGGCCATAAGAAGCTATTTATAATAGTTGCTTTTGTGTAGAAGGACCAGGTGTTGAGGAAGGTGGAGGTTTAAATTTTTTCATTTATATCTTTCTGCATTGTTTGAATTCTTATCATGCATTCATTATTTTTGTATTTCTGAAATGTCAACAGGAGTTACCAGGAGGAACAATTGACGAGTGTTGGTTTACTACCTTATGCTCTTGTCCTTTTTTTTTTTTTTTTTAATTATTTTTTATAAAAATCTACTGTCAGGTTTTTTTAAGATTTTATTTTTTAGAGCAGTTTTAGGCTTACAGAAAATTCGTGTAGAAAGTATAGAGTTCCCTTCTCCACCCTGCACCCAGTTTCTTCTATTTATTAACATCTTGCACTCCTGTGGTACATCTGTTACAACTGATGACCCAACAGTGATACATTACTATTAGCTAAAGTCCACAGTTAACATTCCGGTTCACTCTGTGTTAGACAGTTCTATGTGTTCTGACAAATGCATAATGCCATGTGTCTTCCACTACAGTGTCATACTGATAGTTTCACCGCCCTAAGAATGTCCTGTGCACCACCTATTCATACCTTCCCTCTTCCCCTGGCAACCACTGTTCTTTTCACTGTCTCTATAGTTTTGCTTTTTCCAGAATAAGGTATTGTTTTTAAAGCTGCATTTTACAGCCCACTAGTGAATTATGAAATCAGCTTAGTGAGCTGGAATCAGCATATTCCCCCCCAAGTGAAATCGCCTACATGGACTAGAATGGAAAGAATTTAAAACACCAGTGTATATAAGGCTATTGTTTAAAGGTATTTGTTTCATGTAATTTTTATTTCAGTTAGATTGAAAGTAAAAGAAAGCCAGAAAAGGAATGGGGAAAGAGATTAAGAGTGAGAGAGAGAAGCACAAATGGGAGTAAGTGGATCAGAGACAAATAAGTTTAAAAACCACTGTTCTAGGATATTAGGAGCCCTAGTGGCATAAACGGTTAAGCGCCCAACTGCTAACCGAAAGGCTGGCAGTTCTAACTCACCCAGTGGCTCTGCAGAATAAAGACCTGGTGATCTGCTTCTGTAAAGATTATAGCAAAAAAAACAAAAACCCATGGGGCAGTTCTCCTGTCACAGGCAGTCGTTTTAAGTCAAAATCGACTGAATAACAGCACCTAACAACAACATTCTAGGACATTATGTTCATAGTATTTTTAATACTTTTATGATTTCTACTTCAAAAACCAAGAATCATTTTATATAAAATCAAGTTCTTTATATACCAATTCTCAGGACCAACTGGAAAAAATACTATTAATTAAAATGGTAATGGAGAAAAATATAATTTCTGAAAATGCACAGAGAAAGTTCTAAAAAGATACATTAAGACAGCTAGCTATACAACATACACTAAGACTTGACTGAATTCTAAAAAATGAACCTACACATATATTTGGAATAGCCCCACATTATAAATTATACACATTGAATCTGGAATCAACAAGACTAAAGAAATTTAGTTAAGATTACTTGTCTATAAAGAGGTTAGCAAAATAGCATATTTTTTAAAAAACTGGGCTGAGAAATTTCAGAACGCTGACAGAAGACCACAGAGTTCAAGTACAACAGGTAATCATCAGGACGTGTATTTTAGGGTTTTTGTGCTGTATTTTTTTATGTCAAAGGGTGTGTTTGTACTGGTTACACAACCAATCTATTGCCCGATCACCTGTTTGATTAGGACAGATAACTATAAAATAAATACCCAGGGTTAGGAACACAGTTCAGTCACTAAGTTAAGTAAAATTAAAGGACTACAGGGAATTAAATCAAGACTGTTTCATTAACGACAACCAAGCCATGTACATTACGCAATAACAGCATCCATAGAAAGCGTGTTTTTTATGTATCTTTACTATTTACATCATTTCTTTCTCTCTTTTATCCACCGCCCCAACCTCTGCCTGCTTTTTTACTTTGTTCCTTTCCATTCATTAAGGGTTTTACTCTTAAATGATTTCTCGCTCTTTCAAATCCTTATGGCAATTATCTATGCCACACATTTGGAATTTCGCAAATGATCTCTTGAATTATTGATCTTTTTTATATATATCCAATTGTTTTCATATGTTGTTCTTGTGTGCCATCTAGTCAACTCTGACTCATTGTGACTGTATAGGACAGGATAGACCTGCCCCATAGGTTTCCAAGGAGCAGCTGGTGGATTCGAACTGCCAAACTTTTGGTTAGCAGCCTGAGCTCATAACCACTTCACCACCAGGGCTCCATTGTTTTCATATACACCTATTTGGTTATAAGCTATCTGGTAAACTGTATGGCTCATTGCACACTATAAGTGTAGTCATTACCAACAAATCCTTTTCATTATACCTTTAAATTTTTATATAACCCAGAAGTCAAAAGCTCATCAGCATATGGATTCCATAAGAAAATAGATTCAGGTAATCTACATTCGGAGCCTGAGAAAAGAGACCAAGATGAATTCCAGAAGCAACAGGGACCAACAAGTCTAAGAGAGAGAAAGGCAGAGGACAGTACCTGACATGGGCACTGGCAATAAGGACAGAAAGAGGCAGGGGATACAAAGAGGGCAGGACAGATTCAATATTGATTTAGTAATTGAAGGCTTAGAACAAATGATCCAAGATGGTACAAAGAACTGAACAGACAGTGGCACAATTTAGAGACAAGGAAAAGTACTGCAGGTTTGAGGTGGAGAGAAATGTTGATTTTAGTATCAGACATGATAAGTTTGAGATGTTCATGGAAAAAAGAGATGGTGGTCTTAGATGTATAGATCTGTAACTCAGGAGAAAGCACTCAGCTGTAGGTGAAGAACTGGGGAGTCATCAGCATAGAGATGAAATTGCCCAAGAATAATGTTTCACATGAGAAGATGAGAAGGGCAATTAGTACAGAGCTCTCTGGGTAAATAAAAAACATTTAAGAGCCTAAAAACAGACATTTAAGAGCAAAAAGATTACACAAAGACTCAATGTATGCTTGAGAATTAGAAGCCTCCTTCTCCCAGGAGAAGATATTATACGAAAACCAAGAAAAGGATTTCCTTTCTCTTACAAGGGACAACAGATAATGATTTCAAGTGTTACGGGAAGAAATTGTCAACCCCGACTGCAGGTATATAGTAAGCTTAGAAAGAACATTTCTCTATACCAAACTGTAAGTTACATAAGGACAGATACCATATCTGTCTTGTTCATTGTTGTCTACTGCAACCAAGAATAAGGCCCAGCCATGTGATGGGCAATCAACAAATACTTTGGGAAAGTGGAAACAAGCTAGAATGCAACAAAAGCCAGGCTGTCCTTGATGAATTAATGGTGAAGGGAAACCACCTGGCTATGAATGGTGAAGGGTTTCGAACAGGTTCAGTCCAGTTTGAACCCCTGCTGATAATGTGCATGTCTAACAAGTTCCCAGGTGATGCTAATGCTGGTTGCTTTTTAGGAACCAATTCTGAGCCAAAACCAAACCAAATCCATTGCCATCTAGTCAATTCCAACTGATAGAGACCCTACAGGACAGAGTAGAACTGCCCCATAGGGTTTCCAAGGAGCGGCTGGTGGATTCGAACTGCCAACCTTCTGGTTAGCAGCCATAGCTTTTAACCACTGTGCCACCAGGGTACCATTAGTAGATCAGTGGTTCTCAAAATTTATTATACATAAGAATCACCTGGGGATCTTATTAAAGTGTGGATTCTTATTTAGTATATCTGAGGTGGAAATGCAAATTCTTAGCAAGGGTACGAACCTGAACAAACTGTTTTGAAGCTCTGGAATGGAGGAGCACTAAGAGCTCAGAAAGAAAAAAGTTTTTTTTTCTCAGAGAGGTGGTTTTGTATTATTTTGCTTTGCTAAGATAGGAGAGAGCATTTTTTAAAATATGGAGACAGAGAAATCCATGGGGAGGGAGAAATTAGAAAGACAAAAATATAAAGGAGTAACTAATCAAAACACGGGTAGAAAGAATTGAATTCCAGAACTCAGGCAAACTGGTTAGTTTTTGGAGGAGACTATCTCTTCCCAAAATGAATAAGAGGAAGTCAACTGGCACAGAAAAAAGAGTCCTAAGTGGAAGGGAGCCCTGCGCAGTGGTTAAGAACTAGGCTGCCAACCAAAAGGCTGGCACTTCAAATCCACCAGCCACTCCTTGGAAACTCCATGGGGCAGTTCTCCTCTGTCCTATACGATTGCTATGAGTCCAAATAGATTTGGAAGCAAGGGGTTTGGTTTTTTGGTCACAGGAGGAAGGGGGTCTCCTCCCTTTTCTCTGAACATAGAAACAGGCCTGGGGTACAATTCTAAAATAAGTTAAGCTTATTGCTAGAATTCTCTCTCACCTCCTAATGCCCTTTCTTCGGATGCCCAAAGTCATCATGCTAACTACCCTGCAGGATTCCTACCAGGCCTAACCAGACCCCTCACACACACCCCAAAAGATGCCCTGCTTCAAAATCAGTGATTTGCTCTCCCCTAAGAAGATTTCAGCTGTGAAAGAGAAAAGTAAACATCGGCTCAGATTTCACACATGACACTCTTCCCAGAATTATTTGCTAGTTTTAGCCCAATTGAATATCTAACTGGTTGAAGATCTGAAATTTAAAAAAAAGAAGAAGAGGGAAATTAAATTAAGCAACACAGTATTATGATACAAAACAGGATGGTTTCCTTATAAGTAAGCAAGTATTCAAATATACCAGGGATCACAAACACGGCCAGGACCGGGCAAAGTCTCGTTCTATCATCCCTTAAGTCACCATGAATTAGAGCCATCTCAATGGTAATTAACAATAGCAAAAGCCAAAATCAGCTACTAAATCATTGTACCTTTTCTCAATTGCTTCTCTTTACTTCTAAACTCACAAATTCTTTAAAGATGTCTCTATAGAAGTAGTAGTAAGACCTCGTGAGAGTGAGAAGTTGCTATGGGTGGGATGGTGACGAGGGGGCATAACTAAGGGAATGGGGAAGAAAGAAGCAGGAAATGAAGGATTCTTCAGTAAGGGTATTCTTTTACCCTAAGAGTATTTCTCAAAGTATCAATATTGAAACTTTGACCTGATTCTCCAGTTTTCTCATTGGCTGACTTTGTCCCTACATCCTACCCTCCAGCCACACCAAACCACTTTTAGACTGCCTGGTACACCATGCTACCTCATATCATGGTTGCTTCTCAGCTGTAAATGTCTTTACCCCAAGCTGCAAATACCCACTCACCTTCAAGATTCATCTCAAGCACCCTGTTCTTTGTTCATGAAGCCTTTTCCTGATGGCCCCTTTGACCTCTCCCTGCCCACCACCCACCTTCTCTTAAAGTATAATTGGCCACTCCTTCACTGGTAGGCCACCGAAACTCACTTCTACCATACCACTTGTAACATCTGATTGTTTTAATTGTCTGTCTTCCCCACCAGACTGACCCCTGAGGGCTGGAATCTTTTCTTCATTCTTCTTATTCCACAGAGCCTGGAACAGAACTTGACACACAATGTGGGCTCCAAGCAAAGTGAAATATAAAACATTGCTGCCAAAAATTTTGGAAATACAAAATTCAAAACACACAAAAGCTATACCCTTCATGTAGAGATTGATAAAATGTTTTGTATTTTTGTGCGTATTTCACTATAATTAAAAAAAAAATGCAAAAGAAAAGCAATATCCTAACTAAATGTCCATAGCTTTCCCAACAATTCACACCAAAACCAAACCCGCTGCCAACATAGCGACCCTACAGAACAGAGTAGGGCTGCCCCATGGGGTTTCCAAGGAGCAGCTGGTGGATTTGAACTGCTGACTTTTTGCTTAGCAACCAGATTCTTAACCACTGTACCACACCACCATTAGAGTTACTAAATTTGTGTAACCCTAGAAATAAGCTACTATAAAACAGAGCCACTTCTAAACAGAAATAAATGCTTTCTTTTTCCCCAGGTTATGAAGGATGCAAGCTAAAACATAACTCAGTGTATACTACATTGTCTTCTCAGATGCAAAGGTGATTAAAACCATAATTCTATATGCAGTGATGTGTTTCAATTATACTACTATATTTCCATTGGCTTTAATTTTACAGATTTCCTATAACCACGATAACGGTTCTGCAGTTCTAAACAGAGTGATAAAATCTATATTAGATATAAATCTTTTATCTACTTGCCAGGAGCCTTTTTTTTTTTTTTTTTTGCTTGACTGTTATATTAATGACGATTAGGCACATAGATAGTTTTAAATATTTGTCAATTATAAGAATAATATAAGCTCATATGCAAACCCAGAATCAGAAAACACTGAAAAGCATGAAGAAGAAAATATAGATCACCTGTAAAAGCACAAACCAAAGACAACTTGGTAACATTTTGATAGATGTCTTCCAGACTTTCTCCTATGCACAGACATATGACAATCACTATGACCACACAAAACTTGCTGTTTATTATGCCCTTGTCATATGATAATGAGACACCAGGTGAAGCAATACAGACACATTATTTCATGTGATCTTCAAAACAACCCAAGGAGATAGGTACTATTTCTCTTTCTCTTTTACACTGAAAAAACTGAGACTAAGAGGTTAAGTACTTTGCACAGTTACACAGTCACAGCTAATGTATAACAGAACAGCAATTAAAATCTTTTTTTAAAAAGAAATCCTATCTGTGTGTGTGTATGTGTGTATTTTTTCAAATATTTATACACAAAAAAATGGGAACACGTTAACCACATGGTTTCCTAACCAGCCTTTTCTCACTTAACATATTAGAAACAACTTTTCTGTCAATACATGTCTCTCTCTACATTAGCATTTTTTAATAACTGCATAATATTCCATCATCTGGTATGAAACAGTCTGCTTTAAATAATACATTTATGTTACGCCAATGTTATGCACACTTTTTAATATTATAAACGATGTTGTAATGACTAGTTTTGAACAGTTGTCTTGTTAACTCCCTTAAGATAAAAATACCCCAAAGAGGAATTCCCTTTTTAAGGCTTTTGGCACTTAACTCAGTTCTTGGTTGCATTAAGTACATTTCAACTGCTCAAAAGCCAGATGTGACTATTGGCTACCATACCTGGGAGCACAGATATATAAGATTTCTCTCACTCCAGAGAGTTCTACCAGCCAGTGCTGGTCTAGATTGCTCTAGATCATGCAGATCACTGTTGAATTCTTGAATGAGGCAGACCCCCTTTTCAGCCTGAAGCTAGTTGGGATGGGAAGTCCCCTCTATCCACCCACCCCCACAAGCCACCCTTCAGGGTGACTTTTGCTCTGGTTCTGGAGCTGTGGCATACAGAATGTGCAGTGGAGAGTCACTTCCCTCTTCCCGTAGCTCCACCCAGGACAGGAGATACAGATTTTACCTGCTAACATCTCTGTTCCTATTCTTGTCTCCAGCCCTAGCTCCCAGCCTGAACATGTTACTTGGTTTATATGGACGGACAAGCTCTCGGACCAACCTCCTTAACAAGTTTCTCTTGAATGTGCTGACTGGCAACTGGAAGGCAGATGCGTTCCCTTGCTCTGCTCTTACTTTCATTGTTTCCTGTGGAAACCCTTCCAACATGATGATACTGTGGGTGAGGCCCTTCTTTAATTTTCTGATAATAATAATGACATATATTTTTTTGGATTCTATCACTTGGCCTGCTTTAACAGGAACATGGTGAGAGGGTGTAGGTGAATCACCATCTTGGACTCAGAAGTTAGTTTAAGCTTTTAAAGTTTATAGACATTAAAACAGTTTTAAATAACAACTTCATATCAACTGTCTCTTTTTACCCTTCCATTCAAAATCTGCTTAAGAAATAAGTACTTGGAAAATGCTGCATAAAGTGTCAGAATGTAATAAGCAAGAAACACTACACTGCTACAAATTTACTGTATAAAGAGCAAGTTAATTTTATGTAGGGTCTTTATACGTGGAAATGCAGTTTCTTTGAGGTAGAAGGAAAGAGACATTTTTCAGTTTTCTATGCAAGAAAATAAATATCAGCCCACAAGTAATCACAGAATGCAAGAGCAAAGTCCTAAAAAACAGGGAATTCTATTCACAATCCAAAGCTAGAAAGAAAGTCTACTTTAAGAATCTGAAGTAGTCTTGACATTTTTACCGTGAAATATATATATATAAATATATGGATAGTATCAAAGAGAAAATTCTTCTTATACATAAGTCATCTGTCAGTGATATACATCTGAATATCATGTGTTACTGTTTTCACAAATGGATAAATAGGATTTTGACCTTAAGAATCTATCATCAGGAAAAAATACTACAGTATTAATTCTAATTTCATGTTTAAATTAATCCTTTAATTCAGTCAGCAAAATATATACAGACTGAATACTATGACATACAATTAGTACATCATATATAATGATGCAAAGACTAGACCCCATTTGAGATGGATGCTTGTAACTAGAAAAAGCAAAAACAATAGGGTAACAGTAATTTCTAACTAACAAAGAAAACTAGTCTTAAAGCCAATTCAACCAAAAACAGTTTTTTTTATACAGGCCTTCACTTCATGTTTTGTCTAAGTGCCAAGACTGTCTTGTGAGAGATCTGTTCTGCTCTTCAGCAACTCACCTGGGAGCATTTTTGTCTCATCTGGGAGAAGCTCTGAATCCACTGTGTTCTATCACTGCCAGACCTGGCTGGCTTGTCTATAGGCTCAGGCGCCAATCGTGTACAAGCAACTCTGAACAGCTGTGGGACATCAGTCAAAAAACAGATGGGCTCTAAATGAAAATATATAAACACCCCTAAAACACACAAAAGAAATCGAATCTACAATGCTACAGACTTCATTTTCCCATTAAAGTGCTGGACCTCCAACCACTACCACCACCACCACCACCCGCCCCCCCCGCGATAAAAACAAGGACAAGTCACAACTTCTATAGAAGCACAATAATTTTATAATATTATAAGACAGCTTACAAATCATTGAGTATTAGAGATATTCATTTTAAACTGTAAAGTTCTCAAAAGGAAGAAACGCAACATAAAAAACCAAAGGCATCTCGTAGAGAAAATAAACTCAAGGCAAACTCCTACACTAATGAAAACAAGAGAAATGATAGGTTTCTTATGAATATATTGTGATATTGTGATAAAAATACTAATGTCTGCATATTTATATGTGTTAATAATGGAAAAGCACTGAATGCCAGCCATATTCTTTAGAAACAGATTAACAAAGTGATGAATTGTACTTATTTATTAATTATGCCTTCTACATTCACGGCTAATTACTTCCTAAGGAAGGGCTTGTCTTGACAAAAATCCTTAGTAAATGAAAATGTGGTTTCGATTTTACAAGGGTGTTTGACTTTTTTTTGACTTACATTTTATACCAGACTCAACAAATAGGCTTTTATATCCTACAGTTTTAACGGAGGTAGAAAAACTTATTCATCAATTAAAACTGGGAGTGTCCCAGTGCTTTATTTGCCCCTTGAAAATATTTTTGAATGAATTAAATAAGAATATAAAGGTTATCCTTGGAAAGAACAAGGAAATCACCAAAAGACAATAGTCAGAAACTTATATGTGAAAGGAAAAAAAAACCTGCCTTGATGGAGAATTTATAAGCTACCTAAATATATATATATAATTTGCATATTAATAAATAGATCATATGAACCTCAAGTATATTTGGTAATAGCTGGTAAGAGTAGCTACCTTTTTTTTTTTTTTTTTAAAGGTGTACAAATTTACAATGCTCTAGGTCCATGTCTCCTTGTTACAGATTGAATTGTATTCCCCAAAAATGTGTGTCAACCTGGCTAGGCCACATTTCCCAGTGTTGTATGGTTGTCTACCATTTGGCCATCTGATGTGATCTTCCTATGTGTTGTATATCCTACCTCTATGATGTTAATGAGGCAGGACACAATCTACAAGGTTACGTTGTATCTTGAGTCAATCTTTTTTGAAATATAAAAGAGAGAATGGAGCAGAGAGACAGGGGAAACTCATACCACCAAGAAAGTGGTGCTGAGCCAGAAGAAGAGTGCCTCCATTGGACCCAGGGTCCTTGTACAGAGAAGCTCCTAGACCAAGGGAAGACTGATGTCAAGGACCTTCCTCCAAAGCCGATAGAGAGAGAAAGCCTTTCCCTGGAGCTGGCCCCTGAATTCGGACTTCTAGCCTACCAGACTGTGAGAGAATAAGCTTCTGTTTGTAAAAGCCATCCACTTGTGGTATTTCTGTTATAGTAGCACTAGATGTCTCAGACGTTCCCCAACTGATGTTATTTAAAAAAAAAAAAACACAAAACCTGTTGCCTTCCAGTTGATTCTGACTCATAGCAACCCTATAGGTCAGAGTAGAACTGCCCCATAGGGTTTCCAGTGAGCAGCTGGTGGATTCAAACTGCCATCCTTCTGGTTAGCAGCCGAGTTCTTAGCCACTGCGCCATCACGGCTCCAACCGATGTTATACAGGATATTAATAGCTATGCTGCAAAAAAAAAAAAAAAAAGACAAAAAGTCCTGGGCTCAAGTAAGTTTGGGAAATGCTGAGTTAAGCAGATTTCTTGACTTGGAGCCTTTAACATGCTAAGTAAGGTATACTGTGCGTATCCAAAAGGAGAACACTAAGGACTCACTAAGTTAGCAACTGCAGATAGCTATCTCTAAGACTAGGAAAACAAAGAGAAGCAGCTAGAATTAGTTGGGCAGAATAGTATAAGCAGAATGGTGTAGTAGTAAAAAATGTAATCAGAGATAAATATAGTCAACATTTGGCGTATTTCTTTCCAGTCTTTTTTCCATCTGCATATGCACACATTTAAAAACAAAATTAAGACGATTCAGTGTGTACTTTAACAAAGTCTTCATTAGATATTCTTTGCCACAGTTTTTAAAGTAGATAGATCAATGATGAATACTTTTTATACACAGATGAAGTATGAGTTTTATAGCATTTTTTATAAAGAGTTTATTAATTCTATGGTATAATGTCATGCTAAATACTGTGATAAAAATGATATGTATGTTGGTATACTTATGATTTTCTTATACTTGAGTATGAATTAAAAATAATGTTCTCAGTTAAATGTTAGATGTGGAATTATGGAATTATTTTACAACTGGAAACTAATTACCTTATTTTTTTTTCATATTCTACGGGCTCCAAGCTCAAAAGAGAAATTACAATATTGTTCATGTAACTCCTCTTAATGAGCTCACAGATTTAAAACACAATTCACATTGTTACACTTCCTTCAATAGAGAAAATGGATGCTTTCTTAGTGAATGTAATATGCTTTTGTTCATGAAGAATGTCCCTGAGTAGTGCCAAATTATTTTAGGATGCTAAAATAAAAATATTTATAAGCTAAAAATACTTATAAATTACTCTTATAAAAGAAAGATGTTCTATTGTTTTTGATCTATTACTTAATCATGGAAGCATGCTATGAAAGTAAACTGCATGACATTTCAGAATTAAAAGACTTTGATGATCATTTAAATACAGTTTTTGCCCAAGAACTGAAATCACAAAATAAAAGATAGAAACCACTGTTGTAAAGACATTATGAGTCTTTCAAGACTCATTTTAAGACTCATTTTCCATCAGACTTATAATTAAGTACTTAAACAAAGCCTCACACCATGCCATGCATATAGGAGTGTTCAGAAAACACTGGCCGAGTTTAAGAGACCAAGTTATTTTTGACTGTTAATCCACTAGCATAACGTTGCCCTTTTCACTTATTGATTTAACTACTATTAGACATATTAAGTATTGTGAGGCGACCTTACTATCCCAGAGGCATTATAAGATGTATGTAACTTGGAGAAGGATGAGGAACCGTTAAAGGAAAACAGAAATGTATCCTACCAAAATATTGATAAAGCCAATCTATAGACTTGAAGAGCAAAAGATGGTTGACTAATAGATTTAAAAACGAATATTAGGATATTAGAATGAAAAAGCTGAAAAACCCAATTAAAAAATGCACAAGAGGACTTGAATAGACATTTCTTCAGAGAAGATACACAAATGGCCAAAAAGCCATGTGAAATGACACTTAACATCCTTAGTCATTAGGAAAATGAAAGTCAAAGTCACAATGACACGCCACTTCGCATCCACTAGAATGGCTATAATAATACAAGCCCCAACTGTAAAGAAACTAAAAATGCACAAAGTTGGGGGGGGGGCAGTAATTATAAACAAGGTAGAGCTAAAGTAACAAAGAGAAATGACACATAGGAAGAGGAGATCTGTTCTAATCTGGAGGATGCTAGATCAACTTGAAAATTTAAGTCAAGCATATATGTAAAAAAAATACGTAATTACTAAATTAGAAAAAGTATAGGTTATTTCCAAACTAGAAATTGAAGGGCAAAAAAAGGAAATAAGGAAAACTCGATCAATACGATGTAAGTCAGAAAGGAAAAAGAGCAAAGCATAAGACATAGAGAACACCAAAATAAGAGCAGAAATAAATCCAAAAAAATGAATAAACACATTAATGTAAAGAGATTAAACTCTCTCAACTTAAAAAGAAGATGCTTAGATTAGAAAGGATATTAAAAAGAAAATTAAAATAAATTCATCTAAAATCTATTTCAATTAGAAAGCTGCTACTGTTTCTCTTGAATAAGGAGGCAGAATAGTAAGTAGCATGGTTTATAACATGGCAATGGATTTAACAATCCAATACATTAGCACAAGTATTCTGAAAGTCCTGATTCACACACAACATGGCAGCAAATGGAATTAGAATTCCCCAATGCTTTGAGACCTGTTCTTTGGTGAATCAATGAACTTCTCTGCAATAGAAAATAACCTCACATTCCACTCGCATTTCTCAAGAGAATCTCTTGACAAGGCAGTGATTCAAGACCCTGACTGGGATAAAGTGTGACTTTCAACACATTAGACTTTCAGGATCTCTGGCAGAGCCTTTGTTGCCAGTGTAAAAGCAACGATTCACAATGACCTGTGGAGCTTCCTCCTTCACCGAAGCAGCAAAACCAGATGTGTTACCAGGTACTCAATCAATTTTGCTGGCAAGCCACTTTTCACTGTTTTATATCTCAACAGCCTTCCCAGTTTTCAAATGGGTTCACAAAGCAAGAATTCTTTGATGGCATCAGCATGCTCTTAAAGGACAAAAAAGAGAAGTCGGCTTTACTAAAAACATCACAATTTCATTTGGTTACACACTGAAAGGAAATGGCATAGCTGCCAATTCCTTTAAAACCTTGATTTGAGAGACTACGAGAGAAAAACAGCAACAATATTAGAGGAATAATGTGATCTGAAAGAGGCCATCATTGTTTTCCTGCACCCAGCCACAAACAACAGAGAGCTTCACCAAGGTTTCTCCAATCATATTGCTTCTTTTGCTTGCAAGATTTTGTGTTGGGGCAAATCCCAATTTAGGTAAGGTTGCAGCCTTTCTCAAATTAAACCATCTTCTTGTCAAAGAGTCACACTGTTCAATATGTTTTCTGGCTGGGCAGACATGAAGTACTTCTTCAACTTCAATGGGTTCTTCTGCTTCCATTAGCAAGAACCTTGCCAGACAAGAAAAAACATGACTTTTGTGGACCTGCACATTCAATCTTTAGAGTAGGATCAAGGAACATGCAAGTTTTGTCCTGCTTTTTTTTTATTTGTATATATATTATTCAATTTAAACTAGGTGTTGCATAAATACAGATGGGAGAGTAAATTTTCATTGATTCCAATCATTGGCGAACTATTTCATACATTCTCCACATGTGGCAGCAATGAAAACTGCACACATCCTAACTGGATACACTAGTGATCCAACCGACCTACATGAGTTTGAAGTAGGGGAAAGGAAAAAAACCATCTGAGCAACTTTGATTAAAAAAAAAAAATTTTTTTTTAGGGCAATTTCCAAAGTAATAGAAAATATAGCAAAGAAAAAAATATAACTATATATTTTTTAATGTTTTATACATTCAGTTCATAGACTCCTAAAGCCCTAAACTTCATTCATGGATACAGGTAAAGAATCCTGGATCTTTTATCTCTACAGTCATTACGAAATATGGATTTGAGTGCCCTCCCCCAACCTCCCCCCCAAAAAAAACCACAGAGGAACTTATCAAGCAACATTGGCAAGAATTAGACTTGACTACCGTGACAATGTATTTTCCAAAGATGGCTACAACAATATCTCCAACTCCACGTGATCTTCTAGAACCCTACCACATCCCCAGCAAGAAGACTAATTCCTCTTCTCTATCTGGGTGGGCATGTGACTCACGTGTAAGCAACAGAATGCAGTGGAAGTGATAAGGCGTAGCTTATGAAGCTTTGTCAAAAAAACAATGAACTTTCTCTCTTGTTGCCTTTAATACTTGTGCTTGGAGCCCTGAACCACTTTGTAAGAGTGTGACTATCCTGAGGCTACCACGCTGTGAGGAAGCAAGCCTACAGGTAGGCACTCTGGTCAACAGCCCTAGTCTTCAAGTTATCCCAGCCCAGAGCCAGACATGATGATGAACAAGCTGTCAGATTATTCCAGTACTTATCACTCAAGTCAACCCCAACCTTCAAGTCTTCCCAATTGAGGCCCAGTCATTGTAGAGATAAGCCATTCTTACTGTGCTCTTTCTGAGTTTCCAACTCCCATGTGCATAATAAAAATGTTGTTTATGCCACTAAGTTTTGGAATGAGTGTGAAGCAGCGATACTAACTGGAATAACGATGTTAGGAGGAAAAGTGAATCCCATTTCTAAAATCAGGTATTTTTTAGCCCAAACAAAGCTAGACCCTACCTATAACGACCTACCAAAGACTGACAACATTAAATGCAATAGGATTATATATGAGCTTTCTCTTGTGTCCACCAACAAAATTTTAAAATAAATAAACCAGGTCTATACTAACCACTTCTGTTTTTCACAAATGACATTACAGGCCTTTTATACTTCAACTTTTAAACAAATCCCATGGAAATTATATGAACAAAACCATAACCAACTGGCTCAAATGCCAGCTAAACTGTTTAAATATATTAAGGGTGATGTTCCCTGCCCTGCTGAGTATTAAAAGATAGTCTCTTCCCATTATTTATAAAGAATGTTTAACAAAGTCCAGTAACTAACACGCAATATGTCTTCCACATGCAGTCTGCATTCAATGGTGGCAGTGGAAACCAAGACTGAAATAAGCTCCCTAGCACCACTATTCAGAAGCATCCTTTTTATCTATTCTAGTATCTGGAAAGAAAAAAATACATATCAACAAAGCAAGTACATGACATGGTAAGGGGTGAAATAACACCACTGATCATTGCCCCAGCTGATCCTCAGAGACACCATGTTTGGGATGTCCACCATCCTCTCCTCCCCAAATCTTAGTGTATGGTTCTTGTTCTAGTTGGGAATATTTTAGAACAGAAGAATGACACAATCATATCTATATTCTAAGAAGATTAATCCATGGTTATGTTTAGGGTAGGCTGGCAGACAGGCAAGGAAAACAGAAGACTATTGCTAAAAGTTTAGGCACTAAGAGATAAGAAGGGCTTAGACTAGGGTGGTAAAAGTAAAAATAGAACAGCTAAAGATGAAAAGCTTTTTGAAAGAAAAATTAACAAGACTTGAAAAGCAAGTAGGGTAAATCTTGAACTATTACATAAAAGATCACTTCTAAATAGACTGAAGAAGACATACAGCTAGATAAGATCATTTTTTGTTTCTGTGTCTACACTATAGGGTCACTACGAGTTGGAATCAACTCGACGGCAGTGGGTTTTTGGTTTTCAGTGCCTACATCAAATATAACTAAAATTACAGGGCAATATCAGGAAATATTAATATACAAAAACCTAGCTGGAAAATGAAATATACGAAATCACCCAGGGCTCTGAATTATGCACAGATGGAAAGAGCACCAGGCAGCAGAGGCTTCAAAGACAATAGAGCCATGTAAGCAAATGCAAACGGTAGTCACAATAGGAGTCAAAATAGTTAAGTCTCCAGCTGATATCCACTATGTGGCAGTCTGCATCCATAAAGGTTACAGCCTTGGAAACCCTATGGGGCAGTTGTACTCTGTCCTAAGAGGTTTATGTAACCTCCATTAGGAAAGGATTGCTATTGTCTGTGTTTTTCACTATTGTGTTTCCAGCACCTCGTATTTATTGAGTGAACCAATAATTAAGGCACATTAAATACAACTGACATAAACGTAATCTATGATAACTTCAAAGGATTTCTTCTGGAACCAAAGCTTTCAAAAATCACAACAACAAAAGAATGAGAATGGTAGCTAAAATAGAACATATGGAATTAGTTCATGCTTTTGGAATGTTGAAAAGAGTCCAAAAGTCTGAGTTAATAGAAATTAAACCAAATTTAGAAGGAAAAGATTAAAGTAAATAGAAGAGGAAAACATGGGATTAATAATTTTAGTTATTAAATATAATGTCTTCCCTAAGTCCTTTTAGAAAAATGACTCAAATGTTAAAATGAAACTGAATATAACTAAAGGTCAACAGAGAGTAAGGGGCAGCATCAAACAGATAATTTATACAATTTAAATATAAAAATATTTTAAATATTTTGGTATTGATTTCATACACACACACACACACATATACATATACATGTATATGTGTGTGTGTGTTTTTATATATATCAGAGGAAAAGATCCTGAATAAAATTCATCATTCAGTCTGGGATGCTGGGAAAGCATATAAGGGTAGTATAAGCATTGCTTTAACAATCTGATAAGCAGCCTGTGAGCTTCTGAGTACGGGTATACAAGGACTCAAACAGAACTGAGAAATTATTTAACTGAAATTTGGCAGTACTTAAGTTTTTTTATTTAAGCTGTTTATTTAAGCTGTCTAATTATGAGAAAAAAGTATAGATTTAGTGCAAATTCAAAGATAAATTTTTACATAAGCAAGAAACTCACTGGGGAATTCAGTTTACATGGGCCTGTCAAAATTTTCTTAAGATTCTTCTTAAAAATGCTTTTTAAAAATTAACAGTTACGTCTTATTAGCTTGATTTTTTTCAATAAACTCTTTCAGGAAGTATTTCTCTTTTTCAGTCCAAGTTGTATCATAAGAAACTGCAGAGTGTTGCTATGGAAACATTTTAATACCATTTTAAAACACCAGGAACTTCAAATAACAATAAGGTAGAAAAAAGAGGGAAACTACTCCCATCTAATTGGGTAAAAAGACAGCCCCAGTATTTCATAATACAACTGTTGTAATCATGCTGCAACAGAGCTTCCTGAACCTTTTTCCTTCTGTACTTGAGTGCGAAAGTAGAAAAATACTAGGAGAGTATTAGCAAGGACAAACTAGCAACAACTGTTTCGCCAAGATACCGGGAAGCAGAAGCTGAAGAGACAAGGAACACAAGAAACCTAGCTGCCTCAGTCTCAAAAGGTATGGCTGTGACCTCAGGGGCTTCAAAGAGTGGAACCATGGCCGCTGGTGTTTCTAAGGGTGGAGTCGCCACTCAGGTGGACTAGGAGAAAGCCGAGGGAACAGAGTTGTCGACGCACCGGGCCAGAAGGCAGAGCTGAAGCCCAGGGCCTAGGTGTCTCCACTCAGAATCTGGAGAGTATGGCCAATACCTAGAGTCTGGAGGGCAGGGCCATTGTGTAAATAGTCTCAGAAGACAGAGGATAATTTGCAAAGCCTTGAGGGCTAATATAATGTGTTCTGCGGACTTACTTGGTGCCTGTTAGGCCTTCTTTCTCTCCAATTTCTCCTATTTGTAATAGAAATGTATAGCTTGTGCCTGTTCTGCCATTGTACTTTGGGAAGTAGAGAACTTGTATTCTGGATATCACAGATGAAGACGAATTTTTGGATTTTGGACTTGGAATTGAATTAAGACTTTTGCTATAATATGACAGGGTGAATATGTTTTACATGTGGCAAGGACATAAATGTTTGGGGACCAAAGGGTGGAATATGATGGATTGAATCATGTCCTCCGAAAATATCTGTCAACCTGGCTAGGTCATGATTCCCTTATATGATTGTATGATTGTCTACCATTTTACATCTGATGTGATTTCCCTATGTCTTGTAAACCCTAGCACTATGATGTAATAAGATGGATTAAAACCAAAAAAAAAAAAAAAAAACCTGTTGCCATTGAGTCGATTCCGACTCATACCAACCCTATACGACAGAGCAGAACTTCCCCATAGAGTTTCCCCAGAAGCGCCTGGTGGATCTGAACTGCCAACCTTTTGGTTAGCAGCCATAGCCCTTAACCACTGCACCACCAGGGTTTCCAAGATAGATTACTGTTGTTGTTGTTAGGTGCCGCCGAGTCGGTTCCGACTCATAGCAACCCTATGCACAACAGAATGAAACACTGCCTGGTCCTGAGCCATCCTTACAATCGTTGTTATGCTTGAGCTCTTTGTTGCATCCACTGTGTCAATCCACCTCATTGCGGGTCTTCCTCTTTTCCGCTGACCCTGTACTCTGCCAAGCATGATGTCCTTCTCCTGGGACTGATCCCTCCTGACAACATGTGCAAAGCATATAAGACACAGTCTCGCCATCCTTGCTTCTAAGGAGCATTCTGGTTGTACTTCTTCTAAGACAGATTTGTTCGTTCTTTTGGCGGTCCATGGTATAGTCAATATTCTTCACCAACACCACAATTCAAAGGCGTCAACTCTTCTTCGGTCTTCCTTATTCATCGTCCAGCTTTCACATGCATATGATGCCACTGAAAATACCATAGCTTGGGTCAAGTGCACCTTAGTCTTCAGGGTGACATCTTTGCTCTTCAACACTTTGAAGAGGTCCTTTGCAGCAGATTTACACAATGCAATGTGTCTTTTGATTTCTTGACTGCTGCTTCTGTGGCTGTTGATTGCGGATCCAAGTAAAATGAAATCCTTGACAACTTCAGTCTTTTCTCCATTTATCATGATGTTGCTCATTGGTCCAGTTGTGAGGATTTTTGTTTTCTTTATGTTGAGGTGTAATCCATACTGAAAGCTGTGGTCTTTGATCTTCATTAGTAAGTGCTTCAAGTCCTCTTCACTTTCAGCAAGCAAGGTTGTATCATCGGCATAACGCACGTTGTTAATGAGTATTCCTCCAATCTTGATGCCCCGTTCTTCTTCATATACTCCAGCTTCTCATATTATTTGTTCAGCATACAGATTAAATAGGTATGGTGAAAGAATACAACCCTGACGCACACCTTTCCTGACTTTAAACCAATCAGTATCCCCTTGTTCTGTCCGAACAACTGCCTCTTGATCTATGTAAAGGTTCCCTGTGAGCACAATTAAGTGTTCTGCAATTCCCATTCTTCGCAGTGTTATCCATAGTTTGTTATGATCCACACAGTCGAATGCCTTTGCATAATCAATAAAACACAGGTAAACATCCTTCTGGTATTCTCTGCTTTCAGCCAGGATCCATCTGACATCAGCAATGATATCCGTGGTTCCACGTCCTCTTCTGAAACCAGCCTGAATTTCTGGCAGTTCCCTGTCGATATACTGCTGCAGCCATTTTTGAATTATCTTCAGCAGAATTTTGCTTGCGTATGATGTTAACGATATTGTTCTATAATTTCCACATTCGGTGCGATCACCTTTCTTGGGAATAGGCATAAATATGGATCTCTTCCAATCAGTTGGCTAGGAAACTGTCTTCCACATTTCTTGGCATAGATGAGTGAGCACCTCCAGTGCTGCATCTGTTTGTTGAAACATCTCAATTGATATTCCAACAATTCCTGGAGCCTTTTTTTTTTTGCCAGTGCCTTCAGAGCAGCTTGGACTTCTTCCTTCAGTACCATCGGTTCCTGATCATACACCACCTCTTGAAATGGTTGAATATCGACTAATTCTTTTTGGTATAATGACTGTGTATTCCTTACATCTTCTTTTGATGCTTCCTGCATCATTTAATATTTTCCCCATGGAATCCTTCACTATTGCAACTCAAGGCTTGAATGTTTTCTTCAGTTCTTTCAGCTTGAGAAATGCCAAGCGTGTTCTTCCCTTTTGGTTTTCCATCTCCAGCTCTTTGCGCATATCATTATAACACTTTGTCTTCTCGAGAGGCCCTTTCAAATCTTCTGTTCAGTTCTTTTACTTCATCAATTTTTCCTTTTGCTTTAGCTGCTCGATGCTCAAGACCAAGTTTCAGAGTCTCCTCTGACATCCACCTTGGTCTTTTCTTTCTTTCTTGTCTTTTCAGTGACCTCTTGCTTTCTTCATGGATGATGTCCTTGATGTCATTCCACAACTGGTCTGGTCTTCGGTCACTAGTGTTCAATGCATCAAATCTATTCTTGAGATGATCTCTAAATTCAGGTGGGATATACTCAAGGTCATATTTTGGCTCTCGTGGACTTGCTCTGATTTTCTTCAGTTTCAGCTTGAACTTGCATATGAGCAATTGATGGTCTGTTCCACAGTCACCCCCTGGTCTTGTTCTGAATGATGATATTGAGCTTTTCCATCTTCTGTTTCCACAGATGTAGTCAATTTGATTTCTGTGTGTTCCATCTGGCGAGGTCCATGTGTATAATTTATGTTGGTGAAAGAAGGTATTTGCAATGAAAAAGTCGTTGGTCTTGCAAAATTCTATCATTCAATCTCCAGCATTGTTTCTATCACCAAGGCCATATTTTCCAACTACTGATCCTTCTTCTTTGTTTCTAACTTTCCCGTTTCAATTGCCAGTAATCAATACATCTTGATTGCAAGTTCAATCAATTTCAGACTGCAGCAGCTGATAAAAGTCTTCTATTTCCTCATCTTTGGCCCTATTGGTTGGTGTGTAAATTTGAATAATAGTCGTATTAACTTGTCTTCCTTGTAGGTGTATGGATATTATCCTATCACTGACAGCATTGTACTTCAGGATAGATCTTGAAACGTTCTTTTTGACGATGAATGCAACACCATTCCTCTTCAAGTCATCATTCCCAGCATAGTAGACTATATGATTGTCTGATTCAAAATGGCCAATATCAGTCCATTTCAGCTCACTAATGCCTAGGATATCGATGTTTATACGTTCCATTTCATTTTTGACGATCTCCAATTTTCCTAGATTCATACTTCGTACATTTCAGGTTCCGATTACTAATGGATGTTTGCAGCTGTTTCTTCTCATTTTGAGTCGTGCCACATCAGCAAATGAAGGTCCTGAAAGCTTTACTCCATCCACGTCATTAAGGTCAACTCTAGTTTGAGGAGGCAGCTCTTCCCCAGTCATCTTTTGAGTGCCTTCCAACCTGGGGGGCTCATCTTCCAGCACTATATCAGACAATGTTCCACTGCTATTCATAAGGTTTTCACTGGCTAATGCTTTTCAGAACTAGACTGCCGGGTCCTTCTTCCTAGTCTGTCTGAGTCTGGAAGCTCAGCTGAAACCTGTCCTCCATGGGTGACCCTGCTGGTATCTGAATACCAGCGGCATAGCTTCTAGCATCACAGCAACACACAAGCCCCCACAGTACGAGAAACTGACAGACACGTGGGGGCCAAAATAGATTAGTAGCAGCTATATTGATGAGGTCCACGAGATCAGATAGTGTCTTAAGCCAATCTCTTTTGAGATATAAAAGACAGAAGTGAGCAGAGAGACATGAGAACCTCACACCATGAAGAAAGCAGTGCTGGGAGTAGAGCACATCCTTTGGACCCAAGGTTCCTGTGCTGCGCTGCTCCTCAACCAGGGGAAGACTGAGGATGAGGACCTTCCTCCAGAGCCTATAGAGAGAAAGCCTTCCCCTGGAGCTGACCCCGGAACTTGGACTTTTAGCCTACTTTACGGTGAGGAATTAAATTTCTCTTTGTTAAAGCCATCCACTTGTGGTATTTCTGTTACAGAAGCACTAGATGACTAAGACACCCTCTGAATCAAAGTATAAGTGTTCTGAAGAAAGTAGTATGTGAAGATGGCGACTTAGACTGACACACCAGAATGTTTCCTTACATCAAAGGCCTGAGAAATCGAGTGATACAGATATAGATGACAACTCTGGAACCCTGAACATCAAGTAGAAGGATGAAGAATTAGACTGAACTCCAAGTGGAAACAGAGACAGAAAGAAAACAGCAGATACAGAGAGATACAGACCTTGCCACCTGACTCTGCAGAGCGTAGTTATCTTGGGACTAAGCAGGCAGCGTTCCTGAGTAAGGAGCACAGGAGGGCAACTATAAGCAACTCACAGCAAAAAAAAGAGATACTATGCAAACAAACCTGGAGTGAAACAAGGTGGGCAGAACACAAGCCAGGGCTAAAAAGGGAAAGTGCAGGAAGAGGCGCAGGAGCTCCAATGACTCTGCCAAACATGGAGAATGGAGGGAGTCAAGAATTGGGGGAGATTCTCCTCGCCAGTGGCAGAGCCTGACCATTTGGCCAGGAAACACCCAATGGAGAGTAAAACTGCAGATTTAGCAACTAGAGGCCTCCCACCCAGCCAGTCCCTGTGGACCCCCCCACATTAAACGGACCAGGCCCCAGTCACCTGGGGTGGCCAGGCAGAAAAGCCCACCCAACCCATGACAGGCGAGCCCATATTCGCTGTCCGGATACCAACAGCAGCACACCTGCAGCTCAGTGACCGGGAGGAGCATGCCTGCAATCTGGCAACCGCAACCGTGGGAGGGCACCTGCCGTCTGGCAACAGTGTGTCTGTACCCTGATGATCGGTGGGAGCAGGTCTGCAATCTGGCAATTGGCAGGAGCATACTCACTGCCTGGCAACTGACAGGAGCACACTTGCACCCTGGAAATCAGTAGGACTGCACCCACTTCCCAGCAACTGGCAGGAGTGCCTACAGTCAGCGACCACTAGAAGCATACCCATTGCACAATGATTGGCAAGAACGCACTTGCAGCCCAGCAACCATGATGAGCAGACCTGTAGCCAAGCAACTAACAGGAGTACCTCCACATCAACTGCCCAGTGACCAGCAGGATCACCCAAGCCTGCACAGTAACCAGAAACACAGCCAGTACCATTGCCGAGCAACTGACATGTGTCCCACTCCCTAGCCCAGTGACTAGCAGGTGCACCCATGTATACTCTTCCAACAACCACCTGGCATAGCTCGACAGGCACATCCCATCCCCAGTGACCACAAGGAGCATCCCAACAGACTCCAATGACAAGCAGGAGCTCCCTGTGTCAACACTCAACAACCACCTAGCTATAGCATCACCCATCCTACACCTAGCCAGTTTTCACAGGCTGACGCCACATGCACTGCGAACCCCTGATCTCCCAACACTTACTACGACACCAATTTGTGCCTGCATAAAGGTCTACCCCATCCATTTGGGTACTATTGATAACCTGTGTATACAAAGATGGCCTCTCCAGCAAATGTATGAACCGCTAGCATCAACCTGGAAGGACCTAATCATCCCACAAGGGCTGTGGAAGGACCTAGACCACTCAAAACTTGTCACTACAAAACAAAAAACCAAGACAAAGCACATAAACATAGGATCCATCAATGAATAAAATTACATTTCAATGCCTTGGAGATAAGAGACAATACCAAATCATTTAAAGATACAAGATGGTTCAAAACAGTGATCAAAATAAAGGAACAGAAAATTTTCCTGATGAAGAAACGGCAACAGAACTATCTGATAAGGAATTCAAAAGACTTACATGTAAAATCCTCAAAGAAATCATGGAATACATAGACAAAACTCTAGAAGAATTCAGGAAAACAATACAAGAACAAAATGACAAAATAAACAGGCAATTGGAAACCGTACAAAAGCAGAAATAAGAAATCCAAAAGCTTAACAATAAAATATCACAAATAGGTAACTCAGTAAAAGGACGTAGATTTAGAACTCAATCAGTGGAAAGAAGGATCAGCAAAATAGGGGACAAATCCTTGATACTAATTTATCTGAGAAACAATCAGAAAAAACCATAAAGAAAAATGAAGAAAGACACTATCAACTGGAATAATCTATGCGTGATTGGAATTCCAGAATAGGAGGTGACAAGAAAAAAGAGAGAGAGAACTGTTTAAAAATTGCTGGCAGAAAACTTCCCTGGTATCATGAAAGATGAGAAGGTTTCCATCTAAGAAGTTCAACAAACCCCATACAGGATAGACCCCAAAATTAAGTCACCAAGACATATCATAACCAAGCTTTCCAAAACTAAAGACAAAGAATTCTGAGAGCAGCTTGTGGGAAAAAAAAAAAGCACATAAAATGGGACACCAATGAGCTTAAGCTCTGACTTCTCAGCAGAAACCTTGCAGGCAAGGAGGCAATGTGATGAAAAACATAAAACCTTGAAAGAAAAGAACTGCCAACCAAGAATCATGTATCTAGCAAAATTTTCTGTCAAATATTATAGTGAAATTAAGACATTCCCAGATAAATAGAAATTGAGGGAATTTGTAAAAACCAGACCAACCTTACAAGTAATAATAAAAGTAGTCCTTTGGGCAGAGAATCAACAACATCAGATAACAACCTGAGACCAAGACATGTGACAACATCACCTAGATACCAACCCAGACAAAGAACTCTCAAAATCAAAATGAAGCTACAAAGCTGAAAACGGAGAACCAGAGAGGTCAATCTGAAATCTAAAACTTCAAAACAAAAAGGGAGAAAAAGGTGTAGTTATAGAACTTCCATATGAAGTGGAGGTCAAGGTGATATTAAAAAAAATTAACAGACTGTTTTAAATACAGGATGATAAAGGTAAACCTCACCATAACCACAAAGAAAATTAACAAACCTACATACTGAAATAAAATAAAAAAGTCCCAGCAAACACAAAATCAACAAAAGCAATGAAATGAAAAGATAATTCATGAACGAAAGAACACAGCACAGAAAATTAAAGAAAACTAAGGAATCATCAATACCATAAAAAAAAGCATAACAAAATGACAGCAGTAAATTCATACCTATCAATAATCACACTGAATGTAAATAGTTTAAACACTTCAGTCAAGACAGAGTGGCAGAATATATTTAAAAAAAAAAATGACACATCATTTGTTGCATACAAGAGACACACCTTAGACACAAAGACATATAGAGGTTAAAAATCAAAGGATGCCAAAAAAAATATATATATATATATATATATATATATATATATATATATATATCAAGCAAACAACCAAAAAAGAGCAGGAGGGGCAATATTAATCTCTGATAAAATAGACTTTCAATCAAACTTCATCATAAGAGACAAGGAAGGACATTATATAAAGATTAACTCATCAATCCACCAAGAGGACATAACCATAATAACCATTTATGAACCCAATGATAGAGCGCCAAACTACATAAAACAAACTCTAACAGAATTGAAAACAGAAACAGACAGTTCTACAATAATAGTAGTAGACTTTAACACACCACTTTTGACAATGGACAACTAGAAAGATACTCAACAAAGGCACAGAAAATCTAAATAATACAGTCAATAAACTTGGCTTCATAGACATATACAGAGCACTCCATCCAATGGCAGAAAAATACACATTCTTCTCCAGCACATAGGGATCATTCTCTAGAATAGACCGTATCCTAGCCCACAAAGCAAGCCTCTGTAAATTCAAAAACATCAAAACAATGTGAAGCATCTTCTGAGATCACAATATTATAAAATTAGAAATCAATAACAAAAAGAACAAGGAAAAACGTACTTGGAAATTGAACAACATCATGCTTAAAAACCACTGGGTAATAGAAGAAATTAAAAATGAAATTAAAAAATTCCTACAATCAAAGGAAAATGAAAATACAACACACGAAAATTTCTGGGACACAGCAAAAGCAGTGCTCGGAGGCCACTTTATAGCAATAAATGCACACACACAAAAAAAGAAAAAAGGGCCAAAATCAATACCTTACCCCTACCACTCAGATAAACAAAAAAAGGGCAGCAAAACAAGGCCACAACCGCCAGAAGAAAGGAAATGATAATATGAGAACAGAAATAAATGAAACAGAAAAACAACTGAAATAATAAGACTAGAAGCTGGTTCTTTGAAAGGATCAATAAAATCAACAAACCACTGGCCAAATTGATGAAAGGAAGAAAAGGGAAGATGCAAATAACCCAAATAAGAAATGAGATAGGTGGCATCACAAGAGAACCAACTGAAATAAAAACGATCATAACGGAATACTATGAAAAATTCTACTCCAACAGTTTGAAAACCTATAAGAAATGGGCAGATTCCTAGAAATACACTGTCATGGACTGAACTGTGTCCCCCAAAGATATATGTATCGATTTGGCTAGGCCATGATTCCCAGTATTATGTGATTGTCCACCATTTTGTCATCTGATGTGATTTTCTTATATGTTGTAAATCCTACCTCTGTGATGTTAATTAGGTGGGATAGGCAACAGTTATGTTAATGAGACAGGACTCAATCTACAAGACTGGATTGTGTCTTTAGCCATCTCTTTTGAGATATAAAAGAGAGAAGCGAGCAGAGAAACGGGGGCCCTCATATCACCAAGAAAGCAGTGCAGGGAACAGAGAGCATCCTTTGGACCCGGGGTTCCTGCCCAGAGAAGCTCCTAGTCCAGGGGAAGATTGATGAAAAGGACCTTCCTCCAGAGTTGACAGATAGAGAAAGCCTTCCCCTGGGGCTGATGCCCTGAATTTGGACTTCTAGCCTACTAATGTGAGAAAATAAATTTCTCTTTGTTTTTTATAAAGCCATCCATTTGTTGTATTTCTGTTATAGCAGCACTGGATAACCAAGACACACACTATCTACCTAAACTAACACAAACTGAGGTAGAATATCTGAACAGAATCATAACAAAAGAAGAAATTAAAGAGGTCATAAGAAACCCATCAACAAAAAAATGCCCTGGCCCAGACAGTTTCATTAGAGAATTCTACCAAACATTCAGAGAATAGCTCACACCAATACTACTCAAACTATTCCAGAATACAGAAAAGGAAGGAATACTCCCAAATTCATTCTATGAAGCCAGCATAACCCTGATATCAAAGCCAGGCAAAGACACCACTAAAAATGAAAATTATAGACCAACATCCCTCATGAACATTAATGCAAAAATTCTTTATCCAAAAGAATGTAACAGCATATCAAAAAAATAATATATCATAACAAAGTGGGATTCATACCAGGTATGCAAGGATGCTTCAACATTATAAAATCAATCAACATAATACACCACGTAAGTAAAACAAAGGAAATGAATCACATGATCACCTAAGCCAATACAGAAAAAGCATTTGATAAAGTCAACACCCACTCCTGATGAAAGCTCTCACCAAAATAGGAATAGGAGGAAAATTATTCAACATAATTGAGGGCATATACACAAAACCAACAGCCAACATTGCTTCCAATGAAGGAGGACTAAAAGCATTCCCGCTGAGAACAGGAACCAGGCAAGGATACCCTTTATCACCATTCTTATTCAACATTGTACTGGAAGTCCTAGCTAGAACAATAGGACAAGAAAAGGAAATAAAGGGCATCCAAATTGGTAAGGAAGAAGTAAAACTATCCCTATTCACATATGATATGATATGATCCTATACATAGAAAGGAAACCCTGGTGGCGTAGTGGTTAAGTGCTACAGCTGCTAACCAAAGGGTCGGCAGTTCTAATCCACCAGGCGCTCCTTGGAAACTCTATGGGGCAGTTCTACTCTGTCCTACAGGGTCGCTATGAGTCGGAATCAACTCGATGGCACTGGGTTTTTTGGGTTACACATAGAAAATCCATAAGAAAGCTACTAGAACTAATAGAATTCAGGAAAGTGGCAAGGTACAAGATCAACATACAAAAATCAGTCAGACTCCTCTACCCTAACAAAGACAAATCCAAAAAGGAAATCAGGAAAACAATACCATTTACAATAGCCCCCTGAAAGATGAAATAAAAACAAAACCTGTTGCCATCGAGTCAAAGTCGATTAAATGATGAAGAGATAGTCTCTTCAACAAATGATGCTGGCAAAATCGGATATCTGTTTGCAGAATCCATACCTCACCACATACACAAAAACTAACTCAAAATGGATCAAATATCTGAATGCAAAACCTAAAACCATAAAGTTTATGAAAGAAAACACAGAAAAACACTAAGGGCCTTAATTTATGGTATAAATAGAGTATCAAGCACAACTAAAAATGCAGAAACTCCGAAAAATAAACTAGATAATTGGGACCTCCTAAAAATTAAACACTTAAATGCTTATCAAAAGACTTTTCAACGAGAACCTTACAAACTGGGAAAAAATCTTTGGCAACGGCATATCTGATAAAGGTTTAATCTCTAAAATACACAGAAAACCAACAACTCAACAATAAAAAGACAAGCAACTCATTTGCAAAAGAGGTAAAGGACATAAATAGACACTTCACCAAAGAAGACATTCAGGCAGCCAACAAATACAGGAAAAGATGCTTGCAATTATCAGCCATTAAAAAGATGCAAATCAAAACCATGATGAGATACCATCTCATCCCTGCATGTATGGCACTGATCAAAAATTCAGAAAACAATAAACGCTAACAGGTTGTGGGGAAATTAGAACTCTCACACACTGCTGGTGGGAATGTAAAATGGAAAACTACTATGGAAAACGATACGGCACTTCCTTTTATGTGTGTGTGCTGGTGCCATCGAGGCGCTTCCGACTCGCAGCAACTCTATAGGACAGAGCAGAACTGTCCCGTAGGGTTTCCAAAGAGTGGCTGGTGGATTTGAACTGCTGACCTTTTGGTTAGCAGCTGACCTCTTAACCACTATGACACCAGGACTCTGGCACTTCCTTAGAAAGCTAGAAATGGAAATACCATATGATTCAGCTACCCCACTCCTAAGAATATATTCTAGAGAAACAAAAGCCGTCAAACAAACAGGCATATGCAAACCCATGTTCATTCTACCACTATTCACAACAGCAAAAAGATGGAAACAACCTAAGTGCCCATCAACAGATGAATGGCTAAACAAATTATGGTGTATTTTACACAATGATGAATCCACAATACATCTCACAACATGGATGAACCTGGAGGGCACTATGCTAAGTGAAATAAGTAATCACAAAAGGACAAATACGCAATCGGTCCACTATTAGAAAAACTCAAGAAAAGGTTTACACCCAGAAAGAAATAATCTTTGAGGGTTACCAGAGAGGTAAGAGGCAGGGAGGAGAAACCACTAACTAGATGGCAGTCAAGTGTTAACTTTGGTATAAGGGAAAGGCAATACACATACAGGTGAAGTCAGCACAACCTAAGGCAAAGGAAGCTACTGAGAGACAGGAAAACCGGATGAATGGAAACGGTGAACCCGGGGGCAGGGGGGAAGGAGAGAGTGCTGACACACTACAGGGATTGCAACCAATGTCACGGAACAATTCGTGTATTAAATTTTTGAATGGGAAACAAATACGCCCTAAAAACTTTCACCTAAAACACAATAGAACATTAAAAAAGTAGACGTGCTCTTTCTATTCAAGTCTGGACAAAATGGGGGAAGCACTGATTAAGTAATAACTGATAAAAAGGTCGGAAAATGTTCCATACCTAATTATAGATACCTAAGTGTTTATTCGGAAACTCTGGTGTCATAGTGGTTAAGAGCTACAGCTGCTAACCAAAAGGTCGGCAGTTCAAATCCACCAGGTGCTTCTTGGAAATCCTATGGGGCAGTTCTACTCTGTCCTATAGGGTCGCTATTTCACTCCACTGCTATTCATAAGATTTTCACTGGCCAATTTTTTCAGAAGTAAACCAACAGGTCCTTCTTCCTATTCTGTCTTAGTCTGGATGCTCCACTGAAACCTGTCCACCATGAGTGTCCCTGCTGATCTTTGAAATAACAGTAGCATAGCTTCCAGAATCACAGCAACATGCGAGCCTCCACAGGACAACAAATTTACAGATGAGTGGTGATAGCATCCTGGGTGGACTAAAAGCAGAGAATGCTAGAAAGATGTTTACTGTGATTTACTGATTATGCAAAGGCATTCTACAGTGTAGATCATAACAAATCATGGGTAATACTGAGAAGAATTGGGATTCTAGAACACTTACTTGTGCTGATACAGAATCTGTACATAGACCAAGAGGTAGTCAATCAGAACAAGGATACTGCATGGTTTAAAGTTAGTAAAGGTGTGCATCAGGGTTGTATCATTTCACCATACCTATACCTATTCAATTTTTTTTATTCAATCTGTATGCTGAGTAAATAATCCAAGAAATTGGACTACATGAAGAAGAATAGGGCACCAGGATTGAAGGAAGATTCATTAACAACCTGCAATATGCAGATAACACAACCTGGTTTGCTGAAAGTGAAGAGGAGTTGAAGCACTTACTGATGAAGATCAAAGACTGCAGCCTTCAGTATGGATTACACCTCAAAATAAAGAAAACAAAAATCCTCAAAACTAGACCAATAAGCAATATCATGATAAATGGAGAAAAGATTGACGTTGTCAAGAATTTCATTTTACTTGGATCCATAATCAACTCCTATGGAAGCAGCAGTCAAGAAATCGAACAACAATATTGCATTGGGCAAACCTGCTGCAAAAGACCTTCTCAAAGCGTTGAAAAAAAAAGGATGTCACTTTGAGGACTAAGGTGCACCTGACCCAAGCCAAGGTATTTTCAATCATCTCATGTTCATGCCAAAACTGGTCAATGAATAAGGAAGACCAAAGAAGATCTGATGCCTTTGAATCATGGTATTAGCAAAGAATATTGAATATACCATGGACTGCCAAAAGAACAAAAAAGTCTGTCTTGGAAGAAGTACAGCCAAGGGAGCTCCTTGGAAGCGCAGATGGCAAGACTTCGTCTCACGTACTTTGGACATGTTATCAGGAGGGACCAGTCCTTGGAGAAGGACATCATGCTTGGTAATGTAGAGGATCAGCGAAAAAGGGGAAGACCCTCGACGAGATGGACTGACACAGTGGCTTCTACAATGGGCTCAAACACAGCAACAATTGTGAGGATGGCACAGAACCAGGCAGTGTTTTGTTCTATTGTACATAGCAGTGCTATGAGTTGGAACTAACTTGATAGCACCTAATAACAGTGGTGGCACAGTGGTTAAGCAGTCAGCTGCTAACTGAAAGGTCAGCAGTTCCAATAGATAAAAAAAAAAAAATTTTTTTTTTTTTTTTCTGTGAGAGAAAGATGTGGCAGTATGCTTCTGTAAATATTTCAGCCTTGGAAATCCTATGGGACAATTCTACTCTGTCCTATAAGGTTGCTATGAGTCGGAATCAACTCCACAGCAATAAGTTAGAGGTTTTATTGGAAGTGTTTATTCTCCTGAAAGGATCCCTGATGGTGCAGTGGTTAAAGCGTTCAGCTGCTAACTAAAAGGTCAGTGGTTTAAACCTACCAGCCACTCTGCAGGAGAAAGATGTGGCAGTTTGCTGCCATAAAGATTTACAGCCTTGGGAACCCTATGCGGCAGTTCTACTCTGTCCATAGGGTTGCTATGAGTTGCAATCAACTCAATGGCAGTAGGTTATTGTCCTTAAATCTTATCCTAATTTGGTAGTGTAGAAAAAGATTTTGAATCTCCACGTTCCCTCTCCAACTTCTTATACACAGGTCATCATTTTTAGTTCATCTATTGTTTATTCATAAGACCAAGAACATGCATGCTTTTTGTCACTTGTGGGCCTTCCTACATGTTGTTTCCTAAATGTAAATGTCCTTCTCTACCTCTCCCCCTCTCCTTCACCCAGCTAGTTCCTATTTGTCTTTCAGATTTCGACTAACACATCATGCCCCAAGGAGCTTTCCAAGACTCCTAACGACAGGTTAGGTGCTCTTCCAACACTCGATGTTCAACCCTGTGTGATGTTTAAGATTGTGTGTCAACTTGGCTGAGCCATAATTTTCAGTCGTTTTGTAGTCATATGATGTTGTGATCACACCATGGTGAGATTTAATACAATGTGATCACCTCCATGATGGAATCCGCTGTGAGTAGCCAATCAGCTGAAAGGGAGTTTCCTTGGGCATGTGGCCTGCATGAAATATAAGTGGACATTATGGTAAGGCTTGTGGGTTTTTGCTCATTTTGGATCCTGCAGCTGGCTCCTGTTTGTCTGACCTCCAGCTCTTGGGACTTGAGCTAGCACCTCACCTGAGGTCTTGCCTGTCGATCTTGGGATTTGTCAATCTTTGCAGCCTGTGAGCAAGAGTCCTGCTGTCCGACCTGCTGATCTTGGGTTTGCCAACCCCTGTGGCTACGTAAATCAGGAGAAGCCTCTATCCTGACCCATGGACTTGGAACGTTCCAGCCTCTACAATGGCGTGAGCCATTTCCTTGACAAAAATCTCTCTCTATATATATACTGATACGCTTTACTGGTTTTGCTTCTCTAGAGAAGCTAGCCTAAGACACCCTGTCATAGAACTGAGTTGAACCTAGTGTTCTCTTATCTGTCTCCTCCAAAACTATAAACTTCTTGAGGGAAAGGGCAAAATTTGGTTCACTACTATATCTTCAGCACTTAGCACAATGCCTGGATTATAATATACAGTCAATATTTGCTGCAAAATTATTTGAATAGTCAAATAAATATTATTTCCCACCCTCTACTCATTAAATCATACATGATTATAGGAAGGAGAATCAGAATGGATGCAAAATTTTAGATAATGAAAATAGTTTTAAAACACTTAATTTTATATTTCAAATGAGAATTTGCATTAGCGAAAAGTTTCAAATCTTCTGGCACTGAGAAAATTTTATCAGAATAAACATCACAACCTTATCATGTTATTAAGATTATTAAAATAATAATTTCAGAAATAACTGCTGCATTTATACAACAATTTATTAAGAGTTCACTTCATTCCAAGTGAATGAACAGATTCTAAGGATTTAATAGTGACTATATCAGACACAATCCCTGACCTAAATTTTATGAAGGCAGAGTGAACCAACGCCAATAATATTTTTAAAATGGTAACATATGACCAAAAAACAAACACGTTAAAATGGGAATCTCATTCCATAAAGCCCACTGAATTGTTAATTTTTGTTAACATTTTAGAGGAAAAGTGAAGCCTTTAAAATCATTCATTAGTAACTTAATTGAGTAACCGTTTATATAAGAAATCATTTCCCATGCCTTTTGGGGAAATTCTGGGTATGAACCTACATATTGTGCATAGAAAGACAGTCCCAGATAAGAAGAAAAACAGATACAGACAGTCTCCATGGCATCACAAACAGCTGTGGTCATGAAAGAGACCTATTCTTGGCAAATGGTAAGTGAAAAAAAAAAAAACAAAAACAGAAAAGAGATAAGACATAAGAAAAATTAGAAGAGAAACAACAAATATGATAAGCAAGGGAAAACACAGAGAGGGGAAATGAAAAACCAAATGACAGGATAAAAACATTACTTAGTAGCAGCCTTCACATTTATTGCATTTTGAATTCAAGGTAAGAATTTGTAGCACAATTAGAATTTCTTTTCAGAATCTTCTATTTAATCGAGAAGCCCAAAAATTAATCAGCTCACACATAAAAAAAAAAAAAAAATAGCACACTATAAAACCAAATCAAAAACCAAACTCATTGCCGTTGAGTTGATTCCGACTCATAGTGACCCTACAGGACAGAGTAGAACTGCCTCATAGAGTTTCCAAGGAGCGTCTGGTGGATAATGAACTGCTGACTTTTTGGTTAGCAGCTGTAGTTCGTAACCACTACGCCACCAAGGTTTCCTAGTACACTATACGTTTAGCATAACTCAAAAAAAACACTTGTAATTTTTTATGTTAGTAGGTTATATTTTCTATGAATTTCATTTCAGGATAATAAAGGGGATATTAAAGAATAATTGTTATAAAAGGGAGAACTGGGTCATTTGGGCTTGAAAAGCACTGCTACAGCATCTATAACTAACAGTATAGTTACTGGGTAACAGGGCATATGCATTTTCACTTCACTAGATAAACAAATCCTTAGTGTTGTAGTATAACAATTTAAAATTACACTAGCATTACATGACAGTTTCAGTAATTCTACATCATTGTAAATACTTAGTTGTTGTTGTTAGTTGCCATCAAGTCGATTCCAACTCATGGTGAGCCCATGTGTACAGTGTAGAACTTTTCCATAGAAGTTTTTTTTGGTTGCTGTTGTTGTTATTGAGAATATACACAGCAGAACACACACCAATTCAACAATTTCTGAATGTACAATTCTGTGACACTGATTACATTTTTCAAGTTGTGCAACTATTCTCATCCTCCTTTTCTGAATTGTTCCTTCCCTATTTACATAAACTCATCACCCCCTAAATTTCCCATCTAATCCTTCAAGTTGCCGTTGTCAATTTGATCCCACACAGACAGTTCTTAAAAGAACACAAACCTGAAGGCAGGCATTCTTTACTACTTAAGCTAACTGTTTAAAGAAGCCTTTGGGTGATATTTTCGGTTTAAGGTTTAAAGATTATTTCAGGGCAATAGTTTCAGGGGTTCATCTAGGCTCTATGGCTCCAGAAAGTCTGGAGTTCATGAGCATTTGAAATTCTGTTCTGCATTTTTCCCCTTTTGATCAGGATCTTTTATAGAATCTTTGATCCAAATGTTCAGTAATGGTAGCTAGCTGGGCTCCTACTCCTGACGAACCTTCTTCCTCTGTTGCTTCCTCTGAGACCAACTGTGCTTTGGATGGCCACTCACAAGCTTTTAAGGCCCCAGCCACTACACAACAAACTAGGAGGTAGAACAGAAGCACTAAACACGATATTGTTGTTGCTGTTAGGTGCCATCGAGTCAGTTTCAACTCATAGCAACCCTATGTACCACAGAACGTAAAACTGCCTGGTCCTGTGCCATGCTCACAATTTTTGTTATGCTTAAGCCCGCTGTTGCAATCACTGTGTCAACCTATCTCATTGAGGGTCTTCCTCTTTTCTGCCAACCATGTACTTGTACTTGCTTCTAAGGAGCATTCTGGTCGTACTTCTTCCAAGACAGATTTGTTTGTTCTTTTGGCAGTCCAATATATACTCGATATTCTTCACCAACGCCACAATTCAAAGGCGTCAATTCTTCAGTCTTCCTTATTCATTGTCCAGCTTTCTCATGCATAGGATGTGATTGAATGTATCATGGTTCGGTCAGGTGCACCTTAGTCTTCACGGTGACATACTTGCTTTTCAACACTTTAAAGGAGTCCTTTGCAGGAGATTTGCCCAATGAAACGCATCTTTTGATTTCTAGACTACTGCTTCCATGGGTGTTGATTGTGAATCTAAGTAAAATGACAACCTTGACAGCTTTAATCTTTTCTCCATTTATCATGATGTTGCTTATTGGTCCAGTTATGAGGATTTTCATTTTTTTTATGTTCAGGTGTAATTCATACTGAAGGTTGTGGTCTTTGATCTTCATCAGTAAGTGCTTCAAGTCCTCTTCACTTTCAGTAAGTGAGGTTCTGTTATCTGCATAATGCAGGTTGTTAATGAGTCTTACTCCAATCCTGAGGCTCCGTTCTGCTTCATATACTCGAGCTTCTTGGATTATTTGCTCAGCATACAGATTGAACAGGTATGGTGAAAGGCTACAACCTTGACGCACACCTTGTCTGACTTTAAACCATGCAGTATCCCCTTATTCTGTTCAAACAACTGTCTCTTGATCTAGGTACAGGTTCCCCATGAGCATAATTAAGTGTTCTGAATTCTCATGTTTCACAATGCTATCCATAATTTGTTATGATCCACACAGTCAAATGCCTTTGCATAGTCAATAAAACACAGGTAAACATCTTTCTGGTATTCTCTGCTTTCAGCCAGGATCCATCTGACATCAGCAATGATATCCCTGGTTCCATGTCCTCTTCTGAATCCAGCCTGCATTTCTGGCAGTTCCCTGTCGATATACTGCTGCAGCTGCTTTTGAATGATCTTCAGCAAAATTTTACTTGTGTCTGATATTAGTGATATTGTTTGATAATTTCCACTTTCGGTTGGATTGCCTTTCTTGGGAATAGGCATAAATATGGGTCTCTTCCAGTCAGTCAGGTAGCTGTCTTCCAAATTTCTTAGCATAGACAAATGAGCACTTCCAGTGCTACATCCGTTTGTTGAAACATCTCAGTTGGAACTCCATCAATTCCCAGAGACTTCTTTTTCACCAATTCCTTCAGTGCAGCTTGGACTTCTTCCTTCAGTACCATTGGTTCCTGCTCATATGGGTACCTCCTGAAATGGCTGAACACTGACCAATTCTTTTTGGTATAGTGACTCTGTGTATTTCTTCCATCTTTTGGTGCTTCCTGCATCATTTAATATTTTCCCCAAATTTATTAGGCCAAATTAGTTGGGATGTCCCATGAAACCATGACCCTAAACCTCCAAACCAAGAAACCAAATCCCATGAGGTGTTTGGTTGTATATAACCAGCCTTAGCAGCTGTTTTTTGTGTTGTTGTTGTAAGTATATCTATCGCACAACATCTGCCAATTCAACTTTTTACAGGTGTACAACTTATTGACATCAATTACATTAACTGGCTGTGCAACCCTTACCCTTAATCAATGTGATTTTTCCATAACTTCATGGAGTTTTCAAAGCTGTGACCTTTCAGATGCAGATCTCCAGGCCTGCCTTCTGAGGTGCCTCTGGGTGGGTTCAAACCCCCAATCTTTTAGCTAGTAGATGAGCGCTTAACCATTTTCACCAACCAGGGACTCCAAATACTTGGTACTATCAGATCACTTGGTTTTTACCAATCTGGTGAGTATAAAAGTATATCCTATTGTGGTTTTAATTAGTATTTCCCTGATTATCAATAAGAATGGGCATCATTTTTGTTTGTTGTTGTTGTTAGGTGCCATCGAGTCGGCTCAGACTCATAGCGACCCCATGCACAACAGAACGAAACACTGCCCGGCCCTGAGCCATCCCCACAATTGTTGTTATGCTTGAGCTCATTGTTGCAGCCACTATGTCAATCCACCCCATTGAGGGTCTTCCTCTTTTCCACTGACCCTGTACTCTGCCAAGCATGATGTCCTTCTCCAGGGACTCATCCCTTCTGACAACATGTCCAAAGTATGTAAGATGCAGTCTCGCCATCTTTGCTTCTAATGAGCATTCTGGTTGTACTTCTTCCAAGACAGATTTGTTTGTTCTTTCGGTATATTCAATATTCTTCACCAACACCACAATTTAAAGGCATCAATTCTTCTTTGGTCTTCTTGTTCATTGTCCAGCTTTCATATGCATATGAAGCGACTGGAAATACCATGGCTTGGGTCAGGCACACCTTAGTCTTCAAGGTGACATTTTTGGTCTTCAGCACTTTAAAGAGGTCCTTTGCAGCAGATTCACCCAATGCAATGTGTCTTCTGATTTCTTGACTGCTGCTTCCATGGCTGTTGATTGTGGATCCAAGTAAAATGAAATCTTTGACAACTTCAATCTTTTCGCTGTTTATCGTGATGTTGCTTATTGGTCCAGTTGTGAGGATTTTTGTTTTCATGTTAAGGTGCAATCCATACTGAAGGCTGTGGTCTTTGATCTTAATTAGTAAGTGCTTCAAGTCCTCTCTACTTTCAGCACGCAAGGTTGTGTCATCTGTATAACGCAGGTTGTTAATGAGTCTTCCTCTAATCCTGAGGCTGCGTCCTGCTTCACATAGTCCAGCTTCTTGGATTATTTGCTCAGCATACAGATTAAATAGGTATGGTGAAAGAATACAACCCTGACGCACACCTTTCCTGACTTTAAACCAAGCAGTATCCCCTTGTTCTGTCCGAACAACTGCCTCTTGATCTATGTAAAGGTTCTTCATGAGCACAATTCAGTGTTCTGGAATTCCCATTCTTTGCGATGTTATCCATAATTTGTTATGATCCACATGGTCAAATGCCTTTGCATAGTCAATAAAACACAGGTAAACATCCTTCTGGTATTCTCTGCTTTCAGCCAGGATCCATCTGACATCAGCAATGATATCCATGGTTCCACATCCTCTTCTGAAACCGGCCTGAATCTCTGGCAGTTCCCTGTCGATATACTGCTGCAGCCATTTTTGAATGATCTTCAGCAAAATTTTGCTTGCTTTTGATATTAATGATAAATTGTTCTATAATTTCCACATTTGGTTGGATCACCTTTCTTGGGAATAGGCATAAATATGGATCTCTTCCAATCAGTTGGCCAGGAAGCTGTCTTCCATATTTCTTGGCATAGATGAGTGAGCACCTCCAGTGCTGCATCTGTTTGTTGAAACATCTCAATTGATATTCCATCAATTCCTGGAGCCTTTTTTTTTTTTTGCCAGTGCCTTCAGAGTAGCTTGAACTTCTTCCTTCAGTACCATTGGTTCCTGATCATATGCTACATCTTGAAATGGTTGAACATTGACTAATTCTTTTTGGTATCATGACTCTGTATTCCTTCCAGCTTCTTTTGATGCTTCCTGCGTCATTTAATATTTTACTCATAGAATCCTTCACTATTACAACTCGAGGCTTGAATTTTTTCCTCAGTTCTTTCAGCTTGAGAAACACTGAGCATGTTCTTCCCTTTTGGTTTTCCATCTCCAGCTCTTTGCACATGTCATCAGAATACTTTGTCTTCTCGAGACGCCCTTTGAAATCTTCTGTTCAGTTCTTTTACTTCATCAATTCTTCCTTTTGCTTTAGCTGCTCGACGTTCGAGAGCAAGTTTCAGAGTCTCCTCTGATATTTTTTGTTTAGTAGCCATTAATGTTTCTACTTTTTTAAAAATTCCTTTAGACTATTTTGCTATTAGACAAAAATTACCTAATTTTAATAATTCTTTTTGAGGAGGCATAGATTAAAATGAACACTATGCCAGCAACATCCAGGAACCAAAACCACAAATAAATTCAGGTTTACTAACACTATTTAATATAATTTAATATTTTAATATAACAATTTTATTTTAATATTTTAACAAAACAATATTATTTAATATAATATAAAGTGGTATGACAAGTTTACCAGAAGGCAGGTCATTAAAAAAAAAAAAAAAGTTTTCTTCTTTAATTGGAATTTACTTACAGAGTAAAAAAGGAAGAAAAGAGCCTGTAACCAAACCTCAGTTATTTACTGCTCTGCAAGTAAGTTTTCAAATGCCTTTCTGCAATGCAACAGGTTTCTTTTTTACATATGGCCTTTCTAGTCTTAGGTCTATAGTTCCACCAAGATGATTTGTTAGGCCACAATCTTGTAAAGGGATTGGACAATTTACTATACAAATAAGGTATGTAAAACCCTGAAGAAATTGGACAGTTTATTATGCAAAACATCTTTGGAAATAAGGATCTTTCTTTTGTTATGCTAAAGAGGTCATTCAGTGTAGGGTAGGTCCTAATCCCATCTGAGTGTTTTATAAAAAGGAAAAACAGACACAGAGACACACACCATGTGAAGACTGAGGCAGATGAATCCACAAGTCCAGGAACAGCAAGGACTGCCAGCAGCTACCAGAAGCTGAAAGAGACAAAGAAGGAACCTTCCACAGAGCCAATGCTCTGAACTTGAACTTCTTCCCTCCAGATCTGTGAGGAAAGAAATTTTTGCTCTTTAAAGCTACCCACTTATGGTATTTTTTGTTACGACAGGACTAGGTAACTAAGACACCTTCCCCAATTCCTATTCCTGTTTCTAACACCTCTACTCCTCACCAGTGACCTGAACCTGAAGATCCTGTTCCCATTTATAAAACTACAACAAGGCATTATAAGATTTTGATCCTGAATGCATTTTCCAATAAAAGTAATGTTATAAGTAGTTCTCAGGTATTACAGTAGTAGAGTACACCATAACTCAGCTACCTATAGGTTCAATAGGTTTTGGTAGGGTAAACAGGTAACCTAGGTATCATTTTATATCAATGTTTCCTGAGGGAAAAGGCATTCAATGGTTCAAACGACTGACTTAAAAAAGACTTCCATTTTCCTGAAGATATCTCTCAGCAAGCACACTATGTGTAACAAAGATTAGTAATCAATAGCTGTTAATTAAATGACATGTGGGGGGAGGGGACGATAAATGTACCTGTTGCTAGTTCACCCACTACCACTGCCGTAGAGCATATTTTAAATATAATTTAACAATGCAAAGAGAACAACAAAGTAAAAGAATTTTTTAAAGTAGCATTTACTAGCCCTGTGCATTATAACTGATTTTAGCTCAGGCCACCCACAATTTACCTTTCCATCACACTGAGGTACGAGATTAAAACTGGAGCCATTATTCCCTGTCCTTGAGTATAAAGACTGCGACCCAGCTGGAGCTGAACTCAAAAGGACACATCAACTGGGCCCTGAGGTATAAAGAGAATAGCTAGGACAAGCTTGGAAAACATCTTTTAAGGAAATTTTCATATAGACAAATCATAAACAGCACAAAAGATTCACTATTTTCCACTCTTCTCTTTTTCTGTTAGCATTTAATAAATAGTAAGATTTGTTGGACCAATGAAGACCCTCCTGACTGTCGTTACTAAAACCTGTACCAATGATTATTAAGAAAGACAATTCAAAATGTAGAATCACAGTAATTTGGCAGTTTTTAGCGAACCTGTGAAAAGGTGAACCTTTCAATGATCTTACCCATTTGTAATGTTAATATATACTGACGATACCGTAGTTTTCCTTGGACTCGGAAAGACATGGCTCTGGCAGCAGGCTTGTCCATTTTCCTGCTTTTGCCTCTTGGAATATATGCTGAATAAAGCCTTTCTTTTTTGCTTTACTACAACTTTGTGGTGACTTTACCCTAGGACAACACTAACAAACTCAAGAGAAACGAGGAAAGCTAACTTTCAATGAGAACTGATTATGCACCAAAAGGCTTACATACTTCAATTTATCCTTTTACAAGGTATCAGTTGAACTGTCCCCCCAAAAGATATGTTAAATCCTAAGCCCTGGTACTAGTAAATGTGTCCTTGTTTGACAGTTGCGTCTTTGAAGATTTTATCAGTTAACATAAGGTCATAAAGGAGCAGAGTGGGTCCTAACCCCATCTGGATGATGTCCTTAAAAAAGAGGAAAAGATACACATAGAGACAGACAGGGAGTGGGTAGCCATGTGAAGATGCATCTACAAGCTAAGGGAAGCCAAGAAACACCTGGGCCTACCAGAAACTAAGAGAGACAAGAAGGGATCTTCCCCTAGGGCCTTTACAGGGAACACAAACTTGCCAGCACCTTGAATTCAACTACAAGCCTCCAGAACTGTGAGACAATATATTTCTGTTGTTTAAAGCTACCTGCTTTGTGGTACTTTGTTATGGCAGCCCTAGGAAACTAAAAACCCATTGCCATCCAGTTGATTCTGACTCATAGCAACCCTATAAGAAGAGTAGAACTGCCCGATAGGGTTTCCAAAGAGGTAATCTTCACAGAATTAGACTGCTACATCTTTCTCCCTCAGAGTGGCTGGTGGGTTCAAACTGTGGACCTTTTGGTTAACAGCTGAGCGCTTTAAACACTGTGCCACCAGGGCTCCTTTTACAGAGATTAGGTAATTTATATTGATAGATGGTTTATGGGATTAATTTTTATTAGGCTAAAAATGAGACTGCACTAACTAGAGAAAGATGTTTAATTCTAAAACCAAATAAATCAGAATAAGTCATCTAAAGGACAAACTAGAAATAAAAAAGTATCCATACTTTAACCCAAGAGTTTGGATGAAGTATACACCACTGAAATATATGTAAGGGTCAAGTCTTTTGCTCTCACAGGCAACTCCTCTTAAGAATTTATAAGATTCTTTAACATGTTTCTTGAGATTTGGTTGATATTCTGATTATAGGACAGAACTGAGAATGACCTGGGACATTAGCAAGGAAAGAAGTTTATGGATTCTGAGAATCTGGGCAACCTGTGGGCTGTTCCTTGGCAATGCCAGCTCTAGTAGCAAATCAAGATATATCTGAACCCCCTTTACAATAGCTTCATCTCTATACCAAACCCAGTGCCGTTGAGTCCATTACAACTCATAGCAACCCTATAGGAAACAGTAGAACTGCCCCATAGGGTTTCCGAGGCTGTAAATCTTTACGGAAGCAGACTGCCACATCTTTCTCCCACAGAGTGACCGGTGGGTTCAAACCGCCAATCTTTCAGTTAGCAGCCACGTGCTTTAACCACAGCACCACCAGGGCTCTTTTATCTCTACAGCTACCTAGAAAATGGGTTCTGGTACTAATAGCAATTTGCCCAGGACATATAAGAGTAATGGTGGAGTCCAGAGGATAGCCACAAGTCTGACTGAATTCAAAGTCCAACTTCTTTCCCACTTAACAATCTGAAACCAAAGACTATTTTCTTAAAAATATTTGTTTTCCCACTTAAATCTCTTATTTTGAATCCAGAATTACCAAATTTGTGTTAAATATTATAGCTGCAGAATAAGTACAGTTCAGTACGTTCTATAAGAACACACTTTAAAAATTACATTAACAGATTCTTAAAAATAATTTACTTTGACTAAAAATTATATATTATTTGATTAGAGTTTAAATAGTAAAAAGCTGTTCTTACCAATAACAACAACAACCACTATTTACTGCACATTTATTTTCAGGCTCTGAGCTAAGCCCTTCACATAGCATTATCAGGTTTATTTTCAGTCCTTTACTCTCTATTACTAGCATAATTTTGCTTTAATATTATTCAAGAGAAAAATAAACCACGCTAAAAATAGAAAACAAACAGCCAATTAAATCTAATTTGCTTAGAGTAGGAATTTAAAATTGATAATCTTTATATTTTTAAAGAAATAACTCCACTGATCTACTTAGTAGGGAGGGTACTGACAAAGCAGAAAGCAAACTTTTCAATCATAAACCACCAATTCTTTGCTGATAGAAAGGAGTTACAGCAACCACAGGTGCCTAAAGGCACTACTTCCAACCATCTAGTCTTCACTCCTTGGTGGAAGCGGGCAGAGAGGAAGTGGAGAAGTTTTCAGTTACCTCCATGGCTTGGGTTACCACACCAACCCACCTTCCCTCACCATAACACACACACACACATGCAACTGATGACAAAACCAGTATCTTTCCTCAAACTGTTTCCTCTCTTTTGCCACCTTTATAAAGAAACCACAAAAAGAAAAAGGAATAGAGAAAAATGAATAGATTCTCAGAGAATTGTGGGGTACCATGAAGCATACAAACATATGCATAATGGAAATCCAAGGAGGAGAGGAGAGAAAGAAAAGGGGGAAAAATATATAAAAAAAAAAAAAAATTTTTTTTTTTTTTTTTATATATTAGAAGAAATAATGGCTGGATATTTCCAAACTTTGATGAAAAAGATTAATCTACACATTCAAGAAGCTCAACAAACCCAGGTAGGATAAACTCAACAGAGATCCACATCTTTATCAAAAGATAAAGAAATATCTTGAAAGCAGCAAAATTAAAATGATTCCTCAGATGCAAAAGATGCTTGATAACATTAACTGTCAACTTCTCATCACAAACCATGGCAACCAGTAGGCACCATGATGACACAGTGGTGAAAGAAAGACTGTTAACCAGGAATTCTATATCCAGCAAAACTATCATTCCCAAAAATGAAGGAGAAATCAAGACATTTTGAGATATAAAAACTGAGAGAATACATCTAGCAGACCTGCTCTACAAGAAATACTAAAGGGAGAACTTCAGGCTACAATGAAAGGACTCTAGACAGTAACTCAAATCCACATGTAGAAATAAAGAGCACCAGTAAAAGTAACTACATACGTAAATATAAAAGACAGTATGAATGTATTTTTGTTTGTAACTCTTTTCTTCTATTATATAAAAAGACAACCATATAAAACAATAATTATAAAACTGTGTTAATGGGCTTAAAGATGTATGAATTTACTCAATGTGCAATAATATCCATGCTAAACTTGTGTCAAAATTCCTATCACAACAGAACTAAGTAGTTAGACAATTCAGAAAATACTATTAAATCTAGAAACTCTGCCCACTTACTAAAGTTCTATTAGGCAATCTCTCAATAAAAACATGATAAGCTATTCCTGAAGGCTGTGAATGATATTAAGAGTTAAGCTTTTTTTATCACTTTTCAAATTTACATAAAGACACAAACAACCATGGACTCCTCAGGATACAAAAGCCTTTGTTTTAAAATGGACATCTACAATTGGGTTTGCATTTGCTAGTAATATAGAGCAGCTATTCACCCCATTAAGTCCTGGAAACCAAACCAGTTGCCATCGAGTCTATTCCGACACATATGGAAAGTGCGCCTGAAAAGTGCTATTCTAAATTATCCCACCCACCCACTGCCATCAAGTCGATTCTGACTCATAGCGACCCTACAGGACAGAGTAGAACTGCCCCATAGAGTTTCCAAGGAAGCGCCTGGTGGACTTGAACTGCCGACCTTTTGGTTAGCAGCCGTAGCACTTAACCACTATGCCAATAGTACTGTTAATATGTAAGAACTTTAAGACTTAAAAATCACTTATCAAATGCTTATTACAAACATCACTTCATAATTAATGGAAAACCCCCAATTTGAACTTTCCAAAGATAAATTTATATTATAAAAAGAACTTAGAATCATGGAATGTTAGATTTTTGTTGTTATTCTATTCATTCAAATGTTTAACAAATGTTTATGGGGCACTATTACACTCCAGGGCAGTGAGTTTAGTGAGATTACATCTCAACTGATATCCCATCGAAACGTTTCAACAAACGGATGCAGCGCTGGAAGTGCTCACTTGTCTATGCTAAGAAATTTGGAAGAGAGCTACCTGGCCAACTGACTGGAAGAGACCCATATTTATATGCTTATTCCCAAAAAAGGTAATTCAACCAAATGCGGAAATTATCAAACAATATCATTAATATTTCACACACAAACGATATTTTGCTGAAGATCATTCAAAAGTGGCTACAGCAGTATATCGACAGGACACTGCCAGAAATTCAGACAGGATTCAGAAGAGGATGTGGAACCAGGGATATCATTGCTGATACCAGGTGGATGTTTATCTATGTTTTATTGATTATGCAAAGGCATTTGACTGTGTGGATCATAACAAATTATGGATAACATTGAGAAGAATGGGAATTTCGGAGCACTTAATTGTGCTCATGAGGAACCTGTACATAGATCAAGAGGCAGTTGTTTGGACAGAACAAGGAGATACTGAGTGGTTTAAAGTCAAGAAAGGTGTGCCTCAGGTTTGTATCCTTTCACCATACCTATTCAATCTGTATGTTGAGCAAATAATCCAGGAAGCTACACGATATGAAGAATGGGGTATCATGATTGGAGGAAGTCTCATTAACAACCTGCATTATGCAGATGACACAACCTTCCTTGCTGAAAGTGAAGAGAACTTGAAGCGCTTAATAATGAAGATCAAAGACCACAGCCTACAGTATGAATTACACCTCAACATAAAGAAAACAAACATCCTCACAACTGGACCAATAAGGAACATCATGATAAATGGTGAAAAGATTGAAGTTGTCAAGAATTTCATTTTCCTTGGATCCACAATCAACAGCCATAGAAGCGGCAGTCAAGAAATCAAAAGACACATTGCATTGGGCAAATGTGCTGCAAAGGACCTCTTTAAAGTGTTGAAAAGCAAAGATGTCACCTTGAAGACTAAGATGCCCCTGACCCAAGCCATGGTATTTTCAATTGCATCATATGCATGCGAAAGCGGGACAGCAAATAAGGAAGACCAAAGAAGAATTGATGCCTTTGAATTGTGGTGTTGACAAAGAATACTGAATATACCATGGACTGCCAAAAGAATGAACAAATCTGCCTTGGAAGAAATACAACCAGAATGTTCCTTAGAAGCAAGGGTGGCAAGACTGCATCTTACATTCTTTGGACATGTTGTCAGAAGGGATCAATCCCTGGAGAAGGACATCATGCTTGGTAAAGTACAGGGTCGGGGGAAAAGAGAAAGACCCTCAACGAGATAGATTGACACAGTGGCTGCAACAATGGGCTCAAGCATAACAATGATTGTAAGGATGGTGCAGGACTGGGTAGTGTTCCGTTCTGTGGCACCTAACAACAACAACAACATTGCTATGTGCTAGGCACTATCCTAGCAACTAGGGATAAAAAGACAAGGCCCCTGTTAAGGATTGAATTGTGTCCCCCAAAAATGTGCATCAACCTCACTAGGCCATGATTCCCAGTATTGTATGGTTGTTCTCCATTTTGTGATCTGATGTAATTATCCCATGTGTTGTAAATCCTAACCTCTATGATGTTAATGAGGCAGGCTTAGAGGCAGTTGTGTTAATGAGGCAGGACACAGTCTAAGGATTAGGTTGTATCCTGAGTCAATCTGTTTTGAGATACAAAAAAGTGAGCAGAGAGACAGAGGGACCTCATTACCACCAAGCAAGAAGAGCCAGAAGTGGAGCATGTCCTTTGGACCGAAGGTTCCTGTGCTAAAAACCTCCTAGAGCAGGGGAAGATTGATGACAAGGACCTTCCCCCAGAGCTGATAGAGAGAGAAAGCCTTCCCCTGGAGTTGGTGCCCTAAATTTGAACTTCTAGACTCCTAAACTGCGAGAGAATAATTTATGTTTTTAAAGCCACCCATTTGAGGTATTTTTGTTATAGCAGCATGTCATGGATTGCATTGTGTCTGCCAAAAATATGTGTCAACTTGGTTAGGCCATGATTCCCAGTATTGTGTGGTTGTCCTCCATTTTGTGATTGTAATTTTATGTTAAAGAGGATTAAGGTGGGGTTGTAACACCCTTACTAAGGTCATATCCCTGATCCAATGTAAAGGGAGTTTCCCTGGAGTGTGGCCTGCACCACCTTTTATCTTACAAGAGATAAATGGAAAGAGAAGGAAGCAGAGAGTGGGGACCTCATACCACCAAGAAAGAAGCGCTGGGAGCAAAGCACATCCTTTGGACCTAGGGTTCCTGTGCAGAGAAGCTCCTAGTGCAGGGGAATATTGAGGAGAAGGACCTTCCTTCAGAGCCAACAGATAAAGCTTTCCCCTGGAGCTGACGCCCTGAATTTGGACTTCTAGACTGTGAGATAATAAATTTCTCTTTGTTAAAGCCATTCACTTGTGGTATTTCTGTTACAGCAGCACTAGACAACTAAGACAACGATGAAGACACCCAAAAACCAAACCCACTGCCATCAAGTTGATTCCGACTTATAGCGACCCTATAGGACAGAGTAGAACTGCCCCATAGGGTTTTCAAGGAGCGCCTGGTGGATTCGAAGACACAGCACTACATAACTAAGACAGCCCCTATTCCCCAAAGTGTGCACAGTCCAATAAGGAACTCCGATTCTGTAATCAAAGAATTTATGACCAGTTTTTTTATTTTATATTTCTGTTATTACACAGGTAAGGAAACTGGTACTCATAGCTGGCAGTGACTAAGGTAGAAAGACACCCAGGTCTATCAATTTCTTGCCTGATGTGTTCTTTGCACCACACTTATGACAAAGAGTGATGAAGGAGAACTTCCACGTGAGTGAAGCAGAAGCATGTAACCGTGGGCAATGTACGTTATAGTTATCCAATTAGAGACAGAAATCCCTAATGGTAATTGAAAAAAACAAAAAAACAAACCTGTTGCTGTTGAGTAGACTCTGACTCATAGTGACCCTATAGGGCAGAGTAGAACTGCCCCATAGAGTTTCAAAGGAGTGCCTGGTAGATCTGAACTGCTGACCTTTTAGTTAGCAGCCATGGCTCTTAACCACTACACGATGGGGGTTCCCAATGGTTATAGACAATATTAAATATTTAACAATTTAGATACAGAAATTTCTAATGGATGTGCTATCATAGTAATAATAAGCTACCTTTATTAAAGAACTAGGAGGAGTTCCTGGGTAACATAAATGGTTGAGCACTCAACTACTAGTCAAAAGGTCAGTGGTGGGCAGAAGTCGGAGGCGGGGCCAAGATGGCGGACTAGGTAGACGCTACCTCGGATCCCTCTTGCAACAAAGACTTGGAAAAACAAGTGAATCGATCACATACATAACAATCTACGAACCCTGAACAACAAACACAGATTTAGAGTCAGAGAACGAACAAATATGGGGAAGCAGCGATTGTTTTCAGAGCCTGGAGCAAGCGTACCAGTCAGGTAACCTTCGGCACCCGATTTGGGGCAGAGCCCAGGGGAGCAGATGGCACAAACAAGGGGCCCAGCCCTAGCCCCCGAACTCACTCCGGGAGGGGGCACAGCCGGTTCACGTGGGCGGCGTGGGGACGCACCCGGCGGGAGAAGTCCCCGGGTGGCAGTGACTGATCTTGGAGCGGGGAGAGCAGCGTCCCAGCCGGGGAACCGTCTCGCCGGGATTTTGGCTGGGCGCAGGCACGGCATAAGCACGGAGAGCTGCTCCACCCCGCTGAACTGACCCTCGGAGGGGGCCCAGCCGGTTCGCGCCGGCAGCGTGGCGACGTAGCCAGTGGGAGAAGTCCCTGGGAGGCAGTGACTGGTCTTGGAGTGGGGAGAGCAGCGTCCCAGCCGGGGAACCGTCCCGCCGGGATTTTGGCTGGGCGCAGGCACGGCATAAGCACGGAAAGCTGCTCCCCCCTCGAACTAACCCCGGGAGGGGGCCCAGCCGGTTCGCGCGGCGGCGTGGTGACGCAGCCGGTGGTAGAAGTCCCCGGGAGGCAGCGACTGGTCTTGGAGCGCGGAGAGCAGCGTCCCAGACGGGACACGCGGTCACGGCACAAGCACGGGGAGCTGCTCCACTCACCTGAACTAACCCCGGGAGGGGGCCCAGCCGGTTCACAGAGGCGGCACGGCGACGCGGCTGGCGGGACGAGAAGTCCCCAGGAGACAGCGACTGATTGTGGAGTCGAGAGTGCACCGTCCCAGGAGGGGAACCTTAACGTTGGGCGTGGGGCTGGCAGAGAAGCATCTGACCGTGACTCCAGCGGGCCAGACCCCCCGGGGGCAATCTCCACACAGCCAGCACCCATAGGCGACGCGCCCCGCGGGAATCTCAGATATAATACTCATTCCAAGCAAGACAAGCAACTCTGGCTATATTCTGAGGTGCTACTCTCCTATCTCTCTGATCCCTCCCCACCCTCCCCAGGTGGCTTCATTCACATCCGAATAGCCTGAGCCAGAGGGAGAACTCTGATAGGGATCTGACTGCATTTTTTTTTAGGGGATTTTCTGGAAAAACTAGTTTCCCAGGGATGGCTCGGAGACATCAGTCCATATCAAACCACATAAAGAAGCAGACCATGACAGCTTCTCCAACCCCCCAAACAAAAGAATCAAAATCCTTCCCAAATGAAGATACAATCCTGGAATTATCAGATACAGAATATAAAAAACTAATTTACGGAATGCTTCAAGACATCACAAACGAAATAAGGAAAACTGCAGAAAAAGCCAAGGAACACACCGATAAAACTGTTGAAGAACTCAAAAAGATTATTCAAGAACATAGTGGAAAAATTAATAAGTTGCAAGAATCCATAGAGAGACAGCATGTAGAAATCCAAAAGATTAACAATAAAATTACAGAATTAGACAACGCAATACGAAGTCAGAGGAGCAGACTCGAGCAACTAGAATGCAGACTGGGACATCTGGAGGACCAGGGAATCAACTCCAACATAGCTGGAAAAAAATCAGATAAAAGAATTTAAAAAAATGAAGAAACCCTAAGAATCATGTGGGCCTCTATCAAGAAGGATAACCTGCAGGTGATTGGAGTCCCAGAGCAGGGAGGGGGGACAGAAAACACAGAGAAAATAGTTGAAGATCTCCTGACAGAAAACTTCCCTGACATCATGAAAGACGAAAGGATATCTATCCAAGATGCTCATCGAACCCCATTTAAGATTGATCCAAAAAGAAAAACACCAAGACATATTATCATCAAACTCGCCAAAACCAAAGATAAACAGAAAATTTTAAAAGCAGCCAGGGAGAAAAGAAAGGTTTCCTTCAAGGGAGAATCAATAAGAATCAGTTCAGACTACTCAGCAGAAACCATGCAGGCAAGAAGGGAATGGGACGACATATACAGAACACTGAAGGAGAAAAACTGCCAGCCAAGGATCATATATCCAGCAAAACTCTCTCTGAAATATGAAGGTGAAATTAAGATATTTACAAATAAACACAAGTTTAGAGAATTTGTCAAAACCAAACCAAAGCTACAAGAAATACTAAAGGATATTGTTTGGTCAGAGAACCAATAATATCAGATATCAGCACAACACCAGGTCACAAAACAGAACATCCTGATATCAACTCAAATAGGGAAATCACAAAAACAAACAAATTAAGATTAATTAAAAAAAAATACACATAACAGGGAATCATGGAAGTCAATAGGTAAAAGATCACAATAATCAAAAAGAGGGACTAAATACAGGAGGCATTGAACTGCCATATGGAGAGTGATACAAGGCGATATAGAACAATACAAGTTAGGTTTTTACTTAGAAAAATAGGGGTAAATAATAAGGTAACCACAAAAAGGTATAACAACTCCATAACTCAAGATAAAAGCCAAGAAAAACGTAACGACTCAAATAACATAAAGTCAAACACTATGAAAATGAGGATCTCACAATTTACTAAGAAAAACGCCTCAGCACAAAAAAGTAGGTGGAAAAATGAAAGTGTCAACAACACACATAAAAGGCATCAAAATGACAGCACTAAAAACTTATTTATCTATAATTACGCTGAATGTAAATGGACTAAATGCACCAATAAAGAGACAGAGAGTCACGGACTGGATAAAGAAACACGATCCATCTATATGCTGCCTACAAGAGACACACCTTAGACTTAGAGACACAAACAAACTAAAACTCAAAGGATGGAAAAAAATATATCAAGCAAACAATAAGCAAAAAAGAAGAGGAGTAGCAATATTAATTTCTGACAAAATAGACTTTAGACTTAAATCTACCACAAAGGATAAAGAAGGACACTATATAATGATAAAAGGGACAATTGATCAGGAAGACATAACCATAGTAAATATTTATGCACCCAATGACAGGGCTGCAAGATACATAAACCAAATTTTAACAGAATTGAAAAGTGCGATAGACACCTCCACAATTATAGTAGGAGACTTCAACACACCACTTTCGGAGAAGGACAGGACATCCAGTAAGAAGCTCAATAGAGACACGGAAGACCTACTTACAACAATCAACCAACTTGACCTCATTGACTTATACAGAACTCTCCACCCAACTGCTGCAAAGTATACTTTTTTTTCTAGCACACATGGAACATTCTCTAGAATAGACCACATATTCGGTCATAAAACAAACCTTTGCAGAGTCCAAAACATCGAAATATTACAAAGCATCTTCTCAGACCACAAGGCAATAAAACTAGAAATCAATAACAGAAAAACTACAGAAAAGAAATCACATACTTGGAAAATGAACAATACCTTCCTGAAAAAAGACTGGGTTATAGAAGACATCAAGGAGGGAATAAGGAAATTCACAGAATGCAACCAGAATGAAAATACTTCCTATTGAAACCTCTGGGACACAGCAAAAGCAGAGCTCAGAGGCCAATTTATATCGATAAATGCACACATGCAAAAAGAAGAAAGAGCCAAAATCAGAGAACTGTCCCTACAACTTGAACAAATAGAAAGTGAGCAACAAAAGAATCCATCAGGCACCAGAAGAAAACAAATAATAAAAATTAGAGCTGAACTAAATGAATTAGAGAACAGAAAAACAATTGAAAGAATTAACAAAGCCAAAAGCTGGTTCTTTGAAAAATTAACAAAATTGATAAACCATTGGCTAGACTGACTAAAGAAATACAGGAAAGGAAACAAATAACCCGAATAAGAAATGAGAAGGACCACATCACAACAGAACCAAATGAAATTAAAAGAATCATTTCAGATTACTACGAAAAATTGTACTCTAACAAATTTGAAAACCTAGAAGAAATGGATGAATTCCTGGAAAAACACTACCTACCTAAACTAACACATTCAGAAGTAGAACAACTAAATAGACCCATAACAAAAAAAGAGATTGAAACGGTAATCAAACAACTTCCAAAAAAAAAAAGCCCTGGCCCGGACGGCTTCACTGCAGAGTTCTACCAAACTTTCAGAGAAGAGTTAACACCACTACTACTGAAGGCATTTCAAAGCATAGAAAATGACGGAATACTACCTAACGCATTCTATGAAGCCACCATCTCTCTGATACCAAAACCAGGTAAAGACATTACAGAAAAAGAAAAGTATAGACCTATATCCCTCATGAACATAGATGCAAAAATCCTCAACAAAATTCTAGCCAATACAATCCAACAACACATCAAAAAAATAATTCACCATGATCAGGTGGGATTTATACCAGGTATGCAAGGCTGGTTTAATATCAGAAAAACCATTAATGTAATCCATCACATAAATAAAACAAAACACAAAAACCACATGATCTTATCAATTGATGCAGAAAAGGCATTTGACAAACTCCAACACCCATTTATGATAAATACTCTTACCAAAATAAGAATTGAAGGAAAATTCCTCAACATAATAAAGGGCATCTATGCAAAGCCAACAGCCAATATCACTCTGAATGGAGAGAACCTGAAAGCATTTCCCTTGAGAACGGGAACCAGACAAGGATGCCCTTTATCACCGCTCTTATTCAACCTTGTGCTTGAAGTCCTAGCCAGGGCAATTAGGCTAGACAAAGAAATAAAAGGTATCCGGATTGGCAAGGAGGAAGTAAAGTTATCACTATTTGCAGATGACATGATCTTATACACAGAAAACCCTAAGGAATCCTCCAGAAAACTACTGAAACTAATAGAAGAGTTCGGCAGAGTCTCAGGTTATAAAATAAACATACAAAAATCACTTGCATTCCTCTACATCAACGAAAAGAACACCGAAGAGGAAATCACCAAATCAATACCATTCACAGTAGCCCCCAAGAAGATAAAATACTTAGGAATAAATCTTACCAAGGATGTAAAAGACCTATACAAAGAAAACTGCAAAGCTCTACTACAAGAAATTCAAAAGGACATACTTAAGTGGAAAAACATACCTTGCTCATGGATAGGAAGACTTAACATAGTAAAAATGTCTATTCTACCAAAAGCCATCTATACATATAACGCACTTCCGATCCAAATTCCAATGTCCTATTTTAAGGGGATAGAGAAACAAATCACCAGTTTCATATGGAAGGGAAAGAAGCCCCGGATAAGCAAAGCATTACTGAAAAAGAAGAAGAAAGTGGGAGGCCTCACTCTACCTGATTTCAGAACCTATTATACAGCCACAGTAGTCAAAACAGCCTGGTACTGGTACAACAACAGGCACATAGACCAATGGAACAGAATTGAGAACCCAGATATAAATCCATCCACGTGTGAGCAGCTGATATTTGACAAAGGACCAGTGTCAGTAAATTGGGGAAAAGATAGTCTTTTTAACAAATGGTGCTGGCATAACTGGATATCCATTTGCAAAAAAATGAAACAGGACCCATACCTCACACCATGCACAAAAACTAACTCCAAGTCGATCAAAGACCTAAACATAAAGACTGAAACGATAAAGATCATGGAAGAAAAAATAGGGACAACCCTAGGAGCCCTAATACAAGGCATAAACAGAATACAAAACATTACCAAAAATGATGAAGAGAAACCCGATAACTGGGAGCTCCTAAAAAATCAAACACCTATGCTCATCTAAAGACTTCACCAAAAGAGTAAAAAGACCACCTACAGTCTGGGAAAGAATTTTCAGCTATGACATCTCAGACCAGCGCCTGATCTCTAAAATCTACATGATTCTGTCAAAACTCAACCACAAAAAGACAAACAACCCAATCAAGAAGTGGGCAAAGGATATGAACACACACTTCACTAAAGAAGATATTCAGGCAGCCAAGAGATACATGAGAAAATGCTCTCGATCATTAGCCATTAGAGAAATGCAAATTAAAACTACGATGAGATTCCATCTCACACCAACAAGGCTGGCATTAATCCAAAAAACACAAAATAATAAATGTTGGAGAGGCTGCGGAGAGATTGGAACTCTTATACACTGCTGGTGGGAATGTAAAATGGTACAACCACTTTGGAAATCTTTCTGGCGTTATCTTAAACAGTTAGAAATAGAACTACCATACAACCCAGAAATCCCACTCCTCGGAATATACCCTAGAAATACAAGAGCCTTCACACAAACAGATATATGTACACCCATGTTTATTGCAGCTCTGTTTACAATAGCAAAAAGCTGCAAGCAACCAAGGTGTCCGTCAACGGATGAATGGGTAAATAAATTGTGGTATATTCACACAATGGAATACTACGCATCGATAAAGAACAGTGACGAATCTGTGAAACATTTCATAACATGGAGGAACCTGGAAGGCATTATGCTGAGTGAAATTAGTCAGAGGCAAAAGGACAAATATTGTATAAGACCACTATTATAAGACCTTGAGAAATAGTAAAAACTGAGAAGAACACATATTTTTGTGGTTACGAAGGGGGGAGGGAGGGAGGGAGGGTGAGGGTTTTTTATTGATTAATCAGTAGATAAGAACTGCTTTAGGTGAAGGGAAGGACAACACTCAATACATGGAAGGTCAGCTCAATTGGACTGGACCAAAAGCAAAGAAGTTTCTGGGATAAAATGAATGCTTCAAAGGTCAGCGGAGCAAGGGCGGGGGTCTTGGGACCATGGTTTGAGGGGACTTCTAAGTCAACTGGCAAAATAATTCTATTATGAAAACATTCTGCATCCCACTTTGAAATGTGGCGTCTGGGGTCTTAAATGCTAACAAGCAGCCATCTAAGATGCATCAATTGGTCTCAACCCACCTAGAGCAAAGGAAAATGAAGAACACTAAGGTCACACGACAACTAAGAGCCCAAGAGACAGAAAGGGCCACATGAACCAGAGACCTACATCATCCTGAGACCAGAAGAACTAGTTGGTGCCTGGCCACAATCGATGACTGCCCTGACAAGGAGCACAACAGAGAACTCCTGAGGGAACAGGAGATCAGTGGGATACAGACCCCAAATTCTCATAAAAAGACCATACTTAATGGTCTGACTGAGACTAGAGGAATCCCGGCAGCCATGCTCTCCAGACCTTCTGTCGGCACAGGACAGGAACCATCCCCGACGACAACTCATCAGACATGAAAGGGACTGGTCAGTGGGTGGGAGAGAGATGCTGATGAAGAGGGAGCTAATTATATCAGGTGGACACTTGAGAGTGTGTTGGCAGCTCTTGTCTGGAGGGGGGATGAGAGGATAGAGAGAGAGGGAAGCTGGCAAAATTGTCACGAAAGGAGAGACTGAAAGGGCTGACTCAACGGGGAGAGCAAGTAGGAGTACGGAGTAAGACGTATGTAAACTTATATGTGACAAACTGATTGGATTTGTAAATGTTCACTTGAAGCTTAATAAAAGTTAACAACAACAACAACAACAAAGGCCAGTGGTTCGGAAAAAATGTAGAACAATATTCCAACTCAAAAGAAAGACCAGACTTGCTGGCCTTACAGAGACTGGAGAAACCCTGAGAGTATGCCCCCAAGACACCCTTTCAGCTCAGTAATGAGGTCACTCCTGAGGTTCAACCTTTAGCTAAAGACTGAACAGGCCAAAGGAACAAAACAAGCTTAAAGGGGCGCATCAGCCCTGGGAGAGGCACTGGAAGGTAGGAGGGAACAAGAAAGCTGGTAATAGAGAACGAGGGTTGAGAAGGGAGAGTGCTGACATGTTGTGGGGTTGTTAACCAATGTCATACAACAATGTGTGTACTAACTGTTTGATGAGAAACTAGCTTGTTCTGTAAACCTTCATCTAAAGTTCAATTAAAAAAAAAAAGTTACAAAAGTTTGGCAGTTCAAATCCACCCAGATGTGCTTCAGAAGAAGACCTGGTGATCTGCTTCCAAAAGGTCACAGCCTTTAAAACTCTGTGGAGCAGTTCTGCTCTGCACACATGGCATTGCCACGAGTCGGAATCAACTCTTTGGCAACTAACATCGACAATTAAAGAACTAAAATACTAAAATAAGGTAATATAATAGTAAGGCTTCACCATCATAATTATGTTTTTTTTCCCTCTGTTTTCTGATCTGTAAAATCCCACCCAGTGCCGTCGAGTCAGGGATATTAAAATTACCTATTTCACCAATCTGTTGTGAAGATTAAATGAATTAATATTTCTAAAGCGCTTAACAGATACCCAGGTAAATGTTAGGTACTCATCGAAAGTCATTTCTTAAATGCTCAGGTGTGTCAGATAAAGATAAAAGAGAAAAGGAGCTATGTTTAAGGGCTTACACTTATGATGGTTTTCTTTTTGTAGCAACTAGTAGATTCTACCACAAAAATATGTATTTCAGAAAAGTATAAATTCATAAGATCTAATATTGTCTCTCCTTTCTCTATAGACATACACCAATCCTATGATTACAGAAAAAATAGACGTCAATTAAATTATCACTTAATTCAGTATCTGTAAGATAACAAATCCTAAATATCATTTTAAAAATGTTCAAAGATTATTGTCAAGTAATTAAAAAGTTTACGTAGCTTTTCTTATCTTATATAAAATATCCTTAAATTAATGTCTGTGAAATAACCAAGTATTGCATACATTAACAACCTATTTCATATTAAAACAAATCATCACCAATGTCAATAATAAAATAAATAACTGTATTCATATCCACTTACTGCAATCTCTCTACAAGCCGACATGGATATTCCTGTGCCTTCAATTTGCTTCAACGCATATTCCTTTTCATCTTTTCTGCACATGAACAAAAAATAATCATTGTATTTTCTACAATTACTTTCAGGTTAAAATTGTAACTACAAAAACAATGGAAATGTACTAAGTCTTCGCAATGATATGTAAACACTCTCACTACGCCATGCCTTGCTCAATATTTTTGGTGAAAGTATTTCAAATACAGAAATATGAAATACCAAAAGATATTCATGTCACACTGAAAACATCAAACAGAGTCAAAACACGAAATTCAAAATTGAAACAGAACAGGATACTAAACAAAGAATAAACAAGCATAAATATAAATATAAACCCAAGCATATTGCAAGATAATTCTACTCCTGTCTTAATATCTGAATCTACGAAAGCATTCTGTTACATTCACTACAAATATAAATGACAGACACAAACTCCCAGATTGGTTTAAAGTAATTCCATAGTACAGAAGCATTTATGAGGGAGGAGCCATAGAAGAATGTTAGCTGACCCACTGGTATATCCTGGTTCTCATCTAGAAGAGAGAACATTCAAAAGCCCTAAGACATCAGCCAACAGCCTTCAAAAGACTTCAAAAATTCTAGCCACCAACCTCCCATTTTCAGGAACTCTGGGAGAAACCCAGTAGTTACAAGTGGATTCGTCAAATAATGAGATAGGATTAGGAATTCTGGGGAACCTTAATAGTTATCAGGGTGCTTAACCAAGGGAAGACAGCAGTTCAATAATGGCAATAAATCCCCTAAAATTTCTAACAGTATGAGATAAGTGGCTAGTACAACACAGTATCTTCAGGGTACTTACACCAGAACCACACCAAGGCCCCAGCTGAATGCCCTGACTGTAGTTCATACCATGGGCTGTTTGGATAACAGGGGCATAACCCATACTCCCCAAGTTTTGTCTTTTGATTATGTTAGAGCCTTGTGATGTCTTTGTCAAATGTCCAAAAGCAAAAAACCAAACCCACTGCTGTTGAGTCGATTCCAACTCATAGCAACCCTATAGAAGAGTAGAACTGCCCCATAGAGTTTCCAAGAGTGCCTCGCAGATTCAAACTGCCGACCTTTTGGTTAGCAGACCTAGCACTTCACCACTACACCACCAGGGTTTCCCTGTCAAACGTAGTGCCTAATAACGCTGCATCTGTATTACTCAGCTATTCCTCATTTTCCCCATTCTGTGTTTACTAGCAAAGAAAGCATTTAAAAACATTTTTAAAAACATCGTTTTATTGGATACCACTACTCAACAGTCTGATCAGGAGTGTAATAGAGGGATTCTGATAAAAAGGGAGAAAAATGTGCAACAGAACTTCAAAACCTTAAAGACTCCAAAGGCACTGGACCTACTGAGTCTAGTGGAATTCCAAGACCATGGCCCTGAGTTACTCTTCAAACCGTGAATTAAATCTATCCTCTGAAAGTCACCTTTAAACTAAGTAACTGTTTAGTCCAAAGAGTAAAGATTGTCACCCTTCAGTATTGGGTTACTTAAAAAAAAAAAAAAATCATGTGTATAAGACCAAAGGATCAAAAGCTATTTAAAAGCATGGAAGAGAAAGTTGGGGGGTGGGTGGGGTGCCCAGGAAGATGAAGTAAATGGAAATGAAACAACTAGAAATAATAAGAATGTTGACACAATGTGAAGAATAACCAATGTCATCGGATCGTTATGTCTAGAAACAATATAATAGGAGTGGGTTTTACTATGCATATTTTCACCAAAAACAAATTTTTTAAATACAATCACTTTATGCGCCTTTTGAAGATTTTCACCATTATCTCTGTTTTGGGCAAATAATTGAATTATGGTTTTCTCCAGTGATCAGTTTGAAAATTATACCCATTTTTTTTTCCAATAAGAGGCATTCAGGAAATAAGTAGCATTTTGATAAACAAAATACACCAGATATGTCAAGAAGATAGACTGTTATGCAATTCTTAAAATGAAAGCCATGAAGATTAGAAACATTGAAAATGTTTACCGTATACTCTAGATGAAATATACAAATGATATTACATAAAAATACACATACATATATACATATGTTAGAGGTAATAAAAAATGAAAAACAGTTGTATTTACAAGGAGCTATTTTAGCTAACTTGAGTGCTACTACTATGTTATCTTTTTTATTAAAAGTAGAGGAAAAAAGAAAAAAGCCCAAATAATTTGATACTCTAGAAATATTCACCTATTAAAACAATCTTGAGTATTTTCAAAGTGATATCTTAGGCTTGTCTTAAAAGAACAAAGTCAAAAATAGGAAAAGCCTATGTGATCCTATTTTTTCTTTCTCTCCATTCTGTTTCCCCCCAACATAAAACTAGGCTTTGTTCCAACCACCCAGAAACCAACCACCCAGAATCCAACCACCCAGAAACCACTAAGAAACACAAGCAGCAGGTGACTGAATGTAACTAAATGTAACTAAAGTCAAATGTCCCCCTCTAATTTAAAAGCACCTGTAAGTAAAATCACATGTGCCTGAGATGCTATCACAATGCTTATAATGTAAATTTTATACATTACCCATTAAGCCTACCCCCAGGTATTAATTACTAAATATTTACAATTAACAAATTCTTGAAAGAAAATTATATCAGCTTTCTGACAAAATTTTCATATGGAACCATAATTTTTCATCAGAAATATTTCAATCCCCAGCTCTTCTAAATGAAGTACTCCAGAAGCTCATGTAATTGCACAGTTTTATTTTTAATACTGTAAAGAAAATTACACAATCTGGATAGGTTATCGTTGCTATGGAAACTATAAGATTTTTGCAGGAAGTCAAAAAGTGCAAAATCAACACATCACATTAATGGCTTTTGAATTTCACATCCAGGCTGTCAAAGGAATTTGAATGCTTGAGCAGAACAGGCTGAAGCAAAAGGCCTCTTACTCTGAATTACACAGATAGGAACAAGGGACAAACCCAGCAATTATTGCACTTAATTAATTTAAATGTAACTTCCATCTGTTAAATTAATAAAATACTCAAAGATCTTAATATTTAGGATGTGCAGCTTTTAAACTGAGAATGAAGGAAAGTATGTATATCACTACCATTTCTCTTTTGTACATGAACTGTCAGATGGCAAGTGATGTGGCACCTCTGAGGTCTGCCATATGAAGAAGTAGCAGGGTCCCAGAGGGCATATGGGACTGCCTGGCACTGTATTATATCAATGCCAATCTTTGGTCAGATGCCAATACCTTAGTTACAAAGATTAAAGATGCATCTTTCACCATAATATCTAGAAACATTTCAATGACTTGCACACAGGGTGAGGAAGCTTTATTGCTCCCATTGCATGTGTATACCGCCTCTCCAGGAGTTCTTCCAAGTGGAGGTGGCAATTCAACTCCCACAGATCAGATGTCTCAGGTGCATATAATATTAAGCGTCATAAAAACACAATTTGCTCTTTTGCATGACAAGGCTGAAAAGCAGGTGAAACTGCCCCACACTGTTATAATAAACTAGCTTAGTTCTTCCTTAAAACTGTTTTATTTCTAAATAACATAAAGACAGACACAGCAATCTCAAAATATTTAGCCTTCAGGGAAACTGCTTTCCAAATTTTAGTGCATATTAGATAGTATGATTAGAGCAACTGCATGTTGTTGAAAATAAACAAAAGAAGTTACTACGTAAATTCAAGATAATTAAAAACAACATACTTGTAGCATATAAATGGATATATGCTATACTGAATTATCTTAAATTTAAAGACCTTTCTTCTACACGTCTGTAATGTTTATCAAAACCATACAAGCTTCACTTTCACTAGTCATAATGAAAAACAATTGTTTAATGGGAACATTATGTAACAACCAAATAGAAAAATAAATTTGGCAGAGGCTTGATCCTGTTAGGTGTTCCATCTGAGGCACTATGTTCTGGAAAACTCTTGATGAATGCAATTCTATAGATAGTAGAAAAATAAGAAGCACATATTTGTACAAAGAGTAGAAATCATTACCTTAAAAGGAAAGCTTTATCCCAGAAAACCAGGCTCAGTAGTAAAATTTAAATGCACTTCAGGGAAGAACTTCTCAAGCCTAGAGAAGCAAGTCCAGTAGGAACACCTCTTAAATGAGATATTAGGAACTGGTTTAATGAAAAAAACACTCATACCTTTTGATAATGTCCAAACTTAGTGGCCAGCCCCTCAATCAATTGAAGCATCATTCAGCAGTCTATATGCACAGGTATAGTTAAGATCTAACCAAAACCCCTTTTGTTACTATCAAAATTAGACAGGCCCAAGACTCTTTGGCTCCAATCAATAATACTACCAGCTGTCCAGACCAGCTCTGGCCATCTCTAGTCCCAAGGACCTACAGCAGACAAATCATTTAGAAGCATTTTTAAGAAAAGACGAATGAATTCAAACTCAAGCAAGACTGAGGGGAAGATCTTAAAGTCTTCAAATAAGACCGTTAAAATCCTTTTTTGTTTATAAGAAAAAACAGAAGAACCTTACTATTTTATATCAATCAACAAATAATTCTTAAGCTTATGTTATGTGTCCCAACAGTGGGCCAAACTCTTAAGGATTGTTACAGACTCACTACCCTAGATATCAGGGAGTTCACAATCCATCTGAGAAAAGACACTTGAGTGAGGAAGAAATATAAACAAAAGCTCTGATATGACACACACACCCACACTCCCACCCTCATGAAGTATGTGTAACAGGCACAGAGAGAATGAGATTAATAATTCTTTCAAAACCTTAAGAAGGTACTGCATGTGCTATGCCTTGAAGGGAGAAATCCCCCAGGCAGAGGGGGAGAAGAAGGTCAGATAATGCCAAGCAGAAGTATAAACAAAAAAAAAAACATCGCCATTGAGGCGATTCTGTCTTACAGTGACCCTATAAGACAGAGTAGAACTGCCCCATAGGGTTTCCAAGGAGCACCTGGTGGATTCAAACTGCCAACCTTTTGGTTAGCAGCCGTAGATCTCAACCTCTGTGCCACCAAGGTTTCCCAAGCAGAAGTATGGCATGAGAAAAATAACAGAAGTATTTTCAGGAAATAGGTGGTATTCAGTACGGCTGAAGAGCAGAATGTGTGATAACGATGGGTAGGGGGTTAGGTTAGAAAAGTCAACCGTGCCAGAAAAGGGTAGGGACCATATGAGTCCTACAAAGAAGCTTGCACTTCGTATGTAAACAGTTTGGAGTCAAAGGTTTTTAGAGCATAGAAGGAACATTAACAGATCTTTGCTTGAAAAGACAACTGGGAAGAGAAACGGGTGGCCAGGCAAACATTTGGCAGGTTGCATCAACTGTCCAGATAAGAGAAGATGGGAGATTAGATTAGAGTAGCGGCAGAGAAGAATAATAATGGATTCAAAAGACATTTCTTGGACAGAACTGACAGAATTTAGTAACCAATTTGACTCTGTATTTGAAGAAGAGGGATGCTGAAAATGGATGAAGTTTCTACTTTGTCTAATTGCGTAACTGGCAATGTCATTAACTGAGAAAATATCACAGGAGATGTCAAGTTTGGAAAAGTTAATAAAATGGTTTGGGCATGAATTGAGCTTAATGTATGGAAAATATCCATAAAGATGGTAAAATTTGGAAATGTTGAAAAACATTAAAGATATTTCATTTGAGGGGAAAAGTGTGGGACAGCAAGAGGAAAGGTTGTTCATGAATATGCATAACTTTCTGAGGATGCTAACCTCGAACTGTTGAAATAAAAAGCTCAGTAGAGAGAACTGATAGAGGAATGATGACACATAAATGGAGAGCTGGAGATTTAAGACCTTAACTCTGTAACTGCTGCTTATTAGTTCCTTTCCTCATCAATTTTTTTTTAGTAAGAAAAGTTTCATAAAAGCAGAAAAATTGAAACTCCAGAAAAATGAACACCCACATACTCTCAATCCAGATTCAGCCATCATTTTTCCATATTTTGCTTTATTTCTCTCTATATCTATCTATCTGTTTATCTATCTTGGTCCATGAACATGCTTCTTGTTGTTGTTCAATCATATGAAATTAAATTGCAAATGTCATGACATGCCATGCCCAAATGCTTAAACCTTTATCTCCTAAGTATAAGGGCATTCTCTTGTATGACCACAATACCATTATCCTATTAATTTAAGAAAATTAATAAAATAAAAATTAAAAAAAAAAAAAACCATAATATCTAGTGCATATTCAAATTTTCACAGATCTCCTACAAATAAATTTTTATAGCTGTTTTTATTTGAGCCACAATTCAGTCACGGTTTTCACGCATAATATTTGGTTGTTATATGTCTTGAACCTGTGCCCTGGCGGCACAGTGGTTAAGCATTCAGCTGCTAACTGAAAGGTCAGCAGTTCAAACACATCGGCTTCTCCACGGAGAAGATGTACCAGACTGTTTCCATAAAGATTACAGCTGTGGAAACCCTATGGGGCAGTTCTCTGTTACATGGGGTAGCATGTATCGACCCAATGGCAATAGGTTTGGTTTTGGGTTTGGTTTAGAGAGTTAAAGAGAAAAACAGTAAGAAAGCAGTATACAGAATTCAAGGAACAAGGTTTAAAGAGTAAGTGGCCAAAAGCATTAAATACAGAAGGTTAAATAGGAGAGAACAGAAAAGAGGTTATTAGATTTGGCAGTAGATGACATTTCGCAAGAACGTAATTGGTAGAGCAAATACTTTGTTCAAAACTGTCACAATGACTTACCATACTTTATTTTTTTTATTATAATTAGTTGGAATTGACTTATGCCCCTTACTCCACTCCCAGCTGAGGAAGGGGTCTATTTCACTCATTTCTGTATATTCTAGAGGAGCTAACAAAGCACTCTGCAAATGGTAGGAACTAAACATTTGTTGCATTGAAGTACACTTGTTTATTAGTTATAATCAATTTAAAAAATATTTTCACAGTAATAGGACAATCTGGAAAACTTTCTCTTAAAATTATAAATCTAAAGATAAGAAATATATTCTGAAAAATTAAATGAATATTACAGTGATATTCAAACACCAATATTTTTACTGGCAAAATAATCATATTAAAAATTGACCAGAAACCAACTATTTTCTTCTAGAAAAAAGGAGAAACATATCAATATTTTGTCATCCCCAAGTCCAGCACTGTCAGGTCAGAGAGAACTAGATCACCGGATCGGATGGTACCAGCACCAGATCATCAAACTGCTTCCCGCAGGCGCATTTTTAATTTTCAGTCTTTATGAAGTCATCTCAAATCATAATATCAATGAAAGCTAAAGACATAAAATAAAAAATTAAGTCAAGATGTCAAAAAGCAACACCCTTTAAACAGAAACATATATGTAAGTTTTAAGTTTCTGTCAAACCTAGGCCACGGAGGAACGTCTTTTCCAAAAAATTTAGTTTTTGCATGTTTCCCTATTTGATCTTAACTTCTGTGATAACAATGTCTCTTTCCTAATATAGTAAGTATCCTTACTAGAATCCAAACCACTTGATCTTTGTAAACCACCATTTCCGAAACATACTTGAAAGAAAAAAGCTAATTCCTTTGAAAACTTTACCTGAAACTCTAATCACCACAGCACATAAATCAGAAGGTAAAAAGTCAACCATCAACCATGAAGAATTATGTTGCAGGTCTTAAACGCTAGCAAGTGGCCATCTCTGATCCATCAATTGGTCTCAATACTCCTGGAGCAAGGAAGAATGAAGAACACCAAAGACACAGGTAATTATGAGCCCAAGAGACAGAAAGGACCACATAAACCAGAGGCTACATCAGCCTGAGACCAGAAGAAGTAGATGGTACCCGGGTACAACCCATGACTGCCCTGACAGGGAACACAACAGAGAACCCCTGAGGGAGCAGGAGAGCAGTGGGATGCAGACCCCAAATTCTCATAAGACCAGACTTAATGGTCTGACTGAGACTAGAAGGATCCCGGTGGTCATGGTCCCCAGACCTTCTGTTAGCCCAAGACAGGAACCATTCCCAAAGCCAACTCTTCAGACAGGGATTGGACTGGAATATGGGATGGAAAATGATACTAGTGAAGAACGAGCTTCCTGGATCAAGTAGACACATGAGACTATGTGGGTATTTCCTGTCTGGAGCGGGGATGAGAGGGCAGAGGGGGACAGAAGCTGCCTAAATGTACATGAGGAGAAAGAGTGGAGGGAAGGAGTGTGCTGTCTCATTAGGGGGAGAGTGTATAGCAAGGTATATATAGGTTTTTATATGAGAGACTGACTTGATTTATAAACTTTCACTTAAAGCACAATAAAAATTAATTAAAAAAAAGAATTACGTTGCAGATGCTGTAGTCATAGAAAAGCATTCATGACATTTTTTAAAAGCAAATTATAAAACCACATACTCATTTCTGCAAGAAAATAAGTACACATTCACCAAAATATTAACAATAGATGCTTTTCTAATTTTTCTGTAATGAACATTTTAAAACAACCCCCAACTCATTGCCATCAAGCTGATTCTGACTCATTTCAACCCTACAGGACAGAGTAGAACTGTCCAGCAGGGTTCACAACCACCAACCTTTCAGTCAGAGCCAAGTGCTTTAACCACTACACCACTATGGCTTCTTTAATGAACATCAACTACTTGTATAATAATTTTCTTTTAAAAGTTTCCACATAGGTTGACCTGAATTAGTCTATATATACATTTATGTAATTCTTTGTAATAAATTTCTTTCAATGTAACCCGAACCTTGTCAAATGATCCGTTCCATAGGACTCTCAACCTGAGATCCATTTCTAACACTAAAAAGGTGAAAAATAAGAAGTTAGGAAAATAAAGCTGCTCCTCATCCAAGAGCAAAGATAAATAACAACGTAATGAGCCAATAAACTCCTAACTTATGAAGGGAAAACGGTATATTTTCTTTTATCATTAGGTTAACCTTAAAACAAAGGTTAATGCTATCAGTACTACAACACATTTATAATAAGAGTTGTTATAATAATAGTACACTTACAGAGTACCTAGTACATGGCAGGCACTGTTCTAAGAGCCTCAACTATATTATCTTCTTTCATCCTCGGAATATGTTAGGAGGCAGGTACTACTACCATCCTCATTGCACAGACGAGGACACTGACACAGTAGTTAAGTAACTTGCCCTAGATGGCATAGCTAGTTAATGGCAGATCCAGGATTCACACCTAGGCAGGCTGGTTCCAGAGTCTGTGCTTTTAATCACTACAGGAAATATTTTCATTTCTTCATATTCCACTTCCAGGGAAAAGGGAATAGCATGTGTCAAGATTCACAGGCAACAAAGCACAATGCATCCGAAGTTCAACGCAGCTCATTTAGAGAGGTACAAGCAAGTACTAAGAGTTGAAGCCGAAGAAGCAAACAGGGCCAGATCAAGCAGAGCAGGTAAACTGTATAAGAAAACTGAACTCCAATCCAAGAACAAAAGATAAGGATTCTAAGCAATCTGTGTTTCTGTGAATAATCTGAAGGAGACGATGGCCCAAGGAGACCAGTTAACAGGCTTCTGTAGTAGAGAGGTGAAAGCAGTCTAAATGAAGATGGTAGGAGAGGGAATAAAATGAAGTGGCTGGATTTAAACAATAATTAGGAAACAATATTAACAGAACATGTAGTGAAGAAATAAAAATAAAAACACTTCTTAGTTTCCAGCCTGGACAACTATGTGATAGTGGTGGTGCCATTGACTGAGTTAAGAACAACAGATTGGGGAAGTTTGAAGGAAGGTGAAGTTGATAGGACTGTGGTGTCACCTAAATGGAGATGTCCAAAAGGTACTTCAATGAACCTATAGCTCAAAATGGAGATGCAGGCTAAAAACAGGGAAGTATTTAGAAATTGAAGTCATGAGAGTAGAAAAGATCACCCAAAGAGTGCATGAAAAGTGGAAAAAAAAAGGAAGGCCTAGGACATAACCCTGAAGAACATCATTTAAGGAGAAGTTTTCAAAAATACTTATACTGTATACTGCATTATTTGGTACTTAATACTGCTAAGTGGTTTCTAATTAGATTATTTTACCTGTCTTCCCAATGAAATGTTAAATTCCCTGAAAACAATGACACCTCCTATAGACCTTTTGTAACTCTGTGGCATATTGCCGGACATTTGTGGGGTATAGGGTCACTATGAGTCAGAATCAACTGGACAGTAGTGGATTTGGGTTTTTTTTTTTTTTTTAACGGAGATACGAGAAAGGAACAAATAAAATATACCAGATTTTAGGAAAATCTTTTTCTTAGGATTCCTGAGATCTTCCATTTTCCCCCAGCCCTTCTGCTCCCTCAGTTACTGCTGCACTGACTGTTCTAACCCAGTAGGCAAAAATGAGCTTGGGATTTACACAATAGTTTTTGTGATCCGCTCTCTCATACTCAACACGCCATATGCAAACCCAGGAAAAATTATTTTGTTTAAGAAAAACAAAATGGGAAAGGAGGGGCCTTGTTTAAAATAAAAGAAAAATTTGTTCAATTGAATTTTACTACTACATTTGAAATTTTTATACTGTCAATCACAACATACTCACTGCTTTTGGCCCTCAGTCTTCTCCACACTAACTGATCTCCCTGACCTCTATCCCCTTATTCTTCCTATCCATCCAACAAGGTGAAGCTTTTCAGAAATTCTGTGAATACACCAGCCTCTTTATAACCCTAGGTTAAAGCTGTCTCCCGTGCATTCACGAAGCAGGTCTCTGCACTATACACAGGGCATCTTTTCATACTCTATGATAGAAAGAGCTTGGGCTATGGAATCATACATCTATTATATTAATTCATCCACCTAATTGATTATTTATACCCTCAAATTATCAGTTTTTGCATCTATAAATCAGGAATAATACTTCCCTTGCAAAAGTATCTTGAAGATAATATATACAAAGCACCTAGCACAGTGTCCAGCACCTACCAAAGGCTCAGTTCTTGCATCAAAATTGTAATTTTTTTTTTTTTTGTATGGAAGAAGTCCATGAAGAGACATTTCAATTAGAATGCTTACAAAGGAACACAGGAATATGAGTTTTTGGTAAATACATATCAACAAAAACGGAACAAGTATTTGAAATTCACATTTGTTATATGGTTATTTAGTTTTCTCTGAGCAAATAACACTATATATGTGTCTTCATAACCATCATAATGCCTTGCAACTAATACTCAAATATTTGATGGCTTGACCAATTGATTAGATGACTAAATTTAATTACTGGCTATCTGCCTTCTCTAATAAGATGGACATTCACAGTAAGTGTCTAGAACTAAGCTTTTCATTCAACAAATAGCTCTTGAGTACCTAATGTAGTACATACTGGGTACTACATAGGTTGCAATAATATATTGTGGTATATCTTTGCCCTACAGAAGTTCACGACAGAGTAGAGGAACTAAGTAATGTGCACAGATACTAAGTAAAAGGTATTGTATGAAAAAGTGCCTGAATCCATCACTTAAAATACTTCTATAATTATCCATTTAATCCCAACTTCTCATAGAACTTGAGAGGGAGGAAGTCTACCTATGCCCTGATACAAGCAGTACTTTACCTTATTTACAGTACTAATTAGAATAATTTATTGTGATCCTCAATTAGTAACAAAATACACCAGCTGGATTAGGTAAACAAACATTAAAAAAATCCAAACCAAACCCATTGCATCAAGTCAATGCTGGCTCATAGCAACCTTATAGGACAGAGTAGGACTGCCCCACAGGGTTTCCAAGGCTATAAATCTTTACGGAGACAAACTGTCACATCTTTATCCCATGGAGCGGCTGGTGGATTCAAACCGCTGACCTTTCAATGAGCAGCCAAGCACTTAACCACTGCATCACTAGGGCTTCTAAACAAATGTGAGAGTACATAATCCAACAGTGGTGAAAATAGCCAACTAGCCTTAAAGGGAAATATGAAAAGGCCTCCAAGAAATTATTTCTAGTCTAATGAGTATTAGTAAATAGAAAATATCCTCAAAATGGTAGCTGGAAGAGTAAAAGGAGAAAAAGCTTAGGAGGTAATACTGTAGGTTACCTAAATAAATAGCCTCAAACTCATTCTATCTCATCTAGTTAAAAAAAAAAAAAAAAAAAGCAGCTCCTCTGAGTAGGTGGGAGGTGAAAACGATAGTAAAACTGGGTTCCCCATAAAATGGAGTGATCCTATGCTGGGCACAGTAGAGATTTAACAAATTGTACTACCCTAACTTCAGAAACCCTGGTGGCATAGTAGTTAAATGCTACGGCTGCTAACCAAAAGGTCAGCAGTTTAAATCCACCAGGCTTTCCTTGGAAACTATGCAGCAGTTCTACTCTATCCTATAGGGCCACTATGAGTCGGGATCGACTCGACAACAATGGGTTTGTTTGTTTTTTTACCCTTAACTCTGGTCGTGTAGTGGTTAAGTGCTACGGCTGCTAACCACAGGGTGAGCATTTCAAATTCTCCGCCAGGCACTCCTTGGAAACTCTATGGGACAGTTCTACTCCGTCCTATAGAGTCACTATGAGTCGGAATCGACTCAGTGGCACTGGGTTTGGTAACTTCACATATGGTGTACATCCTCAATATAAGGTATAATGTGTAGACATTTACTTGAAATCAAAACAATTTCCAGAAGATTTAAGAAACCATTCCTCTAATTCTCATTCAGAATCTAGCTAAAACTAGCCACTTCATTAACTTTATGTCTAAAAGTATATTACGTTAGCTGATACAGATCTTTAAAAAAAAAAAAACTCTTCAAGTATCATCTGAAAAGGGTTCATAAATAATTGCATAAATTCACAGAAAGTAATATCTAAATATCTGGCATATAAATGATAAAATGTTTCTTTAGAAAAAAAATCAAAGAAGCATTACTCCATGCTATTTTCTTAAAAAGTAACTCATTAAGACAGTTTCCATAAAAACATATTTTATAAGTACGTGGGATGTGTTTATTTCTCTACTACAACAAGAACTAACTTGAGAGAAGAGCATGTTCACAAGTTCTGAAGAGATAATTAGCATACTGAAAACTAACGTTTTTTGGCACATGGGACCTATAGGAAGAATGTCTATCCTCCACTCATGAGTCATGGACTAGGATGCCTCTCAATTTATTCTGAAGCAATCTTTTACTGAAAAGAGCAGCAGAGGAGAATACAACATATGAATAATGACTTGGACACCTTCCCATGAAGAAAACCATAGTGAAGCTAGGTCTGAGAAAATCACACTGCATATAGTACATATCATACATTTATACTAATGCACTCTTTTCTTAATTACATCTACTTCTTAGTTAAGGGTAGGGAGAACGAAATTCAGAGTCTTTAGTTCTACCTAAAATTTTCTGTTTTTTATGGACTTTAGTAATACTGAACAAAATTGTACAAGTATTAACCTGATTTTAAATTTTGTGAAAGTGAATTATGTATCATTATAAACTGTTTTGTGATGACATTCTTGAAAACCGCTCACCTGTCACATACCCACCCCAGCACACACACACAATGACACCAGAAGGCAACACTCTGCTTTACCTTCTGCTGAAAAGTCTGCTACCTCCAACGCTTGAAGTCCATACACGAAGCCCTCCTGGAATCTATGAACATAGCAGAGGCAAAAGGCAGAGAAGTTTATGTAGATTTAAAAGTTACACTGCCCAACACATAAAATGCCAAATGCCTATCACAAGTCTACATATCTGCCAAGGAAATCAGATTTTAGATTTGACAATGAGAAAATCAACAATATATTGATAACATTCAGAGGTCATTACATATTATGCAGCTAATTATATGAAAAGATCTAAAATCAAACCTAACTAATTTATATTCTCACTCAACAGAAGTGATTATGCTACTGGAAAAACTAAAAGAGCTATAGGTATGAATTCATATATCCTGAAAGTAACTATTTTTTTAATTATGTGAGAAAGCCAATACATATGCAAGAAATATGAATCACGTAGAAAAATAGACCACACAAAATGGAGTACACTGGGCCTACAGCTCATGGTACAACCTCTTCTTAGCACCAGAAATCGTTGGGAATATAGGAGAAAAAACACTTAAACTAAAAACAGGACTAGAAGATGACAAAAGTGAAGGAGAAAGTAGAACAGCAAAGATATTCCAAAGGCAAAATTTAATTTAATTCTGACAATAATATTGAATTAAGCAAGGTACTACATATGCTAGGGTCTTTAGGAGAAATCTACCTAATTCTAAATTTATACAATAAAAATCAGCATGAAACATGAAAGTTTTTCAGAAAACATTCATGTAAAAAATCAAATATTTAGCTCTCAGATTTTATTTCATTCTTTTCTGGTGATAGGGATAAAAGACTGCAAAATGTAGCTGGTTATGAGAAAAGGAATCAGTTAAATTTTATTAGCTATTTAAAAAAAATTTTTTTTTATTAAATTTAAAAGAGCAACATGTTATCTTTGTGCAATGTTTAGAAATCCTTAAAAGCAAAATCACATTGCTTAAGGGTAGGGTTGCACAGCCAATTATTTTAAGTGCTGTCCATACGTTGTATACCTGTAAAAAGTTGAACTGGCAGAAGTTGTGTCATAAACATTTACAACAAAGACAAATAAAAAAAGAGTAGCTGCTGAGGCTGCTACGTACAACTAAATACTTCAGGGGATCCAGCTCCTTGGTTTGGAGGTTTAGGGTCATGGTTTCTTGGGACATTCCAGTTAATCGGCCTAATGTGTTTAGTGCTTCTGTTCTATCTCTTAGTTCATTGTGTAGTGCCTGGGGTCTTTAAAAGCTTGCAGGCGGCAATCCAAGCCACAACAATTGGTCTCTATTTCCCTGGAGCAACAGGGGAAGAGGAAGAGTCAGGAATAGGAAGAGGAAACTGAATGTGTAGCTAATTGTCTCCATGAACAACTGTCTCCTTTGCCATGAGACCAGAAGAACAGGGTGGTTCCTGGCTACCATTACTGCACATCTTGATCAAAGGGTTCATCAATGTCCCTGAATTATACATGTGGAAACTATTAAATTGGTGTATGTTCTGCTGTGTATATTCTCAACAACAACAAAATAATTTTTTTTGTTTTAATTCTTAAAAGTACCATCAAATAAGTAGGAAAGAAGGAACTATACAAAGCATTGTCTTAAATATGATGCTTTGGCAAGGGGGAAATTCAGTATTACAAAATATTATAAAACAATGGCCCTGGAGTCAAGTGGCTTGAGTTCAAGTTCCAGCTAGACCACTTAATTGCCTTGTGATACCAGGCAGGTCACTTAATCTCTCCGTTACAACCAAAGTAGTTCAATGAGGTATATAACTCCTTCACAATCTATCGCTAAGATTTATACTGAATATCAAATGAAGCAAGGTATTAAAAATGCTATAAATCAAAAAAATGCTATATTATACAAAAATTTAAGTCAATGCTTTTTTTCTTTTTTTTAATTAAGCTGCTAATTAAGAACCAGAACAGAATATGAAGTGCATAGCCAAGGAATTCTGGGAGATGTGTGGAGAAGTCCAAAGAAGCAAAGCAAAAAGGCTGAGCTGCCCAAAGGAGCCTAGAAAAGAGCAAGTACTAATGCGAGAGCTAATTGACAGCCAGAAGAGCACAGTCCCCAACCGATGGTTGTAATATGTTAATAATCTGGCAATTTGCCCAGCACTACCTGCCTTAGCTCTATCTTCATCTCTTAATTCCCAAAACAATCTTCTAGGCTGCACCCTCGCCTAAGGTAGTCCTTGTGACATTCTAAGCTATTTTGAAGCACAGTAACTACTTGCATATTTCATATATTTGTAAAAATCAGATAAAATCCCACCCAATAAAACAATGACAGCAGCAAAGGTTTATGTAGTATATATGATGTGCCAGGCATAGTTCTAAGAGCTCTACAGGCATTAACTCATTTGATCTTCACAACAATTCAGAGGTAAGTACTACTATTATCCCCACTTTACAGATGAGGAAACTGCAACAGGAAACCTGAGAAATTTGCCAGTCTACAGAACTAAAATCACACCAACCAAGCACCCACCTCTATATAAAAAGCCAAACAATTATAAATGTTCTTAAGTACTCAATCATGCTATATATTCTTCAGCATTTGCAATGTTTTCTTGGAAAATTGAAATTAAAATGATAGGTATGCAAGAATATGTAACGAAATGGGAAATGACTATGATACAAAATTAAAAGAAGAAACAGAACAATTTTAGCACAAAAAAGGTACTAAAAGAGACTAAAGAACATGTCCAAATAATACTCAATGTTTGTGTTAGAGTAACCAGATTGAATGATTTTGTTTCCATTTTTTTTTAATTTGCTGCCATGTGATTATATAACTCACTCTTAAACACTTTATGACTTAAAAAAACTCAAAGGTTAAAATAATTAAAACATGATTTTTGCTCCAAAAACTTACAACAGTTATGGTATCAAAATAACAGCAAAATTAATAATTATAAAATGAAGGGCCTAAACAGAAAAGTAGCTCTAGGAGGAAAATTTTAATTTAATTCCATGACTCTTGTGTTTTAATAGTCCTTACCCAGATCTTCTCAAACCTCAAATGAAATGTATTACTGTGACAGCACATGTATATTCAGGCAATTCTTTAACAGAGGTCCGTGAAGCATATAACACAAAACTAAACAAGAAATGCTCTAAAATGGTGGCATAACGTGTTAGAATTTTTTAAATGTCCCAACTGGAAGGATCATTCAATGAAAAAATGAGCTACCAAAGAAGAGTATAAAATTTCCTTCCATGGGAATATTTAAAAATTGGAAATTTTTTCTATAGGGAAAACAAAAAAACCAAGCCAGTTGTCATCAAATTAATTCCAATTTATGGGAAATTAACGTTTAATCCTATGTGAAAGCAAGGGGATTGGTATTATTGACCTAAATCTTTCTCACCCAGCAATGAATGCCTTAGTCGTATAACCCTCCAGCCATTCGCCAACTGTTATGGATTGAATAGGGAGCCCTGGTGGTGTAATGGCTAAAGCGCTCACCTGCTAACCAAAGGGTCAGTGGTTTGAACCTACCAGTAGGAGAAAGATGTGGCAGTCTGCTTCCGTAAAGATTTACAGCCTTGGAAACCCTATGGGGCAGTTCTACTCTGTCCTATAAAAACCAAACCCACTGCTGTCGATTTCAACTCATAGCAACCCTATAGAGCAGAGTAGAACTCCCCCATAGAGTTTCCAAGGAGCACCTGGTGGATTTGAACTGTGGACCTTTTGGTTAGCAGCCATAGCTCTTACCCACTACACCACCAGAGTTCTGCTCTGTCCTATAGGGTCATTTTAAGTCAGAATCGACTCAATAGCAGTGGGTTTGGGTTTTTTGTTTGGTTTGACTTGGTTTGGTTTATGGATGGAATTATGTTCCCAGAAAATATGAGTTGTAAAACCTAATCCGTATACTTGTGGTTCTAATCCCATTTGGGAATAGGGATTTCTTGTTATGTTAATGATACATATCAGTGTTTCGTATGTCTTAAACCAATCACCTTTGAGATATAAAACCAGCAGACAGGCACAGAGAAGCAAGCAGAGATGGGGAAGACAGATATCACACAACATGAGGATCACGAAGGAACTGAGGAAGAGATGCTGAAAAGAGGCAAGGACCTTCCCCCAGAACCAACAGAGAGAAAACCTTCCCCTAGAGCCAGTGTCCTTAATTTGGACTTCTAGCCTCCTAAACTGTGAGAAATAAATTTGTTTATTAAAGCCAACCACTTATGGTATTTCTGTTATAGCAGCACTAGATAACTAAGACAACAGGCAATCATTTTTAAATTACTTGCCTACTGAGGATTCTTCATTGTGTCCCAGAACTCAGAATATATGCCAAGATTGCATCATTGTGAAGATAACAGACAGCAGAAGTTTTACAATGTGATTTCTATAACCCTGTTTCCAACAGTGAAAAACAGCAAAACCCAGGAAATGCCAAGATCCTACTCAGAGATTCAGGCAACCCTTAATTCAGAGTCAAAGAACTACTGTCATTAAAATGCCCAAGTGGCTCCCCATCCCAGCCCTTACCCTGATTCCTTAGAATAAAAAAAATTTAATTTCAAATGAACACTGTAAAGTACTCTAATGCTATGACTACACACAAAAACAGAAGCGACTTCTCAAAGGAACCTGTTACCCTTAACTAATTCAGGGAGAAACTAATAAAGAGGCCATGCTATAAGAACTTTTATGTGTCAAAACACAATTTACTCTTATCTGCCTGGAGCAACAGATGAAGGAGAGCCAAGAATAGGAAGAGGAAATGGAATGTACGGCTAACTGCCTCCATGAACAACTGCCTCCTTTGGTGCCCGACAACTATTACTGAACATTTTGATCAAAGATTCTACAGAATAATCCTAATCAAAGGGGGGGAAATGCAGAACAAAATTTAAAATTTTCATGGACTCTAGACCTTCTGGAGCCATGGAGGCTAGATGAACCCCCAAAACTACCATCCTGAGATAATCTTTAAACCTTAAACTAAAAATATCAACTGAAGTCTTCTTAAAACCACATAAGAGTTTAGCTTAACCTGTAAAGAATGCCTTGATCATTCTATCTATATGGAATCGAACTGACAACGACGACTCAAAAGATGAGACAGGAAATTTAGGGGGTAGTGAGATTATGTTAATGGACAAGGAACAACTCAAAAAAGGAGGGTGAGAATGCATAACTCAAAGAATATATAATCAATGTCACTTAATTGTACATGTAGAAACTGTAGAATTGGTGTATGTTCTGTTATGTATATTCTCAACAACAAAATAAACAAAATTTTTAAAAGATGCACACAAATTACTACTACTTTTACCCTTCCCTTCTAAATAAGCCTGGAAACGCAGGAGGTAAAATGGAAAAAGGGACCTACTCTCAACTCTAGTATAGCTATTTCATATATGAAATCATATAATGTTTGTTCTTCAGTGCATAATGTTCTCAAGGTTCACTCATGTTCTAGCATGTAACCATACTTCATTCATTCTTATGACTTAATAATATTTAATTGTACGGATATATCACATTTTATTTATCAATTCATCAGTTGATATACATTTGGGATGCTTCCACTTTTGGATATTATGGATAATGCTGTTATGGACATTAGTGTATAAGTTTTTGTGTGGACACGTTTTCAACTCTACTGGGTATATAACTATAAGGGGAATTGCTGGGTCACGTGGTAGGGGTTGCTATGAGTCGGAATCGACTCGATGGCACTGGGTTTTTTGGGTGGTAGCTCTGGAAACCCTGGTGGTGTAGTGGCTAAGTGCTACGGCTATTAACCAAAGGGTCGGCAGTTTGAATCTGCCAGGCGCTCCTTTCAAACTCTATGGGACAGTTCTACTCTGTCCTATAGTGTTGCTATGAGTTGGAATCAACTCGAAAGCACTGGGTGGGTTTAAGAATAATAAATCTGTCTCCTCCTACAGCACAGTATTCCTATGACCTACAGTTCCACAGTTACACCAATACACTAAATTATCTCCTTCTTTTTTAAAAGGATAAAACAGGATGATTTATCATGTATCACCTAAGAGATGACCCGGTAGGAGGAGGCACAATGTAGAGTGCTAAATTTGGGCAGGGGCAGAAAGACTAGAGAATACGGCAGAGACCCTAGTTAGATCTGCAGCACAATTTTACACAGTGGAACGGCTTTATAAGTGTTATAAATTTTCACAGCAAGTAAAAGCACAATCCAAAGTTAAATTTGAAAATATTAGGAATATCTATATTACTTTCTGCCCTTCTTTACTATGGAAAATCAAAACTTGGGCACATTTTTTTATTGTGGTAGAATAAATTTAACAAAACATTTCAATTATTTTATGTGTACAATTCAGTAGCACTAATTATGTTGACTATGTTGTGCAGCCATCAGCACCATGTTTCCAAATATTTTCATACCTGTAACAGACACTCAGCACCCTTTAGACAATAAAAAAAAATAGTTGGTCACTTTTTAAAAGCACATAATTGGCTTCAGGTTACTTCAATTTCTTCTATGTATCAAGTACAACCAACCAAACAGAAATTACATAACTTTGTCCCTGTGAGTCGGAATCAACTCAACAGCAATGGGTTTGGTTTGGTTGTTTTATAGGTAACTTGGAGCCCTGGTGGCACAGCGGTTAAGAGCTCAGCTGCTAATCAAAAGGCTGGCAGTTTTAAATCCACCAGCAATTCCTTGGACACTATGGGGCAATTCTACTCTGTCCTATATAGGGTCACTATGAGTAGGAATCCACTCCACGGCAACAGTTTTGGTTTTTCTTCTCTCTTTTTAATACATAACTTAATGAGAACTTTTCTTTTGACTGTAAATTGTACATATGTTCTATTTCAAATCATGTAAGATACAGAAAAAAAATTTTTTTTTAAATACAAACCGAAAGCATAAAAATAAATAAAGCATTCCTTTCACTTGACTGTATAAGTGGATCAAATGAAATCAGCAAACAGATTTACCCAATACAGATTTCTACCTAAAGAAAAGCATGACAGGGAAAGAGGGATTAGGATAAAGAGAATTAGTTAATAATAGCTGAGGAGCAAACAGAAGGATTTTTATACTTTTGTACCGTATGATATAATCTTGGTTCTATTAATAAGTAAAAAATTATATTCTATTACATGCTACAATATGGATGAACCTTGAAAACATCATGCTAAGTAAAATAAGCCAGGCACAAAAGGACAAATTTTGTATGATACCACTTATATGAAATACCTAGACTAGGACACAGTGACAGAAAGTAGATTAGTGGTTACCATGGGCTAGGGGCAGAGGAGATGGGAGTTCATGCTTAACGGGTACAGTCCTGTTTGGGGTGATGAGAAAGTTTTGAACACAGTGATCACAGTTGCACAATGTTGTATATATAATTAATGCCACTGAAGTATACTTAAAATGCCAAAGTACTACATATTACCACAATAAAAAGTGCAAAAAATACATAAAATTATAATTTACTTAGATATAATAATGATATTATGATTTTGCAGGAAAATTTTTAGGAGCTGCATGCTGAAACATTAAAGGCCTAGGGTTGCTATGAGTTAGAATCAACTCGATGGCAACGGGTTTGGTTCTGGGTTTTCATAATGATTATAACTTACTTTCAAATGGTTCTGAAAAATATATATGTATGTACAAACACATTTACAGAGAAAGCAAATATAGCAAAATGTTAATAACTCTTTAATCTGGATCAAGGGATAGCAAACTATAGTCCAGGCCAAATGCAGTTGCTGCCAGTTTTTATAAATAAAGTTTTACTGGAAGACTGCCAACCCATTCATTTACCTGCTGCCTATGGCTGCTTTCTCACTACAACTGCAGAGTTGACTGAGACCAGGTGGCACCCAAAGTCTGAAATATTTACTATCTGGCCTCTTAAAGAAAAAACTGCTAACCCCTGATCTAGACAGTAGATATGCAGGTGATCTTAAGACTAAATCTTTAAACTTTTCTGAATGCTTGAAAATTTTTATATTCAAAAGTTGGAAAAGATATATAATTTTACTCATGAATTTTTTGATTTCTCAAGAATACAGATAAATACATAAACAGATGATTGAAAGAAAAAGCTTGGACACAATGGTAATACTAACCTGACACTAAACAGTTTTTAGTGCAAAAGGAAATTGTTACAACTTTTTAAGAAAGTGTGTCAGAATCAACTTGATGACAATGGGTTTGGGTTTTTTGTTTGTTTGTTTGTTTTATTTTTAAAGATTCATACCCTTACAGGAATTTATACTACAAAGCACACAAGTGAGAAAAGACTAATACTAAACCCATTGCCATTGAGATGATTTGGACTCATAGTGACCCTATAGTCCTTATTATCTGTCAGATGCTATTTTAAGAATTTCGCCTGTAATCCTCACAGCAACTCTATGAGGAAGGTACTACTACTATTCCCATTTTACAGAAGAAGACACTAAGACAGGGACTTAATTTGACCAAGTCACACCCCTAGGATTATGAATCCAGACAGTACAACCTCAAAGCCCATCTTAACTGTCCTATAGCAATGCCCGTTGAAAAAGGGGTGAAGAAAATAAACAGAAAATTTACCTTTTATAATATAATCCTATTTTTGTAATTTTTTAAAAGTGTATGTATGTGTTTGTGTGTACGGCACAAATGGATGAAAAGATGCCAGGAAAGAAATGCATCAAAACATTGAGGAATTATCTCTATTTCAAGTAATTATTTCTATTCATGAAATACAAACAGCCAATATACAAATGAAGACATTTAACCTTCCTGGTAATAAAAAAAAATAAGGTGAAATATTGTCTGCCTAAGAGTTTAGAAAAACAGACGTAAGCCAGTGTCGGCAAGGGTGAGGAGAATGGGGCAGCACCATGACTTTTTGGTGGAAGTTTAAATTTTCTCAAACTTTTTAGAAAAAAGAGTGTGATAATAAGTTCCTAAATTTAAAGTAGGCTGATATCAGATGGATCTTGGTTGAAAGTAGAGAATACCAGAAAGATGTTTACCTGTGTTCACCTGACTATACAAAGGCATTCAACCATGTGGATCATAACAAATTACGGATAACATTGTATAAGAACAGGAATTGTTAATCGTGGTCACATGAAACCTGTACACAGATCAAGAGGTAGTTGTTCGAACAGAGCAAGGGGATACTGTGTGGATTAAAGTCAGAAAGGCGTGCATCAGGGTTGTATCCTTTTACCATACCTATTCAATCTGTATGCTGAACAAATAATCCAAGAAGCTGGACTATATGAAGAAGAACAAGGCCTCGGGATTGGAGGAAGGCTCATTAACAACCTGAGATATGCAGATGACACAACCTGGTTTGCTGAAGCATAGAGGACTTGAAGTACTTACTGATGAAGATCAAAGACTACAGCCTTCAGTACGGATTACGCCTTAATATAAAGAAAACAAAAATCCTCACAACTGGACCAATAAGCACCATCATGATAAATGGAGAAAAGGCTGAAGTTGTCAAGGATTTCATTTTACTTGGATCCAATATCAACACCCATGGAAGTAGCACTCAAGAAATCAAATGGCATATTGCACGGGGCAAACCTGCTGCAAAAGACCTCTTTAAAGTGTTAAGCAGCAAAGATGTCACTTTAAGGACTAATGTGCACCTGACCCACGGTGTTTTCAATTGCCTCACATGCATGCAAAAACTGGGCAATGAATAAAGACGACCAAGGAAGAATTGATGCCTTTGAACTATGGTGTTAACAAAGAATATTGACTATACTATGGACTGTCAGAAGAACAAACAAATCTGTCTTGGAAGTACAGCCAGAATGCTCCTTAGAAGTAAGGATGACAAGACTTCATCTCACATACTTGGGACCAGTCCCTGAAGAAAGACATCACACTTGGTAAAGCAATGGGTCAGTGCAAAAGAGGAAGACTCTCAGTGAGATGGATTGACACAGTGGCTGCAACAATCGGTTTGAACGTAATAAAAATTGGCACAGGACAGGGCAGTGTTTCATTCTGTTTTATGTCGGGTGACTATAAATCAGAACCCACTCAATGGCAGCTAACTACAATAGCAAAGAATATTTGCCTTGACCATTTTGCTCTTTTAAGATCTATCTACTATATTTTTACACAAATAACACTCCTTCTGCATTTGCTTGCAGGCAGTGCCCTCCCCTGCAAGGCATTTTCATAAGCATGCTTTGCCAGTTATTTTTACAGCAACATGTGGAAGAGGATTGGCATGTCAGCACCTGTGAGGGTACCTCATAGGTGAAGGCATGCAGAAGGCATGTGTTATTTACATAAAAATGTGGTATATGGGATCAAGTTGATAACAGCAACTCGAACGATTAGATAGGAAACTCAGGGAAGTGAGTTTATGTTAATGAGGGAGGAGCGACCCAGAAAAGGAAAGAAAGAATGGTTGCACACCTTGAAGAATGTGATCAATGTCACTGAATTATACATGTAGAAATTGTTGAATTGGTGTATGTTCTGCTGTATATATTCTCAACAACAGCAAAAATAAAGCAAATTATTAGAAAAGTCAATAAACATCAAAATTTCATGTCAAAATCCTGTTAATAGTAATAGCATTAACATTTATATATTGGCTTGTGTATAAAAACACCATCTCTTTTGTTTCTCTCAACTCTTAAGGAAATGACATCGCTCCCATTTTACAGATTTCTATGTTCAGTCCCTAAATTCTACAATCTGTCCAGTTTCTGCCAAGGTAGGAGAAAAATTTAAAGACACGTAGAATTTATCTGGTCCAAACAAGAAGTGAAATCTCTTCCAGACCTCTGAGTTAATTATTTCTTTCTTCTCTGCACTATGTATTAACCACTTCTCTGTCTGGCTCACTCTTCGGTCTTCAAAACTCAGCTCTCAAAGGCCTCCTCTCCTCTTGGAAGCTTTCCAAACCATCCCTACATTCTTGGGTCAGTTCTGTTCCCTTCATAGTTACCCCCACAGTATTCTGTACATACCTGCATCACAGCATTTATAACCCTGTATTGCAGTCTAAGAGTTCCTGGGTGGTGCAAATGGTTAAAGTGCTCAGCTGCTAACCTAAAGGTTAGATGTTTGAGTACACCCAGAGGCACTTCAAAAGAAAGGTCTGGCAATCTACTTCTGAAAAATTCTGCCATTGAAAACCCTATGGAGCACAGTTCTAGTCTGACACACATGGGGTCATCTTGAGTCAGAGTCAACTTGATGGCAACCGGGTTTTTTATTGTAATCTATTTGATTCTCTCACCCTCTAGAATTTAAGGAAAGGAATTAAGCCTTTTATCCCTACATTCCTTGTTCCTACATAGGGTTATTCAAGAAGCGTTGAATAACAATAAAATATTATTTTAAAAAAAGTTTTGAATAAATGAGTGAATGATATTGCTAGTTATCTTTTCACTGTATACATTCAATTTGGCCAGATACACTTTAAAGGTATGTCTTAAAAGTATGTTGCATGCCCCTTGTCTTAGTTATCTATTGCTGTTATAACAGAAATATCACAAGTGAATGGCTTTAACAAACAGAAATTCATTTTTTCACAGTTTAGGAGGCTAGAAGTCAGAATTCAGAGTGCTGGCTCTAGGAAAGGGCTTTCTCTCTCTGTTGGCTCTGGAGGAAGGTCCTTGTCTCTTCAGCTTCTGCTTCCTGGTTCCTTGGAGATCTCCATGTGTCTTGGCATCTATCTTCTCCCATGTCTACTCTGCTCCCTTGTTTAATCTCTTTTATATCTCAAAAGAGATTGACTCAAAATATACCCTACTATAATCCTGCCTTATTAACATAACATAGACAACCAATTCCCAAATGGGAATATAACCACAAACATAGTTTGGGATTTATAACACATATTTTGGGGGGACATAATTCAATCCATAACACCCCTTCACTTTAAAAACATCACTTGCCAAACGTGAACGTAGGAGCTAAAAAACTACAAAACTCTTAGAAGAAAACAAAGAAATAAATCTTTGCAACCTTGGTTTCTTAGCATAAGAGACAAATGAAAAAATAGTTAAATTGGACTTACTCAAATTTTTAAACTTTTGTACTTCTAAGGACACCGTCAAGAAAGTGAAGAAAGACAACCCACAGAATGGGAAAAAATACTTGCAAATCATAGATCAGATAAGGGACTAGTATCAAGAACACATACACAACTTTTACAACTCAACAATAAAAAGGCAACTCAATTTAAACACGGTCAAAGGAAACAAAACTCAAATTCCTACAAAAAACCAAACTTACTGGACTAATAGAGATAAGACTATCACCTTTGAGATACCCTTTGAACTTGGAACTGAAGCCACTTCTAGAGGATATATTTCATCCAAATAATAGACTGGCTTATAAAATAAACAATATTATCCATGTGTTCCTTAAATAATCAACTATATGAGACCACACAGTCAACATTTACCCTAAAGCAAAGATGAGAAGGTAAAAAGGGGCAGGGAAGCTAGATTAATGGAAAGAGAACAAACAGAATGGAAATGAGGATGCTAACATGTTGTGAAAAATGTAACCAATGTCATAGAACAATCTGTATAAAAATTGTTAAATGGGAACCTAATATGCTGTGTGAACCTTCACCTAAAACATTATTTAAAAAATGGTCAAAGGATTTTAATAGACATTTCTCCAAAGAAGGTATACAAATGGCCAATAGGGACATAAAAAAGATGTTCAACATCACTGACCGTTAGAAAAAGGCAAATCAAAACCACAATGAGATACCACTTTAAAACCGCTAGGATGGTGAAAATAAAAAATACAAATAATAATAAATGTTGGTGAGGATGTGGAGAGATTTGAACCCTTACACACTGCAGGCGGGAATGTAAAATAGTACAGACAATTTGGAAAAGTCTGGTAGTTCCTCAAAATGCTAAATGTAGAGTTATCATATGACCCTGCAATGCTACTCCTAGATATATACCAAAAAGAACTGAAAACGTATGTCCACACAAAAACTTGTACACAAATGCTCACAGCAGCGTTATTCACAATAACCAAAAGGCAGAAACAAACAAAATTCCATCAACTGATGAATGGATAAACAAAATGTGATACGCCCATAAAATGGAATATTATTCTACTTTAAAGAGGAATGAAGTATTGATACATGCTACAGCATGGATTAACCCTGAAAACATTTTACTAAGTGAAAGAAGTGAGACACAAAAGGCCACATATTATATGATTCCATTTATATGAAACGTCCCATATAGGCAAATTAAGAGAGAGAAAAAGTAGATAAGCCGTTTCCAGGGGCTAAGGGAAGGGTGGAATGGGGAATGACTGCTAATGGGTAGAGTTTCTTTTTAGGGTGATGAAAATGTTCTAAAATTATATAGTGTTGATAGTTACACATATCTATGACTAAGCAAAAAACCAATAAAATTTATTTTTTTTAATTAAAGCCTCTGCCAAAACAGACCTAAATAAATATATGACTGATGGACAATGCAGCAATTCTTTTTTTTTTTTTTTATCCTAGAAAGTTTACAGAAAAAGGTATCTGACATTTGATGATAATTAATCTGCTTCCATTGGTCTCTCTTAATTAAAGATCATCATGGATGCTCCATAGACAAGCAGTTCTCATTTTTATATCAGACATCTTGTTACAGAGAAGAGTGTTGGGGTAGAAGATAGAAAAACTTATGTTTAATTATTAATGGACTCAACACCAATATATTAGGCACTGAAACACATTATGTGATCTTAAGGAAAGCATTTAATATCTCTGAACTTCACTGTCCTCATCTTTTAAAGCAATCGATTTGAATCACGAAGATTCCATGCAGCTCTAAACGCTTATGTTGTATTTTTATCACTACCTGTAAGTATATCCAAGAAGAGATTTTTAAGTTTTTAATTAAAAAGAAAAAAAATTATATAGCTCCTTAAAACCCCTAATGTCATGAATTGTGTCCCCCAAAAATGTGTCAACTTGGCTAGTCCATGATTCCCAGTATTGTGTGATTGTCTACCACTTTGTCATCTGATGTGATTTTCCTGTGTTGTAAATCCTACCTCTATGATGTTAATGAGGGAGGAATAGAAGTAGTTATGTTAATGAGGCAGGATTCAATCTACAAGATTGAGTTGTGTCTTAAGTCAATCTCTTTTGAGAGATAAAAGACAGAAGTGAGCAGAGAGTCACGGGGACCTTATATGACCAAGAAGCAAGAGTCAGGAGAATAGCTCGTCCTTTGGACCCGGGGTCCCTTCTCTGAGAAGCTCCTTGACCAGGGAAGAGTGATGACAATGACCTTTCTTTCCCCCAGAGCCAACAGAGACAGAAAGCCTTCCCCAAGAGCTGGTGCACTGAATTTGGACTTCTACCCTCCTGGACTGTGACAGAATAAACTTCTTTTTGTTAAAGCCATCCACTTGTGGTATTTCTGTTATAGCAGCACTAGAAAACTAAGACTTCTACTTTATACAGATCAGTATAGGAATAATATGAAATACTGGTCCACTGATTCACTTTAAACTTTCCTAATCATCACCTCCACTTTAGAGTAAAACACTGTTAAGAAACTAGATCTTGACTAATGTACTATTTCCTATCATTCTGTACATATTTTCACCTTAGAAAGTTCCCTCTGTCCAAAAAATAATGGAATGACAAATCATCTGTTGATCATACTGCTGTTTATAATAATAAAAAATTACAAACTAAACATAAATCAAGAGAACAACTGGAAGAATCCTGATCAAAAAGCGGAAAACGCAGAACAGAATTTCAAAATCTCTTAACTCCAGATTTCCTGGAGCCATGAGAGTTGGATGAACCCCTGAAACTACTGCCCTGAGATAATCTTTAAACCTTAAACCAAAATATTCCCTGAAGTCTTTTTAAAACCAAACAATAGTTTAGCTTAACTAGTAAAAAATGTCTGCCTTGAGCATTAAGTTCTTTTAAGAACTATTTATACGGGATTCAATTGACAACAGCAACTTGAAAGATTAGACAGGAACCTTAGCGGGGCAGTAAATTTATGTTAATGGAGGAGGAGCAACTCAGAAAAGGAGGGTGAAAATGGTTGTACAACTCAAAGAATGTACGTAATCAATGTCACTAAATGGTACAAGTAGAAACTGTTGAATTGGTGTATGTTTTGCTGTGTATGTTCTCAACAATAACAACTAAATAAATAAAAAGTTTTAAAAAAGAGACGATAACCAGTTAAACAAAAAATGGTATGTCTATATAATGGAATACAGTCATTGAAAATACTGAACAATGGTTCTCTGCAGAAGCAAGATTGGAAAGCAGATTTTACATACACGACCTCAAGAATAACTGCACGGAATTAGTGACATTACAGATGAAAGGCTTGTACATGTGAATGGCATATAGATTTTCTTTTAAAAAACATACAAAACCACTCCTAAAAAGTAACATTTAAGGAAATGGAAAAATATCTAAAATTGTTAAGTGAAAAGAGTGGGTTACCAAAAAGCATACGGAATATGATCACGTTTTTCAGAAAATAAAAGCATTTATTTTCCCAGAAAAACATGTAGCGAAAACATGCCATGCCGTTCTATCTACAAATACCTTTACTTCTTTTTTGTTATTTTTATTTTCTGATTTTTCTATAAACGCAGTTTATTTCTGTAATTAGAAAAAAATTTTTAATATAAGAAAAAATAAGCTCTTCCTCTTTCATAAGCGTTCATGAAACCCATTTTTCTTTCCTAATAACATTTTTTTAACAGCGTATAATAACCAAAAAACCAAACCTGTTGCTGTCAAGTCGATTTCAACTCATAGCAACCCTATAGGACAGAGCAGAACTGCCCCACAGGGTTTCCAAGGAGCAGCTGGTAGATTTGAACTGCCAACCTTTTGGTTAGCAGCCGAGCTCTCAACCACTGCACCACCAGGGCTTCTATGTATAAAAGACTATGTATAAAATTCTATCTTCCTGCTGAACAAGGTCAATCCTCTTTCTCAAAATAAGATGACTATAATTTTCACCCAATACTTACCCTTTTTTATTTGATAATTTAATCTTCAAGGGAATTTATCACAAAAACCACTGTATAAATCTGGACAATACTAATACTTTACTGAGGACTTTTATATGATTTAATTACTCCTCACAGCAATTACATAAGATAGTAATTTTTCATCATACTAATTTTACAGATGAAGAAATTGAGGTTCACTGAGATTACATGACTATCAAAATCCCATAGCTAGAGAGTATTAGCCCAGATTTGAAATTAAAGGTTTCCAATTCCAAGGTTTCCTGACATCATAGATGTGCTTTTCATTTGTATGAATACTTACTGGAAATCAGATATAAAAGGCCACTCTCTGAGAAGGGAAAATGTAAGTTATTTAAGAAAGAAAAAGCTTTAATTAAATCATTTGGATCTAAAAGTATTTTATTTATTCGAATGCTGATATGGAATATATCTTTGTGGTAAGAGTGCTGAATTTACAAACTCCTAAACTAAACAAAGAATCTTGGTTAGTTGGCTTGGAGCAAAGGTCACACATAAAATTTAATGTAACTAAGTTCTCTTCTCTAAGTACCAAATTTCTCTGTTGTATTTTCCTATCATTTGTGTAAAAAGATTTTTTTTTTCCCTTACTGTCACATGGCTTTACTAAAAGCTCACCTTTATAAATCTAAATTTTAAACTTTTATATTTATGGGAAAAGAATATTCTCTTCAACAAACAGTTCTGGAACAACTGGACTTCCACATGCGAAAGACTGAAGGTGGACCCCTACCTCACACCACATCCTAAAATTAACTCAAGATGGATTAATGACCCAAATGTAAGGGCAAAATCATTAACTTCTTCAAGAAAACACAGGGAGGGGTACATCTTCAGGACCTTATATTTGGCAATGAATTCTTAAATACAACACCAAAAGTATGAACAACTAAATAGATGAATTGGACTTCATCAAAATAAAAAAAACTTTGTGCATCAAAGGGACATTATCAAGAAAGTGAAAAGACAACCTGCTGAATGGGAAAATATATCTGCAAACCATTTATCTGATAATGATCTAACATCCAGCAGATATAACGAACTCCTACAACTCAACAACAAAAAGAAAACAATCCAATTAAAAAAAGTACGAAGAACTTGAATAGGTATTTCTCCAAAGAAGATATAGAAATGGCCAATAAGCACATGTAAAGATGCTCAGCATCATTAGTTACCAGGGAAATGCAAATCAAAACCACAATTAAATGCCACTTCACATCCACTATGATTTAAAAAAATGGAAAACAACAGGTGTTGTCAAGGATGTAAAATGGTACAGCTGTTGTGGAATAGTTTGGCAGTTCCACAAAAAGTCTAACACAGAATTACTATATGATCCAGCAATCTCACTCTTTAGTACATACCCAGTCTTTAGTACACAGCCAAGATAAATTAAAACACACATCCTTACAAAAACTTGTACATGAAATTTTATAGTAGCACTATTCTCAATAGCCAAAATGAGCAAATAATCCAAATATCTATCAGCTGATGAATGGATAAATAAAATGTGATATATCCACACAATGAAATATTATTCTATCATAAAAATAACAAAGTACTGATACGTGCCAAAACATTGATGAATCCTGAAAACTTTATGCTCAGTGAAAGAAGCCAGACACAAAAGGCCATATATTGTATGATCCCATTTATATAAAATATTCAGAATAGGCAAATGCAGAGACAGAAAGCAGACTAGTGGTTACCAGGGCCTAAGGGAAAGGGAGAATGAGAAATGGCTGCTTAATGGGCACAGAGCTTCCTTTTTGGGTAATGAAAAAGTCCTGGAACTAAAGAGTAGTGATGGTTGCACAACATTATGAATGTACCAAAACCTACTGAATTGTACACTTCAAAATGGTGAATCCTATGTTAAGTCAATTTTACTTCAATTTTTAAAAATATTATTATGCATCAATAACCCATTGAAGAAAACTAGGAGAAAATATGCCAAATATTATCAATGACTATCACTGAGTGATATTATTACAAGTGATTTACATTTTCTTCTTTATGTTTCTGTAATTCCTAAGTTTTCTTTAGTGAATATTTATTGGTTTTATAAGAAAATAAAAACTGTTTTAGTTAAAAAAATTTTTTTGCCTTTCTCGAATAATAGTTATATTTAATTTTTTAAATGTTTTACTGTTTTTTAAAAATAGGTAATATAATATATGCACACAATAAAATAAATATACTTTTTTAAACAAAATAAAAGGGCATACTGTTAAAGAAAGAAAAGTTTTCCTCTTAACCCGGATTTCCTTACTATAAACAATCACTATTAGCAATTTGTTGTGAATAATTCCCATCCAAGTTTCTGAGGGCTGAGATCACATCTCATTTATCCTTGTATCCTCATCAACTATGACACAATATTTGGTTCATGGTAAGGAATCAAATTATAATTGGTAAAGAACAAATACACGAATGGTTAGAAAAATGAAAGTAAATGGATAGAACAACCTAGATACAGAAATGGATGGATGGCCAGATTGACTGATAAATGTTAGCAGTGGGATGTTATTGAGAAATAACTGTTATATGACCTAAAGTGATGATCTTTTGCTAACTTAAGCCCCTTTCTGTCCCTTTCTGCTACTGTACCCCAATCCTTCATACCATTGCATCTGTCTATCATGACTGGCCTCTGTTGTCCACTTCTTAATAGTTTTGGTAGAAAAAAAATTTTTTAAATATATATATATATATATAATTTGATATAAATACACCAGTTTTAGTTTATTTGAGAGAAATGTGAACCAGATATTCTGTTTAAATCCTTTCAACTAGATTATAAACACAAGAGCCTCAAATTTGCAACTAGCACAGTGCTAGACACAAAGTAGTATTCAATAAGCTATTATACTAATTATAATTCTCTACATATTGAAAGAGTAAAGCATATATAATTTCACTATAAGTGAAAATAGAAAAATGTTTCCATTGTCTTGATCTAGCACTGATTATAAAAAAAAAATTAAGAAGTAAAATCTAAAGACAGCCCATGGTACATATAAAAAATTCTGTGGGAGAATTGTTTATAAATAATCTTGAAACACTAGCATAGCAACAACCTAAATATTAGTAGGGAATATATTTATTTTATTACATCAATCCCCTGTTGAAACCAGGCAGTCAAGATCCCTGAATTCAGATCAAGCTGAATAAAAGAATGGCAGCCCAGCTGAAGACCAAATTGGTACCTAGAAGATTAAAGTAAGGGAAATCTCCTACAACTAAAGAGAGAAAAATTTGAGAATGAATTTAATAGACATGGAAAGGAGAACCTAAAATGTCAATATTCGTTAATAAGCATATCTGAAAGATAGAACAAGGGAGGCCAAAGACAAAGGAAAGGAAATAATCATTTAAATAACAGGAAATTAAAAACTGCTCCAAATCAAAGGCAAAAGAAAGAGCCCCCCAAAGGATCCAAAAAGAACTGACAGGAGTGGAAAACAGGTAGTGAAGAGGTGGAGAATGAGGTAAAAGTGAGATTAAAGCTACCGAGGTACTTTGTACCTCTTCAGGTTTGAATTATGTGCATAGATCATTCAAACAAACCAATAATTTGTAACAGATAGATGAAACAAACAAAAAAAAAACTACCAAAGTTCAGTGGAATTTTAGAATGCATGGATAAAACAAAAAACTCTAAGAGATTCCTAAGAAGAAGAAAATGTTTCCAATAAAGAAACTTCCTGCCCTTTATCATCACTCCTATTTAACATTGTGCTGGAAGTCCTAGCTAGAGCAACATGGCAATAAAAGGAAATACAGTGCATTAAAACTACCCCTATTCCTAGACAATATGATCATATACATAGAGAACCCCAAAGATTCCACAGGAAAACTACTAGAATTAACAGAGAGATCCAGCAGTAGAGCAGGATATAAGGTCCATGTACAAAAATCAGTTGGATTCCTATATACTAACAAAGAGAACTTTGAAAAGGAAATCAGGAAAATAATACCATTTATAATAGTTCCTAAAAAGATAAAATACTTAGGAATAAATCTAACCAGGGACATAAAAGACCTATACAAAGAAAACCACAAAACACTATTGTAAGAAACCAAAAGAGACCTACATATATGGAAAAACCAACCATGATCATGCATAAGAAGACTCAACATTGTGAGAATGCCAATCCTACCCAAAGTGATCTACAGATATAATACAATCGCAGTCCAAACACCAACAAGATGGGAAAACTAATCACCAACTTTATATGGAACGGAAAGAAACTCTGGATAAGCAAAGCATCACTGAAGAAAAAGAACAAACTAGGAGGTCGCACACTACCTGATCTCAGAACCTACTATACAGCCACGACAGTCAAAGCACTTTGAGGGATGGAATAACTCGGGCTGGGGCCTGGGGACCATTGTCTTGGAGGACATCTAGGTCAATTGGCTTAACTAGTTCATAAAGAAAATGTTCTACATCCTACTTTGGTGAGTCAAGTCTAGGGTCTTAAAAGCTTACGAGCAAACATCAAAGATTCATCTATTGATCCCAATCCATTCAGAGCAAGGGAGAATGAAGAAAACCAAAAACACAAGGAAAATATTAGTCCAAAAGACTAATGGACCATAAGTACCACAGCCTCTACCTGCCTGAGCCCAGACGAACTAGATGGTGCACGACTACCACCACCAGCCACTCTGACAGGGATCATAACAAAGGGTCCTGGAATGAGCAGGAGAAAAAAAACAGAAAATTCAAACTCAAAAAAAAAAAAATGCCAGACCTACTAATCTGACAGAGACTGGAAGAACCCCCGAGGCTATGGTCCCCAGACTCCCTGCTAACTCAGATCTGAAGCCACTCCCACTCTCTTTCAGCAAAAAATTAAATAGGTCTATAACACAAGCAACAATACACATGAACAACACGCTTCTTAGTTCAATCAAGTATGCGAGACCAAATAGGCAACACCCGCCCAAAAGCAAAGATGAGAAGGCAGGAAGGGACAGGAAAACTGGATTAATGGACAGAAAGAGCCCAGGGTGGAAAGGGAAAAGAGGAGAGTGCTGACACATTGAGGGGATTGTAACCAACGTCACAAAACAATTTGTGTATAGAAAACTAACTTGTGCTGTAAAGAAAAAGAAACTTCCTATGAGCAAAAAGAGATGCTAGAAGACATGAAGCAACAGCACTGGGACTTAAAAAAAAAAAAATTCTAATACGTCATTTTATATTCTGGCAAACTATCAATCAAGACAACAAAATACATTATCAGACATATAAGAAATCAGAAAAGTCTACAAATTCTATATGAAAAAGCTATTCAACAAGAGTTCCTCACTAAACAAAAAAAGAATCCAAGAAAACCTACATATGGGATATAAAGAAAAACTTTTGGGTTAGTTAAGTATGACCAAAAAGACTTAAAGAAAGGGCAAAATAAATTAAGAAGACTCACTAGGCCTTAGTACCTGGAACATTCTGTTTCAGGCAGCAAGTATTCAATATGCAAGATTACATTTCCTTCTTTTTGGGTCTGAACATACTAATTCATTCAGTAAATAAATTTTCATAATTACTGTAATTTAATGGATTTCGATATTCACTTTTTAGAATCAATCTATGGAAAAAAAGCACTCAGTAAACCAGGGTGCCATAATAATTATATTTTAAATATCGGGAGATGGGGTAAAAGTAAAAGAGAAGTATTGCTTTCCTTAACATTCATATCAAAGACCAGGGATAATATCTAAGTTGATAAATGAAAAAAAGCTAATTTAAAGTCATAAAAGCTACCAGAAAAATTTTAAATTAAAAAAAAAAGTAATACATTTGAAGGTAGAGGGGAACATGGAGTAGTACTTCCAAACCTACCCAGCTTTTCTGATAGACGTCAACAGAAACTGCCAGTTAATTAATCAAGACACAGAATTATACATATCTTATTTAAAGTTATTATGATAAACACTATAAAAAATTAAAACAGAAATGGGTAACAACTGGTTACCTCTGAGAAGTGACAAGGCGGGCATGGACAGTAAGTGAAAAAAGGAAGGCTTTCACTTTTCATTTTATGTACAACTGTACTGTTTAACCTAAAGGTCAGCAGTTCAAATCTACAAGCCACTCCTTGGAAACCCTACAGGGCAGTACTACTCTGTCCTATAGGATCACTACGAGTCGGAATTGACTCCACGGCAATGGGCTTTGGTACTGCTGATGTTCTTTAATCATGTGCAGCTATTACTTGATAATTTTTAATAGCATAAAAAATAAAAGTATTGCTACTTTGATACTAATATACCATAAAGGTCAACACATTGCTGAGAAATTAAAGTTAATACAACTCTGGTTTTTTAAATTACACAAGATCAAAACACAAAACTTTTCAGAAGGAAAAAAAAGTCAAATTTTAAATATTTGCACCTAAATCCAAACCAGCAGGATTTAATCAGTGTTTAAGTCACTCTTTAAATGCAATTACAGTATAATGATTACATTACAAACAGGGGAAGGGAAAAAGGAAGCTAACTTTTGTGAAAATCAACACACTTTGGGTCTCTAACTGCTTGGCACCTGTCATGGGTTGAATTATGTCCCCCTAAAAATTTTTAAAAATGTGTTTATCAATTTGGCTGGGCCTTGATTCCTGGTATTGTGTGATTTTCCTATATGTTGTAAATTCTGCCTCTATGATGTTAATGAGGGGGGATGGGCTGCAGTTGTGTTAGTGAGGCAGAACTCAGTCTACAAGATTGGATTGTGTCTTGAGGCAATCTCTTTTGAGATATAAAAGAGAGAAGGGAGCAAAGAGGGTGGACCTCATACCACCGAAGAAGCCATGTCAGAAGCAGAGCTTGTCCTTTGGACCAGGGGTTCCTGAGCAAAGAAGCTCCTAGTCCAGGGGAAGATTAATGAGAAGGTCAACAGAGAGAGAAAGGCTTCTCCTGGAGCTGATGCTCTGAATTTGGATTTTAGCCTACTTTACTGTGAAGAAATAAACTTGTCTTTGTTAAAGCCATCCATTTGTGATATTTCTGTTATAGCAGCCCTAGGTAACTAAGATAGCACCTTTATGCTTATTTAACAACCATAAGAAATATGATAAAACCCTCCCAGTGCCGTCGAGTTGAATAGCTTTCCTAGAGAAGGGCACTACTAACCAACCAGTAAGACAAAAGTTGTACATTACTTTCCCAGCAGCAATTGATTTACCTTTCTGGCCAAATGTAAATATCTTCAATACAGTTTACCATGACCGAGTTTGGGTCTACGGTCACAGAAGAAAATAAAATTAGCTGGTCTACTTGGTAATTAAATCCATTCCCTGATCACATACAGCTTAGAAACTAGATCGTCAACCAAAAAGCCTCACTGAAATCATGTTTTTTAAATAGAACATACACAACAGGTTCAAAGCTCCTATAAGCATGATGTGTTTTTTTTTCCTTTAATAATTATATAAGAAATAAAAGATATTTTATAAGGAAACCAGTTGTTTGAGGACTTTGAGGGTTTTTATTTCTCCTTGACTTATTATTCATTTCTGCCTAAAAACTCAAATCCTCAATAAGAAACTACTGCTGCACACGTGTATCCTGAATTACATCCTGTCATCTCTCTTGAGGCCCTCTTTTATCCTGCACAATGCATGCTCAAAACAGCTATTATAGGAAATGTTGGGCTATCAGCTATTTATAGATGGACAAGAATCTTTAAATAGCTTTGCCCTTACCTCTTTATGGTTCTAAAAACCTAAAAATACTATTTTAAAGGAATAGCCGTATTAGCCATTGAAAACATTAAAACACTCTCTTGAAAAAAAAATGTTTCTTGTCCCTTTATTTTGGAATCCAAAAACAGTAAGAACATTATACAGTCACATCACAATATAATGAACAAGTTGAAAACACATTAACTAGTACTATTAAGAGTTTACCACCAAGAGAATTATCAAATTATATTTTTGTTTTTTTTTTTTTTTGTTATGTGCCACCCAGTAGATTCCAGCCCAGAGCAACCCTCTATGACAGTAGAACTGTCCAATGACAGACCAGAACCTCCCCATAGGGTTTCCTAGGCTGTAATCTTTTTTTTTTTTTTTAATCTTTACAGAAGCTGACTGCCCCATCTTTCTCCCAGAGTGGCTGATGGGTTTGAACTGGTGATCTTTCGGTTAGCAGCCAAGCACTTAACCACTGCGCCACCGGGGCTCCTTCAAATGATAACGTATTGCCTTTAAAGTCTTCTATATTGAAGTCTAACGCCCACTGCACTTCTTGGGCATTTTCCAAAACGAATATACAGTTCGACATCACATAAATTTATTTATCCAGGATACCCAGTTCAAAAATACAGTACACCAAAAGTAAAAATATTTAATTCACCCACATTGACATTCATTGTATTAAAAAAGTTACCATAGATCCACTTTTTTCCTGTCTAAAACTCAGAAGCACACCTTTCTCAATCTGTTAAAATAGTACCTTGCAGTTTTTATAGTAAACAAATGACTTAGAACTCATTTTTATGTATTAACAATTATTATTCTAAAAGCGTGAACATTTCTATTCCTTATTCTTACCCTCTCTATCTCCAGACTTCACAGATTTTAATCTTGTACATCATCATATTGCCAAATCATTTCAAGCCATTATTTCCAAAGGTAAGCAGCTTATAGGAATTTAACTTACAGATATACTGATATGCACAAAATGCTATACACACTAGGATACTCATTGTAGTGTTAGTACTAGTAAATGACTGGAGACAGCCATCAAGGGTGGTTAAATAAATTATATAAGTCAACACAGTGTAATACGATGAAACTATTAAGAGGAAGGTGGCATTTCAGTACATAAGATACTTGATGATTTTCAAATTACATTTAAGGTTAAAAAATTTGAGAACGTGTACACTATCATTTGTCTTTAAATAGACACAAACACAAAATCTCTCTAAAAGGGTACCCTAGAATGGCTGCCTCCAGAGAGGAAAAAGGGTAGCTGAGGGAAGGATGAAAGGAAAACTTGCTTTGCACTGTATATCTCTTTATGCTCGTGTAGGCATTACTTACTAAACATGAACATACACACGTACTTTTTTATAAAACCTTTTTTAAAAATGTATCCAGGATGATTCTATTCACAAATTAATAGTTTTACAAGTATTGGTTTGTTTTATCAAGCTATAATATCAGCCTTGAAATTTCTCCCCTATCTTAAAAGAAGAATCAAGAGTTTTCCTATTTCACTTGTCCACTTCCTCATACGCGCATTTTTATTAAAAGGTCACTTCGTTATAAATGTGTTGCTAAGCCACCCATTCTAAAGACTCTAACCCTGGGTAGTCCAATATGATAGCTACTTGCCATATGAGATATGCAGATGACACAACTTTGCTTGCCAAAAATGAACAGTACTTGACATGCTTATTGATAAATGTCAAAGACGACGTACCCTTCAGTATGGATTACACGAAACATGAAGAAAACAAAAATCCTCACAACTGGTCTGAAAAGCAGTATCATGATACATGAAGAAATTGAAGTTGTCAATGATTTCATTCTACTTGGATCAACAATCAACATCCATGGAAGCAGCAGCCAAGAAATCAAATGACAAATTGCACTAAGCACCAAACCACAAAACCAAACCCAGTGCGATCGAATTGATTCCAATTTATAGAGAGGCCCCATAGGACAGAGTAGAACTGCCTTAGGGTTTCCAAGGCTGTAAACTTTAGGGAAGCAGACTGCCACATCTTTCTCCCACAGAGCCAGCTGATGGGTTCAAACCACCAACCTTTCAGTTACCAGGGCTCTTCCTTGCATTGGGCAAATCTGCTGCCAAAGACCTCTTCAAAGTTTTAAAAAGCAAAGATGTCACTCTGATGACGAAGGTGCACCTGACCCATGCCATGGTCTTTTCAATCATCCTAAGTGCAGGTTAATGGTGGACAATGAAAAAGGAAGAAAGAAGAATTAATGTATTCAAATTGTGGTATGGGTGAAGAATATTGAATAGACACCGTGGACTGCCAGAACAAATCAGTCTTAGAAGAAAATACAAGGATGCTCCTTAGAAGCAAGGATGTCAAAACTTCTTCTCACTTAGTTTGGACACGTCATCAGGAAAGACCAATTGCTAGAAAAGGACATCATATTTGATAAAGCAGAGGGTCAGCAAAAATGAGGGAAACCCTCAATGAGATAGATTGACACCATAGCCACGATAATGGACCCAAACATATTAACAAGCATAAAGATGGCACAGGACCAGGCAATGTTTCGTTCTGTCTATTATACATAAGATCACCAGGAGTTGAAGCTGACTGGATCCAGGGCAACTAACAACAGCCACATGTGGCTATTTAAATTAATATGTTAATTATGTTTAAATAGAATTAAGGATTCAGTTTCTTAATCACACTAACCATATTTCAGGTGTTCAATAGCTACATTTAGTTAGCAGCTACCACACTGGACTGGACAAGGCAGAACATTTCATCATCACAGGAGTTCTGCTGGAGCTTGCTGCTCTAAGCCAGGGATCAGCAAACTTCAGTCACATCCAGTCCTCCACTTGTTTTTGTAAATAAAGTTGTATTGGAATACAGCCATGCTCATTCATATTCATTTACGTATGTCTACAGCTTCTTGGACACTGCAATAGCAGAGTTGAGTCACTGGGACAGAAGCAGTATGGTCCACAAAACCTCAAGTATTTACTATCTGCTTCTTCACAGAAAGTTTGCTGATTGCTACTCAAGACTAGTTTCATCGAAAAGAATACCTCTTTCTCTTGGGGGTTAAAAACCCATTGCTGTGAAGCCAATTCCGACTCATAGTAACCCTATAAGACATAGTAGAACACCCCTATAGGGTTTCTAAGGCTGTAACCTTTATGGAAGCAGACTGCCACATCTTTCTTCTGCAGAGCAGCTGTTGGGTTCAAGCCACCACCCTCTAGTTAGCAGCCAAGCACTTAACCATTGTGCCACCAGAGCTCCTTTGTGGGTCAAAAAGTTTTTAAATACTTGCATTAAATAAAACTAATTAAACACAACCAATTTTCATTTACTATGCGGTAACACAATTTTCAAAGATAAATATACAGTACCAAAAAACTTCCTAAAATATGAATCCTGACATTTTCTAAGCATCCTGTAAAATAGCTAGTAAAAGCACAGAAGACAGATTACTATAGTCTGGCAATTCTAAAATAGCTGGCATAAGGGAAAAATGCTTACTATCACAAAATAATTTGCCTATGTTCCTTATCAACATCTATTAAATGTATCAACCAATCACCTTGAAAAGTAGTACATAGTTTTTTATAAAAAATACACTAGACCTATTAGTGCTATAGAAATATTTACATTTAAACACCAATCTCAAGCAACATCACTATATTTCAGGCTTTCAAAACAACTCTGAAAACATTACTCTTAAACTTATTTTTAAAAAGTATTTTGATCTGTTTTTAAAATCAGTGAAAATGTTTACCAATTTTACCAATTTAGACAGGTGTTTTTGGTTTTTTTAATTCAGCCAAATTTTTTAGTGTGTATTGTATGCCCAGGAAACCCTGGTGGCATAATGGTTAAGTGCAATGGCTGCTAACCAAAAGGTCAGCAGTTTGAATCCACCAGGCACTCCCTGGAAACTCTGTGGGGCAGTTCTACTCTGTCCTATAGGGTCGCTATGAGTCGAAATTGACTCGACGGCACTGGGTTTGGGTTTGGTTTGGATTGTATGCCCAACTCTGAACAAGGTCCTGGAGATAGAATGATAAAGATCCTTTGCAGCTAATAGTTTGTTAGGTGCCACCGAGTCAGTTATGACTCATAGCAAACCTATGCACAACAGAACCTGTCCTGTGTCATCCTCACAACTGTTACGATGTTTGAGCCCATTGTTGCAGCCTCTCTGTCAGTCCAACTCGTTGAAGGTCTTCCTCTCTTTCACCGACCCTCTACCTTACCAAGCACGATGTTCTTCTCCAGGGACTTGTTCCTTTTGATAACATGTCCAAAGTATGTAAGACACAGTCTCACCATCCTTGTTTCCAAGGAGCATTCTGGTTGTACTTCTTCCAAGATAGATTTGTTCGCCCTTTTGGGCAGTCCATCGTGTATTCAATATTGTTTGCCAATACCACAATTCAAAGGTGTCAGTTCTTCTTCAGTCTTCCTTATTCATTATCCAGCTTTCCCATGCATATGATGCAACTGAAAATATCATGGCTTGGGTCAGGCGCGCCCTAGTGTTCAAGGTGACATCTTTGCTTTCAACACTTTAAAGAGGTCTTTTGCATCAGATTTGCCCAATGCAATGCGTCTTTCAATTTCCTGACTGCTGCTTCCATGGGTGTTGATTGTGGATCCAAGTAAAATGAAATCCTTAACAACTTCAATCTTTTCCCCATTTATCATGATCTTACTTATTAGACCAGTTGTGAAGACTTTTGTTTTATGTTGAGGTATAATCCATACTGACGGCTATGGTCTTTGGTCTTCGTCATTAAGTGCTTTAAGTTCTCTTCACTTTCAGCAAGCAAGGTTGTGTCATCTGCATATCTCAGGTTGTTAATGAGTCTTCCTCCAATCCTGATGCCCCGTTCTTCTTCATACAGTCCAGCTTCTCGGATTATTTGTTCAGCATACAGATTGCATAGGTATGGTGAAAGGATACAACCCTGACGCATACCTTTCCTGACTTTAAACCACAAAGTATCTCCTTGTTCTGTCTGAACAACTGCCTCTTGATCTACGTACAGGTTTCTCATGAGCACAATTAAGTGTTCTGGAATTCCCATTCTTTGCAATGTTATCCATAATTTGTTATGATCTACACAGTCGAATGCCTTTGCATAGTCAATAAAACATAGGTAAACATCCTTCTGGTATTCTCTGCTTTCAGCCAGGATCCATCTGACATCAGCGATGATATCTCTGGTTTCACGTCCTCTTCTGAATCCAGCCTGAATTTCTGGCAGTTTCCTGTCGATATACTGCTGCAGCCACTTTTGAATGATCTTCAGCAAAATCTTGCTTGCGTGTGATATTAATGATATTGTTCCATAATTTCCACATTCAGTTGGATCACCTTTCTTGGGAATAGGCATAAACATGGATCTCTTCCAGTCAGTTGGCCAGGTAGCTGTCTTCCCAATTTCTTGGCATACACCAGTGAGCACTTCCAGCACTGCATGTATTTGTTGAAACATCTCAATTCGTATTCCATCAATTCCTGGAGCCTTGTTTTTTGCCAATGCCTTCAGTGCAGCTTGGACTTCTTCCTTCGGTACCATTGGTTCCTGATCATGTGCTACCTCTTGAAATGGTTGAACGTCAACCAGTTCTTTTTGGTATGAGACCTGTGTATTCCTTCCATCTTCTTTTGATGCTTCATGCTTCATTTAGTATTTTCCCCATAGAATCCTTCACTATTGCAACTTGAGGTTTGAATTTTATGGGGCAGATTTTAGTTTATGGAGCAGATTAAAAGCACGTGTAAGTGACATTACATACATAAGAACCCAGATGGGTAGAAGCACAGTTAATGGGCACACTGAGTGAATAAGGGAAAGCTTCTAGGAGAAAAGCTATTTGAGTTGCATGTGAGCAGTTTGCCAGATTTGTGCAGATAGGAGGCGTACACGGAAATGACAGGGCAAAGCCATTCTGATTTGAATGTAGCACAAAGAAAGAGAAACATGAAAGAACCTAGCAAGTCCTAGGAAATATGAAGAGTTCAATGCTGCATATGATTTCTAAGCACTTGAAAAAAGAAGGGAAATGGTGGCAGATATAAAGGCTAGAAAGACTTTAGGATTAGAATTCAAATAGATTTACATGTCAAACTAAGGCATTAAGATGGGACCTGATCTTCTAAGTCATGGGAATGCACAGTTTTCCAAGAAGAGATATGACAAGATTGGAATGCATAATTTTCCAAGACAAGATATGACAAGATTGGTTTTTTGTTTGTTTGTTTGTTTGGTAGGAAATTACACTGGCAGAAACTTGGATTATAGAAAGACTAATGACAGAGACCAACAAGGCTACTGTGCAAAGCAGATGGCCAAAAACAGTGACAGATGAGGAGCCTGCACTTCTACTTTAAATATCCCTGACACATGGTATTTTCCCTTTTTCATACTTTTTGTTATAGCGTTATCTATTGGATGGAGAAAGTTCATACAATAAGATTATCAAGATTAGACATAACATGGCCTTTACACATTTTTCTTACATGGTATTAAGGAGGAAAACAGTAAAAAAATTCAAGAACTGAAGTCAAGAGATCTGGGTTACAGGTTTGGTCTTTGCTGAGACTTTGGGAATGTCAGCTAACCTCTCAAAGCTCTGGTTTTCTCACTGGTAAAATAAGGAAATGGAACTAGATGATCTAAAACTCTTGAAAGTTCTAAAATGCTATGATCACACTGATACATCTTCAATTTTCTGGTCTCTAGTAAAAATGCAAATGTGAAACTCTATTTTAATTACCAACCAAATGTGAAAACCCATCAAAAACAGGCTGATACTATTGTACCTATTATTTACCTATGTGTACCTAATTTGTGAAGGATTTCATGACATATTAACATTATGTAGTCATCAACTACTTATCTGAAGCCCTAAGGCAAAACTGTAACTAAATTGTAAGATGTCTCTGTCAGCCTTTTCACTCCCAATCAGTATCTTTCAAAACAGGTATCCAAAAATACAATAATAATACTTATCCAACAAGGAGCATTCTTTTATTGGAGTGGTTCCAGACACTTAATCAACATCTGCAAAGTTGAATAGCAGTATGTTGGGTACAACAGTTTCAGACATTAACACTATCCCATGGAATCATGTTTGTCTGAACCTCTTACCGACACAAGAATTTTTTAACAGTATTCCTTTATCAATCAAAAAAAAAAGGTTCCAACTTGAGACATATGGTCTTGAGATTCATAATAAATTATGTGACTTTCTACTGATGTTCAAAGAAAAACTTTTACTATTCTTGTTCATATTAAAAAGTCTAGGAACATTCCAAACTTGTTTCTCTTCAAGAAAAACTTTTACACTGGATTTTCAAGAAAGGATAGTTAAGCCAAGAGTCTCCCTTCAAAAAAAAAAAAAGTGGTGAGATAAATAACATTTTTACCAAAGGTGAAAAACCAGATGCAAATCTTGCAATTCCAGTGTAAGTTTTAAATTTGTACAGCATAATTAACAAAGCCTAAATTAAAGTCATATTTCAAGGAAAATAATCCTAAAGTTTTGTAAGCCATAGTATTAAACTATAGAGATTTTTCTAATATTTTGTTACTTGTTTCAGTGTTTCTAAAGACCCAAATAATTTTTGAGTTATGTACTATACTACATATACCAGGATAATTTCTCTTTAACCTATCATGTGAGTTCTCTCTTGCTCCCTAAAACAGCATTACACATCTTCCTATGTTAACCAAAATAACAATGGAAACATCTAAATTGTAATTTACCACGATCAGAGTGCAGAATTTTTTACTGTACAAATCTGCATCACAGTTTAGAACAATCACTACAAACTTTTCGTTCTTTCAAATCACTGGTACCAACGCACATAAATTAATCCCACTAACAACCCACAAGAGATGTGTTTTGCTGTAAAGCTTCAAATCTCACTAGACTCTTGGTCCAAGAAAAAAAACCTTTATTATGGTTTTTCTTACATGTTATATAGTGATTTAAGTAAATGTTCATTGGGCCAAAAGTTCACCAAAAAAAAAGGCATATTATGCTGAAGGTACACAAACCAATCTGATGTGATGAAACCATCTTCCTCTACTAACGCAGCTTTATTACTTCTAATCAAATAAATTTCACTCAAGAAGGATATGTATTTGAATCAACAACTTTATTAGAGGGGGGAAATATTCAAAAAGAATGGAAATAGGAATTATATTATCTGCTGTTTGTTGTTGTTGTAAGCCCATGCTACTCAAATACAAGTCAGAAGAAAATTCTTAACTTTTCTCAGAAATTGTCTGCTAAAAGGAAGTTATTTTAATCAAAAAAAAATTTTTTTAATACATTTAAAAATTCTAGGTCAAGTGTATTACAAAGTTACCACGAGGAGTGTGAAAAGAGCCACTTTTATTTTGTAATGCCAATGTCTAAACAGGAAAACTTGATGTGCCTTCCCCAAATATATTTGATAACACTCCCACAGGAACACCAGTATTACAAGTAAAGTACATATTTCAAAAACAAAAGTTAATTATAGTACCTCACATCCCATGATACTCATTCAAGAACACCTGGCAATTATAAGAATTATGACAAAAGTTCACAAACAACTGAGTACTATCCGGCCTGTTTAGCCATAAGAAAGAAAAAATAATAACAATAATAATAATCCTGAAATTTGTAATTTTCAACATATTTTCACAGAAAATATTTCTGAAATTTTTTGTACAGAGAATCATAATTCTTGACACCCAACTCTAGATTGGGGGGAAAAAACTAGGGGCAAATGTCTCCAAAACTTTACAGTAATTGTGTTTTGTTTTTCCCTTTATAAAACTAGTGGGCAAGCGCGCGCGCACACACACACACGCACACATTCACACACACAACCTATCTACTTTGGTCCTAGAGTTCAGAAACCTACCATATCAAATTGCAACAGCGTGCACAGAAAGTGGCCCTTCAAATCTTACTAATGTCAGTGTGGCTGATACTCAGTTTATTCGGAAATGTTCAATACGACCCTAAAGCTCTGTTCTTTACACGTTGACAGTCTTTATGCAGTTTAAGCATGGCAGGCAGATCTTTCTGGACGCCCTAACCCTGGGGGAGGGGAATTCCTACAACGATGGGACATGCGGTAATAACTGGCCACCCATCACAGAGAGCTGGTTCCACCTGTCCTGCAGTTCGAGCTCAACTACTCGTAATATCGTCCAGTTCGACTTCTAATGAGGTAGGAGATTCCCGAAGATGTCCTACGGTTCTCCCTCAACTCCCAGGAAAACAAAGGTTCAGGCCCAGCTCTGTGTCACTCTGTACTCCGTTTTTGATAATCTAGATGCCCAGTAAACCCCAGCACGTAGTCACTTGGCAGAGAACGAAGTGATGGACAGAAGAATACCTAAGGTGAGGGAAAAAGAGGTGCCAGAGAACCTGGCCGAACTCTGAAGTTCTCGCGGGCAAAACGCGGTTACTCTCTCAGGATGTCGTCCCACATTCGAGCGGAACTCAGAGTGAGGGTGTGAAATCGGGGCGCGGGGGGGGCGGAGACGGGTGAGGAGGGGTCCAAAACACGACAGGGACGCGAGGGACCGAGCTGAAGGGCCAGTTCCGGCTAGCAGGTCCCAGGGGCGGAGGTCGTAGCTGGGACTGCCGTGCACACTGGGTCAGACCCGGGAGACTGCCGGGGACCAAGGCGCTAAGCCGCGCGACTGGCTCCGCGGCGAGGTTTCAAACCGCCGCCCCCGGGAGGGGCTCAGCGGATTGGAAGTTCAACAACCGCCGTCACCAGCCCAGGGCCGGAGCGGCAACTCCTCCGCGTCTTCCCAAGAGACCAGACCCCACCAACTCCACCTCTAGCCGAGGTCCAAACTCGTGTCGCCGCCTGCTCCATGTACGCGGAGAGCGCCCTTCGGTACGGGACCGACGGCCCCCGACCGGGCTGCGCCGCGGGAGCTCGAGGGGCGCGACGGAGCCGCAGGGGCAGGGGGGCGTCTCTCAGAGTCAAACCCGGGACATGGCCCCTCTACCACCTCCGCCGCGCCCCTTGGAAACGGTCCGATAGGGCTCCGACCCACCCATCCCGCCCGTTCGCGGACAGGGCGAGGACCCGAGCGACCCTACTCCCCCCGCCCCTGCTCTTACCCATCTTTTCGCCTCGCCTTGTAGACGTGCCCGTAGGTGCCGCGTCCCACTTTGCACCCTTCGTACTCAAACAAATCCTCCACCCGCTCCCGCTCCGCCGCCAGCTTCGCCTTGAAATCATAATCCATTGTCTGCTTCCCCCATAGAGGCACCGGGACGCGGGGGCCGCCGCCGCTCAGTCCCTCCTCCTCCTCCCCCCGCGGCCGCCGCTCCACTTCTCTACAACAGCCGCCTCTCGGGCGCGCGCGCGCCGCCAGCCGCTCCGCGATCCGCTTTCAGCAAGGGACTCCTCGGCGGCCGCGGCAACCACCACCTCCACCTCCTCCTCCTCTGCGGCGGCAGCGGCGGCGGCTCCCGCAGGCACCCTCAGTCCCGCCTCCCCCCTTCATTTCCTTGTTTTGGAACCTGGTGGGCCGCGCCGCGGCTTCCTACAGCTTATTAACGAACCAGCCCGTCCGCCCCAAGGTCGCGGAGCCTCCTGGGAAATGTAGTCCTGAAGGCCTCAGGATTGGCTAAAGGATTGCCACCGTAAGAACTGTAACTCCCACGTTGCCTTGGGCCCAGAGCCGCGCCTCCGCAAGGCATGCACGCCGGCGCACTGGGGCCGCCCCTCCCCCTCAGGTAGCGCTGGACTCCCAGTGAAGGTAAAAAGCGCCAAGTTGCAGTGTGCTTTCTGCAAGCCTGTGGGAGCTAGTGGAAAAAGGCCCTTGTTCTAGTAGGAAGGAGGAATTCCAGTCTGATTTTCCAGGCGAGAAGGAATATGGAAAGTACTTAACAAGTGCTTTGCCCAGAAGTTTACTCCAGGGGTTTGCGAGGCGAGGACTGTTGTAATAGAACAGTTCTACTGCAGATTGTTGTTTATTTTCCTTGGCAATTTGTCCTCCAGTTGCCCCCCCCCCCAATCTGGCCCTCATTGGCGGAGTTTAGAGAATGACGTCCTAGTTGGTGCGTGGGTATCCCCAGTCTTTGGCTTCCTTCCCGCTTTTGATTGGTTGTGCTCAGTTCTTCCTGATAGGTTAATCTTTTTTCTTTACGATGCAAATACATTATTTCAAACGCTGAACCGTCAGCAGTTTCTTAGTTCTTGCATTGGTTGAAGAGAACCTATAACTTCTCAGCCGCATCCTTTTCGTGGTGCTGTAGTAGGTCTTCCGCCCTAACTTTGGTAGCCAAGCTTTGACCATCTAAGAACAATCGGAATGCCTAGAAGATCCAGCGTTTTAAAAACAATCGTTTTGGTTGGATTGAAAAGGGCTTTATATATATATGGTCTATGCATATTATGAACATTGATTCATTTCATTATTGTGTTCATAAAGTCTCAGATACTCGAAATACAAACTTAAATGTGATTGATGCTAGGATAGGATTTATGTACTACATTCGGTGGGAGCACGAAGGAGGGAATGATCGATTTTGCCTGAAGTAGGGAAAGTTATAGTGACTTCTGCTTGCTAGGTATTGGAAGAAGCCTGGAAAACTGAAAGGGGGGCGGGAGGAGAGAATTGCTTGTTTACTCCAACAATCCCGCCTGGGAAGCTTCCTCAGATCTTGAAGGCATGTTCAATAAAGTAACTGAGTTTCTCTTATTGCAAACCACTATGATAACTGCTGGAGATACTAGGTGAAAAACTTGTTTTTTTTCCTTCGGGGTACTAAAACCTATTGTAGCAATAAACATGTAAGCAAATTAACAGTAAACTGTGTAGGTACAAAGACCAATGGTAGAATATGAGGAGCTCATAACTCTAGAGGTAGGCTTTCCGAAAGTGGGCTGGAGCCAAAATTTAAAGGATAAGTAGGACTTTGCCTAGAAGACAGGTGGGGCAGTAGGGAGCAAGGAGTTATTTCAGGCAGAACAGCATGTACATATATCAAGAGAGGTTGATATACTCTGAGAAATGCAAGTAGTTTGAATATTATACATCAAGGCAGGGAAAGGAGATGGGTAAGAAGGAGCTGGACAGATAACTATGAGTCAGGATGGACTAGATGGCAACGGGTTTGGTTTGCCTTTTGGACGGATAAGCAGAGATCAAATTATGAAGCTAGGTATGTCAAGAAGTATTAGATTTCATCATATTGTAGACAGTAGGGAGTCACCGAAGACATTTGAGATAGAGTGATTTAATTGGTCTGATGTATTCAAAAGATCCTTCTGAAGTCTTTTTTAATTAAACCAAATGGTAATTTTGCTTAATTAGTAAAGAATGTCTGCTTTGAGCATAGTACTCTTTTTTAAAAAAACTATAAGAGATCAAACTGACAACAAGTGGAAAGGTTAGACAGAAAGTGTCGTGGTTAAGGTTGTGTGTCAGCTTGGCTGAGCCATGAGCCTCAGCGATTTGCTACTCATATGGTGGTGTGATCACTTCCATGATGAGATTTGGTATGATGTGATCACCTCCATGATGGAACCTGCTGTGAGTAGCCAATCAGTTGAAAGGCAATTTCCTTGGGCATGTGGCCTGCATGGAATATAAGTGGCAAGGCTTGTGGGCTTTTGCTTGCTCTGGATCTTGCAGCTCGCTCCTGTCCATCTGGGTTTCGGCTCTTGGGACTTGAACTAGCAGCTTACCTGTGGTCTTGCCTGCTGATCTTTGGGATTCATCCATCTTCACAGGCTGTGAACAGGAGCCCTGCTCTCTTATCTACCGGTCTAGGGATTGCCAGCCCCTGTGGCTATGTGCATCCAGAGAAGCCTGACCCATGGACTTGGGACATTCCAGCCCCAACAACTGAGTGAGCCATTTCCTTGATATAAATCTATCTATCTATCTATCTATCATCTATCTATTTCTACACTTTACTAATTTTGCTTCTCTAGAGAACTCAGCTAAGACAGGAAGCTTAGGGAGCAGTGAGTTTATGTTAATAGTGAAGAACAATTTGGAAAAGGAGGGTGAGAATGGCTGCACAACTTGGAGAATGTAATCAATGTCACTGAATTGTACATGTAGAAATTGTTGAATCAGTGTATGTATTTTGAATTGTATGTAATGTTGAATTGCTATATATATTTTCAACAAAAAATAAACTATTAAAAAAAAAATCCAAAACAAATTGTTCATCACTGGAGATAGCTAGCGTACTAACAACATACTGTGAAAACTGGTCATTAAAAAGAATTAAATGTTAAAAAAAAAAAAAGATTTTTCTGACAACAGCTCTCAGGATAGATTGAAGGGAGTTGAGACTAATAAAGAAGTTATCACGTTGTTGTTGGGTGCCATCAAGTAGATTCCAACTCATAGTGCTATCCCATGTGACAGAGTAAAGCTTTCGCATAGGATTTTCTTGCCTGTAATCTTACAGAAGCAGTTTGCCAGACCTTGAGCCATTTATCAAGATCAAATAATTCCAGTGAAGCATGCATCATCTTTGTCTTTACTTTGTAGATGTTAAAATTACAACTTCTGCTTTTTTTTTCCTTTCATATTTGGTTGATATTGCTCATTATTTCCCCCTTCTTAATGCCATACATGACTCACAGAGCTTACAAAATAGAGAATCTGCAGTTGCCATCTCCATTGAAAAATTCATTGCCTCAATAAGTATAAGAAGTCTTCCTTGCCTTTGGAGTCCTTGGGTGGTGCAAATAGTTAACACGCTAGGCTACTAACTGAAAGGTTGGAGGTTCAAGTCCACCCAAAGGCATCTCAGAAAAAAAGGCCTGACAGTCTACTTCCAAAAACTCAGCCATTGAAAACCCCATGGAGCACAGTTCTACTCTGGCACACATGAGGTCACCATGACTTGGAGTTGACTCAAGGGCAACTGGTTTTTTTTCTTGCCCTTGCTCTTTCCATCAACCACAACATTTACCTGGCCAATTAGATTTCACAGCATTAGCTGCCATGCAAATATCTGTTACTGTTCTGGGGGAGATCTCTCCACTATTTAAGTAAACATTGATTAAAAGTCTGAAAACAGCCCTCAGTCCAGTAATTCGGTCCCTCAGGGAGTTTGAAAGAGTCTGTGGAGCTTCCATGACCTTGCCTTGTACATGTTGTACTGACTTCCCCAGTACTGTGTACTGTCTTACCCTTCACCAGAGTTACCACTTATCTATTGTCTGTTTGGTGATGGGTAAGACAGTACACAATACTGGGGAAGCCAGCTTAACTTGTCCAAAGCAAGGTCATGGAAGCTCCATAGACACATTCAGACTCCCTGAGGGACTGAATTAACTGAGCTGAGGGCTCTGGGAACCATGGTCTCAGGGGAATATCTAGCTCAATTGGCATAACAAAGTTTACAGAGAAAATGTTCTACATTCTACTTTGATGAACAGCATCTGAGGTCTTAGAAGCCTGTAAGCGGCCATCTAAGATACTCCACTGGTCTCACCCCTTCAGGAGCAAGGGCGAATGAAGAAAACTAAAGATACAAGGGAAAGATTAGTCTAAAGGACAAGGGGACCACAACTACCATGGCCTGCACCAGAGTGAGTCCAGTACAACTAGATGGTGCCTGGCTACCACTACTGACTATTCTGACAGGACTCACAATAGAGGGTCTCAGACAGAGCTGGAGAAAAATGTAGAACAAAATTCTAACTCAACGAAAAAAGACCAGACTTACTGGCCTGACAGAGACTGGAGAAACCCCAAAAGTATGGTCCCTGGACACCCTCTTAGCTCAGTAATGAAGTCACTTCGGAGGCTCACCCTTCAGCCAAAGATTAGACAGGCCCATAAAACAAAACAAAACTAAAGGGGCACACCAGCCCTGGGACAGGGACTAGAAGGCAGGAGGGAACAGGAAAGCTGGTAACACGGAACCAAAGGTAGGGAGGGGAAAGTGTTGACATGTCATGGAATTGTTAACCAATGTCATGAAACAGTATGTGTACTAACTGTTTAATGAGAAGCTAGTTTGTTCTGTAAAACTTCTTCTAAACTTCTCTAAAAGTCTGAGAACAAAGCTTTTAATAAAACCAAAAAACCAAACCTGTTGCCATCAAGTCGAATCCAACTCACAGTGACCCAATAGGACAGAGTACAACTGCCCCACAGAGTTTCCAAGGAGTACCTGGTAGATTCAAACTGCCAGCCTTTTGGTTAGCAGATGTAGCTTTTAACCACTATGCCACCAGGGTTCCCCCTTTTAATAAGGATGGTCTAAATTTGAAGGCAATTGGGGAAACAGATTCTGGTCAAAGTTAGGGAATCTGAGGAAGAGGAATAAGAGGCAGTGAGATTAAGGATCAGACCTTTCTCTGTCAGATGAGACTATAGGCTGGACTGTAGGGTCGCTATGAGTTGGAATCAACTTGACGGCAATGGGTACAAGTAAGGGAGGAATGGAGCCCTGGTGGAGCAGTGGTTAAGCATTCAGCTGTTAACAAAAAGGTCAGCAGTTGGAATCCATTAGCCACTCCTTGAATACCCTATGGGGCAGCTCTGCTCAGTTCTTTAGGGTTGCTATGAGTAGGAATTGATGGCAACAGGTTTGGGTTCGGTTTAAGGAAGGTATGCCAGCCTGTTGCTGGTAGGGTGTAGGAAAAGCTTGGTACCCAAGCTTTGACTCTGCCACTGAATGAGGGGCCATCCTGAAAAAGGCAAAAAAAAAAAAAAAAGTCCTTCCCTTCCTCCCACACCACATTCAGTGAGGATGGGAGGGAATCTTTGGTATCCCTAGACTGGGTTTTCTTCTTTATATTTTTCTTTTTGTAAAGGAGAGTCTAACTGCAAGAATGAACTTCAAACATTCCCTCTTCATCTTTTAAAAGAATTACTCTATTCTAATGACAAAAACAAGGAGCACTTAGCACAGTGGCTAAGTGCTGGGCTGCTAACTGGAATGTCGGTAGGTAGTTCAAACCCAACAGCTGCTCTGCAGGAGAAAGATGTGGCAGTCTGATTCTCTAAAGATTTACAACCTTGTAAACCCCATGGGGCAATACTGCTCTCTTCTATATGGTCTCTATGAGTCGGAATTGACTCAGTGGCAGTGGGTTTGGTTTGGTTTTAATTAAACAGATACCAGTGGTGGATTAATGTGATCCTTAAAAATTTGGCTAGTATTCTCTGATTACAAAAATCTTTCTGTTCTTTTTATTATTTTTTAGTAGATCATGTGTGTCTTGGGGTGGGGGGGAACCACTGTAGTTGAGTCAATTCCAGCCCTGTGTTTTACAGAGTAGAACTGCTCCATAGGATTTTCTTGGGTGTAGTCTTTACAGAAGCAGATTCCTAGGCCTTTCATCTGTGGTGCCACTGGGTGGATTCAAACTGCCAACCTTTTGGTTGGCAGCCAAATGCAAACCATTCATGCCACTCAAGGTCCTGGGAAAATATAGGATGTCCTCAAATATACAATAAATACAGTGTGCTACAAAACAGCAAAAAAGTAGATTAATCCGTGTTAATCAGTATTAAGCTGATAATTATTTCAAAGAGAGCTGGGGGAATTTTTTTGTTGTTGTTCATAAAAAGAAAAATCAAATTCCTTCTAAGCAGTAACAAGACTAAGTAGGAACCTTATTTGTCTCTTCAGCTTACTATGTTTTCATGAAAACATAGGAATTGTTCTGTGATACCAGAATGCAGCCTGCCCAAAACATAAATAAATGATAATCCCACAGAAATTAATAAAGACTAATCACATGCCAATAAGGAATTTGAAAAGCTTGGTCTAAATATTAAAAAGTTGAGTTCACTTGGCACAGGTAGAGAACCTGCAATGAACGAAAAAAGTGATAGTCTCAACAGTTTATTCAAGTAAAAAGGAAAGGTCGGTATGCCCAGCATCCAATGGATTAGGCATGAAGAGAGCTGAGCTGCAAATCTTGCAAGTCAGGTTCACTGTACATGTGATGGATACAACAAAATTGTGACTGTATTTTAATGCTTATGCCCTTAGTTATGACCAGTTTATGAGATATGTGGAAGTCAAATCTGAATATAGTGATAAAATTTCTCTTGCCTCAGTTTAATCTAGGTCAGAGAAACTTATAAAAGAGGTTTACCAAGTTGTTTCCTCACGGTTTAAGGCTCAGCTCAGGATCATTTCCTTCAGGAAGTCTCTTGCCTCTCCCAAACTGGTGCCCCTTTTCAGTGCTGGCAGCACCCCATGCAGAACTCATTACACTTCCCTCATCTTAAACCCATTGCCGTTAGTGGATTCTGACTCATAGCAACCCGATAGGATAGAGGAGAACTGCCCCATAGGATTTCCAAGGAGTGGCTGGTGGATTTGAACTGCTGACTTTTTGGCTGGCAGCCAAGCTGTTAACCACTGTACCACCAGGACTCCTTCCTTATCTTATGCGTATCATATTTATATGTCTTTCTCCCCAGGTAGGCAGTGAGTGCCTCAGTGAGCAAGGGTTAGGGTAGTTGCTTTCCAGTCTCTTACATTTGGTTGTTTTTTTGCTGGGTGTATTAGTTTCCTGGGCAGCCATAACAAACTACCACAAATTAGGTGACTTATAAGAACAGAAATTCATGGTCTCCGAATTGAGGGTGTGAGCAGGGCCTTATTCACTCAGAAGGCTCTAGGGGAGATTCTTTCTTGTCTCTCCCAGCTTCTAGTAGCTCCAGGCATTCCTTAACTTGCAGCTGCAGCAGAACTCAATGGTCACATGGCAATTTTCCCTTGGTCTGCCTCTCTTTGTCTCTTCTTTTTTATATGGGCATTGCTAAGACTGGATTAGGACCCACCCTACTCCAGCATGACCTCATGTTAATTTAACTGAAAACATCTTCTAAGACCCTATTTCCGCAGGTACCAGCAGTTAAGACTTCAATGTATCTTTTCCGGGATAATGTTCAATCCATGATACAGGATACCCAATTCTGAGGAAAATAAATCTTCCTCAGAACCCTGAAGGTATCACCCCACTATTTTCTAACATTCAATGATTCAGATGTGTTATAAGTTTGTGTTATCCCTTTTTTTAAGCGTCCTATTTTTATTCCATAGAAATGTTTAGGACCTACTGTTTAATCTTGAAGATATAATCTTTCACAGGGATGTATCTGGGTGTGGGTGTTTTTAATTCATTTTGCTCTATTATTTGTGATATTTTCCTGCCTCCTCTACCACCACCTCACCACTCCATTCTGTACTCTTTTGGGGATTCTTATTAGTCAAATGGTAGATTTCCTTAATTGGTGCTTAATGTCCCTTAACACTTTTCCCTTATTTTCCACCCTTGTCTTTTTATTGTTACTTTTGGGAAAATTGCCTTCATTTTTTTTTTTCCCACCCCTTCTGTTAAATTTGTTTTTGTTGTTGTCATCTTCCTAATCTCTAGGCTCTTTTTTGTTCTCAGGGTATCCCAACCTTATAGTGCTCTGTTCTTATTTTATGAATGAAATATATTCTTGGATATCTCTGAATATAGTTATTAGAGGTTTGTTTGTTAGCGTGTTTCTTCCTTGCATTATTTATTTTGCCTCCAGAATTATTTTGCAGTTTGTACTTTTATTTTCCTTTTGGTAGTTTTCCTCATACATCTGGTGATCCTTAGTTGGTGGTGTGTATTTAAGAATGAAGACTGGGAGTATAGTATGTTTTCTGTTTTGGTTTACTTTGGTTTGGTTTCATTTTTCTCATAATTATTTTTATGTGTCTGTTTCCTGCTAGGTTTTTCCTCTGAACCAGAAGTTTGCTTAGGAGCTCTGAGTATTTAGGCTGGAGGTTTCTGTTAACACTTGTCTATGGAATGAGAGCGCAGGGAACCCGCAAGTGCCAGAATAAAGGCTTTCCCCTGAGGTGCTAACACTAACATTAGGGGCCTTAGCATTTCCCTTCTCTAGCAGCACTTCTGTTTTTGGCTTGGTGCTTATATCCGGTGCCTTTGCTCTGGCCAACCAGCTTGCCTGTAGGGGTAGGGGGCGGCATCAAGTAAAGTCAACTGTTTTATATACAGTCCTCAATTAATGCCCCAATTCTTAAGTCTATTGCTGCACTCCCTTGTACCTACCAACTCTGACAGCCCCAGAACTTCTCAGTGGTTGTGGCAGACCACCTGCATCCTTCCAACCTTGTAGATGAGGCCTACAGCTTCCCCTGCTCTGTTACATCTGTCCTCATAGTCTTACAGAAATGTTTTGAAAACTCTTGCTCCCAAGTCTCTTCACTATTAGTTTACTCGTCTTTGTACTTCTGAGTCTTTATTTCAGTGGTGTCTTAAGAGAGACAAGAAGGAAATATATGTGTTCAACCCACCGTCTTTAAACAGAAACAAAAATTGTAGTATGAGGGCAAAGGCCATGCCTCTTTTATTTGCCAGTAAATATCCAGTGCCTAGCACAGTTAACAGGAGACCTGGTGGTGCAATGGTTGAGAGCTACGGCTGCTAACCAAAAGGTCGGCAATTCCAATCCACCAGCCACTCCTGGGAAACCCTATGGGGCAGTTCTACTGTGTCCTATAGGGTCACTGTGAGTCAGAATTGACTCGATGGCAATGAGTTTTGTTAACAGTTTAGCACAGTTTAGAATGAAGACACTCGATAATTTGTTAAATAAAACAATGTTTCAGGTATCCAGGAAGTTTATCCCTCTTGTCTCTGACTTGCCATCTACGGTAGCTAAGAGAACATAGCAATGGAATTAGAATATACCACTAGTTTTGATGATAAAAATACATCTAAAGAAATTAAACAAAAATTATTTTATCCGGAGGCGGGGCCAAGATGGCGGACTAGGTGGACGCTACCGCGGATCCCTCTTGCAACAAAGACTCGGAAAAACAAGTGAATCGATCACATACATAACAATCTACGAACCCTGAACAACAAACACAGATTTAGAGATGGAGAACGAACAAATACGGGGAGGCAGCGATTGTTTTCAGAGCCTGGAGCCAGCGTCCCAGTCAGGTGACCTCGGCGCCCAATTTGGGGCAAAGCCCAGGGGGGCAAATGGCACAAACAAGGGGCCTAGCCCTGGCCCCCGAACTCATTCCGGGAGGGGGCCCAGCTACTTCGCGTGGGCGGCCTGGCGGGGCAGCCCTGGGGAAAAGTCCCCAGGAGGCAGTGACAGTTCTTGGAGCGGAGAGAGCAGCGTCCCAGCCAGGGAGCCATCCCACCGGGATTTTGGCGGGGCGCGGGCGTGGGGAGCTGCTCCACCACCCTGAACTAACCCCGGGAGGGGGCCCATCCGGTTCGCGCAGGCGGCGTGGCGACGCAGCTGGTGGGAGAAGTCCCCGGGAGACAGTGACGGGTCTTGGAGCGGAGAGAGTGGCGTCCCAGCCGGGACACACGGTCGCAGCGCAGGCGCGGGGAGCTGCTCCGCTAGCCTGAGCTGACCCTGGGGGGGAGCCCAGCCGGGTCGCCAGGGCGGCGCGGCGTCGCGGTAGGCGGGACGGGGAGTCCCAGGGAGGCAGTGACTGATTTTGGAGTTGGGAGTGCACCGTCCCAGGCTGGCAGCGGAGGATCTGACCGTGACTCCAGTGGGCCAGACCCCCCAGGGGCAATCTCCACACAGCCAGCACACATAGGTGATGCGCCCCGCGGGAATCTCAGATATAAAAGTCATTCCAAGCAAGACAAGCAACTCTGGCTATATTCTGAGGTGCTACTCTCCTATCTCTCTGATCCCTCCCCACCCTCCCCAGGCGGCTTCATTAACATCCGAATAGCCTGAGCCGGGGGAGAACTCTGATAGGGATCTGACTGCGTTTTTTTTTAGCGGATTTTCTGGAAAAACTAGTTTCCCACTGATGGCTCGGAGACAGCACTCCATATCAAACCACATAAAGAAGCAGACCATGACAGCTTCTCCAACCCCCCAAACAAAAGAATCAAAATCTTTCCCAAATGAAGATACAATCCTGGAATTATCAGATAAAAAAAAAAAAAAGAACAGATACAGAATATAAAAAACTAATTTACAGAATGCTTCAAGACATCACAAACGAAATAAGGCAAACTGCAGAAAAAGCCAAGGAGCACACCGATAAAACTGTTGAAGAACTCAAAAAGATTATTCAAGAACATAGTGGAAAAATTAATAAGTTGCAAGAATCCATAGAGAGACAGCATGTAGAAATCCAAAAGATTAACAGTAAAATTACAGAATTAGATAACGCAATAGGAAGTCAGAGGAGCAGACTCGAGCAATTAGAATGCAGACTGGGACATCTGGAGGACCAGGGAATCAACACCAACATAGTTGAAAAAAAATCAGATAAAAGAATTTAAAAAAATGAAGTAACCCTAAGAATCATGTGGGACTCTATCAAGAAGGATAACTTGCGGGTGATTGGAGTCCCAGAACAGGGAGGGAGGACAGAAAACACAGAGCAAATAGTTGAAGATCTCCTGACAGAAAACTTCCCTGACATCATGAAAGACGAAAGGATATCTATCCAAGATGCTCATCGAACCCCATTTAAGATTGATCCAAAAAGAAAAACGCCAAGACATATTATCATCAAACTCGCCAAAACCAAAGATAAACAGAAAATTTTAAAAGCAGCCAGGGAGAAAAGAAAGGTTTCTTTCAAGGGAGAATCAATAAGAATAAGTTCAGACTACTCAGCAGAAACCATGCAGGCAAGAAGGGAATGGGATGACATATACAGAGCACTGAAGGAGAAGAACTGCCAGCCAAGGATCATATATCCAGCAAAACTCTCTCTGAAATATGAAGGCGAAATTAAGATATTTACAGACAAACACAAGTTTAGAGAATTTGCAAAAACCAAACCAAAGCTACAAGAAATACTAAAGGATATTGCTTGGTCAGAAAACCAATAATATCAGATACCAGCACAATACAAGGTCACAAAACAGAATGTCCTGATATCAACTCAAATAGGGAAATCACAAAAACAAACAAATTAAGATTAATTAAAAAAAAAAAATACACATAGCAGGGAATCCTGGAAGTCAATAGGTAAAAGATCATAATAATCAAAAAGAGGGACTAAATACAGGAGGCATTGAACTGCCATATGGAGAGTGATACAAGGTGCTATAGAACGATACAAGTTAGGTTTTTACTTAGAAAAATAAGGGTAAATAATAAGGTAACCACAAAAAGGTATAACAACTCCATAATTCAAGATAAAAGCCAAGAAAAACGTAACGACTCAACTAACATAAGGTCAAACACTATGAAGATGAGGATCTCACAATTTACTAAGAAAAACGTCTCAGCACAAAAAAGTATGTGGAAAAATGAAATTGTCAACAACACACATGAAAAGGCATCAAAATGACAGCACTAAAAACTTATTTATCTATAATTACGCTAAATGTAAATGGACTAAATGCACCAATAAAGAGACAGAGAGTCACGGACTGAATAAAGAAACACGATCCATCTATATGCTGCCTACAAGAGACACACCTTAGACTTAGAGACACAAACAAACTAAAACTCAAAGGATGGAAAAAAATATATCAAGCAAACAATAAGCAAAAAAGAAGAGGAGTAGCAATATTAATTTCTGACAAAATAGACTTTAGACTTAAATCTACCACAAAGGATAAAGAAGGACACTATATAATGATAAAAGGGACAATTGATCAGGAAGACATAACCATAGTAAATATTTATGCACCCAATGACAGGGCTGCAAGATACATAAACCAAATTTTAACAGAATTGAAAAGTGCGATAGACACCTCCACAATTATAGTAGGAGACTTCAACACACCACTTTCGGAGAAGGACAGGACATCCAGTAAGAAGCTCAATAGAGACACGGAAGAACTACTTACAACAATCAACCAACTTGACCTCATTGACTTATACAGAACTCTCCACCCAACTGCTGCAAAGTATACTTTTTTTTCTAGCACACATGGAACATTCTCTAGAATAGACCACATATTCGGTCATAAAACAAACCTTTGCAGAGTCCAAAACATCGAAATATTACAAAGCATCTTCTCAGACCACAAGGCAATAAAACTAGAAATCAATAACAGAAAAACTAGGGAAAAGAAATCAAATACTTGGAAAATGAACAATACCCTCCTGAAAAAAGACTGGGTTATAGAAGACATCAAGGAGGGAATAAGGAAATTCATAGACTGCAACGAGAATGAAAATACTTCCTATCGAAACCTCTGGACACAGCAAAAGCAGAGCTCAGAGGCCAATTTATATCGATAAATGCACACATGCAAAAAGAAGAAAGAGCCAAAAGCAGAGAATTGTCCCTACAACTTGAACAAATAGAAAGTGAGCAACAAAAGAATCCATCAGGCACCAGAAGAAAACAAATAATAAAAATTAGAGCTGAACTAAATGAATTAGAGAACAGAAAAACAATTGAAAGAATTAACAAAGCCAAAAGCTGGTCTTTGAAAAAATTAACAAAATTGATAAACCATTGGCTAGACTGACTAAAGAAATACAGGAAAGGAAACAAATAACCCGAATAAGAAACGAGAAGGACCACATCACAACAGAACCAAATGAAATTAAAAGAATCATTTCAGATTACTACGAAAAATTGTACTCTAACAAATTTGCAAACCTAGAAGAAATGGATGAATTCCTGGAAAAACACTACCTACCTAAACTAACACATTCAGAAGTAGAACAACTAAATAGACCCATAACAAAAAAAGAGATTGAAACGGTAATCAAAAAACTCCCAACAAAAAATGCCCTGGCCCGGACGGCTTCACTGCAGAGTTCTACCAAACTCTCAGAGAAGAGTTAACACCACTACTACTGAAGGTATTTCAAAGCATAGAAAATGACGGAATACTACCCAACTCATTCTATGAAGCCACCATCTCCCTGATACCAAAACCAGGTAAAGACATTACAAAAAAAGAAAATTATAGACCTATATCCCTCATGAACATAGATGCAAAAAACCTCAACAAAATTCTAGCCAATAGAATCCAACAACACATCAAAAAAATAATTCACCCTGATCAAGTGGGATTTATACCAGGTATGCAAGGCTGGTTTAATATCAGAAAAACCATTAATGTAATCCATCACATAAATAAAACAAAACACAAAAACCACATGATCTTATCAATTGATGCAGAAAAGGCATTTGACAAAGTCCAACACCCATTTATGATAAAAACTCTTACCAAAATAGGAATTGAAGGAAAATTCCTCAACATAATAAAGGGCATCTATGCAAAGCCAATAGCCAATATCACTCTAAATGGAGAGAACCTGAAAGCATTTCCCTTGAGAACGGGAACCAGACAAGGATGCCCTTTATCACCGCTCTTATTCAACCTTGTGCTTGAAGTCCTAGCCAGGGCAATTAGGCTAGACAAAGAAATAAAAGGTATCCGGATTGGCAAGGAGGAAGTAAAGTTATCACCATTTGCAGATGACATGATCTTATGCACAGAAAACCCTAAGGAATCCTCCAGAAAACTACTGAAACTAATAGAAGAGTTTGGCAGAGTCTCAGGTTATAAAATAAACATACAAAAATCACTTGCATTCCTCTACATCAACAAAAAGAACACCGAAGAGGAAATCACCAAATCAATACCATTCACAGTAGCCCCCAAGAAGATAAAATACTTAGGAATAAATCTTACCAAGGATGTAAAAGACCTATACAAAGAAAACTACAAAGCTCTACTACAAGAAATTCAAAAGGACATCCTTAAGTGGAAAAACATACCTTGCTCATGGATAGGAAGACTTAACATAGTAAAAATGTCTATTCTACCAAAAGCCATCTATTCATATAACGCACTTCCGATCCAAATTCCAATGTCATATTTTAAGGGGATAGAGAAACAAATCACCAGTTTCATATGGAAGGGAAAGAAGCCCTGGATAAGCAAAGCATTACTGAAAAAGAAGAAGAAAGTGGGAGGCCTCACTCTACCTGATTTCAGAACCTATTATACAGCCACAGTAGTCAAAACAGCTTGGTACTGGTACAACAACAGGCACATAGACCAATGGAACAGAATTGAGAACCCAGATATAAATCCATCCACGTATGAGCAGCTGATATTTGACAAAGGACCAGTGTCAGTTAATTGGGGAAAAGATAGTCTTTTTAACAAATTGTGCTGGCATAACTGGATATCCATTTGCAAAAAAAGGAAACAGGACCCATACCTCACACCATGCACAAAAACTAACTCCAAGTCGATCAAAGACCTAAACATAAAGACTAAAACGATAAAGATCATGGAAGAAAAAATAGGGACAACATTAGGAGCCCTAATACAAGGCATAAACAGAATACAAAACGTTACCAAAAATGACGAAGAGAAACCAGATAACTGGGAGCTCCTAAAAATCAAACACCTATGCTCATCTAAAGACTTCACCAAAAGAGTAAAAAGACCACCTACAGACTGGGAAAGAATTTTCAGCTATGACATCTCAGACCAGCGCCTGATCTCTAAAATCTACATGATTCTGTCAAAACTCAACCACAAAAAGACAAACAACCCAATCAAGAAGTGGGCAAAGGATATGAACGAACACACATTTCACTAAAGAAGATATTCAGGCAGCCAAGAGATACATGAGAAAATGCTCTCGATCATTAGCCATTAGAGAAATGCAAATTAAAACTACGATGAGATTCCATCTCACACCAACAAGGCTGGCATTAATCCAAAAAACACAAAATAATAAATGTTGGAGAGGCTGCGGAGAGATTGGAACTCTTATACACTGCTGGTGGGAATGTAAAATGGTACAACCACTTTGGAAATCTTTCTGGCGTTATCTTAAACAGTTAGAAATAGAACTACCATACAACCCAGAAATCCCACTCCTCGGAATATACCCTAGAGATACAAGAGCCTTCACACAAACAGATATATGTACACCCATGTTTATTGCAGCTCTGTTTACAATAGCAAAAAGCTGGAAGCAACCAAGGTGTCCATCAACGGAAGAATGGTTAAATAAATTGTGGTATATTCAACAATGGAATACTACGCATCGATAAAGAACAGTGACGAATCTGTGAAACATTTCATAACATGGAGGAACCTGGAAGGCATTATGCTGAGCGAAATTAGTCAGAGGCAAAAGGACAAATATTGTATAAGACCACTATTATAAGATCTTAAGAAATAGTAAAAACTGAGAAGAACACATACATAGTTTTGTGGTTACGAAGGGGGGAGGGAGGGAGGGTGGGAGAGGGTTTTTTATGGATTAATCAGTAGATAAGAACTGCTTTGGGTGAAGGGAAAGACAACACTCAATACATGGAAGGTCAGCTCAATTGGACTGGACCAAAAGCAAAGAAGTTTCTGGGATAAAATGAATGCTTCAGAGGTCAGCGGAGCAGGGGCGGGGGTCTGGGGAACAAGGTTTGAGGGGACTTCTAAGTCAATTGGCAAAATAATTCTATTAGGAAAACATTCTGCATCCCACTTTGAAATGTGGCCTCTGGGGTCTTAAATGCTAACAAGCGGCCATCTAAGATGCATCAATTGGTCTCCACCCACCTGGAGCAAAGGAAAATGAAGAACACCAAGGTCACACGACAACTAGGAGCCCAAGAGACAGAAAGGGCCACATGAACCAGAGACCTACATCATCCTGAGACCAGAAGAACTAGTTGGTGCCCGGCCACAATCGATGACTGCCCTGACAGGGAGCACAACAGAGAACTCCTGAGGGAACAGGAGATCAGTGGGATGCAGACCCCAAAATCTCATAAAAAGACCGTACTTAATGGTCTGACTGAGACTAGAGGAATCCCGGCGGCCATGCTCCCCAGACCTTCTGTCAGCACAGGACAGGAACCATCCCCGAAGACAACTCATCAGACATGAAAGGGACTGGTCAGTGGGTGGGAGAGAGATGCTGATGAAGAGGGAGCTAATTATATCAGGTGGACACTTGAGAGTGTGTTGGCAGCTCTTGTCTGGAGGGGGGATGGGAGGATAGAGAGAGAGGGAAGCTGGCAAAATTGTCACGAAAGGAGAGACCGAAAGGGCTGACTCAATAGGGGAAGAGCAGGTGGGAGTACGGAGTAAGATGTATGTAAACTTATATGTGACAGACTGATTGGATTTGTAAACGTTCACTTGAAGCTTAATAAAAGTTAATTAAAAAAAATTATTTTATCCAACAGGGGAAAAAAGAATGCTTCAGGTAGCCTAGTTTCAAGAACTAACTTAACTATAAGTGAAGCTGGGAGCCACTGTCGGTGAGGTAAATCGGGAGACAGAATTGCAATGTGCCTGATTGAATGTTTTCAGGAATAGTTTAATATTATTGATTTAATCATTATTGATCAATAAGTAGTACTTAGTCTGTATACTTGCACAATTTTTTATAAAAGTTAATTTGATTAAAGTTTGCTTTAAATTGTGTTTATATTACTGAGGATAATATTTATTTACAATCTATAGGAGGGAAACCCTGGTGGTGTAGTGGTTGAGTGCTATGGCTGCTAACCAAAGGGTCGGCAGTTCTAATCTGCCAGGTCCTCCTTGGAAACTCTATGGGGCAGTTCTACTCTGTCCTATAGGGTCGCTATGAGTCGGAATTGACTCGACGGTACTGGGTTTTATTTGATAAATAAGGAATTCCTATTCTTAGTATATAATAATGAAATGTTATAAATTAATAAGAGAAAGATGAGCATCTCATTACAAAAACTGACAAAGGCATGATCAGATAATTCATAGTAGGGGAAAGGCAAATGACCAAGATGTTAGTTCAGCTGACTGATAATCAAAGAACTGCAAATTAAAAATAAGACTTATGTACTAGACCAACTGCATTTAAAGTTTTTAGTCTCTGCACTCCTTTATCATCTTAAAAACTGAAGACTCGAAGAACTTTTGTTTATGTGGGTTAAATCTAGCAATGTTTACCATATTAAAAATAGCAGGTGATACATTTTTAAAATATTTTTTAAATAACAATAATGTTAGCGTATTTATATAAAAAATACTGTATTTTCCAAAAGAAAAATAGAATTAGTGAGAAGAGGGCCATTGTTTTACATGTTTGTAAGTTTGTTTAATATCCGGCTTAATAAAATACATGTAGGTTTCCATATCTGCTTCTGTATTCATTCTATTGCAATTTGTTGTTTTGATTGAAATATATGAAGAAAATCTGGCATAACACAGGTATACATATAGCTGGAAAAGGGAGGGGTATTTTCATACCCTTTTTATATAATTATCTGGATATTATTCTGTGATCCAAAAAAATCACTGCCATTGAGTCAATTCTGACTCATAGCAACCCTATAGGACAGAGTAGAACTGCCCCATGGGGCTTCCAAGGCTGTAAATCTTCATAGAGCAGACTCCCACATCTTTCTCCCATGGAGAAGCTGCGGGGTTTGAACCACTGACCTTTTGGTTAGCAGTGAGCACTTTAACCACTGCGCCACCAGGGCTCCTTATTCTATGTTACTACAGCAAAATTCAGCACAACTAATAGTTTATTAAAGGCTAGTTACAATGTGAAATCTGAAACCATAGCAATGAAGTTTTCATACTCTGGTATCTTAAAATCCATTGGTCTGTCTTATACTCTCAATAGTTCTTTTTCTAATGCATTGGTCATTTGGAAAATATTGCTTCACTGAATTATACTGATCTGCCAAATGCTGACACATTCCATTACCTAAAAATCACATTTGTTAATATCACCACTGACCTCATCAAAAAAATCTTTAAACACTGGGAAGATGCCAAGTTCATGGTGTCAGATACAAGTTTTTCAAAATACTAATTTTTGCTTCAAATTTCAGTTGTTATCACTGGCAACAAATACTATAATACTGTCACTTCATTTCTGAAAAAAAAATGTGTAAAATACCCAAGTCTGAAATAATCATGGTTTGTCAAAAGTGATGATCTGTTTTAAAAAGTGGCTAGTTCACCTCACAATTCCGGTGATTGCACAAGTGTTTTTCCTTGAGACAACCATCATACTTTTGTATGCAGCAGAAGTGTTTTATGCTTATTACCATTTTGTCTGACAAAATATTAAAAAGACACGTCCTCTAGGGTCAATATTTAACAAAAAAATAATTTTTTGCTTCATGAAGGACAGATTCCTATGTGAAACTGGCATTTTCTTTATTGTGGACGTGTGATAGTGAACACAATGACTACTAGTATAGTTTGATGCCACTGTCTTACTATAAGCCGAAGCATCAGCAATTTTACCCACCATCAAATGCTTTTACATCATTAGTGCAAATGTCAACACAGTAAAAAAGACAAATAACATGTTAATATTATTATGAAAACAGTTTTGACCTTGTAGACCCCAAGCGTTCTAGGAATGCCCAGAGGTCCATGGATGACACTTTGAGAATTGCTGTGGTAGATAACTAGTAAAAACAAAACAAAACAAAAAAACCCATTGCTGCTGAGTCGATTCTGACTCATAGTGACCCTACAGGACAGAGTAGAACTGCCCCATAGAGTTTCCAAGGAGAGCCTGGTGGATTTGAACTGCCAGCCTTTTGGTTAGCAGCTGTAGCTCTTAATCCCTAGGCCACCAAGGTTTCCAGATAACTTGTGTTCTGCTGATATTCCCTACTGACTGTAAGGCACACCCAGGAGTTCATAGGAAGTGCAGTTAATATGCTAACCAAGAGGTTGGTGGTAAGAGCCCACTCAGAAGCATCTGGGAAGAAAAGCCAAGCAATCTACTTTTGAAAAATCAGCAACTGAGAAGTCTTTGGAACACAGTTCTACTCTGACACACATGGGGTTGCCAGGAGTCAGAGCTGACTTGAAGACAACTGGTTTTAAGGTGTACTCATTCCCCAGCTGCTTTGAGTGTTCACTATTAAAGTTCACAGTTACCCCCTGACTGGAGAATTGCCCTTGAATCAAGGGACTTGTTTCATCCAACAAGTTACTTACCCCTCCTGGTAGTAGCTCACAGCCAATGACTGACTGATAAAACCAAAAAGCAGTTGCCCTCAAGTCAACTCTGACGCATAGCAACCCCTTGCCCTTGGGGTTTCCAAGGCTGTGATCTTTACGGAAGCAGACTTCCACATCTTCCTCCTAAAGAGCAGGTGGGTTTGAACCACCGACCTTTCGGCTAGCAGCTAAGAACTTAACCACTGTGCCACCAGGATTCCTGGACTGACTGATGTAGGGGTATAAAAAGGCTGGTCCCCTTGCCTCAAGGCAATACGTTTCTGGTGCAAGTCATAGTCCAGAGCCCTCCTCGAGAACAGGCTGAAGCCAGTTTCCATCTGAGAGCACAACCTGACTTAGCTTTTCTCCTCTGTACCATGCTGCTCTTCTCACCCCCTTTCTTTTGACAGTGTTCCTTCAGTAAATCTCTTGCATGAGAATTCCTATGTTAGTGTCTGCTTCCAGGGATCACAACCTAAAATAATACCTGAATTGCTTTTCACTTCTCTGGTTGGCAATTATTTAAATGATTAATGCTTGGTTTTCGCTACTGATTGGGAATGGACAGTACATGCTCAGTGGGAAGGTAAATTGATATAAACTTTCTTCAGGTACTCTGGCAGCATCTATAAAAATCTTTCAACGCACATCCCCTTTAACCTAACAATTCTGCCTTTGAGAACTCTTAACAAAATAATCATGCAAGTGTGCAAAGATATATGTAGAAGGATCAACATGACTATGTTTTCCACAATAGAAAAATTAGGAACAATTTAAATATTGATTAAATAAATAATAGTACATTCTTTTGTGTCTTGGAAGAAGCATACCCAGAATGTTCCTTAGAAGCAGGGATGGCAAGACTGCATCTTACACATTTTAGACATGTTGTCCTTCTCCCTGGAGAAGGACATCATGCTTGGTAAACTACAGGGTCAACGGAAAAAAGGAAGACCCTCAATAAGATGGATTGGCACAGTGGCTGCAACAGTGGGCTCAAACATAACAACGATTGTAAGGATGGCACAGGACCAGGCAGTGTTTCAATCTGTAGTAGACAGGGTCACTATGAGAGGACCAGGCAGTGTTTCAATCTGTAGTAGACAGGGTCACTATGAGTCAGAACCAACTCGAAGGCACCTAACAAAAACATTCTTTTCAGTGGATTACACCACAGCCATTTAAAAGAATGTTGTAGATCTAGTTTGTATTGATAGGGAAAGAAGTCCAATTACATTGCGGAGTAAAAAAAAAAAAATACATATACATATACATATGAGAAAACAGTATGTAGACTATACTGTTATTAAATACTGGAATATTATTGACTTTTTTTACAATCAACATTTAATACATTAATAATAAAAAGATTTTCCATTAGAATATGAATACATATGTCCAGATATGCTTGTAAATATAGAGCATATCTCTGCAAGGACATGCAAAACACTGATTCTAATGGAGCTGGGTGGTTGGAGAATAAGTATAGAAAGAAGAATTGTTTTTTACTATATAACATTTTTGGTACCTTTTGAATTTTATACCATGAACATGTATGAGCACCTCAAAAATAAATAACATTTTATGCAATTCCAATCCAAATTCCAATGACATTTTTTAATGAGATGGAGAAACAATCACTAACTTCATACGGAAGGGAAAGAAGCCCTGGATAACTAAAGCATTACTGAAAAAGAACAAAGTGGAAGGCCCTACTCTACCTGATTTTAGAACCTATTATACCACCACAGTAGTCAAAACAGCCTGGTACTGGTACAACAACAGATACATAAACCAATGGAACAGAATTGAGAATCCAGATACAAATCCATCCACATATGAGCAGCTGATATTTGACAAAGGCCCAAAATCAGTTAAATGGGGAAAAGACAGTCTCTTTAACAAATGGTGCTGGCATAACTGGATATCCATCTGCAAAAAAATGAAACAAGACCCATACCTCACACCCTGCACAAAAACAAACTCAAAATGGATCAAAGACCTAAATATAAAATCTAAAATGATAGAGATTATGAAAGAAAAAATAGGGACAACATTAGGAGACCTAATTCATGGCATAAATAGTATATAAAACATTACTAACAATGCAGAAGAGAAACTAAATAACTGGGAGCTCCTAAAAATCAAACACCTATGCTCATCCAAAGACTTCACCAAAAGAGTAAAAAGATTACCTACAGACTGGGAAAAAGTTTTTAGCTATGACATTTCCGATCAGTGCCTGATCTCTAAAACCTGTATGATACTGCAAAAACTCAACTACAAAAAGACAAATAACCAAAATAAAAAATGGGCAAAAGATATGAACAGACACTCACTAAAGAAGACATTCAGGTAGCTGACAGATACATGAGGAAATGCTCACAATCATTAGCCATTAGAGAAATGCAAATCAAAACTACAATGAGATTCCATCTCACTCCAAAAAGGCTGGCATTAATCCAAAAAACACAAAATAATAAATATTGGACAGGTTGTGGAGAGACTGGAACACTTAAACACCACTGGTCAGAGTGTAAAATGGTACAACCACTTTGGAAATTGATTTGGCACTTTCTTCAAAAGCTAGAAATAGAACTACCATACAATCCAGCAATCCCACTCTTTGGAATATATTCTAGAGAAATAAGAGCCTTTACACGAACAGATATATGCTTTTCACCATAGCAAAAAGATGGAAGCAACCAAGGTGCCCATCAATGGATGAATGGATGAATAAATTATGGTATATTCATACAATGGAATACTACACATCAACAAAGAACAGTGATGAATCTGTGAAACATTTTGTAACATGGAGGAATCTGGAAGGCATTATGCTGAGTGAAATGAGCCAGTAGCAAAAGGACAAATGTCGTATAAGACCACCGTTATAAGAACTCAAGAAATAGTTTAAACAAAGAAGAATATATTCTTTGATGGTTACTAGAGGGGGAAGGGAGGGCGGGAGGGAGAGGGGTATGCACTAATTAGATAGTAGATAACTACTTTAGGTGAAGGGAAACACAACACACAATACAGGAGAGGTCAGCACAACTGGACAAAACCAAAAGCAAAGAATTTTTCTGAATAATCTGAAAGCTTTGAAGGCCAGCATAGCAGGGGCAGGGTTTGGGGACCATGGTCTCAGAGGACATCTAAGTCAATTGGCATAATAAAATCTATTAAGAAAACATTCTGCATCCCACTTTGGAGAGTGGCATCTGGGGTCTTAAACGCTAGCAAGCAGCCATCTAAGATGCATCAATTGGTCTCAATCCACCTGGAGTAAAGGAGAATGAAGAACACCAAAAACACAAGGTAATTATAAGCCCAAGAGACAGAAAGTATTACCCAGTGAAAACCTTATGAATAGCAGCAGAACATTGTCTGATACAGTGCTGGAAGATGAGCCCCCCAGGTTGGAAGGCACTCAAAAGATGACTGGGGAAGAGCTGCCTCCTCAAAGTAGAGTCAACCTTAATGACGTGGATGGAGTAAAGCTTTCGGGACCTTCATTTGCTGATGTGGCACGACTCAAAATGAGAAGAAACAGGTGCAAACATCCATCAATAATCGGAACCTGAAATGTACGAAGTATGAATCTAGGAAAATTGGAAATCATCAGAAATGAAATGGAACGCATAAACATCGATATCCTAGGCATTAGTGAGCTGAAATGGACTGGTATTGGCCATTTTGAATCAAACAATCATATAGTCTACTATGCTCGGAATGACAACTCGAAGAGGAATGGTGTTGCATTCAGCGTCAAAAAGAACATTTCAAGATCTATCCTGAAGTACAACGCTCTCAGTGATAGGATAATATCCATACACCTACAAGGAAGACAAGTTAATACGACTATTATTCAAATTTACACACCAACCACTAGGGCCAAAAATGAAGAAATAGACTATTTTTATCAGCTGCTGCAGTCTGAAATTGACCAAACATGCAATTAGGATGCATTGATAATTACTGGCGATTGGAATGCGAAAGTTAGAAACAAAGAAGAAGGATCAGTAGTTGGAAAATGTGACCTCGGTGATAGAAACAATGCTGGAGATCGAATGATAGAATTTTGCAAGACCAACGACTTTTTCATTGCAGATAAATAAACGGCAACTATACACATGGACCTCGCCAGATGGAACACACAGAAATCAAACAGACTACATCTGTGGAAAGAGACGATGGAAAAGCTTGATATCATCAGTCAGAACAAGGCCAGGGACCGACTGTGGAACAGACCATCGACTGCTTCTATGCAAGTTCAAGCTGAAACTGAAGAAAATCAGAGCAAGTCCACAAGAGCCAAAATATGACCTTGAGTATATCCCACCTGAATTTAGAGACCATCTGAAGAATAGATTTGATGCACTGAACACTAGTGAGTGCAGACCAGGTGAGTTGTGGAATGACATCAAGGACACCAACCGTGAAGAAAGCGAGAGGTCACTGAAAAGACACGAAAGAAAGAAAAGGCCAAGATGAATGTCAGAGGAGACTCTGAAACTTGCTCTTGAGTGTCGAGCAGCTAAAACAAAAGGAAGAACTGATGAAGTAAGAGAACTGAACAGAAGATTTCAAAGGGCCTCTCGAGAAGACAAAGTGAAGTATTATAATGACATGGGCAAATAACTGGAGATGGAAAACCAAAAGGGAAGAACACGCTCGGCATTTCTCAAGCTGAAAGAACTGAATAAAAAATTGAAGCCTCAAGTTGCAATAGTGAAGGATTCTGTGGGGAAAATATTAAACGATGCAGGAAGCATCCTAGCAGTATGGCAGATTAAATACACAAAATAGCTTGCACACACACACACACACACACAATTAGATTAACTCTCCCAAACACACACACACAAAATGTAAATGCTACGTAGAACATGAAAAGCATTTATTTAAATACGTTTCTGACCTAGCAAAAAATTAAAGAATGCTCAGAGGCCAAAAATCAAGTGAAGGCAGGAACCTGGAGGTGTAACAAATGCAAAAGGTACATTTTATCTGGTGACCTTGAACTACAATTCTAATGTCCATGAAAGGAGTAGGTGCAGGAGACAAACCCAAGGCCCCAACCAAGGCAGGGAGTCTAATAGGAGCTCCCCTCACGTACATATACATGCATATAAGCTAGGACAGGAAATTCTATACCCTCATAAAAAATAAACCTATCTGCACTACAAGACAACACAAAAACTTGTGTTGACCTTGGCTTTAAACAGAAGGAGAAAAAGCTTCTAGGGGTTAAGAAATAGACATCTGGAGGGTTGGGGGGGGAACCTTATTCTGCCTACCATAGACACTCATCTACAGGTTCAAGAATCCCAACGAAGTTTAAGCAGAATTAAAAAAAAAAAAAATTCACACCTAGTCAAAATCCATATTTAGCCACATCATAAAGAAACTTTAGAATACAGTCATGGATTGAATTGTGTCCCCCCAAAATATGTGTCAGCTTGGCTAGGCAGTGATTCTCAGTATTGCGTGGTTGTCCTCCATTGTGTGATCTGATGTTATTATCCTATGTGCTGTAAATCCTAACCTCTGTGATGTTTAATGAGGCAGGACACAATCTACAGGATTAGATTGTATCTTGAGTCAATCTCTTTTGAGATATAAAAGAGAGAAGGGAGCAGAGAGGAGAGGGACCTCTTACCACCAAGAAAGAAATGCTGGGAAAGGAGTGTGTCCTTTGGATCCAGGGTCCCTGCCCTGAGAAACCCCTAGACCCTAGACCCTAAACTTCTAGATTGATGGCAAGACCTTCCCCCAGAGCCAACAGAAAGAAAAAAGCCTTCCCCTGGAGCTGGCAACCTAAATTTGAACTTCTAGCCTCCTGAACTTGGAAAAAATAAACTTCTGTTTGTTAAAGCCATCCACTTGTGGTATTTCTGTTATAACAGCACTAGATAACTAAGAAAAATACCAAAGACAAAGTGAAAATATCAAAAGCAGCCACATATCCACATATAACCGCTGAGCTGCTTATGTACAACCAAACACCTCATGGGATTTGGTTCTTTGGTTTGGAGGTTTAGGGTCATAATGTCATGGAACATACCAATTACTTGGCCTAATATCATGTTTAATGCTTACGTTCTACCTCCCAGTTTGTCGCATAGTGCCTGGAGTCTTAAAAGCTTGCAAATGGCCATCCAAGTTACAACTGGTCTCTATTTGCCTGGAGCAACAGAGGAAAAAGGAGAGACAGGAACAGGCAGAGGAAATGGAATGAGTGGCTAATGGCCTACATGAATAACTGCCTCCTTTGCCATGAGACCAGAACTAGATGGTGCCTGGCTACCGTTACTAAACATTTTGAACAAAGAGCCTATAGAATAATCCTGATCAAAAGGGGAGAAATGCAGAACAAAACTTCAAATACTCATGGAATCTATACTTTCTGGAGGTATGAAGGCTGGATGAATCCCTGAAACTATCCCCCTGAGGTAATCTTTAAAATATTAAACCAAAAATATTCCCTGAAGTCTGCTTAAAACCAAACAGTAAAAAAAAAACAGTAGTTTAGCTTAACTAGTAAAGAATGTCTGCTTTGAGCATCGTGCACTTTTAAGATCTATATGGGATCAAACTGATAGCATCAACTTGAAAGATGAGATAGAAAACTTAGGGAACAGTGAGTTTATGTTAATGCGGGAAGAACAATTCGGAAAAGGAGGTTGAGAATGGTTGTACAACTTGAAGAATGTAACCAGTGTCACTGAATTGTACATGTAAAAAATGTTGACTTGGTGTATGTTCTGCTGTGCATATTCTCAACAACAAAAATTAAAAATAAATAAAGTAGTCATGGAGAAAAGAGATTTCCTACAAATGGACAACAATACAGCCAGCCTTCTGTATCTTTAGGTTCTGCATGTGTGGATTCAACCAACTAGGAGTCCAAAATATTAGGGCAAAAGTTCCAAAAAGCAAAACTTGAATTTGCTGGGTGACAAGCACTATGCTGAATCTACACAAATGAAACGGTGTAGGCATACCCTGTAGTAGTTTCCCAACATTTCACAAATTCCTTAGTCTCTCTCCAGCACTTGTTTTTTTGAACATTGTTCCTCACGCAGTTTCCTATTATTCTCTAAATGATATTGTTGTTGTTAGGTGCCAATAAGTCAGTCCTGACTCATATCGACCCTATGCAAAACGGAACGAAACACTGCCTGGTTCTGTGCCAGCCTCACAATCATTGCTATGTTTAAGCCCATTGTTGCAGCCACTGTGTCAATCCGTCTCCTTGAAGGTCTTCCTCTTTTGCGCTGACTCATGTTGTCCTTCTCCAGGGACTGGTCTCTCCTGATAACATGTCTAAAGTGTGTAAAACAAAGTCTCACCATCATTCTTTCCAAGGAGCCCTCTGGCTATACTTCTTCCAAGACAACTTCATTTGTGCCTCTGGCAGTTCATGGTATGTTCAACATTCTTCACCAACACCATAATTCAGGGTTATCAAATCTTTGATCTTCCTTATTCATTGTTCAGCTTCCGCATGCATATGAGTCAATTGAAAATATCATGGCCTGGATCAGGAGCACCTGGTCCTTAAAGTGACATCTTTGCTTTTCAACATTTTAAAGTGGTCTTTTGCAGCAGATTTACCCAATGCAATACGTTGTTTGGTTTCTTGATTGCTGCTTCCATGGGCGTTGATTGTGGGTCCAAGTAAAATGAAATCCTTGACAACTTCATTATTTTCTTTGTTTATCATGATGATGCTTATTGGTCCAGCTTAGCAACTATTTACATAGCAATTACATTGTACTAGGTATTACAAGCAATCTAGAGATGATTTAAAGTATATGGGAGGATATGCATAGGTTATATGCAAAAACTAAGCCATTTTATGTAAGGGACTTGAACATCCCTGGATTTTGGTATCTGTGGAGGGTCCTAGAACCAATCCCCTGAAGATACCAAGGGACAGCTTGTATATGGATAGCTGGTTTCTCAATTGACTTCTCAATTTCTAAAAAGGCAACGAAGTATGCTTATGAGCAGTGAAGACACTCAGGAGGATATAGTGTGTGTGCACTTGGGGATTTGAACCCACATGCACAAAAGGCACCATGAGTGCTGAGCAATTGACCTGGCAGCCCAGGATTTGGGCCCAGTTTGGTAGTGGTGACAGCAGCAGCTGTGCCCATGGGAGAAAGGAGGAACTCTGCATGGGCTCAGCACTGGGACCCGTGGGTGTGACCCCTTTACCAGTCCATCCCCAAAGCCTGTCCCTACAGCATCTGCTCATCTACTAACCCTCCAGCCTGAATGGAGATACAGGTACTACCAGTGTTCACAGGCAATAAAGACTATGACTAAACTCTTATAAAATAAAAGCATACACATGGATATTGTAATAAAACGTATCAGAGAGTTATTTCAATTCTTCAGAGAGCTTAGAATCTATAGTCTTGAAAGCTGCTGCATTACAAAACCAGTTGTCACAGACTTAGAAATAAAAATTAAATTCAAGGATCACCACATTTGACAGAAAACACTATTTTCAAATGAAGCTTCAGGTGAACAGATTATTAATGAAGAAAACAGTTTTAGAATTAATTTCTCCTTTTAGCTGAAGGCATTGCAATAGGATGCATAAATGGGCATTTAGAATGATACACAAATCATGAACCCACTTTTGGTTTCTCCTACCATTTTTGCAAGTTACAGGAAATGTCAAAAGAAACATTAAAATGCCATTGTATAAATTTACATTTAAAATTAAATTCAGACTTACACAAAAGTGATGTGTATAAAATTTTTTCTCTATAGAAAAATTGTTCCACATCAGTCATCAGCTCAAAATTGTATTAAAATGTGTATTTCAAAATAATTCATCAGAATTTACCTTCAATGTTGTTGTACCCTATGAAATTCTCTTAATAGTCCAGTAACAGCCACATCTGCTGAAAAATCCTTCTTAAAATTAAAAATTATTAAAAATTATTTGCATTCATGTATTTGCCAAGAGTAACTGACATTGAATGATGGCTTAGGCTGGGTTTTCTAGAGAACCAAACCCAGTAATCCCAAAATTGTCAGGCAAGACTGCAAGGATTCTTCTGATTCACATAGCTCCAGGGGCTGGTGAATCCAAGACCAGCAGGTGGAAGGGCAGGGCTCCTGCTCACAGGTGGTGAAGATCCATGAATCCCAAGGTCGGCAAATAAGCTGATAGCTCAACATCAGGAGGTCAGATGAACAGGAGGCAGCTGCAGGATCCAGAGCAAGAAAAAAGCCAGAAAGTCTACTTATACTCAGATGCAGGCCACACTCCCAAGGAAACTCCCCTTCAACTGACTCGCAACAGATTCCATCATGGGAGTGATCACATATAAACACTGAGAATCATGGCCCAGTTAAGTTGACACACAATCTTACCCATCACACATGTGGAAGCTGGATAATGAATAAGGAAGACAGAAGAAGAATCGATGTCTTTGAATTGTGGTGTTGGCAAAGAATATCGGATATACCATGCACTGCCAAAAGAACGAACAAATCTGTCTTGGAAGAAGTACAAACAGAATGCTCCTTAGAAGCAGAGATGGCGAGACTATGTCTCAAATACTTTGGACATGTTATCAGAAGGGATCAATCTGTGGAGAAGGACATCATACTTGGTAGAGGGTCAGCAAAAAAGAGGAAGACCCTCAACAAGGTGGATTGACACAGTTGCTGCAACAATGGGCTCAAGTATAACAATGATGGTGAGGATGAAGCAGGACCAGACAATGTTTCGTTCTCTTGTACATAGGGTTGCTCTGAGTCTGAACCAACTCGACGGCACCTAACAACAACAACTGACACTGATTTTAATTACAGTGATTGAAAATGAAGTTGTTAAAAGTATAAATTTTGATGACCTAATAAATGAATTTGCAGAAAATTGAGCCAGAAGAATCTTATGATCAATCAAGGTATCATGTTCATAAAGTATTGTCATATTATATAAAATTACAACAACAAAAATACAGGCAGTCAACTCTTCAGACATAGATTGGACTGGACAATGGATTGGAGAGGGATGCTGGTAAGGAGTGAGTTTCTTGGATCAGATGGACACTTGAGACTATGTTGGCATCTCCTGCCTGGAGGGTAGATGAGAGGGTAGAGGGAGTTAGAAGCTGGCGAAATGGACACAAAAAGAGAGAGTGGAAGGAGAGAGTGGGCTGTCTCATTAGGGGGAGAGTAATTGGGAGTATGTAGCAAGGTGTATGGAAACCCTGGTGGTGTAGTGATTAAGTGCTACGGCCGCTAACCGAAGGGTCAACAGTTCAAATCCTCCAGGCGCTCCTTGGAAACTCTATGGGGCAGTTCTACCCTGTCCTATAGGGTCGCTATGAGTCGGAATCAATTAGAACGGCACTGGGTTTGGTTTTTGGTTTGGAGCAAGGTGTATACAAGTTTTTATGTGAGAGACTGACTTCATCTGTAAACTTTCACTTAAAGTACAATAAAAATTACAACAACAAAAAAAAAAATACAGGCAGTCCCCAGATCACAAATGAATTCCGTTCCTAAATTAACCTTTAAGTTGAATTTGTACGTAAGTTGGAACAGTTAAGTAGAGTTCATATCTAACGTCAGTTAGTCAAATGTTTATCTTAGTATATAGTAATAGTGTACTTTCTATGCATAAAAACTTTAAAGAAACATCTCTAGATACGCTATACACCTTTAACATAATAATACAGTAATTTTTTAATAATAATGTGTTGATGCGTTTTGCAAAGTAGTGCCCATTTGTTATTACAAAACATTTTATATACCTCAAATATTTAACATAATAGGCTTTACAGGGGTTGGTTTGTAACTAGGGGTTGTACATAAGTCAGACATTTGTAACCTGGGCACTACCTATATACGGACTCAAAGTAGGAATAAAACACATTACTATTTGTTATGGATTGAACTGTGTCCCCACAAAATATGTGTTAGAATCCTAACACCTATGCATGTGGATGTAATCTCATTTGGGAAGAGCGTTTTCTTTGTTATGTTAATGTGATCATTAAGGTTGTGTGTCATCTTCGCTGGACCATGATTCTCAGTGGTTTGGCAGTTATGATGTATTTTGGCAGTCATATAATGATGTGATCACTTCCGTGGTGAAATTTGATATAATGTGATCACCTCCATGATGGGATCTGCTGTGAGTAGCCAATCAGTTGAAAGGGAGTTTCCTTGAGGGTGTGGCCTGTATCAATATAAGCGAACTTTTTGACAAGGCTGGTGGGATTTTGCTTAGTCTGAATCCTGTAGCTGGGTCCTATTCATCTGACCTCTGGTTTTTTGGGACTTCAGCTAGCAGCTTACCTGCCGCCTTGCCTGCTGACCTTGTTATACGTTGATCTTCTCAACCTGTGAGCAAGAGCTCTGCTGTTTGACCTGCTGATCTCGGGTTTGCCAGCTCCTGCGGCTATGTGAATCAGGAGAAGCCTCTGTCTTGACCCATGGACTTGGAATGTTCCAGGCTCTACAACCACGTAAGCCATTTCCTTGACTTGAATCTCTCTCTGTATATATTTATATCTTTAATGGTTTTGTTTCTCTAGAAAACCCAGCCTAAGACAGCTGGTAATTTCCACCACATCCTCATTCAACTTGCCTATTTGGCCTGATGGATCTTGGAGAATGACAGTGGATTATTGAAAACTTAAGCAGGTGGTGACTCCAATTGCAGCTGCTATTCCAGATGTAGATTCATTACTTGAGCAAATTAATGTACCTCTTGGAACATGATAATACAGTTGTTAATCTGGCTAACGCCTCTTTCTCCATACCTGTTTCAAAAGACCACCAGAAGCAGTTTGCCTTCAGCTGGCAAGGCCAACAATACATCTTCAGTGTCCTACCTCAGAGCTATATCAACTCTACAACCCTATGTCATAATTTAGTCCACAGGGAGCTTGATTGCCTTTCCCTTCCACAAGAAGTCATGCTGGTTCATTACATCGATGACATTATGCTGATTGGCCCTAGTAAGGAAGAAGTGTTAATGACTCTGAATTTATTGGTAAAACATTCATGTGCTTAAAACTTAAAAAAAAAAAAAAAACTTGTTGCCATTAAGTCGGTTCAAACTCATAGTGACCCTAGGGGACAGCATAGAACTGCCCTATATGGTTTTCAAGGAGCAGCTGGTAGATTTGAACTGCTGACCTTTTGGTTAGCAGCCAAGCTCTTAACTGCTATGCCACTAGGGCTCCATTTGCATGCTAAAAAACCAAAACCAAACCCAGTGCCGTTGAGTCGATTCCGACTCATAGCATGCTAGAAGGTGAGAAATTAATCCCACAAAAATTCAGTTGCCTTCCACCTCAGTGAAATTTATAGGGGTTCAGTGCTGTGGGGCATGTTGAGATATTCCTTCTAAAGTGAAGGATAAGTTTTTGCATCTGGCTACTCCCACAACTAAAAAGGAGGCACAACACCTAGTGGACCTCTTTGGATTTTGGAGGCAACATATCCCTCATTTGAGTGTGCTACTCTGGCCTATTTATCAAGTGACTCAAAAAGCTGCTAGTTTTGAGTGGGGCCCAGAACAAGCAAAGGCTCTGCAACAGGTTCAGCTTCGATGCAAGCAGCTTTGCCACTTGGGCCATATGATCCAGCTGATCCAATAGTTCTTGAAGTGTCAGTGACAGATAGAGATGCTGTTTGGAGACTTTGGCAGGCCCCTTTTGGTGAATCACAGTACAGACCCTTAGGATTTTGGAGCAGAACCCTGCCATCATCTGCAAATAACTACTCTCTTTTTGAGAAACACCTTTTGGCTTGTTAATGGGACTTAGTAGAGACCGAATGCTTAACCATGGGCCACTAAGTCACCATGCAGCCTGAGCTGCCCATCATGAACTGGGCGTTGTCTGACCCACAAAGCCATAAAAACTGAATGTGCACAATAGCACTCCATCATTAAATGGAAGTAGTGTGTACAAGATTGGGCCCAAGCAGGACCCGAAGGCACAAGTAAGTTGCATGAGGAAGTGGCTCAAATGCCCATGGTCTCCATTGCTGTCACATTATCTTCTATCTCCTGGTCTGCACCTATGACCTCATGTGGAGTTCCTTACGATCAGTTGACTGAAGAAGAGAAAACTCATGCCTGGTTTACAGATGGTTCTGAGCAATATACAGGCACCACTCGAAAGTGGACAGCAGCAGCACTACAGCCCCTTTCTGGGACCTCCCTAAAGGACAGTCATGAAGGGAAATCCTCCCAATGGGCAGAACTTTGAGCACTGCACCTGGTTGTTCACTTTGCTTGGAAGAAGAAATGACAAGATGTGTGACTGTATACTAATTCATGGGGTGTGGTCAGTGGTTTGGCTGGATCGTCAGGGACTTGGAAGGAATGTGATTGGAAAATTAGAGTTATGGGGAAGAGGTATGTGGATAGACTTCTCTGAATGGTCCAAAGAAGTGAAGATATTTGTGCCTCTTGTGAATACTCACCAAAGGGTGACCCCCAGCAGAGGAGGATTCTAACAATCAAGTGAATAGGATGACACGTTCTGTGGAAACCAGTCATTCTCTTCTTTCAGCCACTCCCATCATTGCCCAATAAGCTCATGAACAAAGTGGCCACAGTGGCAGAGATGGAAGTATGCACAGGCTCAGCAACATGAGCTTCCACTCACCAAGGCTGACTTGGCTACAGCCACCGCTGAGTGCGGAATCTGCCAGCAGCAGAGACCGACACTGAGTTCTCGATATGGCACCATTCCTTGAGGTCATCAGCCAAGAATCTGGTGGCAGATTAATTACACTGGACTGCTTCCATCATGGAAAGGGCAGCATTTTTCTCTTACTGGAATTGACACTCTTGATATGGATTTGCGTTCCCTGTACAGAACGCTTCTGCCAAAACTACCATCTGTGGACTTACGGAGTGCCTGATCCACCATTATGGTATCCCACACAGCATTGCCTTAGACCAAGGGACTCATTTCACAGCAAATAAAGTGTGCAGTGGGCCTATGCTCACGGAATTCACTGATCTTACTATGTTCCTCAACATCCTGAAGCAGCTGGCTTGATAGAACAACGGAATGGCCTTCTAAAGACACAATTATGGTGCCAGCTAAGTGGCAATACCCTGCGAGGGTTGGGTCAGTGTTCTCCAGGAGGCTGTATATGCCCTAAACCAGCATCCAATTTATGGTTTTGTTTTTCCCATAGCCAGGATTCATGGGTCCAGGAATCAACAGGTGGAAATAGGAGTGGCACCACTTACTACTACCCTTAGTGACCCACTCACAAAATTTTTGCTTCCTGTCCTTGCGACCCTATGCTCTGCAGGTTTAGAGGTCTTAGTTCCAAAGGGAGGAATGCTCCCACCTGGAGACACATCACTGATTCCACAGAACTGGAAGTTAGGAATGCCATCTGGCCACTTTCGGCTCTTTATGCCTCTGAATCAACAGGCAAAGAAGGAGTTACCATAATGGCTGGTGTGACTGATCCTGATTACCAAGAGGAAATTGGATTGATATTACGTAAGGGAGGCAAATAAGAGTATGTCTGGAATGCAGGAGATCCCTTAGGGCATCTCTTAGTACTACTATGCGCTCTGATTAAAGTCAATGGAAAACTACAGCGATCCAATACTGACACCACTACTAATGGCCCAGACCCTTCAGGAATGAAGGTTTGGGACATCCCATCAAGCAAAGAACCATGATCAGCTGAGGCACTTGCTGAGGGCAAAGGGAATACAGAGTGGGTGATGGAAGAAGGTAGTTCTATATACCCGTTATGACCACATGACCAGTTGCATCGAGGACTGTAATTGTAAGTATTTCTACCTTGTATGTCTGCATCAAATATTTTTTGTTTTCTTCAGTTGTAACATATAAGATGTAAACAGGGCTAGTGTGTTTTTGATTGTGTGTGTGTTAGTTGTATCATGTTAGGCTCAAGTATGGCTTTATAATTGTCTTTATTCAGAGATTATGTGCGGTTTAAGATGTGTACAGGTGCCAAGTTGATTGTTAAGGTTGTGTGTCAACTTGGTTGGACCATGATACTCACTGGTTTGGTAGTTATGGTGTAGCTTGGCTGTTGTATTGCCTTAGTCATCTAGTGCTACTATAACAGAAATACCATAGGTGGATGGCTTTAACAAACAGAAATTTATTCTCTCACTGTCTAGTAGGCTACAAGTCAAAATTCAGGGCATCATCTCCAGGGGAAGGCTTTCTCTCTCTGTTGGCTCTGGAGGAAGATCCTTGCCGTCAATCTTCCCTTGGTCTGGGAGCATCTCAGCGCAGGAACCTCAGGTCCAAAGGGCACGCTCTTCTCCCTGCACTGCTTTCTTGGTGGTATGAAGTTCTCATGTCTCTTTGCTCGCTTCTTTCTTTTATTTCTCAAAAGAGATTGGCTTAAGACACTATCTAATCTTGTAGATCTCATCAATATAACTGCCGCTAATCCATCTTATTACGTCATAGTGATGGGATTTACAACAAAGGGAAATCATATCAGATGATAAAATGGTAGACAGTCATATAATCATGGAAGGGAATCATGACCTAGCCAAGTTGACAGATATTTCGGGGGGACACAATTCAACCCATGACACATATAATGACGTGATCACTTCCATGATGAGATTTGATATAATGTGATCACCTCCATGATGGGATCTGCTATGAGTAGCCAATCAGTTGAAAGAGAGTTTCCTTGGAAGTGTGGCTGCATCAATATAAGTGAACTTTCTGGGAAGGCTCGTGGGCTTTTGCTGGCTCTGAATCCTCTAGCGGGCTCCTGTTCTTCTGACCTCCAGTTCTTGGGACTTGAACTAGCAGCTTACCTGCTGTCTGACCTGCTGATCTTGAGTTTGCCAGCTCCTGCGGCTACATGTATCAGGAGAAGCTTTCAGCCTGACCCACTGACTTGGGGCATTCCAGCCTCTACAACTGATATAAATCTCTCTTTATATATATTTATATGCTTTACTGGTTTCGCTTCTCTAGAGAACTCAGCCTAAAACAGTTAATGGAGTCATATCACTGTAAGATATATCTTTAATGACTTTTGAGATATTCAAAGAGCATATTAGACACAGAGAGAAGCAAGCAGGCACAAATGGGGAAGATAGATGCCAAGTGGAGATCGCCAAGGCACACTGGGGCTACAGAAGCTGAAGCAAGGGTTTTCCTCCAGAGCCAACAAAGAGAGAAACTTCCCCTAGACTCAGTGCCCTGAATTTGGACTTCTAACCTCCTAAACTGTGAGAAAATCGATTCCTATTCATTAATACCTATTTAAAAATACCTACTTGTGGTATTTTTGTTAAGGCAGCACTAAGAAATTAAAACACTATTGAATGATTAAGAGTAGAAGGAGAATTATCCCTACAGGAAGTATGTACATACTAAATTTTCTAGGGAAAACCTAATTTTAATGTTCTGCCCCATTGTTGGACTATCAGTCAAATCATATGTCCTAAGCTTAGTTTCGAAGAACACAGTTGTTGTAATTAAGCCCCAGGAGTAAGAAACATGCTTGTCTGACTCAAGCAGAGGGAGTAGATGAGGGTTTAGATGAGCGAGATTAGATAAGACAAGGCAAGGCAATGAAATGGCAAGCTCAGAGAAGTTTGTACTTGATTTGTTGGCTGAGTTGGAACTACTATGGATATGAGAAAGGATGCAGTTCAATTAAATCCAGCAAACACTGAAGAAGTATTTCCTGAGTCCAGGGCCTAACAAGAAAAAAGACATACACCCAACTAACAAAGTACTGCAAATTCAACCTTCTAAGGAGGGTTCAACTAACAAGTTATGAAGCTTTGAGCTAAGTTTCTAAATCTCTCTAAGCCTCAATTTCCTCCTTAATAAAAAAGGGCTAATAATACCTACTTCAGAACAGCCCCAGTGGCACATTGGTTAAAGCACTTAACTGCTAACTGAAAGGTTGGTGGTTTGAACCCGCTAGCTGCTCTGCAGGAGAAAGATGCAGCAGTCTGCTTCGGTAAAGATTACAGCCTTGGAAACCCTATGGAGCAGTTCTACTGTCTCCTATAGGGTTGCTATGAGTTGGAATCAACTCGAAGACAACGGGTTTAATACCTACTTCACAGGGTTAACAGGAGGAGCAAATGAAAGGATATTTATATAAGGGTAGATTTAAAATGTAGTTATAAAAATAGAGATCATTATCTCAACATTACTTTTTGTTTTTGTAATAATAATAACTTACATTGAACGCTTACTATGTGTTTATATGTATTAACTCATTTAATTATTGATATAAGGCCTAACAAGGTGCTCAACAATTAATTACTCATAATACATACTGTGAGGGCTTTACATCAATTATCTCATTTAGTCTTCAAAACAACTCTATAGGAGGTTACTGCTAATACAGTCTCTGATTGCAGAGGAGGAAACTGACCAGTAGGTTAACTAATTTTTGAAGGTCACTTAGCAGACCTGGGATTTGACCTCAAATCACTATCCAATACCTGGTGACACAATGGTTAAGCATTCAGCTGTTAACCGTAAAGGTTGTTGGTTCAAACCCACTTTGCTGCTCCACAACTGCTCCCGAAAAGATTTCACCCTTTAAAACCCTCTGGGGCCAGTTCTACCTTGTCACACGGGGTCACTATGAGTCAGCACCTAACAACAACATACTAAAATTTCCTGTGCAAATTATATGAACAGGAAACAATCACAAAAGTTTTTTTTTCTTTATTTTATATTGTGCTTAATTTTATAACAGTTCTGTTAACAAGTAGTTTATTTTGAAGTATTAGAAAAGCAAGCCCAAGCTGATTTATTGGATGCCATAAAACCAAAAAAATAGTTGCAGTCAAGTCAGTTCCAATCCATGACAACTCCCATGATTCCGAGTAGAACTGCAGTTCATAGGGTTTTCATGGTAGTGACCTTTTGGAAGCAGATCCCAGACTTTTCTTCCAAGGCACCTCTGGGTGGGTTCATACTGCCAATCTCTTGGCTAGTAGTCCAGCCCTTTGTTATTTGCACCACCTAGGGACTCCAGCTGTTGAGGTTAGGAATTCTCTATTTTGCCTCTCTGTATCCCCTGCGGTGCCCTTGATCCTACATTAAAAACAAACAAAAAAAGCCGTTGCAGTCAATTTCGACTCACAGTGGGACCCTATAGGACAGAGTAGAACTGCCCCATAGGATTTCCAAGGGGCAGCTGGTGGATTTGAACTGCAGATCTTTTGGTTAGCTACCAAGTTCTTTACCACTGGGCAACCAGGGCTCCAGTCCTACATTATCTACATAATATTGACACTCTTTCACTGTATTGTGGAATGACTGTGAACAACCACAAGGGTCAATGTTTGTGTTATCTGATAAGCCCACTGCACAGATGTACCCCTTGTCGCTTAGCAATATTTCCCTCCCCACCCCACTCAGCCCCTGTTGAGAAGCCTGCTCTGAACCTGTGGAACTTGGCAGGGGTGAGGGAAAATCCAGTGACTGATACTTCATGTCCAAGAATTTTCACAGGCTGGTGATGACTTAGAAACCCTGGTGGCACAGTGGTTAAGTGCTACAGCTGCTAACCAAGAGGTTGCCAGTTCGAATCCGCCAGGCACTCCTTGGAAACTCTATGGGGCAGTTCTACTCTGTCCTATGGGGTTGCTATGAGTTGGAATCGACTCGACAGCACTGGGTTTGGTTTTTTTGGTTTGGAGATGACTTTTGGTTTGGGATGGTATTTTTTGCTTTTCTTTCTGGCTTTTTTTCTTTATTTGAGGATTAGAACTTATGTATCAGAGAGTTTCCTACGCAATGGAAGATGGCGAACAGAAACGTGTTTGACTGGAACAGAGCTTCCTTACCACTGGTGATGCCACACCTTGGTTGCTAAAGGCACTGCTGTTGCGAAATGCTGACACTCCCCTCTAACACTCAAGGTTGAATTAAGCAATACACTATTTCACACCTAATGCTGAATTTAAATGAGTTACAACTAACTTTAATGTAGGTCAGCAAGGTACATGAAAAGGAAAATAAATGAGTACAAAGGTGTAATACAGAAAAAACAAAACCTGCTGCTATCAAGTCGATTCCAACTCAAAGCAATTCAACTGGACAGGGTAGAACTGTCCATAGGGCTTCCAAGACTAAATCTTTACAGGAGCAGACTGTTACATCTTTCTCCTGAGGAGCGGCTGGGAAGTTTAAAGTTCCCAACTTTCGGTTAGCAGCTGAGTGCTTAACCACTGCACCACCAGGGCTCCTTGTTACAACACAAATGAGTATAAAGGGAATAATTCTGAGAGGATGAAAAATACATCAATACCAGCCTATTCGGAAAAAACTAGGCTGAAATTACTGCAACACTTTGTTCACAAAATTGCTTTCTTTTTAAAAATTTAAAATAGCCATTGATAAAATAATAATTAGATTAATGAAGTGATGAATTACCTCCTTCAATACTCTTTTTGTTTACTTTTTAAATTTTATTGTGGTGGTGAAAACATACATAACCAAATATATGCCATCTCAATACTTTCTACATGTACACTTCTGTGACATTGATTACAGTCTTCAAATTGTACAACTTAAATATTGTTTTTCTTAGAAAAAACTTATATTCTTGTTAAAGCTTTGGTTATTTTCTTATGGAGTGCTCAGAAACAAGATGCTTTTTTTTTTTTTTTTTTAACAGTGTTTCTATTTTAATAGCTGGAATATAAAAAGTAAAATTAATGTTAAGCATGACAGAGGTTGTAAAAGTATCAAAGTGAATGTAAAACTTTTCACATTTCACTTTAGGTATGAAATGAACAATATTATGGGCTTCACTCCAGAGTAGATAAGAATTAAATTGCCTTAAATAGTTATAATCAGAAAATATTCTAATGTGTAATTATCCAATGGCAGGAATAATTCATTACCTTTCATCCAAAATAATGATGATTTTCATTTTTGGTCTACCTTTTTTTGTAAGAATTAAAAAAAAAAAATGAGGGAAAACTTATTTCCAGATGCTTTTGTTCTTCAGCTCCACATGAAGATGTCTTAAGAGAGAGAGCATATTGATAGTAACAGCTTATTGCTCCACTTATTCCAATTATCTTTCTCAAACAAGAAGAATACAGGAGAAAGATCCATGAATGGAACTTAAACAATTCTGAATACTTTGGTCCTATCGCCCTAAAAATACCATTCTATGTGTAATAAAAACAGAACAGCAATCACATTTTACTTCTGATTTTTCATATTTTACAGGGATCACTTGCTTTTATTAACTAATTGTTAATGTTGTTGTTGTTAGGTGCTGTCGAGTTGGCTCTGACTCATAGCGACCCTACATACTACAGAACAAAGCACTGCCCGGTCCTTTCCCATGCTCACAATCATTACGCTTCAGCTCATTGTTGCAGCCACTGTGTCAGTAGGCTATAGTATATTGCAGTGACAATTTGACTCACGTCAAACATTATAAATTCATCTTATCACAGTGCCTATGTTGAGAGAGCCCTAGGTACTGACTGAGGCTGAGTGTCCAGTTTTAAGTTAAAAGTAATTTTTTTCTCAGAATTTTGAAGGTATTGCTGCATTGTCTTTAAGCTTCCAACGGTGCTGTTGAGAAGTCCGATGCTTTGTGGTTCTCCATCCTTTGATTGTGACTTTTTTTTTTTTTTTTTTACTCTCTGGACGCTTTTAATATCTTTATCCCAATGTTCTGAAGTTTCACAATTATGTGCCTTGGTTTGGGCTTTTTCATTGTTGCTTTTGGTTTATTTTCTCATTCATTGTGTAGGATACTAGATGAACCCTTTCAGTCTAGAAATCCATGGCCTTCTATTCTGAATTTTTAATTTTTGATAATTACATCCTCTTTCTTCATAGAATTCTTATTTGGATATTGGAACTCTTACCTATCTGTTCTCTTGTATTTTTCATCTCTGACTTGCCGTATTTTCTTGGAGATGTCTTTATCTCCCACTTTTTTTTTTTTTTAATCTCAGCTATTTATTTTGAATTTCCAAGCACTCTTTTTGGTTCTTTGAATTTTCCTTGTTTATGGCATTCGGTTCTTATTTGTTTTGTTTTTATGGGTAGAGTGTCTTCTCTTATTCTTATGGAGTATAATTATTGTCTCCTTTTTTTGGAAGTTTACTTCTACTTCCTGCATCATTTCTAGTTCCTCTGGTTTTATTTTTTCCTATTTACTTTGATCTCTGTCTTTAAGATTGAAGGCCTCTTCAAATACCTAATACTTGGCTGTTGTATTTAAGTGTAAAGCACTACAAAACAGGTTATAAACTCTTGTTTTATGAGCGGACTTCTGGACTAGCACTGTACAGTCCAGGGATAATAATTCCGTTAACTCTGGAACAGTACTACCCTTCAATCTAGCAAGAAAGGCCCCTGCTCTGGATCTTGCATGTCATAAACACACCAAAAAATATATTTATTAAATAACATATAGGCACTTCTTTCACTTTGAATCCAGTGCCCATTGGTGGCATAGTGTAACCTATAAACTTAAAACATCTACTCGTGTGAATAATACCAATTAGGGTCCAGGGAACACTTCAATTCTCTTGCCCTATCTGCACAGAAGGCAACTAAATATAAGTGCTATGAAGGTTTACGGTTTATGCTGTTGGAGACATTGTTTTGGCATGTTGGGAGGATTCTGAACAGCACAAACACTTAGATAACAGAAAAGACAAAATAACTTGTCAAATTCTTCCCCTCATATAGTATAAATGCAGTAGCATTGGCCTAATGAAGTATCTTTTCCTAGTGCCAGGCATCTATTTACTTCTCTTTCTTAGGACACCATATGAAAAACCAAACCGAACTGTCAAGTCCATTCTGACTCACAGAAACCCTATAGGACAGAGTAGATCTGCCCATAGGGTTCCTATACCAAACTCATTGCTGTTCAGTAGATTCCGACTCATAGCCACCCTATAGGACACAGTGGAACTGCAGCATAGGGTTCCCAAGCAGTGGCTGGTGGATTCAAACTGCTGACCTTTTGGTTACCAGCCAAGCTCTGAACCACTGCACCACCAGGGCTCCAGGGTTTCTATTAAAAAAAAACAAAAACCTGTTGCTGTCAAGTTGCTAGATACTCATAAATTAGGGTAAAATTTCAAACGATTGCACATGGTGGCTAAGGGACATTTTATAATACTGAACACTTTCATATTATTCTTCAATTTGTGTATATGTAGGTATAGACAAAACATACATGAAGTGTGATGCTGGTTCTTTATATTAATAACAAAATGGACATGGGATACTAGAATTATAGACAGTTTCATTTTTTATAAAAATACTTAATAAGATTTCATTAAATTTCCAAAAATTAAATCAAAAAACTTTGTCGTTGTTATTAGGTGCTGTTGAGTTGGTTCCTACTTATAGCAACCCCATGTAAAATAGGACAAAACGTTGCCCGGTCCTGCGCCATTCTCACAATCATTGCTGTGTTTGAGCCCATTGTTGCAGCCACTGTGTCAATCCATCTTGTTAAGGGTCTTCCTCTTTTTTGCTGACCCTCTGCTTTACCAAGCATGATGTCTTTCTCCAGCAACTGGTCCCTCCTGATAACATGTCCGAAGTATGTGAGACGTAGTCTCACCGTCCTTGCTTCTAAGGAGCGTTCTGGCTGTGCATCTTCCAAGACAGATTTGTTCGTTCTTTTGGCAGTCCATGGTATATTCTTTGCCAACACCATAGTCCAAGGCATCAGTTCTTCTTTGGTCTTCCTTATTTGCTGTCCCACTTTCACATGCATATGATGCAATTGAAAATACCATGGCTTGGGTCAGGCACACCTTAGTCTTGAAGGTGACGTCTTTGCTTTTCAACACTTTAAAGAGGTCTTTGCAGCAGATTTGCCCAATGCAATTTGTCTTTTGATTTCTTGACTGCTGCTTCCATGGGCATTGATTGTGGATCCAAGTAAAAGGAAATCCTTGACAAGATCAATTTTTTCTCCATTTATCAAAATGTTGCTTATTGGTCCAGTTGTGAGGATTTTTGTTTTCTTTATGTTGAGGTGTAATCCACACTGAAGACTGTAGTCTTTGATCTTCATCAGTAAGTGCTTCAAGTCCTCTTCACTTTCAGCAGGCAAGGATGTGTTATCTGCATAACGCAGGTTGTTAATGAGTCTTCCTCCATTCCTGATGCCCAATTCTTCATATAGTCCAGCTTCTCAGATTATTTGCTCAGCTACAGATTGAAACCCTGACACACACCTTACCTGACTTTAAACCATGCAGCATCCCTTTGTTCTGTTTGAAAGAATGGTCTATGTACAGGTTCCTCATGAGTATGATTAAGTGTTCTGGGATTCCCATTCTTCACAGTGTTATCCATAGTATGATCAACACAGTCGAATGCCTTTGCATAGTCAATAAAACATAGGTAAACATCTTTCTGGTATTCTCTGCTTTAAACCAAGATCCGTCTGACATCAGCAATGATAACCCTGGTTCCACATCCTCTTCTGAATCCGGCTTGAATTTCTGGCAGTTCCCTGTCGATGTGTACTGCTGCAACCGCTTTTGAATGACCTTCAGCAAAATTTTACTTGTGTGTGATATTAGTGATACTGTTTGATAATTTCTGCATTCTGTTGGATCGCCTTTCTTTGGAATAGGCATAAATATGGATCTCTTCCAGTCGGTTGGCCAGGTATCTGTTTTTCAATTTTCTTGGCATACATGAACGAGCACCTCCAGTGCTGCATCCGTTTGTTGAAACATCTCAATTGGCATTAGCCTTATTTAAATAATTTAACGTTTTGATTTTACTGATTACAATTCATATATTGATTGCCTTTTAATTTTAGTAGGTAGTTTTAACTTTAGAAGAATAACTTTTTTGTGGTATGTGAAAACAATCTTAATTTTTGATATTTTACATTTACTTTAATTTACATATTATGAGCTTTCAAAGCAATTACTGTTTTAATCTTTTAGATGACAGAAAGAAAAACAGAATATAAAAGTAGAGCTCAAAACAGTGAAATAAATTTCAAAGAAAAAAATTTTTTAAATAACTACAAAGAAGTGATCTGCTTAAATATTTATAAACTGAAGCAATGAAAATGTTCATGACCTACATAAAATCTGCACAAATGGCACCTTATGGATCCTTTGTTTGCTGGATATTTAATTACTGATAAAAACAAGCCAGACAGTTATGTGCTAGCATATTTATCCAGGACAATGATTAAATACCTTGCTTATAAATGGCTATATGCATTTCTATTTTCTTTTTCTATCGTTTTTATATTTAACTTTATATATGCTGTGAAATATTTAATGCATCCTAAGAAGCACCATCACTAAATTTGTTATATTTGGAACTTCCTGTTTTATTAGTTTCACTTTCTTCTATTACTTGGCTTTCAGCTATGTTAGATAAATTGAAATACAGTGTAGAACATTAAGGGGAGTTATTCCAAACAAAACTGCATTTTCCAGATCAAAACTACAATGAGATTTCATCTCACTCCAACAAGGTTGGCATTAGTCCAAAAAATACAAAATAATAAATGTTGGAGAGGCTGTGGAGAGATTGGAACACTTCTACGCTGCTGGTGGGAATGGCAAATGGTACAACCACTTTGGAAATCGATTTGGCATTTCCTTCAAAAGCTAGACGTAGAACTACCATACGATCCAGCAATCTCACTCCTCTGAATATATCCTAGAGAAATAAGAGCCTTTACACGAACAGATATATGCATACCCCTGTTTATTGCAGCACTGTTTACAATAGCAAAAAGATGGAAGCAACCAAGGTGCCCATCAACAGATGAATGGATAAATAAATTATGGTATATTCACACAATGGAATACTATGCATCGATAAAGAAAAGCGAAGAATTTGTGAAACATTTCATAACATGGAGGAACCTGGAAGGCGTTATGCTGAGTGAAATTAGTCAGTTGCAAAAGGACAAATATTGTATGAGACCACGATTATAAGAACTTGAGGAATAGTTTAAACTGAGAAGAAAACATTCTTTTGAGCTTATGCGAGGGGGGAGGGATGGAGGAAGGGTGGGAAAGGGACATTCACTAAGTAGACAGTAGATAAGAACTACTTTAGGTGAAGGGAAAGACAGCATACAATACACGTGAGGTCAGCACAATTGGACTAAGCCAAAAGCAAGGAAGTTTCCTGAATAAACCGAATGCTTTGAAGGCCAGCGTAGCAGGGGCAGGGGTCTGGGGACCATGGTTTCAGGGGACATCTAAGTCAATTGGCATAATAAAATCTATTAAGAAAACATTCTGCATCTCACTTTGAAGAGTGGCATCTGGGGTCTTAAATGCCAGCAAGCGGCCATCTAAGATGCATCAGTGGGTCTCAACCCACCTGGATCAAAGGAGAATGAAGAACACCAAGGACACAGGTGATTAGGAGCCCAAGAGACAGAAAAGGCCACATGAACTAGAGACTACATCATCCTGAGACCAGAAGAACTAGATGGTACCCGGCTCCAACCGATGACTGCCCTGACAGGGAACACAACAGAGAACCCCTGAGGGAGCAGGAGAGCAGTGGGATGCAAACCCCAAATTCTCATAAGACCAGACTTAATGGTCTGACTGAGACTAGAAGGACCCCTGCGGTCATGGCCCCCAGACCTCCTGTTGCCCCAGGACAGGAACCATTCCCAAAGCCAACTCTTCAGACATGGATTGGACTGGACAATGGGTTGGAGAGGGATGCTGGTGAGGAGTGAGCTTCTTGGGTCAGGTGGACACTTGAGACTATGTTGGCATCTCCTGCCTGGAGGGGAGATGAGGGTGGAGGGGGTTAGAAGCTGGTGAAATGGACATGAAAAGAGAGAGGAGAGGGAGAGAGCGGGCTGTCTCATTAGGGGGAGAGTAACTGGGAGTGTGTAGCAAGGTGTATATGGGTTTTTGGGTGAGAGACTGACTTGATTTGTAAACTTTCACTTAGAGCACAATAAAAATTATTAAAAAAAAAGAAAACTGCATTTTCATTTTTGGAGTATCTCCTCTCATCCACAAGAGTCACAGCAAAGAACTTTTTGTACATATTATATCTGGGCACTTTTGTTTCACAATTTAATGCAAAACATTACGGGCATAGAATGTTGTTCCTTTCTTCATTACTTTTGCTTTTGTTTCTTTTGTGTTTTTCAGTAATAATAGCATATCTTATCTTCGTATGATGTTTTAGTTTCCAATCTACTTTTCTCAGTTATAATCTCTCTGAAGCCTACAACAACCTTGGGTGGTAGAACTCATATTTACATTGAGAAAACCATATTTTCAACACCATCAGTATGACAAGCTTGTGACAACCAGTGGTGTGCTGCTAAATGTTTGACAGCCTCCTCTCTGAGGATGTGGCAAGCTCTGATTCAAACAGTTTGCCAGTTTCCTTGAAGTAAATTCTCCCACCGTGGCCAATTTCAAGCTACCAATACATGTCAACCAGTTTCCAAAATTTCTGTTATCTTAACAATTGGCTCTTGTAAGCAGGAAGAAGCCAGCTTTAGTACACCCCTGGGAGCCCTAGTGACGCACCGGTTAAGAGCTGAGCTGCTAACCAAAAGGTTGGCAGTTGAATCCACTAACAGCTCCTTGGAAACCCTACGGGGTAGTTCTACTCTGTCCCATAGGGTCGCTATGAGTCAGAATCCACTTCACGGCAATAAGTATCATTTGGTTTGGTGCGTCACTTTAAATTCAATTCAAGTATATGAAAACTTACATATGTACCTAGTTTTGAGATTAGGTTATCGAAATAACAGGAGTGCCAATTTAGTTGGCAGATTAAACCATCAATATGAAGCTATTAAATGGTAAGTCATTAAATGGTAAATCATGTGGTCTTAACTACAAGTGCTTTATGAATTCCCAGAGGGGGTTCAATGTGATGGATAGGTTGTAAGATGACCCCCAGTGATCCCTGATTCCTGGGATCCATGCCTTTGTGGAATCTGCTCCCCTTGACTTATTTCTAACTTGCTTAACCATAGAATATAGCAAAGGTGCAAACGTGATGGGATGCCACTTCCGGGATCATATTATATTAGATTGTAAATTCTGTCTTTGGACTACCAGTTATTATGTTGCTAGGTGCCATCGAGTCAGCTCTGACTCATAGCAACCCTATGTACAACAGAATGAAACACTGCCAGGTCCTGCGCCATCCTTATAATCTTTGTTACGCCTGAGGCCATTGTTGCAGCCACTGTGTCAATCCATCTTGTTGGTCAATTGAAAATCTCTCTTTTTCACTGACCTTCTACTTTACCAAGCATGATGTCCTTCTCCAGGGACTGGTCCCTTCCGATAACACATCCAAAGTACGTGAGATGAAGTCTCGCCATCCTTGCTTCTAAGGAGCATTCTGGCTGTACTTCAAGACAAATTTGTTCATTCTTCTGGAAATCCATGGTATATTCAATATTCTTTGCCAACACCGTAATTCAAAGGCATCAATTATTCTTCAGTCTTCCTTTTCATTGTCCAGCTTTCACATGCATATGAGGCAACTGAAAACACCGTGGCTTGAGTCAGGAGCACCTTAGTCCTTAAAGTGATGTCTTTATTTTTTAACACTTTAAAGAAGTCTTTGCAGCAAATCTGCCCAACGCAACGCGTATGGACTACCAGAATGAACAAATCAGCCTTGGAAGAAGTATAACCAGAATGTGCCATAGAAGCAAGGGTGATGAGACTTCTTGCTTACTTTGGAGATGTCATCAGGAAAAACCAATCACTAGAAAAGGACATTATGTTTGCTAAACTAGAGGGTCTGCAAAAAAGAGGGAAACCCTCAATGAGATCGATTAACACAATAGCCACAATAACGGCCTCAAATATACCAATGATTGTAAGGATGACACTGGACCAGGAAATGTTTGTTCTGTTATACATAAGGTCGCTGCGAGTTGGAGGCAACTTGATGGCAACTAACAACAATTTCTGTCTTATTAGCAGACTCTCTCCCTTTCTGGCTTTAATGAAACTAGCTGCTATGGTGTAAGCTGACCTATAGAAGGGTCCACACAGCAAGGAACTGAGAGCTTCAGTCTAACAGTGCAGGAGGAACTGAATTCTGCCAACAACCACGTGAGCTTGAAAGATCCTTTCCTGATTGAAACTTAAAATGCGACTGCAGCATATCCTGACCCCTTGATGGCAGTGTTGTGAGAGACCCCAAAGCAGAGGACCCAGCTAAGCTGTGTGCAAACTCCTGACCCACAGAAGCTGTGAGATAATGAATGTGTGTTGTTTTAAGCCCCTAAGTCTGTGTAATTTGTTATGCATCAGTAGATAACTAATATAGTCAGTGTATGCTGGAGTACTGTCCTAGAGAATGTTATGTGGAATTGTAATTTTAGCTAGTATTAAAAGTTGAATAAGGTTTTGATAGTGAAGGGAGTGGGTGGCAGTCTTTGAGGGAATGTTGGGAATTAAGATTAAGTTGAAAGAATAGGACATATTAGGAGGGTGCTGAAAATTTTTTGTATTCATTTACTCAACTAATACAATTGAGTACCAACCTCATGCCAAATAGGTCTCTGGGTTGCACAAACATTTTGAGCTCGGCTACTAACCAAAAGTTTGGCAGTCTGAATCCACTTAGTGACACTGCAAAAGAAAGCCTGGCGTTCTACTTCCATTTGTTTACAGCCATTGAAAACCCTATGGAGTACAGTTCTACTCCAAAACACATGGGGTCACCATGAGTCAGAATCAACTTGATGACAACAGGTAATAAGATATAAGGAATCTCAGGGTGGCATAAACAGTTAAGTGATGGGTTACTAATCAAAAGGCTGGCAGTTCAAACCCACACAGAGCACCTCAGAAGAAAGGCCTAGCAATCTGCTTCTAAAAACTCATAGCCATGAAAACCCTAAGTATAGGTGCTGTTCTATTCTGCAATACATGGAGTCATCATGAGTCAGAATTGACTCAACGGCAACTGGTTTATACACTATTGAAGAAAAACAAGCTTTTATGTAGCTTAAAGTTTAATTAAGGATGACAGGATGCTCACAATCAACAAACAAGTAAATACAAGAGAGTAATAAGAATTATGCAGAGAATTAAAACAATGATTTTAGGGACTGACTAGATGGCTATTTGGCTATTGTAAATTAGGTGGTAAGGAAACATGTGACAGGACTGAAAATAACATGCCCATATCCATTCTTTCTCTCTCTCCTTCCTCTTAGTAACAGAATCTCCCAATTTTTGACTAGGCAAATAGCCACCCAACCAGCAACTGCATTTCTCAGCCTCCCTTGCCAGTACTTGTGCATATGTGACTAAGTGAGTAGGAATGATGTTGCAATTTCCAGATCTCGTTACTATCAGGAAATTGCTTTTACTCCACTTTCTCTTTCTCTTTCTTCCAGGCTAGAATGTGGTCAGATGTGAGCAGCTTCAATCATGTGAATGGAGACTGCACCCTACAATAGAACAACAAGCTAGAAGGGAACTGAGTCCCTGGATAATCTCATGGAGCTCTGGAGGAAAGTCCTTGTCTCTTTTAGCTTCTGCTCCTGGGTGATCTTCATGTGGCTTAGCATCTCTCTTCCCCATCTCTGTTTCTCTCGTTTGCTTGGTTAATCTCTTTTATATCTCAAAAGAAACTGACTCAAGATACACCCTATACTCATCCTGCCTCATTAACATAACAAAGACATCCCATTCCCAAATGGGGTTATAATCACAGGCATAGAGGTTAGGATTTACAACACATATTTTGGGGGGACACAATTCAATCTATAACAGATCTAAATGACAAGAATGAACAAGCCATACAAAGAGGAAGAGAAAGGGCATTTCAGATAAATAAAAAAGCCCTAAAGAGAGAAAGATGGTCAATATGGCTGGAGAGAAGAAAGTGAATGGTGGAAATGAGGTTGGAAAATTTATCCAGGACCAGATCATGTAGGGTTTGAAGGCTAGGGTAAGGTATTTTTATTTTTTTAAATATGATAGGAAACCACTACAGAATTTTAATGAGAAGTGTCATAATTGGGTTTATTTTTTTAAAACATCACTCTGGCTGCTCTGTGGTAAATCAACTGAGGGGGCCAAAGTAAAGGCAGAGAGGATAGTTAGAAAGGTACTGCAGTAATCTAGAGGAATTAATTTCAGTGCTCTGAGTTAGGGTGGCAATAGCAATGAAGATAGAAAAGAACATATTCTTGAAATGTTTTAGAAGTGTCATGAACAAGGCTAATGATGTATTGGTTGTAGGGGGAGTGCAGAAGAGTGGAATCAGGATGACTTTGGACTTGAGCAACTGCTATTTAATCAGATGGTTGCTGTGTGAAGGGTGAACCATAGGGAGGCAAGAGTGGAGGCAGAGAACCCAGCCTAAGGCAGCTGGGGAGCTTGAGCTGGGGACAGCTGGTTTATTTTGTTTTTTGCAAGGAGGGGGCAGCCTTTGCTAAGGAAAGGAACGGCTTTCTTTTAGTCATGTTAGTTTTGATATGCCTATTAGACATTCAAGTAGAAATGTCAACAAGGCAAGTGTCCCAAAGGTCTGGAATTTAAGGGAGATGTCTGGGCTGGAGATATAAATTTGAAAGTTATCAATATATAGATGGGTTGTAAAGCTATATGGACAGGAAGAAGTCACCTAGGGAGAAAGTATAGAGAAGAGGGCAGAGGAGAAGCCAAGGGTATTCAAGCATTTGGAAGAATTATTAATTGTCAAGTTAGCTCTGACTCATGGCAACCTCATATATGACAGAACAGAACATTTCCCAGTCCTGTGCCATCTTAATGATCATTGGTATATTTGAGTCCATTGTTGCAATTATTGTGTAGTGCCTTTCAACTTAGGGGGCTCATCTTCTGGTACTATACTGGACAACATTCTGTTGTATAAGGTTTTCATTGGCTAATTTTTGGAAGTAGATCACCCGGCCTTTCTTTCTACTCTGTCTTAGTCCTGAAGCTCTGCTGACGCCTGTCCATCATGGGTGACTCTGCTGCTATTTTAAATACCAGGGGTATAGCTTCCAGCATCATATCAACGTGCAAGTCACCAAAATATAACAAACTGACAAGGTGGGTGGAAGAATATCCAGATATTAAAAAAAAAAAAAACCAAGAGAGGTGTCACAAAAGCTTGCAGAATTGTTTCAGGAAGGAAGGTGTAGTTAATCATTACATGCTGCTGAAAAATTAAGTAAAATGAGGATTAAGACCAATCATTGGCTTTGATGAGAGGTGGGCCATAAGATGAGCCACTTCCCTATTTGCTGTGAAAGGGTGCACAGAAATTGCACAATAGCTGAAGGCAGTAGTGGGGTCAAGTGAGTATTTTTAAAAATGTGAACACAATCCCAATAGGAATGATTATAGGCAGTCCTTGGATTACAAACAAGTTTCGTTCCTAAGTCTGTCTTTAAGCCAAACTTGTACATAAATTGGAGCAGTTAGGTATGGTTTGTATTTAACATCAGTTAGTCAGATGTTTCTTAGTATACAGTATATATAGTGTATCTTTAATGTGCATAAAAAAATTAAACACTTCCAGATGCAATAAAGCACCTTTAACATAAAATGCAGATTATATTATAATAATAATAATATTTTGATGTGCATCACAAAGTAGTGCCTGTTCATTATTACGAGCCATTGTATGTACCTTGAATTTTTAATATAATAGGCTTTTTCGGGGGTGGTTCGTGACCACAGATTGTGTGTAAGCGGGATGTACGCAATCCACGGACTACCTGTACTAAAGAGAATAAGAGGAGAGACTGGGCATTTTATGTCCAAAGTGCTATGTTTAATAAGCATTTTTTTTTAAACTGGTAAAGTGGGAAAAATGGTCACCCTGACAGAAATGGGGCTGATGATAAAGATAACAAGTTTAGGAATGATGACTAATATATTTTGTACATATTATGTTCAATGAAGTATTTAAGTAAGGATTAACTGAACCACAGTAATTAACATAAGGGACTTTGAGTTTCAAGATAATAATGATGCTTAAGATAAATAATATATCTTACCAAGCACCAACACAGTTGGTAGACACTATTTAAATTATACTGTATCAAATTAACAAGGAGTTACCTTGCCAAGGTTCTTGGCACTTTTATGTTAACTTAAACTGAATTGGAAAAAAGCATAATAGTAATTGAAAAGCAACTAATTATAAGCAATTATAAGCCAAATTCTGTTTATACCACAATTAGTGCTTGAGGTGGTTTAGGTGACTGATTCTTCATTTCAATAAGCAACCACCAAATAATTGAATAGCTTGTAAAACTCTTGTAAAAGAAATATTTCTTTTATCTTTATTCCAAGTATAACAACTACATCCTCTTTTAATTATTATTATAATAAAATAATCAGCATTTATTATCTTTTGTCCCAATACCTTGGCCCCAACTGATGGATTTAGGCAGTTTGTATTCTGAGAGTTCATAACCCCAGTTTGAGTTGGATGCTTTTAAACATGTCAAGAGTAGTATCTGCACCTACCTCACAATCTAGCTTCTTTCAACAGGTTTCATGAAGGAAAGAGAACAAACCCACCTTCTTGTTAGACATGTAATACCCCCCAGGGTACCTAGAGTGCAAACTCAAACCATGTCTTTTTTCAGTAGCTTTTTCATGCTGACTCCATCATCTCATTTCACTTTTGGTTAAGAATAGTCTTTTGTTTTCTGACAATGGTATTTTCCATGTCGGGTGTTTTTTTTTTTTTTTATCAGATTTCCAAGTAAAAGTCCTGACTTTGATAGCACAATTTTACCACCTCAGTTAAACTTTTTGACCACGTCTTGACAACTATTTTTTACTTTACATCGATTACAGAATTGATGGATTTTTAAATTACCACTAGTGATAGTTCTGGAATTCCTGATATTAATTTCCATGTGAATCTTCCTGAAGCACGTGAGATGACAGTACTGTAAATTTTGGAGGGGAGATCCCCTTCCATTAGGGGGTCATCAACTCAAGAAAATTCAGATTAAAATATCAATTAATTTCAAATTATATTTGATAAGTATTTTTAGAAATAGTTTTGCAGAATAAATTCACACAAGTTGACCTAGTGGAGCAGGGAGTTGCCAGTGCCTCACCTTGGCAGCCAGCGCTCAGCCATATCCGAGGCTTGGTGAGCCACATGGTGGGAGGTAGAGCCCTCCAGGGCTGGGCGCCACGTTGCTTTTCTCTTTTTAAAAAGGGAGACAACGCTTCTGCCTATTGTGTAAGCGGATCGAGTACTGCGTTTATTCGCACGTCAACTAAGGCGTGAGCCGAATTAAAGTCTTCTAACCTGACCCTTGCAAGGCGTGCTTCACCGAGAAATGCTGAATTTTAATGTTCAATTTGCGTTCGCCTCGGGGAAACTCAGAGAATGGCCAAATACCTCAGCAGCCGCGGTGAAGAGCACGGTATCAAAACCACCCACCAGTCCTGCAGCGGCCACCGCCCCCCTGAACCCGGCCCACCCTCCTAAGGACCCACCCATGCTCGCTGATAACCGGTTGTTTTTTGCAGCTCTGCTCTCTCTGTTCCTGCTCTCCCCACCCACTCTCCATTCGACCCTAGGTTCCCAGTGCCTAACGGGACAACACAGCGCCGTCTCCCGCCCAAAGGACGGCCCTGGCCGAACCGCAGCGCAGCGGGCATTTCCCCGCGCTCCATGTAGGCCCGCGGCCAGCCAGCCGCTCCTCGGCAGCAAGTGATTGACAGGCGGCTGCACCTATGAGCCGCAGGGGCGGGACGCCATGCGTCACTTCCTGGTCTTTCGTGAGAGACGAGGTATATAAAGTCGGTGCTCACGCAGTGCCCTCGCTTACACAGTATGGCCGGCGACATTAGCTAGCGCTCGCTCTACTCTCTGTAACGGGGAAACAGCGGACTACAAGAGACTGAACTGTATCTGCCTCTATTTCCAACAGACTCACGTTCAACTTTCGCTCACAAAAAAAAAAAAAAAAAAAGCCGGGAAAATTTTATTAATCCTTTTTTTAAAAAAAGTTAATATAAAATTATAGAAAAAAAAAAGGAAGCTGAACTTTAGTAACACAGCTGGAACAATCCGCAGCGGCGGCGGCAGCGGCGGGAGAAGAGATTTAATTTAGTTGATTTTCTGTGGTTGTTGGTTGTTCGCTAGTCTCACAGTGATGGAAGCTGCACATTTTTTCGAAGGGACAGAAAAGCTGCTGGAGGTTTGGTTCTCCCAGCAGCAGCCCGACGCAAACCAAGGGTCTGGGGATCTTCGCACCATCCCAAGGTGGGTGTTCGGGGTTGTCTTGGCCGACAGATCCGGGTCTGGGGGCTGTCGCCGCCTGGAAGGCACCAGACACGGGAGGGGGGCGGGGGCCGGGCGCCGGGCCTCGCGTTCGCGGAGCCTTCAGTGGAGCCAGCTGGCGAGGGTCGCTTTGGTGGCCGTGGGGGGCGGTGTGCCGGCCTTTGGACGAGAGCGGCCGCGTCCACGCGAGGTTGGAGGCGGCTTCTCTCGCCGCCGTTGCCGGGCCCGGCGCTGCCCCGGGGGGAGGGGAGGAAAGCGGCGCCGCCTCGTGCTCAGGTAACGTCCCCTGCGGGGAGTGCGGGGTGGCGGGCGCCGCTGCTCCGGGTGGTTTTGCGGCCCGCGCCTCCGACTTTCTGGAGTTGGCGGGCCTAGGTCTTGGGTGGGGGCGCCTGGGGTGCTGCGCGGGCTCCTTCCCGGCAGGTGTGGCTCGGCGGGCTTAGTCAGGCGCTAATTCGGGCGTGCCCGCCTCGGGGAATGGAGGAGGGCGGGAGGGAGCGGATCTGGAGCCGGACTGGTTCTTCGCGCCGGCGCCGAGAGGAGGGGGCCCTGGACTGAGGGGCTGACGGAGCAGGTCTCCCGCCCGAGTCTCGGCTGGCAGCATGTGGCGCTCGGGCGGCGGCGATTGGGCGAGAGCAGTGGTGTCGCAGTGGCTGGGCCCCACCGCCGCCTTAATTAACGTGCTCTGCACCAAAGCCTTTCGGGGGCACTTGGGCGGACGACATGAACCCGCGGCGGCGGCGGCGGCTCCGGGAGATGACCGCGAGCCCGACGAGGTTGCTCCCGAGTCTCTTGACCTTGTATTGTGTAACCTGCTACGGAGTCGGCGGGATCTGGGAGAGCGGAGGGGAGGTGCTGGGTGGAGTAGGATTTGCCTACATTTGTGGGACACTCGTCTGACCCTGGACGTAATACCTTTAATGACTTAAGCTTGAGGAAAGGAGTCCGGGGCCCGAGCCACCAACCGCCGGCAAGAGAGACCTTCTGGGCCGATCACGCCGAAAAGGAAAGGTCTTTCTAGTGGTTTTGATGGAAATCCAAGCGCAAATAAAATGTCCAGGCATTAACGAAGATGCCTGGGCCTTGCTCCCGGCGGCCTTCCCACCCTTCGTAATCCCGTGCCTTCCTGGGGCCGTCCACCGCCTTCTCCCGGCTTTTCCGCGCGCGAATGTGACGGTGCCGCGGAGGAACCGGCGTGGCCACCTCATTGAGAAGCGGCGACCAATGAGCTCCGGGGCCCGACAACAGCCTGGCCCCAGGGTGTGGGCCAATAGGCGTTTTAGGAATGTTGGCTGCGCTAGCTGCGGTCCCTTGACAAAAAGCGACTGAGAAGGCGATCCAGGCAGACATGTGCTGCCGGGACTTTAAGGCACGATGGGCAACCGCGTTTCTAACAGTATATCCTGAAGGATTCCATTGTAACTGAAAAGCAGTCCTGTTAACCGAAATGTCACAGGTCTTATTTCGCAAGCTTTGTGCGACACTTAAAATGTCTACTGTAGCCCTTACTATGTGCCAGGCTCAGTTCTAAGCACTTCACATGTATATTCTAGGAAGAGGTTACTTTTCTCGTAATAAATATAGGGAAGCTTAGTAGCTCCTCCATTTCACAGACGCGGAGAACTCCCTGGTGGTAATAAGCATATGGTAAAACGATTGTGACCAGGATAAAAACTTGGCAAGGAAGAACTGAGTAAGAAGTCTTAGAAAATGAATAACAAAAATTGTTACTCTGGTTCTTTAATGTTTGAAGCCTTAAGTTATTTGTAAGCACACGTTCTGTATAAATAGGAAGAGGTTTAAGCTTTGGATTTTTTTTTGGTTAAGTAGTGTGTGTGAGAGAGAGAGAGAGAAAGAGAAATCCTGGTGGCTGGTGGTTAAGAGCTACGGCTGCTAACCGAAAGGTCGGCAGTTCCAATGCATCAGGCCCTCCTTGGAAACCCTGGGGCAGTTCTGCTCTGCCCTGTAGGGTCGCTGTGAGTCGGAATCGACTCGACGGCAGTGGGTTTGGTTTAGGGGGTTAGTGGTTAAGAGCTACGGCTGCTAACCAAAAGGTCGGCAGTTCGAATCCATCAGGCGCTTCTTGGAAACCCTATGGGGGCAGTTCTCTTCTGTCCTATAGGGTCGCTGTGAGTCGGAATCTACTGGACGGCAGCGGATTTTTATATGTATTTTAAAGGTTACTAAGTATAATCCGATCCCTTGAGTCAAGAGAAGAAAGGCTTTTAAAGGCGGTTTGCTTTTCTTAAATGGGAAGCAGCTTTCTTTTGCACTTTTATCAATTCAAATTGTTTCAGTTTGCTTCTTAAAATGGTGACAGAAATTAAACCTTTAAGGGCAAAATAAAATACTGTTCTGTGTAGTTCATGTATTTTGTAGATGTTTAACATTTATTAAACCACTGTTTTTGAGTGTGTACTACCACATCTCAGCTTCTGCAGGTAGAGCAGAGCAAGTAAGAACTGAAAAATCACTGGATTTAACTAAGAAATCCTCAGACAAGAACATTTTTTGGTGACTTGTCAGGCAGAGGTGCACCAGTTCATTGTTAGAAAATAAAATACCTGAAAAATAGTTGGTGCTAGAAAAATATTTATTGAAAAGGTGCTGAATAAAACCATAGTAGATTTAATCTTTTCCAGAATCATAGCTTTGTAAGGAAGGAGAGTCATGCATTTCAGTTGGCAGGTCAAGGGAAGGATTCCTTCTCTCCACCCCACTTCTGTCAGAGGCCTGACAAGAGGGAATTATTGATGGAGTCTTGTCCCTAAAGGGAAACCCTGATGGCTTAGTGGTTAAGTGCTACAGCTGCTAACTAAAGGGCTGACAGTTCGAATCTACCAGGCGCTCCTTGGAAACTCTATGGGGCAGTTCTACTCTGTCCTGTAGGGTCGCTGTGAGTTGGAATCGACTCCACAGCACTGGGTTTGGTTTGGTTTGGTTTTGTCCCTAAAGAGGTGGTGGGAGGGTGTTGGCCCCACGGACCAATGGATGGATTATCATCTAGAAGAATACTGTAAAATGAAGTGGTTAAGTGCATGGCTTCTGGAGGAGCGTCTAGATTTGAATTCAGACTTCCTTTAATAGCTTATGTGGTCTTGTTGCCTCATCTCCAAAATGTTGACAGTAATAATACCTACCTCATTGGGTGGTTGTGAGGATTAAATAGGGTCGAATCCAACCCACAGCAACCCTATAGGAGAGCAGGACAGCCCAATAGGGTTTCCAAGGCTGTAAATCTTGATGAGGCCAACAGCCACATCGTTTTCCCAGGAAGTGGTAAGTTCGAATGGCCGACCTTTTGATTAGCAGCCAAGTTCTGTAATCACTGTGCCACCGGGACTCCTCTAAAAAAAAACCTAAACATGTTACTAAAAGCTGTGTGATTGAGGCTTTAATGGTTTTACTAAAACTATTTTAATGTGTATTGCATGTGTCTTAGTTTCTAATATGAAAAGAATATCGGTTTTATAAACTTTGGAAGGCTTCCAAAAGAGAGAGCAAGTGTTCCCCTGGGGATGGCACTCTGAATTCGGACTTCTAGCCTCCTAAAATGGTGTGCATGTGAGCCACCACGTACAAGTCTGTCAGTTTGTCATAGTGAAGTGGCTGGTGTGTTGCTGTGATACTGGAAGCTTTGCCTCTGGTATTTGAAATACCAGCAGGCTCACCCTTGGCGGACAGCTTTCAGCAGAGCTTCCAGACTAGGAAGAAGGACCTGGAAGTTTACTTCTGAAAAAATTAGCCAGTGAAAACTTTATGAATAGTAGCAGAACATTGAAGGCTGCATATAATAAAAATGGAGTAGTTCTATTCTGTGACACATGGGGTTGCCCTGAGTCAGAATGGACTCGGTGGCAACTAACAACATCAAACTTAAAATCACCGGTGAGAAGTATTTTAGTAATTCATTCATAAATTGGATTTTGTACACGCTGAAGTACAAATAGAATTTTGTTTAGGAGATGAAGATTTAATTACTGTTAGAGGGGGTCTCAGTTTCTCTTGATAAGAGTGATTAGGTATGTGCACCAGCCATCTTGCTGAAAACGACTTAAAATGTTTTAGGAGAAATTGCATTTTTTTTTTTTTTTTTTTTTTTACTATTCCTCTTGAATATTTACAGAAAAGTTGTAATAATAATACAAAGAAATATAATTTATCCTTCACTCTTAGTCCTGTGATTGTTAACACTTTACCACATTTGCTTTATCTCTGTGTGTGCCAATTTATGCTCCTCCCAGCAATGTGTGGGAGTTCCTGTTGCTCATCAACACTTGATGTTGTCAATCCTTTTAATCTTAGCCATTCTGTTAGACGAATAGTGTAATGTCTCATGTAGTTTTAATTTTGCATCTCACTAATGACTAAAGATGTTGAATACCCTTTGATAAAAGGAGCCCTGGTGGCGCGGTGGTTATGCGCTCTGCTGCTAACCAAAAGGTAGGCGGTTTGAACCTACCAGCCACTTCTTCCTTGGATTTACAGCCATGAAAACCCAATGGGGCAGTTCTGCTGTGTTCTGTAGGGCTCCATCACCAATGATTTTTCAAGCAAAAATCTAAGTGAGGGGAATCCAGAGAAAGGAGAGCTTTTGATCTACTTACGTCTTGGGGCCTTTCTATAGCTTGAGGAACTTGTATTTCCATTTTCATAGCTTCACAAGATCCATCAAATTTGAAGACCTAGCCAAGGCCCCAAGGGGCTATATTTTCATTATAAAATAAGTAAATCTTGCCCCACAGTACTATCCACAGGTAACAGGAATTCCATTAAAACGTAAACAGACTAAAAGTTGTGGTTAAAGAACAGATTAATAGACTGGAATAAAGTAAGTAAATTTCACTGTGTTTTCAAAAGACATTTAAACAAGGATTTAGAAATGATGAAGAGAAGGCACAAATGTCCCAGGAGGGCATCATTATAAATGCTAAAGACATTAAAAGGATCACAAGGATGTTATGGAAAAATTCCTAGACAGTACCTTTTGAAAATTGGTGCAAGAAGAAATAGAAAACTGAAATAGTTCTATAACCATTACATAAACTGAACTATTTGGTAATCATCTTCCCACAAAGAACTCCAGTCCCAGATGGTTTCACTGGAGTTTTCTAACATTCAAGTGAGAATTCCAGGTTTTTTTCCCACACATTTTTCCAGGAAATAGAGCAGGAACAGACTTCCCACCTAATTTTGAGGTTAGCATGATTTCGATGTCAAAACCTGACAATATTTGAAGGAACTAGAATGCTTATACAGTGTTGGTGGGGATGTAAAATAAAATGGTACAGCTACTTTGGGAAACGGCTTGGTAGCTTCCAGTAAACGGAATCAGATATTTTTTGCCTTGTAACTTCATCTATGACTGGTGAATTGCCTTGCTCAAAGACAATTCAAAGTCTAGTCATAGTTGGCATATATGTTTTATTTGCTCTTACAAACCAAATGACAGTTTTGGTTGTTGGTTATATAAGATGTGATATAGCCAAATTTCCCAAAGCGTGAACCAAATTTGCATGTCCCCCTTCAAAATGTATGTAAACCTAGCAATGAGCATCTGTACTAGATCGATTTAGAGCATTTATTATATGCCCCAAGAACCTTTGTATGATAACAAGGATGAATATGAGTTTGGAAAATTTTGCGGAGTCCTACAATTCACTACGGCCTCTGTCAGTATGAAGATGCATTTAAAATAAAGAAGTGATAGAAATTGGAAGCAGTGTGGAGTTTAGTGAAGAATTTGTGCTATGAAAATTATTTCAAAGACTTGAAAGGGGAGGGGGAAGGGCAGACAGACAAAAAAGCATAGGGCATTTTTGAAGGTAGTAGTCCAGCAAAGTTAAAGATAATCTGCAAAAGAAAAAAAAATAGGGTATAAAAATCTGTCTATTAATAAAACAATTTACCTTCTAAATACAAAGTATTTTCAGTTTTTGGACTTTTTGTTCAATTATAACACACATAAGTTGTAAGTGTACAGCTCAGAATTTTCACAATCATCATTCCCATGTAACCAGCATACAAATTGAGGCAATAAAACCAGCCAGAAGCCCCACTTGTTTGTACCGCCTTCGAATCAAGTTTCTTAACTCCCTCCCCAGCAAGGCTAGCCACTATCCTGACTTTCATTCTAGTACACCTTTAAGTTAGTCTTAACCTGTTTTTGAACTTCATATAACGTAGAATCATTTAGTGTCCATTATGTAAGGCTTCAGCATTCTGTTTGTTGTTCATCCACATTTGTTATGTATTGTTTGTAGTTCATTTATTCTACTTGCTGTATTTTTGTGTCAGTATACCATAATTTATCCACTCTGTCAGTGACCGTATGAGTAGTTTCCCATTTAAAGCTAATACAAATAATACTGTTGTGAACATTTTAAATGTCTTTTAGTGAGCAAAATACATGCATTTCTGTTAGATACACACCTAGGAGTGGAATTGTTAAGTCATAGAGTATGCATATGTCCAGGTTGAAATATATCCAAATTTCCCAAAGTGTAAACTAATTTAGAGTGTTTGAGGCTTCCAGTTACTCCTTGGTATATAGTGGTATGGTTTTTTGTGTTTTCCTGATGACTAATGACATAGGTTTTTTTCGTATGTTAATTGGCTATGTGGATGTCCTTGTGAAGTGTGGTTCAAGTCTATTTGTCCATTTTTCTTTTGGATTGACTGCCTTTTTCCTTTCAGTTGACAGGAATTTTTTATATAATGGATAAATTCTTTGTCAGATTATATATACATTACAGATATCCCTACTACATGTTCCCTTTTCATTCTCTTACTGGTAGGTTTATGAACAGAAGTTCACAATTTTAATGAAGTCCAATGTATCGATATTCTCCCTTTAATGGTTAACAGCTTTTGTATTCTAATTAAATAATTTCCTCATCCTAAGATTGTGAAGATGTCCCCCCCCCCACCTAAAAACAGTTTTACCTTTCATATTTAGATCTATGGTCCATCTGGAATTTATTTTGTATATGGTGTGAGGGAATAGAATACACTTTAAGCAACAGTGGCTTATCTTCCTAAACTTTAACTTCAAGTCACGTTTGGAACTCACTTCCTGAATGTTCAGATTTTCTACTAAACACTTGCACTATCCTGCAGGTCATTTCGTTTAATGCACCTTAAGTGTAACTTGAACAAATTACATAATACTAAATGTTTTTCATTAATTTCCCAAGGGAGAGAACGTTATGGCTTGGCAAGGTTAAAGAACACTGTTGAAACAATATGTTGGTGAAAAGAACATTCAGTAGCAGGCATATCCAGGTAAATAAAGGAGCTGTTGATCAGCATAGACTTCTAAAACTGGCTTATTTCACACGGTATTCAAAGTTGAAATATTAAAATGTGGGCTGTTTCTTAGGTTAACTTGCCGTTTTCTCTGCTGGTTTTTTCAGGATTCAAAAGGATGTTGATGAAAAGCCAGTGACCATGGATAAAAATGTCTTAGAGTTGCTGGACTAAAATACTGTTCCAAATAAAAGCCTTTTATTTTATAAGAAATGGCAGCTTTGGGGAGGCAGAGGGAAGTCAGCTAGAAAGTAAAATTTTAGTGAGAAAAGAAAGATAGGTTTTATGAAAACTAGACACTTTAATGCTGAGAGTGAAATTTAAGACTGGGAGATGTTCTGTTCTTATTCTGTGCTTCACTCAAATTTTAAAAGCTAAAAAATAACGTTCATTAAAGGATGGGGCAGTTACAAAGAGTTTATCAAACCCCAGCATTAACTTTCCCAGAATTCATGGCATGCTTGACTACATCATTGCACGGTATTGTAGTGTCAGTCATTTACATTGAAGGAGTCTCTAACCCATTGCCAAAAAACCTTTTAGCGTAAATGTTTTGAAGTAGAAAATCTTCCTATTGAAGAATTAGATTTCTCATTATATTCCTTACTGCATTTTCAAAAAAGGTTTGAACTGCTGTCTCCAAACTACCTTTGTTTAGCACACATTGAAAGCAGTAATCAAATGAGAGTAGCACTAACTAAATATATGGATTAGTAATTTAAATTTTGGGTAAAAATTTGAGCTAGAAAATGAGCCTAATATGGTGATTGTAACTGGCAGTTTTGCTGCATTCGGGTTCTTTCTTTTGAGTGAAAGAAATATGTCTGGATATCTGAATTGACTGCCCTAGCAGGCATTCTGAGAATCTAACTTCTGGTCAACCTAGGTTTTACTAAAGAATAATAATGTCGTGTTTTTGACCCAAAGACTACTGTCTTAGGTAATGTATAAAGGTCTGAATGTAGTATGATAATGAGAGTCTTTGAAACAGACAAGTCAGGATGTGAGCTAAGGTCAGAGTTGAGGAAAGCTTCAGTCTGCGTTTAAGCAGTTGAGTGACTTTGGGTAAATTACTTACTGACTCTGAAACCAGTGATTTTTACTTGCTCTGCGGAAGTAATCCATTAGAGTAATCTCATCACCTGGAAGCCTACTAGATGCAAATTTTCAGGCACCATTCTCAGATACTACCTGGACCACTGGATCTTGTAATTGAGTTGTTGTCAATAACAGCAATGGAGTAGGCCTTCCAGCTAACTCATGGCGACACCATGCACAACAGAATTAGACCATTGTGGTGTATAGGATTTTCTTTGGCTGGTTTTCTGAAGTAGCTCTCCAGGTCTGTCTTTCCTAGTCACTCAGTCCAGAAGCTCTCCTGAAACCTGTTTAGAATCATAGCAACAGGTAAGCCTCCACTGACAGACTAGTGGTGGCTGTGCTTGAGGTGCATTGGCTGGGAATAACCAGGGTCTCCTACGTGGAAGGTGAGTTCTACCAAGACTGTCACTGCCCCCGGATCTGAGGGTAGGACTCATAAATTTGCATTTTGTGGAACCTTGCTCTCGGGGTTCCTTCTACCTGCCAGCAGAATTATGTTCTTCTCAGACATTTGCTTTACTTTTTAAAATAATTTATTTTTACATTAAAAAAAAAAAGCTGGCTTTTTCAAGTTGTATTGAATCAGGTGCTCCTAAACACTCCAGCTTGTTCCATTTGTGTTACTAGGCCTTAGCCTATTTTGTTCCTAGTTGCTATCAAGTTGATTCCAACACATGGCAACCCTGCATGTGCAGAGTGGAACTACCCCATAGGGTTTTCCAGGCTATAACCTTTCAGAAACAGATCGCCAGGCCTGTCTTCCTAGGTACCTATGGTGGGTGTGTTTGAACTGCCAACCTTTCTGTTAGTAGTCACACACTTTTAACCATTCATGCCATAGAAAAGCTTTTCCTTGTAAAGTGTGGCTACCATTAATGTTTTGCTCTTGAAGCGTAGTGACTATAAGATCATTTAATCCATTTACTATCATTGGTAAAGAGCGTACAATTTCTTTGGGATATTAGACTATTCCTATTGGTAGTTCATTTATGATTAGTTTTATTGTGATCTCTGATAGTTTTTTTTTTTTAATTGAACTTTAGGTGAAGGTGTACAGAGCAAACTAGTTTCTGTAAGTTAAATTAGGATTTTTTTTAACCATACACTATTGGCATTTTGGGCCAGATAATTTTCTCTTTTGTTGTGGGGAACTGTCCCCATTCATTGTACGGTGTTTAGCAGCCTGCCTGGCCTCTACCCACTACATGCCAGCAACACCAGCACCACCAGTTATGATAACCAGAAATGTCTGCAGATATTGCCAAATGCCTCCTGGGAGGCAAAATCATCCCCAGTGGAGAACCACTGAGTTAGATCAGTGAGACGGTGGCATTTAAGTTCAGAAAAATTCAAACCAGGAAATATTTTGGTTTATCTCTGAATTTTTCTGTTTTATAAGCACCAAGTAATTGTTTAACACTTCACAATATTTTCCAATCATTAAACCAGTATTTTGCAATGCTGTGATATGAATACATCCCCCAAATAATCTTCTCTCTTTTTGGTTGTGTATTTTATGATTTATTGACCCTTTCTGTGCTTAAAAAAAAAAAAAAAAAAGGCAAAGATTTCCAAATAGAACAGCTTTGTGAAATAGTTTATAGTACATTCTCTGTGTAGTGAGTTTGGAAACAATATAGACCACCCTAACTGGGGCTGATGTGGCACACTAACTTTGAAATTGTAGATCTGTAATTTAGAAAATATCTCAGTCAACTGTATAAAGGAGTTAATCTTTCCCATCATTAGTTTGGACAGAAAGCAGGGCACTGAAAATCTTTCCTGTAAAAAGTCAACAACTTTCTCTGTAAAGGGCCAGAGAGTAAATATTTTAGATTTTGCAAGGCACGGGAGTATGTGTTGTAATTACTCAGCTCTGCCCTTAGAAGGAGAAAGCAACCATAGACAATACGTAAATGAATGGGTGTGCCTCAGTTCCAATAAAGCTTTATTTAGGAAAGCAGACTCTCCTCCGTTCAATAAACTTCTGGGGTAGAAATGTGATAAAATTTGTGCTGAGATTTTTGGCTGTTTTAGAGTTTTTTACCTTTCTCTTTTATGTACATAGTATAGCACTGTATTGACTTCTCTCTTGGTTTGTTTTATTCTGTCATATCTTTTTTGCTCCTTGATTTCTTATTTTTTTTCTATAGCCTAGAAGTTCTCATAAGATTATACTTTTATAATCACATAATTGATAGGACACCCAATATTGTTTATCTTAGGATGTTTAAAGGAGTTGTTTCCTTTTATCCCCTGACTTTGAAAAAAATACTATTTGAGGGTTTCTATCAGGTGAGAAGGGATTAGGCTACAGAATTTATTAATGAATGATGAGAAAGTACTAGAAGGTACTGGTTCCAGTCAAGATGGAGTAGGCACACACTTACTCTCACTAAACACAACTAAGACAATGCATTGAGCAGCTGACTGAGGACTGAGGTGGGTCAGTTTTGGGGAAGGAAACCAGACCTTAAAATACCACTGAGCCAATAGTGAATTTCCTGTTTTCTCTTTCCCTCTGTTATCTCCTATCCTGGTCTCAAAGGCAGCCGGAAACTAGGTACAGATAGAGCTCCAAGAGAAAGAAGCCCTTTATTTCTGCGTCAGAGAGAATGGGGGAAATCCCTTTTTTTTTTTTTTCTTTCTTCATTTTGTCTCCCCCCCCCCCCCCAGTTCTCTCTTGCCCCACCCAGCACCCAGGCAGTTCAGACTGGGTGGTGACCAGGCAAGTACCTAAAACTCCATGGGGAGCTCTTCTCTTTGACCAGAGGAACTGGGGTACCACGAGTGAAGAACATCAAGGCAGCCTTGTTGCTCTGTTTTCCTCTGTCCTCTCCCCACTTGGCCCCAGGGGGAGGCACAGTTATGGGAAATATACTGGAAGTAACTAAAGCCCTGGCTTCCTAGCCAGGACCAAGAAAGGGGTCCTCCCTGGGAGCCAGAATTGTCAGGGAGTTGCGGAGAAGAGGGATTTGAAGGAAATGATCCTGTAAAGATGTGTGTGAATCCCTCAGAGCTGCTAATGCAAGGATCTGACCCCAGTTCCAGATGCCACTGGAACATAAGGGGAACTGATAGCATGTAAGGGGGACTGATCTGATAGCATGGCAAAAGCTTTCATATCTAAACTGACGTTGGAACCATATCCCACAAAAGGTGGGTTGGAACTTGAATTGGGTCTGAACTTGAAGCATGCTAAAACAACAATTTTTTTTTTTAACTTTTATTGAGCTTCAAGTGAACGTTTACAAATCAAGTCAGTCTGTCACATATAAGTTTATATACATCTTACTCCTTACTCCCACTTGCTCTCCCCCTAATGAGTCAGCCCTTCCAGTCTCTCCTTTCCTGACAATTTTGTCAGCTTCCAACTCTCTCTATCCTCCCATCCCCCCTCCAGACAGGAGATGCCAACACAGTCTCAAGTGTCCACCTGATATCATTAGCTCACTCTTCATCAGCATCTCTCTCCTACCCACTGTCCAGTCCCTTTCATGTCTGATGAGTTAAAACAACAATTTTTAAAACATGCCCAGGATGCAATCCCAAGTTACACGACATACAAAGAATCAGGAAAATCTAAACAATTCTCAAGGGAAAGACCATCAGCTGACACCACTCTTGAGATAACACAGAGCAAGATTTTAAAGTAGCTGTCAACTGTTGTCCAAGAAGTAAGGAGGAGGCCTGGGGTAGGCAGGAGGGACAAAGGGGGAGTTTTTGCTTAGGGAGTATGTTAATGGTGGTGGAATAGGGTTGAACACAGAGAATGTAACGTCACTGAATTATACATGTAGAAATTGTTGAATGTTTTATTGTGTATATTTTCTCCATAATAAAAAGGGCAAACATTTTAAACAAAGGGAAAGATAAAAAGTTTCAACAGAGAAGTAGATAACACACACACATATAAAATAAATAGCTGGACTGGGCTTCAGTAAAATTGAGCCGACGGAAGAAAAAGCAAGTGAACGTGAAGTTAAAAAAAAAAAAAAAGTTGCCATCGAGTTGATTCCAACTCATAGCGACCCTATAGGACAGAGTAGAACTGCCCCGTAGGGTTTCCAGGAAGTGGCAGGTGGATTTTAATTGCCAACTTTTTTGTTAGCAACCGAACACTTAACCACTGCACCACCAGGGTTCAAGCTTGATGATAGATCAGTAAAAATTATCCAGTCTAAACAACAAAGAGAAAAAAAGATTGAGGGTAGAGGGATAAGATGAGTGAACACAGCCTTAGGGACCTGTGGGACAATATCATAAGGTGTAACATTCATGTCAATGGATTCCCAGAAAGAGGAGAGAGAGTGTTGCAGAAAAAATATTTGAGGAAATACTCCACGTCTAGATTTATCATTAAAATGCCAGATTCAACAAATAGTTGAGCGCCTATTATGTGACAAACTGGGCTGGGCAGTGGGATTAGAAATAGTGGTGAGTTTGAAAACATACAGTCCCTAACCATATGGATTGACTAGTGAGACTGACATGAATACCAAGATGGTCGTACAGAAAATATTTTTGAAAGCATCATAAGCTTTGAAGGGTTTTCCTTCACTCTCAAAAATGACCTGGTTTTGAGCAATGAAGCTTACGGTGCCATTTCTTTCTTTTTTGTTGTGTTTTAGGTGAAAGTTTACACGGCAAAATACATTCCCATTTAACAATTCTTACACAAATTGTTCTGTGATACTACCATCCGGTTTCCCTGCCCCTTCTTGCCTTTTTATCTTTGCTTTTTTGTGTAAATACTGACTCTTTAGTCTTATATAGTTGATTGTTTAGGAAACCCCGGTGGTGTAGCGGGTAAGTGCTAAAGCTGCTAACCGAAAGGTCGGCAGTTCAAACCCACCAGGCGCTCCTTGGAAACTGTGGGGCAGTTCTACTCTGACCTGTAGGGTCGGTATGAGTTGAAATCGACTTGACGGCAACGGGTTTGGTTTTGGGGTTGGTTGTTTGGCTGAAAGGTGACCTCTGGGAGTGGCTTCAGTTTTCTTAGGCCAGTAGTCTCAGGGGTTACTCTAGTCATTATCAATCCAGTAAGCCTGGTCTTTTCTATGAATTTCAGTTTGTTCTACAGTTTTCTTCAACGTTAGCTAGGACCTTCTATTAGCTTTATGAACTAAACTATGCAAATTGATTTAGTTGTCCCACAAGACTGGTCGTCAGCTTTCAAACCCAGTAAATCAATCCCATGAGGTGTTCGAGTAAGTCTAGGAAGTATCCATAACTGTGCCCTCTATGTGCTTTATTGTATATATGAATATATGCAGCACAAACGTGTATATACATATGCCAACAAATACACCTGTATATGCATGCACATGTATTCCCATATGCTTTCCCACACCCACGTGGCATACATATCTACCCGTGTAACTATTCGCATATTTTGTGCTTATTATTCTTGTTGTGGTGCCCCCATTTCTAGGAAGAGGAAATAGAATGTGGAAAAACTCACTGAAGCGGGGGTGCAGAAAATGGAAATATAGTTATGTATCTGTTAATGTATGTTTTATTCAGTTGGATTATTGTTGTTTCTGATTCACTGTCATTATATTATAAAGTTAGGCAAGAAGGGGAATGCCCGGAAGATCTGAAGATTTAGAAGTTTGTTCTGGAGAGGGTAAAACAGGATATTTCTGAAATGAGGGATACGGTAACTATACTGAAAACAGATTAAATGAAAGCTCATATACTAAGTGTGAAATCCCTCGGTTTTTACTCTCATCTGCCTCCCAGAGGCCTTAATGCTCTCTAGGCAAGAGATTGGGGTATTTTGGGGGGACCAGCCAAAGAAAGAATTAAAAAATACAGACGTAAGGGAGTTCCTCAGTGAAAAACCCAAGGAAAAGCAGCCAGGAAATCAAATGAAGTGTTACATTGGACATATCTGCTCCAAAAGATATCTTTAAAGTGTTGAAAACAAAGATGTCACTTTGAGGACTAAGGTGCGCCTGACCCAAGCCATGATATTTTTAAATCACTTCATATGCATGCGAAAGCTGTGCACTGAATAAGGAAGACCAAAGAAGAATTGATGCTTTTGAATTATGGTGTTGGTGAAGAATATTGAATATACCGTGGACTGTCAGAAGATGGAACATCTGTCTTGGAAGAAGTACAGCCAGAATACTCCTTGGAAGTGAAGATGGCGAGGCTTACGTTTCACATACTTGTGACATGCTATCCGGTAAAACCAGTCCCCGGAGAAGGACATCGAGCTTGGTAGAGGGTCAGTGAAAATGAGGAAGACCTCAACAAGATGGGTTGACACAGTGGCTACAACAGTGGGCTCAAACATAACAACCACTGTGAGAATGGCACAGGATCGGGGCAGCATTTCATTCTGTCATACATAGGGTCACTATCAGTCGGAACCAACTCCATGGCACTTAACACCACCACTGTGGGCCTTTTAAATTTCTTCTGCAAGTGGCTTAGTCATTTCCTTTGTCCATTTGTCTGTTGAGGGCTTTTTTTCCCCCAGTAGTTTGTAACTACAAAGTATAATTTCCTATTTTCCAGTTTATTTTTTAGATTTTGTTTGTATATGTTTGTATTTAAAGTTTACCCATCTTTCATCTGGTGGAAATGTCAATATAGATAAACTTCTCGCCAAAACCAATGATGTTGGTAATCATAAGAGAAGCTGGAACAACATAAAGAATGTGCTGGTGAATACAAAATATGTGGTCTTAATTATTGGAAAAACTTTTACATGTCAGAGCTCTGTAATTATTATAAGGATAAGCAAGTGTTATTATGGATTAATCTTTTTTTTATTTATAATAGGTCTGAGTGGGATATACTTTTGAAGGATGTGCAATGTTCAATCATAAGTGTGACAAAAACTGACAAGCAGGAAGCTTATGTACTCAGGTATGTCTTTTAAAATAAACATTAGCTAGCTAATATTAGTCTGTATCATACTTTACAGGGAACTTAAAATTGTTCCTCTCAATCTTAGTTCTATAATCATTTTTACCTTATTTTAAAATGTATTATATAAAATAAAATGTTTACATGTCCCTGGGCAGCAGGTTCTGAAGCCTTACCTAATAACTCTTCAAGCTGTTTGTCATCTCAACCTCCTTATAGTTAGGAGAAAATATCTGTAAAGGAGGGTACATCGCATTGTACCTATACCCTCTAACTGCAGGGGAAGTCCTTCCTTTTTAGCACGTGCCTCTCAACATCAAAATGTCTGACAAAGTGAAAATTAGCCCCTCCGTACAAATAGGGTTGCAGTATTGGTATACAAATGAAGAGAGCCATTCAGCCTTCTTATGGGTGCAAGTTTATTCATTTAGTAAATACTTTGAGTGCTTACAGTATATATTGTGAAGGGCTTTGGGATTGTTGGATTGAACAAGTGCATAAGGTCCCTGCTCTTTACTGAGCTTGTGTGTGGCGTACACAGATGGTTATCTAGTGGAGAAAATAATGTTTATAAAAATACATGTGAGAGTGAATGGCACCTAAGGTGAGGTAGTAAAATATGGATTTAGTAAATAATGTTCAGCACACACCAGCGTCACTTTGGTAGGCTGTTACACATAATCAGTCATGTGAATATGTTATCCTCTCAAAAAAGGCATAGAAGGATCTTCTGGTATCCTCAGATAGCTTGTATCCTAGAATACTGCTTGGTCACTTGTGAGGTAAGGAGGAAAGTTGACTAGTAAAGAGGGTTTGTGTAATGCGTTTTAATATGCTTTATATTTAATTTAAGGCCTGTTTCTGTGGGGCTGAAGAACCTTAAACTGACTCTTGTAAAGTAGAAGAGGAATAATACTGTAGTAGAGAATTTGCATCCTTGAGATTCTGACATTCCAGCCAAGAATCACATTGTAAACGATAATCCAATAATAGATTAATTGCATCTTCAGTAGTAGGCAAACATTATAACATTATTGTGGCTTTTTTCAATTGCAGTGAGAGTAGCATGTTTGTCTCCAAGAGACGTTTCATTTTGAAGACATGTGGTACCACCCTCTTGCTGAAAGCACTGGTTCCCCTGTTGAAGCTTGCTAGGGATTACAGTGGGTTTGACTCAATTCAAGTAAGTGATTAAAAAACATGTAATCCTTTTTATCGGGCATAAATGTTGGGGTAGTTGTTCTGTGATATGCCTAGTAATACATATTTAACGCTTTAGTTGTAGTGCCTAAGAATGTGGTAATATAGTCATGTCACAGGAGAAAGAAAGCTGTGAATGTTCAGCCAGTTGCTTACGACCTAAAAGGGTTTTTGTTTGTTGTTGTTGTTAACTATTGATCCTTGTAAAAAATTTAAAGCAATATGTTCTTCACTTTTGGATCGCTGCCATTTTAAAACTTTAGAAATTATGTACTCTTTCTCTAGAAAAATACACATATGTTCTCTTACAGATTTTTCCTTAAATGCCATTTCAAAGTCCAATCAGAAACCACTGCTCTAAGAAAGAAATATTTTCCCATCATCAGTAAGACTGGGCATTTTTTAGTTCGTAGAAACTCATGAATTAAAACATCTACATACTTAATTTCTCTGTTGAGATGCTTCACAGCTTATGAAAAGAGAAATTTGGCATTCTGTGTAAGACTGCCTCGGGTATTGGTCTAAAACCTTGCCTTCATGTTCTGATACATTGGCCCTAAAATTTTTTTTTTTTTTTTGGTCTGCCAGCAAAAGATTGTGTATCCATTTAACACATTTTTAAAAAGTGAAGTTAAGTATGTATTTCTTCTATATTCCAGAACAACGAAACATTGCAGTATTAAAGATGTACATTAGTCTAAGACTGTGTTAGGATCAGCTCAGGTAGCTTATATTTGTAGAAGAAGAATTTTTATTTTGCTGATAGGTATATGCAGAAAACATGATTAGTTTATGTCTCAAGTTATCCATCTGTCTTTTTTAGAGCTTCTTTTGTTTGTTTGTTTTTAGAGCTTCTTTTATTCTCGTAAGAATTTCATGAAGCCTTCTCACCAAGGGTACCCACACCGGAATTTCCAGGAAGAAATAGAGTTTCTTAATGCAATTTTCTCAAGTAAGTTTAAAAAAGTGGAATTGAAACCAGCTTTTTCCTAAAGTTACAGGGTAAAGGATCAGGAAACCCAGTGCTGATACAGTGACCTCTTAAAAGTAATATATGACATAATAAAAAGTTATAGTGATAAGTACACCTCCCTTTCAACCCTGTCTTCCAGTACCCCAGTTAGTTTTATTCCCCAGAGATAGCTGCTAACTAGTTTCTTGTATCCTTTCAGAAATCTTTCGTATATATGAAAGCATATTAATATATAGAAATATATAATGTGTGTGTATGTATATATATGCACACTTTAACTTGCATATTATTTTATTGGTACAATAGTGATCTTTTTAAAAGGAATTTATAGGTTAATACTCATATGATCTTTACTCCTTGAGAATCACAGTTGTGATAAATGTGTCTGTAAGTTAATCACAGATTTTATTGTGTGTAAACACACATGCATACTTGTAAAAATAATTATGAATCCCAGTTCAGTCGTGTTGACAATAAGAAAATCAAGGAATTGGTCATATAGCAGAGGGAGAGTTTGTCTTCGTCTAGCTAGTTGCTCTAGTTTATGTCTGACTCACTGCTTAACATAGATCATACATCGTTTGACGATATGGAGGAGGCTGTCATGCCTTCTTTGAGAAAAATGCCCTGTGACTTCAAAGACCCCTGGGTTAAGAAACTCTGGTCCAGTCGTTTTATAAAGGAATTGCTCTGGCTTAGAAATGATCAGCATGGTGTTATCATAGCACTGCTTGAACTGAATTGGCAAAAATGTCTTAACCACCCTTTACTAAGTTTAATTATAGACTTTTTTTCACAAGTTATAGCTTCAGGGTCAGGGAACTAAAGTTTAACACCGTTATTTCCTAGATGAGGCTGAAAACCCATGATGATTTAATAACTTGACTTTTTTTTTTTTTTTTTAATCTCCTGATTTCTATCCCATTTTTCATAACACTGTTAAGGAAGTCCTGGTGGCGTAGTGGCTAAGTGCTACGGCTGCGAACCAAGAGGTTGGCAGTTCACATGCTCCAGGCACTCCTTGGAAACTCTATGGGGCAGCTCTACTCTGTCCTATAGGGTCGCTATGAGTGGGAATCGACTCGACAGCACTGGGTTGGGATCACTGTTAATACAAAATTTTAAATACTAGGCTATAGAAGAGAATACTGGGGGGGAAAAAAATGTATCAGGTGTTGATTTTTACTTTGTTGAGTGTTGAAACCATATGTGAAGGAAGTATTAAATATAAAAATGACCCTTACTTGGGAGAGTAGAGGTAAATGAGTGACAAAATACCCAGGGGCTTTAGAGGGAAGGTAAACAGTAGTTTTCTCAACACCATTTAGACCATGCCCCATTGGCTAAAGTGTATTGCTAAATGACAGCCAGTAAATTTTTTTTTTTTTTTTTTTAGGGGGGTCTGGGGGATCCTTCCCACCTGTGAATTCACATACTTAATTACATTTCAATATTCTACTTAAATTGCCCTTCACCAATGACATTCTGATAGATGACAAATAGCATACCATCCTGCTTACTGGTAATAAGCCATCTTGTTAAAATAGGTCTTGTTATATTTATTTTACATTCTCTTCCCTCAACAGATGGAGCAGCATATTGTATGGGACGTATGAATTCTGACTGTTGGTATGTTTGACATAATTTTATGGATTTTTTGTTGTTACTTTATATAAGATTTATTTTAAACTGCCAGTTGTCATTTTTAGAAACAGTTTTTACTCTTATATAGGTACTTGTATACTCTGGATTTCCCAGAGAGTCGGGTAATCAATCAGCCAGATCAAACCCTGGAAATTCTGATGAGTGAGCTTGACCCAGCAGTTATGGACCAGTTCTACATGAAAGATGGTGTTACTGCAAAGGATGTCACTCGTGTATGTATTTTAAAAAAAAATTGTTGGATTCTTCTGTGTGGGCAACTAAAATTTTTGTCTGGGTAACTTGTTACCAATTTATTTTCCAAAGTTTTTTTGTTTTTAATTCAGTCTTTTGCCTTTTTTCTAGGAGAGTGGAATTCGTGACCTGATACCAGGTTCTGTCATTGATGCCACACTGTTCAATCCTTGTGGGTATTCAATGAATGGAATGAAATCAGATGTAAGTAATCACATATCTTATGTTAAAAAAAATCGTTTAAATCTTAAAATGTATCTTTTCCATTATTAACACAAACCTGTATCTCTTAAGGGAACTTACTGGACTATTCACATCACTCCAGAACCAGAATTTTCTTATGTTAGCTTTGAAACAAACTTAAGTCAGACCTCCTATGATGACCTGATCAGGAAAGTTGTAGAAGTCTTCAAGCCAGGAAAATTTGTGACTACCCTGTTTGTAAATCAGGTAATTTGTTTTATTATTGATAATGAAATCTTTCCTTTGTTGAGTGTTGAAACAATATGTGAAGGAAATATTAAATATAAAATGACCCTTATTTACTTGGGAGAGTAGGTAGATGAGTGACCAAATACCAGGGGCTTTAGAGGGAAGGTAAGGGGTAGTTTTCTCAATACCGTTTAGACCATGCTCCACTGGCTGACGCGTATTGCTAAATGGCAGGAAATAAGGATAGTGAAACATGTCATAAAATGTATTCTAGATACACACACACCTACTCAGTCAGATAATCCAGAAGTACTTACTAGGTGAGGTTACTGATAGATGAGATCTATGTATATTAGTAGAATTACATCAGTCCTTGTTTTATATGTAGCCCAAGTGTTGGACTCCTCGTGTCCTGTTTTTCTCTGCTGACAGGCTTGGTAAGGGACTGTAAAATGTTCTGCATTTATGTAGCCCCTAAGAAACCAGCTAACATGCTTATGCCACAGTTTCATTAAGATAGAAGTCATAGAGAGATGTGAATCAAAACCACAATGAGGTATCATTTCACTCTCACTAGGAAATGTGGGGAAATTTGGAACCCTTACCCATTGCTGGTGGAAATGCACAATGGTTCAGCCGTTGTAGAAAACAGTGTGGTAGTTCCTCAAAAAACTAAAAATAGAACTACCATCCAGCAATTCCACTCCTAGGTATAAACCCAACAGGCTTGAAAGCAGAGACTCAAACAGAGACTTGTACACCCATGTTCATTACAGCACTATTCACAAAAGGTGGAAACAACCTAAATGCCCATCAACAGATGAATGAATTAAATGTGGTACATACATGCAATGGAATACTACTCAGCCGGTAAGAGAAACGAAGTCTTGACACATGCTACAACATAAATGGAGCTGGAAGACATCATGCTGAATAAAGTCAGTCACGAAGGACAAATATTGTATGACCTTACTTACATAAAAAGAAAAGACAGATGTATGGAGAACAAAGTTAATTAGTGGTTAGCAGGGGCAGGAGGGAGGGGGAAAAAGGGTGAGTAACAGTGATGGAAATAATCACATTAAAGGTTGGGTTGCACAGGCAGTTACTGTAATTGCTGTCAATAAGTTTGTATACCTGTAAAAAGTTGAATCGGCAAAAGCATGATAGATACGTTACAATGAAAAAAAAGTAGCTACTGAGGCTGCTTGTGTACAACCAAACACCTCATGGGATTTGGTTTCTTGGTTTGGAGGTTTAGGGTCATGGCTTCCTGGGACATCCCAGTTAATTGGCCTCATACCATGTTTAGTGCGTCTATTCTACCTCCTAGTTGGTTGCATAGTGAGTACCTGGGGTCTCAAAAAACCTGCAAGCAGCCATCCAAGCCATAGTTGGTCAACAGTTGATCTCAGTAGAGGAAGAAGGGGAGTCAGGAATGGGAGGAGGAAGTGAAATGTGTGGTGAATTGCCTCCGTGAACAACTTCCTCCTTTGCCATGAGACCAAAACTGAATGGTGCCCAGCTACCATTACTAATTATTTTGATCAAAGATTCTATAGAAGAATTTCTGATCAAAAGGAGGGAAATCAGAATTTCAAGTTCTCATGGACTCCAGATTCTTAGAGCCATGAAGGTTGGATGAACTCATGAAACTGTTGCCCTGAGATAATCTTTAAACCAAAAATATTCCTTGAAGTATTCTTTAAACCAAACAATAGTTTAGCTTAACTAGTAAAAAAAATGTCTGCCTTGAGCATTATGCTCTTTTAAGAACTATATGGGATCAGATAGACAACAGCAACTCCAGAGATTAGATAGGAACCTTAAACCCACACCCATTGCCATCAAGTCAATTCCGACTCATAGGAACCTTAGGGGACAGTAAATTTGTTAACAGGCGAGAACATCTTATGAAAGGAGGGTGAGAATAGTTGCACAACTCAAATCAGTGTCACTAAACGGTACATGTAGAAACTGTTGAATTGATATATCTTCTCAACAAAAATTTTTAAAAAGCTGTAGAAGTCATAAATATTTATTGCATGACTATTTTGTTTGAAAGTTCTCAACGCAGATTTGAAGCCCTAATGATTGTTTAAATTTTTCCCCAGAGTTCTAAATGTCGCACAGTGCTTTCTTCGCCCCAGAAGATTGAAGGCTTTAAACGTCTTGATTGCCAGAGTGCTATGTTCAGTGATTACAACTTTGTTTTTACTAGTTTTGCTAAGAAGCAGCAACAACAGCAGAGTTGATTAAGAAAAATGAAGAAAAAACGCAAAAAGAGAACACACATAAAAGAAGGTGGTGGCTGCTTTCTAGATGTTGATACTGGGGGCCGTGCTTTCCATAACCACCACCTTGTAGTTGCAGAAAGCCCTAGATGTAATCATAGTGTAATCATTTTGAATTGTATGCATTATTATATCAAGGAGTTAGATATCTTGCATGAATGCTCTCTTCTGTGTTTAGGTATTCTATGCCACTCTTGCTGTGAAATTGAAGTGCATGTAGAAAAAATCCTTTACTGTATGAAACTTTACAACACTTGTAAAAACAAATCAGTTTGGTTTATGCGCAGTGTAATATTTCTCCAAGTATCACCCAAAATTCCCCACAGACAAGGCTTTCGTCCTCATTAGATCTTGGCCTCAGCTGAACCATCTGGGACTGTTCTATTAAATTGCTGCCAGGATTTTACATCCAGTTACCTCCAGTTTCTAGAAAATATTCTCTATGAATGTTAATTAAAACCAATTTCTACTTCATACAGATGTTTTTTGCAACAGCAATTAAAAGTTTTTCTTCCACGAGTCAAGTCCTCTTAAGAAAATGATTGCAGTTATTCATTTTTGTATATTACTATTTTAACATTATCACTCCCTGTATTTGTAGTCTTTTAATTGATTTCTCTCCTCACCATGGCATACCCCCTCCTGCCCCTGGTCCCTCCAAATAGAGCAATACACTGTCACACTGTTGGGTTTATACTAATACCCCCAGAGGAGGGTAGACCTTGGGCTCAATTTTCTTGTATGTTCAAGTGAATTTGACCTCCTTTATTGACATGGGTTCTTTTGGAAGATAATGACAAAAATAAACTCCAGTGTTGATTGGCAAGGAAGATTCGTTGAGTGTCGTAGATTGAGATGAGGTTACACTGACAAATGTATGGAAACCTTATACTTTTCTTTGCTACCCAGGAATTGAGATTATTTTATCGTGAGCACCATGCCTGAACTTGCTACATGATAGTATATAAATGCACTAAATATATCAGCAGGGAGATTTAGCATAAAGATTGTACTAGATTCAATAAGTCAATTCGGTTTGGCTAATTTAAGTTTTACTTTAGCAGGCATTTCCACTAGTTTCCATTAATAATATAGTATAACCTTTGGTTCAAAGCAAAGCCAACATTTTTTTTCCCTTGGGAACTTAAAGTTCTGTAACTTTGTGATGTGTGATAGTGTTCCGACTTCATCTGTTCTTCCAGTGTGGTGGTATTTTCCCCAGCAGTAGATGGGATCAAGTGAATGACTGCCCAGAGTGAGAACCATCTAGGTTATTGAAACATACACAGTAAGGCAGAATGCTAGTTATAAAACACAACATACAAAATTCTAAGATAGTCACTTAATGGGAGATGACTAGAAATTTAGGCTTTTAAGAGTTGGCATCTTTTTTAGCTCTATTTGCAAATACTATGGGATATCAGCAGCTAAGAGAACAGTAAAGTTGACTAAATTTTGTATTTCTTGTCCTCAAAATATTTTTTTTGATCGTTCCTGGATTGATGCAGTGATGTTCCTTCCATATTTGTAAATGAAACACTTTTTTAGTGTTTCTAAACATAAAATCTGCTTGGTTGGAAATCAAGTGGTTGGAACACTTTTGACTTGAGCACATTGATGATTGAAAGCATTGAAGAAGCATTCAATCACTGTGATCAGTTTGATTCTGTAACTAGCACAGCACCTAATGTTTATAATGTGCTCTGGTTTTGAGGACAAATTACTCAGTGGATTTTGTTCTTGAACAGTATCCCACTAGATTTGATGACATTTATTGGCTTGAGGTCTGATTTTTTTTAATAGATTTAAAAATTCTAATGTTGAAAAAGTACAAATTTGTATGTTAAAAAAAAACCCGAGCAAAATGAAAACTATAGATTGGATAGTAATCTAAATTAATCCTAGTATGATAGAGGAGGGGAAGTTTTGGTGCCATATTTCTCCCTTCATGGTGTTGGACTTAAATCAGTTAAAATGTATTTCTGTACCACAATTTATGCTTCAATAAAAGTTTGCTTAATTCATTGTGTAGTGACATTCAGAAACTTAGTATACTTAAAAATTATTGAATAAACTCATAATCATTGTGAGAGGATTGTTATGAAGACATCATAAGATCTTTAAGCTCCTGGGGCAACATTTGGTTAATTTATATCGAGGTTTGAACATTTTTGTTAGTGCCTTCATGATTGAAGCTCATGTCAGTGGGAGAATAGAAAAGTATACAGTAAGAAACAGTAAAAACGTGCATTTGGGAGTTAGAGGTCAGAAGTGTGAAGGTAGAAGGTTCCCCTCTTTATTATGGATTATACCCGTGAAGTAGGGGGAAAGAGAAGCTGTAAGCTTCTTTATTTCATTCATGCTTTTTCTATTAACCAGAACACAGTTATTTTAAGATGGACTGTTTTGCCGTGCAGGTATTTATTCTTTGCCATCATTTGTCGGTGCCTCTCTCCTGAATCCAACTCTTTATTGAGCAATAAAAACTACCCCTTCTCAACATACATCTAATATGACTGCTCTTTTTTTTTTTTTTAATTGAACTTTAGATGGTTTACGGAACAAACTAGTTTCTCATCAAACAGTACACACGTTGTATGACACTGGTTAACGACCCACAACATGTCAACACTACCTTCTCAACCTTGGGTTCCCTGTTACCAGCTGTCCTGCTCCCTCTTACCTTTCAGTCCCTGCCCGAGGACTGGTGTGTGCCTTTAGTCTTGTTTTGTTCCAGGAGACTGTTCAATCTTTTGCTGAAGGGTGGACCTCAGGAGTGGCCTCATTACTAAAGGGTGTCTGGGGGCCATACTCAGGGGGGTTCTCCGGTCTGTCAAGCCAGCAAGTCTCATCTTTCTTTGTGTTAGAATTTTGTTCTACATTTTTCTCCACCTCTGTCCAGGACCCTGTAATGTGATCCCTGTCAGAGTAGGCAGTGGTGGTAGCCAGGCACCCTGTAGTTGTACTGGACTCAGTCTGGTAGAGGCTGTGGTAGATGCGGTCCATTAGTTGCTCTTGTATATTTTCCCTCTTACATGGGCATAGTCTGGAGCTAACAGTGAGAGTTCCTGTTTTGGAGCCTATCAGAATTTTTTGTCGGCAAAATTTGATTTCTTCAGTCTGAATCTTCAATAAGCTGGAGAGAATATATTTTTTTTCCTGATTTTATTCAGGATAAGCTTAACTAGGAAATGTTTTTCAAAATCAGTGAAAAAGATTGAGTGTGAACCTAGAAAGCAAACTTAACGTATGTGTGCAATACCTACTTCACAAGATTCTTTTACAAGTGAATTTTGGGGGTCACTAGTGAGAACCTAAAAAGTGTAGGCATTGTGTTAATTGGAAAAATTTGTGTGTTTACATCACAAACAGGTGGCAGATGTAATACTATGTTATCAAAGTTGTTAAGGTGCCGTCAAGTCGCCTAAAATTTAAAGGACTTTTATTTTTCTAGTCTGATAATTGTCACCAATTTGTTCAACTCCTGGCTTCCTATCTTCAAATATATAACTACATTCTCATCCACTTTTCCTCCTGTTATAATAGGTAGGTCCCACACCTTTGGATCCCATTCTGTCTTCCTTCAGAGGCTGCCATAAATTCTTCCCTTGTTAATTTCCATCTCTGGTGAGTTCTGCAAGCAAGGATTCCTCCTGTGGATCACTTCCTCTTAAAATATTTCCATTAGTTTGTTAAAATCTAGTCGTCTTCCTGCCTACCTTTGTTCCTTCTAAGGGTGCTCCACTGGCCTTTTTCCTAGCCCTTTACCAGTACCACCAGTTGTCCTTGAGACAGCTTCAACTCTGACTCCTGGCAGCCCTGTGTTGTCAGAGTAAAACATGGGATTTTTTAAAAACTTTTTTTCTATTGTACTTTACATGAAGATTTACAGAACTAGTTTCTCATTAAACAGTACACATTGTTTTATGACATTAACAATCCCGTGACATGTCAACACTCCCTTCTCAACCTTGAGTTCCCTATCACCAGCTTTTCTGTCCCCTCCTGCCTTCTAGTCCTTGCCCCAGGGCTGGTGTGCCCCTTTAGTCTCATTTTGTTTTATGGGCTTGTCCAATCTTTGGCTGAAGGGGGAGCCTCAGGAGTGACTTCATTACTGAGCTGAAAAGGTGTCCTGGGGGCTTTTATTGTGCTTTAAGTGAAAGATTACAGCTCAAATTAGTGTCTCATACAAAAGTTCCTCATACAAGAATTTACGCATTATGTGACCCAAGTTGCTCTCCCTGTAATTCATCTCACTCTGGACAGGAGTTGCCCATTTAGTCTCAAAATGAGGTTTTCAATGGCTGGTTTTTCTTTTTGGAAATAGATTGCCAGGCCCTTCTTCCCAGGAACCTCTGGATGGGCTTGAACCTCCAAGCATGTTAGCTGTTTGCACCACCCAGGGGCTCCTTCCCAGGTCCTTAAAAGTTGACAAATGTCCAAATGCTTACCCCAAAACTGAACTCCCTTTTCAAACCACTTTTCATTTTCCTGGATGCTCAAACCAGAAACCTAGGATGGAATTGAGACAAGTTCAAAGCTAGAGGTATGTGACTTAAATGGGAAGAAAATTAAGGAGATGAAGTGTCCAGATGTCAAGGGCTAGTAGACTGTTGGAAATACGGGGCTGTTGTGTTTCGTCAAGTCAATTCCAACTCAGTGACCCTACAGGACAAAGCAGAGAACTTCCTTATAGGGTTTCCTAGTCTGTAATCCTTACTACAGGAGCAGGTCACCAAGTCTTTTCTCCTGTGGATCTGTTGCTGGGTTTGAACCTGCAGCCTTTTAGTTAGCAGCCAACTGCTTAACCATTATGCCACCTGAGCTACTAAATACGGGCTAAGAACCCAGAAATTAGATTTATAATTAAACGTTTTAATGTGGAAAATTTGTAAAACAAATATTGAACCTTCTTCATACGCTAGCTTCAACAACCTTCAACATTCTGCTTTGCTACATCTACCCATTCTGTACATCCATGCATTTTTAAGGTAAAACTTATGTAAGTTAAAATGCACAAATCTTAACCACAAGTTTGATAAATGGATACACTTTTTAACCCCCCCCCCCAATCAGGACAAAAGAATATTCCTTCCGAGGCAATTAGGCATTCCACCTCACCCCCAAGTTGAACAGCTGTTCCATTTTTTTCACCATAGTGGTGTCCTAAAACATTAAATAAATGGAATCACATAGTATATACTCACATAATGCTTTCACTCAGCATGAAATTTTTGAGGCTCAGTCATGTATTCCTTTTTTATTCCTGACTAGTATTCCACTGTATAAATACATATTACAATTTCCATTCTGTTGGTGGGCATTTTGTCAGCTCACAGTTTTTGGCAAATGTGAATAAAGCTATTACGAATATTTGCATACAAGTACTTCTATGGCTTCTATGAGGTGTGTAGGTATCTCATGGTTTTAATCTATTTCTCTTAGTAATGAGCATGTTTCCATGTGCTGATTTCCCATTGGTATCAGAGTGAATTTAAGGTTGAATATTTTTAAAGTTGTGTGTGTGGTAAATATTTTGGTAACAAAACATTTCAACAATCCCTAATAATGTCTTGAGGAGAAGTTATTAATTTCAATGGAGTCCAGTTTTGTTTTTTTTTTTTTAATGGCACTTTCTGTCTAAAATATATGCCTACTCCCAGATTGTGAAGGTATTGTTTTCTTCTAAAAGCTTTATTGTTTTGGCTTTTATGTTTACATCTATGATCCATCTCAAATCAATTTTTATATGTGGTTTGATGTAGGGATTGAGGTTCATTTTTTTCCCATGCAATTACCCAGTTGTTGTAGCACCATTTGTTGAAAATCCTTTCCTTATTGAATTACTTTGGTCCCTTTTTAAAAATTCAATTAATCCTGTAAGTGTAAATCTATTTCTGGAGTGTATTTTCTTCCATTGATCCTTGTGCCACTAGTACATGGTTTTGAATAATGAGTTTTGTAAGTTTTGAATTCAGGTGGTATAAGTCTTCCACTTTTGTTCTTTTTCAAGATTGCTTTGCACATGTTCTTTGTATTCCCATGTAAATATTAAAATAAGTCTATCAACCTCTATAAAAAAGCCTGGTGGGATTATGATTTGATTGAGTTGAACCTATGGATCAATATGGAAAATTCACATGTTTGTAATATTGAGTCTTCTAATCCATGAAGATGGTATATCTCTCATTTATGTCTTTAATTTGTCTCAGATTTCTTTTGTCTTGCATGATTTTTGGTAATTTGCTCCTAAGTATTTTAGATTTTTTGATGCTATTGTGAATGGAATTATTAATTACTTTTCCTATTTGCTGCTAATTTCTGGAAATGCAATTAATATTCTTAAAATTTGGTCTTATATCTTGAAACCTTGCTAAACTCACTAGTTTTTTTATTTCCTTTTCTTCTCACACATGTTCAGTAGAAGTGGAAGAGCAGGCTGGGAATAAGGCATGACACATAGGAAGCAAAATTGGCACTCTCAGGGAGATGCAAGTGGAGGGTGGGCATCAGGGTGAGAGCATCCCTGCATTTTGCACACTAGGTGCTTGCCTCACCCTTGTGCTGGCCATGTTTAAGGGCATACATCCTTGTGCTGTCCCCAGTTTTAGGAGGAAAATACTCAGTAGTCCATCATTAAGAATGATATTGCTGGCAATTCTGCATAGATACGTAGATTGATGCTTTTTACTAAAGAAGTTTCCTCTGTTCCTAGTTTGGTGAGAGTTTTTTTTCATCAATGGGCATAGAGTTTTTGTCAGATGCCCTTCCATTTTTTTTTTTGTATTCATTTAGGTGAACGTATGGTTTGTTTCCTTTATTCTGTTAAGATATTGTTCGTGTCCTTGGGTGTTTAGTAGTGGAACCTTATTACTGAAATAGTCCAGATACTTTAGGGGCCAAGGAGAAAAGTGTAAAGCACTTGGTGAACGGTCATGTGCATGGGTTGTGTAGTTGTAGTTAAGTGTTTTCCTCCTCTAGGGAGGTATATATACCATGCTGCTTGGATGTTCTGTGTCTTAATTAGGGCTCTCCTTGGTCATCCTTGGAAGCTTGCTGACAGATTCTTGCTCTAAACTATGTTTATCATCCCTCTTCTGGTTTCCACTTGTTATAATCTCACCTGTCCTTTCATCAGTTCTTGAAATATGTTATCTCTTTCATTACTTGAAATTCTGACATTATACTCCATCTTTCATTTACCTTTAGGACTTTGTTCTATTAACCAGATTTATGTGGCAGAGTTTGAGGAAAAGTGTCAGAGGCAAATACTCTGAATTCTTTGTCATGTTACACGCTACATTTAATTTGTTAAATGCTATCATTTCCTGAAGTGTAACTTGGGATGATATCTTGCTTTGCATTTTCATGGTGAAGATCAAATAGCATAATCAATTTAAAAAGCATCTAGTATAGTCCGTGACATATAAGGACAGTAAATGGTAACAACCATAATCCTAGACATTTAGAACAACTTATTTAACAGGTGAAGAAACAAAGGAAAATATGACTTGCCCAGCATTTTTCTTGGAATTTGTGGTAGTGTTACAATTAGAATCTGGGCTCCAACTGCCTGTTCAGAGTCTTTCTACTATACCACTTAGCCTATAAGAAGCACTGGTAGCACAATGGTTAAGTGCTAGGCTGCTAACCAAAAATGGTTGACAGTTTTCAACCCCTACCTCCCCAGTGGCTCCCGAGAAACAAGACCTGGGGATCTGCTCCAGTAAAGAAGATTACAGCCTAGGAAACCCTATGGGGGAGTTCTACTCTGTCACATGGGGTCACTATGAGTTAGAAACTCAGTGGCACCTAACAGTAATTCAGCCTACAACAATTCATTTGAATAAATAGAAGATGATTTTATTTGCTTGATAGTTGACAAATTGCTAGAGATGGTCTGTTAGCCCACTCTTAATTATGTCACGGAGTAGTCATTCAAATTTTGTGATTTCTTAAAACTTGTCCCTTTGGGAAACAGATTAGGTAACTATATATTCCGTGAATGAGATGGATTGACACAGTGGCTACAACAATGGGCTCAAACACAGCAGCGATTATGAGGATGGTGCAAGATCAGGCAGTGTTTTGTTCTGCTGTACATAGGGTCACTATGAGCTGGAACCAACTCAATGGCACCTAACAACAACAATAAATGGTCATAACTACTTTTCCAAAGTTTCTTCCCTCTTTTTGTTCTTTTGCTTGCTTCACCTCAGCTTTTTTGGATTCAGTCTTTGTTCTTAAATTCCTGAAATTTAAGGTAACAGCCATGTAGAGGTAGCCCTTGGCAAAGGACTTAATGGCCAATAAGCACATGAAAAGATGCTCAAAGCCATTAGTCATTAGGGAAATACAAATCAAAACCATAATGAGATACAACCTCATACCCACTGGGATGGCTATTATCAGAAAAAGGGAAAATAATCAGTGTTGGTGAAGATGTAGAGAAATGTAGTAGCCTCCACAGAAACAAGGTTCTGTGCTGAGTACAATGGTGATTGTTTGGCAGTCTCTGAAAGATTAGTTGGGGGATAAAACAGAAGAATACAGATGCAATCTAAGTAAATTAAGGGGGATAGCAGCTACTATTTATGATTTATTACTAAAGTTTAGACCCTTTATATGTATTATCCACAAAACCCTGTAAGTGAGAAGATGGTCTCAAAGAGGTTAAAGAAATTTCCAAGATCAATAGTAAGAAGAGATGAGGATTTGAACTATTCCCTGGGTTCTAGTCACACTAATCTCTGTTTTTCAAACTCTGCTCCCTTCAGCCTCTAGCCCTTGGCTAGTGCTGTGCCCTCTAAGAAGAATATTCCCTAACTCCATCTGGCTTAATCTACTTATTTCTTATTTGGCAATGAAGTCTTAGGTCTGGCACCAAAACTGTGAGCAACAAAAGAAAAAAAAAGTTGGACCACATCAAAATTAAAATGGACATTTTCAAAAAAGTGAAAAGACAACTTACAGAATGGGAGAAAATACTTGCAAACCATATATCTGACAAGGATTTAGTATGCAGAATATATAAAGAACTCTTGAAACCAGATTGGTAAGGAAGAAATAAACTTATTTCTATTTGCGGATGACATGATGTTACACACAGAAAACCCTAAAGAATCCTCAAGAAAACTACTGAAACTAATAATTCAGCAGAGTATCAGGATACCAGATAAGCATACAAAAATCAGTTGGATTCTTCTACACCAACAAAGGAAACCAAAACCAAAAAAACCAAACCCAGCGCCGTTGAGTCGATTCCGACTCATGGCGACGCTGTAGGACAGAGTAGAAGTGCCCCACAGAGTTTCCAAGGAGCACCTGGCGGATTTGAACTGCCAACCCTTTGGTTAGCAGCCATAGCATTTAACCACTATGCCACCAGGGTTTCCAACAAAGAGAACATCGAAGAGGAAATCACCAAATCAATACCATTTACAGTAGCCCCCAAGAAGATAAAATACTTAGGAATGTATCTAACCAGAGAAGTAAAAGACTTATACAAAGAAAACTACAAGATACTACTGCAAGAAATCAAAAGAGACCTACATAAGTGGAAAAACATACCTTACTCATGGCTAGGAAGCCTCAACATTGTAAAAATGTCTATTCTACCAAAAGCGATCTATAGGTGCAATGCAATTCTGATCCAAATTCCAACGACATTTTTTAATGAGATGGAGACAACAAATCACCAGCTTCATACGGAAAGGAAAGAGGCCCCAGATAACTAAAGCATTACTGAAAAACAAGAACAAAGTCGGAGGCCTCACACTACCTGATTTTAGAACAAATTATACCGCCACAGTAGTCAAAACAGCCTGGTACTGGTATAACAACAGACACATAGACCAACGGAACAGAATTGAGAATCCAGACATAAATCCATCCACATATGAGCAGCTGATATTTGGCAAAGGCCCAAAGTCAGTTAAATGGGGAAAAGACAATCTCTTTAATAAATGGTGCTGGCATAACTGGATATCCATCTGCAAAAAAATGAAACAAGACCCATACCTCACACCATGCACAAAAACTAACCCAAAATGGATCAAAGACCTAAACATAAACTCTGAAACAATAAAGATCATGGAAGAAAAAACATGGACAACACTAGGAGCCCTAATATATGGCATAGACAGTATACAAAACATTACTAACAATGCACAAACTCCAGAAGAGAAACTAGATAACTGGGAGATCCTAAAAATCAAACACCTATGCTCATCCAAAGACTTCACCAAAAGGGTAAAAAGATAACCTACAGACTGGGGAAAAGTTTTTGGCCACGATAAATCCAATCAACGTCTGATCTCTAAAATCTACTGCAAAAACTCAACTACAAAAAGACAACCCAATTAAAAAATGGGCAAAGGATATGTATGAACAGGCACATCACTAAAGAAGACATTCAGGTAGCTAACAGATACGGGAGGAAATACGATCATTAGCCATTAGAGAAATGGAAATCAAAACTACAATGAGATTCCATCTCACTTCAACAAGGCTGGCATTAACCCCAAAAACACAAAATAATAAATGCTGGAGAGGTCGTGGAGAGACTGGAACAGTTATACACTGCTGGTGGGGATGTAAAATGGTACAACAACTTTGGAAATTGATTCGGCGCTTCCTTAAAAAGCTATAAATGAAGAACTTGTTGGTGCCCGGCCACAATCAATGACTGCCCTGACAGGGAGCACAATAGAGAACCCCTGAGGGAGCAGGAGATCAGTGGGATGCAGACCCCAAATTCTCATAAAAAGATCATACTTAGTGGTCTGACTGAGACTAGAGGAATCTCGGTGGTCATGGTCCCCAAACCTTCTGTTGGCACAGGACAGGAACCATCCCCAAAGACAACTCATCAGACATGAAAGGGACTGGACAGTGGGTAGGAGAGAGATGCTGATGAAGAGTGAGCTAATTATATTAGGTGGACACATGAGACTGTGTTGGCATCTCCTGTCTGGAGGGGGGATGGGAGGATAGAGAGAGCTGGAAGCTGGCAAAATTGTCACGAAAGGAGAGACTGGAAGGGCTGACTCATTAGGGGGAGAGCAAGTGGGAGTATGGAGTAAGAGGTATATAAACTTATATGTGACAGACTGACTTGATTTGTAAACGTTCACTTGAAGCTCAATAAAAGTTAATAAAAAAAAAAAAAAAGCTATAAATGGAACTACCATATGATCCAGCAATCCCACTCCTTGGAATATATCCTAGAGAGATAAGAGACTTTACGTGAACACACACGCCCATGTCATTGCAGCACTGTTTGCAATAGCAAAATGATGGAAGCAACCAAGGTGCCCATCAACAGATGAATGGATAAATAAATTATGGTATATTCACACAATGGAATACTATGCATCGATAAAGAACAATGATGAATCTGTGAAACACTGCATAATATGGTGGAATCTGGAAGGCATTATACTGAGTGAAATTAGTTGCAAAAGGACAAATATTTGTGTAAGACCACTACTATAAGAACTTGAGAAATAGCTTAAACAGAGAAGAAAATATTCTTTAATCGTTATGAGAATGGGGAGGGAAGGAGGGAGAGGTGTATTCATTAATTAGATAGTAGACAAGAACTATTTTAGGTAAAGGGAAAGACACAGCACAACTGGATTAAACCAAAAGCAAAGCAGTTTCCTGAATAAATTGAATGCTTCGAAGGCCAGCGTAGTAGGGGCAGGGGTTTGGGGACCATGGTTTCAGGGGATATCTCGATCAATTGGCATGATAAAATCTATTAAGAAAAAAAAAAGAACTCTTACAACTCAATGACAAAAGACAAATAACCCAATTAAAAAATGGGCGAAGGACTTAATGGCCCATAAGCACATGAAAAGATGCTCAAAGCCATTAGTCATTAGGGAAATGGAAATCAAAACCACAATGAGATACCACTTCACACTCACTGGGATGGCTATTATCAGAAAAAGGGAAAATAACAGTGTTGGTGAGGATGTGGAGAAATTGGAATTCTTATGGATTGCTGGTGAGAATGTAAAATAGTGCAGTCATTTTGGAAAAGTCTGACAGTTCCTCAAAATGTTAAGCAGAGAGTTACCATATGACCTAGCAATTCCACTCCTTGGTATATACCCAAAAGAAGAGAAAAACAGGTACTCAAATACATGAATACATAAATTCATAGCAGCACTACTCACAACAGTCAAAAGGTGGAAACAGCCCAAATGTCCATGTATATACCATATTTTATCTACTCAATGAATGGATGCGGTACATCCATACAATGGAATATTATTCAGCCATAGGAAGGAATGAAGTACTGATATATGTTACAATGTGGATGAACTCAAAAGCATTACAATTTAAGTGAAAAAGCCTGACACAAAAGATCACATACCGTATGATTCCATTTATATGAAATATCCAGAACGGGTAAATCCACAGCGACTGAACAGATTGTGGCTACCAGTAGCTGCAGGGTGGATGGAATGGGAAACAGCTGCTAAATGTATACGGGGTTTCCTTTTGAGTCGATGAACATGTTGTGGAACTAGATGGAGGCATGTGGTTGCACAGCACTGTGAATATATAAATGCTACTAAATTGTTCACTTTAAAATCATTAATTTTATGTCAGTTTCACCTGAGTTTTAAAAATGAAAAAGAAAATAATGTTAAATAACAAGGATTCTTCTAGGACTTGGGTAATAATCCAGCACATTTAATAAGAGTTCTGTAAGGTATAGAAGAAAAAAAAAAGTTCTTTTCCTGACACTTATTCGGTTTAAATTGAAAGTTGCTTTGGTATTCAAAGATGAAAAAGTGCTCTCTTACCCGATGTAAGAATAAATGAGAAAGTTTACTAGATAACCTGTATAACCAAAGTTTCTCTTGTTGATTTGCTCAAAATAGTTCATCTAGATTTTTTAAAGCAACACATTAGAAATAATTTTGACAGTCAAAATTATGTCTGCTATCAAATTATGTATCACACAAAATATTAAGAACTGAGATTCCTAGGCCTCAAGTAGCAAGTAACTTTGAGAATCCCCTTATGAGAATAGTTGTACTTCTGGCAAGATGATTTTTTTTAAATGCATAGTGACAAAGAGTATAATTTCCTCGATGCTATTGGAATTGAACTGACTGATAAGTGCTTTGAATCATTTCCATTACTGGACAAAGCAATAATGGTATCATCGATTAGGAAGGGAGAATCTAGAATAACGATCAGTTATAATGGTACTGAATCTAGAACAATGAGTAAGGCAAGGCAAATACAAGCCAAACCACAGGGCAAGACAATTGGGAAAAGGCCAAAAATAACATAAAGGTATCAGATAAGGAGAATTTGTGTTGTGTAAGATTTTATCTTAGAAAATTAGAAATTTCCCAATTAATTAATAATAATAGTACCTTATGAGATTTAAGATCATTATAGGAAAATACAGAACAATGTAGACGAATTCTTTATTTTTATTTTTAAAATTTATTTATTGTACTTTAGATGAAGGTTTATAGAACAAACTAACTTTTCATTAAACAATTACTACACACTGTTTTGTGACATTGGTCATCAACCCCACGACTTGTCACCACTCTCCCCTTCTGGACCTTGAGTTCCCTATTACAAGCTTTCCTGTCTTCTCCTGCCTTCTTGTCCTTGCCCCTGGACTGATGTGTCCATTTAGTCTCATTTTGTTTTATGACCTGTCTAATCTTTGGCTGAAGGGTGACCCTTGGGAGTGACTTTATTACTGAGCTAAAAGGGTATCCGAGGCCATACTCTTGGGGTTTCTCCAGTCTCTGTCAGACCAGTAAGTCCAGTCTTTTTTTGTGTGAGTTACAATTGTGTTCTATATTTTTCTCGAGCTCTGTACAGGGCCCTCTACTGTGATCCCTGTCAGAGCCATCGGTGGTAGTAGCCCAGCACCATCTAGTTGTGCTTGAGGCAGTTTGGTGGAGGCTGTGGAAGTTGTGACCCATTAGTCCTTTGGACTAATCTTTCCCTGTGTCTTTGGCTTTGTTCATTCTTCCTTGCTCCAGATGGGGCGAGACCAATGGAGTATCTTAGATGGCCGTTCACAAGCTTTTAAGATCCCAGACACTACTCACCAAAGTGGAACATAGAACATTTTCTTTATAAACTATGTTGTGCCAATTGAGCTAGATGTTCCCCAAGACCATGGGCCCCATAGCCCTCAGCTCAGTAATTTGGTCCCTCAGGAGTTTGGATGTGTCTATGGAGCTCCCATGACCTTGCCTTGGACAAGTTGTATTTACTTCCCCAGTATTGTGTACTGTCCTACCCTTCACCAAAGTTATCACTTATCTGTTGTCTATTTAGTGTGTTCCCCCCACCCTTCCCCTTCCTCGTAATCATGAAAGATTGTTTCTTTTTTTGCATAAACCTTTTCATGAGTTTTACTAGTAGAAGTCTCATACAATATTTGTCTTTTTGTAATTGACTTATTTCACTCAGCATAATGCCCTCCGGATTCATCAGTATGGATGAATTTTATAGAGATTAAATCACTATTCAAGTATGTGAAGACAAGAAATTTGAGATTAAGGTAACTCTACATTCTAAATTCCCAGAAAAATTGGGAAATAGTTTTAAATTGTCATAACATGGAATTTAGGGAGAAACTCAAACCAAACCAATCCCATTGCCATCAAGTTGATTCTGACTCATAGAGACCCTATAGGACAGAGTAGAACTGCCCTATTGGGTTTCCAAGGAGTGGCTGGGAGATTTGAACTGCCAACCTTTTGATTAGCAGCTGTAGCTCTTAACCACTGCACCACCAGGGTTCCATATTTAGGGAGATGAACCTTAAATTGTTTCTCCTACTTAACTCTTTAAATTTTAGATAATGCCTTAGAGTTACTACTAAGGGGTAACATAGTTGCTATTTGCCAGGCACTGTTCTATGCTCTTTAAATATTTTTAACTTATTTAATCCTTATAAGAGCCCTATAAGATAGGTAGTATTATCCCCATTTTAAAAATGAGGAAACAGGCACAGATATGTTAAAGAAACTGCCCAAGGTTGTACAGCTAGAAATTACAGAGCCCAGATTCAAACTCTGGCAGCCTGACTCTAGAGCTCATTATCTTAAATACTTCGGTGTCTCTCAGCCAAAGCTCCTTTTCCAAGTCTTTTAACCTTTTACACCTACCTAAAACTTGGAAATTCAATTATTTCACCTCCTAGTTATAATTCCCCATCCTTGACAGCATCTTTGGTTCTAGCGGCTTCAGCTTTAGCATTTTAGTGATAAGATTGAGGTGAAGAATCCTGGAAGTTAGAAGAGCCTCCTTCCATAACCCCTGGATATGCTTGACTCTGGTGTTCCAAGCAGGTGCATAGCTTTTCCCAAACACCCATATTCCCCTATCAGCCTTAATCTGGATTCGAAGCCCGCAAAATAAGGAGAAATAGTGCAACCCAATGTTGGGGCCTTTTGGAAATAAATACACCAATTCAGTACTGGAACATGGTAAACATTCCTAGGGATGATAATATGGCAATGCATTTATAGCCTGAGAAAGTTTTCCCCAAAAAGAGAAAAAGCCATATACAAAGTCACATATAGAAATAACCTAAACACCAAAAGTTAGTGTGCTAGCTAGTTAATGTGGTCATAATGTCTATGCAATTTCATTAAATTTGTAAAGGAAATGAGTTCACTATAACTAAGTAAAACAACAAAAATGTTCCATCTCTTAAAAATACTGAAAAAAAAAAATAAATAAATAAATAAACAAAATAATACACACAACAGGAAATCATGGAAATCAATAGCTAAACGATCAAAATAATCAAAAAGAGGGACTAAATATAGGAGGCATTGAACTGCCAGATGGAGAGTGATACAAGGCGAAATAGAAGGATACAAGTTAGGGTTTTACTTAGAAAAATAGGGGTAAATAAAAAGGTAACCACAAAAAGGAATATCAATTCCATAACTCAAGAAAAAAGCCAAGAAAAACGTAACGACTCAATAAACACAAAGTTAAACATTATGAAAATGAGGATCTCACAAGCTACTAAGAAAAACGTCTCAGCACAAAAAAGCATGTGGAAAAATGAAATGGCCAACAACACACATAAAAAGGCATCAAAATGACAGCACTAAAAACTTACTTATCTATAATTACGCTGAATGTAAATGGACTAAATGCACCAATAAAGAGACAGAGAGTCACGGACTGGATAAAAAAACACGATCCATCTATATGCTGCCTACAAGAGACACACCTTAGACTTAGAGACACAAACAAACTAAAACTCAAAGGATGGAAAAAAGTATATCAAGCAAACAATAAGCAAAAAAGAAGAGGAGTAGCAATATTAATTTCTGACAAAATAGACTTTAGACTTAAATCCGCCACAAAGGATAAAGAAGGACACTATATAATGATAAAAGGGACAATTGATCAGGAAGACATAACCATATTAAATATTTACGCACCTAATGACAGGGCTGCAAGATACATAAATCAAATTTTAACAGAATTGAAAAGTGAGATAGACACCTCCACATATATAGTAGGAGACTTCAACACACCACTTTCGGAGAAGGACAGGACATCCAGTAAGAAGCTCAACAGAGACACGGAAGACCTACTTACAACAATCAACCAACTTGACCTCATTGACTTATACAGAACTCTCCACCCAACTGCTGCAAAATATACTTTTTTTTCTAGCGCACATGGAACATTCTCTAGAATAGACCACATATTAGGGCATAAAACAAATCTTTGCAGAATCCAAAACATCGAAATATTACAAAGCATCTTCTCAGACCACAAGGCAATGAAGCTAGAAATCAATAACAGAAAAACTAGGGAAAAGAAATCAAATACTTGGAAAATGAACAATACCCTCCTGAAAAAAGACTGGGTTATAGAAGACATCAAGGAGGGAATAAGGAAATTCTTAGAAAACAACGAGAATGAAAATACTTCCTATCAAAACCTCTGGGACACAGCAAAAGCAGTGCTCAGAGGCCAATTTATATCGATAAATGCACACATACAAAAAGAAGAAAGAGACAAAATCAGAGAACTGTCCCGACAACTTGAGCAAATAGAAAGTGAGCAACAAAAGAATCCATCAGGCATCCGAAGAAAACAAATAATAAAAATTAGAGCTGAACTAAATGAATTAGAGAACAGAAAAACAATTGAAAGAATTAACAAAGCCAAAAGCTGGTTCTTTGAAAAAATTAACAAAATTGATAAACCATTGGCTAGACTGACTAAAGAAAAACAGGAAAGGAAACAAATAACCCGAATAAGAAACGAGAAGGACCACATCACAACAGAACCAAATGAAATCAAAAGAATCATATCAGATTACTACATAAAATTGTACTCTAACAAATTTGAAAACCTAGAAGAAATGGATAAATTCTTGGAACAACACTACTTACCTAAACTAACACATACAGAAGTAGAACAACTAAATAGACCCATAACAAAAAAAGAGATTGAAATGGTAATCAAAAAACTCCCAACAAAAAAAAGTCCTGGCCCAGATGGCTTCACTGCAGAGTTCTACCAAACCTTCAGAGAAGACTTAACACCATTACTATTGAAGGTATTTCAAAGTATAGAAAAAGACGGAATACTACCCAACTCATTCTATGAAGCCACCATCTCCCTGATACCAAAACCAGGTAAAGACATTACAAAAAAAGAAAATTTTAGACCTATATCCCTCATGAACATAGATGCAAAAATCCTTAATAAAATTCTAGCCAATAGAATCCAACAACACATCAAAAAAATAATTCACCCTGATCAAGTGGGATTTATACCAGGTATGCAAGGCTGGTTTAATATCAGAAAAACCATTAATGTAATCCATCACATAAATAAAACAAAAGACAAAAACCACATGATCTTATCAATTGATGCAGAAAAGGCATTTGACAAAGTCCAACACCCATTTATGATAAAAACTCTCACCAAAATAGGAATTGAAGGAAAATTCCTCAACATAATAAAGGGCATATATGCAAAGCCAACGGCCAATATCACTCTAAATGGAGAGAACCTGAAAGCATTTCCCTTGAGAACGGGAACCAGACAAGGATGCCCTTTATCACCGCTCTTATTCAACATCGTACTTGAAGTCCTAGCCAGGGCAATTAGGCTAGACAAAGAAATAAAGGGTATTCAGATTGGTAAGGAGGAAGTAAAGCTATCACTATTTGCAGATGACATGATCGTATACATGGAAAACCCTAAGAAATCCTCCAGAAAACTACTGAAACTAATAGAAGAGTTTGGAAGAGTCTCAGGATATAAAATAAACATACAAAAATCACTTGGATTCCTCTACATCAACAAAAAGAACACCGAAGAGGAAATAACCAAATCAATACCATTCACAGTAGCCCCCAAGAAGATAAAATACTTAGGAATAAATCTTACCAAGGAAGTAAAAGACCTATACAAAGAAAACTATAAAACTCTGCTACAAGAAATTCAAAAGGACACGCTTAAATGGAAAAACATACCCTGCTCATGGATAGGAAGACTCAACATAGTAAAAATGTCTGTTCTACCAAAAGCCATTTATACATACAACGCACTTCCAATCCAAATACCAATGTCATACTTTAAGGGAATAGAGAAACAAATCACTAACTTCATATGGAAAGGAAAGAATCCCCGGATAAGCAAAACATTACTGAAAAAGAAGAAGAAAGTGGGAGGCCTCACCCTACCTGATTTCAGAACCTATTATATAGCTACAGTAGTCAAAACAGCCTGGTACTGGTACAACAACAGGCACATAGACCAATGGAACAGAATTGAGAATCCAGATATAAATCCATCCACGTATGAGCAGCTGATATTTGACAAAGGACCAGTGTCAGTCAATTGGGGAAATAATAGTCTTTTTAACAAATGGTGCTGGCATACCTGGATATCCATTTGCAAAAGAATGAAACAGGACCCATACCTCACACCATGCACAAAAACTAACTCCAAGTGGATCAAAGACCTAAACATAAAGACTAAAACGATAAAAATCTTGGAAGAAAAAATAGGATCTACCCTAGGAGCCCTAATACAGGGCATAAACAGAATACAAAACATTACCAAAAATGATGAAGAGAAACCCGATAACTGGGAGCTTCTAAAAATCAAACACCTATGCTCATCTAAAGACTTCACCAAAAGAGTAAAAAGACCACCTACAGACTGGGAAAGAATATTCAGCTATGACATCTCAGACCAGCGCCTGATCTCTAAAATCTACATGATTCTGTCAAAACTCAACCACAAAAAGACAAACAACCCAATCAAGAAGTGGGCAAAGGATATGAACACACATTTCACTAAAGAAGATATTCAGGCAGCCAACAGATACATGAGAAAATGCTCTCGATCATTAGTCATTAGAGAAATGCAAATTAAAACTACGATGAGATTCCATCTGACACCAACTAGACTGGCATTAATTCAAAAATCACAAAATAATAAATGTTGGAGAGGCTGCGGAGAGACTGGAACTCTCATACACTGCTGGTGGGATTGTAAAATGGTACAACCACCGTGGAAATCCATCTGGCGTTATCTTAAACAGTTAGAAATAGAACTACCATACAAACCAGAAATCCCACTCCTCGGAATATACCCTAAAAATACAAGACCCTTCACACAAACAGATATATGCACACCCATGTTTATTGCAGCTCTGTTTACAATAGCAAAAAGCTGGAAGCAACCAAGATGTCCATCAACGGACGAATGGGTAAATAAATTGTGGTATATTCACACAATGGAATACTACGCATCGATAAAGAACAGTGACGAATCTCTGAAACATTTCATAACATGGAGGAATCTGGAAGGCATTATGCTGAGCGAAATGAGTCAGTTGCAAAAGGACAAATATTGTATAAGACCACTATTATAAGATCTTGAGGAATAGAAAAAACGGAAAAGAACACATACTTTTGTGGTTACAAAGGGGGGAGGGAGGGAGGGAGGGAGGGAGAGGGCTTTTTATTGATCAATCTGTAGATGGGAACTGCTTTGGGTGAAGGGAAAGACAACACTCAAAACAAGGAAGGTCAGCCTAATTGGACAGGATTAAAAGTAAAGAGGTTTCCGAGATAAAATGAAAGCTTCAAAGGATAGCGAAGCAGGGGCTGGGGTATGGGGAACTTGGTTTGAGAGGACTTCTAAATCAATGGGCAAAACAATTCTATTATGAAAACACTCTGCATCCCACTTTGAATTGTGGCACCTGGGGTCCTAAATGCCAACAAGCAGCCATCTAAAATACATTAATTGGTCTCAACCCACCGGGAGCAAAGGCAAAGGAAGAACACCAAGGTCACACGACAACTAAGAACCCAAGAGACAGAAAGGGCCACTTGAACCAGAGACCTACAATATCCTGAGACCAGAAGAACAAGTTGGTGCCCGGCCACAATCGATGTCTGCCCTGTCAGGGAGCACAAGAGACAACTCCTGAGGGAGCAGGAGACCAATGGGATACAGACCCCAAATTCTCATTAAAAGACCACACCTAATGGTATGATTGCGACTAGAGGAATCCCAGAGACAATGCTCCCCAGAACTTCTGATGGCACAGGACAGGAACCAACCCCGAAGACAAATCATCAGGCATGAAAAGGACTGGTCAGTGGGGGGGAGAGAGATACTGATGAAGAGCGAGCTAATTAAATCAGGTGGACACGGGAGAGTGTGTTGGCAACTCTTGACTGGAGGGGGGATGGGAAGATAGAGAGAGAGGGAAGAAGGTAAAATTGGCACGAAACGAGAGACTGTAAGGGCTGACTCAATAGGGGGAGAGCAAGTGGGAGAAGGGAGTAAGATGTATGTAAACCTACATGTGACAGACTGATTGGAATGGTAAATGTTCACTTGAAGCTTAATAAAAATTAAAAAAAAAAAAAAAAAATCGGAAAAAAAAAAAAAAAAATACTGATTGATCATGAATTACACACAGGTCATAGTACTAGGTGCTGAGAATATAAAAATGAGCGAGCCATAATCTCTGCCTGTCAAGGAGCTCAGTCTAGTAGAGGAAGTAAACATCTACAAATACCTATGTACATCTAAAATACCTATGTAGAGAATTATATGTGTCTGTGTGTTGAAACAAACATGTGATTATTTATTGTTTTATAATTTTCTTCTCTCACTTACCATGTTATAAAAATTGCATCATGCCAATATAGGTCTATATTGGTTTTGTTTTTGTGTAGTTTTGCATTGTACAAAAGTGTCCGGGCCACAGGAGCTGAAATCTAGCACATTCTCAGCTCATTTCAGCAGACCATGCCTCCACAGAGCTATGTCTGCTCAGAAGGAGCTCTGTCTTCTAATTCACACAGTGCTAGCCTGCATGGGCTACATTACGGTAGGACAACTTTGTGTAATGCAAAACTATCACCATATGTAACTGTCTTTGCTACAGAAGTAGAATGAAGGCCAGGTTAAGGTAAGACTAGGTAGGGTCAGAGCTGAGACCAATGACGTTCAGATATTCAAAAAGGGCTAGATTGATGCTGGAAGTTACTGAACATTTTTCGGGTAGCATCTAGGATAAAGAGTCGTCTAGAACAATGTTTCTCAAAATTTTGTGGTAAAAGAACTGTTTTTATTTCCAATCTGTCACATTTTTTTAAACAATACAAGTCAATTACTACGAAAATGAATTTTTTAAGAAATAGAAAACAGCAGTCAATTTATTTTTTAATTAATAGAAATCAGCAGACAAAATTACTCCACCAAGGAGTTCTAAAATTTCTAAATGCTTACCTTCAGCTTCTGTATTTATCTCATTGCAAACTGACAACCGTTTGGGACCAATACAGGTCAACAGACCACACTTGGTAGCACTGATCTTGAGCTTTATGCACTTCATTAGGTAGAAGAGGGGAAACAGAACAGGAGAGACATGACATGAGGGCATTGTCCTGGCTTGCTCTATGGAGGCCATGCCACCCTGACGAAGAAGTAGGGATCCAAATGGCACTTGCAGCCAGATGCTACCCCCACTAGCCACAGCTCACTCATTTGTTCATTAGATTGTTCTTTCAAAAAGCATTTCAGTGCCAGTACTAGCTGTCCTAAGGAGATGAACTCCATCTACTAAGGTAGACTAATTCTGCATAATTGTTAGAAGTTTTTGTTAGGCATTTACAAAATATGATATTAAGATACATATAAAAAAAGAAAAGAATAAAACACATATGAAATAAGGACTTAACACAATACTCAATTCCTGGAAGAACAAAGAATTCTTAATTTCCTAGAGCTGAAAAGTAGATCATCCCATTTCAAATAATCATTATCACTGTTACTATTCTGGGGCAAGACTTGTCAAGAACATTATGGAACCTAATTGAAGTAGCTGTTTCACAGTCTGACCTTTCTTGCACCAGTTACTCTTTAATCTAGTAACTAACTGTTCTATGACCTGAAAGACAAGTTGTTAAATTTTTTCTTACCAAATTATCAGACCTTAACACTGTAGATTCTCCTTTCAAAAACACTGCATTATCCTGTAGTGCCTGGGGTCTTAAAAGCTTGCAAGAAGCCATCCAAGGTACAACAATTGGTCTCTTTTAACCTGGAGCAACAGAGAAAGGATAGTCAGGAATAGGAGGAGGAAATGGAATGCGTGGCTAATTGCATCCATGAACAACTGCTCCTTTTGCCATGAGACCAGAAGAACTGAATGGTGCCTGGTTATCATTACTGAACATTTTTTGTCAAAGATTCTATAGAAGAATCCTGATCAAAAGGGGAAAATGTAGAACAGAATTTTAAATTCTCGTGGAATCCAGGCTTTCTGGTCCCATGGAAGCTGGATGAACTCCTGAACCTGTTACCCTGAGATTATCTTTAACCTTAAACCAAAAATATTTGATGGGTTTTAAAACCAAGCAATAGTTTAGCTTAACTTAGTGTAAAGAATGTCTGCCTTGAGCGTTGTGCTCTTTTAAGAACTGTCTATATGGGACCAAAAGGAGCCCTGGTGGCACAATGGTTAAGAGCTCATCTGCTAACCAAAAGGTCAGCAGTTGGAACCCACTTGCGGCTCTGTGGGAGAAAAGGGCCAGCGATCTGCTTCTGTAAAGGTTACAACCTAGAAAATCCTGTGGGGGAAATTCTACTCTGTCACATTGGGTCGCTATGAGTCGGAATCAATTTGACAGCACCTAACATCAACAACTTACGGGATCAAATCGACAATAGCAACTCAAATTAGATAGGAAACTTAGGAGGCAGTGAGTTGATATTAATGGGAGAGGAAGAACTTGGAAAAGGTGGGTGAGAAGAGCTGTACAATTTGAAGAATGTAATCAATGTCACTGAAATATACATGTAGAAATTGTTGAATTGGTGTGTACTCTCAACAGCAACAACAAAAATAAATTATAATTTAAAAAAAAAAATCTAAGGGTGGCAAAAACATAACAAAATCTTACAAGTAAATACAGTAGAAAATATTTATAAACTTAGGGTAAAGAAAAAATCTTTTTAAATAAGCCATAACACCTAAAAGCATAATTAAAAAAAAAACAAACTGAAGAGCTGACTACGTTAAAATTTAAAACCCATGTATATCAAGGTAATTGACAATAAAAATATTGTGCTAAATATGGCAAGGATTTAATATTAGGATTTTATAATAAACTGAAGGAGTCCATAAGAAAAATACAAACAACTAAATGGGCAAAGGATACAAATGGAAATTCATAAAAATAATGCAAATGGTGAAAACATATTTGTAAATATGCCCACTAATAATCAGTGAAATATGAAATAAAATCAAAGCATCGATTTTTGTCCCTCATATTTGCAGAAGAAGCAAATAGGAATTGATGATATAAAGTGCTGGAGAGGCTATTTGGCATTCTCAACCACTCCTGCAGAGTGTAAAGTGCAACAACCTTTTGAATACAGATTTGGAAAGAGTTTTTTAATTATATAAAAAAGTTATATAATTAAAAAAAAAACACGGCATTATCACTAAATGGCACTCTATATTTGTGATCTGCTGCTTGTTGTGTGGTCTTATTATAAAAAGCTACCAAATGTTATTAAACAAAAGGCAGCCACCTTTATTTCCACTCTAAAGATTGAGTGAGACAATGGAACTGCAGACTTCTATTTTTTTAAGTGTTTGAGACAACTTGTGAGGAAAGTCATAGTCGCAAAAAGTTTAGTGTCAGAATTCATTAAATCACTTCTTTACATTTTTTCTAAGTATATACTTGTGAATTATCTTTTTTTTACATAATTTATTTATTTTGTCATTGAGAATAGACAGCAAAACATACACCAATTCAACAGTTTCTACATGCAATGTTTAGTGACAATGATTACACTCTTTGATTTATGCAACCCTTCTCACCCTCCTTTTCTGAGTTGTTTCTCCCCCTATTAACATAAATTCACTACCACTAAGGTTCCTATCTAATCTTTGAAATTGCTGTTGTCAGTTTGATCCCATAGAGATAGTTCTTAAACGAGTATGATGTTCAAGGCAGACATTTTTTACTTTTTAAGCTAAACTACTGTTTGGTTTAAAGAAGACTTCAGGGGATATTTTTGGTTTAAGGTTTAAAGATTATCTCAGGACAATTCTTTTAGGGGTTCATCTAACCAACATGGCTCCAAGAAGTCTGGAGTCCATGAGAATTTGAAAGTGAATTATCTTAATGGACGGTATTTCTTAATTGTTTTTAGCTATGTGCTGTGGTTTAAAGATTCTGCCATGCTTTGACTGCCTCAAAACACCTCGCCCTGAAGCCGCCAACAGTTGTCACTATTAGTATATAACTCCTTTAAGTTAGAGCATTTTCACATACGGCTTCCACTACAATCAGCTAATCCACAGATATTAACAAGCGTAAGATATAGTGCTAGACAGTGAAAAGGATGCTCAAAACCTTCCAATAGCTCCTCATTTCACTCAGTTACAAGCCAAAATCCTTAGAATGGCCTATAAGGCCCTACATGATCTACCTGTCCCCACCCACCTCTCTAACTTCATCTACTGCTTTCCCCTTGCTCACTGCTCTCCAGGAACACTGGTTGCTTGCTATTCCTAGAACATACCAGGCATGTTTCTGTCTTAGGACATTTGCACTACCTGTCCCATGGAATGATCTTCCTTCAGATAGCTATATAGCTCACTCCTTCACTAACCTGAGGTTTGCTCAAATATCATCTTCTCAATAAGACCTACCTTATCCATCTATTTTAAATTGTAACCTGACCCGAAAGCAATCCTAATCCACCTTAATCTGATTTATTAGTTTTTTTTCCATTAGATGCTATCTAATCTATGTATTTATTACATTTATTACTGATTGTCCAGCTACCCTTACTAGAATGCAAACTTCACTGAGGTAGGGATTTTATTTTATTTGTTTTGTTTCTTGATGTATTCCAGGTATGGAGACCAGCCTTCAGGATGGCCCCCAATATTTCCTGCATCCTGGTATTCACACCCTTCTGTAGTCCCTTCCCACACTGGCTAGGGCTGACCTATGTAGCCAATAAGATATTGCAGAAATGATGGAGTGTGACTTCCAATATTCAATATTCTTCACAAACACTATAATTCAAAGGCATCAATTCTTCTTCGGTCTTCCTAATTCATTGTCCAGTTTTCACATGCATAAGAGGCAATTAAAAACACCATGGCTTGGATCAGGCACACCTTAGCCCTCAAAGTGACATCTTGCTTTTTAACACTTTAAAAAGATCTTTTGCAGCAGATCTGCCCAATGCAATACGTTGTTTGATTTCTTGACTGCTGCTTCCGTGGTCTTTTATTGTGGATCCAAATAAAATGAAATCCTTGACAACTTTCATCTTTTCTTCATTTATCATGATGTTGCTTATTGGTTCAGTTGTGAAGATTTTTGTTTTCTTTATGTTGAGGCATAATTCATATGGAAAGCTATACAGTCTTTGATCTTCATCAGTAAGTGCTTCAAGTCCTCTTCACTTTCAGCAAGCAAGGTTGTGTGATCTGCATATCGCAAGTTGTTAATGAGTCTTCCTCCAATTCTGAGGCCGTATTCTCCATATAGTCCAGCTTCTCAGATTATTCGCTTAACATACAGATTGAATAAATATGGTGAAAGGATACAACTTTGACACACATCTTTTCTGGCTTTAAACCATTCAGTATCCCCTCGTTCTGTTCAAATGACTGATCTATGCACAGGTTCCACATGAGCACAATTAAGTGTTCTGGAATTCCCATTCTTTGCAATGTTACCCATAGTTTGTTATGATCCACACAGTCGAATGCCTTTGCATATTCGATAAAACACAGGTAAACGTCTTTCTGGTATTCTCTGCTTTCAGCCAAGATCCATCTGACGTCAGCAGTGATGTCCCTGTTCCATGTCCCCTTCTGAATTCAGCTTGATTTTCTGGCAGTTCCCTCTCACTGTATTGCTACAACTGTTTTTTAATTATCTTCAGCAAAATTTTACTTGCAGGTGACAGTAATAATACTGTTTGATAACCTTCACATTCAGTTGGATCACTTTTCTTTGGAATGGGCACAAATGTGGATGTCATTTAGTCAGTTGGCCAGGTAGCTGTCTTCCAAATTTCTTGATATAGACAACTGAGTGCTTCCAGCGTTGCATCCGTTCGTTGAAACATCTCAGTTGGTATTCTGTCAGTTCCTGGAGGCTTGTTTTTCTCCAATGCCTTCAGTGCCGCTTGGACTTCTTCCTTCAGTACGATTGGTTCTTGATCATATACTACCTCCTGAAATGGTTGAACATCAACCAATTCTTTTCAGTACAGTGATCCTGTTTATTCCTTGCATCCTGCGCTGTTCAATATTTTGCCCATAGAATCCTTCAAAAATGCAACTCAAGGCTTGAATTTTTTCTTCAGTTCTTTCAGCTTGAGAAATGCTGAACGTGTTCTTCCCTTTTGGTTTTCTAACCCAGGTCTTTGCACGTTTCATTATAATACTGTCTTCTTGAGCCACCCTTTGAAATTTTCTGTTCAGCATTTTTACATCATCATTTCTTCTGTCTTGGTCATCTAGTGCTGCTATAAGAGAGATACCACAAGTGGATGGCTTTAACAGAGAGAAGTTCATTTTCTCACAGTAAAGTAGGCTCAAAGTCCAAATTCAGGGTGTCAGCTCCAGGGGAAGAGTTTCTCTCTCTGTTGGCTCTGGAGGAAGGTCCTTGTCCTCAATCTTCCCCGGGTCAAGGAGTTTCTCAGGCGCCTTCTCAGGTGGGTCCAAAGGATGCACTCTTCTCTCGGTGCTGCTTTGTTGGTAGTATGAGGTCCCCTGTCTCTCTGCTTGCTTCTATCTTTTATATCTCAAGAGATTGCCTCAAGACACAATCTAATCCTGCAGTTTGGGTCCTGCCTCACTAATACAACTGCCTCCCATCCTCTCATTAACATCATAGAGGCAGGATTCACAACATATAGGAAAATCACACAATACTGGGAATCATGGCCAGCCCAATTGATACACACATTTTGGGGAGGACAAAATTCAATGTATGACATCTTCCATTCACTTTAGCTACTCTATGTTCGAGAGCAAGTTTCCAAGTCTCTTCTGATATCCATTTTGGTCTTTCCTTTTCTGTCTTTTTAGTGATCTTTTGTTTTCTTCATGTATGATGTCCCTGATGCATCCCACAACTCTTCTGGTCTTCAGTCATTACAGTTCAATGTGTCAACTCTATTCTTGACGCTGTCTCTAAATTTAGATGGGATATACTCAAGGTCATACTTTGGCTCTTGTGGACTTGCTTTAATTTTCTTCCGCTTTAACTTGAACTTATATGAGCAATTGCTGGTCTGTTACAAAGTGGGCTCCTGGCGTTGTTCTGACTGATGATATTAAGCTTGATCTTCATCTCTTTCCACAGAAGTAATCCATTTGATTCCTGTGTATTCCATCTGGTGAGGTCCATGTGTATAGTCACTATGTTGTCGAAAAAAGGTATTTGCAATGAAGAAGTTGTTAGTCTTGCAAAATTCTATCATGCGATCTTTGGTACTGTTTCTATCACCAAGGTCTTATTTTCCAAGTACTGATCCTTCTTCTTTGTTTTGGACTTTTGCATTTCAATCACCAGTAATTATCAATGCACCTTGATTGCATGTTTGATCAATTTCAGAGTGCAGGAGTTGGGAAAAATCTTCAATTTTTTCATCTTTGGCATTAGAGGTTGGTGCATAAATTTGAATAGCAGTCGTATTAACTGATCTTCCTTTTAGGTGTATGGATATTTGTTATCCTATCACTGACAACGTTGTACTTCTGGGTAGATCTTGAAATTTTTTTTTTTTTTTTGACGATGAAGGAAAAATGGCTGAAAATTTCCCAAATTTGATGAAAAATAAAAAGTTACAGTTCCAATAATTTTAACAAACCCCAAGCTCAAGAAACATGAAAGTGCTTAAAATCAGTAAAAACAAGACAATTTTAAAAACAGCCAGAGGGAAAAAAATACAGTACATACAGAAGAACAAAGATGATAGCAGATATCTTGTCAGAAACAATGCATGCTAGAAGACAGTGCGACAGCTTTTTTAGGGGCGTGAAAGAAAAAACTGTCAACATAGAACTTTCTATCCAGGGAAAATATCTTTCAAAAACCTATGTGAAATAAAGAGTTTTTCAGAAATACAACATTATCAGTGATTAGAGAAAAACAAATTAAAACAATAATGAGATTATCACTGCACACCTATTAGATTGGCTACAATTTAAAATGTTGGATGTAGAAACAACCCAAATGTACATCAACTGATGAATGGATAAAATAAAGTGTGGTATATCAATGGAATATTATTTGGCAGTAAAAAGGAATGAAGTACTGATACATGCTACAACATGGATGGGCCTTAAATACATTATGCTAAGTGAAAGAAGCCAGTCATAAAAATTCACATTTTGTATGATTCCATTTATGTAAAGTGTACAGAATAGGCAAATCCCTAGAGACAGAAAGTAGAGTAGTGGTTGCATAGGACTGGGGGAAGGATTAGGGGAGAATGAGGAATGACTGCTAATGTATACAGAGGTTTCTTTCTGGGGGCGATGAAAATGTTCTAAAATTGATTGTGATGACAGATGCACAACTCTGTGACTATATCACAGACTATTTGGATACTTTAAATGGACAAATTGTATGCTATTTGAATTATATTTCAATAAAGCTGTTTTTTTAAAAAGAGGTTGCAGTGTTGGAGAGAATGTGTAGCAACTGAAACTCTTACATGCTGCTGACCAGTACACTTTGAAAAAGTTTGTCAGTTTCCTAAAAAAGTTAAAAATACATACATCTACCATATGTATCAAGGAGCCCTGGTGGTGGAATTGTTAATTGCCTGGCTGCTAATCAAAAGGTTGGTGGTTCAAATCCACACAGTGGCTCTGCAGGAGAAAGACCTGGCAATCTGCTCCCAAGAAGATTTATAGCCTAGGAAACCCTCTGGGAAAGTTTTACTCTGTCCTAGAGGGTCACTATCCATCAGAATTGAGTTGATGGCAATGGAGTTTTTGTTTTTTTTTTTTAATTGCACTCAACGACATACAACAACAACCACATGAGTCGGCCTTTCCATTCTTAGATATTTACCCAGGAGAAATTAAAGCACATGTACCTGCAAAGGCTTGTACATGAATGTTTCTAACAGTTCAGAATAGGAAACAACTCAATTATACATCAAGAGATAAATGAATAAACAAATTGTGATATAGCCACGTAATGGAAAGCTACTCAGTAATAAAAAGGAAAACACTGAGTGGGAGGGAGGCGGGGGGGGTTCAGTTCCAAGAAGGCAGCATGAGCAATCCTTCTGGTGTTCTGGATCCTGAAGGCGGTGGTGGACACATGAACTTCCACATGATAAAATCATACAGGACTAAACACACACACACAAGCGTACAAATATAAGTAGGTTATATCAATGCAAATATCCCTTGTACTAGTTTTTCCAGTTTTTACTATTAGGGGAAACTGCAGTAAAGAGTACATGAGATCTCTCTGTTATTTCTTACAACTGCATGTGAATAAAAATTTCAGTTAAAAAAAAAGCAATGAACTCTATACACACAACATAGATGAATTTCTAAGTATGCTGAGTGAAAGAAGCAGATCAAAAAGAATACATATTGTATGATTACATTTGTATAAAATTCTAGAAAATGCAAATGAGGATACTTTTAGAGGTAATGGATACATCCATTATCTTGATTGCAGTGAAAGTTGTACACATGTACAAAAATTTATCAAATTATATACTTTTTAATACGTGCAATTTATTTTATATCAATTGTACCTCAATAAAGCTGTTTAAAAAACTGAAAGTTAACATATCTGTAGCAAGAAAAAATTTTCCAATCATAGTTTTACCACATTTGCCATCTTCCTTCCATGAAAGAATGAGTTTCACAGTATGATTTAAATTTTGTTCGAGGCTACATGGATCAATTCAGAATTTAAAAACTGTACAAGCTGTCATGTCAGGGTTAGTTAGTTATACAAGAGAGCACAAAAACCCTGCAGCCAGTGGGCGAGGTTAGCCACCACCTGAACCTGTTTGGACAGAGTGTTTTTGTATTGTACAGAGTGAAACTGCCTTAGGTGTTTTTTGAAAGCTTATCTGGGGAGTTTTGATAACTGAGGAGTTTTTCCCACATTAGCCAAAGGCAAAAAAATGTCAATTCCTTTATTTTCATAAACATCAAAGTTTTGTTAGTTCCTATCCACCACGCACACTTTGTTTTTTTTTTTTCTTAAAATGTGAATTCTGGTAAAAGTTACAACTTACAGAATGCACACCAGAATACATTTAAAAACTTGTGGGATTCTCTTTCTCTATAAAACCTCTATTTATTATTAGGTTTCTGCTTACTATTTTAAAAACGCATTTAATTTCTTTTATTGAGTAATACTTGTGCACAATATAAAATTCAAATGGTACAAAAGGGTATAGCATGAAAAGTCATTCTCCTACCCTTATTCCCAACCTATGCAATTCCACTCCCCAGAGGCATGTGGTTTTGTCAGTTTCTTGTATGAACTGCTAGAATCCATGCATATACAAGCAAATATGTGTGCATGTGTATAGACAGAGAAATGTCTTAGTACACAGCAGTCTTAATACCTGTTTCTTAAAAGAGTTTTAAGAATAGATAATACATTCGTATGTTAAAATTCAATAGATATAATACTGAAATCTACCTTCTATCCATGCTCCCACATTATTCTTGTTCCCATCCAAAACAACCAGTATTACCAGTTTCATGTGTTTCCTTCTAGATCTAGTCTATGCATATATAATCTGCTTTCTACTAATAATACAATCTTGCTCCATAAGTGCACAGACTTTGTCTATTTGGTTCACTGTTTCTTCCCCAGCACCTAACAGTTCCTGGCACATAGCAGGTGCTCAATAAATAGTTTTGGAATGAAATAATATAAACACAGATACTATCATTACTTCTCTAATCACTCTCATTCCCATTTTCAAATATATCTAGCAAGTCTGATTGATTCTCCCATAGGAATTTTTCTCAGATTCACTCTTCTCTTTTTCTGCGATCACAGTCCAAACTCAGGGTCTAATTACGGTATGCCTTAGACTGATATATATATATTTTATATATTTTGAGTAATACTTCTGCGTAATAAAGAATCTCTCAGCTATCCTAAAGGAACTTCCCAGCTATCTCACATATAAACAAACAGCTCTACAGAAAGAGAGGTCTTATTCCATAATGGTTAGGAACACCAGGCTTAGACTCTGCCTGAGTTCATACTCCAGGTCTGCCATGTAGAAGCAATGGTGCCTTGGGGAAGCAGATCATTTTAACAACTCTGTCTCTGTGCGTCAGTTTCCTTACCTGTACAAGGAATAATTGGGATAATTGGAAAGATGTAAGAATGTGTACCATAGAAACGCAAATGTAATATATCATATATAAACAATTATATCTCTATACTCAGAGATAATAGTACCTCCTTCATAGGATTGTTGAAAGATTAAAGGAACTAATACGTAAAGCACTTACATATATGCACTGGGCATAAATAAGTGTTCAATAAATGTTAGCTATTATTATATTAAGAATCACCTTCCTCAAGCATTGTTTTGAATACACCATAAGTCCTTTTTTATAAAACTTTAAAGGCTCTCAGCAGCTCCTCATAACAACAGTAAATTAGTTACACTGACCTTAAAGCCCTATATGGGAACCCTGGTGGTGCAGCGGTTAAGAACTCAGCTGCTAACCAAAAGGTCGCGCGCGGTTTGAATCCACCAGCCACTCCCTGAAACCCTATGGGGCAGTTCTACTAGGGTTGGAATCAACTGGATGACAATGGGTAAGGCCCTTTATCAATTTCTCTCTTCCTATGTCTTCCTCAACCCTATTCTTAGCCTGCTATGGAGTATGAACTCCCTCTCTCCTTTCCTCTGGCCTACTTTGACTAGTTCTGGCTCTGAGTATGGAGATACAATTGTTTATATATGATATATTACATTTGTATTTCTATGGTACACATTCTTACATATTTCCAATGATCCCATTAAATTATAATGTCCTCTAAATCTGCTTGTCTGTTCTTTTGTTACTCTTTGTACAATATGTTCACAATTAACTCATGTGGTTTTTGTCTTTTGTTTTATTTATGTGATGGATTACATTAATGCTTTTTCTGATATTAAACCAGCCTTGCATACCTGGTATAAATCCCACTTGATCAGGGTGAATTATTTTTTTGATGTGTTGTTGGATTCTATTGGCTAGAATTTTGTTGAGGATTTTTGCATCAATGTTCATGAGGGATATAGGTCTATAATTTTCTTTTTTTGTACTGTCTTTACCTGGTTTTGGTATCAGGGAGATGGTGCCTTCATAGAATGAGTTGGGTAGTATTCCGTCATTTTCTATGCTTTGGAATACCTTTAGTAGTAGTGGTGTTAACTCTTCTCTGAAAGTTTGGTAGAACTCTGCAGTGAAGCCGTCCGGGCCAGGGCTTTTTTTTTGTTGGGAGTTTTTTGATTACCGTTTCAATCTCTTTTTTTGTTATGGGTCTATTTAGTTGTTCTACTTCTGAATGTGTTAGTTTAGGTAGGTAGTGTTTTTCCAGGAATTCATCCATTTCTTCTAGGTTTTCAAATTTGTTAGAGTACAATTTTTCATAATAATCTGAAATGATTCTTTTAATTTCATTTGGTTCTGTTGTGATGTGGTCCTTCTCATTTCTTATTCGGGTTATTTGTTTCCTTTCCTGTATTTCTTTAGTCAGTCTAGCCAATGGTTTATCAATTTTGTTAATTTTTTCAAAGAACCAGCTTTTGGCTTTGTTAATTCTTTCAATTGTTTTTCTGTTCTCTAATTCATTTAGTTCAGCTCTAATTTTTATTATTTGTTTTCTTTTGGTGCCTGATGGATTCTTTGGTTGCTCACTTTCTATTTGTTCAAGTTGTAGGGACAGTTCTCTGCTTTTGGCTCTTTCTTCTTTTTGTATGTGTGCATTTATTGATATAAATTGGCCTCTGAGCACTGCTTTTGCTGTGTCCCAGAGGTTTTGATAGAAGTATTTTCATTCTCGTTGCTTTCTATGAATTTCCTTATTCCCTCCTTGATGTCTTCTATAACCCAGTCTTTTTTCAGGAGAGTATTGTTCATTTTCCAAGTATTTGATTTCTTTTCCCTAGTTTTTCTGTTATTGATCTCTAGTTTTATTGCCTTGTGGTCTGAGAAGATGCTTTGTAATATTTCGATGTTTTGGACTCTGCAAAGGTTTGTTTTATGACCTAATATGTGGTCTATTCTAGAGAATGTTCCATGTGTGCTAGAAAAAAAAGTATACTTTGCAGCAGTTGGGTGGAGAGTTCTGTATAAGTCAATGAGGTCAAGTTAGTTGATTGTTGTAATTAGATCTTCCGTGTCTCTATTGAGCTTCTTACTGGATGTCCTGTCCTTCTCCGAAAGTGGTGTGTTGAAGTCTCCTACTATAATTGTGGAGGTATCTATCTCGCTTTTCAATTCTGTTAAAATTTGATTTATGTATCTTGCAGCCCTGTCATTGGGTGCATAAATATTTAATATGGTTATGTCTTCCTGATCAACTGTCCCTTTTATCATTATATAGTGTCCTTCTTTATCCTTTGTGGTGGATTTAAGTCTAAAGTCTATTTTGTCAGAAATTAATATTGCTACTCCTCTTCTTTTTTGCTTATTGTTTGCTTGATATACTTTTTTCCATCCTTTGAGTTTTAGTTTGTTTGTGTCTCTAAGTCTAAGGTGTGTCTTCTTGTAGGCAGCATATAGATGGATCGTGTTTCTTTATCCAGTCTGTGACTCTCTGTCTCTTTATTCGTGCATTTAGTCCATTTACATTCAGGGTAATTATAGATAAATAAGTTTTTAGTGCTGTCATTTTGATGCCTTTTTATGTGTGTTGTTGACACTTTCATTTTTCCACATACTTTTTTGTGCTGAGGCGTTTTTCTTAGTAAATTGTGAGATCCTCATTTTCATAGTGCTTGACTTTATGTTAGTTGAGTTGTTACGTTTTTCTTGGCTTTTATCTTGAGTTATAGAGTTGTTATACCTTTTTGTGGTTACCTTATTATTTACCCCTATTTTTCTAAGTAAAAACCTAACTTGTATTGTTCTATATCGCCTTGTATCACTCTCCATATGGCGGTTCAATGCCTCCTGTATTTAGTCCCTCTTTTTGATTATTGTGATCTTTTACCTATTGACTTCCATGATTCCCTGTTATGTGTATTTTTTTTTTTTAATTAATCTTAATTTGCTTGTTTTTGTGATTTCCCTATTTGAGTTGATATCAGGACGTTCTGTTTTGTGACCTTGTGTTGTGCTGATATCTGATATTATTGGTTCTCTGACCAAACAATATCCTTTAGTATTTCTTGTAGCTTTGGTTTGGTTTTTGCAAATTCTCTAAACTTGTGTTTGTCTGTAAATATCTTAATTTCGCCTTCATATTTCAGAGAGAGTTTTGCTGGATATATGATCCTTGGCTGGCAGTTTTTCTCCTTCAGTGTTCTGTATATGTCGTCCCATTCCCTTCTTGCCTGCATGGTTTCTGCTGAGTAGTCAGAACATATTCTTATTGATTCTCCCTTGAAGGAAACCTTTCTTTTCTCCCTGGCTGCTTTTAAAATTTTCTGTTTATCTTTGGTTTTGGTTAGTTTGATGATAATATGTCTTGGTGTTTTTCTTTTTGGATCAATCTTAAATGGGGTTCGATGAGCATCTTGGATAGATATCCTTTTGTCTTTCATGATGTCAGGGAAGTTTTCTGTCAGGAGTTCTTCAACTATTTTCTCTGTGTTTTCTGTCCCCTCTCCCTGTTCTGGGACTCCAATCACCCGCAGGTTATCCTTCTTGATAGAGTCCCACATAATTCTTAGGGTTTCTTCATTTTTTTTAATTCTTTTATCTGATTTTTTTTCAGCTATGTTGGAGTTGATTCCCTGGTCCTCCAGATGTCCCAGTCTGCATTCTAATTGCTCGAGTCTGCTCCTCTGACTTCCTAGTGCGTTGTCTAATTCTGTTATTTTATTGTTAATCTTTTGGATTTCTACATGTTGTCTCTCTATGGATTCTTGCAACTTATTAATTTTTCCAGTATGTTCTTGAATAATCTTTTTGAGTTCTTCAACAGTTTTATCAGTGTGTTCCTTGGCTTTTTCTGCAGTTATCCTAATTTCATTTGTGATATCATTAAGCATTCTGTAAAGTAGTTTTTTATATTCTGTATCTGATAATTCCAAGATTGTATCTTCATTTGGGAAAGATTTTGATTCTTTTGTTTGGGGGGTTGGAGAAGCTGTCATGGTCTGCTTCTTTAAGTGGTTTGATATGGATTGTTGTCTCCGAGCCATCACTGGGAAACTAGTTTTTCCAGAAAATCCACTAAAAAAAAAATGCAGTCAGATCCCTATCAGAGTTCTCCCTCTGGCTCAGGCTATTCAGATGTTAATGAAGCCACCTGGGGAGGCTGGGGGAGGGAACAGAGAGATAGGAGAGTAGCACCTCAGAATATAGCCAGAGTTGCTTGTCTTGCTTGTAATGACTATTATATCTGAGATTCCCACGGGCGCGTAGCCTATGTGTGCTGGCTGTGTGGAGATTGCCCCCAGGGGGTCTGGCCCGCTGGAGTCACAGTCAGATCCTCTGCTTCCAGCCCCACGCCCAGCGTCGAGGCTCCCCTACTGGGACGGTGCACTCTCGACTCCAAAATCAGTCGCTGCCTCCCAGGGACTTCTCGTCCCTCCAGCCACGTGGCCGTGCCGCCCCTGAGAACCAGTTGGGCCTCCTCCCGGGGTTAGTTCAGATGGGTGGAGCAGCTCCCCGTGCTCATGCCGTGACCGAGTGGCCTGGCTGGGACGCTGTTCTCCCCGCTCCAATACCAGTCGCTGCCTCCCGGGGACTTCTCCTACCGGCTGCGTCCCACGCCGCCCGCGCTACCCGGCTGGGCCCCTTCCCGGGGTTAGCTCAGGGGGGTGGAGCAACTCTCCGTGTTTATGCCGTACCTGCGTCCAGTCCAAATCCCTGCAGGACGGTTCCCCCGCTCGGACGTTGCTCTTTCTGCTCCAAGACCAGTCACTGCCTCCCGGGGACTTCTCCTACCGGCTGCGTCCCACGCCGCCCGTGGAACCGGCTGGTCCCCCTCCCGGGGTTAGTTCAGGGGGGTGGAGCAGCTCTCTGTGCTTGTACTGTACCTGACTGGTACGCTGGCTCCAGGCTCTGGAAACAATCGCTGCTTCCCCGTATTAGTTCACTCTCCATCTCTAAATCTGTGTTTGTTGTTCAGGGTTGGTAGATTGTTATGTATGTGATCGATTCACTTGTTTTTCCGTGTCTTTGTTGTAAGAGGGATCCGAGGTAGCGTCTGCCTAGTCCGCCGTCTTGGCTCCGCCTCCTCACAATTAACTCATAAAAAACGTTTTAATTTTCTTTCTTCTTCCTTTTTAAACATTGTATCCTCCTCCAAATCCCTTGGCTTCCAGGGAAACGAAGACAAACTGTAGAGGGTTATGCCCTGGGATAGATCTGCGACAGGTTGCAAGCAGTGTGGAAAGGAGGCCTGTACCAGGGAACTTAGGAGCAAGGCTGCCACTCCCAAAGCACTTTCCTCCTAGAAGACATGTACCAGTAGTTGAAGTATTTCAGGGTTGCTATAAGCAACTGGGGAGCCCTGGTGCTACAGTGGTTAAGAGCTTGGCTGCTAACCACTCCTTGCTTCCAGATGCTCCTTGGAAATGCTGTTGGGCAGCTCTGCTCTATCCTATAGGGTCGCTATGAGTTAGAATCGACTCCACGGCAACAGGTTCATAAGCAACTGGTTTGAACCCTGAACAATAAATCACTTATTATGACCACTATGATCATCACCAAATATTTATTTAGCACCTTTGTCATGAAGGCACCATGCTGACAGGATACAAGGAGAAATTGAATGCTTCTTTCCTGTGATGAACTAAGTCTAACGTAATGATACAGACCCCACAGAAAATGCTAAGCCACCTGAGTGGTATAAAAAATAAGAGGAAGCCAATAATTAAGGGCTGTAACAACCAAATAATGCTTCACAGAGGAGGACAGACCTGATCTGACCTCGGAAGAGTCAAACATATAAAACATTTAATAAGTGGAAGGAAAACAAACATTTAATAAGCAGAAGGAAAGCAAACATTTTAGGTGCAGGATACTGTATGAATACTATTCTCTTTGATGCGAAATGCCCTTTAAAAACTAGGTCTCACTATTGTTTTATAGACAGAGGTATCATTCAAATGACATTTATTGAGTGTCTACTAACTGCAAAGCACTGTGCAAGGTAGAATGGGATAGAGACATAAGTACGGTTTGATCCCTATCATCCAAGAGATCACAATATAATGAAGACTGCCAACATGTAACAACTTGCAGAATGAAGGAGCCTCAGAGAGCTGGAGCCTCAAGACTGGAACAGAGGTCTTCTGCCTGTTGTGTGGTCTATCTCTTGTTGCTGTTAGGTGCTTTGGAGACGATTCTGACTCATAGCAACCCCATGTGACAGAGTAGAACTGTCCCATAGGGTTTTCTAGTTGTAATCTTTATGGGAGCAGATTACCAGGTCTTTGATCTGCAGAGCCACTGAGTGGGTTCCAACAGCCAACCTTTGGGTTAGCAGCAGAGCACTTAACTGTTGTACTAGCGGGGCTCCTAGAGAACACAGCAGATGGCAAATTCCAGCAAAATGTTATAGCTGTGGATGATATCAGGTGAGTGGCTGGTCAGTGCTACTACACAAGGCTGACTGATCTGCATCATTGAAGGATGATGCCATGTGTTAGTCCCTCAGCATCCTCACCATTATTCTCATTATAACTGGTTTTATCAATTCCCTAAGACCTTTTGCTCTTGAAGACGCATTAAGCAAGCTATGTGGCAGGACCTCGGTATTATCCATTCCAATGTTCTCGTTTTGTAAAGGAGGCAACTGAGATGTGTTAAAGAACTTGCTTAAGATTATGAGGCTTTGTCTTTCATTAATTTAATTAATGAGAAAGGCACTTATATTTTAAGTGCCTTTTGTCTTTTTAGACATTTCTTAAACTTCCTATTTCATGACTAATCCAGGATGAGACATCTGTTGGCACTGACATAATTAAATGCTCTAAGAAAGTTCTGCTGCCCATCCCCATGTCCCCATTAGTAATAGAATAACTTCCATGCCAGTTAAAAAAGAAAGCTTATTATTTCTCCCAGGACAACATCAACACTGTTGAACACAGTAATACATAAGAAATTTAAAATTACTTTTTCTTAATATATATATATTTTTTCCAAGCTTCAATTTTAAATGACACTTACTTGGATTTGGTAATATACTTCTGAATAGAGACATATGTGGTTTTAATTAGGAACATCAGAAGAACTAAGTTGCTTTTTTCCCTACAGTCAATCCTTCTTTGTTTGCCCCTACATGCCCCTACATACTGAGGTTTTATCTGCAAACTGGATTGTGCTCAAATTCATCAAATATATATCACATTTCTACTTGATTCACTGAATTATGCTTTACAGTGCAGGATACAAAAATAAGTAAGACATGGCCCCATACTCTCAAATTGCTTATCAGATAGTGGGCAGACAGATACATACAGTAAGTTCTGTGAAAGATAAATAGATTTTGTTAACTCAGCATAATGCAAGTAAAATATCTTTTCTTCTTCCTAAAGTGTGTCTAAAGTTATCACTGGCATATGATAAGTCACTGGTGATGCCCATTTGGATTCCCAGTTTAAGGGAATGACTACCCTCTCCTGAATTCTGTGGCACTGAAGCATACCCTCCCTTTAAAAAAACAACATTGTGTCAATTGACACATGCAAAAATAAAGGCAGCATGAGGAAATCCAGTTAAGATGATACTAAGTGGTGTTCATTGCTTAAATATTTCATTTTAAACTGAGAAGATCCAATGACAACTACTTAATGAAGTTTTTTCTTTTTTTTTTAAATACTGGAAACTTTTTGTTTAATGTTGGGTGCTCACATCCTTAACTCGTTGCTATACTCCATCACTCAAAGAATGAAAAGAAACATTACCTTTATGGAAAAATCTCAGCCTCATAAATCATAGTGCAATCTAATCAAATTGCATCATCAGCCTTTTTATTTCCACACTCTTGAGTACGTAAGATTATCACACACCAGAAGTGTTTGATAAAATATTAACTGACACTATATTCCTACAGCAGGCAGTAAAGTTGGAGGGGATTTTTTTTTTTTTTCTGAACTACTAGTCTTTTGACTTGGAGCCCTGGTGGTGCAGTGGTTAAAAGCCCCACTGCTAACGAAAAGATCGGCATTTGAATCTACCAGCAGCTCCTTGGAAACCTTTCGGGGCAGTTCTAGTCTATCTTACAGGGTCACTATGAGTCGGAATCAACTCAATGGCAACAAGTTTGGTTTGTTTTTCAGTCTTTTGACTCAGAACTGACTCAACAGCAACGGATTTGGTTTTGTTTTCAGTCTTTTGACTATCAGCACGACAAAAATAAAGTGCATTTTACTTGTGTTCACACAAGTAATATAAAATATTTTTCTTTAGCCCTTAATTAACCAAAGCTACGTTGGCACCAGCCAGACAGCAGTAACCTTACAACATTAGACACTACTACAGTGACCTATGAGAGCCAGAACTTGACAGGACTGCCTTGTTTTTCTGGGTCCCGAAAGTTTTCCACCTTTGGCAGGGTGCAGTCTTAACACTTTTCTATCGTTCACTTTAGTGGAAAATATTTGAGTTTTCCTTCTCTGATAGGTTTCTGCCTTACATACATTCTGGCTTTCACAGATGTTACTATAATAGGAAGAAAGGCCTGTCAATCTGCTTCTGAAAATTAGCCAGAGAAAACCTGATGGATCCTAACGTTCCAATTCATAGCCAATCACAGCGGTGGCACAGGACAGGGCAGCGTTTCCTTCTGTCCTGCGTGGGGTTGCCATGGTTATTTTAGATCTCTGATTTGGTAAGCAAATGCAACTCTATTTTAAATCCTCTTCTCACCCTGAAAGAAAATATTTTAGTGTGTAAGGGAAAAGCAGGGGAAAAAAACAAAGAACAACAATGACAAAAAAGACATCTTTGTTGAACTCAGCAACTCTCAGATGAGTAAACTACGAACATATTTTATTCTTCCATTCACGAAGCACCAGGATACTCTTTAGTAAATATTTATTGAGCTAGAAGACAATATTAATTGTTCTTTTATAGCTAGACTTTTATCTACAATTATTCATGTCAGATGATGCTCCAATTTGAAAATGAGGCTATCAACAATAATTATTATCTGAGTGGGTGTGGCTGAAAAGATCGATACTGGATTACAGTTTACTGGGTGTGGTATATTTTTCTAGTTAAGAATTACACTTAGAAGGGCATCATGTCTGCAACTTACTTTTTTTTTTAAGTTTTTGGTGATAGTTTACACAATAAATAAGGTTCCCATTTGACAGTTTCCACACAAATTGTTCACTGACGTTAGTTACATTTATCACAATTTGTCCATATTCTCTTTGTGTCTATACCCATCCATATGTGCTCAAATACTTGTTTTTACTTTGGTTGTGCTGTGTGCAATTTATTATTATTTTTTTTATGTATCTTGAAGTCCTGTCATTGGGTGCATATTTAATATGGTTATATCCTCCTGGTATATTGTCCCTTTAATCATTCTATACTGTTCTTCCTTATCCTTTGTGGTGGATTTAACTTTAAAGTCTATTTTGTCAGAAATTAATACTGCCACTCCTCTTTTTTGATTGTTTGGTTGATATATTTTTTTCCATCCTTTGTTTTAGTTTTTTTGTGTCTTTAAGGTGTGTCTCTTGTAGGCAGCGTATAGATGGATAGTGTTTTTTTTTTTTTTTTAATCTATTCTGCCACTCTGTCTCTTTATTGATTCATTTAGTCCATTTACATCCAGTGTAATTATGGATAGGTATGAAATTTTTTTTTTATGAGTTTAGTGCTGTCATTTTGATGTCTTTTTTTTTTGTATGTTGTTGACAGTTTCTTTTTCCCACTCAACTTTTTGTGCCGAGTAGTGTATCTTTATATATTGTCTTTTCCTCTTATTTATTGTTGTTGATTTTGTTTTTGCTGAGTCTTTGTTTTTTTCTTGTATTTTATTTTGATGAGTAGGATTTTAGTCTCCTTAGTGGTTACCTAATTGCAATTTATTCTTAAATGGCTCAGCAAAAAAAAAAAAGTATGTGTGCGTATAATCATGTGAAGAGAATCGGGATTCTTTCTATTATTCTTGCAAATTTTCTGTATGTCTAAAATTATATAAAAAATCTTTCAGTAGAATTATATTAATTAGAATTCATAGATATGAAATACACTTCTGACTGAGTAATGGAAAACTGGAAAAAATTTTTAATTGAGATATAATTCATATACCATAATGGAATCATTTTTTTAAAAAATCAAGATTCACTGAAACATTAACTAAAATTATTATGTCAAATTATTAAGAAAAATATATATTCACAGAAACTTTCTTCTATACCTTAAGTTTAATAGGAAAACTTGTATTATAAAACCAAACCCATTGCCATTGAGTTGATTCTGACGCATAGCAACACTACAGGACAGAGAACTGCCCCACAGGGTTTCCAAGGAGCAGCTGGTAGATTCAAACTGCTGACCTTTTGGTTAGCAGCCGAGCTCTTTAGAGCAAAGATTCTATTATATTATCATTAGATGAAATGCTAGAAGATGGTTCCTTGTGCATTTATTCACTAGCTAGATTGCCAGAAATAATTAATACCCTGAAAATAAAATACTAATGGCATTTATATTTTTGGCTTGCAAGCAAAAATTTCAGTAATCCACCAGTTTTAGCCCTTTGTTAATAGCAACATTGACTAAATTCCAGAAGTTATACTCCTGAACCAAGTACTTACAAGCTCTCTTACTTTACTCAGTCCCTCAACCTCTCTGGATCTAGCCTCTTCATAAAATTTAGGGAGTTACATTAAATTGTCTTAGAAGTTCCTTCTAACACTCACAGTCTACTGTAAGTTCCTTTTTACAAATAGGGAAATAGAAATTCTAATCTTAAGTAACTTTCCAGAAGTCACAGGATAAGAGGAAAGCCTAATTTTAAAAGAGACAATCATATCCAAGCTGGATACATATACCAGCAAAGCGCGCATTGTAGAAAAACTGTCCTAAACTTCCCAGGGCACACCTGCTCTCAAGGATCCAACCTCCACTGATGGGTTGCCAAAGCTCTTCTCACTCTATGAAGGGTGGGGGATGGGTTTGGTCATGGGAATTTTTTTTTTTTTTTTTTTTCCGTCTATCAGAGAATAACAAACCTCCTGGAGACAGGAGTAGGAAGGAAGAAAAGGTCGTGGAGTCAACATGATCTCCACAGAGGCTTGGGTCAGGAGATGACTTGGACATGGGATTACTGCTACAATAGGTTTTGTGTTTTGTTACCCTTTGTAGTCACCCAAACGCTTTCTGGTAAGTGAGAAAACGCATTACACTCATTTGAATCCCTGCCCTTTTTATATGATTTTAATTATGGGACCTTGGTTTGGGAAGCTGTACAGAAGGCTGAGTGCTGATCCTCTGTCTCATGAGCATGTGGGTAAATGAGCTTAGCTTTCTTTGTACAGCTTTACATTGCAATAAGGCAGTACCCTGGTTTGAAGTGTCCACTTCTCTAAAGCAGAAAAGGAAGCGAGGACAAAGTTATGTGGGTTGGGTTTTCTACAATAAGGCAGTTTTCATGCAGAAATGTACTATTTTGTTGCAAAATGGACACTCATAATTCTAACAATAGCAAACATACACATAGTACTTTCACTACGTGTTAGGCTCTGTTCTAAGAACCTTATAAAAAATTCACAGGAAAAGTAGAGATGGAGCCTGGCAAATATTAAATGCTCAGTAAATGTGGGTTTAACTCATTTAATCTTCACAACACCCTTGTGAGGAAAGGATACGAGGAAACTGAGGGACAGAGAGGTGAAATAACCTGCCCAAGGACATACATTTAGGAAGTGGTGGAGTTTGGTAAACCCAGGAAGTTTGGCTCCAGGGTCCACACTCTTCACTACTGAGCAGGTACCTTCAAGAGCCCTATTTGTTAGCCCTACTTAAGGATCCCTGATGGTGCAGTGGTTAAGCACTCAGCTGGTAACCAAAAGGTCAGCGATTTGAACCCACCAGCCTGTTCTACAGAAGAAAGATGTGGCAGTCTGTGTCTAAAAAGATTAGAACCTTGAAAACCCTGTGAGGCAGCTCTACTCTGCCCTACAGTGTTGCTATGAGTTGGAATCGACTGGATGGCAACAGGTTTAGGTTTTTTTTTTTAGGGCAATGGTGCTGAAATTTAAGAGAGCATCAGAATCACCTGAGGTATTTCTTAAGACTACATCTTTCTCATCTTTACAGCCCTGCTCCCAGCATATCCAGCACTCACACCACCGAGAATCTGATTCCAGTTGGTCTGTGATGTGGCCTGGAGAATCTATATTTTTAACGAGTATCCCAAGTGATTCTAATATAAGGGATCCAGTATTACACTGAGAAATACTGACTTAGGGAAAGAGGATACTTTCTCCTATGGGAAAAGTATTTTTCTTTGCAATTTATTCATCCGCTCAAGGAGCATTTATTAAGCACCCACTGTAAACTCAGACTTGCATTACGTTCTAAAGTCTGTGTGTCCCCCATTCCTGCCAAGCTTCATTCATAAAGTATTTATTAAATATCCACTATATGCCTACCAATGTCAGAGACTAAGAGGGATTAAAACATTGGGTCCCTGTTCTGAAGGAACTTCTAGTTTTATTGTAGAGGCTAAACATAATACACGTTACATAATTTTAATAAGTCCCTGGGTATTGCAAACTGTTAACATGCTCAGCTGCTAACCAAAAGGTTGGAGGTTCAAGTCCACTCAGAGGCACCTAGGAAAAAAGGTCTGGCGATTTACTTCTGAAAAATCAGCCACTGAAAACCCTGTGGAGGACAGTTCTATTCTGACACACATGGGGTTGCCATGAGTCTCAATTAACAGCAATTGGTTTAATTTTTTAGTTTGAATCATTCAGCAAGCACTTTAATCATTCAGCACTTGCTTGCTGAATGCTTGTCATGTGTCATTGGGTCAACTCACTTCTATAGAGAAGAAATAATGTAATCAGTGAATGAGTAAGAGTCGAAAATGAATGATTTCAACCAAAAGTACTTAGGAGTGCACAGCATAGAGACGGGTCATTCAATCATCCATAATGTGACCCATTTGGACTTAGAATGATTTTTAAATATGAGTTAACTATTTCCCTCAAATTCCTCTGAGTTAAACCAGTTTCCCATTATTTCATTCATTCATCCATCCATTATTCAATAGCCTTAATGAATAATGAATATACAACAGTGTACAATACAAAGAAGTAAAAAATATTAACTCAAGGCACTTAATGTCAAATTGAGAAAAAATACACACATGAACTAACAAATATACTGCAGAATATAAACAATGTGACTTAAAGTTGCTGACAGACATTCACAGGAAAAGTAGAGGTGGAGCCTGGCAAATATTAAGTGCTCAATAAATGTGGGGTTAAGTAACGAATGTAAGATTAGAGTGGGCTGGTCAGGACAGCTTCTCTGAGCAAGACAAAAAGTAATGGCCGTGGACTGAGAAGGAACAAAGGTCAGCCTGGTGAAGCAAATGACCTTAGCAAGACCCAGGGAGGGGCTGGGGGAGGGAGGTTACCAAGGAAGTAGAATTGCTACAGATTAGCTTCCTTGAGGTGTTAGTTGGTGGGTGAAGAGGAAGAGTGTGGAGTTTGATACGGTTTGATAAGTTCTGATACAAGCCAAACTATTTTAACAAATGAAAACATTTTTAACACCCTAAGTACAACAGTTTTGTTCTTAGAAATTTGAATTCCTTTCTTGAAATTAATGATAATAAAAAGTTAATTCTACAAGACTGTTTAAATAAGGTAAACAGACTAAAGAGAAATGCCATGAAGATGATAAAGCAAAATAAAATAGACAATATCAGGGATGAAAGGAATTTAGAGATTATCTCTTTTATTAGTTGAGGTCCCTGGGTGGCACAATGGGTTTTTACTAGACTACTAACCTAAAAAAGGTCGGTGGTAGATTGGAAGAACCCCCAAAACTATGGCCCCCAGACACTCTGTTAACCCAGAACTGAAACAATTCCTGAAGTCTATTCTTTTTTTTTTTAATAATTTTTATTGTGCTTTAAATGAAAGTTTACAAATCAAGTCAGTCTCTCACACAAAAACATATAATCCTTGCTACATACTCCCAATTACTCTCCCCCTAATGAGACAGCCCGCTCCCTCCCTCCACCCTCTCTTTCCATGTCTGTTTCATCAGCTTCTAACCCCCTCTACTCTCTCCTCTCCCCCCCAGGCAGGAGATGCCAACATAGCCTGAAGTGTCCACCTGATCCGAGAAGCTCACTCCTCACCAGCATCCCTCTCCAACCCATTGTCCAGTCCAATCCATGTCTGAAGATTTGGCTTCAGGAATGGTTCCTGTCCTGGGCCAACAGAAGGTCTGGGGGCCATGACCACTGGGGTCCTTCTAGTCTTAGTCAGACCATTAAGTCTGGTCTTTTTATGAGAATTTGGGATCTGCATGCCACTGCTCTCCTGCTCCTGCGGGGGTTCTCTGTTGTGTTCCCTGTCAGGGCAGTCATTGGTTGTAGCCGGGCACCATCTAGTTCCTGAAGCCTATTCTTTAGACAAAGATTAGACAAGACTAACAACAAAAAATAATACATGTGAGGAACATGCTTCTTAGTTCAGTCAAATATATGAGACCAAATGGGCAACTCTTGTCCAAAAGCAGGATGAGAAGGCAGGAAGGGACAGGACCTGGTCAAATGGACACAGGGAAGCTGGGGTGGAAAGGGGCAGTGTGCTGTCACATTGTGGGGACTGCAACCAATGTCACAATCAATACATGTATAAATTTTTTTAATGAGACAATAAATAAAATATAATCTTTGATCTCAAAAAAAAAAGGCTGGAACCCACGGCACCACAGCAGAAAGGCCTGGCAATCTGTTTCAGTAAAGATTGTTGTTGTGTGCCAATTCCGACTCAGAGCAACCCTACAAGAGAGAGTAGAACTGCCCCATAGGTTTTCCTAGGCTATCATCTTTAGGGGAGAAGGTTGCCAGGTATTTTTCTTCCGTGAGTTCGAACCACTGGCCTTTTGGCTAGCAGCTGAGCGCTTAACCATTGTGCCACCAGGGCTCATTATCCATAAAGATTACGGACAAGAAAACCCTATGGAGCAGTAGTTCTACTCTATAAACACGTGGGGTCACCATGAGTCGGAACTAACTCAATTGCAAGGAGTGTTTTTTTAATCAAATGAAGGCTCAGAGCCTCAGGTTAAAAAAAAAAAAAAAAAATCCAGAAAATGTAGGGCCCTATCCAAGGTATTGGAAATCCGGTAGTGTAGTGGTTAAGTGCTACCGCTGCTAGCCAAGAGGTCGGCAGTTCTACCAGGCACTCCTTGTGAAGCCTCGGCCCAGACTCCCCACCCCCGCCAGCTCTGCTGTGGTTCCCCCCTGGAAGCCCGCCAAGCCGAGGCTTCCAACTGCGGTTTGGCCTGACCATGCTGTGGCCCTAAGCACAGTTTGAATTTGGTGCCAGAATCCTGCGCATGCGCACACCAGGATTTTGGACCGCGCAGGACCTGAAGAGCTGTGTCCTCAATCTGTCCTTGGACCTGAACATCACAGACATGATTCAACATCTGGACCTCCAAATGTGGAATGGCAGGGCTAAAGGCAGAGAGTTGCGGGCACCAAACCCAACCCCCAGATGCCATTGGAAATAAAAAGCTTTCCAACCTCCTCTGACAGCAAGCACATGGTCTTTCAGCTGCTAAGCCCCATGTTATTCCTTGTTTGCACAAACAATAAATTTCCACTTTGTTTCCCTTGCAACTGGTGGTGTGGCATCCATCTTATTTCAGTTGGCTAACGGGACAGGACAAGAACCCTCGTTTGGTTACACTTGGAAACTGTATGGGGCAGTTCTACTCTGTCTTACAGGGTTGCTATGAGTTCGAATCCACTCGACGGCAACAGGTTTGATTTTTTTTTGGATCCAAGGTATTGGCAATGCCAGGCTAGGCTGCTGCCTCGCTTGCCAACAGGTGATGGAATTGTTATGTTTACAACTCTACCTGAATTAAATGATTTTATTACTTGGAGATAAATATGAAAACTATGAAACATATTTTTTTAAAAAAAGAAAAAAGATAGAGACAACATATCCAAAAGACCTTGAAGTGTGAAAGTGGGAAGTTTAGACCTGGATTAGGACAGTGGCTGAGGGAAATGAAAGGAAGGAGCAGGGCTTTTCCAGTAGATAATGTGGTAGGACTTTTTCAGGGTGACTGCCTGAATGAGGAGGCCAATAAAAGAAAGTAAAAATAAAATCTCCAACTATGAACTTGACAATCAGTGCTGATAGTTAAGTTTGGAGGTAGTAGTTATTTACAAGGAAAGGTGATAATCAGAACTCATTTCATAAAAATTTTCTTAAAAAGTAACTTTTATGTTATTAGGTAAAAAAAAACTTGAGATGCAGAAAATTATGTAGAGTATGATTTCTTTTGTTTAAGTTTAAATAAATGCAACTTAAATTTTTTTTTTAATTTATTTTTAATCTTTTGCTCAATCTACTTTCAAGCTATATCAGCTTTTCATGTTTTAGGAATACAGATTCACTCAGGTCACTTCAAGTAACGGGAGATCTTTCTATTTTAAGGATACGCATGACAATAAAGGAGATAACATAGGAACCTAAGAATAGCAATATTGCTGGGCTTTATTTGGAAACTAGAATGTACACGGAACTGGACAAATTCCCTACACACCTAGAAACGGGGTTATATTGTCACTCTCGGCAGCAGCAGGAATGCAGTTCTCCCCCCAACCATGAGGGTGTCACCATTCTTCTTTATTTCTATGACTACCAGCCAAGTACTTCATTTAGTCATAGCTTCTGTTACTCAAAATTCCAGCTTACTCATAGTCTTTATATAAGCAACATTCAACTTCTCTCCTCGTGAGCAACAGACTGGTTCTCTCTGTATGACCCAATCCAAATTCTTGAGAATAAAAAGTTCTGACTGGCCTAGCTCAGGTCTTAAAATTCACTGTGCATCAAAATCACCTGGAGGGCTTGTTAAATCATGGACTGCTGGGCCCCATTCCCAGTGTTTCTGATTTAGTAGTCTGGGTTAGGGCCTTAGAATTTGCATTCTAACAAATCCCAGGTAAACACTAACTACGCTGGTCTAGGGACCCTCTTGAGACAAACTAGCCTTTTTTCTGTTTGGACAGAGAAATTGGGGCAAGCTACCTTATACTGCCAATACTGTCCTTGTGGACTAGACTCTCAGGCTCATAATTGGAGATTTTCAACTCCCTTCTCTTATTGTTGGATGCTGGTGGTGTAGTGGTTAAGTGCTACAGCTGCTAACCAAAGGGTCAGCAGTTCAAATCCGCCAGGTGCTCCTTGGAAACTCTGTGGGGCAGTTCTACTCTGTCCTATAGGGTCCCTATGAGTCGGAATCAACTCGATGGCAGTGGGTTTGGTTTTTTTTGTTCTCTTATTGTCTTGTTCATTCAGGAAGTCACCCAAGTCCTATTGCTTTTTTCAACTGGAATGCCTTTGACTTCTTATTTTTCTCAATCACTGACCTAATTAAGGGCAGGGCTTTGAACTGGTTCATTCTGGTTTGAACCCCTGCTCAGAATTTGCATTTCCACCCCAGATATACTGAATCAGAATCTACAGTTTAACAAGAACCCCAGGTGATTGTTATGTATAATAAATTCTGAGAACCACTGCCCTACTAGTGGTTCTCAGAATTGGTCCCTAACCAGCAGCATTATCATCACAGGGGAGCTTGTTAGAGATAAAAATTCTTAGCAGGGGCTCAAACTGGAAGGAACTGAAGCCCTAGTTCTAAGCCCTGATCGGGGTCTCATCTCCTCACACCTGAATATCTAGAGAAAAGCTTCCTCTCCACTTACCTCGAACACAGCTGCTAAATTACCTTTCCCACAGGCAACTCTCAAATGCTTTGTGGTTTCTCTGAACTCCCTCTGGCTCCCTTTGACCATCGCATTAAATGAAACTTTGGAACGCCTTTAAACTTTTTGCTCTTAAATCAATAATATTTACATTTTTGTTTTCCACGTTGATATTTCCTTTCTAACATGACCTCTACCCTGTCCCTTGGGAACATACCTACCAAAAACTTCTCAGGACCAGATTTTAAGAAAAAAGCTTCAACTTTTTTATAAAGATGACTCTGGAATCTGAACCTTGAAACTCTCTCAAGTTCCATGACTACATTTTCAACTACTAGCAGCTAACTCCACCTAATTGTACCCCCAGAAGCCCAAACTCAGTGTCCAAAGCCAAACAACATTTATCCCCTCATACTCGTTCCTCATCCTGTTTTTCTTATTTCTTTTTAAAAATACCCCCCCCCCCCCACTTTACCAGTCATCCAGGCTCTTAATCATAGTAATTTGGGTTCTTCTCTCCAGCTGCCCCTCTTCCTTTTTTCTCTTCACCTCATCCCATTACATCTAATTAGAAGTCAAGTCTGTAGATTCTACCACATATCGCAGAGCTGCTGAAACCTGGTGCTCCTCCAACTACAAACGTCACCAGGATATTCCAAGCTTTTGACCTGGTGCAGTGTTCTCAAACATTTCCACAAAAGTACCTTTACCAGCAGAGAAGATACAGAGGGCAGGGAGAGGGACCCTTAAGAAAGTATAGCCCTAAGGAGTCTTTAAATCTTTCTCTACCTACTTTAAGGAGCCCTGGTGGCGCAGTGGTTAAAGCGGTAGCTGCAAACTAAAAAGGTCGGCAGTTTGGACCCACCAGCCGCTCTGCAGGATGAAGATGTGGCAGTTGGCTTCCTTAAGATTTACAGCCTTAGAAATCCTACAGGGTGGCTATGAGTCAAAACTGACTTGACGGTGGTAGGTTTGGTTTTTTTGGGTGGCATAGTGGTTAAGAGCTCAGCTGCTAACTAAAAGTTCTGAGGTTCAAACTTACCAGCTGTTGTGGGAGAAAGATGTGGCAGTCAGCTTCTGTAAAGATTACAGCCTGGAAAACCCTATGAAGCAGTTCTGCTATGCCCTTTACGGTCACTATGAGTCAGAATCGACTTGATGGCAATGGGTTTAGTTTGGTTCTACCCACCTTGGAGAAATTGCTTGGTAGAGTCCTGTATCTTTAAATATGCAGATTTTGCATTCTCCTCCATCTATTTTTTAATTTTATTTTATTGTGCTTTAGGTGAAAGTTTACAGTCCAAGTTAATTTCTTATTCAAAAATTTATACACATATTGCTTTGTGACATTGTTTGCAATCCCCACAATGTGACAGCACGTTCCCTCTTTCCACCTCAGGTTCCCTGTGTCCAATCATCCAGTTGCTGTCCCTTCCTGCCTTCTTGACTTGCTTTTGGTCAAGAGTTGCCCACTTGGTCTCGTACATTTTATGGAACTAAGAAGCACGTTCCTCAGGTGTATTCAGGTGTGTTACTGTTTGTTTTATAGGCCTGTCTAATCTTTGCTTGAAAAGTGGGCTTTGGGAGTGGTTTCAGTTCTATGTTAGCAGAGTGTCTGGGGCCCATAGTGTCAGGGGTTCCTCCAATCTCTGTCAGGCAGCAAGTCTGGTTTTTTTAATGAATTTGAATTTTGTTCTACATTTTTTCCCGCTGTAGTGGGGACTCTCTATTGTGATCCTTGTTAGAGTGGTTGGTGGTAGTAGCCAGGCACCATCTAGTTCTTCTGGGCTTAGGCTGGTGGAGGCTCTGGTTCATGTGATCCTTTAGTCCTTTGGGCTAATATTTTCCTTTTGTCTTTGGTTTTTTCATTCTCCTTTGCTCTGAACAGGATGGGACAAATAGATGTATCTCAGATGGATACTTGTAAGTTTTTAAGACACCAGGTGCTACTCACCAGAGTGGGATGAAGAACATTTTCTTTATGAACTATGTTATGCCAATTGACCTAGATGTCTCCCAAGACTATGGTCCCCAGCTCCCAGCCCCAGCAACTTAGTCCCTCAAGGTGTTTGGGTGTGTCTAGGAAATTTCTATGCCTTTGCTTTCATCGAGTTGTGAAGACTTCTCCTATATTGTGTGTTGTCTTTCCCTTCACCAAAGTTGACACTTGTCTGCTATCTAGTGATTTCTCCTCACTCTCCCTCCCCACCCTTGTAATCATCAAAGAATTTTTTTTCCTGTATGTAAACATTTCCTTGAGTTCTTATAATAGTGACCTCACATAGTACTTGTCCTTTTGAGACTGACTTATTTCATTCAGCATAATGCTCTATTTTTGTTTTAACATAAAAATAATATTTTTAGTTACTTGTCAGTGAGCCAAATTGACACTTTGGGAACAATTTTTCTGTTTATCAGGGGCTTCATATAGGGTCCCTCTGCCTTGGTTTGAGGACTCCTTTTTAATAGTCTCCTACCTGGTCTCCTTGCCCTCAGTCTGTGTCATTTTACTTCCTCACTACTTAAAACCCAGCTCCAAAATCTTCTAATGGTGCCGTGCTAAACAAGGTACGCACAGGCTTAATTGTGTTTACTTACTAATCTGTGGTGCACAATTTCACATGGTGAAATTTCACATAAAATCTTCAGAGATGTGGTAAAAACCAGGTGAAATTGTGCACTACAGATTAGTAAGTAAGCACAATTAAGCCCCTGTATACTGTGCTTATTGGGTGATCCATCCCTGCACACTGCCATCAAATTAAGTATAAACTGCATTCTTTTGAATTCAAAGCCCTCTACAAAATGACCATGCCAGTCTTATTTCCAACACTAAGCTGCTTTCTAGAAAACTTTCATACTTCAATTTTTAATATGTTCTCAATATTTAATTGAATCTGGTTGTTGGCAAATGGTGTTTGCTTTTCTAGTCATCTAGCACAGTGGTTCTTAAATTGTGTTCCCAGGACTAGCAGCAGCAGCAGCAACAGCAGCAGCATCACCTGGGAACTTGTTAGGAGGGCACATCTTCAGCCTTAGCCCAGCCCTACTGAATCAGAAACTCTGGGTGTGGGGCTTTAATAAGGTGATTTAACAGTTACCTCCGGGTAATTCTAATGCAGCTAAGGTTTGAGAGCCACTGACCTAGCATTTAATTTTTAGATCTAAAACAGTAAAATATGGATTAAAAAAGAACTTGTTATCCTTAAATGGAATATAAACTATTATGTAAGTGGAAAATGTCCATTAATTTTTTTTTTTTCATTTTAAAGACAAAGCGTTAATATTCATTAAAGGCTAATTTCTACAAAAGTTCTGCACCAAATGTATTTTTCATACAGGCTTTTCTTAAGTTGGAAATGTGTTCTAAAAGAACAGATTAAACAATTTTTAATTAATTTGTCTCCTCCTAGTGGCAGACACTTAAATATTAAGCATGACATCCCATTTATATGTCTCAGAAATTATATTTCTGAATTCTTTTCGTACGATCCCTTTTATTAACTCCAGTTAAAATCAATTGCCATGAACATTTTGGAAAATGATATAGTGCTTCCTTAAAAGCTAGAAATAGAAATACCATATGACCCAGGAATCTCACTCCTTGGAATATATCCTGGAGAAATGAGAGCTGTCACATGATAGCATATGTACATTCATATTCATTGCAGCATTATTCATAATAGCAAAAAGACGTGCCCATCAACAGATGAATGAGTAAACAAATTAGGGTATATACACACAATGAAATACCACACAACAATAAAGAACATCTTACAACATGGATGAATCTGGAAGGCATTATGCTCAGTGAAATAAGACAATCACAAAAGGACAAATATTGTATGAGACCACTATTATAAAAACTCACGAAAGGTTTACACCCAGAAAGAAACAATCTTTGATGGTTACGAGGAAGAGGAGGGCTGGGGAGGGAAAAACACTAACTAGACAATAATTAAGTGGTAACTTTGGTGAAGGGTAAGACAGTACACAATACTGGGGAAGTCACCACAACTTAACCAAGGCAAGATCATGGAAGATTCATAGATACAAACAAACTCCCTGAGGGACCGAATTACTGGGCTGAGGGCTGTGGGGACCGTGGTCTCAGGGAACATCTAGCTCAATTGGCATAACATAATTTAAAAAGAAAATGTTCTACGTCCTACTTTAGTGAGTAGTATTCAGGGTCTTAAAAGCTGTGAGTGGCCATCTAAGATACTCCACTGATCCACCCCAACTGGAGCAAGGGAGAATGAAGAAAACCAAAGACACAAGGGAAAGATTAGTCCAAAGGACTAACTGACCATAAGTACCACAGCTTCCACCAGACTGAGTCCAGTACAAGTGGATGGTGCCTGGTTACCACCACCAACAACTCTGACAGGGATCATAATAGTGGGTTCTGGACAGAGCCGGAAAAAAATGTAGAACAAAATTCCAATTCACAAAAAAAGGCCAGACTTACTGGTCTGACAGAGACTGGAGAAACCCTGAGAGTATGCCCCCCAGACACTCTTTTAACTCAGTACTGAAGTCATTCCTGAAGTTCACTGTTCAGCTAAAGATTAGACAGGCCCATAAAACAAAACGAGACTAAATGGGCACATCAACCCAGCGGCAAGGATGAGAGGGCAGGAGGGGATAGGAAAGCTGGTAATGGAGAACCTGAGGTCAAGAAGGGGCGAATGTTGACATGTCATGGGGTTGGCAACCAATGTCACAAAACAACATGTGTATTAATTGTTTAACCTTCATCTAAAACACAATTTAAAAAAAATCAATTGCCTCTTCACAGCAAATCACAAACAGATTTTTCTCTACTAGCTCCAGCTGACCACCATGCATCTGTCACTTTGTTGTACTGTGATGGCTTGTGTGTTGTTGTTATGCTGGAAGCTATGCCACCAGTATTTCAACTACCAACAGGTTCACCCATGGTGGGCACGTTTCAGTGGAGCTTCCAGACTAAGACAGATTAGGAAAAAGGACCTAGTGGTCCATTTCTGAAAAAACTGACCATTGAAAACCTTATGGATAGTAGCAGAAGAGTGTCTGATATATAGTGCCAGAAGATCAGCCCCTCAGGTTGGAAGGCACTCAAAACATGACCAGGGAAGGGCTGCCTCCTCAAAGCAGAGTTGACCTTAGTGATGTGGATGGAGTAAAGCTTCCGAGACCTTCATTTGCTGATGTGGCAGGACTCAAAATGAGAAGAAACAGCTGCAAATATCCATGAGTATATCCCACCTGAACCTGGAAACCATCTCCAGAATAGATATGACACACTGAACACTAATGACCGAAGACCAGACGAGTTGTAGGATGACATCAAAGGCATCATACACGAAGAAAGCAAAAGGTCATTAAAAACACATTGAAAAGAAAGAAAAGACCAAAATGGATGTCAGAAGAGACTCTGAAACTTGCTCTTGAACGTAGAGTAGCTAAAGCAAATGGAAGAAATGAAGTAAAAGAGCTGAAGAGAGTATTTCGAAGGGCCGTTTGAGAAGACAAAGTAAATTATTATAATGTAATATGCAAAGACCTGGAGTTAGAAAACCAAAAGCAAAGAACACGCCCAGCATTTCTCAAGTTGAAAGAACTGAAGAAAAAATTCAAGCCTCAAGTTGCAATTCTGAAGGATTCTATGGGCAAAATATTGAACAATGCAGGAAGCATCAAAAGAAGATCCAAGGAATACACACAGTCACTGTGCCAAGAAGAATTGGTTGATGTTCAACCATTACAAGAGGTAGCATATGATCAAGAACCGATAGTATTGAAGGAAGAAGTCTAAGCTGCATTGAAGGCATTGGCAAAAAACAAGGTTCCAGGAATAGATGGAATACCAATTGAGGTGTTTCAACAAACAGATGCAGCGCTGTAGGCGCTCACTCTTCTATGCCAAGAAATTTGGAAGACAACTACCTGGCCAACCAACTAAAAGAGATTCATATTTGTGCCCATTCCAAAGAAAAGTGATCCAAAAGAATGCGAAAATTATCCAAACAATATCATTAATACCACACATAAGAAAATTTTGCTGAAGATAATTCAAGAACAGTTTCAGCAGTACATTGACAGGGAACTGCCAGAAATTCAAGCCAGATTCAGAAGAGGATGTGGAATGAGGCATATCATTGCTGATGTCAGATGGATTTGGAGGAAAGCAGAGAATGCCAGAAAGATGTTTACCTGTGTTTTATTGACTATGCAAAGGCATTCGACTGTGTGGATCATAACAAATTATGGATAACATTGAGAAGAACGGGAATTCCAGAACACTTAATTGTGTTCATGTGGAGCATGTACATAGACCAAGAGGCCATCATTCAAACAGAACAAAGGGATACTGTGTGGTTTAAAATCAGGAAAAGTGTGCATCAGGGTTGTATCCTTTCACCATATTTATTCACTCTGTATGTTGAACACATAATCTGACAAGTTGGACTATATGAAGAAGAATGTGGAAACAGTATTGGTAGAAGACTCATTAATGACCTGTGATATGTAGATGACACAACATTGCTTGCTGAAAGTGAAGGGGACTTGAAGCACTTACTGATGAAGATCAAAGACTACAATCTTCAGTGTAGATTACATCTCAATTTAAAGAAAACAAAAATCCTCACAACTGGGCCAATAAGCAACATCAAGATAAACTGATATTGAAGTTGTCAAGAATTTCATTATACTTGGATCCACAATCAATATCCATGGAAACAGCAGTCAAGAAATCAAAAGACATAATAAATTGGGCAAACCTACTGTAAAATATTATGTTGAAAAGCAAAGATGTTACTTTGAGGACTAAGGTACGCCTGACCCAAGGCATGATGTTTTCAGTCATCTCATATGCTTGGGAAAGCTGGGCAATGAATAAGGAAGACCAAAGAAGAACTTGTGCCTCGATTTATGGTGTTGGAAAGGAATATTCAATATACCATAAACTTCCAGGAGAACAAACAAGTCTGTCTTGGAAGAAGTACATCCAGAGTGCTCCTTAGAAGCAAGGATGGTGAGACTTTGTCTCACTTACTTTGGACATGTAATCAGGAGGTACCAGTCCCTGGGAAAGGACATCATGCTTGGTAAGGTAGATGGTCAACGAAAAAGAAGAAGGCCCTTGATAAGATGGATTGACACAGTGGCTGCAACAATGGGCTCAACCAGCAGTGATTGCGAGGATGGCCCAGGACTGGACAGTGTTTCGTTCTTTTGTACATAGCATCGCTATGAGTTGGAACCAACTGAATGGCACCTAACAACAACACAACAGCTCCAACTGAAGTCCCTGGGTGGCACAAACAGTAAGTGCCAAAATGTTGGTGGTTTGAATCTATCCAGAGGCTCTTCTGAAGACAGCCCTGGCGATCTGCTTCCAAGAGGTCATAGCCTTGAAATCCCTATGGAGCAGATCTACTCTGAACACATGGGGTCGCCATGAGTTAAAATCAACTCTACTGCAGCTAACAACAACAACAAGTTTGACCTGTGCCTGCAGAAAACCAGGTAACTTGTCCCTTACATGGCTTTTTCTAATTAGACTTGTAAATTTTTTCTCATACTGTTACTCCATAACTTCTTAGTGGTAGAACTTTATTAGATTTTGATGTTAGTTTTCTTCCTTTGTAGGATTTCAACAACATCCAGGTGTTTTTCTTTTACTGCCTTCACTGCCACTCCCTTTCTTGTGCTCCCCCAGAGAACCACACAAAATCTCCACGGTACCGGGATAGCCACTGTCACCAAATCTCTTCCAATGAGCACTTTGAGACCTCAGGCTGCTAGGCTATATTAACCTAAGACTGAAAAAAATCCTTTTAATTCTTAAAACCAACAATACAAGGTTTGACTTTTTCAAAGGATTTTTACTGATACAGCAGGATAATTAATGGAGATACCAAAATCCTGCCCTTTTCCCTTTATCAGTTCTAAATAGGTTATTGTTGTTAGGTGTCATCAAGTCTGTTCCGACTCATAGTGACCCTATGTACAACAGAACAAAACACTGCCCGGTCGTTTAAAAGCTAGCAAGCATCCATCTAAGGTGCATCAACTGGTCTCAACCCACCTGGAGCAAGGGAGAATGCGGAGTATCTGGAACCGTGGTGGTGCAGTGGCTAAGAGCTATGGCTGCTAATCAAAAGTTCAGCAGCTTGAATCCACCAGCTGCTCCTTGGAAACCCTATGGGGCAGTTCTACTCTGTCCTATGGGGTCGCTATAAGTCAGAACCAACTTGATGGGCTTAAGCTAGCATCTGGGCTTTATCTTTTTAGGAATTAAATATAAGTCATTGAGAGCAGAGGGTATTAAGTATGAACTCTAACTCTTGTTGTTAAGTGCTGTTGAGTCACTTCTGACTCATAGCACCCTATGTACAATAGAACGAAACACTGCGGGGTCCTGCAAAATTAGGCATTTACCTCTCCCAATCACCAATCCCTCTTTCAAAGCTGATGCTGATGGTTTATGTTGCCCAATAAGTTTCTGCTTTCTGTTTGAGAGATGTTTCAACCTCTAATCTTATTTCCAAAGGGCAGCAGCCTTAGGCCACAGAGCCAATACTATAAAATCTTCTTTCCTCTGAAGGGAATGGTTTTCTAGTCTCGTGTGATATAACATTAAAATTACTTTTGTGTATATATGTTTTTGTATTTTTTTGGTAAATATTCCACAGACTCACAGAAAGATACACAAGAAACTGGTAAAAATGGTTGCCAATTTCTGTCATTTTTCAATTTACAAAGCAATTTTAGATACATGATCTAATCTTCAGATAAAAAATGCACAGTAAATATTTTTATCCTTGTTTAACAAGAAACTGAGGTTGAGAAAGGGTGGTGACTTGTCCCAGACCACAATTACTAAGTTTAGAGCTAGAATTCAAACCTAAAACTTTTAACAAGTCCAGTTGCTCGTTCTTATAAAAGCTACCAAATCCTAGTCACAAATTGTAAATAACGTAAATATTAAAAACAGAATACTAGGTTATGCCACACCCACACAACAAAATACTGTGCCAAAAAACCAGCTGCCGTTGAATTGATTCTGACTCATAGTGATCCTACAGGACAGAGTAGAACTGTCCCATACCGTTTCCAAGGATTCAAACTGCCCACCTTTTGGTTAGCAGCCTGAGCTCTTAACCAGTGTGTCGCCAGGCCTCCAAACACTGTGCAGTTTGTAAAAATTATGATGTAGATCTATATTTATCACAGAAAACATCCAAGATGTATAAAGTGAAGAAAGCCAGTTAAAAACAGGATGTACAATTTGGAACACATTAAAAAAAGGGGGAGAGTGAGTATGTAGAAAAGAAGTCTGGAAGGGTATACACTGTGTTTTTTAAAAGGTACACTTCTTTAAAATATTGTATAGTACTACTAATAATAGATTAAACATACCATGGACTGCCTAAAGAATGACCCAATCAGTCTTGGAGGAAGTACAGCCAGAAAACTATTCAGAAGTGAGGGAGGATTCCTCTTGCTTCCCTTGGATATCTCAGCAGAAAAGACCAATCACTAGAAAAGGACATCATGTTTGGTAGAGGGTTAAAGAAAAAGAGAGAAACTTCTCAATGAAATAGATTGACACAATAGTTACAAGAATGGACTCAAACATACCAACATCCTGTGAGAATGGCACAGGACTAGGCAACCTCTGGGCAAACGTTTCCTTCTGTTGAACATGGGGTCTCTAGGAGTTAGAGCTGACTCCAAGGCAACTAACAACAACAAAGAGATTAAATGCACATAAAATGCTTACTATGTGCAGAGTTCTGGGCCAAATTCGTTTTACATGTATTATTTCATTTCATCTTCACAAAAACCAATTTACCTAAGTCCTTGCTGTTAACAATGCCGCAGAACTAGACTCCTCTCAGACCCCAAAGCTCATGCTCTTATATGCTAGATCATCTGGCCTTGAGAACAAAGATCATTTATTTTATAATCAGAAAATCCATGAGGCTATTTAAAAAAAATTCTGCTCAATACTCTTCTTTCCCGGGTCTCTTTGTATTCTCATAGCAATTTCTATCTCTTACAGCATTTAAGTCAATCTGATTAGAGTTTAATTGGTCGGCTCCATTTCTGAATCAACTTGATGACAACATTCATACACCCCCTCCTAGATCCTAGGTGGCACAAATGGTTTGCAGTGGACTAGTAACCTAAAGGTGGGTGGTTAGAACTCACCCAGGGTAACCAAGGAAGATTATAGCCAAAAAACGTTACAGCAAGAGTTCTACTCTCTCACACATGCGGTCCGCTGTGAATAGGAATCGACTTTACAGACAACTAACCACCACCTAGAAGACGAGTTCATTTTTTATTTTTCTGAGCTCCTAGTGAGGTGTTTCTACGCAGTAGGCATTCATTACAAGTTAAACTGAAATGTGCCCTTAAAATGTCTCGGATGATGTTGAAGATTAGTGCTCACACAGTATTAAGAATTCTCAAGAAATGTACACTCTGGTCAACACAAAGTCTCTCCATTTTCCTCCTACACAGTGGTTTCCCTGTTTGCACTTTATCCTCTTCCCTCTCCAGTCCTCTATGCCCACTTGGGCCAGCAGCCTTAAGGACCCTAAGTCACCCCTCGCGGGGCCCCCAAGTGAAGCAAAGCCGGCTCCCCGGGGGCCTGGGGCGAGTCTTGAAGTGGGCGGGGCCGGGAATGGCGGGCGGTGGCACCTCTCTGCGCCCGACACCACCCTGTCGCGGGAGGTCGCCATCTCACGTTCTGGCAGAAGTTTGTGGTTGAGGAGGAGCACGGTCTCGGGCAGCAGCCGCCCGTACTCAAGATGGCGGCGCTGGGAGGGCGTAACTAGGGAGTAGGAGGCACGGAGGTAGGATCATGGCGGCGGCAGAGGACCGGAGATGCGAGGAGTGGGAAGAGGAAGAAGTAAGTGCTACGCCGAAAGCCTAGCTGGCGGTCGCGGTGATGGCTCTGCAGGGTGTGTTTAAGGCGGGAAGGCCAGAGGCGGTTGGCGGGAGGGAGGCCCCTGGGAGCGCAGAGCCTGCGGGGTGGGGATGGGGGTGGGGTGGGGTAGGTGGTCGGGCCTCAACCTTATTTGCCAAACAGTACTTAGAATTTTTACTTAGAATTGGGATGCAAAGAAATTACCTGAGGAAGCGGTACTCGCTACCTCTTCTGAAAAGCAGGACCTTGTTTTCACAACAGTTTCATAATTTTAAAGGGGATTTTTGGCTTCTGCTGTTGCCTGTTCCTGCACACCGCGTGCTAGTATGCAAACCCCTCTTTCTTTCACCAGGAGCAGTTGGTTTTGGTGGAACTGTCAGGAATTATTGATTCAGACTTTCTCTCAAAATGTGAAAATAAATGCAAGATTTTGGTGAGTCTCCTGGATTGGGATTGTTGTAGATTTTCTTATACTTAAAACAGAAACGAATAATTGGAATACCTATTCCCCGAAGATTAATGTATTTACTCCATGTTACAAAGCAGTGTACATCACAGAAGTACAGAGGGACTGCGGGAACAGATAGGAGAATGCTTAATTCGGCTTGAGTGTTTGAATTTGTGGCTGGAGAGAAAAGATTTGGAGGAGGTAACATTTTGATATGTAATAATTTGAAAAAAAAAAATACTGTTTTAGAAAATCAGGGGAAGAGACCCACAAAGTGAAGGGAGGAAAATCAGTTATGCATGCACAGGTTAAACTGTGGACAAGGACGGGAAGATACCTAAGACTTCAAAAGCCTCTCACTCTGCTGTTGACTTGCTGTAGCGTCCTAAGTTACCATCTGTTTTATCACTTTAAAATTTTCAGCTACTCTTGACAAACTTTTGAAGAGGATGTTGATTGAAATAGATCTTGCTACTTGAGTATGAATTAAGCAGTCTCCAGTAGCTGCTGTGATCAGAAGAGTTTTGGCTTATCTTGTACTTGCTGGGACAAGAAGCTCTGTAGGTTCCTCAGTTTTGGAAATCAGTCTTGGGAGCAAGGGTACATGTTGATGGCCAATTTTCTAAAGATGATTTTATGATCCTATATTGTGTTGTAGGGAATTGACACTGAGAGGCCTATTATGCAAGTGGACAACTATGTCTTTGCTGGGGAGTATGAAGGTAGGCTGGTGTCATAGATAACTTTTTTTTTAATATGCCTTTCAGAGAATGCAGCTTTGTTATTTCTGAACAAGTTGCCTTCAAATTTCTCTGCAGATACTCTTGGGACCTGTGTTATATTTGAAGAAGATGTGGAGGAACATGGTAAGTGACTGCTATGCTAACTCAACTTTTTTACTATGAAATATTTACAGTTAATATTAAACATCTCACGTACCCATTGTCTGGCTGTATAAAATTGTACTATTTTCCCAGCCGTTCACTCAGATTATACTTCTAAAACATTCTAGATACATTTGGAGCCCCTTGTATACCTCTCTGCAAACTTATTTCCTATTTTCTGTTTTCAGAGGTAATCACTCCAGAATTTGGTATCTTTCCTGTGTAAAAAAAATAATTTTATATTACATATGTATACATCCACAAAACATAATAGCATGGTTTTGTATGTTTCCAAACTTGATATACATTATAGCATATACTACTCATCATTCTGTATCGTTTTTCACTCAGATATGTTTTGAGATTTCTACATGTTGACATATATCTTATTTTCTCTGCTGCTAGTGTTCTGTTTTATTACTACATCATAATTTATTTATTCTCCAGTTAACAGACTTCTTGGTTGCTTCCATTTTCACCAATTATTAATAACTACTACTATTTACTGAGTGCCTTCCATCTGCTGGATGCTGTTCTAAATGCTACATGTATTAGCTCATTTAATCCTCACCATAACCTTATGAGTAGATATCCTTATTATTTTCATCTTATATGTAAAAAAACTGAAGCAAGTTTCTTAATTTTCTTTAGAAACTGAAGAGGTTAAATATTATGCCCAAGGTTATACAGGGAGTAAATGGCAGAATCAGGATTCAAACCGAGGTAGTCTTTCTCAGAACCCACATTCTTAATTACGCTTATTATAAAAATGCTTCCATAAATCAACAAAGTGAAAAGACAACCTATAGATTTTAGGAACCATATATCTGATAAGGGCCTAGTATTAAAATATATATAAAACTTCTGCAGCTTAACAATGAAAAGACAAACAACCCAATCAAAAAATGGGCAAAGGACTTGAGCAGACATTTCACCAAAGAGGACATACACATGGGCAACAAGCACATGAAAAGATGCTCAGCATTATTAGCCATTAGAGAGATGCAAATCAAAACCACCTCACACTCACTAGAATGGCTATGATAAAAAAAATCGGAAAAAACAGGTATTGGCAAAGATGTGAAGAAATTGGAATCCTCATCCATTGCTGGTGGGAATGTAAAATGGTGTAGCCACTGTGGAAAAAAATGGTTCCTTAAAAAGTTAAACGTAGAACTAACCATATGACCTAGCACTTCCAATCCTAGGTATATATACAGAAGTGAAGGCAGGAATGGAAACAGAAACCTGTACACTAGTGTTCATTGCAGTACTTTTCACAATAGCTAAAAGGTGGAAACAACTAAAATGTCCATCAACAGATGAATGGATAAGCAAAATGTGGCTTATACATACAATGGAGTATCATGCAGCTATAAAGAGAGGTTCTGATGCTTGAACCTTGAAAACATGCTGAATGAAATATGTCAGTCACAAAAGGACAAACACTCTATGATCTCTCTTATATAAAATAAACAAATATATGTTGTATGCCGTCGATTTTGACTCATACCAACCCTATAGGACAGAGTAGAACTCCCCTGTAGGGTTTCCCAGGCTATAATCTTTTTTTGTGTGTTTTAGGTGAAAGTTTATGGAGCAAATTAGTTTCTCATTAAACATAGGCTGTGATCTTTACAGAAGCAGATTGCCAGGTCTTTTCTCTGGAAGAGCATCTGGTGGGTTGAAACCACTCACCTAGTTAGCAGCAGAGCAATTAACCATCATGCTACCAGGGCTCCTAAAGTATAAAAAAAAAAGAAACCAAAAATTATAATAGTTACCAGAAATGGGAGGGAAGGAGGAAAGAAGAGTTTTTGTTTGGGGGTATTGAGTTCATGTTAATGATGGTGTAATGTTTTAGATGAGGATTGTGATAATAGTGGCACAACATGAAAAATGTAATCAGTGTCACTGAGTTGTTAGTGTGGAAGCTGTGTTGGTAGATGTTTTTGGTGTGTCTTCACCACAATAAAAAAGAGAAAAAATAATGCTGCCATGAATATTGTATGTGTCTCCTTGTGCATATGTGTAAAAATGTCTTTAAGGTATAATCTCAAAAACAGAATTGCTAGATTGATGAGTGTATCTTCAACTTTACTATTAGGTTGAACCATATGAAGTTACCCTTGTTAGGATATCAATAATTTCATATGGTTCAACAAAGTACCAACATGTTGCTTTCTAAAGTGTAGTTATCACTTTACACTCACAGCAGTGTATAGACGTTTTCAGTGCTTCACATCCTTGGCTGAGAGCCTCATTCTCCTTTCTACTTAAGTCCACAGTTTTCTGTAAGGTTGTAATCCCAGGCAGCAGGTTGGCAGCAGTTTTTTTCCTCAGCATTCTTTCAGGAGCGGGGATGTCCTCACCCCAGGCTCTGGCTTGAAATAGACTTGCTCTGATCCTTCGTTTTGAGTAGTAAAATTTTAGACTTCATTACCCTATACGGTCGAATTCCTACTTCAGGGCTGGTGCTTAGTAGGCCCATGGCTTTAATCTCATTCACAGTCTTTGTTTTTGAGTCTGGTCGTGCCTTCAGTTGTTACGTATTTTTCTGGCATTTTTCTGTGATTGGAACGGAAGGGATGAGTTAAACCTTAAATTAAAATATCTTGACAGGAAAAAGTTTAGTCTAATTCCCTAAACTGAGATTATCCCAGGCTTAACGTGATTATTTTATTTGATGGCATCAATCAGTATAATAATTGGGTCCATTTTACGTTCTAGTGGATGCAGAAGGCAATAATAAAACAGTGCTAAAATACAAATGCCATACAATGAAGAAGCTCAGCATGACAAGAACTCTTCTGACAGAAAAGAAGGAAGGAGAAGAAAACATAGGTTAGTTCACTTCATTCTCTGAAAATAGGTGATTCAGCATTGGCTTTGACAGTACATACTGCTGCCAGAACATTCCTTGTTCTTTATAGCAATAACTGTGTAATATGTTTATGGTAATATATTAAAACTCAGGATTCTCCATAAAAAGTACCAACCGTAGATTAAAATTCAGTTGAACTTTAATATAGCAGAGGGTAATGGGGACATGTGAGAAATCTCTATTTCCTTTGCATTAGAAACAACTATGAGGAATTTGCCAAAAAAACTTGCTATGATTTCCAACCCTTAGGAAATTCAGCAGTCCTTTTTAGAAAAACTTCCTCGTAAGTGGAGAAAATATGGAAGCAGCAGTCTTGGATTCCCAAGTGGATCCTCTTGGAACTTTTGGCAGGTGCAGCAACCTTCTTCAAAATGCTTACATTTGGAAGAAGCTGGCTTTATATGTGAGAGAGACTCCAAGACCACAGTTGGTAGTCCTGAGTCTAGTTCTTAATTTGCATCTAATTTAGTTTTCTGAAGTTGCTGGTCATCATAGACTAGAGACAAATTTTGAACCAGTTTTTCTTGCACCTGTGGCAGGCACGTCTGTGAAGCTGAATAAATAACTACTTAACGGTTTGAGGAGCCCTGGTGGTGCAGTGGTTAAGAGCTCAGCTGCTAACCAAAAGGTCGGCAGTTCAAATTCACCAGCTGCTCTTTGGAAACCCAATGAGGCAGTTCTACTCTGTCTTATAGGGTCACTATGAGTCAGAATTGACTTGATGGAAACAAGTTTGGTTTTAATTGTTTGAAAGCTCCTTGCTCGATGACATATTTGAGACTCTGGTAATTATAACTCTAGTGATAAGTGTTGATGACTTGATAGATTTATTTTAATCAAGGAATAAACATTTGAAGGTACATTAATCATACAGAACTTAGTTGTAGCAACTACAGACAACTAACAAACCTTTACTCTTATATATCCCAAAACCTCCACCCTTTTTAGGTACCCTGTAAAAATAAAAGGAAAGAGGAGGTACTTGAAATTCTAGAGTGAACTTGAAAGGCAAATGCATATCAGATAAATGTAGCTATCATTTGGACACTCTTATTAAAGAATGTTTTAGAATTTCTTTTTCTGGTAGTCTTTAATAAGCCTATAGATCTTTGGAAAGATAGGGTGTTTCCTTTAATCAAATAAGTTAGGAACCAGCTATTCAAGGTTGTGTTAGTCATCTATTGCTGCATAACCAATAACCCCTAAACTTAAAGGCTTAAAACAACAAAAGACATTATCTTACATAGTTTCTATGAGTCTGGAATTTGGGGGTGGCTTAGCTGGATGGTTCTGGCCCAGGGTCTCTCTTGAGTTTGCAGTCAGCATGTTAGCTGGGGCCTCAGTCATCTGAAGGCTTGACTAAGGCTGGAAGATCTGATTGTAAGATGGCTCACTCACATGGCCAGCAACTTTGTGTTGGCTGTTGGTAGGAGGCCTCATTTCCTGATCACATGCACCTCCCTACAGTACTGCTTCAGCATCCTCATGACATGGTAGCTGGCTTCTCTCAGAACTAGTGATCCATGAAAGCAATGTCTTAAGAACTAGCCTTAAAAGTTATACTCTGTTATCCTATTTAATGGGGGAGGGACTACACAGGAGCATAAATACTAGGAGTGAGAATCATTGGAGACCATCATGGAGGCTGGTTACCAAGCAAGGCAGTATACTGGAGGCAGAACAAAATAAAGACAAGAGATGGCCCTTGCATTCTAGGAATAATTACATTGAAACAGACATGGATGAATGTGACTCCACCCATTTCATTCATCTTACCTTTTTAAGTATCTGTTACGTGCCAAGTACTGTGTTAAATAGCAGTAAAGTATGGCTTCAAGATTTTGAGCCTGGGTAACTAGGAGAATGATGTTATTGCAGGAAAAAATATGGAAGTCAGCAGTTGAAACTGAATTGGAGGGAAAAGGATTAATCCATTTTTGATAGAGGAGACTCCAGGAATAACACATGAGAAGACATGGGATCAGCAGTGAGGAAGTTTCAACAAACAGCTACAGAGGAGTTAGTTTACAGTGGGGAGTAGGAGCAGATAGAGGAGTGAACAGGTGGCAGATAGGTTGCAGTATCTTAGATATATCTAATGGAATGTTGAAGATGAGAATAAACAGCTTGAACTTGCTATCAAAGTTAATGAGGATCCATTGCAAAAGTTTGGCTGAAAGGGTAATAAAAAATAAAAGAAAAACTGAGTAGCATTATTGGACCAATTCTAGGAGGTTCATTGAAAGGTTAGGCTTTGATAGAGAATACAGAAAGGAATAGATTTTTTCAAGTTTTTTTTTTTTTTTTTTTTTTTGAGAAGTGGATTATTTCACAAGTCGATGTTCTAACTCAAGGTGACATGAGAGTACTGACTTGGAAGACAATATAGTATCGTCCGCTGTATTATGAAAATTGAGTAGCCAGGGAAAATATTATAGGGAAGTGACAAAGTTTTCTTTAAGGCGTGAGATGGTGGTGAGAGCTCAAATGGTTTCTCAGAATGAGATAACTGAACTCTGGAAAAACTTGGAATAGTAACTGAAGTTGACTACCTTCAGTGATTTTTGATGAAGCCTACCCTATAGGCATCCCAAGGTCTCCATGGACGATGGAAATTACATGATTATTTTATCAGTAGTTACAGGCACCCTGCTCCTTAGTTTATGCTGGGGTTTTGACATATGTATATATAGGATAAAAATTTAAAGAAAAATATACTTAAGTAACTAAAATTCCTTTTTTTAATGTGTCTTTCTTGGTGGGTTCTCCTCCCACCCCCCAAATTAGGTGGCGTGGAGTGGCTGCAAATCAAGGATAATGATTCTTCCAATAGACCCAACATGATCTGCAGCTTTCTTCATGAAAATGAAGATGAAGAAGTTGTAGCTCAGGCCCCAGATAAACCTCTCGAGTTGAAGGAGCAAGAAATTCAAATGAAAGATAATTCAGACCTGAGTTATGAACAGGGGAAACCACTGCACTTGGAAATAGAAGATTCTGGTCCTCTTATTGAGATCCCTTCTTTTGATACAGAAGGTTTTGATTTTATGGAAACTCAAGATGCTGACTTAGAAGCCACTCCTAGATGAAATGTTTCTCATAATAATCTAATCATGAACTTTTTAGTTTTTACATCAAATTGGCTCTGTAGCTTCCAGTTGTTCATCTGTTATTTTTCTTACCTCACACATTTCCAATTTTATAGCATAACTTAATGTAGCAGAGTCATTCCAAGACCAGACATCAATTGAATTCAAAAACCAAAACAAAAACCAGTTTAAATGATCATAGAGACTCTTCTCTGATAAGTCCTTTAAATTGGAGGTCTTGCTAAGGTAAGTGTGTTAGTTTTCAAGTACAGGTGTCACAAATTACCATAAACTTGTGGTGTTAGCTGCCATTGAGTTAACCCAGACTTGTGGCCCCATGCACATAGGGACTGGAACTGACGCTTGGGAGGCCAGAGTAAAGACTCCTCCAGCTGAAAACAAGCCTGCTGGTGCTATGCTGCCATGCTGTGTTTCTTGCTCTGTATCCTGCAAGGTTAAGTGAGCCTGGTGTCAGATTTAGCTGGACAAAGGTTCTGTGATTTTGAATGGCACTCCAAACCTGTGACTACTGCTGCTGTTCAGGCAGAGATAGTTTTGCAACTGCCTACCTCTGGCCTTCTACTTGAGAGAGAAATAAACTTCCCTCTTGTTTAAGTCACTCAGTTACAATTAAACTTAATCTGAATCGATACATTATGCATTTTAGAAAACTTGAAAAATTTAGAAAAGTGTAAAGAGGTAGAGTGGGAGATTCTTGAGATTTGTCATCTTGCAGAAGAAACTGCTCTAGACTATAATATAGTTCTACCTGTGTTGGAGAGGAAAATAAAGTCTTAAATTCTTAAGAGAACATGGTATGTTTTAGCTCTCTACCTGTTAATAAATGTTTGGAATTCAGTAAAATAAAAGTCTTACTTTTCAAATATGTAGTATTTTGTGAGACTAAAACTTCATATATAAATTTCTCTGCCATTGATCAACTACCTTACTAACTTACAGTAATTACTTACAAACTAATCTTAGAACCACAATTTATTTAGCTGTCAAATAAATATTACTTTTGACACTGAAGGCAATGGGTTGCTTTTGCTTGCAAATATTATTATTCTACCTAAAAGGATGATATTGTTAAGGTGCATCATGAAGAATTATTCCTTATGGTCATTAAAGAAATGTTTGAAAATCTGCCCATTTGTTCATTATGTACTGCATAGCTGGTCATAACAAATTTCCTGACCGATATAGTCAGCTTAGTAGAAACTATTGATGATATCATGTACTTTTCTACTCATATTAAAAAAAAAAAGTTGCCATCGAGTCAATTCCAACCCATAACAGCCCTATAGGACAGAGTAGAACTGCTCCATAGGGTTTCCAAGGAGCGGCTGGTGGATTCAAACTGCACACCTTGGTTAGCAGCTGTATTACTTAACCACTGTGCCACCAGGGCTCCCATCTCTACTCATATAGCAGCAGCTTATTTTTAGAATCTACTGTTTTCATTTCCCTTGTTCCAAAGCTTACGTGAAACTGATTAGGCTTCCTGATGTGTCAGGATTGTACAGTCTTATCCTCCAGAAATGTCTTCATTGATTCTGAAAATGGATTTGCCGTCTCTCTTCTATGACTTCCACTGTTTTTTCCTTGTGGAATAGGCAAATTCTGTTTATAAAGTTGCCTATAAATATATTTTATATTATTAATAAAATACAGAGTGATTATACTCTTTTGTTAATGACAACTTACAGTTTCTAAATATTTTACAATTTTATCTGGGTTTAATATAATCATACTTGAGTATCATTAATGAAAATGTCAGGGTACCAGAGGTCCTAGTTTCCTCAGATCCAAAGTAAGATTTCTTTCACCATCATGTCTTAACAATACTTTCTACTCATACTCCATGCTTCCATTTGCTATTAATTTCCTATTGCTGCTGTAACAAATTACCACAAATTTAGTGACTTAAAACAATATAATAAATGTTGGAGAGGTTGTGGAGAGACCGTAACACTTATATACTGTTGGTGGGAATGTAAAATGGTATAACCACTTTGGAAATCGATTTGGCATTGCCTTAAAAAGCTAGAAATAGAAGTACCATACAATGCAGCAATCCCACTCCTTGGAATATATCCTAGAGAAATAAGAGCTATTAGACGAATAGATATATGCACACCCACGTTCATTACAGCACTGTTCACAATAGCAAAAAGATGGAAATAACCTAGGTCCCCATCAATGGATGAATGAATAAACAAATTATGGTACATTTACACAATGAAATACTATGCAATGACACAGAACATTGATGAATCTGGAAGGCATTCTGTTGAGTGAAATTAGTTGCAAAAGGACAAGTAATCGTAGGAGACCACTATTACGAGAACTAAAGATTTAAACACAGAAGAAAACATTCTTTGATGGTTACAAGGGTAGGGAGGGAAAGAGGAATTCACTAACTAGATAGTAGATTAAGAATTAGATGAAGGGAAGGACAACACACAATACAAAGGAAGTCAGCACAACTGAACTTAACCAAAAGCTAAGAAGCTTCCTGAACACAACCAAACACTTCAAAGGACAAACAGTAGCAGGGGCAGGGGGATCTAGAGACCATGGTTTCAGGGGATATTTAGGTAAACTGGCATAATAAAGTTTATTAAGAAAATGTTTTGCATCTCACCTTGGTGAGTGGCATCTGGGGTCTTAAAAGCTTGTGAGTGGCCATCTAAGATGCATCACTTGGTCCCAATCCACCTGGAGCAAAGGAGAATGAAGAATACCAAAGACACAAGGAAAATATTAGCCCAAGAGACAGAAAGGGCCACATAAACCAGACTCCATCAGCCTGAGACCAGAAGAACTAGATGGTGCCCGGGTACCACCAATGACTGCCTGATAGGGAATACGAGAGTCCCTGATGGAGCAGGAGAAAAGTGGGGTGCAGAATTCAAATTCGAGTAAAAAGACCGGACTTAATGGTCTGCGACTGGAGGAACCCCAGAAGACATGGCCCTCAGACTCTCTGCTAACCCAGACCTAAAACCATTCCCAAAGCCACTCTTCAGACAAAGATTAGACTGGACTATAAGACATAAAATGATACTCGTCAAGAATGTGCTTCTTAGTTCAAGTAGATACTCGAGACTAAATGGGCAGCTCCTGTCTGGAGGCAGAAAGGGAGAGGAGCTGGTTGAATGGACATGGGAAATCTGGAGTGGATGGGGGAGTGTGCTGATACATAGGGAGACCAACTAGGTCACATAACAATGTGTATATAAATTTTTTTATGAGAAGCTAACTTGAGCTGTAAACATTCACCTAAAGCACAGAAAGAAAAAAAAAAAAAAACAAATTACAGCTTGGGGGTCAGAATTTCTAAACTAGCCTTACAGGGCTAAGATCAACATGTCAGATTCCTTCTGGATACTTCAGGGGAGAATCCATTTTCTTGCCTTTTCCAGCTTCTACAGGCCATCTACATTCCTTGGTCCTCTTATCTTCAAAGTCAGCAGTGTAGCATCTTCAAATGCTGCTCTTTCTGCTTCCCCTACCGCACCTCCTTTTCTGACTTACATTCCTGACTTCTTGTACGAACCCTTGTGATTACGTTAGGCTCACTCAGAAAATTCAGGATAGTCTTCCCATCTCAAGATCCTTAACCCAATCACATCTGCACACTCCATTTTGCCATGTAAGGCAACATTCACAGGTTCTAGGGATTAGGAGACAGATATTGTTCCATTTACCATATGGACACTATTCATTCTGATGCTTAAATTGTCCAGGGAAACAAATGAGGTGAGCCCTATGATTACTCCAGGCTACACTGCAGGGAAGGGGAACCCAGGTGGTGCCCAGCAGTCTCTGAGTTGAGATGGAACTGGGAGTCCACAGAGACCAAGGGGACTGGAGTTCTCAGAGTAGAGTATCAGAAGGAGAGAGTTGCACAAAGAGAAAGCTCCACAGATCGGCAGAGTACTGATCAGCACGTGTGTGTCAGAAAACCATCAGAGGCAGGGAAAAGAGCCACCTGAACAATTCCCGGAGTTCAGTTTGCCGACAGAGTGGGATAACTTCATAATTCATGGGGGATGGAGTAGAGTACTCACAAAGGTTTTGCCTCAGTAGTGGTGCAATATTAGCCTAAATATGGCTCTTGTCCCACCTAACAAAGCTTAAAAGCAACACTTGAAAGGATCAAACTTTTCAAGTAACTGCATCCCAATACAATACTCAAGAATATTTTAAAAAATACCCAGCACCCAACATGATAATATTCACAATGTCTGATAATTCAATAAAAAATTATCAGGCATGAACAGAAACAGGAACACACAACCTGTAATGAGGAAAAAAAGTCAGTCATTAGAAACCGACCCAGCTCGGTAAACTCCTCAAGGGTGAGGGTAATCTTTGCATTGTTAGCTGCTGTCAAGCTGGTCCCCATGCCCAACAGAACCACTGCCTGGTCCTGTGCCATCCCTATGATCACTTGCAGACTGTACCGTTAGGATCCATAGGGTTTTCACTGGCTGATTTTTGAAATCAGATTGCCAGGTCCTTCTTCTTAGTCCTAGTCTGGAAACTCCACTGAAACCTGTTCCACATCATAGTAACACAAAAGCCTCCAGTGACAGACAGGTGGTGGCTGTGCATGAGGTGCATTGGCCAGAAACTGAACCCAGGTCTCCTGCATGGAAGGCGAGACTTCCACCACTGAACTACCAGTACCCCCATTTATTACCACATGAAAAACCAGTTGCTGTTGAGTAGATCCTGACCCATGGCAAACCCATGTGTCACAGAACTGTGTTCCGCAGAGTTTTCAATGGCTGATTTTTTGGAAGTAGATCACCAAGCTTTTTTAAGAGGTACCTCTGGGTGGACTTGAACCTCTAACCTTTTGGTTAGCAGCCCACACGTTAACCATTTGGACCACCCAAGCATTCCTATTACCACATTACATCTTGTTGTTAGGTATTATTTGCTGTCAAGTCGGTTCCAACTCAGGGCAACCTTATGTATGACAGAATGAAATGTTGCCTGGTCCTGTGCCATACACATGCTTAATATATATTTGTTAAACTTATACGAATATAGGCTCTCTTTCAAGTATTTTTATTATTAAGGAAATAAGATAGGCCAAAAGTTAGAGAAGTATCAGGAAGAAGGCCAAGGTAAATAAATATATATGAATCCATAATAACTTGCGAGTGGTAGGAGTGCTGTTGATGGTGATGTGGTTAGGAAGAGTAATTGAATAAGCCTAGCCTGCCAATAACGCCAGAAAACCTGCTAAAGCTGGAACCTGTGTAAGGTGGAAACCTGTCAGAGAAGGAAAACTCAAATATTTTCCATTGAGAGCAATAGAAAAGTGGTAAGATTGCACCCTGTCAAAGGTGGAAAACTTGCAAGACCCAGAAAAACAAGGCAGTTTCGTTGATTTCTGGCTCTCATAGGTTTCACTATAGTTTCTTTCAAGATTCCTTTTCTAGGTGCTTCTGGGGGTGAATCGGAAAAGTAACTACTGCCAGAAAGGTGACCTGGCTTTTATTTATCTATTTTTTTCCATGAAGATCGGAGAAAATGACAGTGATTATATTTTAAGATCTCATATTACACTGTAATATTTTAGCTATTTTAAACACACCTTCTCTCTTCTATTAGTGTGTGAATTCTCTAAGAGGCAAAACTCATGTCTTCCTCACACTTGAGTTCCTCATGGCATCTAGCATAATGTCTTTTGCATAGTCAAAAACCGAAAAACCAAACACGTTGCCACTGAGTCAATTCCAACACATAGCAACCCTATAGGACAGAGCAGAACTGCTCTATAGGGTTTCCAAGGTGTGGCTAGTGGATCTGAACTGCCAATCTTTTCGTTAGCAGCTGAACTCTTCACCACTGTGCTACCAGGGTTCCTTTTGCATAGTAACCAATGAAAAACCAAACCCATTGCCACTGAGTCAATTCCTACTCATGGCAAATCTATAGGATAGAGTAGGCTGCCCCATACAGTTTCCAAGGAGCGAATGGTGGATTTGAACTGCTGACCTTCTGGTTAGCAGCCATAGCTCTTAACCACTGCGCCATCAGGGTTTCCTTTTGCATATTAGGTAGTATTGAATATTTATTAACTGAATAAACATGAAAGAATAAAAACTTGTCTGAAACTGAAAGTGAAAATCAGCTTAGAATGAAAAAAAAAAGCAGTCCCATGGTTAGTTCATCAGGGTGGGAGTACAGATACAAAACCAGATGCAAATTTAACAGAGAACATTGCTTCTCCCAAGGTCATGCAACAGCTGTAAAATATAAGGACCCTCTCCTTGACTGATTACTTTCTTGTTTTTTATATCAATTATGCCACTCAGCCCACTTTGCCATACCCATCTATTCCTGGGACACCCAACTGCTAAATTGCTCTTGCTTCATGACAACATCCAAACCCTAGTTAATCCTCACTTCTCCTAATACCACCTCAAAAACAGCAACCAATCCAGAACCGTCAATATGTTACTTACACGGCCAAAAGAACTCTGCTACATGATTAAGGATCTTGAGATAAGGAGATTATCCTGGTTTATTCAGGTGGGCCCAGGAGTTAGAAAAAGGAGTTGTAACAATGGAAGCAGAGATTCTAGTGATGCACTTTGAAGATGGAGAAAGGGACCATGAGCCAAGAAATGAAGTCAGTTTCTAGAAGCTGGAAACCCCGGCGGCGTAATGGTTAAGAGCTACGGCTGCTAACCAAAGGGTTGGCAGGCATTCGAATCCACCAGGCGCCCCTTGGAAACTCTACGGGGCAGTTCTGCTCTGTTCTATAGGGTCGCTATGAGTCAGAATCTACTCGACAGCACTGGGTTTGGTTTTTTTGTTGTTGTTTGTTTTGTTTTCTAGAAGCTGGAAATGCCAAGGAATCAAATTCTCCCCTGGAGCCTCAAGAGGAATACAGCTCTACTGACATCTTGATTTCAGACCTGTGGTAGAATTTCATAATTCTGACCTCTAGAATGTAAAATAATAGATGTGTTTTTTTTTAAGCCACCAACCAAAACCAAACCGGTTGTCGTGCAGTTGATTCCAACTCACATCGACCCTGTAAGACAGAGTAAAACTGCACCATAGGGTTTTCAAGGAGTGGCTGGTGGACTGGAACCGCTGACCTTTTGGTTAGCAGCCAAGCTCTTAACCACCACCAGGGCTCCTTTTAAAAGATGAATTTCATGGCATGTGAATTACATCTCTAAAAATTGGGAAAAAAATCATGATCAGCAGTATTATTCTCCGAGCACCTTTTGCGTCAGGTGCTGTGGTAGTCATAAACTACGCCCTCACTGATCTCACAGTTTAGTCAATAGTGTGCATGCCTCATTAATTTTTTTATTGTGATAAATATGTAAGTAACATAACATCTGCCATTTCAACAATATCTACATATACAGTTCAACGGTATCACATTGTTTTTAAGCATCCTGGGAAATTTTCTAAAGAATAACACCTGATCCCTGAATATTTGACCCCGAGTATATACGCAGTGAGAACCAACGTTACTTAAAGTGTTACTTCGCACCTGTAACTCGCAGGAAAGAACCATGACACAAACTCATTACAAAAGGAACAACAAGATTCGATCCAAAATGACCACGATCGTCTCCAAGAATCAACCGTGCGGCGGGCCGAGGAAGTGGCGTCACGCGAATTTCCGGTTCCTCCTGTTCCGGGGCACAGACCTACCGGAGTACTGGCGCGTCGCACGTGCGTTTACTGGCTCGGGTTGCGGTAGCGATGGATGCTTTGGACCGAGTGGTGTAAGTGCGTCGGGGTCGCCGTCCCGGAAACGTTGGGGACAGGGGCTTCTGTAGCGGGAAAGAGTGATATTGCCTCTGCTCGCTTTCCTGTTGGCACCGCTTTCCTTTCTCACGGGCGTAGCCAGTGCTGTCTGGGTGGGGCTGTTCAGTCCTCCAAATCAGGTCTCGGTCTGCTCCGGCGGCCGGGAGACTGAGAGCGCCGAAGTCCACAAGTGGGAGCCGCGGGATGCAGGTGGGACGGAGACGTTTGTCGCTGCCTTCCTTGGAGATTAAAAACGCCTGGCTTCCGTAGAAGTGTGAGAATGGTACAGCGAGAGGTTAAGAGCACAGACCTCGGAACCTGACAGATCTAGGTGACAATGCGGACGCGTCCATTTAAAGGCTTGTAACTTTTTGCCACTTAATCTTCTTCAGTCTCAGTTTACTGTGTAAAATAGAGATTATAATAGTCATATTTAATAGAACTTTGAGGATTAGTTGCAAGAATGTTTGTAGACTTTTCTACAGCACGTAGAACATACCGCTTTTTCTTTTCCTCCCGTTCTTTTACACTTTCTGAGTTATATTTGAGTGATATTGTTTTAGATTCATTCAGAAACTATTTATTGATCTCGTAGACATTCCTGCTATTTGCTATGGTTTTTTTTTTGCGACTTACCTGACGTAACATGTAATCAAAACAAGAGTTTTTCTTTTTAGTCATTCAGAGATTTCTGCCTACTTGTTATATAGTTGTCTAGATACTTTGACTACAGAGATGAATAAGGCTAGGTTACAGTCTAATTGGGCAACAAAAGCTATTGCCTTGGTTATTGGTTAATGAGAAGTGAGAAACGACCTGAGATATAGAGTATATAACACTGTTATTGCCATATAGACACACTAAATGTTTCTTGTGTTTTTTCAACCAGTAAACGAGTACAAGTTTTATATGCGCTTTGTCTGGAGGAGACTTAAAAAAAATCTGCATAGGAAACTAAATTGTACGTGTGCTGTTTTTCTTTTCTTTCCTGGACTGTTCATAATACTAGAAGACGGAGAGTCACAGTTATTTAAGGAGGAGTTCTTTCTCGATGGCAGTGGGCTTTGGGTTTCTTTCAGTAGATGGCAAAAACTGTTGGAAAAGTGTAGTTAGCAGAAGTAACAGCACCGTTCCTGAACAGAAATGTGTAAAAACATGCTGCTTCTACAGCTACATCTTACAATCAGAATAATAGATTTATTTTCTCTTTGTGTTTTACTGAGTGATTAGAAATCTGGGATTTGAGGATTTGTCTGCTTACTAATGTGGACGTTACCACTCTGCCTCAATTGTCTGATGTGTAAAATGAAGATAATAATTGTACCTGTCTCATTGGGTTGTGGTGAGAACTAAGCCTTAAAACAGTGTATCTTTAAAAGTGTCAACCATTATTATTCCCCTTTGGTGGCAGTAATGTTTACTTTCTCAGAAGTAATGATGGAGTGGGACAGTATGTACCTCCTGGCAGGCATTGTGGTCTAACACCTGGAAGAAAGAGAAGAAATAATTAGCCTACTATGTGGCTTTGAATTAATAAGCTGTGTTCAGTAAATGCCTACAGGTTCATCAGCAGTTTATGTGCAGGGTATAGTTTGACTGTTTTAAGATCGAAGAATAACAACAGTATACATTTGAGTCCTTTTTTTTTTTTTTAAATATGAAAAAGGTGAAAAGGCAGTAACATACCTGGGTTCTTAAAAGCTTACAAGCAGCCATTCAGGGTACAGCAATTAGTCTCTAATCGCCTGGAGCAACAGAGGAAGAAGGAGAGTTAGGAATAGGAGGAGGAAGTGGAATGGTGGCCAGTTGCCTCAGTAAACAACTGTGTCCTTTGCCATGAGACCAGAAGACCTGGATGGTGCCCAGCTACTATTACTGAACATCTTGATCAAAGATTCTAAGGAAGAATCCTGATCAATTGGGGGAAAATGCAGAACAAAATTTCAAATTCTCATGGAATTTAGGCTTTCTGGAGCGATGGAGGCTGGATGAATCCCTGAGATGATTTAAACTTTAAACCAAAAATATCCCGTGTGGTCTTCTTAAAATCAAACAATAGTTTAGCTTAAATACTAAAGAAAGTCTTCTTGAGCATTGTACTCTTTTAAGATGTGTCTATATAGGATCAGATTGACAGTGGCAACTCAAAAGATTAGATAGAAAGCTTAGGGGGCAGTGAGTTTGTTAGTAGGGGACAAACAGCTCAGAAAAGGAGGGTGAGAATGCACATCTCGAAGAACGTGATCAATGTCATGGAATTGTACATGTAGAAATTGTTGAATTGGTGTATGTTATGTTGTGTATGTCCCCAACAACAACAAAAATAAAATTATTTTAAAAAGCAGTAATAAAAAAACTGGAAATATCAAAAGTTTTTTTTTTTAATCAAAAGTTAGTAAAACTAACACTTAACAGTAATAATTGAGTATCTTTTACTAGTATCACTAAAAATGAGATTTTATTTAATGGTGGAATCCTAATTGATAAGCTATGTAACGTCTCATTTGCTTTTTTAAGAATTTGCACATCAGTCAAGTCCCAGTTTTGAAATATGAAGAAAATGTTTTAAGCTGTTCTTTATTCTGATTTTCTAAACAGAAAGCCCAAAACAAAAAGGGCCAAGAGATTCCTTGAAAAGAGAGAACCGAAACTCAGTGAAAACATTAAAAATGCCATGCTGATTAAAGGGGGAAATGCGAATGCAACAGTGACACAAGTACTTAAAGATGTGGTACGTATATATATGTATTTTTTAAATGGTATTGAAATCATTTTAGGAAATTTTCAACATACTGGTTTCAGCTGTTGGTGAAATACATGTGTAGGTTTGCCTTGTCTTAAGAACTGCTAGCCTTAGAGAAGAGCTGAAACCAAAACCCATTACCATCGAGTCAATTCCAACTCATAGCAACCCTGTAGGACACAGTAAATCTTTACGGAAGCAGACTGCCACATCTTCTCCCCCAGAACGGCTGGTGGGTTCGAACCGCCGACCTTTCAGTTAGAAGGCGAGCACTTAACCATTGTACCGAGGGCTCCTTAGAGAAGAGCTAAAGTTGGAGATTATTTGCCTTGCCAAGGCACTGACTAATGGTTTTCCTCAAAGCAACTACTTCCTTTACTTAAAATTAGCAAATTTAAACTGATTTGAATTATTAGAATTTGGCTTACGTTTTAGAAACATAATTTATAAAATGAAATAACTGTACATTATTGTATAGTTATTCGCTCTATTACTGTATATTTATTCAACAGTGCTAGTTATTGTGCTCGGTATAGGAGATTAATAGTTACCTAAGATAGTTCCGTCAGTGAGCCTAGTGAGGGAGACTGACAAGTAAACAGTTGTAGCCTTGTGAATTAAGTACCATTCTGAGGCATGCACAGGGTGGGATGAGAGGCAGAGTTAGGGCCTTCAGGTGGACTTCTGAGAGATGACATTCAACTTTCGTTTTGAAGAAAGAGTTGGAGTTAAGCAGAATAGGAAGGGCAGGACTTCCAAGTGTGAGGAAGAAAAGTGTGTAAAAGAGTATGCGAAGGAACATGATGCATTTGGGGAACTTCAGATAATTGGGAATGGCTAAAGGAGTGTGGCCTAGATAAGGCTAGAAGATGATAGTAGCATGGAGTTTGAACTTTGTTCTGAAAGCTCTGTGCAACCATTGAAAGATTTTAAGTGAAAAATGTGATTAATCTTTTTAATTGACTGGATTAGAGATCGGATGAGACCCAGTGTAGGAAACTAGTTGAGCCATTGCTGTCAGGTGAAGAGCATCTGGAGCCTGGTGGTTGCAGTGAACATGAGAGATGGTGAGAGAGAAGAGATATTGAAGGTAGGAGAGTTTGGACACCAGTGAGAAGTATGACTTTCTGGGTTTCTGGCTTGGGTACCTGATGGGTGATCATATCAGTTAGAGAATGGAGCAGGTGGAAGGAAAGGTGATCTGTTCCATTTAGGACGTGAAATTTAAATGATGAAGATAAACGCTCCAAGAAGCCATAGTTTTTCTACCTCTATAGCCTTATGTCTAGTCCAGTGTCTGGCACATAGTAGGTGCTCAATAAGTGTTTAATCAGTGAATGAAAGGCATAGTATGTGGAGATGACTAGTAGGTAGTTGAATATTTAGGCCTTGAGCACAGCAGATAGATTCTTCATGTTAAATCAATGAAGTAATTGAATGAATTTGACTGCACTCTCCATACTTGTTATACGTGATAGTCAATTCAAATAATTAAATGCCTAATATATGCTTATACTTTTTTGATAGGTTTTCTGAATGTCATTGTGTTGTTAGAGTACTGCCTCTGTCCTTCTATGAGCTAGGAACCCCACTGATGAAATAAAATATTCAGGTGTCAAATAGTGAGGGCAAGATTAGGAATTGAGAGGAGGGAGAGATCAGTGTGGATATTGTGGTTGGGGAAGCTTCTTGAAGAAATTGAAACTTAGATTTGGCCTTAGAAAGGAGTACGGTTAAGCAAGGAGAAGAGCGTTCCAGGCTGGAGGCCATTGAATGGCCCAAGGTTCTGAGACAAAAGTGAGTGTGGCTCATCAGGATTGAACAGACTCTGCTGAATCTTGAAGAGGTGGGTGAAAAGTTTGTGCTTAATAGAGAGAGTAGGGTATAGACAGCCTCAGGAAAAATAATGTAGAGATGTTATTATGTGCTGTCAGGTCAGTTCCGACTCATAGTGACCCTGTGTACAACAGAATGAAACATTGCCTGGTCCTGCACCATCCTCAGAATTGTTGTTATGCTTGAGCCCATTGTTGCAGCCACTGTGTCAGTCCATCTCTTTGGGGATCTTCCTCTCTTTCACTGATCTTCTACTCTTCCAAAAATGATGTCCTTCTCCAGGGACTGGTCCCTCCTGATAACTTAGATAAAAAAGAAAAATACTTCCTGATAATTCACAGGTAGGGTTCAGAATAGATTGGAGGAAGGGGAGATAAATGAGGCTGCAGTGGGGCAAGGTCAAGACAATTTGGCCTGATGGCAGTAAGGATAAAAAGAAGGAATTTAAGAGAGGTATGCAAGAATTCCTTAAAAGTGAGTTTAAGTAACAGTTAGTGAAAAAAGTCAACCCCCCCCCAAAAAAAGTGTAAACAAAAAAGTACATTATATGAAATTCTAGAACAGGCAAAAATAACATGGTGATAAGAAATCATATCAGTGATGGGTGGGGTAGATAGGGCTCTGACTGGGAAGGGGGAATGAGAGAACTTTCTTGGTGATGGAAATATTTGTTTGAATGAGTAACATGAGAGTATACGTTCGTTAAAACTGACTGAATGGTACACTTGAGCTATGAGCATTTCATTGTAAGTAAATAATACTTCACTTTGAAAAGGCGTTAATGACACTGAGGCAAGGAAACGTTTGGTCAAGAATCATAAAAAATTTTAGTACTTCAAGGGTAGGTTTTATTGGTGATTCCCTTTGTTCACCAGCTCTGATAGTTGATGAATGACCCTTTTACCCTATCTTTAGTTGTTGTTCCCTCACCTATTTCTCAGTGCAAGGCAGTAACCTTAAATCTTTGTTATTTCTGTGATAGAGCAGTATTGGCCATGCAGGTAATAAGTGCTTATTAGTGGTTGGGTTGAAAGAAGTAGGAAAAAGTGAAAAGAGGGCTGAATAACAGGAATTTTTTAAAGATCTGTGTTGAAACTCTGGCTAGTATTCTGATTGTCTTCATTGTGGCTGTTTCTCAGGTTTTTTTTTTAATGTCCAGGCATGATTTCAATTTTATTAACTTTTCGTCATAAATTTTATTTTTTTCTCTTTTCTTCTGCCCTTTTTCTTCTTTATATAGGTAATCCCTGACTTATGATACATTCAAGTTATGATGAACCACACTTAGAGCCTTCCAGTTTTTTTTTTTTATACATCTTGTTAGTAATAACATACTATGTACAGTTTTGCCATGTGTAATTAGTTGGTATTTCTTACTCAGATGTTCACTTGCAGAGTTTATATGTAGTGTTTCCAACCCCCAAAGACAAATAAAGATTGGATTTATAAAGATACTGATGCTAAAAGGCGGTAATAATGAAAACTAAAAAAAAAAAAAACATAGTTGACTTACATCAGAACTGACTTACGCTGGAGTTATTGGAATGCAGCCTTGTCATAAGTCGAGGACTATCTGTATTATGTATAGTACTGTCAAATTGTTTGCCTGGGGAAAACGAAATAGGTAGAGTTTAAAGAAGTAAAAGGAATTATAAACTGGATAGACTGTTGAAAGAACGCAGAAACCTTTAGTTAGGAAGTCCAGACTAAGAATAGAACATTAAGCTTATGTTGTAAGTTATTTAGTAAAAATTGTAAATGATCGAAAGGGAGCCAAACAGACGAGATGAGAATAGGATTCAGAGACCAGGGTAGTCTTGTGTTATGACTGTTGTTATGCTTTATTGTTATCTCTGCTTTTTTAGAATGTATTTTGTTTTGAAAGCTGTAAATTTATGTTTTACAGTATGCACTGAAAAAACCTTATGGCATTCTGTATAAAAAGTAAGTCATTTTTTTTTCTTTTACTTTATTTTGTTCCATTATAAAAGTAACCACCTTATGGAAGACTTGGAATTTTTTCTTTTTTAAACACTACAGTTCCTTACATACAATATCGACATTTTAATTTATTTCTTTCTAGTCTTTCTTCATTTGTACTGAATGCTCATACATGGTTGTAATCATAGCATATGTGCAGATTTTAAAATTTTTATTTTTTTAACTTTTATTTTAAAATAATTATAGACTTGGGGAAAAGTTACAAAAGTTGTACAACGTTTCAATATACCCTTTACCTACTACTCCTAATGTTATATACCTTGCATAGCCATAGTGTAATTACCGAAACTAAGAAATTAACGTTGGTACAATATTGTTATCTAAATAACCAGATTTTCACCAAGATCCTTTTTCTGTTTGAGCACCCAGTCCAGGATCCCATATTGCATTTAGTTGTCATGTCTCCTTAGTCTCTTCTAATTTGTGACAGTTCCTCAGTCTTTCCTTGTCTTTGATAATCTTGACACTTTTGAAATGTACTTGTCAGTTACTTTGTAAAATGTCCTTAAATTTGGGTTTAACCTAAGTTTTCTCATGAATAGACTGAGGTTATGTATTTTTGGCACTATCACAAAAGTGAATATATATGCCCCTCTCAATGTATCATACCAAGGGTACATGATGTTGCTAAGTCTTATTACTGGTAGCACTAACTTTTTTTAAAACTATGTCTACTGGGTTTTTCCAATATAAAGTTACTATTTTTTTCTTGGGTAATTAACAAATATGTTAGAGGAGCTACTCTGAGACTATGTAAATATCCTCTCTCTCAAATTTTTGCTCATTAACTTCAGCATGTCAGTGATTATTATGGTGTTCTGATGATGATCTCTTTTCCTCTTTCTTTCTACATTTATTAATTGGAATTCTGTAAGGAGAACTCTGTTGTCTCCAATTTGTTTAATTATCATTTAATTATGCATCGGTATGGACTCATGGGTATTATATTCTTCTGGGTTATAATCCAGTGCTATCATTATTTTGTTGCTCGAATTGTTCTGCCTTTGGCCATTAGGAGCTCTTTCAGGTTGGCTCCTGTGCCCTTTGAACATGACCCTTTTTTTTGAGCCCTTCTTACTTTCTGGCATCACAAGATGTTCCAGGCTCACCTTGTATGGAAGGAAAACTGTACCCAGCCCTAGAATCAATAATTTCTTATTGGAATTCTGGTTCCTTATATTGGAGACTGGTGTTTAGAAACCAAGATCTGGAAGCTAAGTGTGCTTATTGCTACTAGGCCTTCTGAGCAGACAGAGCTTGGAAATATATGCTGTATATGCTAACCCATACACACGTGACTGTATTTGTTTTTGACTTTCTATATATTAAAAAACCCTGAGTTCCTACTGATACTTCCTAAAAAAACATACATTCATATTCATATGAATATTTCTGATTTCAGTCCAGTATCACAGGCTTCATTCCAGCCTGTAACTTCTTTCCTCCTACAGTAAGAAACCTGACTCTCATTGTCTGCTTTCATAGGTGATAGAATAAATTTACTTATTTGTATAATTTTATTACATAGTTTTGGAATTTATAACCCTGTAAGAAACAAATACACTGACTAGAGTACAAAATTTGTGTACAGATCTTTGTCTTTAGCCTTAGCGTATTTTGTATTTAGTCACGATACTGTTTTCCAAAGTACCTTAATTTTTTTCTCCTTCTTCATTTATACTCCATAACAGCTGTTAGTCATAATTGCTGTAATTTTTCTCGTTTGTTTACTTTCTATAGTTTTTTTAAAAAGACTTTTTCCCCGTGATTATGAAAGTCATATGTATTCGTTTTAGATAATTTGGGTAATGCTTACAGAAGTAAATGATCACCCATAGATAAGCACTGTGTACATTTTGACCTATTTCTCCCAGTGTATTTTCTATATATGTACATTTATTCTTTTGAAGAACATTGAGATCATGTTGTTTATATGATTTTGTTTCTCTTTACATTAAAAAAAAAAAAGATTAGCCATTTCATAGGTATTTTATTTACATGACTAAAAATCAGAAATTATACAATGAAAATATAAACACACATATTCTTCCCAGAGCAGCCATGATTATTAGTTTTTTATATATTTTACCAGAATTTTTTAATGCATGTTTAAGTAAATATAAATACATATTTTTATTTCTCCTCCTTTTACATGAACGCATGCTCCACATTTTTCTGCACACCACTTTTCTGTTTCTGCTACTTCTGTTCCTGGTCTAATAACTGTTTTTTTATTTTTTATTTTTTTAAATTCTCTCCTAGAATATTGCAATAGCACCTTACTGGTTATTCTTTCCCTGTGCCTCACTACAGTCCATTCTCACATAGTAGAGCAATCCTTTAAGAAGAAAATTTAAATCTAGTGATACCACTTTCCTTCCTGAAATCTTCTAGTGCTTTCCATTACTGTTAATATAATCTACATTCTTTACTTTGGCCAACAATACCCTACATAATCTGGTCTATGTCTGTATCTTTGACCTCATATCCCACCATTACACCCTTTGACCTTATATCCCACCATTATACCTGAATACTAGGCTTCAGTGATGCTTGCCTTCTTTTTGTTTCTTGAATATTGCTTAATTGTTACGGGCAAATTTACTTATCAAGGTTACTAAAATTGGGGTCACCTTTTTTTAAATACCCTTAGGAAAAATATTACAAGGCCATTTGAGGATCAGACGTCACTGGTAAGTACAAGAAACTTTCAGACTAATTGATGCAATACTCCTAATTTGTGATTTTTTGAATTAAGAATCATCTTATGTGAGGGAATTTTTATTTAAAATGAAGAGGAAAAAAAGACATACACTTTCAGAAGTTATAATTGTAGGCCTTAAATTTTACTATGAGGAGTAGATGTGTTAGTCACTGCTTGCAAGAATTTGATAGAATTTTTAAAAAATCAGATTATGTTTTGAGTAAGGAATTAATGGATTGTGAAAAGGAAGCTTTTTGTATCTTTATAATAAAGCAAGCTTTATTTTTAAAAATCTGGCCTTTCTTTTTTCAGATATGTTTAGAACAAGGAACTGTTACCTGAATTGTTGCTAACAATTGTCAGTTGTTTTACTAGAGTTAATTGAACTCTTTTTTTGTTGTGGCAACCATATCTAGAAGAAAAAGGCTAGTGAATGAAATCAAAAGATAAAAGATTGCTTATAGTGAATGATGAATGCACTTTGACTGTGTCATACTGTAGGTTTCGAAAAATTTAAGAGAGTAAATGGTTTAAAATATTTAACTTTCTTAAAAAAAAGTGTGATTATGTTCTCTTGATGGGAACATCATTGCTTGTTTCTTTTTATTTAGTGAATTGAAGAGAAAGAACTTTTAAATAGAATCTTCAATAATTAGGAGACTAAAATCGAACGTCTTATTCTAATGTGGCAACCAATTTAAAGTATAAAATTAAAATATGTTAAGAATATTGGCAAAATAAATTTTATTCTTTTTTTAAAAGAAAATTGCTTTTATTTCAGTCTCATATTTTCCATAGTCATTTGTTGAAGGGATCATGAAAACAAAAATAAAGAGTTTAACCCACAATTACAGCTCTCTCGTACACTACTTGATCAAGGGCTGATTTTGTTTTGTGGCACCATGATGCTTTCAGTGGAGTGACCGCTTCTTAGCAGTGTCGTGTTGTAAAGTCTGTAGCACTCTCTACTTCTTTTTCAATCCAGAATTGATATGACAGCTTTTCTTACACTTGGCATTATGACATTCCTTCTCTTTGCTCTCCTACCTTTAAAGATGGGAGATATTTCATTGGCTTTAATAGACTTCAGAGCTCCAGAGCTTAAAATGGGTTTGGGATCAGTGCTTATACTGGGAATGTGGCCAATCTCCCCTCCCTGGCCCTCCCCTATCACCCATTTTTTTTCCACCACAATTTGGGAAATGTGTCCTGGTACTCTAGAACAGAAATCGGCAATACATGGCCTGTGGGCCCTGTTTGTGTGAGGCCCGATAGCTAAGAATGGCTTTTGTATTTTTGAAGAGTTGTTAAAAAAAAAAAAAAAAGCCTAAAATATTTGCTAACTGGTCTTTTACAGAAGGCCCTTTATCGCTGCTCTAGAATTTTAACAAAAACCAGATTTTATGGAGAAGACAGACAGGGATGAGTAATATATATGTGTGAAGGGTATCTTATGGAAGTCTTTGGCGTGTGATAGTCATATCATTAGAATGTTAAAAAAAAAACAGCAACAACAAAACCCGTTTTAAGAAAGCACTTCCATCGATTGGGACACTTGACATTTTTTGAACACTTGTGCCAAATAGTATACAGGGTACTTTCACATATGACATCTCCTGTGGCCCTTGCAGGTTTCTGCAGGAGGTGTTATTGTCCCTGGTACATAGATGATAAAACCAGTTCTCTGAAAGGGTAACATAATTAGATTTCATAGTAGGTGGCAGAGGCTGAGTTCTGACTTCATGACTGCGTCCTCCACGCTGGGAGTGACATGGGCAAGTGGATAGTTGTTGGCCTGATTACTTCTGCTTAGGTGCTAGAATGCATGATGACCACACTATAGGGGCCCACACCTCAGAGAGTGGCATTTGGAGAGACAAAGGGAGGAAGTATCTCTTATGCGAAGGAACGTCATAGATTTGTTATTAAGTTCCTGCTGCGTTCAGAGCATGGAACTGGTCACAGCTGGGGTGACATGGAGATTTTAGGGCAGAATTTCTGAGTGGATGAAGTTTGCAATGAGAAGTAGTTAATATGCGTTGTAAACTCATGAATCTAATCATAAACACCCAAAATCACCATATTGACAGATTTATGTAGGTGCCCTATATATTCATGTATGTTTAAAATGCATGCTAAGATGTACTTGATAATAGCAGTAATGTCCTATGAGTAAAGGAGTTTGTTCAGCAGATGAAACATTTGGTGTGCTGTGCCAAAACAACTGCATTGCTGAAAACAAACGGTCTCCTTTCATTTATTCACCTAACAGTTTTCCCATATTTTTAATCTTGAATTTACATCTTTGCTTTAAGTACCCCAAATCAGAAAATTTGATCTGTAAAGGTAGAAATAAAATACTTTTCCTCTGTATGTTCTTATCTAGTTCATCCTGTGCTCATTAACTTCTTGTGGAAAAAATTGATATACTTTTCTTTTTGAAGGATTTTTATGTAGTTCAGAGGTAACATTCTTAAAAAAAAAGTCCTTATATTTATGCATTGACTGATGGGATTGCTCTGATTTTATAGGAATTCTTCTCAAAAAAGTCTGATTGTTCTTTATTCCTATTTGGCTCTCATAATAAGAAGCGGCCAAATAATCTAGTAATAGGTAAGTATCATTTACTTTCTAATTTTTTAGAAATTAATTATAGAGTCAGTGCTATGACTCAGACTAACTGATGGTGTTGAAAATTCAGGAGCAACCAGTAAGCTCTGAACTTCTTTTTTTTTTTCTTCTTCCTTGTGACACTGAATAAAATTTTTTAGCTACCATCCTCTAGATAAAGAATGGAACATATAAATATTACTCTTCCTCAAACTGTAGGATATTTTTCTAATATGAAATATATATATATACACACACATATAGGTAAATACACACACATATAGATATATATATGTATCCCAAATCAGTATTGGAATTAGAAAAAAACAAATTTTAAGTGAACCCTTTCCTAATAAAATCTGTTGAATAAATATACTGAAAAAGAAGCCAGGCCTGGATGTATTGAGGCTTGGCCTGGCATGCTCACTCACTTAGGCAAGCCTTTACCCTCTGGAGGCCCTCAGTTACTCTTCTGTAAAATAAGGGCGTTGTGCCAAATGATCTTTAAGATCCTTTCCAGGGCTAAGACCCTAGGAATCTATTCTAAAAAATTTAAGAAGGTCGTGGGAGTGAGGGGCATGTTTTGGGGTACGAGAAAGAGAAAAGGCAGATATCAACATTTTGGACATGTGGATAAGTGGGTATGTATAAGGCAGATGTTGGGGAGAACTTAAATGCTCAAAAGAAAATGTGTTTTCCTTTTAGGTCGTATGTATGATTACCATGTGCTAGATATGATTGAATTAGGTATTGAGAAGTTTGTCTCTCTAAAAGATATTAAGGTAAGATACCATAAAAATAAAAAGCCGTTTGTAATGTTACTCTCAGGCAATAGTGACATCTTGTGGTGAAGAGTACTGATACAGTTTTGTAGTCTAAATGAGGAACTTTGTGTTTTTATTCTGGTGTGCTGTGAGGTAAAAGCACAGTTTCAAGACTGTGATTACTATTAACAATCAAAGCCCACAATTGAAATGCTAACCTCTCCCTTTGAATTACCACAGCACCTATTTTATGGAACCTCAGAAATATCAGTAGAGGTTTCTAAACCCAGGGAGCTATAGCTGATCCTATTGTATTTTGGCTGCTTGTCACCAAATTGTTAGTTCAGTTCTACCTAGGGCACTTGGTTCTTCTTGTCTTCTTTGGTTGAATGGGAATATGAGATAGAAAGAAGTAGATAGTCTCAGGAGGACAAGAACCCTATCTTGACTCTGCTCCTGGGTCCAGGTTGGACTTTTGCTCCCTAACAACTCTGCTTCCGGCTTAACCTAGTCCGTCAAAACATTATCTCACTTAGGTCTCCCAGCCATCCTATATAAGGCTGGAATTATTTTCCCTATTTTATAGATTTGCATTGAGCAAATCTGCAGCAAAAGACCCCTTTAAGGTGTTGAAAAGAGGTCACTTTGAGGACTAAGATGTGCCTGACCCAAGCCGTGGTATTTTCAGTTGCCTCATATGCATGCGAAAGCTGGACAATGAATAAGGAAGACCAGAGAAGAATTGACGCCTTTCAGTTATGGTATTGGTGAAGAATATTGAATATTTGTTTGTTCAAAAGAATGGACAAGTCAGTCTTGGGAGAAATACAGCCAGAGTGTTCCTTGGAAGTGAGGATGGCGAGACCTCATCTCACATACCTTGAACATGTTATCAGGAGAGGCCAGTCCCTGGAGAAGAACATCATGCTTGGAAAAGTAGAGAGTCAGCGAAAAAGAAGATGACCCGTAACAAGATGTATTGACACAGTGGCTGCAACAATGGGCTTAAACATAGCACCTATTGTGAGGGTGGCACAAGACTGGGCAGTGTTTTGTTCTGTTGTACATAGGGTCACTAAGATTCAAAATTGACTAGACAGCTCCTAACCAGCAACATTTTATAGATTTGGAGATCGAGGCCTAGAGAAGTTCCATTGGTGAACTGAAGTCACACATATAGTAAATGGTGTAACCAGGATTAGGACTCAAGGGCTTTAAGAAAAAGGAGATTGCAGTTTGTGATGGAAACTGTTCTGTTGATGAGTTTTGAGGCTCGTGGTATAGTTGAAAGAAATGTAGCAAATATATAAAACCAAATCCATTGTCGTTGAGTCAATTCCAACTCATAATGACCCTTTAAGACATCAGAACTGCCCTGTGATGTTTCCAAGGCTGAAATCTTTACAGAAGCCGCCTGCCGCATCTTTCTCCCACAGAGTGGCTGGTAGTTTGAACTGCCGACATTTTGGTTAGCAGCTGAGTGCTTAACCACTCCTCCACCAGGGGTCCTTAGCAAATGTGGTCACTTATTTTCCCAGCTTCTCCGTAAAGAAGGGACACGGCATGCAGGTTTGGTAGAACTCCTAAACTAAATATCCTTAGACTGTGAGTGTGGAAAAAGGTCCCCCCTTGGTCATCCACGCCAGCCTACTCAGGTACTTGGTAGAACAATGGCTTGAGATTGGATTTAGAGGCAGAATACTTGGGTTTGATGACTGTCTTGTGTATTTAGGTGATGCTTGTGATCTGACCAGTCAGTTACTTCCCTGGTCCTCAGTTGCACCCAGTGTAAAATAGTATAACAACATTGAAAGAGGTAATATATGTGAAAATGCTTATCAAGGAAGATAATGTATTGGAAGATATTTAATAAAGTATATAAACTGTGATGCTCGAGAATTGTGGAGCCACCATATCATCGCAGTTCCTCTTTGGGGCCCTGCACGAATGAATCCCTGGAAATGAGCAGTGTATCCCTATCTCATCTTTACTATTACTGCTAGCTTGGTTACCAATTTAGTTGGCGTGAGCACTGGTCCATGCTTACATCACAACCCCGTACATACTCTTTCCATTTCACTTCCAAAACTAAGGAAATACTTTAGTCCCTGTGCGGTTTCTAAACTGGACCACAAAACCAGTATTCTTGTCAGGTCTCATTCTTAACAAGAACCATTTAAATCGAATACTGAATTTTCATTTTTGGAGTGTCTATAAAAGTCATTAATTGGTGAGAATACGCTTACATTGGCAATCCACACATACACGCAGACTATTAGGCAGCAGCCTTTCACTTTTTACCCCACTATTTGGTTACAGGCTTACTTTCTTAGTTTGTTTCATAGTTGCATGTTTTGCTGCACTTTCCCTTCATATTTATTTCATCTTTACTTCCTGCTTCCTCATTTTTAAGGTATCTTCACCAGATACTTTTCTTCACTTGTCAACTTTTGTTGCCGAGCCTTTTCCCTCAGTTAACTCTTTTTCCCTCTGTTAACCCATTTTGTTTTCTCCTTTTTTTTAAAATTGTGATAAAACTATACATTAACAAAACATTTTCCATTTCAACATTTTTTACACGTACAATTCAGTGACATTAACTATGTAAATCATGTTGCGCAACCATCGCTACCCTCCTTTTCCACATTTTTCACTTCGTTAACTCTTGAAGCAAGCTCAGTAACATGATTTTAACAGGTGATTGAACTCACCCAGGAAATTGAGTAATTATTCTACATGCATGTTTTCTAAGATGACCAAATTCGTAGGCGTGGTTATTCTGCATGAAATAAACCATTTTTTTTAAACAAGATAATTAAGTTTTAAGCCAAGCTGGTAATTATTTTAGGTAAGGTAAAATACATTGCAACTGCCTGAGATATTTTATTTGGAAAGTTTTGGGTATGCTGTATAATTATTTTAGAAAAATTATTTTCTAATTTTTTCTTTGTTCAGAAAAATTTAGTTCAAAAGCTTTGCATGATTATCGTATTTTTAGTCATACTGTATCATATTCTGAATTTTTAATACCTCTGAGACTATTTGATTAAAGCTTATCTGTTGTAGTCTCTTCTTTTAGCTTAGGGTTTTCAAACTGGGGGGGTGACGAGTGTTTTTAAGAAATGGAAGAATAGAAAACATCAGTGTTCTACATGTTAAGTGTTGTTTCACGTAACTTGTTTAATGATATTTTTATGGCACATACACTGGGTCATGACTTAACAATGCATTATTATTGTGCATTGTGGTCAAGATGGTTTGAAAGCCAAAGGTGTGGTTGTGTTGCCTCATTTTGTCTTACTTTACTGTACCCTTAAATAACCCTGTAGTCCTGGGGGCGGCATCAGGAGCGTCAGGCAGGCACAGATGGAGCATGGAAGAGTCAGGGCTGGAAGGTCCATTCAAATCCTCAACCAGACAGATCCTAGGCACATTGCCTGAGAGTGTTGGTAAAGTTCAGGGTTTAGAATCAGAGAACGTCAACAACAGAGGCCATAGTGGGCACAGAAGCAGCAGATGACCTCTGGTCCTAGGGCAGAAAATACTTGTTTTTTTGTTCTGTTTTTGTTCTTTTTAGCTGGATTTGGATTATCCCTGATTGATGTCAGAGCAGAAGTACTGGAATCAATGGAAAGCCCAGACCAGCAACCGTTTACCTTCCTCCATAGATTAATCCTTTGGTTAAAGAATTGTTTTCTATTTGATTTTTTCCCCTTCTTGTATATTGGTGACTTCTAAGTCTTCTTATTACTTATATTCTTCTTGCTATAGAAAATCCAGAACTGGACAAAATACTTTTTATAGTGAGAACTTCAACCCTGCTGAGTGAGGATTAGCACCTTCGATAAAATTGTATCACTTTCCATATGAACATCCAGCTGGTATTTTAGTCTTAATTTTAAAACTACATTTGTGTAGTACAATGGTACAAATAATTCAAAGAAACTAAAGTTTTTGTTTACTTTAGGATGCTGGCTATTAGGGTTTTTTTTGGGTTATTGTATTTTAGCAAGCACAGCTTTTTTATTCTTTGCAAAGACTAATGCTCAAAAGCAGCTTACATTCTTTGATCACAAAAAAATTAGCAATGTGAGGGAGTGGAGTTTTTTTTTTTATATAAAAACCTGTAAGCTTTAAAATTCTCAATTCTTGATTTTAAAATTAAAATCAGTATTCACAGGTATAGCTTTAGACAGTTAAGAAGTAGGACTGAATTCATTATTGACTGCTTTAAAATTAGTGCATAAACAGTTTAGAATTTGATAATTATATGATTGTATTTTTTCATTTCATAGAATAGTAAATGTCCTGAGGGAACAAAACCCATGTTAATATTTGCTGGGGATGATTTTGATGTAACTGAAGACTATAGGAGACTAAAAAGTCTTCTTATTGGTAAGTATTTTAACTTATTATCTGCGAGGTAGCTCAGGTAGGCAATCTGAGGCTATCATGATGGCACTTTGCCACTTCACTCTAGGTGTACAACTTTTTTTTTAAAGAGATACTAAGTTTATTTTATTTATTTTTATTGTGGTAAATATATTTGTAGCAAAACACTTGCCATTTCACATAAACAGTTGAGTAATGTTAACTTATGTTCATCATGTTATTCACCCGTATCCATTTCCAGATTGTTCTATCTTTAACAGACGCTTAGTGTTCCCTAAGCATTGAGTCCTCCTTTCCCCTTCCCTCTCCCCTGGTAAATGCTGATAAACTTGTCTCTATACAGTTGGCCTATTCTAGATATTTCATATAAACGGGTCGTGAAGTATTTGTCCTTTTATGACTGATTTATTTCACTTTGCATGTTTTCAAGGTTCATCCCTGTTGTAGCAGGTATCAGGACTTCCGTTTCTCTTTATGGCTGAATATTATTCCATTTTGTTTTTCCCTTCATATGTCGATGGACATTTAGGCTGTTTCTACCTTTTGGCTGTTATGAATAGGGCTGCAACATTGCTAGACAGTTACATTTGTACATTGGTGTAACAAGTATCTGTTCGTGTTCCTGCTTTCAATTCTGTTGGGTACGTGCCTAGGAGGAGAACTGCTGGACCATGTGGTAATTTAGGGTTTAACTTTTTGAGGAGCTGCCCGACTTCCACAGTGGCTGTATGATTTTGCATTCCCACCAGCAATGGATGAGATTTCCAATTTCTCTTCATCCTTGCGGACACCTGTTTTCCGTTTTTTGCTTTTAATCATAGCCATTTTAGTAGGTGTGAAGCGGTATCTCATTGTGGTTTTGATTTGCATTTCCCTGATGACTAATGATGTTGAGCATTTTTTTAAGTGCTTGTTGACCATTTGTATTTTTTCTTTGGATAAATGTCTATTCAGCTTCTTTGCCCTGTCTGTAGCTTTTTCTTTCTTTTTGATCTCTTCTTTTTCTTTTCATTATTTTCTTTTTTTCCCCACCAATATCAGGAAAGTACTTAACCATGCTGGTAAAACTGAAGTGTTTGCTTGTACTTCGTAGATCATCGTTAACTTTTTAAACCTATGATAATTTAGATATCGACCTATTTGTATAGTCTTTTACACTTTATAAAATGCGCCTATCTCTGATGATTCTTAGAATCATTAAATTAAATTTTCTTAGTCTGATAAATACTTTTCACAATATAACCCCAGTATAACTTGTCTGCCTGATCTCCCACTTCAGAAAAGTGGTTGTCTTAGGCTCAATTCTCTAGAGAAGCAAAACCAGTAAAGCGTATAAATATCTATATGGTGAGATATATATGAAGGAAATGGCTCACAAGGTTGTAGAGGCTCAAATGTCCCAAGTCCATGGGTTAGGCTGGAGGCTTCTCCTGATTCACGCAGCCACTGGGGCTGGTGAACCCAAGATCTTCGGGTCAGACAGCGGGACTCTTGCTCACAGGCCTCAAAGACCAGTGAATCCCAAGATCAGCAGGCAAGACCACAGGTAAGCTGCTAGCTCAAGACCCAAGATCCGGAGGTCAGATGAACAGGAGCCAGCTGCAGGATTCAGAGCAAGCAAAATCCCCAAACCTTGCCAGAAAGTCTACTTAAATTCGATGCAGGCCACACTTCCAAGGAAACTCCCTTTCAACTGATTGGCTACTCAGAGCAAATCCCATCATGGAGGTGATCACATTATATCACATCTCATCACGGTAGTGATCCCATCATCATCATATGACTGCTGGACTACCTCATAAGTACCAATCACTGAGAATCATGGCCGAGCCAAATTGACACAACCAATCACAGTGGTTTATTGAAAATACACACTTCCTGTTGTCTTTTCTGTTCTCATTCCTATTTATCCAGTTCTACCATTTTTCAAGTTTCAGATCAGATATCATTTCCATTAAACCCTCAGTGACTTTCTTAGTTCCTTTTACTTCGTTATCAGAAATGCCACGCATGTACTAATACATGCTTCATTCTCACAGCAACTTTTTAAGGTTGTTTTGTAGATGACTTATTCTTAGTGAACTATGCAAGTTCCTAATGATTCCTGTGTTCTTTCCTATGTGTTTACAAGCCACTTTCTTAAAATCCTGTGTAGAGTTATTGCCTTTGTCTGGGGTTGATATTAAATTTTTAATCCACCCTTTCTGCCTTTTGTTGAAAAGCTGGCATTTTTGTTGTCCATGACTTTTCAAAGGCTACTAATATTTAATATTTTGTGATCACATTTGCCAACTCCTAAAATTTGTTCAGAAGATCTGAACTCACTTAAAGATCCAGGTATCTTTTTTTTCTTAAAGAATCAAAACTTCTTATTGAATTCTTTTTCTTCTTTCCTGCTCAGATACCTTCTTGACAGAGAAGACAGACCCCATAGGGGTTCAGAGTTTCTGCCTTCACAGTATGCTGTTACTCGCAAAGCAACAGTCCTTTATGTTTCCTCCTCACCTCGTTTCTAACAGCCATGTGATCCCCCTTCTGATGCTCAGCAGCATTTTCTCAAGTTTAAATAATTTGCTTTGTTTGAGCTTCCCACACGCCGTTGTTACAGCTTATTCCATACTTTTTATTGTTCTGACTGAATTTTTATATACTTTGCCCTACATCACTTTTTAAAAAATTTCTATTGTGCTTTAAGTGAAAGTTTACAAATCAAGTCAGTTTTATCATACATAAATTTATATACACATTGCTATATACTCCTAATTATCTCTGCATCACTTTTGAAAAGTTGAGGCATAAGTTATAAATGAAATTGTTTACATGCTCTCTTTAATTCTGAGCCCACCAGAAAAAGGTTTGTGGGCAAACCCATCGCTTTAATTTTTCCTAATTGAGATTATTAATGGTCTTATTGTCAGGGTTTTAATCAGGACTTATTTCTCTTATTAATAATGATACTTTTGTTTGTTTAATCATTACAATACCTCTTGAGTTTGGTACAATTAATCCATTTTGCAGATGGGAAAGCCAGAGAAGTTAAATAAGAGGTAGTGAGCCAGAATTGAAACCCAAAGCCTCAACTTTTCTCTCTCTGTCTTGCCTCTGGTGAACATATTTCCTTTTAGATTCTTTGCCTGTAGGTCCTTAACTATATTGTCTGTGAACTTAAAAAAAAAAAAAGTGTATATGTATGTATATATTTATGTATATGTAAATGAGAGAAAATGACCAAAATTTCCTTCTTTTAGTATTACACCACAAGATAACAAGACCACTTTCCACCAAGATCCCTGTAACTTGTATTACTTTGGCTCAGATTTCTTCCCTTTTTTCCCCTAGTCCTTCCATATAACTATTGTCAGTAAGGCAGGCATTTCAATTTCGTTATAACAGAGAGGGAGTTCCTTGGTGGTGCAAATGGTTAACATGCTTGGCTTTTAACTGAAAAGTCAGAGGTTCGAGACCACCCAGAGGTGCCTCAGAAGAAAGACCTGGCAATCTACATCTAAAAAATCAGCCATTTAAAACCCTATGGAGTGCAGTTCTACTCTGACACACATGGGGTCGCCATGATTTGAAATTGACTTGATGCCAACTGGGGGAAAAAAAACCCAAAACAAAGAGCTTTTGTTTTTGTTTAATGGCTTTTATAAAAAGCTTATGTTGCCTTATTTTGTGCTTCCACTAGATGGCAGGAATGACCACATGATGCAGTAAGGAGGGGAGGGAGTGAAAACCAAAAAGGAATCTGGTAATAAGAAAAAAGAAAGGTAGAAGAAGAATGGAATGAGATTGTAGGACACCAAGGGAAGTTGAGTTTTTAGTATAAATATGAAGTAAGAACTACTGACTCATACTTGGTTTTTGTGGTGTATTCAAATGAAAGCAAGTAAATCAGTAGAGAGAATTTTGTCAAAGAACTTTCTTCTAGGAAGTTCCTTTTTTTTTGGACTTGGCCAGAAAGAAAAGTGGACTTTCTTAGCTTAGATATTTTCTTGCAGATATCCATTTACCTCATTCTCAATTTTGCTTGCTTTTTGATTTCTTAAATGTTACATAGATTTGTGGCTAATCCTAGTGAGTCCTGCTTTTCTTTATAGAAAACCAGCAGATATTTATTTTTAAATCCAGTCCATCCTAATTTTTATCGTTACTTTCTTATGTGACTGTTGCCTGTGTATGAAGATGATAGCATGTCGAGTGATAGGCTAGTTTTATTAACTGCTCCTTCAAGACCTACCATTATTTAACTACCTAACTGGGTTACTTTTTCTTCATTGTATTTTTTCTAGGTTAATGGTTATCGTTTTATTTTCTTTAGCCCTTCTCACTCCTAATTCTTATTCCACTTGAAAAATACGGGTTTGTAATGTAATAGGGAAACCCTGGTGATGTAGTGGTTAAGTGCTATAGCTGTGAACCAAAGGGTCGGCAGTTTAAATCCACCAGGCGCTCCTTGGAAACTCTATGGGGCAGTTCTACCCTGTCCTATAGGGTCGCTATGAGTAGGAATCGACTCCACGGCACTGGGATTGGTTTTTGGTTTTGGTTAATGTAATAGTGAAATAAAAAATTACTGCTGTTGATTGGGCTAGATAATTTTAAAATTAATCGTCCTTAAGCACTGCACAGTTAATATTATTTTATGGATGAAAAAATTAAGACCACTGTTAACTTACTTGCCCAAAACTAGTAAATGGAGGAATCAGCAGCATGTGACCTTATTTTTTTTCTGACTACAGACTCCACATTCTTTCCAATAGACTGTTCTGGGAAGGAAGATATATTCCCCACCACTATTATGAACGTGTGTTTTTTATTGTTGTTAGCTGCCGTTGTCCCCATGTGTCTGTCAGTTGGTCGACTGCTGGGGCTTATGTGTTGCGGTGATGCTGGAAGCTGTGCCACCGGTATTCAAATACCAGCAGGATCACCCATGGCGGACAGGTTTCAGCTGACCTTCCAGACTAAGACAGACTAGGAAGAAGGACCCAGCAGTCTACTTCTGAAAAGATTTAGCCAGTGAAAACCTTAGGAATGGCAGCGGAACGATGTAATATAGTGCTGGAAAATGAGCCCCCCAGGTTGGAAGGCACTCAAAAGACAACTGGGGAAGAGCTGCCTCCTTGAAGTAGAGTTGACCTTAATGACATGGATGGAGTAAAGCTTTCGGGACCTTCATTTGCTGATGTGGCACAACTCAAAATGAGAAGAAACAGCTGCAAACACGCATTAATAATTGGAACATGGAATACGAACTATGAATCTAGGAAAATTGGTAGGTTGTCAAAAATGAAATGGAACGCATAAACATTGATATTCCAGGTATTAGTGAGCTGAAAGGGACTGCTATTGGCCATTTTGAATTGGACAGTCATGTGGTCTACTGTGGTGGGAATGACAAACTGAAGACAAATAGCGTTGCATTCATCCTCAAAAAAAATGTTTCAAGGTCTATCCTGAAGTACAATGCTGTCAATGATAGGATAATATCCATACACCTACAAAGAAGACCAGTTAATATGACTATTATTCAAATTTATGCACCAACCACTAAGGCCAAACATGAAGAAATTAAAGATTTTTACCAATGTCTGCAGTCTGCAGTTGATCAAATTTCCAATCAGGATGCGTTTATAATTACTGGAGATTGGAATGTGAAAGTTGGAAACAAAGAAGAAGGATTGGTAGTTGAAAAATATATGGCCTTGGTAATAGAAATGATACCGGAGGTCGCATGATAGAATTTTGGAAGACCATCAACTTCTTTCATTGCAAATACCATTTTTCACCAACATAGACAGCGGCTATACACTTGGTCCTTGCTGGATGGGATACACAGGAATCAAATTGACTACATCTGTGGAAAGAAACTATGGAAAAGCTCAATATCATCAGTCAGAACAAGGCCACTGGCCGACTGCAGAACAGACCATCAATTGCTGATATGCAAATTCAAGTTGAAGCTGAAGAAAATTAGAGTAAGTTGACAAGAGCCAAAGTATGATCTTGAGTATATCCCACCTGAATTTAGAGGCCATCTAAAGAGTAAATTTGACTTGTTGAACACTAATGACTGAAGACCAGATGAGCTATGGAATATCAAGGACATCATCCGCGAAGAAAACAAGAGGTCATTAAAAAGACAGGAAGGAAAGAAAAGCCCAAAATGAGTATCAGAAGACACTCTGAAACTTGCCCTTGAACATCAAGTAGCTAAAACGAAAGGAAAAAATGATGAAGTAGAAGAGTTGGGAAACCCTGGTGGCACAGTGGTAAAATGTAAATGGCTGCTAACCAAAGGGTCGGCAGTTCAAATCCTCCAGGTGCTCCTTGGAAACTCTATGGGGCAGTTCTACTCTGTCCTATAGGATCGCTATGAGTCGGAATTGACTCAGTGGCACTGGGTTTGGTTTTTTTTGTTTAGAAGAGTTGAACAAAAGATTTTAAAGGGCTGCTTGAGAAGAAAGAATAAAGTATTATAACAACATGTGCAAAGACCTGGAGGTGGAAAACCGAAAGGGAAGAACATACTCTACATTTCTCAAGCTGAAAGAACTGAAGAAAAAATTCAAGCTTTGAGTTACAATATTGAAGGATTCTATGGGGAAGATATCAGAAGACTCAGTAAGCATTGAAAGAAGATGGAAGGAATATACAGAGTCACTATATCAAAAAGAATTGGTCGATGTTCAGCCACTCCAGGAGGTACCATATGAGCAGGATCCAATGATAATGAAGGAAGAAGTCCCAACTGTACTGAAGGCGTTGGTGAAAAACAAGACTCCAGGAACTGACAGAATACCAATTGAGATGTTTAAACAAATGGATGCAGTGCTGAGAGTACCCACTTGTCTATGCCAAGAAATTTGAAAGAGCTACCTGGTCAGCCAACTGAAAGGGATCTATATTTTATGCCTATCCCCAAGAAAGGTGATCCCACTGAATGTGGAAATTACCGAACAGTATCATTAATATGCAAGTAAAATTTTGCTGAAGATCATTCAGAAGTGACTGCAGGAGTATATCGACAGGGAACTGCCAGAAATTCAAGCTGGATTCAGAAGAAAATACAGGACCAGAGATATCATTTCTGATGTCAGGTGGATCCTGGCTGAAAGTAGAGAATACCAGAAAGACGTTTATCTGTGTTTTATTGACTATGCAAAGGCATTTGACTGTGTGTATCGTAACAAATTATGGGGTTTGATGATATGAAGATTGGGAATTCTAGAACACTTAATTGTGCTCATGTGGAATCTGTGCATAGATCAAGAGGCAGTCATTCAAACAGAACCTGGGGCTACTATGTGGTTTAAAGTCAGGAAAAGTATATGTCAGGGTTGTATCCTTCACCATACCTATTTAGCCTGTATGCTGAGCAAATAATCTGAGAAACTGGACTATATGAAGAAGAAAGGGGTATCAGGATTGGAGGAAGACTCATTAACAACCTTCGTTATGCAGATGACACAACATTGCTTGCTGAAAGTGAACTTGAAGCACTTACTGATGAAGATCAAAGACCACAGCCTTCAGTATGAATTATACCTCAACATAAAACAAAAATCGTCACAACTGGACCAGTAAACAACATGATAAATGAAGAAAAGATTGAGGTTGTCAAGAATTTCATTTTACTTAGACCCACAATCAATACACACGGAAGCAGCAGTCAAGAAATCAAAAGATGCGTTGCACTGGGCAAATCTGCTGCAAAAAATCCCTTTAAAGCATTGAAAAGCAAAGATGTTACCTTGAAAACTAAGGTATGCCTGATTCAAGCCATGGCATTTTCAGTCGCCTCTCATGCATGTGAAAGCTAGACAATGAAATAAGGAAGATGGAAGAAGAATTGATGCTTTTGAATTGTAGTATTGGAGAAGAATACTGAATATACCATGGGCTGCCAAAAGAACAAACAAACTTGTCTTGGAAAAAATACAACCGTAATCCTCCTTAGAAACAAGGATGTCAAGACTACGTCTCACATACTTTGGACATGTTAGGAGGAATCTGCTGCTTTAACATTTTTTTTTTTAAATAAGGGAAAGGATCAACGAAGCAGTTGTATCTTTGGGCAGAGCTAAGAAGAACATATTTTCCAAAATATCAGTGTGCTCAAAAATGAATTAGGGATTCTCGTGTTTCTGAGGGGCTTTTAAAAAAAAAAAAAAAAACCTCTTAAAGATATTCCCACACAGTATACCGAATCTCAAGATTTACTAGGGATCTGTTTGTAAGGAAAGGCTACAGTTCTCAGAAAACTACATCTTGATCTGTTGGAGACTATGGTTATATTCATTTCATCCCTTAGGGCGGACTCTTGTTTGCGTGCTGAAATGAAGCAGGGTTCAGAACCATGGGGTGAATAGTAGAGTGATGAACCACGGGATTTTACCGACTTCGATACCCTTCCCAATTCTGCATGCTCTCAGTTCCTAGACTATCATATTCATGGTTTCTTGGCTGTGTTAGGAAAGCCAGCCATATACAAAGTAGATTCTCTAGTCAGGTGTGCTGCTGTATTTGCTATAACCTGAGGTTAAGAGACCTGTCAACACCCCAGGCAACTTCTTGGGCCCTCTTCCACTGTATCTGCTCATGGACACAGCTGCCCTTGACATCTTCTCTTTGCTTAGAATTGATTCATTAAAAGATTGTCCAAACAGGCTTGCTTTCTCTGACCACAGCTGATTTATCTTCTACCTCTCCCACCGGCTTTCCTCTGCTTAACCTGTTACTTAGTTTACCCTTATCTTTATCTTCATAATGTCTCTCTTTTTAAGCAGGCCATCATTCCTGCCCATTTTAGGGTCAGCCTTTTTGGCTGTTTTAATTTTAGACATATTTCAGCCACCACTGTTTTGATTATTCAGACTCATCTTGTACCTTCCTGGCCCCAGTCCCAGAATCAGCTATTTTTCCAAGGAGCCCTAGGTTTGTTTTAAAGTGAGAAATTATTTAAGAAACTGTAATCTGAATACAGACACTAGAATGCCCATTGCTTCTGAGTTGGCCGTTGTTTCTAGGCTTTTCCGGTGGACACAGTTATCAAATATGTTTGTTTGTTGAGATAAAATACATCCTGAGTTTATACTGATACTTCCAGTTCACATTTAGGACAAAGGAGTATTTACTTAACCTCATTGACTTTACATCTGTACCTTTTCTTTTTTTTTGATGACAAAAGTCCAGATTCTCAGTGACTCCAACATAATTGTGTGTTTGCTTTATACTGTACTGTACATACAGTATAAATACTCTGAAACTTCCTCTTCAAAGTAGAGTAGCTAAAGCAAATAGAAGAAATAGTGATGTAAAAAAGCTGAACAGAAGATTTCAAAGGGCGGCTTGAGAAGATAAAGTATTATAATAAAACTTCGAGTTAGAAAACCAGAATGGAAGAACACGCTCGGCATTTCTCAGGTTGAAAGAACTGAAGAAAAAATTCAAGCCTCGAGTTGCAATTTTGAAGGATTCTGTGGGCAAAATATTGAACAGTGCAGGAAGCATCAAAAGAAGATGGAAGGAGTACACAGTTACTGTATCAAAAAGAATTGGTCGTTCGTTCAACCATTTCAAGAGGCAGTATGTGATCAGGAACTGATGGTACTGAAGGAAAAAGTCCAAGCTGCACTGAAAGCATTGGCGAAAAACAGGACTCCAGGAATGACGGAATATCAGTTGAGATGTTTCAGCAAACATGATGCAGCGCTGGAAGTACTCACTCATCTATGCCAAGAAATTTGGAAGATAGCTACCTGGCCAGCCAACTGGAAGAGATTCATATTTGTGCCCATTCCAAAGGAGATCCAACAGAATGTGAAAATCATTAAATGATATTAATATCACACGCAAGTAGAATTTTGCTGAAGATAATTAGAAAACGGTTGCAGCAGTACATCCACAGGGAACTGCCAGGAATTCTTACTGGATTAAGAAGAGGACATAGAGGGATATTGCTGATGTCAGATGGATCTTGGCTGAAAGCAGAGAATACCAGCAAGATGTTTACCTGTGTTTTGTTGACTGTGCAAAGGCATTTGACTGTGTGGATCATAACAAATTATGGATAACATTGCAAAGAATAGGAATTTCATAATACTTGTGTTCATGTGGAACCTATACATAGACCAGGAGGCAGTCATTTTAACAGAATTTGTTGATACTGTGTGGTTTAAAATCAAGAAAGATAAATTGCTGAGTGAAATAAGGAAAACATATGCGAATCTTTGATGTGACTAGACTAATAAGAAACTAGAAATATTGGTTGCCTCCAAGTAGGGATCTTGATAGGCTGAGTTGGGAGGGAGAATTATTACTATACACCCATTGTTAAAGGAGTGCTGGTGGCACCATAGTAAAGGTGATCGACTGCTAACTGAAAGGTTGGCAGTTCAAAACCATCAGTGGCTCCATGGGAGAAGGATGTGGTAGTTGGCTTCTGTAGAGATTTACTGTAGAGATTACAGCCTTGGAAATTCTATGGGGCAGTTCTGCTCTGTCCTGTAGGTTTGCTGTGAGTCAGAATCAACTCAACAGCAATAGGTTTGTTTTTTTTTACCTATTATACCAGCTGTTCGAACCCATCCAGCAGCTCTGCAGGAGAAAGACCTGGCCATCAGCTTCCATAAAGTTTGCAGCCAAGGAAACCCTGGGGGCTAGTTCTGCTCTGTCACATGAGGTCTCTGTGAGTTGAAATTGACTTGATGGCACCTAACAACAACAACAACTCATTGTACCATTTGAATTTTGAAGCATGTAAATGTATAACCCATTTAAAGTAAAATTTAAAAATCTTAAGTGAAAAAAAAATCAAGAAAGATTTCCGTCAGTGTTGTATCCTTTTAGCATACTTATTCAGTCTGTATGCTGAGCACATAATCTGAGAAACTGGACTGTATGAAGAAGAACAGGGCATCAGGATTGAAGGAAGACTCTTTAACAACCTGAGATATGCAGATGACACAACCTTGCTTGCTGAAAGTGAAGAGGACTTGAAGCACTTACTGAAGAAAATCAAAGACTGCAGCCTTCAGTATGGATTACACCTCAACATAAAACAAAAACCCTCACAACTGGATGGATAAGCAACGTCATGATAAATGGAGAAATGATTGAAGTTGTCAAGGATTTCATTTTACCTGTCAAAGCAGTAGTCAAGAAATCAAACGAGTCGGTTCCAACTCATAGCAACTCTGTGTACAACAGAACAAAACACTGCCCGGTCCTGTGCCGTCTTCACAATTGTTGCTGTGTTCGAGCCCATTGTTGCAGCCACTGTGTCAGTCCATCTCATTGAGGGTCTTCCTCTTTTTTGATGACCCTCTACCTTACCAAGCACGATGTCCTTCTCGAGGGACTGGTCCTTCTTGATACCATGTCCAAAGCAGATGACATGAAATCTCGCCATCTTTGCTTCTAGGGAGTATTCTGGCTGTACTTCTTCCAAGACAGATTTGTTCATTCTTCTGGCAGCCCATGGTATATTGAATATTCTTCACCAGTACCATAATTCATATGAATCAGTTCTTCTTCAGTCTTCCTTACTTATTTATTGTATAATTTTCCTTAATCAGTACACATTTTTAAAGTTTTAAAATTTGATGGATTCTGACATATGTAGACACCTGTGAAAACACCACTGTAATCAAGATAAAGAACTTTTCCGTCACCCCCAGAAGTTTCCCTGTGCCCCTTTGTCTTAGCCATCTAGTGCTGCTATAACAGAAATACCCCAGTGGATGGTTTTAACAAAGAGAAGTTTATTTCTTCACAGTAAAGTAGGCTAAAAGTCCAAATTCAGGGTGTCAGCTCCAGGGGAAGGCTTTCTCTCTCTTTCAGTCTTCCCCCGAACTAGGAGTTTCCCCGTGCAGGGACCCCAGCGTTCGACAAGCTCTGCTCCCACCCAGCACTGCTTTCTTGGTGGTGCGAGGTCCCCAACTAACTTTCTGTTTTCTTCCGTTACCTATTATCTCTTGAGAGATAAAAGGTGGTACAGGCCACACCCCAGGGAAACTCCCTTTACATTGGATCAGGGATGTGGCCTGGTAAGGGTGTTACAATCCCACCCTAGTCCTCTTTAACATAACATTACAATCACAAAATGGAGGACAACTGCAGAATACTGGAAATCGTGGCCTAACCAGGTTAATACATTTTGGCGGGGGACATAATTCAATCCATGACACCCTTTTACGATCCATCTTTTTTTCACTATCCCAGGCAAACCTTGATCTGCTTTGTATCACTGTAGAATTGTCTGCATTTTCTGGAGTTTTAGATAAGTATAATCATACAGTAAGTACTTTTTGGATTTCACTTCTTTCGTTCAGTGTAAATACTTGGAGATTCATCCATGTCATTGCACATATCAATAGTTTATCCCTTTAAAGTGCCAAGCAATATCCCATTGAATAGATAATCCCACAATTTGTTTATTCATTCATCTGTGTTTGGACATTTAGGTCGATTGCAGCTTTTTGCTATTACGAATAAAGCTTCTATGAAGATTTGTGTACAAGTCTTTGTGAGGACATACATTTTAACTTTGGGTATTTCATTTATGGTTGGGTCATTTGGATAGTGGATGTTTACCTTTTTAAGAAAACTGCCAAAGTATTTTCCAAAGTATACCATACCATTTCACATTACACCAGCAGTGTATGAGAGTTTCATTTGCCCCATATCCTTGTTAATACTTGGTATACCATTCTTTTTAATTTTAGCCATTCTAATGGATGTATAGCGATATCGTGTAGTTTTAGTTTTGTATTTTCTGGTGATCGGTGCTGTTGAGCATCTTCTCATGTGCTCTTGGCCATTAATATATCTTTCGTGGAGTGTCTTTTGCAATCTTTCCTTCTTTTTTATTGGATTGTCTTATTATATGTATATGTTTATATTAAAGGTCCTTTGTCTGATACATACATTCTGTGAATATTTTCTCCCAGTTTGGCTTGCTTTTTTGTTTTAATGGTATTTTTCAACAACAGAAGTTTTTAATTTTTAAAATTATGAACGAAGTCAGTTTTATCCATTTTTTTTCTGTAATAGTTATGTGCTTATTGTGTTTTGTCTAAGAAACCTTTGCTTATCCCAAGGTTGCAGTTATTTTTCTCTTGTATTTCCTTCTAGAATTTTTTTTACTTTTAGGTTTGACATTTGATTTAGGCTTATGATGCATTTAGAATCAATTTTTGTATATGGTATGAGGTAAAGGTCCATGTTCATTTTTCCCCATATGGATATCCAGTTGTTCTGGCACCGTTTGCTAGAATGATTTTCCTTTCCCTCATTGACTTGCAGTGGCACCTTTGTTGAAAATCAGTTGACCATTTAAGTGTGGGTCTGTTTCTGAATTCCCTAATGTGTTGCACTGATCTACATCTCTCTTCACTTATACCAAACTATCCTGATTACTGTAGCTTTATAGTAAGGGTTGAAGTCAGGTGGAGTAAGTCTTAAAGCTTTGTTCTTTAAAAACTATTCTTTTTCGGTCCTTTGCATTTCCTTATACATTTTGAAATTAGCTTGTCAATTTCTATAAAAAAAGTCTGCCAAATTACTGAAAAAGAAGAAGAAAGTGGGAGGCCTCACTCTACCTGATTTCAGAACCTATTATAGAGCCACGGTAGTCAAAACAGCCTGGTATTGGTACAACAACAGGCACATAGACCAGTGGAACAGAATTGAGAACCCAGATATAAATCCATCCACATATGAGCACCTGATATTTGACAAAGGCCCAGTGTCAGTTAATTGGGGAAAAGATAGTCTTTTTAACAAATGGTGCTGGCATAACTGGATATCCATTTGCAAAAAAATGGAACAGGACCTATACCTCACACCAAGCACAAAAACTAACTCCAAGTGGATCAAAGACCTAAACATAAAGACTAAAACAATAAAGATCATGGAAGAAAAAATAGGGACAACCTTAGGAGCCCTAATACAAGGCATAAACAGAATACAGAACATTACCAAAAATGACGAAGAGAAACCAGATAACTGGGAGCTCCTAAAAATCAAACACCTATGCTCATCTAAAGACTTCACCAAAAGAGTAAAAAGACCACCTACAGACTGGGAAAGAATTTTCAGCTATGACATCTCCGACCAGTGCCTGATCTCTAAAATCTATATGATTCTGTCAAAACTCAACCGCAAAAAGACAAACAACCCAATCAAGAAGTGGGCAAAGAATATGAACACACACTTCACTAAAGAAGATATTCAGGCAGCTAACAGATACATGAGAAAATGCTCTCAATCATTAGCCATTAGAGAAATGCAAATTAAAACTACGATGAGATTCCATCTCACTCCAACAAGGCTGGCATTAATCCAAAAAACACAAAATAATAAATGTTGGAGAGGCTGTAGAGAGATTTGAACTCTTATACACTGCTGGTGGGAATGTAAAATGGTACAACCACTTTGGAAATCTATCTGGCGTTATCTTAAACAGTTAGAAATAGAACTGCCATACAACCCAGAAATCCCACTCCTCGGAATATACCCTAGAGAAACAAGAGCCTTCACACAAACAGATATATGTACACCCATGTTTCTTGCAGCTCTGTTTACGATAGCAAAAAGCTGGAAGCAACCAAGGTGTCCATCAACGGATGAATGGGTAAATAAATTGTGGTATATTCACACAATGGAATACTACACATCGATAAAGAACAGTGACGAATCTGTGAAACATTTCATAACATGGAGGAACCTGGAAGGCATTATGCTGAGCGAAATCAGTCAGAGGCAAAAGGACAAATATTGTGTAAGACCACTATTATAAGATCTTGAGAAATAGTAGAAACTGAGAAGAACACATACTTTTGTGGTTACGAGGGGGAGAGGGACGGAGAGGGTTTTTTACTGATTAGTAGATAAGAACTGCTTTAGGTGAAGGGAAGGACAACACTCAATACATGGAAGGTCAGCACAATTGGACTGGACCAAAAGCAAGGAAGTTTCCGGGATAAAATGAATGCTTCAAAGGTCAGCGGAGCAAGGGCGGGGGTTTGGGAACCATGGTTTAAGGGGACTTCTAAGTGAATTGGCAAAAAAATTCAATTATGAAAACATTCTGCATCCCACTTTGAAATGTGGCGTTTGGGGTCTTAAATGCTAACAAGTGGCCATCTAAGATGCATCAATTGGTCTCAACCCACCTGGATCAAAGGAGAATGAAGAACACCAAGGTTACACGACAACTAAGAGCCCAGAAGACAGAAAGGGCCACATGAACCAGAGACCTACATCATCCTGAGACCGGAAGAACTAGTTGGTGCCCGGCCACAATCGATGACTGCCCTAACAGGGAGCACAATAGAGAACCCCTGAGGGAGCAGGAGACCAGTGGGATGCAGACCCCAAATTCTCATAAAAAGACCAGACTTAATGGTCTGACTGAGACTAGAGGGATCCCGGCGGTCATGGTCCCCAAACCTTCCGTTGGCACAGGACAGGAACCATCCCCGAAGACAACTCATCAGACATGAAAGGGACTGGACAGTGGGTAGGAGAGAGATGCTGATGAAGAGTGAGCTATTTATATCAGGTGCACACTTGAGACTGTGTTGGCATCTCCTGTCTGGAGGGGGGATGGGAGGATAGAGAGAATTGGAAGCTGGCAAAATTGTCACGAAAGGAGAGACTGGAAGGGCTGACTCATTAGGGGGAGAGCAAGTAGGAGTATGGAGTAAGATGTATATAAACTTATATGTGACTGACTTGATTTGTAAACGTTCACTTGAAGCTCAATAAAAGTTAATAAAAAAAAAAAAAGATTCCACCAGCTTGTCCTAAAACCCTAAAAAAAAAAAAAAAGCCTGCCAGAATTTTTGTTCTGATTGTATTCAATCTGTGCATCAATTTGGGGAGAATTGTATTCTTTGATAAAATTGAGTCTTCTAATTCATGGACATAGTGTTTCTGTTCATTTATGTGGGTCTTTTAAAGTTTCCCTCAGCAGTGTTCTGTAACACTTTTTCTGTCAGATTTATTCCTAAGTGTTGTTTGTGTTTTGATGCTAGTATAAATGGGATTTTTGGTGGGAGGGGATTGCTTCTTAAACTTAATTTTGTTATATAATAGTGTAAAATAATAATATATTTTCAAAGTCAGATCTACAAAATAAGGTACCTATTCCTGTGCTTTACACACTGTTCTCTTAACCTTTAATCTTTAATACACTTTTTTTGTTTATTATATTTTAAAGCACATAATGCTCACCTTCTATGCTTGTTTGCCAGCCCCTCCCTTTCCCTTCATAATTACGTTCATAAGTGCTCCGTGCCAATTTTATTTTACAGCAACATGTAAAAAAAAAAAAAAAGTTGGCATAGTGGCCCTTACAAAAATACCTCGTAATAGGTGCTGTAGTACACATTCGTTAAGTGAATGAATCCTTGCCAACAGTCTTTATGTGTAAGCAATACTCTGTTCTTTTCTAACCTCAGAAAGTATCATGCTATTAGCCATACTTGATTTTGGGCTGCTAAGTTCTGCCATTTATGCCCATTAGGCTGGCTGTTCCCTATTCCCCAAACGCTTTTCACTGCATACGTTTGTGTTATCTTGATACTTTGTGAACTGTATTGAAATTTCAATTTGGTAGTTAAGGGAAAGTGTTGGCATAACAGAATGACTGTTTAGTATTGTTGGGTATAGGTGGAAAAGTTCTTTTATAATCATTGTCTTTGAAAATTTCATCTGGTAAAGAGTACTTTTCCATATGCTTATTTTCTTAAAACTTTCTCCCTTCATTTCATTCTTAAAAGTTAATGGGAAAAGCACATATGCGTGGAAAATTTTGCGTTATAAAAGTGGTTTCAGAGCAGACCAGAATACACGTCTTGTTCCCCAGAACTTCTCTGAGTCCAATAATGCTACCACAGCAATGAGTAGGACTTTATCAACTGGACTGCTGAAAGAAAGCTGGGTTTTGGCAAATTATTGGAAAGCTCTTCATTAATTATGATATTAGATCAAAATACCTTGAAAAGGTACCAAGTTGTTTTGTAAATATGTCCCTGAGGGGATTTTATTTTGGGGGAGTAGGAAGGGTAAATATACATGTGCACCCACACTGTATTTATTTCATACACACACTAATGTGATTTTTTTTTTTATTGTGCTTTACAAATCAAGTCAGTCGTTCATACAAAAACTTACATACACCTTGCTATGTTGCTCTCGTCCTAATGAGACAGCACATTTCTTTCCACCCTGTATTTCCTGTGTGCATTCAGCCAGCTTCTGTCTCCCTCTGCCTTCTCACTTTCCCTCCAGACAGGAGCTGCCCACATAGTCTCGTGTGTCTGCCTGAGCCAAGAAGCTTAGTCCTCACTGGTGTCATTTTCTATCCCATTGTCCAGTCCATTCCCTGTCTGAAGAGCTGGCTTTGGAAATGGCTCCAGTCTTGGGCTAACGAAAGGTCTGGGGACCATGACCTCCAGAGTCCTTCTAGTCTGAGTCAGACCATTAAGTCTGGTCTTTTTACGAGAATTTGAGGTCTGCACTCCACTGCATTTCTGCTCCATCAGGGATTCTCTGTTGTGTTCCCTGCCAGGGCAGTCATCGGTTGTAGCCAGGCACCATCTAGTTCTTCTGGTCTCAGGCTGATGTAGTCTCTGATTTATGTGGCCCTTTCTGTCTCTTGGGCTCATAATTACCTTGTGTCCTTGGTGTTCTTCATTCTCCTTTTGCTCCATGTGGGTTGAGACCCATTGATGCATCTTAGATGGCCACTTACTAGCATTTAAGACCCCAGACGCCACTCACAAAAGTGGGATACAGAGTGTTTTCTTAATAGATTTTATGATGCCAATTGACTTAGATGTCCCCTGAAACCAGGGTCCCCAGACCCCTGCCCCTGTACTCTGGGCTTTGAAGTGTTTGGTTTATCCAGGAAACTGCTTTGCTTTTGGTTTAGTCTAGTTGTGCTGACCTCGCCTGTATTGTGTGTTGTCTTTCCCTTCACCTAAAGTAGTTCTTGGTGATTTTCTTTTAGTTGTGATTTTCTTTCATTAACCATGAGATAGGAAAAACAGCTGTGGAAAATAGTTTGGCACGTCCTCTAAAAGTTAAATATAGAATTACATACGGCCCAACAATTCTACTCCTAGGCATATACCCCAAAAAACTGAAAGCAGAGACACATACGTGTACACCAGACAGATACGTGATCATTGCATCATTATTCACAATAGCCAAAAGGTAGAAACAACCCAGGTGTCCATCAAGAGGTAAACAGATGGACAAAATGTTGTATATACATATGATGGAGTATTATTCAGCCATAAAGAAAATTGAGGTTCTTACATATGTGATGACATGGGTGAACCTTAAAGACATTATGCTGAGTGATATGAGTCAGTCACAAAAGGACAAATATTATATGATCTCATTTATAGGAAATATCTAGAATAGGCAAATGCATAGAAACAAAAGTTTGTTAGTGGTTACCAGGGACTTGCGGGGGTGGGGAATGGGGAGTTATGGCTTAACAGATCCCTAAGTTTGTGTTTGCAGTAATGAAAAACATTTGGAAATGGATACTCATGATTGCACAGTATGCTGAATATAATTAACATAATGGAATTGTACATTTAAAAATGGTTAAAATGGCAAGTGTTTTATTATATGCATCTTACCACAATAAAACTAAAAAATAAAAAAAGGAAAAGCAAACAACAAAGGATGTATGTGGCCATACACATGGGGTCACTATGAGTCAGAATCGACTCCACAGCATCAGGATTTTTGTTTTGTTTTGGGTCAGGGAGTATGGGCTAATGAGAAAGAGGAAAGGAAAGCCCTGGGAGGTACAGATTGGGATAAGAATGGGATTTCCTATTCCTCACATCGTCTGCTTTGGGGCAGCCCTTCTTAAGTAATTAAGTTGGATGTACTTTTAGTGATAATCTTAGCTAAATGTTATTCATGTGTTTCCATTTAGCTTCTTTAGGGTTCAGTTTTCTCAACTGTAAAACGAGGGGGTCAGTCTTGATTTCTCTTTTCCAAATTTCTTTCATTCATGTACCACTTTCATGATAGCCAAGTCCACATTGTATCCGTATACTGTTGTTCACTGGAGATTTTTCTCTAAATTGACTCTCCTCTTTTTAAAAGGAAACTTTATGTCCCTTCCCTAAATGGAAAATAGTACACGATAAAATAAACACATACATAATAAATTATATTCATCCATGTGTCATCTGAAATCATTCATTGGTGTCACCAATGAGTGGTATGATTGCCATATGGCAGTTAAACACCCTTTTCACTGATCTGTAAGGTTTTTTTTCCGGTTTTAACACTTTATAAAGTCTGTTCTACTTTGCTCACATAGTTGAGATTTCTTGTTAGAATTTTATTGGCCTCCCCCATAAAACAAAGGCTAGTTTGGTTATTAGCATTTATTTTAATAGCTGAAGTTTGAACAGTCATTTTTTATAGAAATTTTCTGTGAATATGATTATATGATGTGCTCCTGTGGCAGCATTGACTTAGAGGGAGAAGAACTTCAAAACTGAAAAATCGTTTGGCTCATTGAACTAAACACGGAAAGAAAGTCATGAGATTCAGTGGTAGAGGTGGGGGTGAGGTGGGCTTCCAGCATTTTTCAGGGATCATTTTTTATGCTGCCTGTCCTAGGTAAGTTCTAGGTAAGTATTAGAATAAAACTGAGCACTAAATGTAGCACTTTGTAACCCAATTTTAAAAGTGTTTTGGTCTTTCTTTTTTAAAACAACGTAATATCTGCTTTTAGATTTCTTCAGAGGCCCCACAGTGTCAAATATCCGCCTGGCTGGTTTAGAGTATGTTCTGCACTTCACTGCACTGAATGGGAAGATTCACTTTCGAAGCTATAAGTAAGTCCGTGCTTTTGTAAATCCTCAGGGTTGGTGTTTTAGTGTGACTGTTTTATAGCGCTCAAACCTGGAATTGATGTCAAGTCAGAAGTTTGTTAGGAGAATTTGCAGAATAGCGGTGGCAGCAGCTCTGTGCTCATCCTCAGTTTGATCATCCACTGGTAACCCATACATCTGAAACCTTATTTTTCCAGGGCACCAAAGCCTCTAATGCTATACTCTCTGAGTCTAGAACACTAATTCAGCCCTGGCTTCCCCTAGCTTTATGCAGTAACTCCTTGTTTTTCCTGACTAGATTTGCAGCACTAAGCTGTACATCTTGTGCCAGCCAAAGTAAATCTCAAAATCCCGGGTCCAAAAAATGGAATATCTGAAGGGAACAAGAAGATTTAATGGCCAGAATCATTTTACCTTTTCTCTCCAGACTAGTTCCTCTGCCTCCCGCTTCTACTATGATGCCATTTATATAAATCTTAGCAAGCGATTTTTGTTTTTTTTTTGAGGTAAGCTTAATACTTTTTTCCTTTTTAAAAATAAAGTATTGCCACTGGCTGGTACAGACCACATTTTCCTAGAGAATACATTGACTTCTACAATCGCCTTTCTTTGTACAATGAATTCAGACTTTGATGCACATCTTGAGCTGTGGTGTGGCGGCGCAGCCTGCGAGCTCAGTGTTGACAGCGTGGTCTGTACAGTACTGCTTGTTTGTTCAGCATTTGTGGACTTCAGTGTTTCTTACATGGCTTTAAATTTTTTTGGGGGGGTCTCCTTCACAGTGGAGTACATCGAGGATCAGCTTATGTTCGGTGAACATCCAAATGAAACTAAATATTCACCTCTTTTGGCAATGAATGATTTCAATCTTTGTCTTAGCTGTATTGAGTCAGAGATAATTTATTTCTTCTTACCATATCATTAGTACTACGACTTCCATTTTTCTGTTTTCCTTTCATTAAATAAATAAATAAAAGGCAAAATGTAGTAAATACCCAAATGATTACCTGATATAATTAGGGATTTTATTATCATTTTTAGATAGTTGTGGTTGAGAGCTTCTGACATATGTTGTTTGAGTATCTACAGTTGATTTGGGTATTTCCAGGATGTGTTATACTATAAATTAAGTGGCTCCTATTTAGAGAACAAGAAATCAAAGATGAAAAACTGCTAACATAAAAAAATTATTTTTGAAAACTCTGCTAAATATAGAGACTTTGAGGATACAAAGGAGGTAGAGGTATAAAGATAAAAGTCTTTGAGATTGAGAACAATGACTAATAAGAATAGCCTAAAATTCCTTCATGGTGAACAATTACAAAGTATTTGCTTTTACCAGAATTTATATTTAGGGAAAAGAAAGATTTATTTGTAAAGAAAGAAACGAATGCAAAGAGAATAAAGCAAAATGAGCAGAAAATGAGCAAATCACACTTAAGACCCAGGGTAAATCGGCAGTGTCTACATATATCCATCCCATCCACTTAATTTAAGAAGAATATGATTTCTGGAATCAACTTTAGTTTAGCATGGCATCTCCCGTAATGGAAAAAAAAAAGTTTTATTTTTTTAACATCAGAGATCCTAGTGTAAAAGTTTACATAGGTGTATTCATATGTACGCTATAATGCCTGTTAGTTGTTAATTTGAAATAGAAAATGGGCAGCATGATTGAAAGCAAGCTGCTATGGAAAAAATCACTAAACACGTGGCTGAGCTTAGCATTCAAGGTCTGCGGTGCTTGTGCAGGGGAGGAAAAGGAGGCTGCAGGAAGTGAGCATCACCTCCAAGCCTGGGGACCTGGCGCTGGGCTTAGCCACATGACATGGGCACTACTTCTCGGAACCTCTTTTTCTTCGTCTGCATAATGTAGCAGTTCCATACAGGTCATCTCCACCCTCTGAGGTCTATGAGTCAGTAGTACGGGGGAAATGCACAGGTCGATGGTTCTCTAGAGAAGCTAAACCAGTGAATCGTGTGTGTGTATATATATGTATAAATGTATATACGTACACAGAGAGATTTATCTCAAGGAAATGGCTCACACAGTTATACAGGCTGGCAAGCCCCAAGTCCTTGGGTCAAAAGCATTTGGCTGAAAGCTTCTCCTGACTCACGTAGCTGCAGGGGCTGGCGAACCCAAGATCAGCTGGTCAGACAGCAGGCTGCTGGCTCAAGACCCAAGATGTGGAGGTCAGATGATGATGAGCCAGATGTAGGAGGATCCAGAGCGAGCAAAAGCCACCGAGTGTTACCAGATCATCTGTATATATTAGATGTGAGGCCCTCCCCACCCCCCACCGGAAACTTGCCTTATAACTGATTATCTGATCACATCAGATCATATCATGGAGGTGATTACATTATATCACAACATGGAGGATAATGATACCATTATGTCACTGACACATTACATTGTTACATAACTGCCAAACCACTGAGAATCATGGCCCAGCCAAGCTGACACACAACCTTAACCATTGCAGATGGGAACATGCTAGAGAAGGGTGTCTGATTTAAAGTAACATCCCAGGCATTCTCACATGGTGCAGTGCCTTGTCCTTACTTGCTTTCTTGGCTACTGCAACTTAGGCCTTAAGCAGTTTATCTGTAAGTGGTAATGCTTAGTATTCACACACATTATTTGTGAAAATTAATAGCGCTTATAAGATGGTTTTGAGCTTCTTAAATGAAAGGACCTCTGAACATGAAATTAATATAACTTTGACCTGACCTTCTGGGGAAATAAATAATAAGAATTATTGACCTGTTCCTGCACACCCTATAATTAATTCCTCGTATGTGAGTGACCATTTGTATTCCTTGGCGTCTTGTATTTACTGTAGGGCCTGACTATAGTCACAGCTGTTTACTGTGAAACAGACTACCAGGTATGTCTTTGTTGTGATATTGGCTAGGTTTTCCAGGGAGAAATATGCAATAACAGGAAGTAATTAATGTACCTTAAAAAGCAAACAACATTATAAGCAAGGAGTTTAATGAAAACAGAGAATGTCAGCTGAAGAGAGGGGTATGAGAGGGAAAAAAATCAGGAAGTTACATTTTGAACAAGAGTAGTAATACCAATCTTTTTCAAGAATTAGACAAATAATACAAATATATATATATAGAAATTGCCTCTTAGCATATCTACCAGTCAGAGCCCACCTGAGAGGGAAAAACTGGGTTCTGTGTGTATCTCTGCATCTTGTACCATACAGCCTTGCAGAACTGAATGTCACTTTTGATTTAGAATTTACAGGAAAAGCAAAACAAAGAACCTTGAGGTTAGGACCTGAGAGGGAGATTAGACATATGATGTAAAAATCATGGGCAGTGTTTAACTGGAGACGTGAAGGCCTGGGATGGAAATGACTATCTTTCAAAAGGGAAAAAGTGTAGTGTGTGTGATAGAATGGGGGTGAAGGAAATGGTTTTAATTTTAGGTTTTTTTTTTTTTAACAACTGATTATCTAATAGTGTCTTCATTGTGCTTCACATGATCCCCAAAATCTATTTATAAATTTTCTATTTCTATAGAGAAAATTAATGAATTAAAACTGGTGATTGAACATCTTTAAAAAAAAAAATATGTTGCCTCTGTAGAGACAGTAATCAGCAGGTTAGGTTATTTTTTAAAGGATTAACAGTTGAGAAGTTTAATTTATCATTAAAGAAAAGCAAATCCATTAGCATGAAGGATGTAATATTAATTTCACAAAAGAAAAATCAGTGTATTTCAGATACTGAACTCAGAACCTCTTGGCCTATAGGTACTGTTTGAAGTTGTTAGATTCCAACAAGAAAAAAGAGAAGTAGCATTTTTTGGTGTGTATTGGGGTGGAGGGGGATAAGAGATCTATCATATGATTAAGTATTGTTTGATATATTTTAAACCTATAATATAAATTATAGTCTCAATACTTTAGGTTTTAATAAAGGAAAAGGATAGGCCTCTTATTAGAAACTATATGCAGAGAAATGAAAACTGGCAAACGTTTTATTTCTGTCAATTTGATATGCCAGTGAACATACTCAGAGTAATGGTTAAGATAAGGTTTTCTACTTGGATAGTATGGCACCGTAACTTAATTCTTCAGTAAAATAGCAACATGGGTAGTTACACGTGTCGCTGTTGTTGGGTACTGTCAAGTTGACTTTCGACTAGTAATGACCCCATATGACAGAGTAGAACTGCCCCATAGAATTTTTTTGGCTGTAATTTCTACAGAAGCTGATGGCTAGATCTTTCTCTGTGGAGCTGCTGGGTGAATTTGAATTGCTAGTATTTTAGTTAGCAGCCAAGTGCTTAATTATTGCACTATGTGCAGTGGTGCTTGGGTGATATGAATCCATCAGGCGTGGAATAAGCTGTTCTGGTTGACAAGTTTTTCAGTTTGCTGAAAAGAAGCACTTCAGGTGGTGGAAAATCTTTTTAGTTGAAATTTTACATGTAATTTCCCTGATTGTTGTACTGTACTGTACCCTGTATCTTGATGAAGTATGTGAGTGTATCATTACATATATCAGTTATTTGGCGGTACCAAAAATGTGGATGCAAATCAGAAGTACATGTGATACAGCAGTCAAGTGGTCACTGCTCCCAAAGGGGTCTTTGAATTAGCTTTTAGGGAAGATGTTCTGATAGCAGCCAGTTATACCTTCTAAAAATATTTTCCCCCCACAGTGAGCATGAAATGGGCATTCTCTCTGATCTCTTCTGGAACCACTGTGAAGAGAGTGGCCTAGGGCTTTCATCTAGGCTGTCCTTTTGCCTGTGCTTGCCCCCCGTCAAGCCCCATAGTAATATTCACATTAATTAAAAAAAAAAAAAACTGGCATAGTTTTTTTATTGTCCTTGTTTTTAACACTTCTGCTCTTTACATATTCCAGGCTGATTTTTTTCGGAGGGAGGCTTGTTCAAGTGGGTATAAATTACTGTGTCCGCTACAGCATTTCTATTACCATCACTCCTCTGCAGCCAGTAGGTGCACCTCTGTGAGTGAACTGGTGGCTGGCCCGGAAGCATGTGACGCTCTTCGGGCTCAAAGAGCTGCACGTGGCTTTTGCACACTCTTCCTGCTCCCTGGTGTTTGCTGCTCTCCTGCGTATTCCTTACTGTGTTTTTCTCTTTGATTCCTTCTTCTCTTGTGTCTCCTGCTTCCTGTCCCACACCCTCGCTTTTGTGTAAAAAGGCCTGTCTTTTATAAACATTATTATTCAATCAACCCTTTTTTCCTTGTGGAGACCTGGCTCCTGTAACAAATTGAGTATAATCTTTAGGTCTTTAGCTGTTCTTCCAATATTACTCGCAAAAAGGATTTGCTTTCCTTTTGTTCCCAGATCCAGAGCTATTTTGGGCCTGTAATATCCATAAAGCTGTGGTTTTGTTATATTAAGATTTTTAAGTTCATCCCAATCCAGAAATCAGTAAATGTCTGCTATAGAGGAAAGTTTATTCTGAATGGGTTGATTTACCTCCCAGTCTTAGAGATATATAAGAAATTGTTAATCAAGATGTTTCATATTGTTCCAAAGATCCGATTCAAATTTTTATGCTAATTAAGTTTGGCCTTCTAGACATATTGTGTCTTTTCACAGAACTATAATTCTCTTCAACAGAAATATTTTGGGGGAAGAACTTTTTTATAAAAGTTAAGGCAGCTTTTCTTTTTTCCTTTTTTCATATAGGTTGCTGTTGAAGAAATCTGGTTGCAGAACACCCCGGATTGAGTTGGAAGAGATAGGACCCTCTTTGGATCTGGTTCTGAGGAGGACGCACCTGGCATCAGATGATCTTTATAAGCTATCTATGAAAATGCCTAAAGCCCTCAAGGTATATGACTCATAGATTGGTGTCACATTATTTGCATATCCCATTCATGTTTCCCGGAAGGATTTAACTGAGGCATATTACATTAAAGGACATACATAATGAAAGCAATATAGATATAATTGAACTCCCAGAGGCAAGACAAAGAGGAAGAAGCAGATAAGCCAGTTATGAAGGATAATAACAGAGTTGCAGAAACCAGGCATCTGGTTTATAAATAATAAAAAAAAATAATACAGCAAAACCACAACATTTTCTCAACTTTCTTATTAAAAATTTTAATAAGAGTAATAATCATTTTGGGCATCATGAAGCCTGGGATTTAGAGCACAGAGTGTATAAACCACACGTATGTATATGTTCTAGCTTTTAACCATTTTTTAAAGACAAGTATAAATGGCATCTGTGGAATGCCAATAAAGATTGAAATGATAGTTGCAATTCCTTAAGCTAAACACAGGAAATTCTCTGCGTGTCGGTTGTTAAGGTAGTCAGTAGGCTTGCTTCTCAAAGTGTGGTCTGACAATTGACTTGAGGATTGTTAGAAGTGAAGAATCTCAGACCTCACCCTAGACTTACTTAATCAGAAGCTGCATGTTACAAGACCCAGGGTGTTTTGTATGCACATTTAAGAAGAAAGGTCTGTATGGGCTATATAGCATTCAAGGGGTGCTCACTAATGGAAATGGTTAGTAAGACAGAGCATTTGTTATCAGTTCATAAGAGTAAAAAAAAAATAGAGACCATTAAATATTTTGGGTTTATTTTATTGTTTTTAAAAAAACATTCTTGTTTTATAGCCAAAGAAGAAGAAAAATATCTCCCATGATACTTTTGGTACAACTTATGGAAGGATTCACATGCAGAAGCAAGACCTAAGCAAATTACAAACCAGGAAAATGAAGGGGTTGAAGAAACGACCAGCAGAAAGGATAACAGTAGAAAAAGAGGAGAATAAATCAAAAAGAATTAAAAAAAATTGATGGAATTTAACCAAGAACTACAGTTTTATTTTATTCTTTTTAAGAGAATTATCAAGCATCAATTAGCCCATTCACACTTTCTTATAAAATTTCACTGTATATTTTTATAACATGATAATTTACCTAACCTATGTATTATGTATGTTATTATGAGCAGTAATGTACTAGTATTGTTTAAAATTTCCTATTTGAGCTGTTATACTCTTGTGTAGTACCATTTTTTCCCTGTGATATGATACAGTCTCAAAAAGTGGGTGAGTGAGTGGAGAGGGATCTCCAGAACAAACATGGGTGGTTTTAGAAAATTTCTGGGTTAAGCATTAGATAAGGGGAAAAAGCCACGTAAAGTAGAAATGGCCCAAAGGAGCTGTATACGCACTCAGTATGAACTACCTGGATGCTAACCCCATCTCCCAACATTCACCTGCAACCTGATTTTTATTTTTTACCTTATGATTATTTTGCCTGAAATGCTACCAGTTAGAGATTCCCTTGAGATTTTAAGCTTTTATCTCTTAAAACAGGTCTCTGAGAGGGGTGTCCACTCTGATCATTGACCCATTAGTATTGATTATCTTAAGAGATTCTGTTACTAAGTGGAGCCCCCTTCCTCTCTAAGGAAAAGGGAGTTTTGATAGAGGTAGAAGTGAGAAAGGAGAGAAGGATGAGTTTAAAGCACAGGGCATGTTAGGGTACTAGGCAACCCAAGGTAGCTAAAGGTTTCACGAAGGCGCTGGTTATTTGCAGACGGAGCAAGAATAAGCTAAAGCCAAAGTGCTTATTTGGAAATTTTCTTGAAGACTGGCCCTGTGCCTAGGAACATGAAAAGGAGCTTCCTACTTCCTCCTCCTGGTGCTGCATACTTGTTCTCTTAGAGTAGAGTGGCAAAGAATCCACTTTATACAAGTGCAAGCCAGTTGTGTTGTAAAAGCACAAACGTACATAAATCATAATTTGTTATTTGAAGTAGAAGTGTTTTTTATTCATGTCAAGGAGTTCCTCCATGCCTGTGTGTGCATTCTTTTATGTGTGCGATCTTGATTTAGTCCAGCTACAGGTCAACAGTTCTGACACAAAGCAAAGGCTGGAGTCTTCAGTTTCACCTTTTGTATTCTTTCGTTTCTCTTGCAAATCCTTTTCTTAGCCTTCCCTCTCCCCACCCCTTTCCAAATGGCTAATATCCTGCTGTCCCCATAAAAATGAGGAAGCTGGTATTACTCATATCTGTTGCTTGATTATACATTTAACCAAAGACCACACAGCCTTTTCTCTGAGGTAGACATTTGCATTTAATTTTAAGCCTTCTATATTTATAGGGGGCCTGGGGGCTAAAGTGACTCATTTCTTACCATCTTCAAGTATACGGACAATAGCTGGGAAAAAGGGGAGCCATGAAAGGAGCATCAGAGAGGATGGACCAGTAGTCTTTCTAGATGCCTGTTCTCCTGACTGGTCTAGCTGATGCCAGTGGAGATTGAGATTCAGCAGGCAAACCAATGGATGTCTGTCACCAACCACTTACAGGACCTACCACATCTTGACCCCTCCATCAGAAAGAACTACCCCAGCACTTACCTACCTGCATGTTAACTTCAGTCAATCTTAACAAAGATGGCCACATTTTCAGCATGTAGGACATTGTCGTAAGGGTGTCTGAGATTTGGTAATACATCCCTTTGCTTCCTATGTAATTTTTATCTCATAATGGAGGGTCTAATAAGTATTGGAATGCATCCTCTTCACTAACAGAGATACATATTATTACTAAAATTTAACTAAAAAGACTTTGCTGAAATTTTTTGTTGAATCGGCTGGAGTCTTTAATCACTGTTCATATCACTTTTTTTTTGGAGGCACACTCTGATCTCCAGTAGTCCTTGCACTTTAGAGTAGAACATATATAAATTGAAAACAACATGTATTCATTTTAACAGAGGTGGTAAATTGCTGGTCTTTTAAGTTTTTAACTCTGGATTTTGGTAGATGAGGAAAACAGGTTATTTTTTCATACTAGGCTCCTCGTATTTTTTCCTAGGATGTTACTACTAGTACCAAGGTACATATAACTTCATAAAACTTGGTTCCCTTTTATAACTTAAGTGCTGACATTTGTTTTCTTGGTGTTGAAAATAATCCTAAGTATACATAAATATTACCAAATTCAAGAAAGGAGTGGGGGGAGGGGCTTACACAAATTGGTTCTCAATGATCTGTCTAGCATCTTTGGATCTCTCTTTATATTTTTAAGTCATATCAAGGCCCCCACCATGAGATGGTGAGGCCAGAAAAGGATTCAAAGAAGCTTTAAAATAAGTTAAAACTACTGCTACAGTTAGACAAGGGGCAATTCGGTGTTTTTTAAAAATTGAATTTCAGGTATCGGTGCTTTTTCTATCATTAAAAGTGCAAAAACAGGATCTTCATTATGTCCTTAAAACATGTTTAATAGATCATAGATATGATCAAAACTGACACACCCTGATGCTCTCTGAGCACTTAAATGAGATTTAAAAGGACAAGGACCCAAGTTAAAGATGGCACAAAACCATAGGCAGTACTAGTAAGTGGCATGGATCTCTAAGAGCAGTGTTAGAGGCATTAGTTCCCAGAGTTTTTCAAGAAATGCAAAGAAAATAACAAGGCTTAGTTTTGTGCTTGTAGCAGTAGTATGACAATACAAACAGGGAGAAGTCCAATGATAGGACAGAAGGCAGAAGTCCAAACTCTTATTTCCACCCTTAGAAAATGAGAGGGAATAGAGCCACTGTGGTTGAGAAGGAAGTGGGGCTTGAGAGAGTAATTCCAACCTCAAGGTGGGTGAGATGAGGTACGGGAAGCGCTTGACTGACTGAAATGACTTGGAGTCTCTTGCCCCAGACAAGTTAAAAATTTTTTTTAATATTGTGTTTTAGGTGAAAGTTTACACAGCAAATCAGGCTGCATCTGAAAATTTTTATACTAATTATTCCATGACATTGGTTATCGTTTTCACAATGTGTCAGCATTCTCACTTCCATTCTGTTTGTTCTGTTTCCGTTGATCTAGCTTCTGCTCCTCATCTTTGCTTTTGAGTAAATGTTGACTCTTTGGTCTCATATAGTTGATTGTTTAAGGGGGGACATGACTTATGGGTAATATTATTTTATAAGCCAATCTAATATTTGGCTGAAAAGTGACCTCCAGGAGTAGCTTCAGTGCCAAGTTCAAAGGGTATCTTAGGGTGATAGTCTCAGGGGTTTCTCTAGTCTCTATCGGTCCAGTAGGCCTGGCCTTTTAGGAATTTGGATTGTGTTCTACATTTTTCTCGCATTCTATCTGGGACTTTCTATTATGTGCCTGGTCAAAACAGGTAGTGTTACCAATTGCCAATCTGACACAATGGGTCCTTGTCTTTTCCTGAGTAAGAATATACATGAAAGACAAACTTTATCTTCAGCAAGCTTTATTTTGCTTGAGTCAAGCAGAAGAAGTCGGGGGGATCTAAGCCTCTCCGAAAGACTGACTCAAAAAGGGAAGCAAGGCTAGGTCTTACATGGGTTTGGTGGAGACAATAATGAATATTTAGTGGGCTTCTTTCAAGGGGCGGGTACTTCTCAGAATGTCGGTGTATGTTAATTAGGTTGCTATGTTAATTAGGTTGCGTGCATTTGGAATCTAAGATGGAACCTGCTGATAGTCAAGATGGAGCCCTCTCGGCAGCCCTTGGCATCACTTATGGGATATATATAGCGCAAGCACACTTGATCTTTGGCAGCTACATCGCCATCTTCAGAGAGCTAAGGAAGATCAAACAGCAGTCACACTCTGCTCCTCTTTGCATATGGAGCCTGCAAAGGAGGGCACTAGAAAGACACTAAAAAGGAGATAGTAATTCATGGGCTGCCCCAATCCTATCTCATGTTGACAGGGTGGGTCCCTGTTTACCCAACTTCCTGAAGGTAATCTTTTTAAAAGCTCTTTTGTTCCACCAGCACAGTTAACCCTATCTGTCTCACGATGGAAACCCTGGTGGCGTAGTGGTTAAGTGCTATGGCTGCGAACCAAGAGGTTGGAAGTTCAATCCTCCAGGCGCTCCTTGGAAACTATGGGGCAGTTCTACTCTGTCCTATAGGGTCACTATGAGTCGGAATCCACTCGACGGCAGTGGGTTTGGTCTCATGATAGGGTATGGTTCCTGTTTACCCAACTTCTAGATGATAATCTTTTAAAAGCTCTTTTGTTCAGCCACTGGCACAGTTAACACTATCTGTCTCAGTAGTGGTAGCCAGGCACCATCTAGTTCTTCTGGTCTCAGGTTAGAAGAAACCAATGGGTTTGTGTGGGACAATCAGTTAATCTTAAAGAAATTCTAGGAAAGTAGAGTGAAGCAGAGAACTGGTGACGGGCAGATGTCTACATTTGACCTCAGCAACATTTTGTAAAGAATCATGTTGCTAGCTCTTACTTACAAATGGAAGTAGTTGTTGCTGGTAGCCCTCAAGGTTTACTGGAAGCTAACAGTGTCAACTGATCACATTTACTTTTTTGAAAGAGGTACTTGGCTGGTAGATTAGGAGGGTTGAACAAATGGCGTGGTGGAGGGCTCAGACCTCTAATTTCACAAGGAGTATGGAAAATCAAGATCAACAGCCCAATGCTGATTCCTATGAGGTGAAGGTCAGACATACCTCCTCTTTCTGCCATCTTTAACAATTCTGACACTAACTACCCCTTCTATAGCACTCTCTACTTCTCTGCTGAGTTCGATAATTCATTGCAGTGGCCACACAGAACTCACAGACAATACTCACAACTATGGGATTTATCAGTGAAGTAACAGGTTACAATTCAGGCTCAGGAACACTCAGGATACAGTTCTTCCATCAGGACAGCCTCTTCTCAGCCATGCCTTCAGGCACCCTCTGGCCCTTGGCCTCTGGCCTGCTCTGTCAAGTGTTACAAAGCTCTTTCAGCTCTGCTGATAAGTGCCCCAAGGCACCCCACTCAGCCAGTAAGCCTTGGCCTGAAGGCACTCAGCTTTACCTTTGCGTATCAGCAAACCTAGCTCCACCAACTTGCCAGGGGGACCTACTCTGTCAGCAAGTCTTTTGCCTGAAGGCACTCAGCTTTCTCCCTCCGGCCCATCACGCCATCTCCTGCCAGCCTCCTGCCGATCCTGCCCATCTGCCTCTGCTGCCACCTTTTCTCTGTCATCATTTCTTGCCATCTTCGGTGTTGCATTTCTCTCTTGGTCTCCTGGTTCCAGGAACTTCTCAGCACAGAGATCCTCAGTCCAAAGGACATGGTCTGCTCCTGGCTTTCCTTCCTTGGTGGTGAAGAGATCCTCTCCTACTGCCTCTGGGATGGTTCATTTTAAGCCTAGTGGAAAGGCAAAAATGACCAATCCCTTTGTTCCATAGACCTTGTTTGCGTGGTCCCACAGCCACAGGGGTGCCATGAATTTTATTAGCAATATTAGCAAGCTATCCAATCGCCTTGGTAGGCCACAATTACCTTATTTGTATAGTCCCACCCAAATGATTACAAGACCGTGGCGAGAAAGGCCATGTAAAAGCGATCCATCGAACTGCAGGGGTAATCATCCATCCCACATTTATCGAGCAGCGTTACATTTCAGGCACAGTGCTAAAATAAGGCCTTACATTTTAATATGTTTTAACATTTTTAAAAAGATTTTTTAATGTTTGTTTTATTCCTATTATAGAAGGAAAAGCTTCAAAGAAGAATATTAAAGTCACTTGTAAACTCACCATCCCGATATACCATTATTAATATTTTGCTATATTTCTTGCTGCTTTTTAAAACACAAAGTATAAAATATGCAGAATGATCTTACCATACTATTTGGAGTCCTGCTTTTTTTTAAATACAGTTTATTTTTGTTGAGAATATGCACAGAACATACACCAATTGTACAGATTCTATATGTACAATTCAGTGACATTGATTACATTCTTCAAGTTGTGCAAGCATTCTCACCACCTTTTTTGCAGTTGTTCCTCCCCTATTAACATAAACTCACTGCCCCCTGAGGTTCCTATCTAATCTTTCTGGTTGCTGTTGTCAATTTGATCTCATATAGATCTTAAAAGAGCACAATGCTCAAGGTAGGCATTCTTTACTAGTTAAGCTAAACTATGATTTGATTTTAAGAAGCCTTTAGGAAATATTTTTGGTTTAAGGTTTAAAGATTATCTCAGCACAGTAGTTGCAGGGGTTCATTCAGCCTCTATAGCTCCAGAAAACCTTGATTCCATGAGAATTTGAAATTCTGTTCCACATTTTCTCTTTTGATCAGGATTCTGCTATAGAATTTTTTGATCAAAATGTTCAGTAATGGCAGCCAGTCGCACCATCCACTTCTGGTCTCATGGCAAAGGAGGCAGTTGTTCATGGGGACAATTAGCCACAGATTCTATTACCTCCTCCTATTCCTGTGAGGTCCTGCTTTTTTCAAGTAAAATTAAACAAAAGCCAACATACAGAGAAGTGCTCGTATGAGTAAAGCACAAAGTGAGCAAACTCGTGTAACCATTTTATATCAAGAAATAAAATATTGTCAAGGCCCTCAGAAGCCCACTTTGTCCCAGTCAGCTATTAATCCCTCTGCCAAGGGTTAACCACTAGGTGCCCTGCTCTTTGAAACAAATGTTGTATTGTGAGCATTTTTCCTGTGTCATTATTTTTTGAAAACACCATTTTTGATGATTACATAATATTTGATTATATGGATGTGTCATTATTTAGTCAGTCTGTTGACTGTTAATGTCACTTCCATTTTGTATTATTATAAATAATATGATAAATATCTTGAAACATTTTTAGAAAGCATTTTCACATGACTATTTTATTTAATATTCAATACACACTTTTTTTTTTTAATACACTGTAAAATATATAATGCAGTTGGTATTTTATATAACTTCCAGTTGAGGAAAGAGACTCAGAGAGATTAAGTAATTTGTCTGAAGTTACACAGGTAAAGGTGGTTAAAACTGGACCTAGAACCCAGGTCTTCTAATTCCTAGTCTAATGGTTTCTCAACAAGATATCTAAGTTCCAAGGGATCGTTGTGAATCAAATGGAGAAACCATCTAGGGATATAAGTAATAAAGCAGTTAGGCTAATTCATAGCAGTTTGAAAGGACTGTACCCTAAGAGTGTTGATGAATGACAAATAAACCTGTGGCACCTGGAAAGGAAATCTTTATTAGCAAGCCTTGGGATTCTGTCCTTGAACTTTGTCTTCTTAAACAATTTTGTCTTCCACTTGAATGAAGCCAAAAAAGACACACTTATTAAATTTGTGGGTGACACAAAGCATTGAGAGTATTAGATGATAGTATTAAAAGTTATAAAATATCTTGGCAGGCTGGAAGGTGGACTGAAGCCCAGAGGAGAAATTTAGTAAGACAAATAAAAAGTTCATTTCTGACGGGGAAAATGTGTGCACAGGATTAAAAAGACTTAGTTCTACAGTTGGAAAACAAGCCAGGGGACAAACTCAATGTCAGTCATCTGTGTGAGCAGACTTCCAGAAAGGTCCATGGAAATTTAAGCTGCACAGACAAAAGTAGAACATTCAGGCTGATTTAAATATTACACATGAGATCGAGAAAGTCTGAAAACAGCAATGCCTGATGTAAATATATAGTAATAATAAAAGTGGAGGTAACAGAGACCTAGTATACTCTAATCCAGGGCTTCGAACGGGAACAGAACTGAAAGCCAAAACAAACAAAAAAAGAACAAACAGAAAAAAAATTTTTTCCATCAAAATTATTTATTTATTGCCTGAATGTATTTGAACCCAGTCCTTAAGTTACAAACATATTGAATTCAACTGTTTTTGTGTGATAACAGTTGCATCTTAGAAATTTTGGAGATGTAGAATTATCTCAAATTTTTTTCTTAATTGCATATACACACATAAATAAACAGGCATGAGAAGCTATGCCAATTTAAATGAAACAGATACAAAATCTGTGACCATTCTCTTCTTCAGTCTCTTCCATTCAGACAGTTAAGATCCTTTATATCAACAAGTACTTAATACCCAGAAATGAAAACCTTGGTGGCATAGTGGTTAAGAGCTATGGTTGCTAACCAAAAGGTTGGCAGTTCTCCTTGGAAACTGTATGGGGCAGTTCTACCCTGTCCTACAGAGTCACTATGAGTTGGAATCGACTCTACGGCAATGGGTTTTGTTTTGGTAATACCCAGAAAGGAAATGCGTTTGTACTTAGCATATAAGCCTGTCTGAGAGTTAGAAATAAAAACTGAGCTCCAAGTGTTTATTTCAGTGTTTCAATATTGAAAAATCAGAATAAAGTGTTTAGTATTGCTAATAATCTTCATAGACATGGAGATATTATTTCTACGTCTCTGAAGATTACCAACAACACTGTTGTTAGAAGCCGTTGAGTAGTTTCCGAAATAGCAATCCTATGTATGACAGAAGGAAACACGCTGCCCAGTCTTGCACCATTCTCACAATCATTGCTATGTTTGAACCCATGATTGAAGCCACTGTGTCAGTCCATCATCTTGAGGGTCTTCCTCTTTTTCGCTGGCCCTCTACTTTACCAAACATGATGTCTTTCTCCAGGGACTGCTCTCTCCTGATAACATGTCCAAAGTAGGTGAGGCGAAGTCTGACCATCCTCGCTTCTAAGGAACGTTAGCTGTACCTCTTCAAAGACAGGATTTGTTTGTTCTTCTAGCAGCCCGTGGTATATTCAATATTATTTGCCAACACCATAATTCAAAGGCATCAATTCTTCAGTCTTCCTTATTCATTGTCCAGCTTTCTCATACAGATGAGGTGACTGGAAACACCATGGCTTGGGTCAGGTGCACCTTAGTCCTTAAAGTCAGACCTTAGCTTTTTAACACTTTAATGAGGTCTTTTGCAGCGGATTTGCACGATGCAACGCGTTGTTTGATTTCTTGACTGCTGCTTCCATGGGTGTTGATTACGGATCCAAGTAAAATGAAATCCTTGACAACTTCAATCTTTTCTGTTTATCATGATGTTGGTTTTTGGCCCAGTTTTGAGGATTTTTGTTTTCTTTATGTTGAGGTGTGATCCATACTGAAAGCTGTACTCTTTGATCTTCATCAGTAAGTGCTTCAAATCCTCTCCACTTTCAATTCAGCAAGCTAAGCTTTGTCATCTGCATATCACAGGTCATTAATGAGTCTTCTTCTTTTTTTTCTTTTTAAATGTGCTTTAGATGAAGGTTTACAGAGCAAAGTAGTTTCTCATTAAACAATTAATACACATATTGTTTTGTGACATTGGTTGCCAATCCCACGACATGTCAATACTTTCCCTTTCTTGACCTTGGGTTCCCCATTACCAGCTTTCCTGTCCTCTCCTACCTTCTCATCCCTGCCCCTGGGCTGATGTGCCCATTTAGTCTTATTTTGTTTTATGGGCCTGCCAGATCTTTGGCTGAAGGGTGAACCTCAGGAGTGACTTCAGTACCGAGTTAAAAGGGTGTCCGGGTGCCATGCTCTTGGGATTTCTCCAGTCACTATCAGACCAGTAGGTCTGGTCATTTTTGTAAGTTAGAATTTTGTTCTACATTTTTCTCCAGCTCTGTCTGGGACCCTCTATTGTGATCCCTGTCCGAGCAGTCAGTGGTGATAGCTGGGCACCATCTAGTTGTGCTGGACTCAGTCTGATGGGATTTTGGCAGTTGTGGTCCATTAGTCCTTTGGACTGATCTTTCCCTGTGTCTTTGGTTTTCTTCACTCTTTCTTGCTCCAGACAGGGTAGAACCAGTGGAGTACCTTAGATGGTCACTCACAAGCTTTTGAGGTTCCAGGCGCTGCTCACCAAAGTAGGATGTAGAACATTTTCTTTATAAACTATGTTATGCCAATTGAACTAGATGTCCTCCCAGATCATGGTTCTCAGCCCTCAGCCCAGTAATTCAGTTCCTCAGGAAGTTTGGATGTGTCTATGAAGTTTTCACGACCTTGCCTTGGTCGAATTGTGCTGACTTCCCCAGGATCGTGTACTATGAAGACTCCATTCTTGCACTCAAGCTTGATTTGGGTTTTTTTTTTTTTTTTTGTATTGTGCTTTGTGTGAAAGTTTAAATCCCAAGCTAATTTCTCGTTAAAGAATTTATACACATATTGTTCTGTGGCATTGATCGCAATCCCCACAATGTGACAGCACGCTCCCCCTTTCCACCCCAGGTTCCCTGTGTCCATTTGTCTAGTGCCTGTCTCTTCCTGCCTTCTCATCCTGCTTTTGGACAGGAGCTGCCCATTTGGTCTAGTATATTTGATTGAACTAAGAAGCACACTTTTCTTGTGTGTTATTTTTTTATAGGCCTGTCTAACCTTTGTCTGAAAAATGGGCTTCAGGAATGGTTTCAGTTTTGGGTTAGCAGAGCATCCAGTGGCCGTAGTTTATGGGGTTTCTCCAGTTTCTGTCAGACCAGTAAATCTGATCTTTTTATGTGAATTTGAATTCTGATCTACATTTTTCTCCTGCTGTGTCTGGGATTCTCAGTTGTGGTCTCTGTCAGGGCAGTCGTTGGTGGTAGCTGGGCACCATCTAGTTCTTCTGGTCTCACGTTGGTGGAGTCTCTGGTTCATGTGGTCTTTTAGTCCTTTGGGCTAGTATTTTCCTTGTGTCTTTGGTTTTCTTCATTCTCCATTGCTCCAGGTGGGATGACATCAATCTTGATTTAAATGTACTATTACGCATAGTTTGTACTTCTATGCTCAAATTTGATATTTATCTCACAAACTGAAATATTAACAAACATCAGCAACTAGCAGGAAGAAAATTGATGTTTCAGTTGTGATATACCATTATTTCAATGAAAACAATTTGATGGCATCACTATGAAGTGAAATTTCCCTCAAAATGTGCTGGATAAATGTACAAGAATGTTGTAAAGTGAGACTTTGAATGGAAGAAATTGGCAAACCATACAAATATAAAATCAAATTTATTCTGGTTTTTCTAATATACTGACAATACATGGCTAGAAGCATTTTAATATATACTGGCTCTAATTCATTTCTACAAATGTATTTATGCATTCTATCCTCTTTATGTCATCATAAGTCTAAGACTTATTTTTGCTTTAATGTAATTAAAAAAAAAAAGTTGCCTTTGAGTTGATTCTGACTCATAGTGATCCTATAGAAAGAGTACAACTGCCCCACAGGGTTTTCAAGGAGCAGCTGGTGGATTCTAACTACCAACCTTTTCGTTAGCAGCTGAGCTCTTAACCACTGTGCCATAATAACTATAAAATATGTCTAATGTTAATATTATTTCTTATCCCTTGAATTCTGGTGTGGGATGAACCAGAGAAAATCCATGTTGAGAATTTTTCAGGTATGAAAAGGTTGAAAATAAAAGTACATGTAAAATTAGCAACGCAGATGGAGTTGGAGACCATGCAGTGAATTTAAAGAGGCACCTGAAGTGTTGCCATGTGGATGAATACAATACAGTGTATCTTAGTCATCTAGTGCTGCTATAACAGAAATACCACAAGTGGATGGCTTTAACAAAGAGAAGCTTATTCTCTCACAAACCAGTAGGCTGGAAGTTGAATTCAGGGCACTGGCTCCAGGAGAAGGCTTTCTCTTTTTGCTCTGGAGGAAGGTCCATTTCATCAGTCTTCCCTTGGTCTGGAAGCATCTCAGCACAGCAACCTCAGGTCCAAAGGAGACATTCTGCTCCCAGCGCTGTTTTATTGGTGGTATGAGGTTCCCATGTCTCTCTGCTCACTTCTCTCTATATATCTCAAAAGAGATTAGCTTAAGACACTAATCTTATAAAAAAAAAAAAAAAAAAGACCTTGATATAATTGCCACTAATCCATCTTATTACATCATAGTGATAGGATTTACAACACATAGGGAAATCACATCAGAAGATAAAATGGTAGACAAACATACAATCATACAAGGGAATCATGACCTAGCCAAGTTGACAGATTTTGGGGAGGACACAATTCAGTCCATGACACAGTGCAAAACAAAAAAAAATAAAGGTTAAAGAAAGTGTCAGAAGGGTTCTGAATAAGCAACAAAAAAATTAGACAAGTTTGCTGTTCCAGGATGCCTTAAGGTGAAATTAGATAAACAGTTGTTGATGTGTGTGTCGAATTAGTTACTGTTAATGCTTGTTTATTTGAGTTAATTAAATATTTGGGATTCTGTAAAATTTTAAATCCAATTATTGCTTCACCTGGTCAAAATTTTTCATTCAACTCAGAGAATATTTAGGAAAATGATATCTTGCTTGTCTTTAAAACTTAGCTCCAAAATTAGTAGTAATCTAGAAAAATGAGTATTCTTTTTGAAAGTGGATGTTGCCAATAGATTGAGTCTGTCAATTCTAGGAATTAACGCTCAATTCACACAAGCCTATTGACACTGGGAATGAAAGAATTAAAAGACACACAGATCTGTACATAAAAAAACACTTTGTATCAAATTTTAGAGGAGTGCAACATTGATTTACAACAGATTTACTCCGTAACCACAGATAATGGCCCTAAGATGATTAAAGTTGTTAATTTACTCAGAAATGATAGTGAAATTCAATGGCAAATGTCAGGGCAAAATTGCAATTTTGAAGACTAACGGTGCACTCTGACTTGCACACATTAACCATCGCAGACTGCAGTGAAAGCGACAAGATTGACCGGCATAAAGTATGCTGCACGCACACTTCAATTAGTTATGAAAGTGCAGTAAAGGATTCTGAACTGGAGGAATTTTTAGGAAAATGTTGTGAAGTCATTCGAATACTTCTCATTCCAACATTGTCTACCAAATTTTGGAAACTAATTTAAGGAAACCTGTACTGGATTGCCCAACAAGATGACACAGTATATACACCCTGCTAGAACACTTATTAGAATGCAAAAATCTCTGTGATGTACTAGCTGAGAATAATATGAACTATTATTTTTCTAATGGTAAGTGAGTATGCGTCAAATTACTTTTGGAAACTTTAAAACCTTTAAAGAAAGTTATGGTAAGACTGCAAAGTGGGCAATTAACCATGAGTGATGTTTTTGGTACGTGAATGGAACTAACCTAAAATTAAGTTTTAATCACACATTTGGAAACACATTGATGGAAAAATTTAATATCAGGGAAAAATTTACCCTTAAAAATGATGGCATATCAGGAGCAGTTTATCTAGATCCTAGTTATCAAATTTGAATTTGTTCTGAACTTAAGGTGAAGGCCATATTACATTTAAAAAGCATTTGGGAAATTATAGAAAATCTGAAAAGGAGCAATATTGAGAGTGTAACAAAGGAAAACAATTCAGGAAATACTTAGTTTCAAATGATGATGTTAATGAAATGGAATTATTTCTCCAAATAAGAGAAAAAATTAAATTGAGATCAAACCACTGCATGGTTAATATTGACTCTATATTAATAAGCTTTGATGGTATACAGAGTTGAGAGAAAAAAAGTATTCTTGAATTTTGGGAACAAAACTTTTCATAATATCCCTAGTTATATGAAATTGCTATGGTAGTTTTGGATGCACCAGCTACTTAGGTCAGTGTTGAGAGTGCTTTCTCAGGTTGGATATTCATCTTGTGAGACAACACGTGTCTCAATTATCTAGTGCTTCTATAACAGAAATACTACAAGTAGATGTATTTAACATACAGAAGTTTATTCCCTCAGAGTCTAGTAAGTCTAAATTCAGGGCATTATCTCCAGGGGAAGGCTTTCTATGTTGGCTCTGGGAAAGGTCCTTGTCATCAGTCTTGCTCTGGACTAGGAGCTTCTCAGCACAGGGACCCCAGGTCCAAAGGACCTGGCTCTGGTTTCTTGGAGGTATGAGAAACTCCTAATCCAGAGGAAGATTGATATAAAGGAACTTCCTCCAGAGCTGACAGAGAAAGCCTTCCGCTCGAGCTGATGCCCTGAATTTGGACTTCTAGCCTACTAGACTGTGAGAGAATAAACTTCTCTTTGTTAAAGCCATTCACTTGTGGTATTTCTGTTACAGCAGCACTAGGTGACTAAGACAATTTACTACCAGGAGTGGGGTACTGCTCTAACAGATGCCTAAAATGTGGAAGTAGTTTTGAAACTCTGAATGGATACAGGACTCAGAAGGAAATGAGGAGAGCTGTTACACTGGAGATGGCGCAGATGGCAAGAAGCAGCAGCAGAGAACGAGCAGTAGCAGAGAATCGGCAGCAGTAGCAGAGAATCGGCAGGAGCAAGGGACCAAAGCCAGATAGCACTGGAGCCAACCCAAAAAGTGAGAGAGCTGACTGCCTTTGCACAGGAGGCTTTCTGGTGGAGTGGGGTGCCTCTAGGCACTTATCAGTAGATCCAGGCTTGCTGACTCGTGGAGCAAGACAACTGGGTGCCTTCTGGCTGAAGTTTACTGGTGGATTAGGGTACCTGCAGGCTCTTATTGGTGGAGCTAAAGAGCTTTGAAACACTTGCCCCAGCAGGGTAGACATGGGCAGAGAGGCCCGAGGAACTGAGAGGACAAGGAACCAAGAAGCAGAAGTTGAAGAGACAAGGAACACAGGAAGTGGAGCAGCCTCAGTCTCAAATGGTATGACCAGGACCTCTGGAGGTTCAAAGGGTGGAGCCATGGCCTCTGGTGTTTCTAAGGGTGGAGTCACCCCACAGATGGACCAGGACAATGGTGCGCCTAAAGCTGAGGGAGTAGACTTGCCATTCCAGTGGGCCTGGAAGGCAGAGATAAAGCCCAGGGCCTAGGGGTCTCCACTCAGAACCCAGAGAATGTGGCCAATGTCTAGAGTCTGGAGGGCAAGGCAATTGTGTAAATGGTCTCAGAGAACAGAGGGTTATTTTCAAGCCTTGAGGGCTAATGAAATATGTTCCGTTGACTTGTTTGGTGCCTGTTATGCCTTCGTTTCCTTCAATTTCTCCCATTGGTAATGGAAATGTCTAGCTTGTGTCTGTTCTGCCATTGTACTTTGGAGGCAGATAACTTGTATTCTAGATATCACAGATGAAGACGAATTTTAGGATTTTGGACTCGGAGTTGAATTAAGACTTTTACCATGATATGATGGGGAGAATGTGTTTTACATGTGGAAAGGACATGAATTTTGGGGGACCTTATACCACTGAGAAAGCAGCACCAGGAGCAGAGTGTGCCATTTGGATCTGAAGTTCCTGTGTGGAGAAGTTCCGTGACCATGGGAAGATTGGTGGACTTTCCTCTAGAGCCAACAAAGGGAGAAAGCATTCCCCTGGCGCTGATGCCCTGAATTTGGACTTGTAGCCTACTAGACTGTGAGAGAATAGATTTTTCTTCATTAAAGTCACCCACTTGTGGTATTTCTGTTATAGCAGCACTAGGAAAGCCTGGTGGTGTAGTGGTTAAGTGCTGTGGCTGCTAATCAAAATGTCAGCAGTTAGAATCCACCAGGCTTTCCTTGGAAACTCTATGGGGCAGTTCCACTCTGTTCTACAGGGTCACTATGAGTTGGAATCGACTTGACGGCAACAGGTTAGATGGCTAAGACAAGAGGGATAGCCTAAATGAAAAAATATTAGAGGACTTTCTTTTAATTAGGTATAATTATGGCTTACTGCAATGATACTTTCTTAATGAGCTGCGTAACTGAGTATGAATTAAGTCCGTATTTGTAATAAAAAGTCTATTTTCTGTAATGTGACAGTTCTTCGCTTAGAACCAGGGTGAATATTACAGTATTAAATATTTTATTGTGCTTTGTCTTTATATATTGATGTATTAGGTAAGATAGTACGCTGCACTTATACTATTTCATGAATAAATTCTTATCAATTTTATGTGACAAGTGTTAGTAGTGAAATGTCACCTACATCAAAATTAAGTTTGTTTTCAGTGTATTTTATAGTATTAAATGGAAAATTTCCTACTAATCTTTAATATTTATACAGTATGTTAGGGGTGTTTTCATCACAATACTATTTTTAAAGTGACTCTGCTGCAGTGACTTCTAGTATATTTAAAATAAAATTTAAAAAATAATACATTTTACATCATGTTTTTCTGTGTATTGAAATGTTTTGAGATCATAATTAAAATTGAACATCATTGTCCTTTTGTTGTTGTTAGGTGTCGTTCAGTCGGCCCCGACTCATAGCGGCCCTGTGCACAACAGAACAAAACACTGCCCGGTCCTGAGCCATCCTCACAATCATTGTTATGCTTGAGCCCATTGTTGCAGCCACTGTGTCAATCCACCTCCCTGAGGGTCTTCCTCTTTTCTGCTGACCCTGTACTTTGCCAAGCATGATGTCCTTCTCCAGAGACTGATCCCTCCTGATAACACGTCCAAAGTATGTAAGACGCAGTCTCACCATCCTTGCTTCTAAGGAGCATTCTGGTTGTACTTCTTCTAAGACAGATTTGTTCGTTCTTCTGGCAGTCCATGGTATATTCAATATTCTCCACCAACATCACAATTTAAAGGCGTCAACTCTTCTTCGGTCTTCCTTATTCATTGTCCAGCTTTCACATGCATATGATGTGATTGAAAATATCATGGTTTGGGTCAGGCACACCTTAGTCTTCAAGGTGACATCTTTGCTCTTCAACACGTCAAAGAGGTCCTTTGCAGCAGATTTACCCAACGCAATGTGTCTTTTGATTTCTTGGCTGCTGCTTCCATGGCTGTTGATTGTAGATCCAAGTAAAATGAAATCCTTGACAACTTCAATCTTTTCTCCGTTTATTATGATGTTGCTCATTGGTCCAGTTGTGAGGATTTTTGTTTTCTTTCTGTTGAGGTGCAATCCATACTGAAGGCTGTGGTCTTTGATCTTCATTAGTAAGTGCCTCAAGTCTTCTTCACTTTCAGCAAGCAAGGTTGTGTCATCTGCGTAACACAGGTTGTTAATATGTCTGCCTCCAATCCTGCTGCCCTGTTCTTCTTCATATAGCCCAGCTTCTCGTATTATTTGCTCAGCATATAGATTGAATAGGTATGATGAACGAATACAGCCCTGACACACACCTTTCCTGACTTTAAACCAATCAGTATCCCCTTGTTCTGTCCAAACAACTGCCTCTTGATCTATGTAAAGTTTCCTCATGAGCACAATTAAGTATTCTGGAATTCCCATTCTTCACAATGTTATCCATAATTTGTTATGATGCACACAGTCGAATGCCTTTGCATAGTCAATAAAACACCGGTAAACACCCTTCTGGTATTCTCTGCTTTCAGCCAGGATCCATCTGACATCAGCAATGATATCCCTGGTTCCACGTCCTCTTCCGAAACCGGCCTGAATTTCTGGCAGTTCCCTGTCGATATACTGCTGGAGCCATTTTTGAATGATCTTCTGCAAAATTCTGCTTGTGTGTGATATTAATGATACTGTTCTACATTGTCAGTTTAGATTTAATTATTAATGAATCTGTAGAAAGAAATAGTTTAGGTGGAAGATTTAAGATGGTGACCTAGTGAGATGCACCACGCATCCCTCTACAGCAAAGACCCCAGAAGCAAAGTGAAACAGATACAAATGACAACCCCAGAACCCTGAGCATAAAACGAAAAGATAAAGAAGTATATCAAACACCAGATGGAAAAAGAAACTGAACAACAGCAGTGAATGAGGAAAAATACAGAGTAGAGGTGCCCTGCCAGACAACCCAGCACAGCAGGGCCATTTTGAGACAAAGCTAGCAGTGGCCCTGAGTGAGGAGCACAGGAAGACAACATCATAGAACTCTCAATAGGAGACAGAGAAATTGTGTCAACATACCAGAGTGAAGCAAGATGAGCAGGACATGAACTGGAGCAAAAGAGGGAAAGTACAAGAAGGAGGACAAGAGCCTCAGGGATGTTGGTGTACACAGAGCAGGGAGGAAACCAGGACCCAGAGACAGGGCAACTCTCTAGTGGCAGTACCTGACTGGTAGAGTGAGTGGTGAGCACAGAGAAATAGATGAAATCCCCCCTTTTTTTCCCTCTCCCTCTCTCTCCTCCCCAGCTACCTGCCCTGCCTCTCCCCCACCAAATAGAGTGCCTGCACAACCCCTGGTCTCTTGCCCTCTCCCTCCCCCCCAAGAGAGCACCTGCATTCTCCCCAGCTGTCTGCCCTGCTCCCCAATTGAGGGAGTGCCTCAAATCCCCCAGATGCCCACCTTCTGCCTTGCCCACTGCCTGCTCACCTGGTGAGTGACTGTGAGCATTTCCGTAGCACCAGATAACGCCCATCCAGTATTCCCTCAGCTGTCTCACACATACAGTGAAGAGTGATGAGGGCTTGCCCTGCCTGTAGTTGCCCCATCCAACTGGGGGAAGGACGTGAACACTCCTGTGCTGCCAGATAAGCCATCACCAAGGCACGCCTGACCCATTTACACTGATAAATCAAAACAAAACAATCATAAATAAACACCTTAATGCCTCAGAGACAGCAAACAATATCAAATCACATAAAGAAACAAGACAAGATAGCTCAACCAAATGACCAAAATAAAGGTGCAGAAAACTTTCCCAAGGAAGAGATAGTAATGGAACTGCCTAACAAGTAATTCAAAATGCTTATATATAGGGTCCTCAGAGAGATGAAGAAAAACAGAGACAAAACCCTAGAAAAATTCAGGAAAACAATACAAGAACATAATGACAAACTGAATTAAAAAAAAAAACAAACTCACTTCCCTTAAGTCAATTCGGACTCATAGCAACCCTATAGGACAGAGTAGAATTGTCCCATAGAGTCTCCAAGGAGCACTTGGTGGATTCAAACTGCTGAACTTTTGGTTAGGGGCCATAGCACTTAACCACTACACCACTAGAAATCAAACAAAAACAGCAACTAGAAATCCAAAAGATTAACAATAAGATATCAGGAATAGATAACTCAATGGAAGGACATACAAGAACTGAAACAATGGAAAAGAATTAGCAAATTAGAGGACAAATCCCTTGATACCAATTTATTTGAGGAACAATGAGAAAAAAAAAAAGAAGAAGAAAGCCTAAGGGTTATGTGGGACACTATGAAAAGGCATAATTTACACATGATGGGATCCCAGAACAGGAGGAGACAAGAAAAACAAAAAGCACAGAGAAAATTTTTAAAGATTTACTAGAAGAAAACTTCCCCAATATCCTGAAAAATGAGAAGATTTTCACCCAAGAAGCTCAACAAACCCCATCAAGATAGAACCCAAAAGAAAGTCACCAAGACATATAATAATAAAACTTTCCAATTACAAAGATAAAGAAAGGATTCTTAGAGCACCTCAAGAAAAATGAATATCACCTACAAAGGGACTCCATTAAAACTAATCTCTGATTTCTCAGCAGAGATCATGTGCACAGAAAGCAATGGGATGATATAAATAAAAGCCTGAAAGAAAAGAACGGCCAACAAAGAATCTTATACCCAACAAAATTGTCTCTTAAATACAATAGCAAAATCAGGGCATTCCCAGGTAAACAGAAATTGAGGGAATTTGTAAAAACCACACCATCCTTATAAGAAATATTAAACGGAGTCCTTCCGATGGAGACACAACAGCAGACACCAACCCGAGAGTAAACTATATGATGCCATCACCAAGATGCCAGCCCAGATAGAGAAATCTCAAAAGTAAAATAAAGCTACAGAACTGAACTCAGGGAACAAGAGATGTCGATCTGAAATTGACAACAACTTCAAAACAAAAAAAGGGAATGAACAGCATAGTTATAGAACTTTCATATGAAGAGGAAATCAAGGTGATATCTAAAAATAACAAGCTGTCTTAAACATAGGATCATAAAGGTAAACCTCACAGTAACCACAAAGAAAATTAGCAAACCTGCTCACAAAAATAAAGAAGAAAATAAAAAGCCCTCAATAAACACAAAATTGACAAAAATGAAGGAAATTAAAAGACAATCCATGAACAAAAAGAACTCAGCACAGAAAATTAAGCAGAGCAAAGAAACTGTCAAAGTGACAAAAAAAAAAAAAGTATAACAAAACGATAGCACTAAATTCATATCTATCAATAATCACACTGAGTGTAAATGGGTTAAATGCACCAGTCAAGAGACAGAGAGTGGCAGAATGGATTAAAAAATGTGACCCATCAATACGTTGTCTACAAGACACACCTTAGACACGAAGACATAAAGAGGTTAAAAATCAAAGGATGGAAAAACATATCAAGCAAACAGTAACCAAAAAAAAAAAAAAAAAAAGAGCAGGAGTGACAATATTAATCCCTGATAAAACAGACTTTAAATCAAACTTCATCATAAGAGACAGGGAAGGACATTATACATACAATGATTAAGAGATAAATCCACCAAGAGGACATAATAAATATCTATGTACCAAATGGCAGAGCTCCAAAACGCATAAAATAAACCATAACAGAAATGAAAAGAGAAATAGTTCTACAATAAAAGCAGGAGACTTTAACACACCACTTTCAACAATGGACAGAACAACTGGAAAGAAACTCAACAAAGATACAGAAGATCTAAATAACACAATCAGGCAAACTGACTTCCTAGACATATACAGAACACTCCACCCAACAGAAGCACAGTACACATTCTTCTCCAACACACATGGATCATTCTCTAGAATAGACCATATCCAAGCCACTAAGAAAGCCTCAATAAATTAAAAAATATTGAGATAACACAAAGCATCTTCTCAAATCACAACACTATAAAATTCAAAATCAATAACAAGGAAAAGGAAAAAAATCAAATACATGGAAACTAAACAAAGCCATGCTTAAAAACCATGGCGTAATGGAAGAAATTAAAAATGAAATTTTTAAAATTCCTAGAATCAAATGAGAATGAAAACACAACACATCAAAACCTTTGGGACACAGCAAAACAGTGTTCAGAGGCCAATTTAGAGCAATAAACACACACATCAAACAAGAAAAAAGGGCCAGAATCAATACCTCAGCTTTACAACTTGAACAAATAGAAAAAGAGCAGAAAAATAAGCTCACAGTCAGCAGAAAAAAGAAAATAATAAAGACTAGAGCAGAAATAAATGAAACAGAAAAACAATCAAAACAATAATACTAGAGGCTGATTCTTTGAGTCAATAAAATTGACAAACCACTTGTCAAATTGGCAAAAGAAAAAATGGAGAAGACACAAATAAGCAAATAAGAAATGAGATGGGAGACATCACAACAGAATCTACTGAAATAAAAAGGATCGTAACAGAATACTATAAAAAATTCTATTCCAACAGTTTGAAACCCTAGAGTAAATGGACAAATTCCTAGAAGCACACTACCTAAACTAACTGAGACAGAACATCTGAACAGAACCATAACAAAAGAAATTGAAGAGGTCATAAGAAAACTACCAACAACAACAAAAAATGCCCTGGCCTAGACAGTTTCACTAGAGAATTCTACCAAACATTCAGAGAAGAGCTGACACGAATACTACTCAAACTATTCCAGAACATAGGAAAGGAAGGAATGCTCCCAAATTCATTCTATGAAGCTAGCATAACCCTGATACCAAAGCTTGGCAAAGATACTACTAAAAAAGAAAATTATAGACCAGTATCCCTCAGAAACATTGATGCAAAAATTCTCAACAAAATTCTGCCCAACAGAGTTCAACAGCATATCAAAAAAATAATACATTATGACCAAGTGGGATTCATACCAGGTATACAGCGATTACTCAACATTAGAAAATCAATCAATGTAATCTACCACATAAATAAAACAAAGGAAAAGACTCACATGATGTCATGGATTGAATTTTCCCCCCCAAAATAACTGTCAACTTGGCTAGGTCATGATTCCCAGTATTGTATGATTGTGACCATTTTGTCATCTGATGTGATTTCCCTGTGTGTTGTAAATCCTATCGCTATTATGTAATGAGATTGATTACTGGCAGTTATTTTGATGAGGTCTACAAGATTAGATAGTGTCTTAAGCCAACCTCTTTTGAGGTATAAAAGAGAGAAGTGAGCAGAGAGACATGGCGGCCTGATACCACAAAGAAAACAGCTCTGGGAGCGGAGCACATCCTTTGGACCTAAGGTTCCTGTACTGAGACGCTCCCACACGAAGGGAAGACTCATTACAAGGACCTTCCTCCAGAGTCAACAGAGACAGAAGGCCTTCCGCTGGAGCCAGTGCACTGAATTTGGACTTCTAGCCTACTGGCCTGTGAGAGAATAAACTTCTCTTTGTTAAAGCCATCCACATATGGTATTTCTGTATAGCAGCACTAGATGACTAAGACACACGATCATCTCAATCCATGCAGAAAAGGCATTTAATAAAGTCCAGCACCCATTCCTGATAATAACTCACAACAAAATAGGAATAGAAGAGAAATTCTTCAACATAATTAAGGGCATATACACAAAACAGGCAACATTATTCTCAATGGAGAGAGACTGAAGGCATTCCCCTGAGAACAGGAACCAGATAAGGATGCCTTTTATCACCACTCTTATTCAACACTGTACTGGAAGTTCTAGCTAAAGCAATAAGACAAGAAAAGGAAATAAAGGGAATTCAGATTTGGTAAGGAAGAAGTAAAACTATCCCTATTTGCAGACAACAAACAGAAGATCCCATAGAATCCACAAGAAAACTACTGGAACTAATAGAAGAATTCAGTAAAGTGGAAGGGTACAAGGTCAACAAACAAAAAATCAGTCAGATTACTCTACACTAACAAAGAGAACTCTGAAAAGGAAAGCAGGAAAACAATACCATTTACAATAGTCCCCCAGAGACAAAATACCTAGGAATAAATCTAGCTACAGATGTAAAAGTCTTATACAAAGATAACTAGAAAACAGCACTACAAGAAACCAAAAGAGACTTTCATAAATGGAAAAACACATCATGCTCACGGATAGGAAGACTTAACATTGTGATAATGTCAACACTACCCAAAGCAATCTATAGATACAATGCAACCCCGATCCAAATTCCACAACATTCTTTAACAAGATGGAAAAACTAATTACCAACTTTCTATGGAAAGGAAAGCGCTCCTGGATAAGCAAAACTTTACTAAAAAGAACAAAGTAGGAGACCTCACACTACCCAGGCTCGGAATCCACTATACAGCTACAGCGGTCAAAATAGCCTGATACTGGCATAATGACAGATGCATAGACCAATGGAGCAGAATTGAGGACCCCAAAAATAATTCCATCTATTAAATGGGAAAGAGATAGTCTCTTCAACAAATCATTCTGGTAAAACTGGGTGTCTATTTGCATAAAAATGAAACAAGATGCACACATCACCCCATACACAAAAACTAACCCAAAATGGATCAAAGACCTAAATGTAAAACCTAAAACTATAAAATTCATGAAAAAATGTGTCAAGGATTGAATTGTGTCTCCCCAAAATATGTGTCACCTTGGTTAGACCATGATTCCCAGTATCGTGTGATAGTCCTCCATTTTGTGATTGTAATTTTCCTATGTGTTGTAAATCCTGATCTCTGCCTGTGGCTAATGAGGCCAGGTTGGTTTATGTTAAATAGGAGTAGAGTGGGATTGAAACACCCTTACTAAGGTCACATCCCAGATCCAGTGTAAAGGGAGTTTTCCTGGCCTATGGCCTGCACCACCTTTTGTCTTACAAGAAATAAAAGGACAGGGAAGTGAGCAGAAAGCTGGGACCTCATACCGCCAAGAAAGCAGTGCTGGGAGCAGAGCGAGTCCTTTGGACCTGAGGTTCCTACACTGAGGTGCTCCCAGACCAAGGGAAGATTGATGACAAGGACCTTCCTCCAGAGCCAACAGAGAGAGAAAGCCTTCCCCTGGAGCTGATGCCCTGAATTTGGATTTGTAGCCTACTAGACTGTGAGAGAATAAATGTCTCTTGTTAAAGCCATCTACTTGTGGTATTTCTGTTATAGTGGCACTAGATGACTCAGGCATTCATATAGAGCTCACAAGGGGTATAGTTAGGGAAATCCCTTAGACATAACAAACATCTCATAAGATGAAGTCCCTACACTAGAAGACGAAGGACCGTCGACTTGGGGGACATCTATGTCAATTGGCACAACATAGTACATAAAGACAACACAACGTTCTGTATCCTACTTTGGTAATAGCATCTGGTGTCTTAAAAGCTTGGAGGTGGCCATCTAAGATAAAACAATTGGTCTTTTCCTGTCCAGAACAAAGAAGTGTGAAGAAAACCAAAGACTCAGGGGAAAAATTAGTCCAAAGGACCAATGTTGTTGTTATTGTTAGGTGCCCTCGAGTCGGTTCTGACTCATAGCTACCCTGTGCACAACAGAATGAAACACGGCCCAGTCCTGACCCATCCTCACAATCGTTATGCTTGAGCTCATTGTTGCAGCCACTGTGTCAATCCACCTCCCTGAGGGTCTTCCTCTTTTCCGCTGACCCTGTACTTTGCCAAGCATGATGTCCTTCTCCAGAGACTGATCCCTCCTGACAACATGTCCAAAGTATGTAAGACGCAGTCTCACCATCCTTGCTTCTAAGGAGCATTCTGGTTCTACTTCTTCTAAGACAGATTTGTTCATTCTTCTGGCAGTCCATGGTGTATTCAATATTCTTCGCCAACACCACAATTCAAAGGAGCCAATTCTTCTTTGGTCTTCCTTATTCATTGTCCAGGTTTCACAACCATATGATGTGATTGAAAATACCATGGTTTGGGTCAGGCACATCTTAGTCTTCAGGGTGACATCTTCGCTCTTCAACACGTCAAAGAGGTCCTTTGCAGCAGATTTACCCAACGCAATGTGTCTTTTGATTTCTTGGCTGCTGCTTCCATGGGTGTTGATTGTGGATCCAGGTAAAATGAAATCCTTGACAACTTCAATCTTTTCTCTGTTTATTATGATGTTGCTCATTGGTCCAGTTGTGAGGATTTTTGTTTTCTTTCTGTTGAGGTGCAATCCATACTGAAGGCTGTGGTCTTTGATCTTCATTAGTAAGTGCTTCAAGTCTTCTTCACTTTCAGCAAGCAAGGTTGTGTCATCTGCGTAACGCAGGTTGTTAATGAGTCTTCCTCCAAACCTGATGCCCTGCTCTTCTTCATATAGTCCAGCTTCTCTTATTATTTGCTCAGCATACAGATTGAATAGGTATGGGGAAAGAACACAACCCTGACACACACCTTTCTTGACTTTAAACCAATCAGTATCCCCTTGCTCTGTCCGAACAACCGCCTCTTGATCTATGTAGAGTTTCCTCATGAGCACAATTAAGTGTTCTGGAATTCCCATTCTTCGCAGTGTTATCCATAATTTGTTATGATGCACACAGTCGAATGCCTTTGCATAGTCAATAAAACACAGGTAAACACCCTTCTGGTATTCTCTGCTTTCAGCCAGGATCCATCTGACATCAGCAATGATATCCCTGCTTCCATGTCCTCTTCTGACTCATCTGGCAGTTCCCCGTCGATATTCTGCTGCAGCCGTTTTTTAATGATCTTCAGCAAAATTTTGCTTGCGTGTAATATTAATGATATTGTTCTATAATTTCCACATTCGGTTGGATCACCTTTCTTGGGAATAGGCATAAATATGGATCTCTTCCAGTCAGATGGCCAGGAAGCTGTCTTCCACATTTCTTGGCATAGACGAGTGAGCACCTCCACTGCTGCATCTGTTTGTTGAAATATCTCAATTGATATTCCTGGAGCCTTGTTTTTTGCCAATGCCTTCAAAGCAGCTTGGACTTCTTCCTTCACTACCATCGGTTCCTGATCATATGCTACCTCCTGAAATGGTTGAACACCAGCTCTGTGTATTCCTTCCATCTTCCTTTGATGCTTCCCGCGTTATTTAATATTTTCCCATAGAATCCTTCGCTATTGCATCTCGAGGCTTGAATTTTTTCTTCAGTTCTTTCAGTTTGAGAAATGGTGAGCGTGTTCTCCCCTTTTGGTTTTCCATTTGCAGCTCTTTGCACATGTCGGTATAATACCTTACTTTGTCTTCTCGAGACGCCCTTTGAAATCTTCAGTTCTTTTACTTCATCAATTCTTCCTTTTGCTTTAGCTGCTCGACACTCAAGAACAAGTTTCAGAGTCTCCTCTGACATCCACCTTGGTCTTTTCTTTCTTTCTTGCCTTTTCAGTGACCTCTTGCTTTCTTCATGGATGATGTCCTTGATGTCATTCCAGAACTCATCCAGTCTTTGGTCACCAGTGTTCAATGCGTTGAACCTGCTCTTCAGATGGTCTCTAAATTCAGGTGGGATATACCCAAGGTCATATTTTGGCTCTCGTGGACTTATTCTGATTTTCTTCAGTTTCAGCCTGAACCTGCACAGGAGCAATTGATGGTCTGTTCCACAGTCAGCCCCTGGCCTTGTTCTGATGATATTGAGCTTCTCCATCATCTGTTTCCACAGATGTAGTCAGTTTGATTTCTGTGTGTTCCATCTGGTGAGGTCCATGTGTATAAAAATAGTCACCGTTTATGTTGGTGAAAGAAGGTATTTGCAATGAAGAAGTTGTTAGTCTTGCAAAATTCTACCGTTCGATCTCCAGCATTGTTTCTGTCCATCAAGGCCATATTTTCCAACTACTGATCCTTCTTTGTTTCCAACTTTCACATTAAAGTCACCAATAATTATCAATGCATCCTGATTGCATGTCCCATCAATTTCAGATGCAGCAGCTGATAAAAATCTTGTATTTCCTCATCTTTGGCCCTAGTGGTTGATGCGTATGTTTGAAAAATAGTCGTTTTAACTGGTCTTCCTTGTAGGTGTATGGATATTATCCTATCACTGACAGCATTGTACTTCAGGATAGATCTTGAAATGTTCTTTTTGACGATGAATGCAACACCATTCCTCTTCAAGTTGTCATTCCCAGCATAGTAGACTATGTGACTGTCTGATTCAAAATGGCCAATGCCAGTCCATTTCAGCTCACTAATGCCTAGGATATCGATGTTTATACATTCCATTTCATTTTTGATGATTTCCAATTTTCCTAGATTCATACTTCCTACATTTCAGGCTCTGATTATTAATGGATGTTTGCAGGTGTTTCTTCTCATTTTGAGTCGTGCCACATCAGCAAATGAAGGTCCCGAAAGCTTTACTCCATCCACTTCATTAAGGTCAACTCCAGTTTGAGGAGGCAGCTCTTCCCCAGTCATCTTTTGAGTGCCTTCCAACCTGGGGGGCTCATCTTCCAGCACTATATCAGACAATGTTCCGCTGCTATTCATAAGGTTTTCACTGGCTAATGCTTTTCAGAAGTAGACTGCCGGGTCCTTCTTCCTAGTCTGTCTGAGTCTGGAAGCTCAGCTGAAACCTGTCCTCCATGGGTGACCCTGCTGGTATCTGAATACCGGTGGCATAGCTTCCAGCATCACAGCAACACACAAGCCCCCACAGTACGACAAACTGGCAGACACGTGGGGGGTGGAGACAATAGAGTGATGAATATTTAGCGGCCTTCTTTCAAGGGGTGGGTACTTCTCAGAATGGTGGTGTATGGTAATTAGGTTGTGTACGCATCTGGATTCTGAGATGGAACCTACCGATATTCAAGATGGAGTCCTCTCAGCAGCCTTTGGCATCACTTATTATGGGATATAGCACAAGCGCACTTGATCTTTGGCAGTACATCGCCATCTTCGGAGGGCTAAGGAAGGATAAACAGTGGTCACACTTTGTTCTTCGGCGCATGCGGAGCCTATAAAGGAGGAGGGGACTAGAAAAACACTAAGAGGGAGATAGTAATTAATGGGTTGTTTCAATCTTGTCTCAAGTTGACAGGGTGGGTTCCTGTTTACACAACTTCTAGATGGTAATCTTTTAACACCTCTTTTGTTCAGCTGCTAGCATAGTTAACCCTATCTGTCTCCGTAGGAATATTAAACTTTTTTTTCTTTCTTTCTTTGCTGTGCATTAGGTGAATGTTTACAGAGCAAATTAGTTTCCCGTTCCATAGTTTGTACACAAAGTGTTTCATGATCTTGGTTTCATTCCCCACAATGAGTCAGCATTCTCCCCATTTCTGCCTTGAGTTCCCATTTTCTTTTGTCCTGATTTTCTCCCCCTTCCTGCCTTTCACCTTTGCTTTTGGGCAGATAATGACTTTTTGATCCTGTGTAATTGATTGTTTTAAGGAGTACATTCTTCTCAGGTATTATTCTTTATCTTACGTGTTTGTCTATTGTTTGGCTGGAAGGTGGTCTCCAGGAATAACTTCAGTTCCAGGTCAAAAGGGTGTCTGTCTTAGGGCTATAGTCTCACAGGTTCCTCCAGTCTCTCTCAGACCAGTAAGGCTGGTGTTTTGGGTGAATTTGAATTTTGTTCTACATTTCTCTCCTGCTCTGTGTGGGATCCTCTATTGTGATCCATGTCAGAGCAGCCAGTGGTGGTAGCCATGCACCATCTAGTTCTTCTTGACTTGGGGTCATGTAGGCTGTGGTTCATGTGATCTATTGGTCCTTTCCCCCACATTTGTCAGTTTGTTGTACTTTGGGGGCTTGTGTGTTGCTATGATGCTGGAAGCTATCGCATTGGTATTCAGATACCAGCAGGGTCACCCATGGAGGACAGGTTTCAGCTGAGCTTCCAGACTCAGACAGACTAGGAAGAAGGACCCGGCAGTCTACTTCTGAAAAGCATTAGCCAGTGAAAACCTTATGAATAGCAGCGGAACATTGTCTGATATAGTGCTGGAAGATGAGCCCCCCAGGTTGGAAGGCACTCAAAAGATGACTGGGGAAGAGCTGCCTCCTCAAACTGGAGTTGACCTTAATGAAGTGGATGGAGTAAAGCTTTCGGGACCTTCATTTGCTGATGTGGCACGACTCAAAATGAGAAGAAACACCTGCAAACATCCATTAATAATCAGAGCCTGAAATGTAGGAAGTATGAATCTAGGAAAATTGGAAATCATCAAAAATGAAATGGAATGTATAAACATCGATATCCTAGGCATTAGTGAGCTGAAATGGACTGGCATTGGCCATTTTGAATCAGACAGTCACATAGTCTACTATGCTGGGAATGACAACTTGAAGAGGAATGGTGTTGCATTCATCGTCAAAAAGAACATTTCAAGATCTATCCTGAAGTACAATGCTGTCAGTGATAGGATAATATCCATACACCTACAAGGAAGACCAGTTAAAACGACTATTTTTCAAACATACGCATCAACCACTAGGGCCAAAGATGAGGAAATACAAGATTTTTATCAGCTGCTGCATCTGAAATTGATGGGACATGCAATCAGGATGCATTGATAATTATTGGTGACTTTAATGTGAAAGTTGGAAACAAAGAAGGATCAGTAGTTGGAAAATATGGCCTTGATGGACAGAAACAATGCTGGAGATCGAACGGTAGAATTTTGCAAGACTAACAACTTCTTCATTGCAAATACCTTCTTTCACCAACATAAACGGTGACTATTTTTATACACATGGACCTCACCAGATGGAACACACAGAAATCAAACTGACTACATCTGTGGAAACAGATGATGGAGAAGCTCAATATCATCAGAACAAGGCCAGGGGCTGACTGTGGAACAGACCATCAATTGCTCCTGTGCAGGTTCAGGCTGAAACTGAAGAAAATCAGAATAAGTCCACGAGAGCCAAAATATGACCTTGGGTATATCCCACCTGAATTTACAGGCCATCTCAAGAATAGATTTGACGTGTTGAACACTAGTGACCACAGACCAGACGAGTTGTGGAATGACATCAAGGACATCACCCATGAAGGAAGCAATAGGTCATTGAAAAGACAGGAAAGAAAGTAAAGACCAAGACGGATGTCAGAGGAGACTCTGAAACTTGTTCTCGAGCACCGAGCAGCTAAAGCAAAAGGAAGAATTGATGAAGTAAAAGAACTGAACAGAACATTTCAAAGGCGTCTCGAGGAGACAAAGTAAAGTATTATAATGACATGTGCAAAGAGCTAGAGATGGAAAACCAGAAGGGAAGAACACTCTCGGTATTTCTCAAGCTGAAAGAATTGAAGAAAAAAACTCAAGCCTCGAGTTGCAATAGTGAAGGATTCCATGGGGAAAATATTAAACGATGCAGGAAGCATCAAAAGGAGATGGAAGGAATACACAGAGTCATTATACCAAAAAAAAATTAGTCGATATTCAACCATTTCAAGAGGTGGCATATGATCAGGAACCAATGGTACTGAAGGAAGAAGTCCAAGCTGCTCTGAAGGCATTGGTGAAAAACAAGGCTCCAGGAATTGATGGAATATCACTTGAGATGTTTCAACAAACAGATGCAGCGCTGGACGTGCTCACTCATCTATGCCAAGAAATATGGAAGACAGCTTCCTGGCCAACTGACTGAAAGAGATCCATATTTATGCCTATTCCCAAGAAAGGTGATCAAACCGAATGTGGAAATTATAGAACAATATCGTTAATATCACACGCAAGCAAAATTTTGCTGAAGATCATTCAGAAACGGCTCCAGCAGTGTATCGACAGGGAACTGCCAGAAATTCAGGCAGGTTTCGGAAGAGGACGTGGAAGCAGGGATATCATTGCTGATGTCAGATGGATCCTGGCTGAAAGCAGAGAATACCAGAAGGATGTTTACCTGTGTTTTATTGACTATGCAGGGGCATTCGACTGTGTGGATCATAACAAACTATGGATAACACTGCGAAGAATGGGAATTCCAGAACACCTAATTGTACTCATGAGGAAACTTTATATAGATCAAGAGGCAGTTGTTTGGACAGAACAAGGGGATACTGATTGGTTTAAAGTCAAGAAAGGTGTGTGTCAGGGTTGTATTCTTTCTCCATACTTATTCAATCTGTATGCTGAACAAATAATATGAGAAGCTGGACTATATGAAGAAGAACGGGGCATCAGGATTGGAGGAAGACTCATTAACAGCCTGCGTTATGCAGATGACACAGCCTTGCTTGCTGAAAGTGAAGAGGACTTGAAGCACTTACTAATGAAGATCAAAGATCACAGCCTTCAGTATGGATTACACCTCAACAGAAAGAAAACAAAAATCCTCACAACTGGACCAATGAGCAACATCATGATAAAGGGAGAAGAGACTGAAGTTGTCAAGGATTTCATTTTAATTGGATCCACAATCAACAGCCATGGAAGCAGCAGTCAAGAAATCAAAAGACACATTGCGTTGGGTAAATCTGCTGCAAAGGACCTCTTCAAAGTGTTGAAGAGCAAAGATGTCACCCTGAAGACTAAGGTGCGCCTGACCGAAGCCAAGGTAATTTCAATCACATCATATGCATGTGAAAGCTGGACAATGAATAAGGAAGACCGAAGAAGAATTGATGCCTTTGAATTGTGGTGTTGGCAAAGAATATTGAACATACCGTGGACTGCCAAAAGAACGAACAAATCTGTCTTGGAAGAAGTGCGTCCAGAATGCTCCTTAGAGGCAAAGATGGCAAGACTGCATCTTACATACTTTGAACATGTTGTCAGGAGGGATCAGCCCCTGGAGAAAGACATCATGTTTGGCAGAGTACAGGGTCAGCGGAAAAGAGGAAGACCCTCAACGAGGTGGATTGACACAGTGGATGCAACAAAGAGCTCAAGCATAACAACGATTGTAAGGATGGTGGAGGACCGGGCAGTGTTTTGTTTTGTTGTGCATAGGGTCGCTATGAGTCGGAACTGACTTGAGGGCACCTAACAATAACAACAACAATTGTCTCCACTGAACCCATATAAGCCCTAAGCTTTCTTCCCTTTTTGAGTCAGTCTTTTGGAGAGGCTTAGGTCCTTGCTGAGTCCTTTTGCTTCACTCAAGCAAAATAAAGCTTGCTGAAGATAAAGTTTGTCTTTCACGTGTATTCTTACTTGGGAAAAGACAAGGATCCTTTGTGTCAGATTGGCAATTGTTAACACTACTTTCAAAACTAATTATGAAATCTTGGGATGAAAAAAATCCAAGTTAATATAAAAATGCATTATTATTTGCAATATAAGGAAGAAATTTGGTAGCCATATTTCTTCACATGAAATTGTACCAGGTTACCCACTTGCAGAATATAAATTTGAGGTTGGAGAGTAAAAAATGGTTTTGAACCGGTTCAAACAAGTTCAGTCATGGTCGATAAGTGAAACCGGAACAGAACAGAATTTTTAAACTTTTGGTGAAGTGGAATGATAATTGGAATGGAAAAAATTATGGTTTGAAGCCCTGCTCTAATCTGCTCAAGCCACAGCTACAGTATTGGTTCCCGTTCGGGGCACCAACGTTGGACAACTAGAGCTAACTGGAATGTGTTCAGAAGATGGAGATGAGGGCAATGAAGGGTCTTTCCACGTTGCCAAACATGGCAGGGGAAGGAAATCATTCTCTGAACAAAATTTGATTTTATTAACAATTAGAGCATAATTTATGTATAATAAAGCGCATCTGTTTAAAGTATAGACTTTGGTCAGTTTTGACATATGTATATATCTGTGAAACCACTGCCACAATCAAGATGCGGAACATTTCTACCACTCCTGAAACATTTCTCATGCCTCTTTGTAATTTTTTCTCTCTCCACCCCAAGTCCCAAGACAACCGCTGATCTGTTCTCTGTCACTGTAATTTACATTTTCTAGAATTTTGTATAGATGGGATCATTGTTTTCTGACCGGTTTCCTTCATTTAGCATGTATGTTTTCAAGGTTCATCCATGTTGTAGCATATATTAGTATTTCATTCATTTTTATTTCCAAATAATATTCCATTGTATGGATATACCAGGGAGTATAATTTTTAATTCACTGTCACTCAGTACTTTGCAAAGTGGAGACCCTTGGAAAAGTTAATGAAGTACTCAAATATATATGCAAAAAATCACTCTCTTTATGGGATTGTACTATAAAACTCAAACATGAAATCAAGGTTGTCTTATCAGGCTATCAAACAAATACATTCATAAAATGACATGTAATGAAAATAAAACCTTGATTCACCCACAGTTACAAAGAGTTCTATTGTTTTTGACAATGCCCTGGGGCATAAATTTCTCAACATTTGGATCTGATTAAATTTGGGGAAGGGTATTTTTTAAGATTAGTCTTTGAAGTTTGTTTTGACCCCAGGGGGGCTCTTCTTAGCTCTCTCTTTCTGTGGGCTAGCTGGCCTGTATATGGATTAGCTTGTTGCCCTTAAAATGGAGAAGCTATTATTTTGGAGAGTGCCTTTATACCTGAATTTCTTCAGACTGTTTCAAGTAAAGTCAGTTCCTTTGAGGTGAGTTTTGGAATTTTTTTTTTTTATGAACTGCTTCTATCCCTAGGCAATGTCTCTGAGCCACTGCTCTGGGTGCTGTGTAAGGCAGTAGTCTCTAGTTTTCTCAGCTTGCCTCTTCCCAGCATAAAAACCTCTGATCTATGAATGAGTTGTAAAAAGGTCAACAGGGGCCCCTGTATTCTTGGCCTGGGGCTCCTGGGGTCAAGCCTCCGTTTTTTGGGTGGGAGTGGGGTGGAGGAAGAGATCCCTAACCTCCTGGCCACTCTCACCAGGAATTTGACCTCTTCGATTCAAATTGGATGAAAAATGGTAGTGGCCTGCTCTTCCTGGTGAGATGCAGTAACTTCTCATTGGGAGCTGAGAGGAGAGTGAACCCCATCTTTTCTCCACACCCACCCAGAAAAGGGCTTCCATCAAGCTGAGCTGGGAGAGAGGGGTCATGGCTCAAATGCCAAAACTCTCACTGTTCTTACCAAGTTTTAGTAGATTTTCTTAAATATTTCTTTATTTGCTGTAAGTTTAAGACAATTTCCAGAGACTTAAAAAACTTTTTTTTAAAGTAGTTCTCATCAGCTTTGCTTGTTTTGCTGGGGAATAGGCTTACGGAGCTTCTCATGCTACCACATCAGAGGTCGGAACTAGTTTGGTTTTATCTTTGGGTATTGTGAATCATATATACTTAATGGAAACCTTAGTAGCATAGTGGTTAAGTGCCACAGCTGCTAACCAAAAGATCGGCAGTTCGAATCCACCAGGCGCTCCTTGGAAACCCTATGGGGGCAGTTCCACTCTGTCCTATAGGGTGGCTATGAGTCAGAATCGACTTGATGGCAATGAGTTTGGTTTCAGGGTTTTTTAATATACTGAATTCCTTTTGACACTGGCTGCTGGAAAGCTCAGAACCGAGTATGTGCTTCCCTTAAAACAAGGGCAGTTTGTGGTTATGAGAGGTGGGAGAGGGGTATTCACTAATTAGATAGTAGATAAAAACTACTTTAGGTGAAGGTAAAGACAGCACACAATACAGGGGAGGTCAGCACAACTGGACTAAACCAAAAGCAAGGAAGTTTCCTGAATAAACTGAATGCTTCGGAGGCCAGCGTAGCAGGGGTAGGGCTCTGGGGCCATGGTTTCTGGGGACATCTAAGTCAATTGGCATAATCTATTAAGAAAACATTCTGCCTCCCATTTTGAAAAGTGGCGTCTGGGGTCTTAACAGCTAGCAAGCAGCCATCTAAAATGGTCTCAACCCACCTGGATCAAAGGAGAATGAAGAACACCAAGGACACAAGGCGATTACAAGCCCAAGAGACAGAAAGGGCCACATGAACCAGTGACTACATCATCCTGAGACCAGAAGAACCAGATGGTGCCCAGCTACAACTGATGACTGCCCTGACAGGGAGCACAGCAGAGAACCCTGAGGGAGCAGGAGAGCAGTGGGGTGCAGACCCCAAATTCTCATAAGACCAGGCTTAATGGTCTGACTGAGACTGGAAGGACCCCAGTGGTCATGGCCCCCAGACCTTCTGTTGGCCCAGGACAGGAACCATTCCCGAAGCCAACTCTTCAGACATGGATTGGACTGGACAATGGGTTGGAGAGGGATGCTGGTGAGGAGTGAGCTTCTTGGATGAAGTGGACACTTGATACTATGTTGGCATCTCCTGCCTGGAGGGGAGATGAGAAAGTGGAGGGGGTTAAAAAAGGGGAGATGAGAAAGTGGAGGGGGTTAGAAGCTGGCAAAAAGGACACGAAAAGAGAGAGAGGAGGGTGAGAGCGGGCTGTCTCATTAATTAGGGGGAGAGTAATTGGGAGTGTGGCAAGGTGTATATGGGTTTTTGTGTGAGAGACTGACTTGATTTGTAAACTTTCACTTAAAGCACAATAAAAGTTATTAAAAAAAAAAAACAAGGGCAGGAAGTGAGAGTTCATATACATTTGTGTTGTTCTTTACTTTACCTCTGTCTTCTTATTTATCCATCCATATTTCCTCCTTGTTTGCTTATTTTAATTTTATTACATTTTATCATATGTATTTTGAAAGCCAACTTACTTCCTTTTTGGAACACAGTGGAATTAAAATAAACTAACAAATATGGACAGAGACTTATATACGTATGATCTGATGTAACTGAGAAGAAGTCTTCCTTGTCTGTGAAAATTTCCCTTAAGGCTCATCAAGCTTCCTGGACTCTCCTTTAAAAATAAACAAAGTAGGACATGTACAGAGTTTACAAACTCAAGTGATACTGAAAAACTGAAGTTCCCACAAAACCCCTTCCCTCTCCTGAGCTCACTGCTGTTGAGATAAGGAAGGTCTTTCTCCAAGCAGTGTGGGATGAGAGAAGAGGACCTTCTAACTAGAGGAGAGTGGACCCTTTAATTCCTGTCTCTAATTGCTGTTTCTGGAGACTTTCAACCAATCCCTCTCTTTTTAGCCCTTTTCTCGTCCTTGCCTTCTTCAGTACTTGGGGCCTCCAACTCTCTGGCCTACCCAGGACTGTGAAGCAAAAAGTGACTTGCTTCTAGTTGGCATCTCTCTCTGTAGGCATGTGGTATTCAGATATCACAGCACTGCTAGTCCCATTTTCTAAGAGTTTGTTGCTATTGTCTTCTTTATCATTCTCTTTGTCTTTTTGGCTTCATGCTTTTTTTTTGTCTTTATTCTCACTGGCGAGGCGTTTGGGAAGAGAGTAGAGATTAATGCATGTAAAATGGATTCCTCTCCAGAATCCATTCACTAAGGAATTGTTCCTTTGAGTTAAAGGATTACTGCCTCTGACTGACCTTTTTAAAAATGAACTACTCCCTGCAGGAATGACATAGAAAACTGTCACCAGTGTTTGCCGTATTAGTGTAAATTAGTTCCTCAGATTCTTTTCTTAAAGCCCTATGTGGTAAAGGAAAGGCTGCCCAGTAGAGCTGGATATTTTGAAGAGAGGTGGAACTTGCATGAGACCGCCTCAACAAATTACCACAAACGTGGTGGGTTAAAACAACAGAACTTTATTCTCTCACAGTTCTGGAGGCCAGAAGTCTGAAATCAATCAAGGTGTTGGCCCAGCTACACCTCCTCTGGAGGCTCTAGGGGAGAATCCTTTATTGCCTCTTCCAGCTTCTGGTGGCTCCAGGAGTTCCTTGACCTGTGGCAGCATAATGCCAATCTCTGCCTCCATCACCCCACGGTCTTCTCCTCTGTGTCTGTGTCTTCTCTTCTGTCTCTTCTAAGAACACTTGTCATTGAATTTAGAGCCCAGGATGATCTCATCTCAAGACCCTTACCTACATTTGCAGAGTCTTTTTTCCCCCAAAAATAATGTCTTATTCACGGGTTCTGGGGTTTAGGAGGTCGGCACATCTTTTGGGGGGTCATCATTCAACTCACTACGGAAGGCCAACTTCTGAGTTTGGAGTAGAGCAGGATGATCAAGTATGGGGTGTCAAACAGCAGACTTATCCCTTTAACGTGTGGAGACCTGCTGGAGTTGGGGGAGGGAGGGAGACATAAGAAGGGAGATAAGAAAGTTAAACAGGAAGAGGGCCATAATTTTCTGACTTCAGAGCCTTTGTCACATTATTACTTCTTGATCAGCACTAAGTTAAGACCTTCCCATCCCACTGCTTTAATTTCCTTCAGGGTTTTATATCATGCCATTTTTATTTTGTCAGCTACTATTTTAATAGTGATGAGCTTTGAGGATTTACGAAACAAACAAAACCAAGGCCCTAAAATCTGATTCTGCAAAGATAGAAAAGTTAGAAAGTGTTTTCATTATAAACAGGTTTATTAATATTGAAAAACAAATTAGTATAAGGATTCTTCAAGTATTTGGCCTCTTTAGATTTTAGATGATTCAATTTCTAAAAATGTCCAGGAACATAATGGTCTTTTAAAGGAAAGCGTACCTTAGTTTAAGGCACACCTAATGTTATAAAATGAGAGAAATGTCAAAGCTAATATTTAGATTTCTTGTAGAGGCAAAAGCTCTAATTTAATTCTTGAGACTGTGAGCCAACTCTGTCCACATTTTATTTATTTAGCAGAAACACGCAAAAATAAATTTTTTGCTCTTCTTAAACGCGTTCAGAGGCCCAGAAACCACAGATACCTTTTGAAGTAGATTTTATTAATGGAACTCCAGTAAGCCTCGTTATATCTTTACTTTTGATTAGCGGCCTCTGTGCCTTTGCCTAAACTTAGATGTTTTAAAATAATATTGCATCGTTCCAGTAATCTGGCAGGCATGGTTTTTTCAAACAAGGAGATGTTTATGGCCAGCCAAGGCAGGGCAATCACTGCTCTGAATCTCGAGATTTCACGTTCAATGTGGAGACCATAACAGACTCTTTTTACTCCTGGTTCGGGGCTAGGGACTTGGAGCAGATTCCGGTTTCCATTTGGCAGTTCTTTGTCGAACAGTTCAGTCTTTGTGATATGTGATGGTTGGAATAATCTTCCCCTTCACGTAACTTTTTAAAAAGCATGGTTTCTTTGGGCTTTTAATTTTTTCTTTTGCTGTTGGATCTTACAAAGGGAACACATAAGGGTTGTTCGTAAGGATTAGAATGAATTTGGATGTCTTCGTTTAATGAACTAGGTGGAATTTGGAAGAGAGTACTTGACTGAAGGTGACTAAATTGTGACCAGTTTAAATCAACCCCATGACATGCCAACAGTCTCCCCTTCTCAACCTTGGGTTCCCTTTCCTGTCCCCTTCTGTGTTCTTGTCCTTGTCCCTGGGCTGGTGTGCTCATTTAGTCTCATTTTACTTTAAGACCTGTCTAATCTCTGGCTGAAGGGTGAACCTTCACCAGGCTGACACTAGAACCACTAACAAGCAAACTCCTCAGATGATCGTCTTTACTTCCAGCCAGTGAGGGCAGTAAAAGATGTTAAGTGGCTTAAAGGAAGCAGGAGAGTAGCACCCCTGGGCCCTGCAGGTGGAACCTACCCACAACTGTTCAGAGCATATTTGTGGTGGTAGCTGTATCCAGAAGGACCCCTGGTAGCTCAGTTGTTAAGTGTTCAGCTGTTAACCAAAAGGTCAGTGGTTCGAACCCACCAGCCGCTCTGTGGGAAAAAGATGTAGCAGTCTGCCTCCGTGAGAGTTGCTGCCTTGGAAACCCTATGGGGCAGCTCTATTCTGTCCTATAGTGTCACTATGGGTCAGAATCGACTCGATGGCACACAACAGGTGTATCTAACTGCTACCTGTTCCCCATCCAGAAAGGCCAGGCTTGCTCTTTCTCCTCTAATCCAATACACAGTTAAAATAAACTTAACCAACAGAAAATACCAGATAGCACACATCGCATTCATTCTTCCAGCAACTATTTGTTGAAGGCCTATGATCTGCTAGGCCCTAGGGACACAATCATGAACAAGATAGACACGTCCCTGTCAGCCTGCAGCTTAAGATCTTACATAGGTAGAGATAAACAAAAACCACGATGACAAAAGTAAGCAAACAAAATTATTACAAATCATCTTGAGGTCTATGAAGGAATCATGAAGTAAATCCCCTACTTGTTTAAACCACTGAGGTTATAGCTGCCCTCTTACAGAGGGCTCAGGTGTAAGAGGGAATGTTAGTTTGAGGGCCTTTGCATTGGTCCAGACCAGAGATGATGGCGGGGAGGAGGGGGGGGAATGAACTTGGATTCCAGATAAAAGATACATTGCCTGAGCAGCAATTCATGGCTACCAATAATTCCCCTCATTTATTCAGGCCCATTGAGCCCAGCTTGCTTTATTAGACCTTCTCCTATAGTCCTGTAGCATGTGTAGCCTCAAAAACATTGCTGGAACACCTCCTATGTGCTAGATCCACTACTTTTGAAGAATTTTTTCATAACTACTCAAACTTACATTGGTCACTCCTTCCTATAACATCAGTTATTTTTAAATTTTATGCAATCTGCAATAAAAAATATATTTTATATCATTACCAAAACACATGCAACTTTATATATAACTAAAAAAAAAGTTTTACAAAGCAATATTCAAAATATGTATCATGTGTTTAATATTTTCCATTCTATTCTACTCCATCAAAAAAAAAAAATTCTGGTGGTCACACTTACTACTCACCAAGTTTGCTTTCACCATCCATTAATGAGTCAAGACCCACAATTTGAAAACACTGTGTTATTTATCTGGCACCCATTCTTTACCATCCAGTAATATCTCTTGCATTATTTGACTTTTCATGCCAATGTCTTGTCTCTTTGTCCAGACTGACAAAAACAAAAATAAAAAAACAAGCCTGTTGCTATTGAGTCTATTCTGACGTATGGCCACTCGGTAGGGTTTCCTTGGCTATAATCTTTACAGAAGCAGACCGACAAGCTTTTTTTCTTCCATAGTGCCACTGGATGAGTTCAAGCCACCAACCTTAACTTTAGGTTAGTAGTTGAGTGCAAACCCTTTGCACCACCTAGGGGCCTTCTAGACTGTCAACCTTGCTTTATTCTTCCTGGTGGCACAGTGGTTAAGAGCTACAGCTGCTAACCAAAAGGTTGGCAGTTTGAATCCACCAGTTGCTCCTTGGAAACTCTATGAGGCAGTTCTACTCTGTCCTGTAGGCTCACTGTGAGTCGGAATCGACTTGATGGCAATGGGTTTGGTTTTTTGGGTTTTTTTTTGTACCCGTCGCACCTGCCACTGTACCTAGCATAGAGTGGAGTATATGCTTCTTAAGGCCAGGCCAGGAGCTGCACGGTGTGGCTCGTTGGGTCCCCTCAACACTATAAACGTGGAAAACTCAACCTTCCCATGGGGGAGGTTGGAATCATAGAAGTTCAGGCAAATAGGAAAATCTCAATTTTGACAAATACTTTAGGTTTTTGCCCACATTTCTCTTTAGGAATCTTCCTCTTTTTAGGACTTCTCATATTGCTCAAAAAAAAAAAAAAACCTTTTGCCTTCAAATCAGTTCCGACTCTTAGTGGCCTACACGACAGAGTAGAAATGCCCCATAGGGTTTCGAGGCTGAAATCACTCTTTTTTTTTTTTTAATTGTACTTCAGATGAAGATTTACAGAGCAAATTAGTTTCTCATTAAACAATGCACATGTTGTTTTGTGATATTGGTTGCCAACCCCATGACATGCCAACACTCTCCCCTTCTCAACCTTGGGTTCCCTTTCCTGTCCCCTTCTGTGTTCTTGTCCTTGTCCCTGGGCTGGTGTACTCATTTAGTCTCATTTTGCTTTATGACCTGTCTAATCTCTGGCTGAAGGGTGAACCTCAGGAATGACTCCATTACTGAGCTAAAAGGGTGTCCCAGGGCCACACTCTCAGGGTTTCTCCACTCTCTGTCAGACCAGTAAGTCTGGTCTTTTTTGTGTGTGTGTGTGAGTTAGAATTTTGTTCTACATTTTTCTCTAGCTCTGTCTGGGACCCTTTATTGTGATGCCTGTCAGAGCAGTCAGTGCTGGTAGTCAGGCACTATCCTGCTGTACTGGACTCAGTCTGGAGGAGGCTGGTGGTAGTTGTAGTCCATTAGTCCTTTGGACTAATCTTCCCCTTGTGTCTTTGGTTTTCTTCACTCTCCCTTGCTCCAGACGGGATGAGACCAGTGGAATATCTTAGATGACAGCTCACAAGTTTTAAGACCCCAGACACTACTCACCAAAGTAGTATGTAGACCATTTTCTTTATAAACTATGTTATGCTAATTGAGCTAGTTGTTCCCCAAGACTCTGGCCCCCAGCCCTCACTGAGGCTGAAATCTTCATGGAAGCAGACTGGCACATCTTGTGGCTAATATTATTATAATATCAAACCTTAGGTTTTTGGTGTCTTTCTTAGTGTTCAAAGCACGGACTAGTTGATCTGGTAACCTGCTCTAAAGTGCTAGCAGGATAGAGATAGGGCAGAGAGTTCTGCCTCTAACTAGGAAATTTCAAGAAAATAGAGAGTAAAGGGCCCTGGCAAGTTGATGGGGAGAAGTTTTTGTCCTTGTCACAGAGTCTGTATTTGAGTCATTGCAGAGCCTGACAGCTGGTAGCGTCTGGGGAGGTATCCTAGAGCATGTGGACTTGCACCAACCAGTGAACCCAGACAGAAAACAACCTTGTTTCTGGAGCAAAGTTCACTCTTCCAGTCTTGTTTTCTCTGGACATGGTGCTTCCACTTATTAACAAGAGACATTTCTGTGTGTCTGAGTCCTGCCACTCTGTAGCCAGAAGATAGAAATCTCAGACTTGGCATTCCTAGCCAGCATGGGCAGACCTGGAAGGCAGGCCACTTGCTTCCTGTCACTTTTGCTCAAGGGGGAAGGTCTGGCTCGATGCACCTGAGAGAGCCACTGTCTGTTGCCTGCCAAGAAATTGCTTTTCCAATGAAAAGAATGAGGCAGCTTTAATTTGGTAGTCCAGAACAGGCTCCAAAATACACTGTTAAGTGAAAAAAAAAACACGGCGTAGATAGTCTGTATAGTGTGCTACCATCAGGGGGAAAAGAAGGAAGAATTTTTTTTGTAAATGCATGTTTGTGTACAAATACAGTATCTCTGCAAGAACACACAGCAGACTGGAACTGGTATTATGATCGAGGAGAACTGGTCTCTGGGAGACAGGGATGAGGGCAGATTTACTTTTTGTGTATACCTTATTTTGTATTTTGAGTTTTTTTGCTATGTACACATTACAACCTATTTAAAGAAATGATTATTTTCTATAAAAACTATTTGTGCAGCCCCTAAAAGTGATATTTATGAAACAGGTAATATCATCACTTATAATATCGTTTTTTTACTTATAGAATTTTAAATGAACCATTATATATATATATACACACACACAAAAGCAACAAGAAACAAAACCCCTATGTATGTACAAAAAAGACTAGACGGAAATATACCACAAGGTTAAAGGTGGATTCTGAAACTGTAAGTAGCTTCTTTTGTTCTTCTCTCTCTTTTTCATTGTTTTCCACATTTTCTTTTATTATATCTTTTATTATATAATGGTGAAAAATAAACAAACTTTTAAAACGGAAAAGAAATTTCTTTTCTTTCCCAGGTTGCAGCAAGAGGGCTAACCTGCCCACATGATCTTGAGTCGCTTCATAGCTGGAAAGTTTAGCTTGGACTAGAGATGAAGCCATGAGGCAGTGGGCAGGGTCACAAAAAGGAAAAGATAGAAGTTGCCTTCCACTTGAGGGATTTTCTTTACTTTCACAACTGATGTTTGTCCAGTGTGGGAGGGTGTTCCTTCTTGGATATACTTGTTTGTTACAGCTTTTTCTGCCTACTCCGCTCTCACCTCTTGGAGTCATACTCCTCTGATTTCCTTTTAGCTTATAGCTCATAATTTCACACTAACTGCTATCCTCTCTGGCAGTGTCTGTTTTGATGCTTCACCTGTAGGTGTGCTTCCAACTTCAAGGGCAGACATTCTACCTTCTCCTCTTCAGTCTCATATTGTCAGCTGCCTCCTGGGTCTCTTCTCTGGGAGAGCACCCAGGTATATTAAACATGTTTGAAGTGAGTGTGTGGTTCCCCTGCCAAACCTGCTGCCTACCTTATAGTCCCCACACTGTTAATAATACTACCATCCACCCAGGGACATTGAAGCTCACATTGATTCTCTGCTCATCCTAGTTACCTTTCTCCCTTCCTCTGTTCTGCCAGTTCTCTCCACTCCATACACTGCACCTATCATCCCTCAGTTGGAGGTGATAGCCTTCAAATCAGTCTCCTAGTCATTACTACCACTTTTCATTTAAAATGAAAATCTGACCAAGCAGCTCTCCTACAGAACGACTTCCACAGAGCATCATCCGCACGATAAAATCCAAATTTCTCGTGTGGTAGAAAGAGTTCTTCACAGTACATTCCAGCTTGTCTCTCTGGCGGCATCCCCTACTGCTGCCTGAGCTAAACCAGCTTTCAGCTTTTTAATGTTCCCTGAACAAAATAAGTTCTTTACAACTTTCTGCTTTTGTACATGCTGTGCTTTGTACTTAGAAAACCTTTCTTATCCTTCTGGAGTTACCTGAATTATCACCTCCTCCATGAAGATTTCCCAACTTTTCCAGACAGTTGTCTGCCACTCCCTTCTCCTTGTGCTTTGTACTGTCCTTAATCCTCGACGCTCCACAAGAGCAGGGATAGTAATTTATTCTTATTTATATCTCTCCAGCCTTTCTTATACAATATCTGGCACATAGTAGATAATCAATATGTTGAATGAAAGAAAGACAGGAAAGAAGAAAAGCTTGCTTTTCTTCTGTACTCCCACTGTGCTAGTACTGGTCCTCAAATGTTGTCAACCCACTGTGCGTCAACAGAGCTATGGACTCAAGGAACCCTTAGCGATGAAACCTTCCTTCTACCAGTTTTCCTGGTTCTTCTTGTACAATCTTTCCCCCCTTATCTCTCAATCAGCAGACTTGGGTTGAGTGGGTGGTGGCATGTCTGGTAAAATACTTACCCCTTTAATTTGGTTGGGTTCTTAATTTTCATCCCACTCAACTGTATTCTTTGTAAAATTTTAATAAATAAGCATGAATTCTGTCTTGGAGCAAGAGGATTATATTACAGCTAAGAATCAACTGAACAAATATGGAAAAGGAGAGCATCAAAACTGCTGGAAGGAAAATGCTTTTCGGGTTCATGGAAGAGAGTGGCCTACTCTGATTCTCTGGCTTTGATCTCCAGAGCTCCATTATGATAAGGTATTTGTTTTAACCAGCTCTTTGTTTCTGTGCCAGGAATGTAAGCCAAGGGGTTGTGCTTAGGAACAAAAAATAATAACATCAGTAACAAACTGCTGTCAGAGTCAGATGTAACACATTAGGATATAGGTCCTTATGAAGCAGGGACAAGTAGAAGGAGCAGCCTTAGCTGTGATCTAGGCATAGAGAAGAAGAGGTATACTCCTTACTTTGGTTAACCAGATTCCCCTGGAGCCACAGCCCCTGTCAAATGGAGAATACCTTGGCCTGGGACTTCTCGATGGCAGTTGCCACTGCCACACCTCCAGGGGATAATCATAACGTGGGCAGAGAATGGATAGGTGGCGGTGGGAGCCATGATTTGGGAAATCAACAACACAAGTGTACCAAAGGTTTTTGGGATAAGATGTCTAGTCTCTAAGTGCTCCCATTCCTCCACCACACACTCACACTTGCACATACTCACACTACTTCTTTATCTGAGCCTCCCTCTAATTCTGTGTCACTGCCTGTAGCAGACACAAGCAAAAGATTGTACATACGTAATAGCCAAGATTGCAATGCATAGATGTGGTTCAATTTACTATAACTGGTATGGAGAGAAAGAATGGGTATAATATGAATTTTTCTGAATCTGAGATAGCTCTTCAGCAGGCAGACCACACTGATGTCCAAAAAACATGCAATGACTGGGGCTACTTCAGCTACAGTCTCATTTACCTCCTGTCTTTCATTTCTAAACTTCTGAGGACCTCATGCCTTTTAACCATCTCCATTTCCTCAAAACAAATTCACTCATCACTGTGCAGTGGGGCCCCACCTCTGCTCCTTTCATGAGGGTACACCAAGACCCTTTAATCACCAATTTCTTCTCAGGCTGTGTCCTCTTCCAGCTCTGGGAGAATGGTAGTGTCATTCATACAGCAAGAAAATCAGGAGGAAGACAGTCTCTCATTGATCTACTGTGAAACCTTTGCCTCTATTGTGAGCCTCCCCTCCCCACCACCCCAACATCTAATGAGTTTCCAAGTCCCACTGAGTCCACCTCCATAGATCTCTCTGACTCTCTTTGTTCTCACTGTCATGACAGAGCACAAAAGTGGGAGTGAGGACACTACCAGCCCTCAACCCAACTCAACAACCACAACTTCCTTCCTTTCTCTCAGGCCATCATATCCTCACTCCTCCCACACTTCCTCTATCTACTCACGGGGACCTCTAGTCTCACTGTCTCCCCTACTTGGTCCAAGTTTATCAGTCCTCTCTAGACCTAAGACTTTTAGCTGATGGCCTGAACCTTACCATCCCCTCCCCAATTTTCTGTGGTTCACTCTATAGTCTGTCCCTCTTCACATGGACACACATGTGGACGAAACATGCTTTTGTTGTTTGTTAAAGGAAACCACACAGCATGACGACTAAGACCCCAACAAAGCCTCCATCTGCAACAGCCAGCAGCTGTGCCCATGCTGGTCAACGGTTCTCAGTGGCTCTTGTGAAGCTTACTGGTCTCCTCAGTGGTCTCCTCAAGCCCCATTCAACCCATCCTCCTTCAGTCTCAGCAACTGACTCCTTACTTCATCAAGAAAAGTGAGACATGGAGTTTTAAGAACTCTAACTCCCTGCTCCCTCTCCATTTTACCATCATTTACAGCTAACCTCACCTCCTCTTTCCTTTGTCAGAGGGTGAGCTGTCTCCTCTGCTCCTTCAGCCATTCCTATTCTGTCCACTCAGTCTACAAAGATGTTCAAGTCACTCCTACCTTAAAACAAGCCCTCCTCTAATCCTGTTTTCCTCCAGCTAATGCCTTCTCTCTCTTTTCTTTTGTTAGTTAAGCTGCTTAGAAATTAGTCTCTGTGGTCTACACACTCTCCCTTCCCTTTCACTGAGAGGCCACCTGCTTCACAGAGCTGTCATCAGGGCCCTCAGTGGGATTCAGTTACTTCTCCCTCCCTCCCTCCCTCACTCCTCTAAACCCCAATGTTCTTTTTGTCTAAGGCATCTGTCCTCTTTGGTGTCCTCTTATCTTTCATGCCAGATTTGTAGCAGGGTGAGGGCAGGGCTTCTGAACTTGCCTGACAGAAATAGTAGAAAACTATTTGTGGCATGTGTAAAGACTATAAAGTCAGCTGGTGCTGGGCCACACTGTGTTCCTCTGGGCCCAGTTTAGGTGTCTGTTTTCTTCAGTTGAGTGTATAAAAGAAGTGGGCCACATGGGCTGAGGGAGAATAGCAACTTAATAGAACGAGTAAATAGACCCTGTCTCCCAGGGCCTCCTCACTGCGGACACTGTGCCTCCATCTATGATGAGCAGCAGCTGGTGGTGATTTGGAGAGGGGGAGGAAACCAAGAGGGGTGCTCTTCCAGTGGTGCCAATACCCTCCTTTACCCCTCTGACCCAAGACATATTTATGTACAAGATGGCATGTGAAATTGTGAATTTTACTTCATGTGTGGCTTTGTGGAGCCAGTCTTTGCCAGCCCATACCCTCTCCTATGCCTCCGAGGCAAAGTGGTGGGATGATCTCTCATCTCTTCCACTCCTAAGTCTCCTCTGTTATTCTCTGGGGGCAATAATTTGTTGTTGTGTGCCATCAAGCCAATTCTGACTCATAGTGGCCCTATATGACAGAGTAGAACTGCCCCACAGGGTTTCCTAGGCTATAATCTTTATAGGAGAAGATCACCAGGTCTTTTCTCCAGAAGACTGAGTGGGTTCAAATTGCTGACCTTTCATTAGCAGCCAAGCACTTGACCATTGTGCCATCACGGTTTCTTGGGGCAATAATAGCCACCAATTATTTAATACTTGCAATATGCTGACTCTGAAATAAGTACTTTACATGCCACTTTAGTCCTTATAAGAACCGAATGTGATAGGTACTATTATCACCTTTTTACAGATAACAAATTAAGACTTAAAAAGGTTTGTCATGGATTGAATTGTGTCACCCCAAAATATCTGTCAACTTAGCTAGTTCAGGATTTCCAGTATTGTGTGATTGTCTACCATTTTGTCATCCAATGTGATTTTCCTATGTGTCGTAAATCCTATCTCTATAATGTTAATGAAATTCATTTAGCAGCAGTTATATAGACTCAATCTACAAGATTAATCTACAGTTTAAGTGAATCTCTTTTGAGATATGAAACAGAGACGCGAACAGAGATACATGAGGACCTCATACCACCAAGAAGCAGTGCCAGGAGAACACGTCCTTTGGACCCAGGGTTCCTGCACAGAGAGGCTCATAGACCAAGGGAAGATTGCTGACAAGGACCTTCTTCCAGAGCTAACAGAGAGAAAAAGTGTTCCCCTGGAGCTGGTGCCCTGAATTCAGACTTTTAGCCTACTAGACTGTAAGAAAATAAATGTCTCTTTGTTAAAGCTATCCACTTGTGTCATTTCTGTTATAGCAGCACTAGATAACCAAGATAAGGCTAAATATTTTGTCCAGAATCACACTGCTAATGAGTGGTGGAACAGGCCCCAGAGCCTTGGTCTGGCCAATGCCAAAGTCCATGCTTGTAACCACTACTCCATTTGTCTTCTTTTATCTTGCAAGGTCACCTTAGACCTTAATTTTCACCTGACTGTATGCATAATGGTTCTGGGGTACATGTTATGAGTGTGAGCTACCCCAGCCACATAATTATCCCTGTCCCTGAGCAGCTACCCCACAAGTTATCTCTTCCATTATACCACAAAAATACACAAAGGACTTAAGTGGAGACCGAGCGATTTAAAAAAGTGACAGATATGGGCTCTTAACTAGTTTCTGTCCAACTTGATGAAGGACAAACTGGGTCTACATGCCATCCGTTTTCATCTCTCTAGTGCCCATAACTATGTGCTGAGTGAAGGAACAATTGTTTACTCCTGATCAAAATCTGAAAGCACATTTATTTGCCTTAGCGGTGAAAGCTTTTGGAGAAGAAGAGGGAGCAGAGCCTCACCTTTACTTCTCTTCCCACTGCATTATCAGAACTTCAGCTCAACGAGGCCCAGCGCTGTAGATGCACAGGGATAGGGAAGCCTTTGAAGTCTGTTGGCAACAGATTTCCAGGTGCTTTTGACAACCTTCATACAGAAAACTTTCATGAAGATTTAAAATGATAATTAAAGTAAACCCTGGCACAATTTTTATTAAAATTGAATTGTTTCATAAAGTAACACAAAATATATTTATACTGCTAATCTATAAAAGTGTTATCCAAATGACCGAGGCAAATTACTGGACCAAGTAGACCCTGGATTTAGGGATAACTTTGGTGCTATTTAGACCATTTCGCCTTAACATTGGTTGTGTTACCATATGTGGCACAGGTGAAAAACACATCAGAACCCATCATTTCTCTCCTCCTGTAGCTCTGCATCAAGATCCCTGGGTGAGACAAATGGTTTGTGCTGGACTACTAATCAAAAGGTCGGTGGTTCGAACCCACCCAGCCCCACCCAGCAGCACCACGAAAGAAAGGCCGGGCAGTCTACTTCCATAAAGATTACAGCCAAGAAAACCCTATGGAGCAGTTCTGCTCTGTAACACATGAGGTCACCTTGAGATGGAATTGACTCGCTAGCACCAAGTAACAGCTCCCACCCCACTCAGCAATTCAATAAAATTAAAAATTCGGTTCCTCATTCTAATTAGACACATTTCAAGTGCCCAATAGCTGCATGTGACTAGTGGCCACTGAATTGGACAGCACAGATATAGAATGGTTCCATCACCACAGAAGGTTTTGTGGTACAGCTCTGATCTAATGAGCAAGATCCTCATTTACCCTGGTGTGGTGAGTCAGCCCTGGGCATTGCTCTTCAAATGAAGCGTAAACAGAAACAAATTCAGAGGAAGGTAAACACAAAGCTAAGAGACATAATTTGAATATTAGTTAAAGGGACTAGAGACAATTAGTTTGGAGAAGAGGAAAACTCAGTGGTGCTGTGAAGATTATCTTCAAATATTGATGGACTGTCATATGGGTGAGGAATTAGAGTTTTCTCATGTCACTTAAGGGATAGAATTAAACCCATGAATCAGAGTTAGAGGGAAAAAGATTCCTAATTAGAGAGAAAAAGAAGAACTTCTCAGTCAGAGCCGCGCAAAGGCAGGATGGAATGTCTAATAAAAGAATCAGTTCTCCACCCTGGGGGTGTTCAAGCAAAGGCTGAGCTTGTGCCTGACGGGGGTATTTAGAAAACAACATGTGCTGCTCCCTCTACTGGGACCCTTTCCTTCCCCTCTCCCCAACTCCAGTCTTCTTGTCCTTCAGGGCTGCCTCCTTCGTGTCCTTCAGCGCTCAGCTGAAGTGTCATCTCCTCCAACCACTCACTCTAAATATCTATCCAGAAGAGTCCTGATCTGTCTTTTTATTTTGTAACCACTCTATCCCCAAGAGAAGGAACCCTAGTGGTGCAACCGTTAAACTCTCAGCTGCTAATCAAAAGGTGGGCAGTTTGAACCCCTCCAGGGCTCTGCGGAGGAAGAACCTGGCAATCTATCCTGTAAAGATTACAGCCCAGAAAAAACCCTATGGGGCAGTTCTGCTCTGTCACATGGGGTTGCTATGAGTTGGAATTGACTTGACGGCACACACAACAACATCCCCAAGAGTGCCTAACAAATACGTGTCCAATAATAGCTTAACAGTGTGTGAAGGGACTGAGCCACCCCTCTTCAGGCGGGGAAGGCAAGCCTTGTTTTCTTGGAGTCTTCTCTGCCCTTCGGGATGTCTTCGAGGTGATGATCTGAGCGATTTAAATTTTTTTGAGTGATCTGGAAGGCACCGATTATCCTTGAGGCGGGGGGGGGGGGGGCGGGTGGCGGGGGAAGAAAAGCAGTTCTGTTTGTGAGGTTAGTAGGTAGCTGCCTTGAAACATTTTTAGCCATCCCTGACGCGGTCCATTTCCTGACTCTGCCTGCTGATCTCACTCCAAGCACGAACTAAAAGCACACGGCTTAGCTTCTGGTTTCCACTGCTGTTTTCTAGATTTTTTTTTGGCTTGTGCTTTCTTGGTTTGTAATTAACAAGGAAAACCTACTTATACAGCTTTTCATCCCAATTAAAACTACACACAGCAAGAGGAGTGATAAAATTTGCATCATGGCCCAGTGACCAAGCTTTTCATAAAAGTTGGCTGCAGAGGCCAGAGAAGGGGTGAGACACCATGTCCCCTCACCGAGAGATGGTCCGCAGCCAATGGTAGGGCCTCAACAAAGGAACAGAGGCAGCAGGTAGTACCTGTGGGAGCCATCAGGAGAAAAATGAGAGTAGCCAGAAAACCTTTTCAAAGGAAAAAAAAGTTAAGGAGAAAAGTGAATGTTTGACAATCCTGTGAAAACAAAAAACAGCATAGACTGGGGATATGAGGCTTTATATATTCACTCACTCATTCATTCTTTCCTGTACTCATTCATCCATTAAACAAACATGCATTGAACAGGTCCCAAACTAAATCCCAGGTGATGCAAGAATGAATGACTCAGTTCTTGACTTTGAATAGCTCACGTTAAACGGCCAAATAATGCTGGTGTTTGTGAAAGTGGCTTGTAAGTAGCACAACACTACAGCGTGCTGGTTCTTCTAACACTTAGTAAAGTGGCTGGCATGGAGTACCCTTTGCTGTCAAGTGGATTCTGACTCACGGTCACCCTATAGGTCAGAGTAGAACTGCCCCATGGGGTTTCCTAGGCTATAATCTTTACTGAAGCAAACTGCCACATCTTTCTCCTGAGAAGTGGCTGGTGGATTTGAACCGCCAGCCTTTTGGTTAGCAGCCTAGCACTTAATCAATACACCACCAGGGCTCCTTGGCATGGAATAGGTGCTCCGAAAATGAATAAATAAGGAGCAGGAAGCAACAGACATGAAACAACAAGCTATAGTATGTGAGAACTGGAGAGCTTCGGGGCTGAAAACTGGGAGGGGGTTTGTGTGATTCAGTAAATCACCAGATAGGGCTCCTTGATTATTCCAGAGACCGGGAACTCAATGTTCTAAGCTTTCTTCTCGTAACCATGTGGCCTTGTGCGACTTAATCTGTCTGTGGTTGAGTAAAGGAGTGCAACCCTATCCTTTGATGTATCTTATTTGTGAGTTGCCTCCATCCTAAAGTTTGTTAAGGAAAGCTGCTGGAGTTTGAACAATGCCTTGCTGCTTCCCACTTGTAAATCCCTTCAAATTCCCTCAAACATTTGAACAAACATTTCCTTTTCTGTGCAGGAATGTGGTCGTCTCAAATGGGAACTACTAGTTAAATTATAACCTTATGCTCGTGCTTACGTTTCTTTCTCCTGCTGACCTTCAGGAAGCTACAATGACGATTTCGTATCTAATTTCGAAATGAATTAGTTTGTCAAGATCTGAGGTTTACAAGTTTGGAAAGATTTACGAGAATTGTGTCAAATTAACTCTCTCAAGTTTTTTAATATTATAAAGTAAGCATTAGTGGATAGATTTAATACATAGAAAGTTTACAAGGGCTGTCGTACCATTAAAACCCATCTTGCCCCTGATTTGTAAGAAATCCCAGATTGAAATGTGGCCAAAAACCACAGTACAGACAAGTTTAACAGTCATTCCGAGTTTCAGAATGAGTCAGAGAGGAGTGAAAAATTAATCTTACAGTCTCACCAGTGCTTCATGGCTACAGTTATTACTCGAAGCTATCAGGTGCCACTGACATGCACTACTATTGTAGAGCTTTAACAGTAAGTCGAAGTTTTCCGACAAAGAGATTAGTTTGAGGGTAAATTTATCATAAGTGCTGAGAATATATTTTTTCAATTAAAATATTTTTTTATTACATGATGAATTATGTTTATTACTGAAAAATTAAAAAATGTAGATAAATAGAAAGAAGAAAAAAAAATCACTCAAAATCCCATCACAGTGGGGAAAATCACACACATACTTTAAAAAAATGGGGGGGGGTTATAATACTTGTAACAGAAAAAATACTTAGAACATAATATCAAAACTTCTGCTTTCACATTCCTGTACTAGAAGAAGCAGCACTTTAAAAGGAGTGGAGGTAGGGGATGACGCTTGTTTTAGAAATTTTAAATACAAAAGGAAAATAAAACTTAAAAAAAACCAACACTTTGTAAGGCATGTTTTATATGATGCCTTGTATTGTTGTTGTGTGCCGTTGAGTTGATTGCAACTCACAGTGACCCTATAGGACAGAGTGGAAAGCCATAGGGTTTCCTAGGCTGTAATCTTTATGGAAGCATATTGCCAGGTCTTTTCTCCTCCAGAGCCAATGGTGGCTTGGAACTGCCAACTCTTTTGTTAGCAGCTGAGCACTTAACCACTGAGCCACCAGGGCTCCTTATGTTGTCTTGTATTGTATGGCATTACTTGAGGTCAGAGAATTTAAACTCCTCATTTCCTTAGCTCAGGGAGCCCTGGTGATGCAATGGTTAAGTGCTCAGCTACTAACCAAAAAGGTTGGCCTTTGGGACCCACCAGCGGCTCCACTGGAGAAAAGACCTGGCAATTTGCTCCTGTAAAGGTTACAGCCTAGGAAACTCTACGGGGCTGTTATACGCTGTCATGTAGAGTCAGTATGAGTCAGAATCAACTCGATGGCACACAAGAACATTTCCTTAGCTCAGTCTTTGTAAGCATTTATTGAGTTATTTACTGACTGATAAGGTTGAAATGTTCCACTTAATCTACTATGGGTAATCTTTATTATGGAGTCCCTACAAAAAACAATTTTTTTTTTTTTTTTTTTTTATGTGCACAGTGCAAACAGTTGACACGCTCGGCTGCTAATCTAAAGATTGGAGGTTTGAGTTCACTCAGAGTTGCCTTGGAAGAAAGATCTGGCAATCTACTTCTGAAAAACCAGCCATTGAAAATCCTGTAGAGCAAAGTTCTACTCTGACACACATGGGATCACCATGAGTTGGAATTGGCTAGATGGTAATTGGTTTTAGTCTTTATTATACTCAACAACCAAGTTTTCTAGGAACCAGTCTAGCACAGTGGTTTGTACATGATAGGTACTCAATGAATGTTTGTTGAATAAATGTATATATGTATTGAATCATAGTCTCAAACATTATTTGCAAGAATAAGCCTGGATTTTGCACTCACATTGAGTTCATAGGTCTTATCTCTAACAAACCTCCCTAATTGTTTTCTTAAAAGACTTGATTTACATGAACAAAGTGCAGACTGACACCGCTACAGAGACTAAGTGACGTGTTGCATGTCCCAGTGTCTGGAAGCCTGGACCATCTGGATACTTAGAAATCTGCTTCATAGCTACAACAAAAGAGGAAGGATTTATACCTTTTAACACAAGAAAGAAAGAACAAGTCAAGGCGTTTACAATTTCCTTTTAGAGAATGCTGGAGTTTATTTCGCAGGTGAGGAAATTCTAGAGAAAGGGGAATGACAGGATCAAGGTCATACAGCTAGCTAGTGGCTGTGGTAGGACAGAACCAGGTCCCCTGAATCTTGGTCCATTGCATTTTTTACCACCCCGTGCACCCTCACATCACACATCTTATAAATGCTGAGTCAGTGGCCTCAGTTTTTTATATTTTTACATCATATTTTTAACTATGAAAAGTAAATGCTTACCACTCTTCTGCTAGGCAGGATAATGGCTCCCCAAAGACGTCTATGTCCTAATCCCTGGAACCTGTGAACATGTTACTTGGGAAAAGTGGTTTTTGCAGATACGATAAAGTTGAGCATCTTCAGATGGGGAGATTATCCTGGATTATCCAGGTGACATAATATAATCATAACTGTCCTTACAAGAGGGAGTCTGGCATATGAGAGTCAGAAAAAGGAGATAAGATGACAGAAGCAAGAGATTGGAGTGATGAGGCCATGAGCTAAGGAATACTGGCAGTCTCCAGAAGTTGGAAGAGGTAAGGAATGAATTCTGCCCTAGAGCCTTCACAAAGAACCAGCCCAGCTGACATCTTGACTTTAGCCCTATAAGACTCATTTCAGACCACTGACCTCCAGAACTGCAAGAAAATTAATTTGTGTTGTTTTAAGCCGCTAAATTTTTTACAACAGCAATAAGAAACTAATATAATTCTTATTTAAAAATACCTCTAATCTATTATTTTAATTAGATTACTGAAGAGCTGGACGGAGCCCTGGTGGCATAATAGTTAAGTGCTCAGCTGTTAACCAAAAGGTTGGTGGTTTGAACTACCCAGTGGCTTCATGGGAAAAAGACCTGGAGATCTGTCCTTGTAAAGATTACAGCCAAGAAAACCTATGGGAGTAGTTCTACTCTGTCACGAGGGGTCACTATGAGTGAAATTGACTCCGCGGCACCTAACACAAACAACAATTGAAGGGCTAAACACAGGTGGGTGGTAGCGTTCAAAGCAAACAAACAACCCACTGCTATCGAGTATATTCCAACTCATGGAGACCCTATATGACAGAATAGAACTGCCTATAGGGTTTCCAAGGAGCAGCTGGTAGATTTGAACTGCCGACCTTTTGGTTAGCAGCTCAGCCACCAGAATTCCAAGTAGTGGTGTTCACATATATTTTGACTTTGGTATTTCAAAAGCTTTTTAAAGTTTTGTGCTTATTTTATTCATCTGTTTTGTCTCCCCCTTTATCAAGCTCTCTGGTTACATATGCCACTGGTATTTTTTCTACTCCTCGGCACTGGGTTGGGTATTTAAGCAAACAGACTTATAAAAAGCTTACTATTTCACCTGCTGAGTTAGGAAGAGTTGAAATTGAAGCCTCTGTTTGTGCCTTTTATCTCCAACCACTGACACGTCTTGTTCTTTCTCCCCACCCAATCTGTGATGGTTAAGATTGTGTGTCAACTAGGCTGGGCCGTGATTCTCAGTGATTTGGCAGTTATAATGTGGTTTGGCAGTTATGTAATGATGTAGTTTGGCAGTTACGTAATAATGTAATCAACTCTGTGATGAGATCTGCTGTGAGCAGCCAATCAATTGAAAAATAATTTCCTCAGAGCTATGGCCTGCCTCCAGTATAAAATGGATGTTCCAGCAAGGCTGTCACTCTGGATGCTGCAACCGACTCATCACCATCTAACTTCTGGTTCTTGGGACTTGATCTAGCAACTTACCTGCTGATCTTGGGTTCATCAGCCCCTGCAGTTATGTGAATCAGGAGAAGCTTCCAGCCCAATGCCTGACCCATGGACTTAGGACTTGCCAGCATCTGTAGCTGCGTAGGGGCCATTTCCTTGACATAACTCTCTCTCTATATATACATATATTTATATGCACGTCACTGGTTTTGCTTCTCTAGAGAACCTAGCTTATAACATTTGTATTGAGAATGGTTCTAGAGAAACAAAATTGTAAGGATGAGTTTTTTAAATTGGTTCTCAAGCCTGGTTAGTCTTAAAGATGTTGATGACTCTGCTTCCAGTGGTAAAGAGGGCACTGCTAATCCATGGCGTGAGGTGGCAGTAGAAATATGCAGAATATCACCACCAATAGATCAAGTACTGGTGAGAGGTGAGGCTCTGGGGGATCGCATGTTTGATACTTTTCTACAATTTTGTCAGAATGAGAAATATAAGGAAGCTGACTTGTTGGTCCTATTTTCTCTGAACAAAGTGGTGAAGGAAAGAAATGAGCTCAGGGCTTCAGAATCAAAGCTCAAGTGCTGCACAAATGACCTCAAAGTTTCCACTTGTGCCTTGAAAGAAAGTCTTATTTCTCGTAGTAACAAAGCTGATATTGCTAAAAACCGAACCCAGACTCTTATTGTAAGAGGTTCTGAATTACAACGCCAACTCAATTCCCAGCCTCTAGTGATGTCTGAGAAACCCTGGTGGTATAGTGGTTAAGTGCTACGGCTGCTAACCAAAGGGTTGGCAGTTCGAATCCACCAGGTGCCCCTTGAAACGCTATGGGGCAGTTCTACTCTGTCCTATAGGGTCACTATGTGTCCTATAGGGTCACTATGAGTCGGAATCGACTTGAAGGCATTGGGTTTGGCGTTTTGGTTTTGGTAGTGATGTCTGAAGTTAAAGCGAAAGCATTGTTTGGGAAGAAACGTGATCCTGAAACTTGGGATGGGTATATATGGGCAGATAATCTGGAAGCTGGGGATTAAGTCCTTAAATTCCATTAAATCACTTCTGCCAGCAGAACCGGCCCTCTCACTCCCATCTGAAGAGATTATTCCATCTTTGTCTGCTAAGCCACCCTCCCCAGTAAAACCATTAGCCCCTTCACCCTCATTTGATGAGATTAACCTAGCTGTGTCTGAGTCATTGCCTGGGGCATTGCCTGAGGCAGATGCCTTATAAGACATAGCTAAATGTTCTCAAATCACATCCTCACCACCGATTTTGGCTTCTAGACCTATAACTAGGCGTAAGTCCCAGCGAATCCCAAAAGGTGAAGTACAAATTATGACCCAGGAGGAGGTACGCTACACCTCAAGAGAACTGCTCGACTTTTCTAATATGTACGAACAGAAACCTGGGGAATATGTATGGGAATGGCTATTAAAAGTGTGGGATAATGGTGCAAGGAACATAGAGATGGATCAGTCTGAGTTTATTGATATGGGCCCACTAAGCACAGATTCTTCATTCAGTGTTTCAGCTGGAGAGGTCAGGAAAGGATCTAATTTGGTTGGTTCACTCTAGTATGGGTTACATGGTGGCCTACACTAAATCAAGTTGCAGTACCAGACCTGCTTTGGTATTCTGTACAGGAAGATATCCAAAGCCTTAGGGAAATTGGCATGTTAGAGTGGATATCAGATTAGACCCACAGACTCACACATGGAATGCCCAGAGGACACACCTTTTATCACAACAGTGATGAGCAAATTTGTGAAGGGAGCCCCAGCATCCTTGAAGACTGCTGTGATTGCTATTTTATGTAAGTCAGATTTGATAGTATGAACTGCCCTAACTGAATTAAGACACCTAACTACAATAGGGCTGGTGGTCGGGACGAAGTGGTGGCACTCAATTGACAAAGACAAGGTTGGAGTGGTTACCATAACAGACTGCAGAGTCAAAGGAGTAATCAGACTAGTCTGACTCATATGGATTTGTGGCACTGGCTACTTAGTCATGGTGTCCCTAGGAGTGCAACAGATGAAAAATCTCTTAAATATTTACTTGATAGTACAAGCGGAAGAATTCTAGGTCAAGTGAACAACAGTCTAACTTGAATCGCCAGAATAGAGAGTCATGGCCCCTCCATCAATTCCCAGACTTGAGTTAGTTTACAGACCTACAACACCTTAAAAGAAGAGGAGGCCTGGTCCCCTTCAGGAAGGACTCCACTACACTGCCAAAAATGTGTACTGTTAATCTTTCTCCCAGCCTTCCCCAAAGGGATCTAGAACCTTTTATGAGAGTGACTGTTCACTGGGGGAAAAAGAAATACTCTGTCACATGACAAATTGACTCAGCAGCACCTAATAACAACAATTGAAGGGCTAGACATGGGTGGATTGTGATGTTCAAATATTTTTGGCTCTGTAGTGGTGTCCAAATATTTTCCGCTTTAGTATTTGAAAAGCTTTTTAATGTTTTGTGTTTATCTTATTCATTTGTTTTGTCTCCCTCTTTATCAAGCTATCTGGTTACATGTCCCATTCATATTTTTTCTACTCCTATTTAAGCAAACAGACTCGTAAAAAGCTTACTATTTCACTTGCAAGTCAGGGAGAGTTGAAATTTAAGCTTCCGTTTGTGCCTTTTATCTCAGCCACCCACACGTCTCATTCTTTCGTCCCATCCCATCTTTCCTCTCTTTGTCTTTCTTTTTCTCAATATTTCCTCTTTACTCCTTAACTTTTTCTTCTCTGCCCTTCTCCATTTAATTCCATTTAAATTGATTAATTACCTGTTTTTTTCTTTCCGCCCCCAAGCTCCCTCTGACCCTGTCATATTCTTGAAATTCCACCTGGTCTTGCTCAAAATAGTCTAGATTCTTTCTCTACTTTCACTCACACTTTCCAGAATTTTTTACCTAGTAGCTGAATATCAGTCAGAGGAGTCAGGTTCTCAAGGTTTGAAGGGGTTTCAAAGATCATCTAGTCCAACCACCCGCTCACGTTCAAATTCACTCCTTTCTCCCATATACTTAACGTATAACTTCCTTTTTTCCACAAGTGTGTGTGTGCGCGTGTGTGCGCACGCGTTAGTACCTATATTTCAGGCACAGGCTCAGCATTTGCTTTAACACCCCCAAAGTGGAGAGCTCAGTCCTGTATCAGGCAGTATATTCTGCCTTTGGACAGCTATGACTGGGAAGAAGTTCTTCCTTGATTTGAGCTAAAAAAGTTTTTCCCTCTAACTGTGACCCATGGGTTTAATTCACTCCCTAGGTCACATGGAACAATACTACCTACATTTTTTAAGCAAAAAAAAAAAAAAGCCCTCTTTCTGAGGTTTCTTTTTTTTTTGTGTGCCAATATCACCCTGCCCTGTGAGGTATTTTTGTAATTGCACTGTGCTAATTTTTTTTTTACAGCAACATGTAAAAAAAATTGGCACAGAGGACTTATGAAAATACTTGCGGGGGGTGTGGTAGGCAGGCAGAAAAACAGAATGAGGCATTATTTGGGTAAATAGATGGTAATTCCTCATCCATATGACAGTCCCTCAATATTTGAAGGTAATCTTCATAGCCTCACTGAGTTTTCCTTTTCTCCAGACTAATCATCTGCAGCCCTTTAACTATTTCTCGAATGTTGTCTCTCAGCGTTGTGGTTACCTTCCTCTGAATTTGTTTCTATTTGTCTACGTTGAAAAGTGCCGCCCGGGCCCAGCTGACTACGCCAATGCCAGTTGCAGCGGAGTCAATTCTGCTTCATGGCTGTCCCAAGGGTGTCAGAATAGATCTGTGCTCCACAGGGCTTTCAATGGCTGGTTTTTCAGAAGTAGATTGCCAGGGCTTTCTTCCACGGTAGCTCTGTGTGGACTCAAACTTCCAACCTTTTGATTAGCAGCCAAGTTTGTTAGCCACTTGCACCACCCAAGGACTCCACACCAGTTGTTTTTAGGTGCTGTGAAGTCGGCTCTGACTCATAGTGACCCTATTTACAACAGAGCAAAACACTGCCTGGTCCTGCACCATCCTCACAACCGCTGTTATGTTTGAGCCCATTGTGTCAATCCATCTCATTGAAGGTCTCCCTCTTTTTCACTGACCCTGTACTTTACCAAGCATGATGTCCTTCTCCAGGGACCGATCCCTCCTGATAACATCCAAAGTATGTGAGACGTAGTCTTGCCATTTTTGCTTCTAAGGAGCGTTCTGGTTGTACTTATTCCAAGACAGATTTGTTTGTTCTTCTACCAGTTCATGGTATATTCAATATTCTTCACCACGCTCCTAAAAAAAAGAAAAAAAAATTTTTTTTTTTTAGATGGGGACAATTACTTTGCTGATTAGGTCAGTGCTGTCCAACAGAACCTTCTGCAATGATGGAAATGTTCTATATCTGTGCTGTCCAATTTGACAGCTACTAGCTATATCCAGCTACTGGGTACTTGAAATATAGCTAATGAGACTAAGGAACTGAATTTTAAATTTTATTTAACTTTAATTATTTTATATTTGAATAGCCACATTGGCTAGTAGGTATCATACTGGGCAGCATAATGCTATACTTCTAATAATGCCATTTAATTTTGCATTGTTTTGGAGCAGCCACAGACTCCTCTTGAGTTTATTTTTCTGAAAACCCTAATTATTTACTGACCTTGAGCCAATATGTTGTCATTTGTCTTATAAGTACACTTAGCATATAATGGGAGAAATCCATTTCGTGTTAACCAGATAAAGCATGTTTTCTGCCATCCTTGATTCTGACTTGTGACTTTCTGTATTCCTAGTCTAGCTTAGTTCTCTCTCCTGGTTGTGTAGTTCCTGGTGTTTTGATTTTGATGCTGGAGTCTGGAATCCCAAGTCTGAGCTGATTTTCTGTAGACCTTCTGCTTGTTTTTATTCATCTATGTCATTTACTCACTTTGTAAGTACATATGGAACAGTTACCATGCGCCAGGCAGGAACTGTGTGAGTTCTGGGCAGAGAGATAAGTAAGGCACAATGCCTTCTTTGGCACTAACTGGCATCTTAGTTACCCAGTGCTGCTGTAACAGAAATACCTAAAGTGAGTGGCTTTAAAAAACAGACTTTTATTTTCTCAGTTTAGAGGACTAGAAGTCCAAACTCAAGACACTGACTCTAGGGGGAGTTTCCGCTCTCTGTTGGTTTTGGAAGTAGATCCCTGTCTCAGCCTTTGCGGCCTCTTGGTTCTTTGGCCATTTTCACATGGTATCTATCTCTTCAACTCCCAATCCCTGTTTGTCCTCGCTTAGCCTGTCTGTAAGCTGCTCCCTATTACTCAAAAGTGATTAAGTTTAGGACATACCCTATACTGATATGGCCTCATTAACATAACAGAAAAATCCTATTCCCAAATACAGTTACATCCACGGGTGTAAAGATTAGCATTCCAACACTTATTTTGGGGGAACACAATTTAATTCTTTAAAAAATTTGTATTCTGTTCTAATCTGCCAATTTCGGGGTTTTGTTTCGTATCTTTAACTCCATATCTGTTCTTGGTTCTTTATTTTTGGGTCCTGTATCAAGTTTGATATCTTGGTCTTAAATCTTGTTTTAGCCTGTGGGGTGAGGGTAAGATGGGAAGATAGGTGGGGCCGAGAAAGAAGAACATAGAGAAGTACTGTGGAACTCTAGGGAAAAACAGATCAAACTCGCTCGAGTGATAGCACATTCTTTTTCTAGAGAGAAAGGGAAAACTCTTTTTGTGGCCAGTGGTCAACACAGCTTTAGGGTGAAAACATCACAACGTTTAGTAAAGCAAGAAGAAAAATTTTCTTTGGCGTGTATTCAAAAAGGCAAAAGTGGGAAATGGATAACCGTGCTGCCACAGCCATGTCTGTCTGACTCCAAGGGTATTACAAATTTATCAGTGTATATTAATTATTACAAATGGGCAAAACCATTGAAAGCTTCACCTTTTCACTGATTGGCTAGAAACTGCCAAATCACAGTACTCCTAAATTTTGAGTTGTCTTTCTTAACAATCATTGGTGCCAGTTTTAGCAAGGACAGTCAGAAGAGTTCTCATTGGTCCAACAACTCTTCTATTCACTTACAGAAAAAGATAAGAGCGAATAGTATATGGGTTTTTTGAGCTGTGTTTTATGATTTGTTCATGTGAAACTTTCCCTAAAAGTTGTTTTCCAACATTGTCCTACCTATTGTCTTTATACTTCAGGGCCCAGTTGATGTGTTTTTGTGAGTCCCTATGAGTCCAGTTCCAGCTGGGTCACATTCTCTGTGCTCAAGGACAGGGAATAATGGCTCCAATATTATCTCCTAAATCAACTCTCACCTGTCTTTTCTAACTATTTCTTCTTCCATTGTATCTCTACAGCCTCCTACTCTGTGTTAAAAGCTTGGCTTGTGGAAACACAAACAACAAAAAGAGATGCTAAATTTCATTTCTGCATTTGTTTGTCCTGACTCCCTTAAATAACCAGGGCTAGGCAGTGACTGTTTCTATCTTCTGTATACAGAGCCTTTCTCACTGGGAGTTTATTGATCGAAAACTACACCTTTTAAAAGCTCCTCATCCAGGTTAGGGAAAGGGGAGTAGAGGAAGAAGTCAGTCTCAGGATGAAAGGACAGAGGAAGCTATTTGCCTGAGGGCAAATGTTGTTAGGTGCCACTGAGTTGGTTCCAACTCATAGCGATCCTATGCACAACAGAACAAAACACTGCCCGGTCCTGCGCCATCCTTAAGATCGTTGTTATGCTTGAGCTCCTTGTTGCAGCCACTGTGTCAATCCACCTTGTTGAGGGTCTTCCTCTTTTCCACTGACCCTGTACTCTGCCAAGCATGATGTCTTTCTCCAGCAACGCATCCCTCCTGACAACATGTCCAAAGTATGTAAGACGCACTCTAGCCATCCTTGCTTCTAAGGAGCATTCTGGCTGCACTTCTTCCACGACAGATTTGTTCGTTCTTTTGGCAGTCCATGGTATATTCAATATTCTTCGCCAACACCACAATTTAAAGGCGTCAACTCTTCTTCGGTCTTCCTTATTCATTGTCCAGCTTTCACACGCGTATGATGCGATTGAAAATACCATGGCTTGGGTCAGGCGCACCTTAGTCTTCAGGGTGACATCTTTGCTCTTCAACACGTCAAAGAGGTCCTTTACAGCAGATTTGCCCAATGCAATGCATCTTTTGATTTCTTGGCTGCTGCTTCCATGGCTGTTGATTGTGGATCCAAGTAAAATGAAACCCTTGACAACTTCAATCTTTTCTCTGTTTATCATGAGGTTGCTCATTGGTCCAGTTGTGAGGATTTTTGTTTTCTTTCTGTTGAGGTGTAATCCATACTGAAGACTGTGGTCTTTGATCTTCATTAGTGAGTGCTTCAAGTCCTCTTCACTTTCAGCAAGCAAGGTTGTGTCATCTGCATAACACAGGTTGTTAATGAATCTTCCTCCAATCCTGATGCCCTGTTCTTCTTCATAGAGTCCAGCTTCTCATATTATCTGTTCAGCATACAGATTAAATAGGTATGGTGAAAGAATACAACCCTGACGAACACCTTTCCTGACTTTAAACTAAGCAGCATCCCCTTGTTCTGTCCGAACAACTGCCTCTTGATCCATGTAAAGTTTCCTCATGAGCACAATTAAGTGTTCTGGAATTCCCATTCTTTGCAGTGTTATCCATAGTTTGTTATGACCCACACAGTCGAATGCCTTTGCATAGTCAATAAAACACAGGTAAACATCCTTCTGGCATTCTCTGCTTTCAGCCAGGATCCATCTGACATCAGCAATGATATCCCTGGTTCCATGTCCTCTCCTGAATCCAGCCTGAATTTCTGGCAGTTCCCTGTCGATACACTGCTGCAGCCATTTCTGAATGATCTTCAGCAAAATTTTGCTTGCTTGTGATATTAACGATATTGTTCTACAATTTCCACATTCGGTTTGATCACCTTTCTTGGGAATAGGCATAAATATGGGTCTCTTCTAGTCAGTTGGCCAGGAAGCTGTCTTCCATATTGCTTGGCATAGACGAGTGAGCACCTCCAGCACTGCATCTGTTTGTTGAAACATCTCAATTGATATTCCATCAATTCCTGGAGTCTTATTTTTCGCCAATGCTTTCAGAGCAGCTTGGACTTCTTCCTTCAGTACTGTTGGTTCCTGATCATATGCCGCCTCTTGAATTGGTTGAATATCGACAAATTCTTTTTGGTGTAACGACTCTGTGTATTCCTTCCATCTTCTTTTGATGCTTCCTGCGTCATTTAATATTTTCCCCATGGAATCCTTCACTATTGCAACTCAAGGCTTGAATTTTTTCTTCAGTTCTTTCAGCTTGAGAAACGTCAGGTATGTTCTTCCTTTTTGGTTTTCCATCTCCAGCTCTTTGCACATGTCATCATAATACTTTACTTTGTCTTCTCAAGAGGCCCTTTGAAATCTTCTGTTCAGTTCTTTTACTTCATCAATTCTTCCTTTTGCTTTAGCTGCTCGACACTCAAGAGCAAGTTTCAGAGTCTCCTCTGACATCCATCTTGGTCTTTTCTTTCTTTCCTGTCTTTTCAACGACCTCTTGCTTTCTTCATGTATGATGTCCTTGATGTCATTCCACAACTCGTCTGGTCTGTGGTTGCTAGTGTTCAATGCGTCAGATCTATTCTTCAGATGGTCTCTAAATTCAGGTGGGATATATTCAAGGTCATATTTTGGCTCTCGTGGACTTCCTCTGATTTTCTTCAGTTTCAGCTTGAACTTGCATATGAGCAATTGATGGTCTGTTCCACAGTCGGCTCCTGGCCTTGTTCTGACTGATGATATTGAGCTTTTCCATCTTCTCTTTCCACAGATGTAGTCAACTTGATTTCTGTGTGTTCCATCTGGCGAGGTTCATGTGTACAGTCGCCGTTTATGTTGGTGAAAGAAGGTATTTGCAATGAAGAAGTCGTTGGTCTTGCAAAATTCTGTCATTGGATCTCCGGCATTGTTTCTATCACCAAGGCCATATTTTCCAACTACTGATCCTTCTTCTTTGAGGGCAAATAGGTGCCGCTTTTGTTTCTCTGAAGTCCATCATAATAGGTGCCAGGCTATAGGTTTACACAACTTTGGCCCTATATTTCTGGATAGGTATCAAATTGCTCCCAAACAGCCCTCTATCAACAAGAGTTAGTGATGGACCTGTTCTCTGCAGGATTCTTCCCGTATCTTACTTCTCCTCAAGAAAAGGAACTATCCTTTATCTTATCTTCCTGAGGCCAGACTCTCAGGTAATCCTTCCCAGTTGTCAACTAAAGAAGAAATACACACAAAGATAAGACTAGAGGAGAAAAAGACACCTATAGCCCTACAGTGGAGCCCTGGTGGTGGAGTGGTTAAGCATTTGGCTGCTAAACAAAAGGTTGGCATCTTCTCCTTGGAAACCTACGGGGCAATTCTACTCTGTCCTGTGGAATTGACTGGACAGCAATGGGTTTGGTTTTTGGGATATCCCCCCAGGAGGGTCCTTTCTGCTGGAGTCACTGTTATATTAGGTCTTCAGACGAAGAGCTCCCAGGGGCACCTCACTGTGCAGACACAGCAACAGCAGGCCAGTCAGAGCAGATGGGAGGGAAGGCCCATATGCCCCTCTCTCTGAAAAAGAACTGATATCTTGCTCCCCCAATAAAAATAGGAACTATTCCTTCTCTGCACACAGAGGGAGGAAAAGTTACAGGAGGGACTGGAGGAAGGCCATGCTTAGGATCAGGAGGCCTGGGGCCTTGTCACTGTCATGCCATGGATGGATTTGTGTCCATGGAATAGTCAAGAGAATGTCGCTTCACTTTTCCCATCCTCAGGGAACTATTACTTCTTAATTTGTAAAGTGGGAGCATTGGACTGGACAGTGTTTTTCAAACCTCAAAGATAATCCATTAGTGGGTCATGAAATCGATTTGGAGTTTCAATTGCAGTTTTTTTTAATGAAACAAAATAGATCAGAATGTGCCATCTTGTACTTAGCAATGTAAAAATTGTTCTGTTAAACTTTTGTGTGTGTGTGTGTGTATGTATGTATGTTTGTGTGCTGGGTTATGACATCAATTGCATTTCTAACTCTGGGTCAGAGTAAAAAATGTTTGAAAAACAGGAATCCATGATTCCTGAGGTTCCTTCCACCTGGTGTTTCAGGCTTCCCTGTGTCTGCAGAAGGCTCTCCTTAGGGATTCACCTCCATGGTGATTTAGAAGAAGAAGTTTCCATGACGCCATCTCACACCCTCAACCCCAAGCAGGCAGTCTATGTTTATATTAACCCTGTGACATACAGGGCTCCTCAGAAGGTGAGCTGAGGAGGGGCTGAGGTGTCACTATGAGTCGTGTTGTTAAACAACACTGACTCCGTGGCACCTCACGGGTTTTACCTACATGGACACAGTTTCTAGAACATTGTGAACACTTTGATTTCACTGTAAGGCTTTAGAAGGGATCCTTGCATTAAGCAGAAGAGTGGACAAAATAACCAATAGAATCCCTTCTCTTAGAATTGATATATATTATTCTAAGAATATAAAATTTCAGCCAATATTTATAACTAAGGACACTCATTCCAGCAACAACAACAATCAGTATCTCCCCAGTGAGACAGTTCAAAAAGGGCTTCCCAGTCATTGTCCCACTTCATATCCTTCATAGTCCTGGGGCCTGGGATCTGGCATCTTCTGAGGAATTGAGCCAGGCCTTGAATCCAAATCTTCTCCCTCCAAATCTATTTTAAATTCCACTGTTCCTCATGGAAAGAGATTATTGTTACTAAATGTAAATTGTCAAATATTTTTTTTCTTCTCATGACAGAAAATTTAATTTAATTCCATTCAGTACACTCCAACAAAACTTAGCAAGGCCTGTGCTGAAGGTGAGTCACTGTACTCAACAAATCTTTTTTGAGCAGTATCTTAGCTGGGTTCTCTAGAGAAGCAAAACCTGTAAAACATATAAGTATCTATATAAAGAGATTTATATCAAGGAAATGGCTCAGGCAGTTGTAGAGGCTGGAACATCCCAAATTATAGGTCAGGTTGGACTTCTCCTGATTCATGTAGCTGCAGGGGCTGGCGAACCCAGGATCAGTAGGTCAAACAACAGGGCTCTTGCTCACAGGCTGCCAAGACTGACAAATCCCAAGATCAGCTGGCAAAATCACAGGTGAGCTGCTGGTTCAAGTCCCAAGAGCCAGAGGTCAGACCACCAGGAGCCAGTTGCAGGATCCAGAGCAAGCAAAAGCTGGTGAGCTTTGCTGCAGAGTCCACTTATTTCTATGCAGGTCACACCCCCAAGGAAACTCCCTTTCAGCTGATTGGCTACTCACAGCAGATCCCACCATGGAAGTGATCACATCATCATACGACGGCCAAACTACATCATAATTGCCAAACCACTGAGACTCATGGTCCAGCCAAGTTGAGACACAACCTTAATGATTGCAAGCAGCCATGTTTTGGAGGTATTTAGTATAGCTGGACAAACATGGGACCAATAGGACATAACTCCTAAAATTTGGGATAGGACTGGACAATGCTACCCTATAGAAATGAAGCTGATTAAGTATCTAAGCCACAGTTCTCATTCCAGAATATTTGCAAAGACAATGCTGACTACAAAATAGGTGTCCTCAAATCTTTTTGATGATACTAAAATATATCTGAGTTAAATTGTAGCATGACTGAGGTAACCCCGTCATAATGGAAAGATGGAATAGGGGCGGTGTCTTAGTCATCTAATGCTGCTATAACAGCAATACCACAAGTGGATAGTTTCAACAAAGAAAAATTTATTCTGTCACAGTCTACTAGGCTACAATTCCAAATTCAGGGCATCAGCTCCAGGGGAAGGTTTTCTCTGTAGGCTATGGAGGAAGGTCCTAGTCATCAATTTTCCCCTAGACTAGGAGCTTCTCCATGCAGGAACCCTGGGTCCAAAGGATGCACTCTGCTCCCGGTGCCACTTTCTTGGTGGTATGAGGTCCCCAACTCTCTGTATACTTCCTTTTCCTTTTATCTCTTGTAAGATAAAAGGTGGTGCAGGCCACACCTCAAAGAAACTCCCTTCCCATTGGATCAGGGGTGTGACCTGAGCAAGCATGTTACATCCCACCCTAATCCTCTTTAACAACAGACAGAGATTATGATTTATAACACAGGGAAATCACAAAATGGTGGACAACCACACAATACTGGGAATCATGGCCTAACCAAGGTGACACATATTTTTGGGGGACACAATACAATCCATGACAGGTAGACAAATTGGGTGTGGATGCCGAGGAATCCTGTTTGGGTGTCCAGCACTGACCTGGAGATAGGTTTTGTGAAGGCGAATGACTGAACTAATGTCACAGAGATGGTGAAGTAGGATTTTCTAAGGACTCTTGCTACTACAGCCTGTATCTTCTTTAGTGGAGTTGGGAGACATCACAGTAGTATAGCTTGGAGATATTTTGTCTGCAGATTATTCAGCCTCCTTAACCTAACTTAGGCCCTCCTAACAGACTTCTGGTAGTAATTTTTTCTGTCATACAGACTGTTCCCCATGGTAAAATAAGGCACCAAGTAACTCCTAAGAATATTGGCATCATGGTACATGAAATTACATTTAGAAACAATATCTCAGGGTCTCAATTAGTTTTCTTGTGAGTTTGCTTTGACTGAATCACTCCCTAGAGGCCCAATAACCTTAGTGAATAGAAATAATTGCGTCCTGGAACTTCTGGAACACAAGGAGCTGCAGATCTGACTCAGGGCCCATGTCACAACCACCAGGATGAAATTGCCCAGACTCCAGGCTGAGCAATGGCCAGGCAGCTTCTGGGTGGGCCAGTCTGTGCCTTGTCTTAGAAAACACCTCAGCACAGAGCTCTGGAAGGCTGAAAGAACAATCCACAACATAAAAACCCTAGACAATCTTTCTTTGTATTTATCAGTTTACTTTTTTTTAATTGTGGTAGAAATATATGTAACAAAACATTTGCCAATTCAACAGTCTTTATATGTATCAGTGATCTTGATTACATTTTTTATGTTGTGCAACCGTTGTGCACCACCATTAACATAAACTCAGTATCCCCTACCCCATAACTACCCCTGCTCTCCTCCTTTCCACTCCTCGTAACCACTAATAAGCTTTGGATTCTAGCTATTTGCTTTTTTCATATAAATGAGATCATACAGTATTTGTCCTTTCACAACTGACTTTTTTCACTCAGCATAATGTTTTCAAGTTTCATCCATGTGTTAGAATGAGAACTATGGGGAAAGCTCCTGTTGCTATGAACAGAATGTTGCCAGAAATGTGGACGTTAAATGTGCTTCTGGTGAGGCTTTAAAAGGAAATGATGAACACGTTATTCAACACTGGAGGAAGAATGATTTTTTTTTTTTTTATAAGATGGCAAAGAACTTGCCTGAATTATGTTCAAATGTTTTGCTGAAGATAGAACTTGTAAGTGATGAATTTAGATATTTAGCTGAAGAGATTTCCAAGAAAGATCTTAAAGGGTTAGCATGGTTTCTCCTTGACACTTAACAGTAAAATGCAGGAGGAAAGAGAGAGATTTAGAGATGAACTGTGCAAAATGAAACTCACACTTAAAGCTTTGGAAAATTGTGTGGTACTAACTAAGAAAGAGTGCCCTGGAATTTTCACCAAGGGGATTGCTACATAATCTTTTGGTAAAGGGATTAGGCCTGTGGCTGATGGGTCTAACCAGGCAATACAGCAGAAATCCTGTCAGCTTAGACTGGAAGAGACAGAGACAGGACAAAGCGAATGAAAGCTGCCTGTCTCCTGAAATTCTACAGGTAAGAAATGGGTCAACAGAATTACTTGGTTGTGAATATCTGTTGTCCTCCCAGAAAAGGCAGGTGCCACCCTAGGAGCAGTTCAGAAGTCAGCAGGACTGTCAAAACGAGCACCAGGAGCAGGGCTGCCAGTTCCTCAACTTCAAGGGGTACAGCCACTTGGTCACTAGGTTTCAAAAAGTCAAGGCACCACCATCTCAGTTCCTGAGAGTGGCACTGCTGTTCAGGTGAATCAAGAGACTGAAGCTGCAGCCCAAAGTGTGTGTGGGGGGGAGGAGGGGCGGGTGCTGCCATATCAATGGACCTCCGGAGAATGGAGCTGCCTTGGACCAGGGGTGGTGTCACAACTCAGGTAAACCAGGAGAATGGGGCCACCCAAAGCCAAGGCAGTGGGGCTGCCATCCCAATGGGCCTAAAAGGCAGAACAGATGCCCAGTGCTGAGGCCCTCCTCTCGAAATCCAGAGAGTGTGGCCAATGCCCAGAGACCAGAGGGAGAAAAATTGCCCAAATGTGCCTGGAAAACAGGACTATTTGCAATCCTTGAGAGGTAGTGAAATTTGCTCTCCTGGGTTTTGGACTTATATGGCACCTGTGACCCCTTCTTTTCCCCCAATTTTTCCCGTTTGGAATGTCTACCTTGTGTTTATACTACCATTGTTCATTGAAAGCAGGTAACTTGTACTGTAGGTTTTACAGGTCCACAGATGGAAAGGAATTTTGCCGCAGGATAGAACACACCTAGGTTCTCACTTATACTTGATTTGGATTTAGATGATTCAGAAAATGAGATTTTGGACTTAGATTTGATTCTGGAATGTATTAAGACTTTGGGGATGATGTGTTAGGGTGAATGTGTTTTGCATATGGGAAAGACATGAATTTTGAGGAACTAAAGGGTGAAATGTTATCAATTGTGTCCCCCCTGAATATGTGTTGAGATGTAATCCTGTTTGGAAATAGGGTTTTCTTTGTTATATTAATTAGATCAACCCAGGAAGGGTGAGTTCTAAATCTAATCACTCTGAGTTATAAAAACAGCAGATTAGACACAGAGATACTCATACAAGGGGGAAGACAGATGCCATGTGCGGTTCTTCAAGGAACCAGGAAACACCTGGGGCTACCATCAAGGAAGAACTAGACAAGGCCAGTGCCCTGATATGGACTTTTACCCTTGAGAACTATGAGAAAATAAATTTCTGTTCCTTATTTTATTATTATTTTTTTGAACTTTAGGTGAAGGTTTACAGAACAAACTAGTTTCTCATCAAACAATTAGTACACACATTGTTGTATGACATTGGTTAACAACCTCACGACATGTCAACACTCTCCCGTCTCAGCCCTAGGTTCCCTATTACCAGCTTTCCTGTTCCCTCCTGCCTTCCAGTCCCTGCCCCAGGGCTGGTGCACCCCTTTAGTCTTGTTTTGTTCCATGGGCCTGTTCGATCTTTGGCTGAAGGGTGAACCTCAGGAGTGGCCTCATCACTGAGCTCAAAGGGTGTCTGGGGCCGTACTCTCAGGGTTTCTCCAGTCTCTGTCAGGCCAGCAAGTCTGATCTTTCTTTTTGAGTTAGAATTTTGTTCCACATTTTTCTCCAGTTCTGTCCAGGATGCTCTATTGTGATCCCTGTCAGGGTAGTCAGTGGTGGTAGCTGGGCACCATCTAGTTGTACTGGACTCAATCTGGTGGAGGCTGTGGTAGATGTGGTCCATTAGTCCTTTGGACTAATCTTTCCCTTGTGTCTTTAGTTTTCTTCATTCTTCTTTGCTCCCAAAAGGGTGAAACCAGTGGAGTATCTTAGATGGCCGCTCACAGGCTTTTAAGACCCCAGACGCTACTCACCGAAGAAGACTGTAGAACATTTTCTTTATAAACTCTGTTACGCCAACTGAGCTAGATGTTCCCTGAGACCATGGTAGCCACAGCCCTCAGCCCAGCAATTCAGTCCCTCAGGGAGTTTGGATGTATCTATGGAGCTACCATGGCCTTGCCTTGTACAGGCTGTGCTGGTTTCCCCAGTATTGTGTACTGTCTTACCCTGCACCAAAGTTACTGTTTCTCTATTGTCTATTAAGTGTTTTTCCATCCCCACCCCTCCCCTCCCTCATAACCATCAAATATTGTTTCTTTTTGTATATAAACATTTTCATGAGTTTTTACAGTAGTGGTCTCATATAATACTTGTCCTTTTGTGATTGACTTATTTCACTCAGCATAATGTCCTGTGCTGAGTTCCTTTTGTGTGTGGATTTCTTTTTCATTTCTTTTGTTTTTATTGAGACTTTGTGTTTTTCTTCTTTATTTTGATGAGCAGGTTTCTTAACTTTCTTTGTGGTTACCTTGAAATTTGCCCTTATCCTCCTAGGTTTCAACCAGTCTGTTATTACTTGGTATTGCCTTGCCTTCTTCTCCATTGGAGAGTTTTATACCTATACTGTTTATTTACTCTGTTATTGTTCTGACATTGTTGTCATTTACAGATTAACCTCTCTGTTTCCCTATTGCAATTGTTTTGGTTTGGGATAGTCTTTGGGAGCTCATTTCCTAGGTTGATTTCTGGCTGGTACAATCTTGCATCCTAGGCTCAGGCTGTGGTCTGATGTTGTTTGTTCTCAGGCCGAAGGACTCCCTTTAACAATTTGTGTAAGTTTGGTTTTGGTTTTTACATATTCCCTTAATTTCTGTTTATCTGGAAGTGTCCTAATTTCACCATCATATTTGAATGAAAGTTTTTCAGGAGATGTTATTCTTGGTTGGCAATTTTTTTCTTTCAAGGTTTTATATGTGTCATCTCATTGCCTTCTTGCCTGCATGGTTTCTGCTGAATAATCAGAGCTTAGACTTATTGTTTCTCCTCTGTATGTGACTTTTTGTTTTTCTCGAACTGCTCACAGGATTTTTTTCTTTGTCTTTGGTTTTAGCAAGTGTGATTATGATACACTTTGGTATTTTTCTTTTGAGATCTACCCTATATGGGATTCATAGAGCTGCTTGGATGGTCAGCTTTTCATCATTCATGATATTAGGGAAGCTTTCTGTCAGCAATTCTTCAATGATCCTGTCTGTATTTTCCATTTTCTTTCCCTGTTCTGGAGCTCTGATTACCTGCAAATTGTATCCCACGTAATTTTCAGGGTTTCTTCATTTTTCTTCATTCTTTTTTCTGATTTTTCCTCGAACAGAGTGTATTCAAGTGTTTGTCTTCAATTTTGCTGATTCTGTCTTCTCTTGTTTCAAACCTGCTCCTTAGCCCTTCTATGACACTGTCCACTTCTGAAATCTTATTGCTTATCTTTTGGATTTCTAGTTGTTGTTTTTGTATGATTTCTAGCTGTGAATTTATTTTGGCATTTTGTTCCTGTATTACTTTCCTGAATTGTTCCATTTTTTGTCTGTTATTTCTGTGAATTTGTCTGCCTTTTCTAAAAATTTGTCTAATTTTTCCTCATTTTTGTCTGCTTTTTGCTTCAACTCTTGGATTGCTCTGAATATTAGAGATCTGAATTCTGTGTCAGGTAGATCTAGTGCCTCTTCTTCTACTGGGAATTCATCTAGTGTTGTATTTTGGATGCCTACGCAACCCATCCAGTCCTTTTTTTTTTTTTTTTTAATATGTTTTGGTGTTGTCTGCTATCTTCAGGACATTCAGTAGCTATTTTCTTCATTTCTTGATCGTAAATTTGTTTGTTTTGTTGTGCTATTTTGTTTTGTTTGGTTATGTCTGAGCAGGCTGTGTGTTCTTTGTTGTTCACTTGTCTGTAGTCACAATACTTTTCACCTCCTTGTCCAATTCACAAGGCCAGTCATTCAGTTATGGTGCAGTGAGGTAGGTCCAGCTGAAGGGGAGGGGCTGGGATGGGTTGTTTGTGGCATGTACTAGGGCCGACAGGGCAGGCCAAGAATTAGTGCTGGGTAGGTTCCAGTAGGCAGTGCCTGTGCTGCTTCGGAGTGTGATGTTCGGCACACGGTGCGGGTAGGCAAGAAGTGGGGGGGGGGAGTTGTGATGTTTGGTGTGGGAAAGAAGAGAGAGAGGACAGGAAAACAGAAGCCAAAAGCAAACAAGCAAACAAATAAAGAGGAAAAAAAAAAAAAAAGAGTGCTAAAGGAGCTTGCCATGGAGGTGAAGAGATGAGAAACCGAGAAAAGGAGAAAAGCAAAAAAGAAAAAGGGAAAAAGAAAAAAAAAACTAGATAAAAATTTGGGAAAGAAAAGCCCCTAAGAGTCCCAGAGTCCCACTGGTGCAGCTGCTAAGACCAAGGAAGTGGCTCCCAGGCTGCGCACCATAGCCTGGCTCAAAGGAGTATAGTCACCCATCACTAGGTATTCAGGAGATAGGAAAAGAAGATAAGTGTAGAGAGGAGAGAAGTGAGAAATGAAGATGGATAGAAAGGGAAAAAGAGAGAAAAGAAAAAAAAAAGAAGAAAGAAAAGAAATGCCCACAGGGATCCCACCTATGAGGCTGCAGAGACTGGGGGAGTGGCTCCAAAGTCGTGCAGCGCAGCCCAGCTAGAAGGGGCTCCCAAGCTGGGAAAAGAAAAAGAAAACAAACAAAACTAAACAAAATGGAACAAAGCAAAACAAGGGGAAAAAAAGCCCCAGGGATCCCACCAGCATGGTGTCGTCGGCCAGGGAAGTGGTTCCCCAGCCCAGTGTGGTTTCACAGCCTTTCAAGAAGAAGCAAAGATGGTACATGGAGCCAGGTGTTCCAGAGAAAGGAGTGGGAGGTGGTAGGAGGCCCAGAAGAAACCAAAACAGATGGGAAGAACCAGCACCAGCTCAGGGGCCTGGCTGGCAGGGCCAGTCAAGCATCCTGACGCCAAAGCAGTTGTCTCCCAGTGAAGAGACTGCAGCTGGCGGGAAGCAGGGGAGGCCGAAGGGCTAAGAGAAGAGGTGGGGGGCTAGGAAACATATATTGCTTGTTACCAGGTGCTCTGTCTACTGCTGGTAACTTCCTGAAGCTGCTTTCCCTACTCCCTGTCTGCTGATCTCCGATGAGGGTGGGGTGAATCCAAGCAGCCGAGCCACCGCAGCCAGCCAGGAAGCTCAGAGGTAGAGCAGAGGGGAGAGAATGGAGGTGGGAGAGCGCATATCCCTGGTTACTGGGTGCCCTGTCTCCTGCTGGGAGTTCATGGAAGCTGCTTTCCCATGCTCCCGGTCTGCCCATTCTGGACTGGAGCCCAAGATGGTGGATCTGTGCTGCCTTAGCTGATGGGGTCCTCCGCACATATCTCTCCTTGCTCTCCATCCTCTGTCAGTTTCTTTTTCCATTTGGTGTTTGGCTGAGTTCTCTATCTCTTCATCTGGCACTTCAGACACCAGGAATGACATTTGTCTCTGTTTTACTTAGTTTTTCGGGTGTTTGCTGTGGAGGGGCAGGGTGGCGCTTCTGTCTATGGTGCCCTGTTGGCTGGAAGTATCAAATTTGTGTTCTTTAAAGCCACCTACTTGTGGCATTTGTGTTAGAGCAGCACTAGGTAGCTAAGACAACTTACACATGTAACAATAGAGAAATGATTAAATGAATTATGGTATATTTATACAGTAGAATTTCTTCAGCCACTGAACATGGTGGTTTTGAAGAGTAATAGTATGGAAAATTATTTATGATATGATGGGTCAAGTGAAAAAAAAGCAGGATACAAAATCGTGCTTTAGTATGACTCCATTTTGTTTAAAAATACATAAACAAAAAACAACCTGGAGGGAAACACAGTAGTCCTGTGGCTTTGTGAACAATCCTGAAGGTCTATAAAATGTGGTAATTGGTAGGTAACTTTGCTGATGTACAAATCTGAGTCACATGGACGTCTGAAGCTGGTCTGCCACAGAGTTGGCAGAGTTCGTATTTAGTAGGTGACTCTAGCTTGCCTGCTGGACGTGCCTATCTCATTGGGCTTCTTTATGCTTTGCTCATCATCTTGGATGCAGCAATTTTCATTAAGGGTTATTTTTTTTTTATACTGTATTTTACAGGAAAAATATGCTACAAAGGCATTTATAAAACTGATGCTGTATCTCTGATAATTACTGTACATCAAAGGTTAACAGAGGTTATTTAAGCAGTGTGATAATAGGTGATTTTGATTTTATTGGTTATTTATGGTATTTGCTATAATTAGCATGTACTGTTCTATAACTGGAAAGCAAACTCATATTGTTTTAAAAATATTGAAATTGAAATGGCAAAAGTTTTGTTATATATATTTTACCACAATAAAAAAAATGAAAATTTTTCATCTGAAAATACAAGCTCGAGCTGATGTCCTCAATTTCATGATTTATGGCTCTTTATATTATTGTTGAGTTCCCTTAGATTGAGTTCAACAAATATTTGTTGTGCGCTTACGCTATGCTTGGTGCTGTGGTTCAAAGATTCGTGAGCTAGAGATCATCTGACCTGTTCAAAAATTCCTATTCTGGCTAAAGATTGAAAACTACTCTAAACCACCCCCCCTCCCCCACAAAAAATATTGCCATCCAGTCAATTCCAACTTATAGCGACCCTATAGGACAGAGTAGAACCGCTGCATAGGGTTTCCAAGGCTGTAACTCTTTATGGAAGCAGACTGCCACATCTTTCTCCCATGGAGTGGCTTGTGGGTTTGAACCACTGACCTTTGTGAAGGTCCATGGGAAATGGTAAGGAACTATCAGGAGCCAGCAGCTGGAATGGAGAGTAAGAGGGGCACTTAAAAGAACTTCTGAAGCTGGAGTTGACAGGATTGCATTTGCGGAAAACAGGGAAGAGGTATATCAAGGAGGAGCAGGTTGAGGGGACTTCTGAAAAAGAGGTGAAGAAATATGGAGGTCGTAGAGTTAATTTAGTCTCATTTCTAAAATGGAAATTTTTGTACCAAATTCCTCAACATTAATCATTAATACAAATTCAAGGTTGAAGAATCTCTATGTATGTGTGGTTTTTTTTTTTTTTTCATTTTTAGAATCTTATCATTAGTATTATTTATTATTATTATTTTTACAATCAATGGGACAGGGAATGGCTGTGGGTTTTTTTTATTGTGGCAAAAATATATATAACAAAACATTTGCCAATTCAACAATTTTTACACGTACCATTCAGTGACATTGGTTACGTCTTAGTCATGTACTTCTAGAAGAGAAATACCCCAAGTGGATGGCTTTAACAAAGAGGAGTTTATTCTCTCACGGTCTAGTAAGTTACAAGATGACATTCAAGGTGTCAGCTCCCGGGGACGGCTTTCTATCTCTGTCAGCTCTGGAGGAAGATTCTTTATCATCCATCTTCCCCTGGTCGAGGAGCTCCGCAGGTGCAGGGACTCTGGGCCCAAAGGACATGCTATGTTCCCAGTTCTGCTTTCTTGGTGGTATGAGGTCCCCAACTCTCTGCTTGCTTCCCTTTCCTTTTATCTCTCGAGAGATAAAAGGCGGTGCAGGCCATAATCCAGGGAAACTCCCTTTACATTGGCTCAGGGAGGTGACCTGAGTAAGGTTGCTGTTACAATCCTACCCTAATCCTTTTTAACCACAGTTAGAGATTATGATTTATAACACAAAGGAAGATCACAAAATGGAGGACAACCACACAATACTGGGAATCATGGCCTAACCAAGTTGATACACACAATTTTGGGGAGACATATTCAATCTATGACAGTTATGTTCATCATGTTGTGCAACCATTGCCACTTGTGCATGTGTGTGTGTGTTTTAAAAATAATATTTTATTGTGTTTTTGGTGAAGGTTTACACAGCAGTTTAACCTCCCGTTGAACAATTTCTGAACAAATCATTCAGTGACATTGGTTACAGTCTTTACAATGCATGAGCATTCTCATTATTTCCGTTCTGGTTGTTTTGTTTTGTGCGTGTTTTTGATTTATTTATTTTGTTGTTGTTTTGGAGAATATACACAGCAAAACATACACCAATTCAACAATTTCTATCTGTACAATTCAGTGACATTGATTATATTCTTCGAGTTGTGCAACTATTCTCACCCTGTGCATGTGTTTTTAACAAAACGTTCATAATAAGGTTTCTAGGCTATGTGTTTTTATTTTATCTTGTCATAGTGGTTCAGTAATACTCCAGCATCCTATAAAATAATCAGCATTATAGTAGATTCATATTTTATGACTTGGAGAGTGGAGGCAGAAAGATTATGCTTTTGAATTTGTCCACAGCCACTAAGGCTACAGCAAAACTACTGTCCACCACTCAATTTAAAACGTTAATTAAATGATAGCAAAATAACCCGTATCATGTATTGACCACATATTTAACGTTTTTGCATTCCGTATATTCAATTTAACTCAGGTACTTAAAGAGCGTCTATGTTGAACTGGACTAGATGGAGAAAATTTCTTGGAGATGGGAGAAAAGTTAATATTTAGGTAAAAAACATGACTGTCCTAAACAGGAAAGGTCATTTCTAAATAGAGTTAGGAGTCAAGTAACGATATTTTAGTTAATGAATAATAAGTTTAATATAAACTATAGATGAAAAGGCCTATAAAAGTATAAAGTACTGTTGTCCTTTAGACTTAATGAACAATTATATCTTTTTTACATTTTATAAATACTTCTATCAGATGATCTCAAAGCGCTTAATAAATAGGACCGCTTAAGGAACATACCATCACTGTGAAGTAGTTATATGTAAAGTTTCATATTTTCAGATGGAGAAGCTAAGGCAAGAGGTCAATCCGATAACAAAACATGGGTGTAGACACAAATAGAACGTAGTTTCCCTTGACACTCAAAACTTTGCTTTATCGTTAGCTAGTTGGGATTTAGAAGTAAGTACTCTGTTTTTATAAAACATCCCAACAAGAAAATCTGATTTAAGTTTTTCCCACTGATAGTAACAACACAAAAAATGCTAAACACAAACGTCTCTGATTTAATAATAATATTTCAACCCAGAATCCATTTTGGGGATCCAAAATCAATGTATTTTTCATGGAACAGAAAACTAAAGTAACACTTTAATTTTAATGTTAAAGGCAGTTTATAGTTTACAAAGTGCTTTCGTTCTATTATTTCATTTCACATCGTGATATTTTCTTTCCTATTATCATCTTAGAAATTTGAGAAAAGCAAAGGGGAGCAGTGGAGAGGAAAGCGAAGTCAATCTCTAGAATAACTGGGATGGACTTCAGTTTTTGTTGGTAAAACTTCTGCATATATCCTTCACTCAGTCTGTGGTCTGGAAGAATACTTTCCCTGGAGTAACTGAAGCAACCTTGCCAAACAGATAAGGTTATAATGGAGAGACTTTGTATCAGGTTTTACCAAATAGTACCTTTTCCTATTCCTAATTGTGAGTTGTGAAGAATGACTGGTGGGGGAAAAAATTCCTGAAGAAATATTGACACTGTATCTGAGGACAAACCAAAAAACCAAACCCGTTGCCTTCGAGACAATTCCGACTCATAGCCACCCTATAGGACAGAACGGAATTGCCCCATAGACTTTCCAAGGGGCAGCTGGTGGATTTGAACTGCTGAACTTTTGGTCAGCAGCCGTAACACTTAACCGCTATGCCACCAGGGTTTCCAACTGAGGACAAGGATGTCTAAACTCCTATATTTAAAGGTTTTTGTATTTTAATATTCTGACCTGGGATTTTTGTGTTTAAAATGTGGTATTTTCTCAAAATGCGAACATCCTTTTGAATTATTTTGTTTCCAATAAAATGATGATGAAGGGGAGTTATTAGAAAGAAACATTGATGTCATCATTAATAATAATAATAATAAATGATAACAGCCATTAACATTTCCTAAGAGCTTGCTGGTGTCAGACACTGTGCTGAGTGCTTTGCAGACATTAATGTTTTAAGTGAGAACTGCTCCTAAATCGCTGAGAAGTGTCAAACTTTAATGAATCCAAAAATAGAATGCACTGCATAATGCTTAAAAAGAATGTTGATGCATCAATAGGAAAGAATTTTGAGAAGGAACTATATATTTAAAAATAACATTTTATATACTCAGTGTGCAAATATTATATATAAGAAAATGAAACTTAAAAAAACTGTTATGTTTAATGCACTGTTATGCAGACATACATACACATTTTTATGAGAATGGAGTCATTATATATAAAAAACCAAACCAAACCCAGTGCCTCATAGCAACCCTGTAGGACAGAATAGAACTGCCCTATAGAGTTTCCAAGGAGTGCATGGCGGATTCAAGCTGCCGACCCTTTGGTTAGCAACCCTAGCACTTAACCACTACACCACCAGGGTTTCTGTTTTATATATATATACACACACATATATACATATTTTGGTTTTTACATACATATATATACTTTTTATAAAAAATAAACTATTTTTTAGAACAGTTTTAGATTTACAGAAAAATTGCAAAGATAGAGCAGCCCCATATACCTCCTCTCCACCCTCCACAGTTTCACCTATTATTAACATTTTGCATTTGTTACAACTAATGAGCCAATCTTACTACATTATTTTTAACCGAAGTCCATACTTTATTCAGATTTCCTTAGCTTTTACCTAATGTAAAAGCTTTTTCTGTTCCAAGATGCCATCTAGGATACTACATACATTTAGTCATCATATCTCCTTAGGCTCCTCTCAGCTACGATAGTTTATTAGACATTGCTTGTTTTCGATGGCCTTGACAGTACTGAGGAGTAACCTGTTGCCTGCTAATCAATTCTGACTCATAGTGACTCTATAGGACAGAGTAGAACTACCCCATTGGATTTCCAAGGCTGTAAATCTTTACAGAAGCAGACTGCTGAACCCAGCGGCTGGTGGAATCAAACTGCTGACTTTTTGGTTAGCAGCGGAATGCTTGACCAGGTGTTTTGTACAATGTTCCTCAATTAAGATTTGTCAGGTGTGTTTCTCATGATTAGACTGGGATTATGGATTTTGGGAGGAAAACCACTGAGGTAAAGTGCCATTTTCATCACATCATATCCAGGGTACGTACTATCAACATGACTTATCACTGTCGATGTTAACTTTGATCACTTGGCTGAAGCAGTGTATGCCAGATTTCTGCACTCTAAAGCTAATTTTTTCCCCCTCTTTCCATACTGTACTATTTGCAAGGAAGTCACTACAGTATGTGCAACCTAAAGTTAAAGAGTGGCAAGTTTTGAGGGTGGAGTATCTACGTAAATTTGTTGGAATTCTTCTGTAAGAGAGGCTTGTCTATTCTCTCAATTTATTTATTTATTCAATGATTTCTTTACATCAGTATGAACTCTCAAATATTTATTTTATATTTTGGATTATAATCCATTCATGCTTTTTTTTTTTTTTTGGCGTGCTTTCATTGCTCAGTTATATGTTGTGGGCAACTTTCTAAGTCAATAAATACAGATGAACGTCAAAACTTCTAGAGGTTACACAGTATGCATTTACTCAATCCTTTACGGATGCAAATTTTTGCTTCCAATTTTTCCCCATTTTCAACAGTGCTGGGATAAAATGTACTTCATCCTTGTGCACTTGTGTGATTGTTTCCTTAGTTTACTACTCTAACCTCATCCCTGAGGCATATTACCCTTGAGCGATGTCCCTCGAGCATGCCTTGTTTTCCTCAGCCTCCGGTATTTTCTTGGCCTGGAATGCCCACCTCCCCCCCATCCCACTTTGCCCACTGAAGTCCGGCGCATGATTCAGGTCTCAGCTCAGAGGCTACTTTCTACAGTAGCTCTTTTCCAGGGTTTCAAAGAGAATTTAATAGTCCCCTCCCCTATTTATTATACATGTATTATAACACTTATCACCCGGGCCTCCTATTCTGCCCCAGGACTCTGTTTTAGGTACTAGTTTATGAATGTGTAAAGGCACAAACGGGAGCGATGAAACGCATCCGTGCACACCCTTGCATCCCAGTGGTGGGCACATAAGGTAACTAGTATGTTTTGACTTTGATTGAAATGAAGAATCAGAGTAACCGAGAAATTAAGAAGCATGCTCCATATGACATAGCTACTCTTCCTTTCTTTTACAGACGTTGGCACTCCATGCTTCAGGGGGACAAGGAGTTGAATATTGGTTCTAGTTTTTGCTTAAAAAGAAACCAGCTGTGCTGTAGTTTAAATACAGTTTTCTAGCTGTCTGTCAATAATGTTTGTTGGTTGAAGACTTTGGCATTACAGTCTTTATTTTCCAAAATGTACATTTTCAACGTCCCAGGTATTCATAGGAAATTGCATGAGTTCGGGAGAATTGAACAGAATTAAGTAAGGGCTCTGATCCTTCCTAGTTTTTGAGTATGAAGATGCCATAATGGAATTTATAATTAGTAAAAGTGGTAAACGTTGAAAGACAAAACAATGTTAGAGTTTGGTTGTGAAGCCGTGTCACACTAAAGAAGATCCCTTACTGCTCTCCTAATGACCCACCCAGCCTGCACTTAGGAGGAGACGCAGGCGGGGTAACAGACACATTTGTGACTCCCACTGGGAAGGAAGAAGCCCCAGGGCACGTGCGCGCGCAGACGCTGACAGACACAGGCTCGCGTCCGCAGGCACCTGGGTCCGCACCCGCGAGGCGGGGGCTAGGAGAGCGCGGGAGGAGGGCGCCGGGACCGTTCTAGCTTCCTGAGCCCCGCCTCCGGCCTTCAAAGGCCCAATCAGCTAGGGGCTCAGGGGGGCACGTCCCGCTGCCGACCACGCCCCCAGCCTGTTGGGGGAGGGTGAGCCTTTAAGGGTGGGCGCACGGGGCTGAGCGGCCCGGAGTCCTGATTCCTGAGGCGTTCGCGTGCTGCTACTGTTCTCGCGCCCGCCTCAGCGCCCTGCGACGCCGGTCCGCCGGTCCGCCGGGGGCTCCACCGCCCTCGCCTCGGCCTCACCAGCCCGCCTGCCCGCCCGGCAGCTCCTCAAAGGGCTCGCCGGGAATTCGCGCCCCTCGCGCTCCTCCCGCGCGGAGGGGGCCGCCTCGGGCCATGGTGCCCTTCCAGGAGGAGTCCGCCGCCGCGCGGGGGACGAGCGAGGCGCCGCCACCCTACCCGAAGCCCATGGAGACCGCTCCGCTGCCTGGCCCGGGACCCTCGGACGGCCCCGAGGCGGCCGCCGAGAAGGTGGAGGTGGAGCTGCCAGGGCCGGTGGGTTCCGAACCTCCTCAGCCCCCCGAGGGCGGCTGGGGTTGGCTGGTGATGCTGGCGGCCATGTGGTGCAACGGGTCGGTGTTTGGCATCCAGAACGCCTGCGGGGTGCTCTTCGTGTCCATGCTGAAGACCTTCGGGTCGGACGACCAAGGCAAGATGGTCTTCAAGACAGGTGAGGCGCCGCGCCCGCAGTGGACAGTCCGGGCGGCGGGCGCGGGGCTCCGAGCGCATCCCGCGTGCGGTGTGTGTCCGCGGTCCGGCGTGCGGGAGGTGGCGGGCGGGAGGTCTGTGCAGTTGCCAGCCGAGCCTGCAGCTCCCCGGAGCTCGGGGTGCCAGCGTGGTTGCGCCTGGGTCTCGCGGTGCCTGTCTTTGTATTGAATCCAGATGCAGGGACCGTGTGTTTGGAAACAAGTCGCAGAACTTATTTGCCCAGGTCTTCCTTCTTCCTTTCTGCAGGGTAGGCTCTAAGAGCATACGGTAGCCTCTCCTCTTCGTTTTTGGAAACAAACAGAACCTTCCAACCCGCAACCACACCGCGCTGTCATTTTCACCGTCTCTTTAGTGACTATGACAGTTGGGCTGTTCGTTTGCCCCCGGGGCTGCAGAGGTGTGTGTGTGTCGGGGCGGTGGTGGGGGTGGCTCGATGAAAGAGATTTATCCCAAGGTCACCAGGAGTTCCAAAGGGAGCCTTGCTAGAGCCACGGTTTCGTGTTTTTTTTTTTTTTTTCCACTTTGTGCTAAATATAGAAAGCCTAGGAGGCAGCTGGATCTGGGACTGGGAAGAGGAAGGTGGGGGGTTGCCCCTTCCTGTTGTGTTCTTTGACGTTTTTTACATATAGTAGACTGGATGAAAAAGGTGCAGACTCGGCATTTTTTTCTTGTGGAGCGTTTTTAACCTTGTTGGCTGATGAGGCAGAAAACAAGTCTAAAACCTGTGAAACACTTTTACATATATTACTCGACCTGATCCTATGAGGTGGATATTGTCAATCCCATTTAGGTGAGAAAACTGAAGCTCAGTGAAATCAAGTGTCTTGGTAGGTGGCAAAATGGAGATGGAACACACATCTTCAGGCTTCAGTGGCTATGTGACCTTAGCGACTAAATCAGGCTCCCTTGCTGCTGTTTGGGGAACTTTATATGACTGACAGTCTTTTTTTCAACCTTAGTTTTCTGTATTTCTTAGGTTTTTACTGTGCATACAGGGAATATGAAGGACTGTAATAACAGCAAATTCTAAGGCAGAGATAGCAGTTGTGGGTTTTTAAACCTTATGTGAATAGTACTGTACTATATGTATCATTTTGCAGCTTGCTTTTCTTTGACTCAACATTATGTTTGAGATTTATCCCAGTGGTATAAGTAGCTCAAATTCTTTCATTTCAACTCTTACATGGTGTTTTCATTGTATGAATATATTCTAATTTATTTATACGTTGTCCTTTTAATGGACATATGGATTGCTTCCAAACTGATTATAAGCAATGCTGCAATGAACATTCTGTACATTGTCTTCTTATGCTTCTGAATGTGGGATGATATTTAACCTGGAATTTCTACTCCTTAAATAGTTGCTGAAGCTGCTAGCGTTATGAAGGTCAAAATGGCTAGGTACAAAAGTGTGAAAAATATATTGTGCCCTTATTTTTCAAGGAAGGCAGCCATTGTAAAGTTTGGCAAGATAGATATGAGTGTGCAGTAGTAAACAGAAGTCATTTTGTGTCTTTTGTAGGTGAGTATCAGGGAGGGAAAAGCTCAAGAAGGAGGCAGAAGTGATAGAGTGAACATTTTAAGGCTACTTCCCACATCATTTAGCATGTTCTTGCGTGGGAATACCCAGGAGTAATTAAGGTTTTTAATGGAGTCCAAGCAACACCAGTCATTTATTTACCACTGTTTTGGCAAACTCAGTTGAGTGGGTCCACTGGTGTCTATAGTTTTTTTTTTTTTTTTTTCATTCTCCCCTCCATCCCTTTTTTTAAAAAAAAAACAAACATATATTTAAATATATATGTAACTTATTTTTTGTCATGTTGAGAATATACATAATAGAACATAGCAATTCAACAATTTTTACATGTAAAATTCAGGGACATTGATTACATTCTTCAAGTTGTGCATCCATTCTCACCTTCCTATTCTGAATTGTTCCTCCTCCATTAACATAAACTCACAGCCCTCTAAAGTTCCTGTCTAATCTTTCAGTTGCTGTTGTCAGTTTGAACCCATATAGATAGTTCTTAAAAGAGCACAATGCTCAAGGCAGACGTTCTTTACTAGGCAAGCTAAACTATGGTTTTAGGAAGACTTGAGATATTTTAAGTTTAAGGTTTAAAGATGATCTCAGGCATCCCTCCTTTTTTCCTTCCTTCCTCCTTCCCTTCCTTTTAGAGAGAGAGAGAACTGCTAGAGAGAGATCGTAACTTTGTCAAGAATCAGAGTTGTGTAATGACAAAATCCTCTACCCATTACCTACCAGCAAAGCTCCTATTGGCTACAATATCCCAATACTGTGGAGCTGAAGATGAGGGAAGGGAAAGGAACCTGGTTTGTTTCCTGAACTCTTTGAAACTTTGTATTTTCAGTTTTGATGAACATCTTTCTCCATTTACTCAGCTAAATTCTTGACAACTCTTTCAGTCACGTTTGTGTATGTGTGGGTGTGTATCATATAGACAGTTATGCAGGCATACCAGTTAAATATCTATGTGCTTACTTGCATGACTGCCATGTATGGTTGTGCTGTAGCACAAGAATTCCCAATTTAGGCTTGAGTGGGGTCTGAAAACGTAGCCTGTGCTTGGGGTGACTTTCATCTAATTCCTTACAAAGGAGCCCTGTGCACTTGTAACGGCCTTGTATAACACAGCAGCTAAATTGAACAATTATACTAGGCAATATATTTACAACTAATACAGCTTAAGGACTGAGGAAGCAAACAGATTTAACCTCAGGTGTGATAAAAAATATGACAAGATAGTCTTTAAGCCAGTTATTATTGAGAATTATACACACAGACACACATGTGTGCAGGTGTTTCATTAAGTCCATCATCTACACAGACACTCAAGTATTTCAGAATACCTGCTTTGATATTTGACTCTGCAGGCTTTTTCATTTTGTATTTCACTGTTGATTGCTGAATAAGATGTGATCATTATATACAATTTTAAAGTACAGCTAAAAAAAAAATCTGGAATTTGTTTAAGGATTTCATTTTTCAACATTTCTGTCCATTTTCTATTACCTTATTCATGATTGATAATCCTGGCATTAGAGGGCAGGCAATTCTGCCTCTACATTTTCATTAGCTTCTTCATAGTGACTAGTCCAAAGATACTCAGGGAGGTGATCTAGAATGGGAGTCTAGGTTTCCAAATGATAGTTCACATTTCTTGAGTGCTTCCTACGTGCTAGGCACGGCACTAAGCACTTTGCGTGCATTCCTATTCACACGTTCTTGAAATCCCTCTAGATAGGTTTTATTAATATCTTTCTTTTCAGATGTGGAAATTTAGGCTTGCAGAATTTTAGTAAGCGGTAGAGCCAGGATTTAACCCCAGGTTTATCTGACTCCAGAGGCTGGAGTCTGATCACACTGCATTGGCTTGGCAACATTTACCAATTCGGTACTGTTTATGTTGATTAATGAAGCATTTGTGATTGGGTGAGTACTATACCAGGCACTCTGGGCTTACAAAAGATGCCTGAAAGACAAGGGTTCTTGTTCTTAACCTTAACCTTACTGTCAATAAATACTTTTCAATTACTAATGTATCTTACTGAAATTAGATTTTTGAAGTGTAGAGAGACTTCCGTGGAGAAACAATATTAATTTCATATGGCATTCAAGCAAAAGTCCAGTATTTCCTTTGAAGTACTGTGAGTTTATGACCCAGAGGTTGCTCCTTTTAGGCTGATCCATGGCAGGATGAAGTTTCCAGGCAGAATAAAATTTCCAGGCAGAATGGAAGAGGAGCCTTTCTTGGGCTCGCTTTTCCTCTTCAGGGTTCTCTAAACTCTTCTTACATAACTAATCGGCCAGAATTTCTCAGGGAAGGATCTGAAGAAATTCACTAAGATATGAGTGATTTGACACATCTTCATGTTAATTCTCAATAATTCTACAAACAGTTACCAGGTACTTAACTGCTCTGTGCTGGGCACTGGAGATAGATGGTGACTGACATCGACTGGAGTGCCTGTTCCCAAAGTGTTTACAAGCTGCCGTGGGATATAAATAAATAGACAAATATAATACCTCCCTGTGGTATTTGCGATGTATCAAGGCTCAATCTTATTCTGAAAGGCTGAAATTCTAGGGAAATTTCAGTGGGTGGTGGCGGTAGGGTGTGGAAGGCATTCGTTGGCCTTTCTACGATTGATTATTAATCTTACTTTATGGAACTAGGGCAAGCTGCACTCCAAGTTTGTCAGTAGACCCAATTAAAAATGTTGAGTGTATCACAGCCCATCATAGTGCCCAGCCCTGATGACCTGGCACTCAGGAATATCCCTGACCCATGCTGCTGTGTCAGTAATGTGGGTCATAAGGAGCAAGTGGAGCTTTCAGTTGCAGTCAGTTCAGTTTTTACCTGTTCACATGTGCGTGCTGCTTTTCTGGGTGGGGAGGAATCAGACACTTTTGGGAAAACTAAAACAAATACTGTAATTAGCTGGAACATAATTTTCCCTTAGAAATCACAACTTTGCTATAACTGCTGGATATTGGAAAACCCATTTTTAGTTCTTTCATGAAACTGATAAAGTGTCTAAGATTCTTTTATGTTGATTCAAGGCCATGGACACTCTGTGGGATCATGCCAGGTTATTTAGTTTTTTATCTACTTTCTTACTGGAGAAAGAAAAATATTTTAAAGGTGTCTTAGTCATCTAGTGCCACTATAACAGAAGTACCACAAGCAGATGGCTTTAACAAAGAAAAGTGTATTTTCTCACAGTAAAGTAGGCTAAAAGCCCAAATTCAGGGTGTCATCTCCAAGGGAAGGCTTTCACTTTCTGTCCGCCTTCTCATCAGTCTTCTCCCTGGACTGGGAGCTTCTCAGCACGGGGACCCCGGGTCTAAAGGACACACTCTGCTCCTGGCACTGCTTTCTCGGTGGTCCCCCTGTCTCTCTGCTTGCTTCTATCTTTTGTATCTTTTTAAATTTATTTTTTAAGTTGTATTTTTAATATCTTTTATATCTCAAGAGATTGCCTCAAGACACAATCTAATCCTGGAGGTTGAGTCCTGCCTCAGTAACACAACTGCCGCCCATCCTCCCTCATTAACATCATAGAGGCAGGATTTACAACATACAGGAAAATCACACAATAGCGGGAATCACGGCCCAGCCCAATTGATAGACACATTTTTGGAGGGACATAATTCAATCCATGACAAATGGTATGTTGACTTTTAAAAAATATCTATTTCAAACAACCATGTTTTCAGGATCAGTATTTAGGGTAGTTAATGATATCCTTTTAAAGAAGTTGTGTCTTTGTGGTCTAAAGGCTTGGTCAAGAAGAACTTTACCTCTTTCAGTAATTTCTAAAACATGTTCCTTAATAGCCTTTCTTGAAAGTGGAGGTCTGTGGCTAAATAAATCTGGAAACACTGTACATTACACTCCTCTCTCATATGTTTAAAGTGCAATTTAAGATATTAAAAATTTAGTAGTTTAAAAGTACACTATCAAAAAGGTCCTGGGAGGGAAGCTTTTTGGCTATAATCTTAAATGCACCTCTGCTTTCCTTGTATGGAGGTAGGTTGCTCTGCAGGCAGTTGGATTTTCAATAACATTTAGGGGTGAGCACATCTTGAATACCTCTCAGCATGGTCTTGCTAGCGTCTCTGAAACGTCAAGTCTTAGTGCTTCCTGAAGTTTTTAAAAAAGGTTTTTATGTTTACAGTTATACTGATATCTACATACTGCAGCTGTATGCTGACACATAAACTTACAGAAATTTTGGTTATAGTTCAGAATTTGATCACTGGCCTTTTTTTTTTTTTTTTGAGAGCTACCTTCATAACCAGTTCTATACCTTAAGAAAGGTTTCAGTAATGATGATTTTCTGATCTAGTTATAGTGAACTAGTAGTCTGGTTCATGGTCCTATACATCTTTCTCTATAAAAACAATACTTGAATTGTTATTTGCCCTGGAATAGGGGTTGAAAAGAAGTTGACAGAGCTTACTTATGGCACCCATTATGCTTGAATTTTTCTCCATCTTAAAACATCCAACCTTATCCTTCCAGATAAACTTATCTGAACTGCCTGCTAAAGCAGATCAATAGGCCACACAAATGGTTCCAGGATTTTTGAATAATAAAGAAATGTGATGTGAGCATTTCATACCCCATTTACAGAATGTTTCTGGAGTCAGAGCAAAACTGACTAGTGAATAGTGTAACTAGTAAATTCTAATTAAGTGCAACAATGTCAGTGCTCCTGTGGTGTTTTATCATGAGATTTTTATTGAAATAATTAATTGCTTAAAGAACCAAATCAACCAAAAATAAAAGTATAACAGAACCATTTCAGGAAAGGTTTTGAGTTGTTTTTTAGAATAAATTTTATTTTGTGCTCTTGATGTGATTTGCTACTTGTTATCTGCGTCCTTGTTGAACCCATGTTGCAGTTCCTGGAGACTCAGTCCCAGGCCATGTTTGCTTCACTTTTCCTGCTATCCTTGGGTATCTTGTATGCCCTGTCGCTCTAACCACCATCTTGGGACTGTTATTTCCAAATCTCTGTGTTCAAGATTTATATATACTGTTTTTGGACAATTCCGTTTGGATGCACAGATACCTCATACTCAACTAAAGTGAACTCATTTTTTTAGCTGCTGCCTGCAATCTTCCCCCACCAACAAAAACAGCAGCCCAATTGCAAACAGACGTATCCCTCGTTCTGAATTCTCTCTCAGTTTGTGACACCTCTGGTTGCTTAAGTCAGAAGCCTGGAATTTGTCTTAATTTCTTATTTCTCCTTTTTTTTTGTATTGATTTTGTTTAATCAGACAAAGTCCTTTTGTGTTTACCACCTTAATGCATCGTAACGGGTGTATCTTAATTCAGACCTTTATTACTTTGGCCTCAATTATTGCTGTAACCATTTAACTGGTCTCTCTGTCTTTAGTTATATACTAGTGATCTTTCTAAAATATTGGGCCACATCAGTTTTGTGTTTAAAAGCCATCAGTGATGCCCATTGCTTTTAGGAAAATGTCAAACTCCTTCCACCAAAGGCCTGCAAGCTGTGGTCCTTACCTGACCACTCACTCTCTCCCTTCTTGATCTTTGTGCTCCAGACAAGTTGAAGGCCTTGCACTTTCCCAAACTTGTCTTGGTTCTTCAGCCTATGTACCTTTGTGTGTGCCGCTCCTTCTTTCAGTATGCTTGTTATTCATTGTGAGATTCCAAGGAAATGGTTGGTCATTTTATTTTTTGTTACAACCCTCAGACATAACAATGATTTTATGTAACCGTTGTTACATTTTGAGCACTTGCAGTGTTTTAGAATAGCTGCGTTTTGAAATTTTCTTTGAGAATAAAAGAATTAAGCTCAAAGTGGAAGACAGAACTTAATTTCAGCCTATTCCAATTTAGTATTCCATGAAAGGCATTTTAAAAATAATTCGTATTTGTTTAAGTGATAATTTGCATAGTCCTTTACCATATACAGGAGGCCTGGTGGCACAGTGTTTAATGTTTAAGTGCTACGGCTGCTAACCAAAAGGTATGCAGTTCAAATCCACTAGCCGTTCTTCGGAAACTATGGGGCAGTTCTGCTCTGTCCAATAGGGTTGCTATGAGTTGGAATCGGTTTATAGTGTGTTATTACCTCCATTTATAGATAGGGAAGTTGCAACTTGGACGGCTGATGGTTGGGTCACATGATAACCGTTTTTACATTCATTAAATTGAATTTAAGAGCATCTTTTTAATTGGATAAAAATATGTACTTTTGTTAAAGTTGCCCTGAAGTGCAGAACCCTGTTGTTTTTTTCCATTTGAAATTGTTTTCTGTATATTTGCCTATATGCTCCCTAAAACCTTAATAGTACCCCAACCCAAGTCATCAGAAATTAGAAGCTGTTTTTGGAACGGAATTCCATTTAGAGTTACCACAACCCAAACAGAAATCCAATCTCATATTCAAATTAAACAAACTTAACAAAAACAAATGAACCCCCAAACACAACTCAGTAAGCTAACCATAGTTCTGTGCACCTGCCTAGTGTGGTGCCACCCATGCAGGAACCTTGAATGTTTTCATTGGCAGTGATTCAGAACAGGCTACTCCCCACACACCCAGGCAACCGCGCTGACCAACCACACAAAAGAGTCAGCCTTTCAGACTTGAATGATGGAAGAAGGCAATGCTTTCAACGTACATGTACCAAATGTGGAAGATCCTACACTTGTCTGTATAACGACAAAAGTAATTTTACTTCTTGCTTATAAGAAATAGAAGTCAAGAGCCGAGGAAATGACTTGCCTAAAGCCAAATTCTGAAGTCAGAAGTATTTTTTTTCATTTCACTAATTTTTAATTATGCAAATAAATATGGAATACAGATTTTGAATAACGTATGATAGGGTCGCTATGAGTCGGAATCGACTCGAGGGCACTGGGTGGGTTTTGGGTACGTGGGTAAAGCAGTGTTTTTAATCCCTTTTATCCTTGTTTCCTCTTGATAAGCATAAAACTGTCATAGTTCTTGAAAATTTTGATGTACACCTTTCTCTTGGCGTCCCTGGTCAGTATAAACGGTTAATGCATTCGATTGCTAAGTGAAAGGTTGGAGGTTCGAGTCAACCCAAAGGCTCCTCAGAAGAAAGGCTTGGTGGTCTGTTTCTGAAAAATCAGTCATCAAAAACCTCACGGAGCACAGTTCTACTCTGACACACATGGGTTGCCCTGAGTCGAAAATGACTTGATGGCAGCTCTTTTGGTCTGGTTTGGTTTACTTTTGTCTTGAGTGGGAATCACTAATATTAAGAGGCTAAAGTCACGCTTCTGTGTTTATCCAGTAGCCAAGGTTTTGTCAAAGTTTACTTTTAGTAGTATTACAGAAATAATTGGGATTTTTTTTTTTTTTTAGTTTTTATTGTGCTTTAAGTGAAAGTGGAGACCCTGGTGGCATAGTGGTTAAGAGCCGTAGCTGCTAACCAAGAGTTCTGCAGTTCGAATCCACCAGACACCCCTTGGAAACTCTTTGGGGCAGTTCTACTCTGTCCTGTAGGGTCGCTATGGGTCGGAATCGATTCGACGGCAAAGGGTACAGTATGGTTAAGTGAAAGTTTACAAATCAAATCAGTCTTTCATACAAAAATTTATATATACCTTGCTATATACTCCTAGTTTGCTCTTCCCAATAATAAGGGAGCACACTCCTTCCCTCTACTCTCTATTTTCGCATCCTTTGGCCAGCTTCTGACCCACTCTGCCCTCTCATCTCCCCTCCTGACAGGAGCTGTCCACATAGTTTCATGTGTCTACTTGATCCAAGAAGCTGATTCTTCACCAGTATCATTTTCTATCCCATAGTCCCGTCCAATCCCTGTCTGAAGAGTTGGCTTTGGGAATGGTTCCTGTCTTGGGCTAACAGAAGGTCTGGGGACCATGACCCCAGGGATCCTTTTAGTCTCAATCAGACCATTAAGTCTGGTCTTATTACGAGAATTTGAGGTCTGCATCCCACTGCTCTTCTGCTCCCTCAGAGGTTCTCTGTTGTGTTCCCTGTCAGGGCAGCCATCGGTTGTAGCCGGGTACCATCTGGTTCTTCTGGTCTCAGGCTGATATAGTCTCTGGTTTTTGTGGCCCTTTCTGTCTCCTTGGCTCATAATTACCTTGTGTCTTTGGTGTTCTTCTTTCTCCTTTGCTCCAGGTGGGTTGAGACAAATTGATGCATCTTAGATGGCCGCTTGCTAGTATTTAAGACCCGAGACGCCACTCTCCAAAGTGGGATACAGAATGTTTTCTTAATAGATTTTATTATGCCGTTTGACCTAGATGTCACCTGAGACCATGGTCCCCAAGCCCCCGCCCCTGCTACACTGGCCTTCAAAGCGTTCAGTTTATCCAGGAAACCTCTTTGCTTTTGATTTAGTCCAGTTGTGCTGACCTCTCCTGTATTGTGTATTATCTATCCTTTCACCTAAAATAGTTCTTATCTACTGTTTAAATAGCGAAAACCCCTCTCTCTCTCCCTCCCCACTCTTGTAACCATCAAAGAATGTTTTCTTCTCTGTTTAAACTATTTTTTGAGTTCTTATAATAGTGGTCTCATACAGTATTGGTCCCTTTACAACTAATTCACTCAGCATAATGCGTTCCGGGTTCCTCCATGTTATGAAATGTTTCCTGGATTCATTATTGGTCTTTATCAATGTGTAGTATTCCATTGTGTGACTATACCATAATTTATTTATCCATTCTTCCGTTGGTGGACACCTTGGTTCCTTCCATCTTTTTGCTGTTGTAAACACTGCTGCAGTAAACATGGGTGTGCATGTATCTGTTTGCATAAAGGCTCTTATTTCTCTAGGATATATTCCAAGGAGTAGGATTGCTGGATCGTATGATGGTTCTGTTTCTAGCTTTCTAAGGAAGTGCCAAATCGATTTCCAAAGTGGTTGTACCATTTTACATTCCCACCAGCAGTGTATAAGTGTTCCAGTCTCTCTACAGCCTCTCCAACATTTATTATTTTGTGTTTTTTGGATTAATGCCAACCCTGTTAGAGTGAAATGGAATCTCATTGTGCTTTTGATTTGCATTTCTCTAATGACTAATGATCGTGTGCATTTCCTCATGTATCTGTTAGCTACCTGAATGTCATCTTTAGTGAAGTGACTGTTTGTATCCCTTGCCCATTTTCTAATAGGATTATTTGTCTTTTTGTAGTTGAGTTTTTGCAGTATCATGTAGATTTTAGAGATCAGAGGCTGATTGGAAATGTCATAGCTAAAAACTTTTTCCCAGTCTGTAGCTAATCTTTTTACTCTTTTGGTGAAGTCTTTGGATGAGCATTGGTGTTTGATATTTACGAGCTCCCGGTTATCTAGTTTCTCTTCTAGTGTTTGTGCATTGTTAGTAATGTTTTTTATCCTGTTTATGCCATGTGTTAGGGCTCCTAGCATTGTCCCTATTTTTTCTTCCATGATCTTTATCATTTTTAGATTTTATATTTAAGTGTTTGATCCATTTTGAGTTAGTTTTTGTGCATGGTGTGAAGTATGTATGGGTCTTGTTTAACTTTTTTTTGTAGATGGATATCCAGTTATGCCAGCACCATTTGTTAAAGAGACTGTCTTTTCCCCATTTAACTGACTTTGGGCCTTTGTCAAATATCAACTGCTCATATGTGGATGGACTTATGCCTTGATTCTCAATTCTGTTCCGTTGGTCTATGTATCTGTTGTTGTATGAGTGCCAGGCTGTTTTGAGTACTGTGGCAGTAAAATAGGTTCTAAAATCGGGTAGTGTGAGGCGTCCCACTTTGTTCTTTTTCAGTAATGCTTTGCTTATCCCGGGCCTCTTTCCCTTCCGTATGGAGTTGGTAATTTGTTTCTCCATCTCATTAAAAAATGTCGTTGGAATTTGGATGAGAATCATGTTGTATCTGTAGACCAATTTTGGTAGAATAGATAATTTTACAATGTTAAGTCTTCCTATGCATGAGCAAGGTATGTTTTTCCACGTATGTAGGTCTGTTTTGGTTTCTTGCAGAAGTGTATTGTGGTTTTCTTTGTATAAGTCTTTTACATCTCTGGTAAGATATATTCGTAAGTATTTTATCTTCTTGGCAGCTACTGTAAATGGTATTGATTTGGTGATTTCCTCTTCAATGTTCTTTTTGTTGGCGTAGAGGAATCCAACTGATTTTTGTATGTTTACCTTGTATCCCAATACCCTGCTGAACTCTTCTATTAGTTTCAGTAGTTTTCTTGAGGATTCCTTAGGGTTTTCTGTGTATAAGATCATGTCATCTGCAAATAGGGATACTTTTACTTCTTCCTTACCAATCTGGATGCCCTTTATTTCTTTATCTAGCCTAATTGCTCTGGCTAGGACCTCCAGCACAATGTTGAATAAGAGCGGTGATAGAGGGCATCCTTGTCTGGTTCCCATCTGAAGGGGAATGCTTTTAGACTCTCTGTATTTAGGATGATGTTGGCTGTTGGTTTTGTATAAAATCAAAAACCAAACCCAGTGCCGTCGAGTCGATTCCGACTCATAGCGACCCTATAGGACAGAGTAGAACTGCTCTATAGAGTTTCCAAGGAGCGCCTGGTGGATTTGAACTGCTGACCCTTTGGTTAGCAGCTGTAGCACTTAACCACTGCGCCACCAGGATTTCCCGTGGTTTTGTATAAATGCCCTTTATTATGTTGAGGAATTTTGCTTCTATTTCTATTTTGCTGAGAGTTTTTATCATGAATGAGTGTTGAAACTTTGTCAAATGTTTTTTCTGCATCAATTGATAAGATCATGTGGTTCTTGTCTTTAGTTTTATTTATATGATGGATTACATTAATTGTTATTGAACCATCCCTGCATACCTGGTATGAATCCCACATGGTCATGGTGAATTATTTTTTTGATACGTTGTTGAATTCTATTGACCAGAATTTTGTTGAGGATTTTTGCATCTAAGTTCATGACTGTAATTTTCTTTTTTTGTGGTGTCTTTACCTGATTTTGGTATTAGGGATATGCTGGCTTCATAGAATGAGTTTGGGAGTATTCTGTCCTTTTCTGTGCTCTGAAATACCTTTAGTAGTAGTGGTGTTAACTCTTTTCAAGACAGTGTGGTAGAACTCTGCAGTGAAGTCGTCCGAGCCAGGGCTTTTTTTTGTTGGGAGTTTTTTGATTGCCTTTTCAATCTCTTCTTTTGTTATGGGTTTATTTAGTTGTTTTACCTCTGTTTGTGTTAATTTAGGTAGGCAGTGTGTTTCTAGGAATTCATCCATTTCTTCTAGGTTTTCAAATTTGTTAGAGTACAATTTTTCTTAGTAATCTGATGATTCTTTTAATTTCAATTGGGTCTCTTGTAATATCACCCATCTCGTTTCTTATTCAGGTTATTTGCTTCCTCTCCTGTTTTTCTTTTGTCAGTTTGGCCAGTGGTTTATCAATTTTGTTAAGTTTTTCCAAAAATCCAGCTTTTGGTCTTGTTAACTCTTTCGCTTGTTTTTCTGTTCTCTATTTCATTTAATTCTCTCATTTTTATTATTTGTTTTCTTCTGGTGCCTGAGGGTTTCTTTTGTTGATCTGTTTGTATTTGTTCAAGTTGTAGGGCTAGTTCTTTGGTTTTGTCCCTTTCTTCTTTTTGTATGTGCGGATTTATTGATATAAATTGACCTCTGAGCACTGCTTTTGCTGTGTCCCAAAGGTTCTGGTAGGAAGTGTTTTTATTCTCATTGGATTCTATAAATTTCTTTATTCCATCCTTCGTGTCTTCTATGACCCAGTCGTTTTTGAGCAGGGTATTGTTCAGTTTCCAAGTGTTTGATTTCTTTTCCCTGCTTTTTCTGTCATTGACTTCTACTTTTATGGCCCTATGGTCAGAGAAGATACTTTGTAGTATTTCAGTGTTTTGGATTCTCCTAAGGTTTGCTTTATGAGCTAATATGGGGTCTATTTTAGAGAATGTTCCATGTGCATTAAAAAAGAAAGTATACTTGGTGCTATTGGGCGGAGTGTTCTGTGTATGTCTGTGAGGTCAAGGTGGTTGATCGTGGCATTTAGATCTTCTGTGTCTTTATTGAGCTTCTTTCTAGATGGTCTGTCCTTCACTGAAAGTGGTGTGTTGAAGTCTGCTGCTATAATTGTGGAGATGTCTGTCTCACTTTTCAATGCTGTTAAGAGTTTGTTTTATGTTGCAGCCCTGTCACTGGGAGCATAAATATTTAATATGGTTATATCCTCCTGGTGTATTTTCCCTTTAACCATTATATAGTGTCCTTCCTTATCCTTTGTAGTGGATTTAACTTTAAAGTCTATTTTGTCAGAAATTAATATTGCCATTCCTGCTCTTTTTTGATTGTTGTTTACTTGATATATGTTTTTCCATCCTTTGAGTTTTAGTTTGTTTCCAGAAGTCTAAGGTTGTCTCTTGTAGACAGCATATAGACAGATAGTGTTTTTTTATCCATTCTGCTGCTCTCTGCCTCTTTTTTGGTGCATTTAGTTCATTTACATTCACTGTAATTATGGATAGGTATGAATTTAGTGCTGTCATTTTGATGTCTTTTTTATTGTGTGTTGAGAGTTTCTTTTTCCCACTTAATTTTTTGTGTTGAGTAGTTTGTCTTCATATATTATCTTTTCGTCTTATTCGTTGTTATCGATTTTGTTTCTGCTTAGTCTCTTTTTTTTTTGTGTTTTATTTTGGTGAGTAGGATTGTTAGTCTCCTTTTGGTTACCTTAATATTTACCCCTATTTTTCTAAGTTTAAACCTGACTTATAGTTCTTTATATCACCTTGTCTTCCTCTCCATATGAAAGATCTATGACTACATTTCTTAATGCCTCTTTATTGTTTTAATGTTGTCTTCTTTTATATAATGACATTGCTGTTTCCCCATTTTGCTCATTTTTTAATCTTGATTTTATTTTTGTGATTTCCCTGTCTGGGTTGACATGTGATTGCTCTGTCCAGTGTTCTAGTCTTGGGTTGATACCTGATATTATTGATTTTCTAACCAGAGAACTCCCTTTTCTATTTCTTGTAATTTTGGTTTGGTTTTTACGACGTCCCTAAACTTTTGTTTATCTGGAAATGTCCTAATTTTGCCTTCATATTTGAGAGACAGTTTTGCTGAATATGATTCTTGGCTGCAGTTTTTTTCTTTCAGTGCTTTATATAAGTCATTCCATTGCCTTCTTGCTTGCCTGGTTTCTGCTGAGTAGTCTGAGCTTATTCTTTTTGACTCTCATTTGTCGATGACTTTTTGCTTATCTCTAGTTGCTCTTAAAATTCTCTCTTTGGTTTTGGGAAGTTTGATTATGATATGTCTTGGTGACTTTCTTTTAAGATCTACCTCATGTGGATTTTGATGAACATCTTGGATAGATACCTTCTTGTCTTTCACGATATTAGGGAAGTTTTCTGCCAACAAATCTTCAACAATTCTCTCTATATTTTCTGTTATCCCTCCCTGTTCTGGTACTTCAATCACTTGTAGCTTATTTCTCTTGATAGAGTCACACATAATTTTTATGGTTTCTTCATTTTTTAAAATTGTTTTATCTGATTTTTCATCAAATCTATTGATGCCATGTGTTTTGTCTTCATTGTCACCAATTCTGCCTTTCACTTGCTCAGTTCTGGTCCCCTGACTTTCTACTGAGTTGTCTATTGCTGTAATTTTTTGGTCAATCTTCTAAATTTCTGTTTGCTGTCTCTCTATGTATTCTTGCAGCTTATTAAATTTTACATTGTGTTCTTGAATAACCTTTTTAATTTCTTCAACTGCATTGTCTGTGTGTTCCTTGGCTTGTTGTGCGTATTGCCTGATCTCCTTCCTCATCTCATTCCTGATGTCTTCAAGAGTTCTGTATATTAATCTTTTGTATTCTGCATCTGGTAAATCAAGTCAGACACCTTCTTCTGGAAGATCCTTTGATTCTGAGAGCTTGTAGAAGTGAACATGGTCTGCTTCTTTATGTGATTTGATACTGACTGTTGTCTCTGAGCCATCTAAAAGTTATTAATTTATTTTATGTTTTCTTACTGTATCATAGCTTCTTTCTTTGTTTTGTTTTGATATGCCCAGGTAGGTTGCTTGAGTGAGCTGGCTTGATTATTTTTGCCTTTGAATCTCTAACGTTCTGTCACCAGATGACTACAGCTGTTACCAGGTATATCAGTCCAGGAGTCCATTCACCCGTCTTGTATGGATTCAACTCAGGTGTCCAGTTAGCTGGTCATCAAGTGTGTGGTACAGGCTCTGTCCTACAGTCTTAGAAGAGCAGGGGTAATTCGTATAGGTACTGGTATCTGGTTGCAGCAGGGGGTCACGCTATGAACAAGGCGGGTGCCGACAGCTGTCTTCTGAGCATCTGTGAGGAAAGCACATCCCTTTTCCCTAGAGCACACAGGTGGACAGGTTCTGCAGGCGGACCATGGGTAGCCAGTGCTTTTGGTTGTAAGGACTGGGAGGTACCAGGTATCCTTGGACCCCTGTTGCAGATGGCTGGGTGACCTGAGTGGAGCCACTAGTCCTTAGGCCCCTGATGTGGGTAGGTGATGAGCCTGTTTAATAGGCGAAGCGGTGTCAAACATCAAACACCACCGCACCACTACATACTTGAAACAGTTGCGATCTGCCAACAAGGGCCTATTTTCCTGAAATAGGCCTACACAAGTCCGTGCAGGGGGGAAAGGTATTCAAAGTCTATGGACCATTTATGACTGGACAGGAGCTGCTTCTGTCCTGAGCTCCCCAGGTTAGTGGAGCTAGCAGATTATCTTTTTCCCCAATTGTGAATTTATTCCTTCTCCAAGGCTAGGAGAACTACTCAGAGTACTCAGCAGGGCCCATGTCAGGCCCGGGGAAATCAGCAGCTGCTGAAGCCGGCTTGGGGGCTAGGGCCCCAGTAAAATATGTACAAGTACTTAGCTTTTGCCCAGAACCCTGTTCTTCTCTGGTTCCGGAGTTGTGAGTAGGCTGTGCTGTTGGCTCTTTCTCCCTGAGGAAACTTCGGCTGGAATGCTGCCCCCAGCCAGCTGCCATTGTTCCTGGGAATGGTGCCTGAGGGTTCCCGGCGATTCAGGTCTGGCAAGTCCTCTTTGCTTCTGAACTGTCTCTCCCCCACTCTGCTGCTCAGTCCGTTTTCTAACTTTGCCTTCGATGTTCAGGTCTCGTAGCTTGTCAAAAATATAATCGTTTCACTTGGTTTTTCAGATCTTTGTTCTAAGAGGGATAACCAGAAGCATCTGGATACTCCACCATCTTGGCCCTGCCTTCTGGGAATTTTTTTTTTTTAAATACAAACTTACAATGTTGAATACACTTAAATGTGCCCCTCTGGAACTTCTGATATGCTCCCCTTGATGAGAGGAGCCTGGCCGCCTTTCCCTTCCTGTGCCCTGCTCCCCTCACTTGCGAATCAGTGAACTAAAGAGTTTTAAATTCAGGTTAGGTATGTTTTTCTATCATTGGATAGTTAAGTATAAATGAAATGTCAGTGGTTGAATTAAGGGATTAAAGTCAGGGAAAGGTGCATTAATCTGCAGTTCAGCTAGTACCCCTCCTTTACTTTTTTTTTTTTTTTGCCAAAGAGCAAATTACAGCAACAGTGTTTTGCATTTGCTTAGAAAGTCAAAATTTATTCTTGTAATGCACTTAAACTAGATCCAAAAATCAATTCTGAGATATGTTATAATAAAATAGAAAGCCATCAGTCATTAAATGGATATATTTATTGACTTTTATGGGTGTAAAAAAAAAATTTTTTTTTTTTTTTTAATGGGTAGGTAGGTATTAATGCCAAGTTGAGTGGGTTATTCTCGTGACTTTTAAAAAGTTAAGGACATTTCCATCTTGCTTAATTTTAATTAGCCTTTTTATTAGTTTGACTTCATGTTGTAATTTCAAATGGCAGTATCTCAAAGGATTCAAATTTGTCAGTGGTTGTTTAAACAAAGACATTCCACAAAGTTAATTGATGTTTTAGTGTATGTAGGGGCAGAAAGTTGCCATTGTTATCCTAAAGTAATGTAACACTGGAACTTTGGCAGCAGAACCTCTTACCCCCATAGTTAGCCCTCGGTGTTTGGGTTTGGGTTTCTACTTTTTTTTTTGACTTATCTGCAACTTCAATTTTTTCTACATTGAAAGAGTATTGATTTTATAATAATAAAAAAATTAACAGTTGCATGAAACACACACAGTGTTGTGCAACCACCACCTGTATCTAGTTCCAAAACATTTCCATCACTCAAAGTAAAAGCCCTTGCCCATTAAGCACTTTATCCCTATTTCCTCCAGCCCCTGGCAACCACCAACTTCTTGTAGATATCCTTGTTTTTTGTTTCTCAGTTAATGTTCTTTTTTTAAGGTGTATTTTTCCATATCACGTAGCACACCTGTTTAATGTTTTTAGTGAGTATGGTGTTCTACCATACTGGTCTACCCTAAGTTAGCCAACCAGGCCTCCTTTGCTAGATATTTTAGTCACAGGCAGTGTTTATGCAGCGTAAGTAGAATATCAGCATCCATCTTAGAACAATTTTTTTTTTCCTTTTGGATTGCTTCCTTGGAGTGTATGTCCAAAAGTGAGATTACTGGTTCAAAGGGTATGAACAATTTTATAACTCTTGTTACACATTGCCAGATTGTTCTTTAGAAAACCTGAATCAGTTTATTGTGCCACCAGCAGTGTACTAGCTTTCTGAAAGTCCTGCCAATCTTGAGTTTTTATCAATATTTGCTAGTTTGATAAGTGCCAGTAGTATTTTTTTAATTAGTTTTACTTCATATTTCATTGCTTAATTAGCCTGTGTGTTTTCCCACCTTTTGAGCCCTGTAGAAGAAGCATATGACTTGGCAATTATATAATAATATTTCCAAAAACAAGAGGACATATCCCAGTGAACATATCCGAGTAAAACTTTGTTACTAGAGGTGGGAATACTAGGAAGGCTTGAGGTTATCTTAGGTCTTAGATACTCACTTGGCACACTTTCCTCTGCTTTCTCAGCCCAGGTGTTGACAAAGGTTTTTCTTGGGGGTGGGGGTGGGGATGGAAATTAACAATAGGGAGACTTGGCAATAAGGATTTTGTGACTCTTCAGGTGCCATTTAGTCCTTTGGAGGCTCGAGTCTGCAAAAGCAGCCCTGTCTCATTCTCTTTCGGTGCCATTATTTGGGTCTCAACATCCTCTGAACCTAGGCTGATTCTGTTGAAAACAGATTTTAATTATTTTTTAGAGAGGATTTTAAAGCAATTTAATTTGTAGAGCACAAACTATGTAGTGATATGCAAGAAACAAATTAATTTGACCTATTTCATGCTTTTGAGAAGTTATGAGGGGAGATAATATTTATATACATAAATAACTCTAAGACAGTATATTAAATATAAGCAAAATATAAAATTTTGGGGAAAGACAAAACAACTCCGACTGAGCTGATCAGGGAAGGCTTCATGGAAGTAGCTTTTTAGTTGGGCTTTAAAGAACTGATAGACTTTCTTTGGCAGAGAAGTGTATTCTCTGATTCAGGATCAGCAACAACTCAGGATATGGTTCTTTGATCAGGACAGCCTCTTCCCAGCCATGCCCGCAGGGAGGCCTCTTCTTGACCCTCGGCCCCTCAACCTAGCCTCTGCCCTGCTTGGGCAAGTGTTACAGAGCTCTTTAGCTCTGCCAGTAATGTCCAGGGGCACCCTACTCTGCCCAAAGGCACTCAGCTGTCTTTCTCTGTGGGTGGGCAAACCTAGCTCAGTCAACAGGTGCCTGGGGGGCCCCCACTCCGCCAGCAGGCCTGGCTGAAGGCTCTCAGCTCTCTTGCTTCATGGCACATCAACTGCAACCACCTTCCTCCATGGGCCAAAGCCTGGGCAAGGGATACTAGGTGGTTCTAATAATGAATGTGTTACCGCAATTTCACAAGTTAGAGCCGCCTGCCGCAAATAGCCAATTCTTGAGACAGGGGTGAGGTGGGTAGCAAGAGCTTTATTAGATATAGCGGTATATGGAGACAGAGGGGCATGATCTCCTAAAGTCACCAGACTGCCGATGGGTTCGGGTTTTTAAGGGAAAAGGGGCCATAAGTTTTAGGGGCTTGTGGAATGTGCGCTGTCTTTCTTCTGTTTGGTCTTGGTGGTCCTATCTCAAATATGTTGATCTTTTCTTGCCATCATCCCATCAGCTCAGGGGGTAGCTGGCACCATCCTTCATCTTATTTGACAGACTTAGATCAATATTGCTTGTTTTCCACAGTCTTAGAGGAAACATTGGTTAACACTTAACCACTTGGGGAGCTAACATCAGGATCTTACTTGGAGGCAGGGGAGGGAAAGGAGAGAAAGAAGAAAGAAGGAAAAAATAATTGGCTCAGGTACTGTTCAAGATATGGCTGAGCAGCCTGTTTCAAATGTTTCCACTGAGCTTTGGAGACCCTGGTGGCATAGTGGCTAAGGGCTATGGCTGCTAACCAAAGGGTTGGTAGTTTGAATCCACTAGGCACTCCTTTGAAACTCCATGGGCGGTTCTACTCAGCCGTATAGGGTCGGTATGAGTCAGAATTGACTGAACGGCAACGGGGGGTACTGAGCTTTACTGTGTACTTTAATCTCTATTACCTTATCTATTCAGGAACACTGTAAGGTAACTATTAATATGATCCCCATGTTTTAGATCTGTATATGAGGCTAGTAAGTAGCAGGGCTGGATTTGAATTAAAGTCTCTGGCTCCAGGATGCGTGTTTATTAAACTTGACTACACACTGGATGGAGCCTTGGTGGTGTAGTGGTTAAGAGCTATGGCTGCTAACCAAAAGACTGGCAGTTTGAATCCACCAGCTGCTCCTTGGAAACCCTGTGGGACAGTTCTCTGTCCTCTGGGGTTGCTATGGGTCAGAGTCAACTTGACGACATCTGATTTTTTTACACACTGGACATATGAAGTGAATGGCAAGGAGTTTGGCTTGGCTAGAGCCCAGGACATGTAGAGGAAAGTAGCAATGATAAGGCTGGAAAAGAATGATAGAGCCAGAGAACAGAAGATTTGAATGCAGAGTGAAGAACATGGACATTATTTACTAGACAGGCAATGAGGAAATACTGAGAGTTTTCTGAAGTGGAGGGTCAGATGACCAAAGTAGTACTTTTAGAAAGATGGTTGGGTTGGAGAGGGAAAGAAGTAGGAGGGATAACAATTACGAAGTCTTTGGTTGAAAGCCTGGGTGAAATTTGAAAGACAGCTGAAAAAAGGGAAAGAATGAACAGATGTGGGACATTTCAAAGAACAGACTGAGGAATTCTGGCATGTGACTGGGTGTGAACAGTGATGGAGACACGGAAACAGACGATGCCTACTTCTAGAGCCTGCGCAGCCAGGAGACTGAGAGTGCTGGGGCTGGTTTCATGGGCCTGTGTAGTCATGAATGGCCCCATGCTTGGTAATGGTGTGCTGTCACTGTCCTGAAATTCTTAATTTATGAACAGGGGTCTCATATTTTCATTTTGTACTGGGCTTTGCCAATTATGTCGACAGTCCTGGACGGCGCCATTGAGAGGAATGGAGGCATTGAGAGGAGGAGTTGACAGGGAAAGGCTGACTTGGGTTTTAGACATACAAAGTATTAAATGACAGCAGGACTTCAGGGCTGATGTTGAGCAAGATAAATGGAAATGCAAACCTGAAGGCTAAGCATGAAGCTGAGGCCAGAGGTGGTGCTGTAGAAAGAGCTTATGTCTTTTGAGAGGAGCCTGATGTAATAATGGAATCCCAGAAATTCTGTCTTAAGTTGACCTGGGTGCTGCTCCTAGGCAGTTTAGTTAGTTTGTGTTGAAATCATCGTACTTAAAAGTAAACTTCATTCTTTTAGAATCTTTCTGGCACTTAGATTTCTCTAATTCATGTTTGCATCTTTTCAAAGGCCGGAAATGTATTTTTTGCTATCTTTTCTTAAGCCTTTCCAAAACTTAGTCCTGGGACTTAGTTTATTTTTTCCATTTAGTACTAACTCTGACTGCTAGTGTGTTATACTCTTTCATTTGTGTGTAATTAAACGAGTCTGTAAGTCTTCTTATTTTCAAGATGTTCTAGGCCAAGAAACTGTGCGAATAGCTTAGAATTGTTTCAACTAAGTCATGTATTTCAGATGTAAATGTATATTATTGACAGTGGTAGAAAACCCATCCAATGAGCAGATGATGTTATCTTGTAGGTCAGGCTTCCCAAAGTTTAGTAACTGCGTCAGCTACTTTATTTATAATTCATAATAAAAATAGTTAACTCTTTTAAGTGTAGAGTCTACTAAAAAATTGTCTAGGAAATGAAATTAACTTCTCTGTTGGTTAGGGTTAGGGTGCAATTCTGTACAGTTTCTTAAGAAACATGACTTGTTTTAGCACACTCGCCTTAGACATCAAAGGTTTGTCATTTTTTGGTGCTCCCTGACCAGAAATGGGGTCAGTCCTAATTTAAATAATAACTGCCCACCTGGCCACACGGAAGTGTATTTTGCCTTAGTTTCCTGTGGCACAGTGTAGTAGTGAGACTCAAGTAAGATAATAAAATTTAAAAGTGCTTTTAGAAGTATAAAGCACTACAGATGTGTCGAACATTATTGTTACGTGAGCAGGCTGGCCTAATGCCTGTATGTGGGCCTGCCTGTTAGCTCACGTGCTGTGCTGTAATCTCTCAGGGCTCAGGTCCTGAATTGCTCTCTTGTGATTGAAGCCCATCTGAAGGGGCTGGAAGTGCAGTGACCCTGGAGGAAGAACCAGTAAAAGCAGGGGGTGGATGAAAAGGAGTTGATAGTGCAAGAAGATAACCTGCCTTTTTTTTTTTTTTTGGTACGCCAAGACACTCTTACCCTTCAAGCAACTGTTTTGTCTTTTAATATTATTTGGCTACATGTACAGGTTGCCTGTTCAAACAAATGTATGGGTTTAAATGAAGGAATATTTTGAACATGTTTTTCTGCTCTTGTGCTTACTGGGATGAATTGAATCACTGGCTCGTTGATGGGTAAATTTGATTTCTAACATTTATGGGGAGGGGAGGAAAAGGGAACTTAAACTAAAGCATTTTTTCCTGTTAAAGTTTGAGAAACAGAAGGCATGTACTGGATTTACGCAAATAACATGTATGTTAATACGTTTTTTTTGCCAACCGCACAACCCCCTGCCACATTATTTTCCTAGGTGTGCTATGCATGTTATATGTGTGGGCGCGTTATTTATGAAAATACAGTAGTCTTAAATCCCATGCCAATACACCAGGCCAAGAGAGACCTGATAACAGCAAAGGTGAGGGATCATAAGAGAGCAATGTAGGTTTCAGTACGGACTTACTTGGTTATTTGAAACATCCTGTTTTCTATAATTTAGTGTCTATTTGTTATGTATATGCTATTATAATTTGCATACGTGGTGGTAGATGTTTTTTGTAACTGTGATTAGGAAACAAATATTGAGCCACTTAAATCAAGAGGCAGACTGTTACTCTTTGAAAAAAAAATCTTGTGAATGTAATGCTTAATCCAATTAATCTGTCTTCTTCCTCTAATTCATCCTGATGATTTGAGTAGCTGCTGGCAACTGAGAATGCGTTATGGAAAAATGTCAAAGCAAGGCAATGCAATCTCCATTATTTATGGTCACTTAAGAGGATAAATTAATCACTGGTCACTAATCTTTGGATAATTACTGCATTGAGCTGGAAATATCCTTATTTTTTTTGGAAAGTAAGTCATTGAGTTAGGAGAACTGTCAAAATTGATCAGCTTTTCTAAGTTTAATTATAAGTGAATGTAAACTCGTTGCCTTCAAACTTTATCCTACTGAATTGTAACGTGATCATTCTATAATTCTAAAGACTATGTATGGAACAACAGGGAAAATACACTGTCTTATGGTGGCTTTGTGTTTTTAGGTACTAGAACTAGGCAAGTTAACATAAAATTGGTTTGAAAATAGATTAAGAATGAGTTTTTTGATAATGGGAATCTCACTCCTTTATATATTTAAATAAATATTTTGAAGGAGTCAGCATTGTTTAAGTACTGTATTTACTGGATACTTGGAGTGCAGTGGTTAAGAGCTATGGCTGGTAACCAAAAGGTTCGCTGTTTGAATCTACCAGTCGCTCCTTGGAAACCCTATGGGGCAGTTCTGTTTTGTCTTTTAGGGTCGCTATGAGTCGGAATTGACTCGACAACAACGGGTTTGTTTTGTTTTTTTTTGGGTTGAGGATAGGAATAAAGAAAAATACAAGTTTCCATCCTAAGAGAAACAGGAAGAAGTCTTTGCCCTGCATTTTTCACATAGGAGTAGTGTTCACCTTTTGGAGTCTGAAGTCTTCATTCAGGAGGTTACCAAAGAATCTTTCTATTTGAAAGTAAATTGAGATTGCTCTGCAGGTGGAATCAGAGATGCACTGCTTATTTATCACAGTCAAGATAATGCCATTTTGATATTTAAATGGTAATACCCAAGTTCATCTGCTTACGTTATAACTTGTTGCCTTGATAAGGTTTCTGGAAATAAAACAGAATTTTGCTCTTTCCAATCAGTAGAGAGGGATTTGTATCATTATAACAAACAGAATCCTATATATGGGATTGACTCACCTTAGAATTGAAATATAAATTAGTTCTTTAAAAACAAATGTAGATTTAAAAATCTTAACTAGGGCACATTTTAGAAAGCTCAATTTAATTAATTTTTAGAAATCAGCTTTACTGACGGAAATTTACATGCAGTGAAATTCACTAGTTTAAATTGTACAATTTAAGGAGTTCTGACAAATGTGTACAGTTATATAACCACTATCACAATCATAATATAGAGCATTTTCATCACCCTAAAAAAAAAAGTCTCCTGTGTCCCTTTGCATTCAGTCTTCTTCCCTACGCCCTGTATCCTGGAAATCACTGATCTGCTTTCTGTCACTATAGTTTTGCCTTTTCTAAAATTTTATATAATGGAATAATATAATATGTTTTTTTGTGTGTGTGACTTCTTTTACTCAACATGATACTTTTGGGATTCATCCATGTTGCTGCATGTATTAGTAGTTCATTCCTTTTTATTGATAAGTAGTATTCTGTTGTATGCCTCTACCACAGTTTTTTATCCATTCACATGTTGATGGACATTTTGGTTGTTTCCAGTTTTTGGCTATTGTAATAAATGGACTATGATCATTGGTGTACAAGTACTTGAGTGGAGGTAAGTTTTCATTTATCTTGGGTAAATACTTTGGAGTGTGATGGTTGGATTGTATGGTGAATGTATGTTTAATTACCAAACTGTTTTCCAAAGTAGTTGTACTATTTCATATTCTTACTAGCAGTATGTGAAAGTTCCGTTTGCTCCACATCTGTATCAACACTTGGTATTGTTTGTTTGTTGTTTTAAGTTTAGCCATTCTCGTGGATATGCATTGGGATCTTTTTATGGTGTTAATTTACATTTTCTCATGACAGCACTGCTGAGCATCTTTTCACGTGATTATTTGCCATCTATATATATATTTTTTTTTTTGTATAGCTCCTCGTCGGTGAAATTTTTTCATAAATTTTACCCGTGTATTTACTGGGTTGCTTGTCTTGTTGAGTTATATGAGTTCTTCATATAATCTTCATATAAATCATCCATGAAGATTGTTGTTGTTAGGTGCTGTTGAGTTGATTCCGACTCTTAGTGACCTCATGCAACAGAGTAGAACTGTTCCCAAAGGTTTTCTTGACTCTAATCTTTATGAGAGCAGATTGCCAGATCTTTCTCCTGCGGAGCTGCTGGGTGGCTTTGAACTGCCAGCCTTCTGGTTAGCAGCCGGGTGTTTAACTGCTTGTGCCACCAGAGCTCCTTTTCATAAAGACTACAGCTAAGAAAACCCTATGAGACAGTTCTACTCTGTCATATAGGGTCACTATGAGTTGGAATTGACCTGATGGTACCCAACAACAACAATAAAAGGCTTATACTATATATTATTATTTTAATGAAAAGAAACTATGAATGAGGAGGTCAGAAAGTGGGAGTGGGAGGGCTCTGGAAAAACTTTCAGGTTTTTGGCTTTGGTTGTTGGGTGAGTGATGGTGCTATGCCATCAATCAAGAGAGTCAAATATGGCTTAGATTTCCTATTTCTTGAAAAGACTGAAGAGGATCCATTGAAATGAATAAGTGGGAAATCACTGATGACTTCAGCCAGCATGCTTTCCTTGGCTTGGGTGTGCAGGAAGTGGAGCCTGACTGTAGTATGTGGAACAGAGAATGAGGAATAGTGATAGGGGTGCAGGCGAAGAAGTGAAGAAGTAAAGTCAAGGGGAGAAGTAAATTGGTAACTGGAGGAGGGTTAGGGCCAGGAGGTTAATAATATTTTTTAAAGGTGGGAGTAGCTTGAGGAAAAGGAGACTGTAGAGAGGGGAGAGCTAACTGATGAAATAAGGTTCAAGAGGAGGCTGGAGATGAAGGGATATAGAAGACAACTGGGTGGCGGGAAGGGTGAGTTGCGAGGGGTGCCACCTATTCAGAACCCAGAGAGAAAGGAGTAAGAATGGGAGCAAATATCAGTAGGTTTGGTGATGATCAGAAAGCTGAAGGGAACTTTGTTTTCTCTGAAGAGAAGGGGTTATTTGTAGAGTGTGGCACATGGGGCTGAGTAGCAGATTTTAAGAGAGAGGTAAAGGTCGAGAGCCAATTAGCGATAAGTAAAAGGATTTTTTTCTGAGAACCCAACCAAGATGGGAAACCATGAATTTGTAGTAAAACCAGTTTCCCAGACGGTGGCTTTTTTTCCCCAGCTGAGCTCTACAGCCTGATATGTGAGCAGGAAAGATGAACTATACAATTGACGTAAGGTTAGAAGAGAATCAAAGTAAAGTAATTTCATGTCCTCTGTTTGCACCATTGTGCTGTATGGCTTCGCCTTGTCTTCTCACCCTCCTGAGACTTGGACACGCTCGTATGTTTTAAGTTTTTGGTGAAGTTGATTAAACATTGAACAACTTAATAAAATTTTAATTTGAGGTGTGACTTTGTCATCTTTCCTCTACTCTTTGTATTGTTCCTGATCTATAAACTGAACAAAGTCCTTTATTGGGTACAACATTTGTATTTTAGAAATTGAGGCATTGACAGTATGTTCTGAGTTTAACTTTGACAAGTACTTTGCAAGGTACAAACCGTGGCATTAGCTTTTTAGCTATTTGGTTGCAATTTAGAAAACTTTTTAAAATTAATGTTGTCTTTCTTCCTGGACATATAAGATCCATCAGGGCAGGGGCTATGTCTGTTTTGTTTAAAATTATATCTGTACTGCCCAGCACAGTGCTTGGTACGTAGTAAGCAGTCAGTGAAGTTTTTTGAATGAATTGAAAGTCTTTCACTGAAAGAAGAATTTATTTTAGTTTAGTAAGTTCTTTCTGAATGCTTCATGTGAAGTAGGCAAAACTTGCATTCACATATTAATGCGATTATAGAGCATGGCACATTCCAATGTCTAGTTAATTAGTAGAAATCAAAAAAGGTTTATCTTTGCAATTTCACCTTGGAGGGTATTAGAGCAGAATATGCATGAAACAAATGATTATACAGAATTGGCACCAATAATCAAAGTTTGAAGATTGTAGGTTAATTAGAATAACTTGACAGGAAGTGAGTTAATCAAATTTGAGAGTTAAAAGAATGTTCCAATAATTTATGTTCAAACACACTTCAAGTATATCAGCAGGTAACAGGAACTTTGGTTGTAAAAACAGCAGCATATTTTATGGTTTACAGTAAAGTTTTGGAAAAACAAAGACCAATAAAGTGGTTTGGGACCATTTGGTTGTATTATCCTATATTAAATAAAATATGCTAGAGTTTAAAATATAGTAGAGGGCCAGTGAAAAAGAGGAAGACCCTCAATGAGATGGACTGATGTAGTGGCTGCAACAATGGGCTCCAGCAAAACTGCGATTGTGAGGATGGTGCAGGACTGGGCAGTGTTCCCTTCTGTTGTACATAGGGTTGCTATGAGTCAGAATCGACTGGATGGCACCTAAGAAGAGTTTAAAATATTACCTTTATTAAAGAAAAAAAGATATATTTTACCTATTAATAAAGTAACTTAGGGGTTTTATTTTTTACTTGATGGTTACATTTATTAATAAATTCAGTAACACTTTATTAAACAAATATCAGCATAACTGTTAGCTGGTATTAAAGTATTATGCCTTTTTTCAACTGTCTTTGGTTAAATGAAGGTAAACGGGCAAAATAAACAGATGAAAATTAATTAGCACTATATCTGCATAGGAGCAATCACATTGCCCCCTCTGTTTCCAAAAGGTAAGCTCTGTGTGTATGTTTGCAGAAGAACTCACTGAGACTCTTGAAAGATAAAACTTGTCTCCAGCAGGAGACAGGAGACAAGGTGTTTTCGGATCATATGGAAAGAGAAAAGAAAAAGCTATCAGGGGCTCTAGCTCTGTCATTTTCTTGCCCTTTTTAACTATCAATAGGATGAAACTTACTTCAGTTTGGTTTAGTTTTAGGAACCAGTAGTGGAAATTTTCTTATGTACCATTGACAAAATCTATTACTGTGTAGTAACTATGGCTTTTCATTGAGTGATATACCTGCATGGGGTGTGTGTGTATATGTGTATGTGTCCATGTACATAGGAGAGCAGACAGGCAGACATTGGGTGTAGGTCTTTGAGATGGACTTCCTTGACTAAAGTAGTAGTGAGGAAGATGAATATAAATGAGGAAGGGGAGTAGAAAGACAGGGTGAGGTGGAGGTCAGAGAGGAGCTCAGTCAGAGGAAACTGATGAGGCTGCAGTCTAGGTTGAGCAAATGCTACTTCTTTGACCCTCCCCGATGTGGCCTGCCTTACAATGATGGTAGTGTTCAGTCCACGTTGAGTGATCTTAGAATCAAAGAAATAAGTGCAAATATTTTACTGAAACGTATTTATGTAGTGAAAATACAAAATCATGCATAGAAACAATAAATCGCCAATTCAGGATGTGGTTATCTCTGGGGAGAGAGGAGAGTGAAAGAGGGAACACACAAGGGGCTTCACCTCTATAATTTATTTAGAAAACTCTAAAACAAATAGAGCAAAAAGTGAAGATTTGACAAAGTTGGTTAGTGAGTACCTATAATTTCTGTATACTTTAAATATTTCATAATGAAAAGTATAGATTTAAAAGGTACAAGAAAAGTAAGTTGAGAAAGCCTATATGTAATGGATCTTATTTTACTTTCTAATAGTGTTTGATTTATGTTCTTCCAGACTTTTTTCTGTGTCTGTCGTACTGTAGCGGTAGCTTTTTTCCTAGGGGGGTTTACTTTCTACTTCTCCATTTTCGTGTTTTAATTTAAGAATGGCAGCTATTGTTTTAGTAATAATAGTAATAATAATAAAGATGTCACAGAATGAAAAAGATTGGCCGGCATTATTTCTTGCTGTTAGTAAGCAGTGTCTTATACTACAAATGGATAGCTTTAACAAAGAGAAATTTATTCCCTCACAGTAAAAGTAGTCTAAAAGTCCAAATTCAGGGCGTCAGCTCCAGGGGAAATATATTGTCTCTTTTGGCCTTCTCATCAATGTTCCCCTGGACTAGGAGCTTCTCTGCGCAGGAACCCGTGGTCTAAAGGACGGGCTGTGCTCCCAGTGCTGCTTTCTTGGTGGTATGAGGTCCCCCTGTCTCTCTGCTTTCTTCTTCCTTTTATATCTCAAGAGATTGCCTCAAGACACAATCCGATCTTGTAGATTGAGTCCTGCCTCACTAATACGACTGCCGCCCGTCCTCCCTCATTAACATCGTAGAGGCAGGATTTACAACATTTAGGAGAATCACACAATGCTGGGAATTATGGCCCAGCCAAATTGATACACACATTTTTGGGGGGGCGGGGGGACAAAATTGAATCCATGACAAGTAGTAAGAAAATGTTTCCATTATTAGTTGCATAAAGGCAATTTTCTGGTTGCTTTCTTTTTCTTTTTTTCTTAATCATCTGATGTCTTGAGGAGAGTCAGGTCATAGAGTAGCTTGAGAAAGAGAATTATTGTACAAGTTGAACAGAAGTAAGTACTGTTATGCCTAGAAAGCTGATAAAAAGTCACTCTTAAAATGGAGTTATGAAGCTTACAAACTTTTTTTTTTTTTACCCTTTTATGGAAACACAAAAAGAGGTCTTTATGTGTTTGTTCTTTATGCTCCAAGTAGTGAGGAATCAAGAGACTGAGGGGTATCTGCTTTGTAACAGTATCTTTAGGGAGCCTTCACCTCCTACATCCATGAAAAAGGTATATTTTTCATATCCTATGATGTCCTTTTTAGGAGTCCCTGGATGGTGCAAATAGTTAAGCGCTCAACTACTAGCTGAAAGGTTGGTGATTTGAACCCATCTTGAGTTGCCTCGGAAGACAGGTCACCACCTTGAAAACCCTGTGGAGCACACTTCTATTCTGCACACTTGGTCATCATGAGTCTGAATAGTCTGCAGAGTAGCTAAAAACAGCAGTGTCCTTTTAGTATCACATTTAGGTGAGTGATAGTTGTTATTGTTAGGTTAAAAAAAATAAGCCTTGACTTTGGAAACATACAGATGGTAGTGTGAGTCCTTGCTCTACTGTATACAGTTATAAAAATAAAATAAAATGTAAACATTCCCAAGATGGGTCCAAATATGGTAACACCACTTGACCCAGGATCTCATTCCCTAGGATCATACCTAGTAATTCATAAGAAAGAAAAAGCTATATCATGAAGGTGTAGTAGTAAATTTAGTTATTGTAAATAGTAAAACTTTGGAGTCAACTTAAAAGGCTCCCAAATGCAGAAATGGTTAAATAAACAATGGGGATCTACTATGTGGACTATGCTGCAACTGTAAATGATAATGGTTGGTGTGTAGCAACATGGAAGATGCTTGATGTTGAGAAGAGCAGGATGTGCCATTTGATAGTGACTCTACAAATGCGCATGTGTATGAACAAAGGTGGAGGTAATATGGAAAACAAAGTTATATTAGAATGGTAGAATTTTGAGTGGATTTTCCCCCCACCTTTTATGTAAAAAAAAAAAAAATTGTACTTTTTTGAGAACGACGTCTTTTTAGGGGAAATTTGAATTCCTCTTTAAGAAAATGGCAGATGATTAGAATGACAACACTAGGAAACTAAAAGTAGTGGCCCTTTTGAAGACAAAGCCAAAGCAGTTTAAGCCAGGACTGCTTTAGCAACGCACGTATTGATTATTTAATTTTACCCTTTAGAAGAAAGTTGGCTTAGTGAAATTGCGTGGTGATCCAGATATTGAAGAGCATTGATAACCTGAGTGGGAGAATGAAAGCCAATGTGACTGGTTTATTTTTTTTTATGCTACCTAATGAGCCAAATTATTGGACTATGCCTACTTTTGTTAACATTTGGGTATTTGCTCTGAAGCTATTTGTAATAATGCCTTTAGCATCCTCAACAGAGCCAAAGTCTAACCCTGAGATGGTAGAATCTCAACTAATTTTGTCATTTATGTAGAAACTGAACCCTTTGAGGACACGAAGGACAAGTTTCTTTTCTCTATACTTCTTTTTAATTTTTGCATCAGCAAATATTTATGGCTACCAGAAAAACACAACTCTTATAATTAACTCACAGTTGAATTTTGTTAATCTTATTATCATAGGTAGAATGGGGGCTGGTGATGAAAAAAAGACTAATAGACTCAAAGAATTTTAGACCTCTCAGGAAACCCTGGTGGTGTAGTGGTTAAGTGCTGTGGCTGCTAACCAAAAGTTGGGCAGTTTGAATTCACCAGGCACTCAACGAAAACTCTGTGGGGGCAGCTCTACTCTGTCCTCTAGGGTCAGTATGAGTCGGAATCAACTTGATGACAACGGGTTTTTTAAGGGCCTTTCTGGAGCCCTGGTGGCACAATGCTTAAGAGCTTGGAGAAAGGTTAGCGCTTCAGACCCACCCAGCAGCTCCATGGGAGAAAGATCTGGTAATGTTTTCCCATAAAGATCACAGTGTAGAAAACACTATGGGGCAGTTCCACTCTGTTATATGGGGTCACTATGAGTCAAAATTGACTCGATGGGAACTAACAACAACAACAAGGGCCTTTCAGACCAATTAATTCAGCCCCTTCACTTTCCAGGCAAGTAAACCAGTGCCAAGGGACTCAGCAATGATCCTGTATCATAATACTCCAAATCCAGTGACCTTCCTGTTGTAGTGCAAGGAGAGAAGGAGGAAAAGGGGGAGCAGGTCCAAACTATTGACGTTTTGGGGGCTAGAGGGTTTTTTCTTAGGCAGGCAGGGCAGGAAGTTGAACTTGATGTCATTCTCACCTTAAATTACAAAGAGCTTTTATAAAGACTAATGCCACAAAAGAAGAACAGGTGAAGGATGTGATAGGCAATTCATAAAAGAAATAAAATAAACATTAAAAAAAATATGCAATGTAATTAAAGAAAATGCCTATGATTACCTCAGGGTAAAATATTTACTTTACAAGCTTTTTTATTCAGACCATTGGCCTTATGGGCTTCTTGTTGACAATCTATCCTACTTTTAGGAAATGTAATTATAACAGAAAAAAACTGATGTGAATCTTAAAAGGCAAAGCACAACCTGGTCAATAGATTTCATGAAAGTTATGGTAGATTTAAGCCTCTTTTTAGTCATTCAATCTAATTCTATCTGACACCCATAAAATCAATGCTCTCAGGTGGTGTACACCCACAATGGACTACTAGGAAGGAAGCTATGAAGGGCTCAGAGCAATTGAGAATAGATATTTGTTGTTGTTGTTGTTGACCCTATGCACAACAGAATGAAACACTGCCCGGTCCTGAGCCATCCTCACAATCGTTGTTATGCTTGAGCTCATTGTTGGAGCCACTGTGTCAATCCACCTCGTTGAGAGTCTTCCTCTTTTCCGCTGACCCTGTACTCTGCCAAGCATGATATCCTTCTCCAGAGACTGATCCCTCCTGACAACATGTCCAAAGTATGTAAGATGCAGTCTCACCATCCTTGCTTCTAAGGAGCACTCTGGTTGTACTTCTTCTAAGACAGATTTGTTCGTTTTTTTGGCAGTCCATGGTGTATTCAATATTCTTCTCCAACACCACAATTCAACAGCGTCAATTCTTCTTCAGTCTTCCTTATTCATTGTCCAGCTTTCACATGCATATGATGCGATTGAAAATACCATGGCTTGGGTCAGGCACACATTAGTCTTCAAGGTGACATCTTTGCTCTTCAATACTTTAAAGAGGTCCTTTGCAGCAGATTTACCCAATGCAATGCATCTTTTGATTTCTTGGCTGCTGCTTCCATGGCTGTTGATTGTGGATCCAATTAAAATGAAATCCTTGACAACTTCAATCTTTTCTCTGTTTATCATGATGTTGCTCATTGGTCCAGTTGTGAGGATTTTTGTTTTCTTTATGTTGAGGTGCAATCCATACTGAAGGCTGTGATCTTTGATCTTCATTAGTAAGTGCCTGAAATCCTCTTCACTTTCAGCAAGGAAGGTTGTGTCATCTGCATAACGCAGGTTGTTAATGAGTCTTCCTCCAATCCTGATGCCCTGTTCTTCTTCATATAGTCCAGCTTCTCGTATTATTTGCTCAGCATACAGATTGAATAGGTATGGTGAAAGAATACAACCCTGATGCACATCTTTCCTGACTTTAAACCAATCAGTATCCCCTTGTTCTATCTGAACGACTGCCTCTTGATCTATGTAAAGGTTCCTCATGAGCACAATTAAGTGTTCTGGAATTCCCATTCTTCGCAATGATATCAATAATTTGTTATGACCCACACAGTCAAATGCCTTTGCATAGTCAATAAAGCACAGGTAAACATCTTTCTGGTATTCTCTGCTTTCAGCCAGGATCCATCTGACATCAGCAATGATATCCCTGCTTCCACATCCTCTTCCGAAACCGGCCTGAATTTCTGGCAGTTCCCTGTCGATATACTGCTGGAGCCGTTTCTGAATGATCTTCAGCAAAATTTTGCTTGCATGTGATATTAATGATATTGTTCTATAAGTTCCACATTCGGTTGGATCAGCTTTCTTGGGAATAGGCATAAATATGGATCTCTTCCAGTCAGTTGGCCAGGAAGCTGTCTTCCATATTTCTTGGCATAGACGAGTGAGCACCGCCAGTGCTGCATCTGTTCGTTGGAACATCTCAGTTGATATTCCATCAATTCCTGGAGCATTGTTTTTTGCCAATGCCTTCAGAGCAGCTTGGACTCCTTCTTTCAGTACCATCGGTTCCTGATCATATGCCACCTCTTAAAATGGTTGAACGTCGACTAATTGTCTTTGGTATAATGACTGTGTATTCCTTCCATCTTCTTTTGATGCTTCCTGTGTCATTTAATATTTTCCCCATAGGATCCTTCACTATTCTGACTCGAGGCTTGAATTTTTTCTTCAGTTCTTTCAGCTTGAGAAACACGGAGTGTGTTCTTCCCTTTTGGTTTTCCATCTCCAGCTCTTTGCACATGTCATTATAATACTTTACTTTGTCTTCTCAAGCCGCCCTTTGGAATCTTCAGTTCTTTTACTTCATCAATTCTTCCTTTTGCTTTAGCTACTCGACGTTTGAGAGCAAGTTTCAGAGTCTCCTCTGGCATCCATCTTAGTCTTTTCTTTCTTTCCTGTCTTTTCAATGACCTCTTGCTTTCCTCATGTATGATGTCCTTGATGTCATTCCACGACTTGTCTTCGGTAACTAGTGTTCCGTGTGTCAAATCTGTTCTTCAGATGGTCTCTCAATTCAGGTGGGATGTACTCAAGGTCATATTTTGGCTCTTGTGAACTTGCTCTGATTTTCTTCAGTTCCAGCTTGAACTTACGTATGAGCAATTGATGGTCTGTTCCACAGTCAGCACCGGCCTTGTTCTGACTGATGATATTGAGCTTTTCCATTGTCTCTTTCCACAGATGTAGTCAGTTTGATTTCTGTGTGTTCTGTCTGGTGAGGTCCACGTGTATAGTTGCTGTTTGTGTTGGTGAAAGAAGGTATTTGCAACGAAAAAGTTGTTGGTCTTGCAAAATTCTATCATTCGATCTCCAGCATTGTTTCTGTCACCAAGGCCATATTTTCCAACTATTGACCTTTCTTCTTTGTTTCTAACTTTCGCGTTCCAATCGCCAGTAATTATCAATGCATCTGAAGTACAATGCTGTCAGTGATAGGATAATATCCATACGCCTACAAGAAGATCAGTTAAAGGACTATTATTCAAATTTACGTACCAACCACTAGGGACAAAGCTGAAGAAATAGAAGATTTTTATCAGCTGCTACAGTCTGAAATTGATCAAACATGCAATTAAGATGCATTGATAATTACTGGCGATTGGAGAATAGATATTAGCACCTAATTTTCTTCCCGCCTCCTACCCCTACCTTGCACAACCGGAGAAGCTGGTTCAACTCTGACTAAGGAAATGTCCCCATAACTATTCAGAAGATCCTGCAGGGATGGTCCCCAGGAAGACAAAGCCAATAGTAATCACAACAGGATTGGGACCAAAAACAAGCACAGACATGTCACTGGAGGGTGTCATGCTGAAGAAGATAGGGATGGAGGCTCCGAAGCCAAGTGTAGATCAGTGAAACCAAGATTAAAGGAACTGAGCAGGTTATCTTTTCTTGGCATCCATGTGCCACATTTTCTGAATGGACCCCGTCACCTTATGAAGGGCTAAAGCAGCCAGCCCAGGAATCCTGATAAAGGTTTGAACTTAATATGAGAGACACAAAAATAAAAAAAAAACAAACACATTGCCGTCAAGTTGATTCTGACTCATGGCGATTCCATGTGTTGCAGAGTAGAACTGTGCACCATAATGTTTTCTTGGCTATAATCTTCCTATTAGAGCAGTGGAGCCCTGGTGACATAGTGGTTAAGCATTTGGCTGCTAACCAAAAGGTCGGCAGTTGGAACCTACCAGCTGCTCCTTGGAAACCCTATAGGGCAGTTCTCCCCTGTTCTTTAGGGTTGCTTTGAGTTGGAATTGACAGCAATGGGTTTGGTTTTTTTTTGGTTAATCTTTATGGAAGCAGATCGTCAGGCATTTCTTTTGTGGTGCTGCTGGGTTGATTTGAACCAACCAACCTTTAGGTTAGTATCCATTACTGATTACTGTGGAGTTGATTCTGATTCATAGCAGAGTAGAGCTACCCCATAGAGTTTCCAAGGAGAGGCTGGTAGATTTCAACTGTCGACCTTTTGGTTAGCAGCCATAGCGCTTAACTACTGCGTCACTGAATGCAAACTATTTGTGCCATCTAGGGAACTGACACAAAAATGTGGTTGTTGTTAGTTGCTGTCAAGTAGATTACAGCTCATGGCGACCCCACATTTGTCAGAGTAGAACTGTGCTCCATAGGATTTTCAAAGCTGAGACCTTTCAGAAGAAGATCGCCAGGCTTGTCTTCTAAGGTGCCTCTGGGTGGGTTTGAACCGCCAGCCTTTCAGCTAGCAGTCAAGTGCTTAACTGCTTGTGCCATCCAGGGACTTGCAAAACAAAAATAAAAAACCCGTTGCCATCGAGTTGATTCTGACTTATAGAGACCCCATAGGACAAAGTAGAACTGCCCCATAGGGTTTCTAAGACTGTAATCTTTAGGGAAGCAGACTGCCATATCTTCCTCCCATGGAGTGACTGGAGGGTTGGAACCGCCAACCCTTCGGTTAGCAGCTGAACACTCAACTACTGTGTCACCTGGGCTCGTGCAACACAAAAATAGGTTCCCTTAAACCCTTTTTTGGAAGTAAGCAATATTCAGTGTTCCTTTTTAAAATCAGGTATATGCTTTAGAGGTAGGCTCAAGCATAACAAAGACTGTGAGGGTGGCACAGGACTGTGCAGTATTTTGTTCTGTCTTACATAGGGTTGCTGTGAGTCAGAACCAACTCCATGGCACCTAACAACAACAACATTTTAGAGGTGGGCCCAATAAGACCATATAAAGATGCCTCATTCTTTTTAATTCTCTGTAGCAGTGTTGACAATAGTAAATGTTTTAGTGCAGGCCGTATGGGCTCTGTCTCCACTACTTAGCTCTTCCATTGTAGGACAAAAGCAGCCGTAGACAACATGTAAACCAGTGAACCTGGCTGCGCTCCAGTAAAACTTCATTCGACAGTGACATTTGAACTTTGTATAATTTTCATGTGTCATGTAATATTTTCTTTCGATTTTTTTTAACTATTAAAAAATGTGAAAAACATTTTTAGCTTGTGTGCTATACAAAAACAGATGGTACACTGCATTTGGCCTAGACACACCATAGTTTGCTGACCCTTGCTGTATTCCAGCACTGTCCAATAGAAATCTAATACAAACCATACAAGTAACTCAAAATAATCTAGTAGTCACATTAAAAAAAGTAAGCAGAAATAGGTGAAATTAATTTTAATATTATAAATTTACTTAACCTAGTATGTCTTCAGTGTTATCATTTCAACATGTAATCAATATAAAAAAATTAGTAACAAGATATTTTGGATTTTTTTTTGAAGTTATTAAGGATTTCATTTTACTTGGATCAACAGTCAAGACCCATGAAAGCAGCAGTCAATAAAGCAAATGATATGTGGCACTGGGCAAATCTGTTGCAAAAGACCTCTTTAAAATCTTTTGCTTTTTAAATTTTGTTGTTGTTGAGAATATATACAGCAAAACATACACCAAAACAACTGTTTTATAAGTATAGTTCAGTGACCTGGATTACATTCTTCGAGTTGTGCATCTATTTTCACCCTCCATATTTTGCAGTCTTTATTTTCCATACTAAGTCTTCGAAATTCTTTGTGTATGTTACATTTACAGCACATCTCAATTCGGATGCTTGATGCATAATCTTGTATTTAGATTTCATAAAATGTATAGTTGGAAAAAGTAGATTCATATACCAAAGTTCTTCTGAACATACCTAAAAGTTTTCTAATAACTGAATTAAGTACCCAGTTTCAATTTAATTTTTAAGCACTCAATAGCTAGTGGCTACCATATTGTATAGTGCCACGCTGTAATATTTCATCGTATGAGTGTCCCATAATTGATTTAACTAGTCCCCATTCCAAGAACAAAAAAGAATACTTCAAGATTTATCCTGAAGTACAAAGCTGTCAGTGATAGGAAAATATCCATACGCCTATAAGGAAGACCAGTTAATATGACTATTATTCAAATGTACATACCAACCACTAAGGCTGAAGATGAGGAAGTTGAAGATTTTTACCAATTTCTGCAGTCCAAAATTGATCAAACATGCAAACAAGATGCATTGATAATTGCTGGTAATTGGAATGCGAAAGTTGGAAACAAAGAAAGAAGAAGGGTCGATAGTTGGAAAATATGGCCTTGGTGATAGAAATGATGCTGGGGGAGAGCACATGATAGAATTTTGCAAGACCAATGACTTATTCATTGCAGATACCTCTTTTTAACAACGTAAATATACACATGGACCTCGCTGGATGAAATACACAGGAATCAAATTGACTACATCTGTGGAAAGAGACAATGGCGAAGCTCAATATCATCAGTCAGAACAAGGCTGGGGCCAACTGTGGAACAGACCATCAATTGCTCATATGCAAGTCCAAGTTGAAGCTAAAGAAAATTAGAACAATTCCACAGGAGCCAAAGTACTACCTTGAGTATCTCTCACCTAAATTTAGAGATCATCTCAAGAATAGGTTTGACGCGTTGAACACTTATGACCAAAGACCAGACAAGTTGTGCAAGGACATCATACGTGAAGAAAGCAAGAGGTCATTAAAAAGACAAAAAAGAAAGAAAAGACCAAAATAGATGTCACAACAGACCCTGAAACTTGCTTTTGAATATCGAGTAGCTAAAGCAAATGGAAGAAATGATGAAGTAAAATAGTTGAACAGAAGATTTCAAAGGGTGGCTCGAGAAGACAGCATAAAGTATTATAGTGAAATGTGCGAAGACCTGGAGTTAGAAAAGCAAAAGTATTTCTCAAGTTGAAAGAACTGAAGAAAAAATTCAAGCCTCAAGTTGCAATATCAAAGGATTCTATGGGCAGAATATTGAGCAATGCAGGAAGCATCAGAGGAAGATGGGAGGAATACAGAGTCACTGTGCCAAAAAGAACTGATTGGTATTCAGCCATTTCAGGAGGTATCATATGAAGCAGGAACGAATGGTACTGAAGGAAGAAGTCCAAGCTGCACTGGAGGCATTGGTGAAAAAAAGGCTCCAGGAATTCATGGAATACTAATTGAGATGTTTCAACAAATGGATGTAACGCTGGAAGCTCTCTTGTCTGTGCCAAGAAATTTGGAAGACAGCTACCTGACCAACCAACTGGAAGAGATCCATAATTGTGCCCATTCCAAAGAAAGGTGATCCAATGGAATGTGGAAATTATTGAACAATATCATTATCACACACAAGTAAAATTTTACTGAAGATAATTAAAAAACAGTTACAGCAGTACATCCACAGGGAACAGCCAGAAATTTGAGCTGGATTCAGATGAGGACATGGAAGAAAGGATATCATTGCTCATGTCAAATGGATCTTGATTGAAAACAGAGAATACCAGAAAGATGTTTATCTGTGTTTTATTGACTATGCAAAGGCATTGGACTGTGTGGATCATAACAAATTGTGGATAACATTGCAGAGAATGGGAATTCCAAAACACTTAACTGTGCTCATGCAGAACCTGTAGATAGACCAGGAGGCAATTGTTTGAACAGAACAAGGGCATACTGTGAGGTTTAAAATCAGGAAAGGTGTGCGTCAGGGTTGTATCCTTTCACTGTACTTAGTCTGTATGCTGAGCAAATAATCTGAGAAACTGGACTGTATGAAGAAGAATGTGGCATCAGGATTGGAGGAAGACTCATTAACAACCTGTGATATGTAGATGACACATCTTGCTTGCTGAAAGTAAAGAGAGCTTAGAGCACATACTAATGAAAATCAAAGACTACAGCTTTCAGTGTGGTTTACACCTCAACATAGAACAAAAATCCTGGACCAGTAAGCAATATCATGATAAACAGAGAAAATATTGGAATTGTAAAGGATTTCATTTTACTTGGATCCACAGTCAACACCCATAGAAGCAGCGGTCAAGAAATCAATGCAATAAGTCATTGCAGGACAAACCTGCTGCAAAAGATCTCTTTAAAGTGTTAAAAACCAAAGATGTCACTTTAAGGACTGAGGTGGGCCTGACCCGAGCCATGATATTTTTAGTCGCCTCATATGCATGTGAAAGCTGGGCTGTGAATAATGAGGACCAAACAAGAATTGATACCTTTGAATTATGGTGTTGGTTAAGAATGTTGAGTATACCATGAACTGTGAGAAAAATGAACAAATCTGTC